>NC_092340.1:125512500-126892500 GCF_046630445.1 Rutidosis leptorrhynchoides
TTAAGATAACGTTTGACCAAAATATGTCGCCTTCATTTCAAAATAAAGATTGTTTCAAAGTTTACAAGAATTGTTCAACCAAAAGTTAAGTTACAACGTTATAAGTACGATTGAAATCTAGGCGACACGGTTTAAAGTAAAGTCAAAAGACGCTCCATGAAATGCATGTATACTCGACATCGGATGCAAGTATCAAATAGTAAGCGGAAGCATGTTTCACATATCGTGCATGACCTGAGAAAAACATAGAAATCTGTCAACGAAAACGTTGGTGAAATCATAGGTTTAAGTAAGTAAGTACAAGTGAACCACAAGATTTGCATCAATGAAATAATAGTAATACATTCCAAAAGTTTGTTTCACGAGCACCCAATTATCAAAGCTTAACATTCCTTCCATTGTATACCCCATCACTTAGTGCTAGAACAAACACTGATTCTCGAAAATATATTTCATCCGTAGACGGTAGCGAACCGTCAAAGATGAGGGTTGTCAACCCATATGGCCATATAACATAAGTTCTCGCTTACACCCGGCAAGTGTAACTAATGATAATCGAATTGAGGATTTTTGTTCTAAACTCGTATGTAGAATGTTTGTTTTCCCGTTCTTGTGTTCACTTAGTTCAAAAGAATCGTTTATGTTTTCTCATCCCAAATATAAGTTCAAAAAGAGTAAAAGTGGGACTATGATCTCACCTCGAGTGCACGAGTATAAAAGTACTTCAACAAGTAAACGTGTGCATGAAAGTTGCTTAGCCTTGACCTAAACAAGTAAGTTATATCAATTAACCGGTTACGACACAAGGTCGGGTGAAATGTGTTCAATTAGTCCTATGGCTCGTTACGACTCGAATAGTATAGCATGTGAATCACGTTGTCAAGTTTCATGCAAGAATCAAGTATAAAAGCATGTTAGAACGATTGTAATAAAGTTTGAGTTGACATTTCAAAACCTTACCATTAGAAAGGAAATCTTATTACGTTTCCAACGATATTTGATTCATCGAAAACGGAGTTACGGTCAAAAAGTTATGGCCAAAACAAGTTTGCTGAAGTTCGGATGAAACAGGCAATTGTCACGGCGCGACAAATTGCTCCGCGGCGCGACAAATGCCTATGTTGAAGGTCAGAAAGCTTGAAAAACATGTTCTAAAATCACCCTTTGGGCCACGGCGCGACAAATTGCTCCGCGGCGCGACAATGGCCGTGGCCTGGTCCCTGGCATGTTTCACTTGTTCAAGGCTTGGTAAAATTTCAAACAAACGCAAAACTCAAACCGTAAACAATTAGGAAGCGTATCTTATACTGTTGGAAAGCTCTTTTGACAAGGAACACAACTAAACATGTTTCATCAAACAAAAACAACATTTTCCATAACCGATTTCTCGTCAAGTGATCGTTTAAAAGTCCATTTTCAAAGTTTCAAGTTCATCAATTGCATTTTAAGTTTCGGGAATCCAATTTACACATACGATATGCCGTTTCGAAGGTAATTAAGCATACATTACAACTAATCACTAACAATTAACATTCCATGGCATTCAAGCATCAAAAGTTCATGTCAAGAACTATCAAACCCTAGTCAAACATCACAAAATCGATATTCATGTTTTTGAAGTTTTCTTAATCAACCTACGCATCAAAACGAAGCTAGTGATACTAGTAACACAATTAAAACATGCACTTTAACAATCTAACAACATTAACTCATCCAAAATCAAGGATTAAGCAAACTCATTTCAAGTTCATGCTAGTTACTCCAAAAACAACAAATCGAGCAAACCAAACATATATTCATGTTAGACTTGAGCCATAGACACTAACTAACACCATTTCAAATCAAAAACACGAATTTAGAGAAATCTAGAGTTTTAGAAATGTTACCCAAACGAGATGAAGTTGGTATCAAATTGTAGAGGATGAAGAGAGGATTCCAAATATGTAATTTGTTTTGTTGTAAGCCTCCTAAATCGAATTTAGATGATGAATGATTGAATTGGGTGTTGTGTGTGTGTGTTCTTGCTAGAGAGAAAGAGAGATGAGGGAGATGGATGGAAATGGATGGAGGAGGTGAAGTGGTTGACTAGTTGACCTAGTCACCACTTTGCCCACTTGTCAACTTAAGTCCCTCATGTTTGTAGTCGGGTGCGAGAATTAACCAAACGAATATTTTTAAAATGCTCGAGTAAACGGGTGATGTCAAAATTAAATAGCGGGAATATAATGAACGTTACTCACGGAAACTATTAATTTAAATACGAAAGATTATGTTTTAAAAAAAAAGACGGTGTTAAAATTAAATTTAACGGAAAAACGCGGGATGTTACATTATCCACACCTCAAAAGAAATTTCGTCCCGAAATTTAGTTGGAAGTAGTAGTTGTTGAATCTTCCTCGAGATCTTGCGTTGCCAATTCTACGAGTGAGGGAGAAGTACGTTCTAGGGTATTTCAACGAATTTTGACGGTCGGGATCATACGATGTTTTAAGGTTTGGCTTCACGATTTATGGTTTCAACCGGTCCTCCTAGGAAGTGAGGGTTATCGTCGATAGTGAGTTCATCAAAGGAGATAACAAGTTCTCGTTTCGCAAAACACGTCTTTGAGTTGATACATCGAATGTAGGATAAACGGAGACCCAAAATGAGTCGGAAAAGTCTAAACGGCTAGCGACGGGTCCAAAACACCCCAAGAATTTAAAGGATCAAAATATCGCGGATTTAGCTTCCTACGTTTCCCGAAACGGATTGCACCTTTCCAAGGTGCGACTCTTAACGTGACGCGGTTTCCCACGTGGAATTTGAAATGTTTACGTCTAACATCGGCGTAGCTCTTGGTGATTACGAGTCGCGTAGGGTTTTACCTGAATATGAATAAATTTTCTCGGTTGCTCATGAACAACCTCGGCCCCGGTGAATTGATCATCGTTTACTTGGTTCGACAAGGGAGAATGACGTTTCCGGTCACATGTGGTTTCAAAAGGAGTGACGTTAAAACTTGAATGAAAATCATTGTAGTACGAGGATTCGGTTAAAGGAAAATACTTTTCTCAAGTAAATTTGAAGTTGGTAATACAAACTTGTATTATGGTTTCCAAGGTTTAAATCACATGTTTGTTCGGTCCGTCGGGTTGTGGATGGTACGCGGTACTCATGTCTAAACGCGGTCCCGAGGCTTCTTGTAAAACTAGAAGTGAAACGAGTATTTCGATACGGGATAATTAACAAAGATACACCGTGTTGGAATAGAATCTCTTAAGATATGTTTGAACGAGTCAGTTAGGGTTCGAAAAAAATGTTCGTTAGGACTATTCACCCTCGTGGCGAATACTTATGTAATATGAGGAGTTTCTCTATCCATGGAGAAATGTTACAAGGAGTTTCTTTAAACGGAAATGCGAACGGTAAAGATAGTAGTGAAATGAGGACTTAGAATAGGATGAGTTTACATCTCGAGGTTGCCATAACGTGCCTCTAGTTGTCAAAAGTTGAAGTCTGAAAGAGAAACGAGGTAGTACACGTAGTTGTATAGTTCGGGGTTGAATAATAGTTGACCGATTATCAGAAACACAAGGGCGTTACGTCAAAGAAGAGTGAAGTATCGTTGGATTGTGTGTTATCTTAAATCCCAGTAATATCAGACGGTGACGGTGAAATAACAGAGGTAGGTAGTGTGGTACGGGATGACGAGAAAATTGATCGGATCCACAATTTAGTATTCGAATTCTTCGTGCAAAATAACGAATTTTAGTTATGTTGATTTTTGAGACGAGAGAGTATGCCTTTCGGTGTTCAAGTAGAAATATTTCCATGTTTGAGTTCCATCTAGTGCTATACGCATTTAGCTAGGAAGGTTGGTGTGAAGAATCACATTCAAGGCTCAGACATGAAGAGGTTTAAAGTTTTCCTTAGTGAGTTAACGAGTTTAAAAGTCGTGTAACACGAGAAAAGTCAGGAATGAATCTTCGGTAAAAATAGACGAGATCTAGGATTTTACGAATACAAGTCTGAGTTGAGAGAGTTTCATGATTACGTGTGGCTTGATTTCGAGATTGATTCTAATGCCTTGACCATTAACATCATGGTCTAGAAAATTTGACTTCGTTTAACAGAAATTCTCACTCGGAGAATTTGGTATAGAGTTGCTCTTTTCTCAAAAGTTTGAGACTAAGATGGTGATGTTGTTCGTTTTCCTTCTTTACTTGAATGAGTTAAGATGTCATCTATAAATACGATAACAGATTTGTCTAGATAAGTTTGCATACGTGGTTTAGGAGGTTCATGAATACGGACAGAGTCCTAAATAAATCGAATGGTACTAAGAGAGATTTACAACTAACGTTGCGAGTTCGGAAAACTCGTCTCCCTTAACCCCCAATTGTGGATACGAGGAAGAGGGTATCGGTTTCCAACCGAAAATTACTTAGTTCACAATATTCTATACATAATTGTAGGGGAAAAATTTCTCCTTAACAAATAGGTTTCGAGCTCCCTAGTTCTATAGGCGTCAAGTCATAATTCTTAACGTATATCCTCCAATAAAATTTATAGGCTCACAATATTTATCCATTGGTCGCTTAAATTGCCTAAGTAGTATCTAGGGGAAAAAGGTGGAATGTAAAGAGTACAAGTCAAAGCCTCGGTTGTAATACGTCTAGCGGTAACCGAATCGAATAAGTATGAAATATATGGTTTGTTGTGAAGGAACGTACCCGTGACTAGTCCATCGTCGTCTCGGGCATCCTAGGTGTCGATGTTGAAAGTTCAATGGCGTGCGTTGGGGTTGATTTTCTTATTTGGGCACACATTCCTAAAATGACCCGGTTGGCCACATTCGAAGCAAGCACCCGTTCTGTGTGCGTTGGGCATCTTTCGAGCGACGGGTCCTTGGCGCCGGTGGCGAAACCTGCCACATCCTTCAAAGTGATGCTTGTGGCATTCGTTACAAAAAGGTAGTTTTCCGGTATAGCCTTTCTTGTCGTTGGAGGCGAAAGGCTTCTTGGCGGGGTTGTTGTTATTGTTGTGGTTGCTTGATTGAGAGGCTTCCCATGTTCTTTTATTGCCGCTCGATTGGTTCTCGATCATGGGTGCCGGTGCTTCCATTTCAGTTACCGTTTCTAAAGTTTGGTGGGCCTTTGCTAAAGCTTCTTGTAGGTTAGTGGGTTGGGATGCCATTACCCCGTGTTGAATGCCCTTAGGGAGGCCATCCATGTAAAGTTCGACTCTTAGTGATTCGGGAGCCATGAGATTCGGACACATTGAGACTAGTTCGGTAAACCGTTGATTATAAGCTCCGAGGTCATTCCCGACCGTTTTCAAATTCCTTAGCCCTTGCTCGAGCCTTCGAGTCTCGTCGCGCGGGAAGTATTCGGTGATCATTCTTTCTCTTTTTTCGGCCCAAGAGAGTGTAAGGGCTTCATCGATACCCACTGATTGTACGTACTTGTTCCACCACGAGAGAGCAATGCCGGTGAAAGTGAGGGTGGAAAACTTGACCTTATCTTGGTCTCGACAGCCGCTTGTGTTAAAAACGGTCTCTATTTGTTCAAACCATCGGGTGAGAGTAACCGGTCCTCCGGTTCCATCGAAAGTGGGAGGGTTGTACTTCATGAAGTTCTTGTAGGAGCAACCTTCGCTTGAATTACCGGCTCCATGATTGTTGTTGTTAGAAAAGTGATCGGCCACGGCCGTACCCACGGCGGTGGTTATCATTCGTTGAAGAGCTTGTTCAAGAGTTTCGAGAGGAGTGTTGTGTTGACCTTGGTGAGCCATTGTTCCTTCATGACACAAGAATATCGTTGGTTAGTATTTTCAACAATACTAACCACAGTATGGAATAAGGATAGAGAGAAAATTTTCCTTGACTCGCCTTAAATTCTTTACGTCATAATGTCGGAACGTCCATGTGAATCACCGTAATATAATCCCGGAAATTATATTACCCTGATTCTCATGTGCATTTAACATTACTTCATAAAGTCAAGGTGGCGCATCAACAAAATTTATCAACGTAAGATCAAGATCGAATACGAGTTAGATATGATAGAAGAGTTCGAGTATAAATGCACAATTTGTCAAATAATTCCTACTTCAGTCTATATGCCGGTTGTAGTCTAGATTCACCTATGTACCCTATGACTCGGGGTGGACACAAATGAACTCTAAATCCCTACAACCAAGGCTCTGATACCAACTGTAGCGACCCCGACAAATCGTCAAGTGACGGCGTCGGCTACGTGGGTCCCATTACCTGATTATAAGTCTTTAAGATAACGTTTGACCAAAATATGTCGCCTTCATTTCAAAATAAAGATTGTTTCAAAGTTTACAAGAATTGTTCAACCAAAAGTTAAGTTACAACGTTATAAGTACGATTGAAATCTAGGCGACACGGTTTAAAGTAAAGTCAAAAGACGCTCCATGAAATGCATGTATACTCGACATCGGATGCAAGTATCAAATAGTAAGCGGAAGCATGTTTCACATATCGTGCATGACCTGAGAAAAACATAGAAATCTGTCAACGAAAACGTTGGTGAAATCATAGGTTTAAGTAAGTAAGTACAAGTGAACCACAAGATTTGCATCAATGAAATAATAGTAATACATTCCAAAAGTTTGTTTCACGAGCACCCAATTATCAAAGCTTAACATTCCTTCCATTGTATACAAAATCACTTAGTGCTAGAACAAACAATGATTCTCGAAAATATATTTCATCCGTAGACGGTAGCAAACCGTCAAAGATGAGGGTTGTCAACCCATATGGCCATATAACATAAGTTCTCGCTTACACCCGGCAAGTGTAACTAATGATAATCGAATTGAGGATTTTTGTTCTAAACTCGTATGTAGAATGTTTGTTTTCCCGTTCTTGTGTTCACTTAGTTCAAAAGAATCGTTTATGTTTTCTCATCCCAAATATAAGTTCAAAAAGAGTAAAAGTGGGACTATGATCTCACCTCGAGTGCACGAGTATAAAAGTACTTCAACAAGTAAACGTGTGCATGAAAGTTGCTTAGCCTTGACCTAAACAAGTAAGTTATATCAATTAACCGGTTACGACACAAGGTCGGGTGAAATGTGTTCAATTAGTCCTATGGCTCGTTACGACTCGAATAGTATAGCATGTGAATCACGTTGTCAAGTTTCATGCAAGAATCAAGTATAAAAGCATGTTAGAACGATTGTAATAAAGTTTGAGTTGACATTTCAAAACCTTACCATTAGAAAGGAAATCTTATTACGTTTCCAACGATATTTGATTCATCGAAAACGGAGTTACGGTCAAAAAGTTATGGCCAAAACAAGTTTGCTGAAGTTCGGATGAAACAGGCAATTGTCACGGCGCGACAAATTGCTCCGCGGCGCGACAAATGCCTATGTTGAAGGTCAGAAAGCTTGAAAAACATGTTCTAAAATCACCCTTTGGGCCACGGCGCGACAAATTGCTCCGCGGCGCGACAATGGCCGTGGCCTGGTCCCTGGCCTGTTTCACTTGTTCAAGGCTTGGTAAAATTTCAAACAAACGCAAAACTCAAACCGTAAACAATTTGGAAGCGTATCTTATACCGTTGGAAAGCTCTTTTGACAAGGAACACAACTAAACATGTTTCATCAAACAAAAACAACATTTTTCATAACCGATTTCTCGTCAAGTGATCGTTTAAAAGTCCATTTTCAAAGTTTCAAGTTCATCAATTGCATTTTAAGTTTCGGGAATCCAATTTACACATACGATATGCCGTTTAGAAGGTAATTAAGCATACATTACAACTAATCACTAACAATTAACATTCCATGGCATTCAAGCATCAAAAGTTCATGTCAAGAACTATCAAACCCTAGTCAAACATCACAAAATCAATATTCATGTTTTTGAAGTTTTCTTAATCAACCTACGCATCAAAACGAAGCTAGTGATACTAGTAACACAATTAAAACATGCACTTTAACAATCTAACAACATTAACTCATCCAAAATCAAGGATTAAGCAAACCCATTTCAAGTTCATGCTAGTTACTCCAAAAACAACAAATCGAGCAAACCAAACATATATTCATGTTAGACTTGAGCCATAGACACTAACTAACACCATTTCAAATCAAAAACACGAATTTAGAGAAATCTAGAGTTTTAGAAATGTTACCCAAACGAGATGAAGTTGGTATCAAACTGTAGAGGATGAAGAGAGGATTCCAAATATGTAATTTGTTTTGTTGTAAGCCTCCTAAATCGAATTTAGATGATGAATGATTGAATTGGGTGTTGTGTGTGTGTGTTCTTGCTAGAGAGAAAGAGAGATGAGGGAGATGGATGGAAATGGATGGAGGAGGTGAAGTGGTTGACTAGTTGACCTAGTCACCACTTTGCCCACTTGTCAACTTAAGTCCCTCATGTTTGTAGTCGGGTGCGGGAATTAACCAAACGAATATTTTTAAAACGCTCGAGTAAACGGGTGATGTCAAAATTCAATAGCGGGAATATAATGAACGTTACTCACGGAAACTATTAATTTAAATACGAAAGATTATGTTTTAAAAAAAAAGACGGTGTTAAAATTAAATTTAACGGAAAAACGCGGGATGTTACATTGGTGACCCTTGTCACTGGTTTCTTCCCACTTTCTCTTGAGTTGTTTCGTGTTGGCTTCTTCAGCCGCCTGCTCTTTAATTTTTCCCTCAATCTGATTTATGAGTTTATGAACCATTCGACTTGCCTTTTGTATGGAAGCGGGATCGTGTGAACTCACATCTTCTTGAATCCTTATTGGTAACCCTTTTATAAACGCGTCGATCTTCTCTTCTTCATCTTCGAACGTTACTGGACATAATAAGCACAACTCTGTGAATCGTCGTTCATAAGTGGTAATGTCGAACCCTTGTGTTCGTAACTCTCTAAGCTCTACCTTGAGCTTATTGACTTCGTTTCTAGGACGGTACTGCTCGTTCATCAATTGCTTGAATGCCGACCACGGTAGTGCGTAAGCAGCATTTTGTCCTACCTGTTCAAGATAGGTGTTCCACCACGTTAACGCAGTACCTGTGAAGGTATGCGTAGCGTACTTAACTTTATCCTCTTCAGTACACTTACTTTTGGCAAACACCGATTCAACTTTCTCGGTCCACCGTTTCAATCCAATTGGACCTTCAGTTCCATTAAATTCTAAAGGTTTGCAGGCAGTGAATTCTTTGTAGGAGCATCCTACACGATTTCTTATGGAATTAGTTCCACAGCTAGATCCAGAGTTATTGTTATTTTGCATCGCAGCCTGTACTACGGCTATGTTTGCTGCAAGAAAAACACGGAAGTCTTCCTCGCTCATGTTCAAATTCTGACAAGTCGCCGGTGCCATTTCCTTCAAAAATAGCCAAAAGAATTGAGTTAGTCATATAGAATTTAAGATTAGTCAATAGTATCTCATAGCATTATATGAACTTATTTATAAAAGCTTTTTCTTCATATTAGCATTTTATAGTGTTTAATTCGGGTAGTACCTACCCGTTAAGTTCATACTTACTAGCTACTATACAACTCAACTACTACACTTCTATATGAAAAACTTATTACAATAATATTTCGCATTCAAACCTTTATACAATATTTTACAAACTTACAATACCACTATTATACATATAAGATGAAATATAGCACATAATATCTTTGCTACTCAGCAGCTATAAAGGCAATTCTAGTTAATACGCAAGTTGTTCAGCAAAAGAAATAAAGACACGTAATTCATAAGTCCAGAAACAAGTCATGCATTCAGGTTTTACTAAGACGACTTCCCATCCTTGGTCTTGTGGAAAGTAACCGTTATGACCATTGGCTAGGCAGCATGTTGTAATGTCGTCAAAAGGACGAGGGTTACGTAATGTCCAACAGCCTCGCAATAATCTAAAAACCTTGTTTCTCACCCCAACTACTGAATCCGTCACTGGTGGGAAGGTTTTATTTAAAAGTTGTAACCCGATATTCTTTTTTTCACTTTGGTAAGAAGCGAACATCACTAACCCGTAAGTATAACATGGTTCTTAATGTTGCATGTTAGAACCTCTTTCTAACTCACGAAATCCTATGTTGGGATATGTTGAGTCAAAATAGGTTCTTAACCCGTAGCATAAAATTGCATTTGGGTTCTCCGCATTTAACACTTTAAAGAAAACACGGGGTAACTTACAGTCTCCCCAATGTGATATACCCCACCTATCAAAGGAAATCCTTTGATAAACTAAGGCATTTCTGGAAAGTCTTTCAAATGTTTGACAAGTTAATTTCGCCTTAACTAAATGTGCTGATGAATTCCCACCGATTCTAGACAAGATTTCCTCAATCTTATCCTCTGGTAGGTCTTCTAAAATATTCGGTTGTCTACCCTTAACGTCCATTTTGTTTTTATACTGTAAAATAGACAAGGATTAGATTCGTAAAAGATAATTAAAAAACAATACAAGCAATTTTTACATAGAACATAAAAGTACAAGCACACTACAATACATATAATACACAACATGATTACAACCCTCTAATCTGAATCACTGGTTTCTTCTTCTTTGGACTTGGTTCGTTTTCCTAATTTTCTAGGGATATATGGTGCTCCACTAATACGAGCCGTCGTTTTCCACAATGGTTTAGAAAAACCTAGTGGTTTAGAGGTTTCGGGTTATTGTTACAATTTAGGAAATACGGACGTTGCCGATACATATAAAGTTCATCGGGGTTGGAATCAGGTTTCTCTATTTTTATACATTTTCCCTTATTATTTTCTTTTTCCATATTAAATTGGGTCGAGGTAATTTCTATAACATCATCGGAATCCTCATCGGGATCCGATTCATCGAAAAATTTGTAATCTTTCCAATATTTTGCTTCCTCAGCGGAAACACCATTGACCATTTTTAACTTTGGTCCGTTGGTTGATGATTTGCTTTCATTTAATCGATTTACTGTAGGTATCAATATTTCTTCCTACGGAACCTCTTCTTCTTTCGGTTCCTCCTCTTCCAGTTCCTCCTCTTCTGATTCCTCTTCTTCCGGTTCCTCTTCTTCCGGTTCCTCTTCTTCCGGTTCCTATTCTTTCGGTTCCTCTTCTGGAATTTGTGAATCTTCCCAAATTATATTCGACTCTTCATTATTATTAGGTGAGTCGATGGGATTTGTACTAGTGGAAGACATCTATCACACAATATCAAACACATTAAGAGATTAATATATCACATAATATTTACATGTTAATAATATATAGTTTCCAACAAAAGTGTTAAGCAATCGTTTTTAAAGAAAACACGGTCGAAGTCCAGACTCACTAATGTATCCTAACAAACTCGATAAGACACACTAATGCATATTTCTGGTTCTCTAAGACCAACACTCGGAGAGCAATTGAAATGTCCCGTTCATATTGATTATAAACGTTCCATATTAATTGATTTCGTTGCGAGGTTTTGACCTCTATATGAGACGTTTTTCAAAGACTGCATTCGTTTTTAAAACAACCATAACCTTTATTTTATCGATAAAGGTTTAAAAAGCATTACGTAGATTATCAAATAATGATAATCTAAAATATACCATTTACACATGACCATTACATAATGGTTTACAATAAGAATATATTACATCAAAAATAAGTTTCTTGAATGCAGTTTTTACATAATATCATACAAGCATGGACTCCAAATCTTGTCCTTATTTTGATATGCAACAGCGGAAGCTCTTAATAATCACCTGAGAATAAACATGCTTAAAACGTCAACAAAAATATTGGTGAGTTATAGGTTTAACCTATATATTATCAAATCATAGTAATAGACCACAAGATTTCATATTTCAATATACATCCCATACATAGAGATAAAAATCATTCATATGGATTGAACACCTGGTAACCGACATTAACAAGATGCATATAAGACTATCCCCTATCATTCCTGGACATCCATCGGATATGATAAAACAACATCGAAGTACTAAAGCATCCGCTCCAACGGATGGCGTTCGTTAGGCCCAATAGATTTATAAAACATTTTATAAAATTATTTCTACATTAAGGTGTAACAAAAATATTTAATGATACAACTCAACTTAGAATTTAAAATTAATGCTAAACAGCATATAATAATCCATGCAAAACAGCATATAGTAATCTATAGTTCTATTCCACAGCCTGAGGTGTAACCAAAAATATTTGTTGATACAACTCTACATAGAATTTAGTTTTTGACGGAACTATTTTGTAAATAAAAAAGCTCATTTATTCATCCCAAAACATTTAAAGAGTTTTAAAAATGGGATTAGTTTTTGTGTCTATTTAGTCAAACATTTATAAAACAGCGCATGTATTCTCAGCCCAAAAATATATAATGCAAAAGCAATTAAAAAGGGAGCAAAAGAAACTCACTTTCACGGATTTTTACTTCGTCGGGAAGTAAGTCTTGGCCACTGGTCGATTCACGAACCTATAACAAATATGTACATATATATAAAAGTATGTTCAAAATATATTTACAACATTTTTAATACGTTTTAATGTTTTAAGTTTATTAAGTCAGCTGTCCTCGTTAGTAACCTATAACTAGTTGTCCATAGTTAGATGTACAGAAATAAATTGATATATATTATCTTGACCCAATCCACGACCCAGTGTATACACGTCTTAGGCTAGATCATAAATCAAAGTATATATATTTTTGGAATCAACCTCAACCCTGTATAGCTAACTCCAACATTACTGCATATAGAGTGTCTATGGTTGTTTCAAATAATATATATAGATGGGTCGATATGATATGTCAAAACATTTGCATACGTGTCTATGGTATTCTAAGATTATATAATATATTAGAATACATGTATAATACAATATAAGTTAGCTAGGATATGATTAATATAGATTTGTTACAATATTTCCCGTAGCTACAACAATCAAAAAAATATCCAATCTTGTTTTACCCATAACTTCTTCTTTTTAAATCCGTTTTGAGTGAATAAAATTGCTATGGTTTCATATTGAACTCTATTTTATGAATCTAAACAGAAAAAGTATAGGTTTGTAGTTAGAAATATAAGTTACAAGTCGTTTTTGTAATAGGTAGTCATTTCAGTCGAAAGAACGACGTCTTGATGACTATTTTGAAAAACATATTTTCACTTTGAGTTTAACCATGATTTTTGGATATAGTTTCATGTTCATATGAAAAATCATTTTCCTAGAAGAACAACTTTTAAATCAAAGTTTATCATAGTTTTTAATTATCAAACCCAAAACAGCCCGCAGTGTTACTACGACGGCGTTTATCCGGTTTTTCGGTATTTTTCGTGTTTTCTAGTTTTAAATCATTAAGTTAGCATATCATATAGATATAGAACATGTGTTTATTTGATATTAAAATTCAAGTTAGAAGGATTAACTTTTGTTTGCGAACAAGTTTAGAATTAACTAAACTATGTTCTAGTGATTTCAAGTTTAAACCTTCGAATAAGGTAGTTTTATATATATGAATCGAATGATGTTATGAACATCATTACTACCTCATGTTTTGTGGATAAACCTACTGGAAATGAAAAAAATAGATCTAGCTTCAAAGGATCCTTGGATGGCTTGAAAGTTCTTGAAGCAGAATCATGACACGAAAACAAGTTCAAGTAAGATTTCCACTTGAAATAAGATTGTTATAGTTATAGAAATTGAATCAAATTTTGAATATGAGTATTACCTTGTATTAGAAAGATATCTTACTGTAAATAAGAAATATTTCTTGAGGTTGGATGATCATTTTACAAGATTGGAAGTAAGCTAGCAAACTTGGAAGTATTCTTGATTTTATGAAACTAGAACTTATAGAATTTATGAAGAACACTTAGAACTTGAAGATAGAACTTGAGAGAGATCAATTAGATGAAGGAAATTGAAGAATGAAAGTGTTTGTAGGTGTTTTTGGTCATTGGTATATGGATTAGATATAAAGGATGTGTAATTTTGTTTACTTGTAAATAAGTCATTAATGATTACTAATTTTTTTGTAATTTTATGAGATATTTCATGCTAGTTGCCAAATTATTGTTCCTATATGTGTTAGGTGACTCAAATGGGCTGCTAAGAGCTGATCATTGGAGTGTATATACCAATAGTACATACATCTAAAAGCTGTGTATTGTACGAGTACGAATACGGGTGCATACGAGTAGAATTGTTGATGAAACTGAACGAGGATGTAATTGTAAGCATTTTTGTTAAGTAGAAGTATTTTGATAAGTGTCTTGAAGTCTTTCAAAAGTGTATGAATACATATTAAAACACTACATGTATATACATTTTAACTGAGTCGTTAAATCATCGTTAGTCGTTACATGTAAATATTGTTTTGAAGCCTTTAGGTTAACGATCATGTTAAGTGTTGTTAGCCCATTGTTTATTATATCAAATGAGATGTTAAAATATTTTATTATCATGATATTATGATGTATTAATATATCTTAATATGATATATATACAATTAAATGTCGTTACAACGATAATCGTTACATATATGCCTCGTTTCGAAATCCTTAAGTTAATAGTCTTGTTTTTACATATGTAGTTCATTGTTAATATACTTAATGATATGTTTACTTATCATAATACCATGTTAACTATATATATATCCATATATATAAGATCATATAGTTTTTACAAGTTTTAACGTTCGTGAATCACCGGTCAACTTGGGTGGTCAATTGTCTATATGAAATCTATTTCACTTAATCAAGTCTTAACAAGTTTGATTGCTTAACATGTTGGAAACACTTAATCATGTAAATAACAATTTCATTTAATATATATAAACATGGAAAAGTTCGGGTCACTACAAAGTGTGGTTGGTTCATCCTATCGATTGAAGTGTTTTCAAGAATTATGAAAGGTTTGAATCGCAGATTGTAATCGTCAAGCTACAAATGAGGTTTAAGATTAAATCAAGTGGCAAACTTGAAGAATTGTTTAGTTTCATATGTTATAATCAATATTTTAATTCATTTTAATTGTCCAATGTTGGCAGTCCACAGTTAGCAGTCCACAATTAGTAATCCAATAATTCATATATAGTTTAATATATAATATTCGAATTAATTAATACGTATCGTAACCCATTGTATACATGTCTCAGACTCGATCACAACTCAAGGTATATATATTATTTTAGAATCAACCTCAACCATGTATAGCTATATCTAGCATTACTGCATATAGAGTGTCTATGGTTATTCCAAATAATATATATATGAAATGTCCCGTTCATATTGATTATAAATGTTCCATATTAATTGATTTTGTTGCTAGGTTTTGACCTCTATATGAGACATTTTTCAAAGACTGCATTCGTTTTTAAAACAAGCCATAACCTTTATTTTTATCGACAAGGTTAAAAGGACACCACCTAGATTATCCAGAAATGATAATATAAAAATATCACACTTACACACTACCAATACATATTGGTTTACAATATTAATACGTTACAACAAAGTAAATCTCGAATGCAGTTTTAAACAATATTATACAAGCATGCTGACACCAAATCTTGTCCATATATTAGCATGCAACAGCAGAAGCTCTTAATAATCACCTGAGAATAAACATGCTTTAAACGTCAACAAAAATGTTGGTGAGTTATAGGTTTAACCTACATATTTATCAAATCATAATAATAGACCACAAGATTTCATATTTCAATAAACATCCCATACATAGAGATAAAAATCATTCATATGGTGAACACCTAGTAACCGACATTAACAAGATGCATATAAGAATATCCCCTATCATTCCGGGAAATCCTTCGGACATGATAAAAACAACATCGAAGTACTAAAGCATCCGGTACTTTGGATGGGGTTCGTTAGGCCCAATAGATCTATCTTTAGGATTCGCATCAATTAGTAGATCGGTTTACTAATTCTTAGGTTACCAAGCAAAAGGGGCATATTCGGCTTCGATCATTCACCCATATAATGTAGTTTCATTTACTTGTGTCTATTTCGTAAAACATTTATAAAACTGCATGTATTATCATCCCAAAATATTAGATTTTAAAAGTGGGACTATAACTCACTTTTACAGATTTTTACTTCGTCAGGAAGTAAGACTTGGCCACTGGTCGATTCACGAACCTATAACAAATATGTACATATATATCAAAGTATGTTCAAAATATATTTACAACACTTTTAATACATTTTGATGTTTTAAGTTTATTAAGTCAGCTGTCCTCGTTAGTAACCTACAACTAGTTGTCCAAAGTTAGATGTACAGAAATAAATTGATATTTATTATCTTGAATCAATCTACGACCCAGTGTATATACGTCTCAGGCTAGATCACAACTCAAAGTATATATATTTTTGGAATCAACCTCAACCATGTATAGCTAACTCCAATATTACTGCATATAGAGTGTCTATGGTTGTTGCAAATAATATATATACATGGGTCGATATGATATGTCAAAACATTTGCATACGTGTCTATAGTATCCCAAGATTACATAATATATTAGAATACATGTATAATACAATATA
The DNA here is from genome assembly GCF_046630445.1 of Rutidosis leptorrhynchoides. Lineage (NCBI taxonomy): Eukaryota > Viridiplantae > Streptophyta > Magnoliopsida > Asterales > Asteraceae > Rutidosis > Rutidosis leptorrhynchoides. The sequence goes on from NC_092340.1 coordinate 125,529,056, forward strand.
AGTTAGCTAGGATATGATTAATATAGATTTGTTACCAATTTTCACGTAGCTACAACAATAAAATTATCCAATCTTGTTTTACCCATAACTTCTTCGTTTTAAATCCGTTTTGAGTGAATCAAGTTGCTATGGTTTCATATTGAACTTAAGTTTATGAATCTAAATAGAAAAAGTATAAGTTTATAGTCATAAATATAGGTTACAAGTCATTTTTTTAAAGGTAGTCATTTCAGTCGAAAGAACGACGTCTAGATGACCATTTTGAAAAAAACATACTTTCACTTTGAGTTTAACCATCATTTTTGGATATAGTTTTATGTCCATAAGAAAAATCATTTTCCCAAAAGAACAACTTTTAAATCAAGGTTTATCATAGTTTTTAATTAACTAACCCAAAACAGCCCGCGGTGTTACTACGACGGCGTATATTCGGTTTTACGGTGTTTTTCGTGTTTCCAGGTTTTAAATCATTAAGTTAGCATATCATAAAGATATAGAACATGTGTTTAGTTGATTTTAAAAGTCAAGTTAGAAGGATAAACTTTTTTTGCGAACAAGTTTAGAATTAACTAAACTATGTTCTAATGATTACAAGTTTAAACCTTCGAATAAGGTAATTTTATATATATGAATCGAATGATGTTATGAACATCATTACTTCCTCAGGTTTTGTGGATAAACCTACTGGAAATGAGAAAAATAGATCTAGCTTCAAAGGATCCTTGGATGGTTTGAAAGTTCTTGAAGCAAAATCATGACACGAAAACAAGTTCAAGTAAGATTTCCACTCGAAATAAGATTGTTATAGTTATAGAAATTGAATCAAATTTGAAAGATTTCTTGAGGTTGGATGATCACTCAAAGTGGATTTGCAAGATTGGAAGTAAGCTAGCAAACTTGGAAATGTTGTTGGTGTGTTTTTGAGTAGTTGTTTTATAACTTGCTTTATGTATGGATTTATGAACTAGATTGAGCTAGATTTTGATGAAGATGATGAAGAACACTTAGAACAATGGAAGAACACTTGAGAGAGAGTAGTTTGATGCATGTAAGTTGAGTACACCAAGGTTCACGTGAATGTTGCCTCATCATATAGGCTCCATTAGTTTGTTATTTTGTGAGATCTTTTATACTAGATATTAAATGATGGTTCCTACATGGTTAGGTGACTCACATGGGCTGCTAAGAGCTAATCATTGGAGTGTATATACTAATAGTAAATACATTTAGAAGCTGTGTATTGTACGAGTACAAATACGAGTGCATACGAGTAGAATTGTTGATGAAAATGAATGAGGATGTAGTTGTAAGCATTTTTGTTAAGTAGAAGTACTTTGATAAGTGTCTTGAAGTCTTTCAAAAGTGTAAGAATACATATTAAAACATTACATGTATATACATTTTAACTGAGTCATTAAGTCATCGTTAGTCGTTACATGTAAATGTTGATTTGAAACCTTTAAGTTAACGATCTTGTTAAATGTTGTTAACCCAATTTTTATTATATCTAATGAGATGTTAAATTATTATATTATCATGATATTATGATATATTAATATATCTCAATATGATATATATATATATATATATATATATATATATATATATATATATATATATATATATATATATATATATATAAATATAAATGTCGTTACAACGATAATCGTTACATATATGTCTCGTTTCTAAATCCTTAAGTTAGTAGTCTTGTTTTTACATATGTAGTTCATTGTTAATATACTTAATGATATGTTTACTTATCATTTATCATGTTTATATAGTGTATTAATATCTTAATATGATTCATATGTAATTAGTAAGACGTTGATATAACGATAATCGTTATATATACCGTTTTCGAGTTTCTTAATTCAATAGTCTCATTTTTATGTATATAATTCATTGTTAAAATACCTAATGAGATACTTACTTATCATAACATCATGTTAACTATATATATTTATATCCATATATATGTCATCATATAGTTTTTACAAGTGTTAACGTTCTTGAATCACCGGTCATTTTTGGGTGGTCAATTGTCTATATAAAACCTATTTCAATTAATCAAGTCTTAACAAGTTTGATTGCTTAACATGTTGGAAACACTTAATCATGAAAATATCAATTTTATTTAATATATATAAACATGAAAAAGTTCGGGTACCTACAATATAGATGCGTCGATATGATATGTCAAAACCTTGTATACGTGTCCCGATATTTAAAGTGCATAAAATAAATAACAGAAATTAAATGAAGATAAATAAAATTGCGATAATTAAAATTGCCATAATTAAATTGCGATAAATAAATGTAATAAGGAATTAACAGTTAGCTAGGAACAGTTAGCTAGGATTTTGTTAGCGTGGATTCTTAGCAAAATTTCTCATAGTTAATTTGTTTGTTTCTAACAAATTTTTATTTTGTCCAATGTTTTTCTTCATTATGCTACTTGTTGGATTCTGATAGGTCAAGATCCAAATATGAAATTGAATGAAAATGGTTATTCTGTGGTGAACGGATTCGTATATCTGTAGATGAGAGTAGGATAGTAAATGACTGTTGAATCAGATTCGAAGAATGTACATTGTAACATATTAATGTGAAATCTAAATATTCCTCGGGTATTACCTACCCGTTAAAATATTTTCATCGTTAACAGTTTGTACAAAATAATTTTTAATTACAATTTTTATGAAAATATATATACATATATATTTTCTTCAGATGTAATCATGGATTTAATGAGTTAATATGATATTAATCTCATTTGATTTTCCATTAGAACAAGAATATATAATCTCTAAAACATTAGAGATTACATAATCGTCATGTTGAACGAAGATAGATGATGTAGAACGTCATGTAGAACGAAGATAGTCGATGTAGGACATCATGTGGTATGATGGTTATGCTGGAGGTACAGACTGTGAGTTTGAGGCATGTAGTGTTGAGGCTTGTGTTGCGGATGTTATTGTTGGTGGTACTAGTGCTGTTAGTGCTGAGGCTGGTTAGGTTACTAGTGTTGGTGATACTGCTGGTGCTTGCAAATTCTGTACCGTGCTCTCTAAAGTTAACACTCAAGCTTGGAGTTCTTTAACTTCTTCTACTAACCCTGGTTGGTTATCAGTGTGAGGTAGAGGTTGGATATCTTTTCTAGTTCCGTTAATGGTAGCCTCAAGATGAAAAATTCTTGCAAAAAGGGTATAAATGGTGTTGTGAATAGGTTCACCGGTGAGCGGGTCGAGTACTCCAAGGTTAGGTGGTAGATTCGGTTCATGATATGGAGCACCTTCTTCCCTTCTCCATAGGGTGAGTATGTCGCGAACCCATTCCCATTTTTTCCAGTAATCACGGTAGTTGATTGGTTGGTGTGCTCCTGTCACGCTATCTTCGGAGTAAGAGGAACTTGGTCGATTCGTAGAGGCCATCTTATGCGATTACAGAAAAAAATTCCGGTATGAAAAGATTAGTGATAGCAAGTGATAGTTGGATAGTATTCTCAATGCATAACATACTTAGATATATATATTACCGGGTCCCTTAAATTATGGAGAAATTTTTGGAAGATGTCAGACAAAGTCTACTGTAATGTATACGCTAAGATATGAATTAGCAGATACTCTAAGATATGAATTTGTCTATACACTATTCATGCAATCAATGCAGTAAGATGTGTCTAGACTAAGAATGATAAGAAGGTAATTCCCTAAGGATGATAAGCAGATGATTTCCGACTAGAAATGATAAGCAAAAATTTTGACATGCAGACACGGTCGAAGTCCAGACTCATTAATGAATCCTAACAACTACTAGTTAGACACACTAATGCAAGACCTGGTTTGCTAAGACCACCGTTCTGATACCACATGAGACGACCCATCCCAATCCATAAGGACGAATACAATAACATATGGATACATTGCGAGGTATTTGACCTCTATATGATACATTTTACAAACATTGCATTCATTTTTAAAAGGCAATTTTCATTACATCGAAAGATGACAGGCATGCATACAATTTCATAATATCCAAACTATAAATGACCTAATCTGTCATTTACTTAACAATAATCTTTATCGAACTCAACAATTTGAATGCAACGTCTTTTGAAATATGCCATGAAAGACTCCAAGTAATATCTTTAAAATGAGCAAATGCACAGCGGAAGATTTCTTTAATACCTGAGAATAAACATGCTTTCAAGTGTCAACCAAAAGATTGGTGAGTTCATTAGTTTATCATAATTAATCATTTTCTTAATTTTAATAGACCACAAGACTTCATTTATTCAATAATCATACACTCGTAATGAAACGACTCGTCCATATTACTAAAAACGTGGTACGTTATTCATTGGTCCCATAGCGAGGTATTTGACCTCTATATGATACGTTTTAGAAAATATTGCATTCGTTTCATAAAAAGCACACCATTATTACACATAATGCATGTTTTAAACAAGTGGGTGATTATTTAAAAAATAATCCCCAAAATACATCGGTTTCTAAATACTACACACCAGTCGAATATAATACATGACAAAGTTTTTATTGAATGCAACACTTCATTTAAACAAAAACATGAGACTCCATGCATAGCTTGCTCAGATAATGCAACAGCGGAAGACTTTCTTAAGGACCTGAGTATATACATGCTTAAACAGTCAACACAAAGGGTGGTGAGATATATAGGTTTAGCATCGATATAAATATAGACCACAAAATTTCATAGTTATAAATATATGTACACTCGCAAGTGTAAAAAAGTATTCTATAAGTTTTTGAGCGCTTCGGTAACCATACTTAACCATTAATGTGGCATATTTCCTTTATTATGAAATCTCCCTACACTGTACCAAGTGTAGTAAAAATGAAGAACTATGCAACCGTTTACAATACTAGAGCGACTAGCCTGGTTGGGGTTGTCAAACCCGATAGATCTATCAATAGGATTCGCATATACATGTTCTTACAACATGTAAATATTAGTTACCAAGCTATTAGGGAAGATATGCAAAGTGGTACAACTCAACGTAGAATATATTTTAAGTATTTGTGTCTATGGCGTAAAACATAAAATGCATGTATTCTCATCCCAAAATATTTGTAGAATTTAAAAATGGGACTATATACTCACAGTAGTAAAAGTATATTAATAATAAGTTTTCAACTTATTAAAAATATGACCGTCGTCCTTGGATTCAAGAACCTATAACAATAATAACGATTCAGATAATAATACGACATATGAATAAAATAAAGCAAGTTCATAGAATACTTATATAATAATTTTTAACATTTTATGTTAGTAGTCCATTGTTAGTAGTCCTTTATTAGTAGTCCAAAATAGTCCGAAAGTCCAACAGTTCAATAATCGGTATATATATATATAACCTTAGAATTACCTCACGACGTATTGTATACGTATTGTCTTTGCATCAAACCAGAGACGTATTGTATACGTATTGTCTTAGAATTAACTAAGACGTATTGTGTACGTATTGTCTTAGGATTTATCAAAACGTATTGTATACTTATTGTGTTAGGATGTACCAAGAATATTATTATACATATATACAATCACAGAATTAACCAAGATTATAATATTTTGTTATACTACTGATAACATGTCCAAATATATATATATATACATATATATATACATATATATATACATATATATATACATATATATATACATATATATATATATACATATATATATATATATATATATATATATATATATATAGGATATAGGAAAAGTTAACAAGGATATGGTTAATATAGTTTTTATAATATAAATTTTGTCCATACAACGTTAATTTTAGCAGATTTTGTTTTGCTCGCCAAATATTCATTACAACTCCGTTTAAAGTGAATAAAATTGCTATGGATTCCTTAAGAAGTAAAATTTACAAAACCAAATATAAAGGTTCATCCCAAGTAGTAATTTTTAGAACTTTACCCTCTTTTTGTGTCGGTGGACAGATTTGGAAAAATCCCGGCATTCTCCCAATATATGATTTTTGATAAAATACTTTCACTTTGTCTAAAATCATGAAAAAAATACTGGAAGTCTTATTTACATATGTTAACATATTTCCAAAGTCTTAGCCTCAAACTCAAAGTCTAAGATAGGTTTTTAATTCCCAACCCAAAACAGCCCGCTTTTTAACGAACGGAGATTAAAGGATATATGTTAAGTTTCAAGGTGTTCTTCATATGTACAAGTCATAAGTTCTTATATTAACTTAATATAACATCATAATACATATAAATAAGTGTTAATAGAGTTATGTTAGAAATATTAGATTAGTTTTTCAAACAAGCTTGGTGTTCACCAAAACAAGTTCTAGTTTTTACAAGTTTTATAAGTATAATAAGATAGCAACTATACAAGGAATTGAACAAGGATTTTGAGAAGTATTTTACCTTCATTATGAAGAGGAAAGTTGCTAAGATTAAAGTATGATATGAGGGCATTCAAGTGTGTGTTTTTAGTTTAACAAAATGTGGAGTAAAAATGAGTTAAAATGGTCCTTATTTATAAGCTTATAATTTTTGTTTTTAGTGAAAATATCTAAGATAAGTTAAATTTTATTAAGTCATGCATGACATATTAAATTAATTAGGTCATGGATGACATATTACACAAATAATTGCAGATTTCTATTGGTATATACCAATAGTAAATACTTCTAGAAGCTGTGTATAATACGGGTAAAAATACCGTATGAATGCGAGTAGAATTCTTGAGGAAATTGAATGGAAATACGAGTATAGCTATCCTTTATATGTATTGATATATTATAAAGTGTATTCAATACTTGTAAGGATGTATTTACACTCGTAATACATTATATGTAAATACATTTTAACATAAGTTAATTACGTCGTTTAAATAGTAATATGTATATTGTTTGAAAACTCTTTAAATTAGTAGTATGAAAAAATATATATAATACTTTGTTAATATACTTAATGAGATATTTAATTATCATATTTTCAAGTTAAATATTTATAAATCCATATATACACAATAATTAAACAATTAAACAATTAAATCAAGTTATGACGTTCGTGAATCGTAGGAATAAAAGGGTGACCAAAAGCTTGTGTAAAACTCTTTTCGGAGGTTCAAGATTTATTAAAATTCATTGCTTATAAAGTCGGAATTATATAAAGATTAAGTTTAAATTTGGTCGGAAAATTCCGGGTCGTCACAGTACCTACCCTTTAAAGAAATTTCGTCCCGAAATTTGATCGAGGTCGTCATGGCTAATGTGACGATCGGTCCAAATCCATATGGACGAACACGTCATTCATTGATTTCATTGCGAGGTATTTGACCTCTATGATACGTTTTGTAAACATTGCATTCTTTTGAAAAGGCACACCATAAATGAATATTTAAATCAAAGGTTTTCGACATCTAATGATTTCTACATATAGACAATCACCATAAATAATAGTTTACAACAGTACTTCCATTGACAATGCAGTCAAAATAAGATACATGGTGATGATTTGGTGAATGCAACGTTTCCTTGAAAAATATGTCATGCAAGACTCCATGCACATAGCTTGTCTAACATCTAAGCAAACAGCGGAAGACTTCTAGGAAACCTGAGAATAAACATGCTAACAAGTGTCAACACAAAGGTTGGTGAGTTCATAGTTTTAGTGTTTCGTATAATCTGTATATAAAAGTGGATCACAAGATTTTAGTTGTTTCATCCAGAAACGTTTATCAAAATATTCTACGAAATTGAGCACCCTGGTAACTAAACTTTAACATTTATATAATTTGTACCCTTTGTATAATCATCTTAATAATACACGCAAACCAACGTGTACGCTTCTCAAATAGCATACGTCCGTTAAAAGGCTAGCGCTCTAGCTCGGACGGGGATGTCAAGCCCTATGGATCCATATACTACTACTCGCGCCCACCAGTTCTTATAACTGGCAGTTACTAGTTACCAAAGCTAAGGGATTTTCGGTTCAAACTCAGTGTAGAATTTAGTATGTACTTGTATCCATTGCGTTTAAAATAAAGTGCATGTATTCTCATCCCAAAAGTATAGATTGCAAAAGCAATTAAAAAGGGAGCAAATGAAACTCACACATATAAATATTGTATATCGGTTAATAAAGCATTTGCATGTATTCTCAGCCCAAAAATATATTGAGTAAAAGGGATCATATGAAACTCACCACATATAAATATTGTAAATCAGTTAATAAATCATTTGCATGTATTCTCAGCCCAAAAATGTAGAGAGTAAAAGGGATCTTATGAAACTCACTGTTTAATATTGATATACAATATTGTAGGAAAGCATGTAGACGCATCGGAGATAATAAACACGAGGTTTGATTCACAAAAATACCCCCGAACATTACCCATAACCTCCTTGGCAATAACCCATATTTTCCTTAGCTCTAGCTCGCTCGGAAACTCGTTTTGAAAATTACTTGGATAGTACTCCGTCGTAATATTTTATGTACATTATTATTTTTGTATCGCAAAAATAATAATACTAATAATAAGATTAATAAGATTAATAATAATCTTAATAATAATAATAATAATAATAATAATAATAATAATAATAATAATAATAAATATTATACGGAGTAATATATATTTGTGTATGTGTGTTTTATTTTTCATTCGAGCAAAACACCTGAATTTATAGTACCTGGCCTGGAATCTGGAGTCATGCGACTCGCATGGAAATGGCCTTCTGGCCATGCGACTCGCATGAGGACCAGGGACAGCTCACATTGTTTTTGTCCTAACATTTGTCGACATAATAAAATATAAATATAATATATATAATTTAAATTAATTAATTATATATTATATTAAATTCACGTGCATAGTTGACTTGTAATTTTTGTTCCGATAAGTCGTACGTTGTCACTCGACTTATGTCCCGGTTCCGGTTTTTTTTCGAACGCCCTTTCGTACGCTGAGAAAACTTGTACTTTACGTTTCGTGAATCGTACCTTTGTCAAAATATAGTCTTAAATCATCCATAAAATATACCTTTGTCACCTTTGTCAATTTTTTACTGTAGCAATTCACTGTAGCAAAGTCAATTTCACTGTAGCAAATAGTGATTTTCGAAAACACTGTAGCATTTTGAGTAATGTGGCAAATTGGAAAACACTGTAGCAATTTAGTGTTTTACTGGTTCATCTTAAACGCTTTAGTTAACTTATCTAAATATCAATCGAATCAATAAACGAATGTTACTATCGTTTATTATATATATGTATATATCTTTTTAATATACATAAATCAATTTTTAAATACACATTGGAAGTTATTTATAAATAAATTTTAATAATAAATATCTCAACTTATCATATATATTCAAATAGATATTTAAACCAATAAGTTTAATATACGGTATCAAACAATTAATACATTGTTACCTTTTCATGTTATAGTATATATGTATCTGTTTACATATAATTGTTCGCGAATCGTCGAAAACAACCGAAGGTATTTCAAAAATTTTGAGATTCAGTTTTACAGACTTTGCTTATTGTGTCAGAAATGTTAATCATACAAAGATTAAGTTTAAATTTAGTCGAAATTTCCGGGTCATCACAGTACCTACCCGTTAAAGAAATTTCGTCCCGAAATTTGAGTGAGGTCGTCATGGCTAACAATAAAAATGTTTTCATGACGAAAATGTGTTGATAAATAGAATTTTTATCACCGTTGAATAATATGGATAAAACAATCCAATTACTCGAAGCGTATGAGAGAAGTTATCGTAATAGAGTGAAATGGAGAATAGAGATACGTTTTAACTCTTGACGTAGTAACGATTGATTTTCGGAATTTAAGCAATAGAAAATCTTCATAATCTAAATAAGATTTGATTCTTCGGAATTTGCGGAAATTAGGATTTTCTTTGATTAAATGTGTAATCTGCCTCGATTGCTATGTCTGATATTTCGCTATAAATTGACCTCTTCCGTTTCATTTATTTTCACCACTCCTACTTTCTTCTTTATTATTTCATACATCCCAACAGATTGTGAAAATGCTTAATCCAGTTCTGATTCTTGATATTTTCCTGGCTATCGTATCCTTCATTCTTCTTTTTCATCTACCACCAGAGGAAGTTATTTTCTTCTACTATTACCTTGGGGTTATAGTGTTTTTTATTCTCCCGTGTCTTTATGTTGTTATACGCATTGATATACACGGTTTGTAATTTCGGGGTTGTTATCGGGCTTTATATTCTCCATTATATTTCGGAGCTTCAAGCTTTCGTTTTCTCTTCCCGACCTTAAGTCAAACGGATAATGGTCCAGAATTCGTAGGTATGAAGTTTCAGATGAACATAAATAATGTTCTAAGAAAGAAATGGTAATAGTACAATCTGACTTGTCAAATTACCAGAATACCTCGAAAAAGACCGAATCATCAAGAAATATATTTTCTTGTTATATTTAGAGATTATATAGAATGAATGAGTTATGTAACATGGTTCATGATGAGGGTGGGATCTGTGAACCTTTATCACGTTCCATTAGAAACTCAGCATGACTTACTGTAATATAATCACGTTGATCAAGTGTCATTATATTATACTAACTCATGCTTCAGCTCCCAACACCACTTCCAAAATATTCATATTTTAAACTTGAAAGTTTCAGAATTTAGAAACTAAAATAGTTTCTTTTATGATGTAACACAGATATCGCAAGGAGAAAATTGATTTTCGATACGAATGATTATGAAATTATCTCCAGAAATATGGAGGATATTTATAATGAAAGATACGATGATATTTTAGAATTTCTAATATCAGAGGATGATGAAGAATATTGTTCGTAGGGGTTTAGTATCAGGAGCAAGGTATTCGTTAATGACTTCAGCAGATACTGAATCATTTGTATTCTTTGAAGGCAGGTTTAGTCTTTGTGATTTATCCACAACCCTCCTTCATACTTTGCTCAATCCGTTTTCCAGTTTCAAACCTTCTCTTTTTCTCAGCTTTACCACCATATTATTCTTTATCATCAAACTTTTGACTGTTAAGGTCGTTTACAGTTTTTGCTGCTTCATCAACATTTTTCCAAAATTCAGAGAACTAGTTTCATAGTTTGGGGTGTTTTTCAAAAACTTCACATTCGAAGTATGTAATTCGAGGAGGTAGACGTTATATGTACACATATAACTGTTGGCGTAGACGTGCTGCAAGATTTCAAAATACTGATTGCAAATTCCTGATAGTTGGAATGGCAACTATTGTTACAAGATGTGGATGAGTACATGATAGGGTTTCAATGTATATATAGTGATTTCCGGAGAGTTTCAAATAGCAGAGTGACGGAGTCGCTGGTACATTTACTGCTAATATGGTGGAACATAAAAGGTTCCCCAGTAACAAAAACGTATATGCCAAAGTTATAAGTCTGAAAGGTCGTCGTTGACTAGTTGAATGGGTGATAATACTGGATACTTTTAAAAAGGAATTGCAAGGTTATTTTCGGTAAAAACAATGCTAAAGGATTTATCACAGATACGTGTTAAAGTTTTACTTAGGTTTCGAGAGCTTTCCAGATGTATGATTATAAGTACAAATCTTTCTTCTCGTAGATATCGTGTAGTTGGTTTGTCTTCTCGTTTGTTCATTAGTTGAAGTATTTCCAAGAATTTCGATGGGTTTGAACGCAAAATGTAATCATATGATGTTCTAGTACTGTTCTGAATTCAAAGCATGGTTTTCGAAGCATGGTTTTGAAAGATGTAGGAATCTAAGAGTGATGTTTTTCGTTTAATCTTGACTTGGATTCTGATCTATCGAAATCAGAATATGAAATTGAATGAAAATGGTTATTCTGCGATGAACAGATACGTATATCTATAGGTTTGAGCAGTATAGTTAATGATTGCTGAATCAGAATTGAAGAATGTATAGTGTAACATATTAATGTGGAATTTATATATTTCTAGGGTATTACCTACCCGTTAAAATATTCTCATCATTAACAGTTTGTACAAAAGGATTTTCAATTACAATCTTTATGAAAATATATGTATGTATATTTCCTTCAGATGTAATATAGATTTAATGAGTTATTAAACTCATTTGATTTTCGGTTGGAACTAGAAACGAATAATCTCTTCTATATTAAAGATTACATAATCGTCGCAGGATATTTCTCCAATGAAGTTATGAATTAATACTTCATCGTTTATGGTTATTAGTATTCTTCGGTGTCTACGGTGCGTATGAGGTTGATACTCGTGGGACAGATTGTGAGGTTAAGGTTTACGTTGCGGATGTTGTTGTTGTCGGTACTGGTACCGTTGTTGGTTGTGCTGCTGGTTCTGGTGGTGCTACCGGTGCTGCCTGTGATGCCTGCAAATTGTGCATCATATTCTCCAAAGCCACAACTCGAGCGCGAAGCTCGTTAACTTCTTCTATTATTCCGGGATGATTGGCGGTTGGTACGAGAGGATGAATAAAGTTTAAAATTCTAGTTATCATATAATCGTTGCGAAATATCCTGGAAATGAGGGTAAAGATAGTGTTTCGAACGGGTTCGCCGGTAAGTGCCTCAGGTTCCTCACTAAGAGGTGAATTCGGTTGGTGGAAAGGATTGCCTTCCTCTTGTCTCCATTGATTAAGTTGATTACGAACCCATCCCCAATTCATCCAGAATTGGTGATGACTGATTGGTTGATTCATTCCGGTTACACTGCTTTCGGAACTCAGGTGGAAATTCATATCGGAATCCGAAGAACTCGAATTACTTTCAGAATTCATCTTTCACGGTTAGATAAATAATTTTCGATGTGAAATGATTTTCGGATATCGGATGATATTCTAATTACATAGAATACCTTTATATAGTACAAAGGATCCGCAAATTACGGAGAAACTTTCGGAAACTGTCAAGTAAAGGTAACAGTAACAGATACGCTAAGATATTCATTTTGTCTATACACTAGTCATGCAATCCATGCAATAAGGTGTGTCTAGACTACAAATGATAAGCAGGTAATTTTTCACACAAGGAATGATAAGCAGGTAATTTCTAACAAAAAAAATTATAAGCAACAACTTTTATCATGCAGACATGGTCGAAGTCCAGACTCACTAATGTATCCTAACAATAACCGGTTAGACACACTAATGCAAATTCTGGTTCGCTAAGACCAACGCTCTGATACCAACTGTGACGATCGGTCCAAATCCATATGGACGAACACGTCATTCATTGATTTCATTGCGAGGTATTTGACCTCTATGATACGTTTTGTAAACATTGCATTCTTTTGAAAAGGCACACCATAAATGAATATTTAAATCAAAGGTTTTCGACATCTAATGATTTCTACATATAGACAATCACCATAAATAATAGTTTACAACAGTACTTCCATTGACAATGCAGTCAAAATAAGATACATGGTGATGATTTGGTGAATGCAACGTTTCCTTGAAAAATATGTCATGCAAGACTCCATGCACATAGCTTGTCTAACATCTAAGCAAACAGCGGAAGACTTCTAGGAAACCTGAGAATAAACATGCTAACAAGTGTCAACACAAAGGTTGGTGAGTTCATAGTTTTAGTGTTTCGTATAATCTGTATATAAAAGTGGATCACAAGATTTTAGTTGTTTCATCCAGAAACGTTTATCAAAATATTCTACGAAATTGAGCACCCTGGTAACTAAACTTTAACGTTTATATAATTTGTACCCTTTGTATAATCATCTTAATAATACACGCAAACCAACGTGTACGCTTCTCAAATAGCATACGTCCGTTAAAAGGCTAGCGCTCTAGCTCGGACGGGGATGTCAAGCCCTATGGATCCATATACTACTACTCGCGCCCACCAGTTCTTATAACTGGCAGTTACTAGTTACCAAAGCTAAGGGATTTTCGGTTCAAACTCAGTGTAGAATTTAGTATGTACTTGTATCCATTGCGTTTAAAATAAAGTGCATGTATTCTCAGCCCAAAATTATAGATTGCAAAAGCAATTAAAAAGGGAGCAAATGAAACTCACACATATAAATATTGTATATCGGTTAATAAAGTATTTGCATGTATTCTCAGCCCAAAAATATATTGAGTAAAAGGGATCATATGAAACTCACCACATATAAATATTGTAAATCAGTTAATAAAGCATTTGCATGTATTCTCAGCCCAAAAATGTAGAGAGTAAAAGGGATCTTATGAAACTCGCTGTTTAATATTGATATACAATATTGTAGGAAAGCATGTAGACGCATCGGAGATAATAAACACGAGGTTTGATTCACAAAAATACCCCCGAACATTACCCATAACCTCCTTGGCAATAACCCATATTTTCCTTAGCTCTAGCTCGCTCGGAAACTCGTTTTGAAAATTACTTGGATAGTACTCCGTCGTAATATTTTATGTACATTATTATTTTTGTATCGCAAAAATAATAATACTAATAATAAGATTAATAAGATTAATAATAATCTTAATAATAATAATAATAATAATAATAATAATAATAATAATAATAATAATAATAATAATATATATTATACGGAGTAATATATATTTGTGTATGTGTGTTTTATTTTTCATTCGAGCAAAACACCTGAATTTATAGTACCTGGCCTGGAATCTGGAGTCATGCGACTCGCATGGAAATGGCCTTCTGGCCATGCGACTCGCATGAGGACCAGGGACAGCTCACATTATTTTTGTCCTAACATTTGTCGACATAATAAAATATAAATATAATATATATAATTTAAATTAATTAATTATATATTATATTAAATTCACGTGCATAGTTGACTTGTAATTTTTGTTCCGATAAGTCGTACGTTGTCACTCGACTTATGTCCCGGTTCCGGTTTTTTTTCGAACGCCCTTTCGTACGCTGAGAAAACTTGTACTTTACGTTTCGTGAATCGTACCTTTGTCAAAATATAGTCTTAAATCATCCATAAAATATACCTTTGTCACCTTTGTCAATTTTTACTGTAGCAATTCACTGTAGCAAAGTCAATTTCACTGTAGCAAATAGTGATTTTCGAAAACACTGTAGCATTTTGAGTAATGTGGCAAATTGGAAAACACTGTAGCAATTTAGTGTTTTACTGGTTCATCTTAAACGCTTTAGTTAACTTATCTAAATATCAATCGAATCAATAAACGAATGTTACTATCGTTTATTATATATATGTATATATCTTTTTAATATACATAAATCAATTTTTAAATACACATTGGAAGTTATTTATAAATAAATTTTAATAATAAATATCTCAACTTATCATATATATTCAAATAGATATTTAAACCAATAAGTTTAATGTACGGTATCAAACAATTAATACATTGTTACCTTTTCATGTTATAGTATATATGTATCTGTTTACATATAATTGTTCGCGAATCGTCGAAAACAACCGAAGGTATTTCAAAAATTTTGAGATTCAGTTTTACAGACTTTGCTTATTGTGTCGGAAATGTTAATCATACAAAGATTAAGTTTAAATTTAGTCGAAATTTCCGGGTCATCACAGCTAACAATAAGAATGTTATTATGATGAATATAAGTTGATTCATAGGGTTTTATCATGATTGAGAAATATAGATAAAATAATTCGATTACTCGAAACGTATGAGTGAAGCTATCGTAAAAGAGTGAAATGAGAAAAGTAAAGATTCGTCTTAACTTTTGACGTCATTACGGTTGATTTTCGGATTAAAGAAAATCTTTGTAATCTTAATAAGATTTGATTCTTCGGTAATTAAGGAAATTAGAATTTTCTTCGATTAGGTGCGTAATCTGCCTCGATTGCTATGTCTGATATATCGCTATAAATTAATACCCCCTTCGTTTCCTTATTTTCACATCTCTCATCTTCTATACTTTCTTCCTTAATTCATACTTCCAAAACATTCGTCAATATGCTCCATCCAGTTTTAATTCTTGACATATTCTTGACTATCGCATTTGTCATTCTTCTTTTTCATCTTTCATCGGAGGAATCCGTTAATTTCTACTATGCTCTTGGGTTTATAGTGTTCTTAGTTTTCCCGTGTCTTTATATTGCTATACGCATCGATATACACGGTTTGTAATTTCTGCGTTGTCTTCGTGCTTATATTTTTCCTTATATTTTGGAGTTTCATGCTTCCGTCTTCTTTTCTCGACTTCAAGTCAAGCGAATAATGGTCTAAAATTCATAGATATGAAATTCGGAATGAACATAGCTAATGCTCTAAGAGAGAAATTGTAATAGCACAATTTGACTTGTGAAATTACCAGAATCCAAAAGAAAAGATAGAACTATCAATAGAATATGTTCTTGATATGTTTAGAGATTAGATTGAAAGTAAGAGTCATGCAACATGGCACATGATGATGTTATGGTCTGTGAATCATTACGTTCCATTTAGAAACTCAGCATGACTTACTGTAATATAATCACATTGATCAAGTGTCATTATATTATACTAACTCATGCTTCAGTTCCCAACATTACTTCAAAAACATTCATACTTTACACTCAGAGGTTTCAGATATTTAGAAACTAAAACAGTTTTCTTTATGATGTGATACAGATAACGCGAAGGAATAAATGATTTCAGATAAGAATGGTTATGAAAATATCTTCAGAAATATGAAGGACATTTATAATGGAAGATACGATGATATCTTAAATATTTAACATAAGAGGATGATGAAGAATATTGTCCGCAAGAGTTTTAGAGTAAGGATCAAGGTATTTGCTAAGGATTTTAGCAGACACCGAATCATTTGGATTCGTTGAAGGTAGATTTCGTCCTTGTGATTTGTCCACAGCCTCCTTCAGGGTTTGCTCAATCCGTTTTCCAGTTCCAAACCTTCTCTTTTTCTGTGCTTTGCTAACACAATATTCTTTATCATTAACTTTTGACTGTTACGGTTGTCTACAGTTTCTGCTACTTCATTCAGCTTTTTCAAAATTTCATAGTTCTGATTCGTAAGCTGAAGTGCTATTCCGGATTTCAGAATTATAATTCCAGGAAATAACATTATATGTATATGCAGAAATGATGTGAGATTCAAGAATAATTATTGATGCTTCCTGGGGTTTGGTATGACAATTATTGTTACAAGATGTAGATGGGTACATGACAAGGTTTTATAGTGATCTTTCAGAGAGATTTAAGTCAAAGAGCAATAAAGTTGCTGGTAAGCTTACTACTAATGTGGTGGAATATAAAAGGTTCCCCGGTAACGATGGCGAAAAGACAACGTATATATCAAGGTTATAATAAGGCTACTCCGGATGAAAAGTCGAAGTTGTCTTTTTGGAGCTGTGACAAAATTCGCTATTTTGAAAAGGGATTGTAAAGTTATTTTGGGTAATAATAATGCTAAAGGATCTGACACGGATACGTGTTGAACCTTTGCTTAGGTTCAAGTGTCCTCTGAATGCATTTCTATATGCATATATTCTTCGTATGTATCGTGTAATTGGTTCATTCTCTCGATTGTTCCTTAGTTGAGGTGTTTTCAAGAATTTTGAAGGGTTTAGACGCAGGTTGTCATCGTCAATATCCGTATAATGAATTCGTCATGAATCTTGAATTATACGAATATCTTTATGAGTTCTGTGAATGAAAGTGATGTTCTAGTATATTTTAAATTTAAAATATGATTTTGAAGGATGTAGGAATTTAAGATTGATGGCACTTCTTAAATCTTAACTTGGATTTTGATATGTCAAAATCAGAATATGTAATTGAATTGGTATGGAAAATGGTTGTCTTGAATTTTATAAAATGATGTATATTGCTATGAAAGGAGAGAGTATAATTAACGATTGTCAAAACATCATTGAAAATATACAGTGTAACATATTAATGTGAACTTAAGTATTTCTCGGGTATTACCTACCCGTTAAAATAAAATTTCACAAGTAATATTTTGTACAAAAGAATTTTTATTACAGTCTTTATGAAAATATATGTATGTATATTTTCTTCAGATGTAATATGGATTTAATGAGTTAATATTATATTAATCTCATTTGGTTTACGGTTGGAACTAGAAATGAATAATCCCTAAAACTTTAGAGATTACATAATCGCCGCGGAATATTTCTTCAACGTAAATAAAATAATGAATTAATACTTCATCACTCATTATTTTTGGTATCCCTCAGTGCCTGCGGTGCGTATGATGTTGATGCTCGTAATGCGGCTTGCGATGTTGAGGCTTGTGATGTTGTTGGTACTGTAGGTGCTGGTGCTGGTAGTGGTTTGATGTGAGTATAGATGATGAGAATTTGTTGTAGCGACCCCGACAAATCGTCAAGTGACGGCGTCGGCTACGTGGGTCCCATTACCTGATTATAAGTCTTTAAGATAACGTTTGACCAAAATATGTCGCCTTCATTTCAAAATAAAGATTGTTTCAAAGTTTACAAGAATTGTTCAACCAAAAGTTAAGTTACAACGTTATAAGTACGATTGAAATCTAGGCGACAAGGTTTAAAGTAAAGTCAAAAGACGCTCCATGAAATGCATGTATACTCGACATCGGATGCAAGTATCAAATAGTAAGCGGAAGCATGTTTCACATATCGTGCAAGACCTGAGAAAAACATAGAAATCTGTCAACGAAAACGTTGGTGAAATCATAGGTTTAAGTAAGTAAGTACAAGTGAACCACAAGATTTGCATCAATGAAATAATAGTAATACATTCCAAAAGTTTGTTTCACGAGCACCCAATTATCAAAGCTTAACATTCCTTCCATTGTATACCCCATCACTTAGTGCTAGAACAAACACTGATTCTCGAAAATATATTTCATCCGTAGACGGTAGCGAACCGTCAAAGATGAGGGTTGTCAACCCATATGGCCATATAACATAAGTTCTCGCTTACACCCGGCAAGTGTAACTAATGATAATCGAATTGAGGATTTTTGTTCTAAACTCGTATGTAGAATGTTTGTTTTCCCGTTCTTGTGTTCACTTAGTTCAAAAGAATCGTTTATGTTTTCTCATCCCAATATAAGTTCAAAAAGAGTAAAAGTGGGACTATGATCTCACCTTGAGTGCAAGAGTTAATAAAGTACTTCAATAAGTAGACGCGTGCAAAGACAAAGCTAGTCTTGACCTAAACATATAGGTTGTATCAATAACGGTAAACACAAACGGTCAAAGATGTTCAATTAGTCCTATGGCTCAATACGACTCGATTATGTAGCATGTGAAGCAAATTGTCAAGTTTCATGCAAGATACAAGTATAGAATCATGTTAGAAAGATTGCATAATTAATTGGTTAAGTTTGACAAAAAGTCAAACTTGGTCGGGTCAAAGTCAACAAAAGTCAACACGTTCGGGTCGGGTCCCGGACAAATTTTCTATGCTAATTATTCATATACAAGTATATTAAAACAAGTTTCATGTGAATCGGAGGTCCGTAGGTCATCAAACATTTCACGTGAAATGGGACGAGGAGGTCAGAATCTGACCAGGCACATCCGCGCGCCGCGCGGGGATGGGGCGCGCCGCGCCACCATCTGTGCAGGCCTGTTTCTGTTTTTCCCAAGTATGCACGAGCCAAAATCAATTCTAACACAACAATTGACCCGCAAACACTTATAATGCCTATCATATATCGTTGGAAAGGTATTTTGACGAGGAATACAACTAAGCACATTTCATCAATCAAACTTCCACTTACAACAACCAAAAACCGTAATTAAACGTTCATAATCAAAGTTCAAGTTCCAAAAACGCATTTTATGATTCGGGCAACCAATTTACATGTATGTTATGCCGTTTCGAAGGTAATCAAACACACATTGCAACAAAACACTTAACAACAATATCTCATAGCATTTGACGCATCAAAAGTTCATGTAAAGCTCATCAAACCCTAATCCAAGTTTACAAAATCATTAATCATGTTCTTGGAGTTTCCTTAATCAACCTATACATCAAAACGAAGCTAATGATACTAGTAACACTTTTAAAACATGCACTTTAATAATCTAACAACATTTGATCATCCAAAATCAAGGATTTAGCAAGTAATTTTCATATTGAACTAGTTACACCAAAAACAACGAATCGAGCATACAAATTACATACACGACATCACAATGAGCCATAGACACTAATTAACAACATTTCAAGTCAAAAACACGAATTTAGAGAAATCTAGAGTTTTAGAAATGTTACCCAAACGAGATGAAGTTGGTATCAAATTGTAGAGGATGAAGAGAGGATTCCAAATATGTAATTTGTTTTGTTGTAAGCCTCCTAGATCGGATTTAGATGATGAATGATTGAATTGGGTGTTTGTGTGTGTGTTCTTGCTAGAGAGAAAGAGAGAGAGATGGAGGTGATTGAATGGTGGTGATTGGGGTGGACTAGTTGACCTAGTCAACTAGTTTGCCCCGTGTCAATTTTAGTCCCTCGAGTTTAGAAGCGGGTGCGGGATTTAACCGATCGAATATTTTTAAAACGCAAGTTAACGAGAGGTGTTATAATTAAATGACGGAATTATTATGAACGTTAGTCAACGGAAACTACGAATTTAAATAACGAAAGGTATTATTTAACAAAAAAAAGACGGGCGTTAAAATAATTTAACGGAAAAATGCGGGATGTTACATTATCCACACCTCAAAAGAAATTTCGTCCCGAAATTTAGTTGGAAGTAATAATCGGTATCTCTTACTCGGGACCTAGTGTAGTAACTCTACGAATGATTGAAGGTACTTTCTTAGACATTCCACGAATCCGGATAGTCGGGGTGTTACGTTGTATTAGGGCTTGGTTTTACGATCCACAAGTTCAGCCGGTTTTTCCTATGAGGAGGAGTTTGTCATCAATAGTTGGTGCATCTAGAAGGATTGCACGTTCCTGTTCCGCAGGACACGTTTCTAAGTTTGTTACACGAAATGTAGGGTAAACGGAAACTTAATTGAGTCGGAAGTTCTAAACGATAGGAAGCGGTTCCAATACGCCCCAAGGTTTCAAAAGGTTCAATATTGCGGCTATAGCCTTTCTCGATTTCCTAAAATGGATTTTACCTTTCCAAGGTGCGGTTTCTCAATATTACGCGGTTACACACTGGGATTTGTGAGGTTTTCATCTAAGTTTGGTATAACTCTTTTGGGCGACTACGGGTCGTCTCGAGCCCTTCTCGGACTTGAACGATCTAAATTGTTGTTTCTTGATGGAGTTCAGATTTCGGTGGTTGATGCTTTGGTTAAATGAACAGGGGTATGACATTAGCGGTCATATAGGGTTTCGGAAAGTGCGTGTGAACACACGTGTGGTATCTACTGTTGTAAGAGTGATCTACTAAAGGTGACAATACGAGTTTGTGACATGCCTTTCCAAGACGTAAATCGTTCGTTTGCTCGGTTCGTCGGTTTGTGGGTGGTACGCGGTACTCATGTCTAAACGGGTCTCCAAGGTTTCTTGTAAAACTAGAAGTGAAACGAGTATTTCGATACGGAATAGTTGACAAAGATACACCGTGTTGGAATAGAATCTCTTAAGATACGTTGAACAAGTTAGTTAGGGTTCGAAAAAAAAAATGTTCGTTAGGACTATTCACCCTCGTGGCGAATACTTAGGTAATATGAGGAATTTCTTTAAACGGAAATGCGAGCGATAAAGATAGGAGTGAAATGAGGACTTAGAATAGGATGAGCTTGCATCTCGAGGTTGCCATAACATGCCTCTAGTTGTCAAAAGTTGAAGTCTGAAAGAGAAACGAGGTAGTACACGTAGTTGTATAGTTCGGGGTTGAATAATAGTTGACCGATTATCAGAAACACAAGGGCGTTAAATCAAAGAAGAGTGAAGTATTGTTGGATTGTGTGTTATCTTAAATTCCAGTAATATCAGACGGTGACGGTGAAATAACAGAGGTATGTAGTGTGGTACGTGATGACGAGAAGTTTGATCGGATCCACAATTTAGTATTCGAATTCTTCGTGTAAAATAACGAAATTTTTTTTTTTTTTTTTTTTTTTTTTTTGAGACAAGAGAGTATGCCTTTCGGCGTTCAAGTAGAAATATTTCCATGTTTGAGTTCCATCTAGTGCTATATGAATTTAGCTAGGAAGGTTGGTGTGAAGAATCACGTTCAAGGCTCAGACATGAAGAGGTTTAAAGTTTTCCTTAGTGAGTTAACGAGTTTAAAAGTCGTGTAACGCGAGAAAAGTCAGGAATGAATCTTCGGTAAAAATAGACGAGATCTAAGATTTTACCAATACAAGTCTGAGTTGGGAGAGTTTCCTGATTACATGTGGCTTGATTTCGAGATTGATTGTAATGCCTTGACCTTTAACATCATGGTCTAGAAAATTGGACTTCGTTCAACAGAAATTCTCACTCGGAGTATTTGGTATAAAGTTGCTCTTTTCTCAAAAGTTCGAGCTTAAGATGGTGATGTTGTTCGTTTTTCTTCTTTACTTGAATAAGTTAAGATGTCATCTATAAATACAGGTTAGTCTATATGAATTTGCATACGCGGTTCAAGAGGGTTATGGATACGGGCGAGCCCTAAATAAATCAAACGGTACTAAGAGAGATTTACAACTAACGTAGCGAGTTCGGAAAGTGGCTTAGGAGACATCGTCTCCCTTAACCCCCAATTGGTGATAACCGGAACGGAGGTCGATTTGGAATATACGGGATTCGTGCAAATAATCATGAGGTCATGGATGCGAGGGAGAGGGTATCGGTTTACAACCGAAAATTTCTTAGTTCACAATAATCTATACATAAATGTAGGGCAACAATTTCTCCTTAATGAATAGGTTTTGAGTTCCTTAGTTCTATTGGTGTCGAGTTAAATTTCTTAACGTATGTCCTCCGATAATATTTATAGGCACACAATATTTTTCCGTTGGTCGCTTAAATTGCCTAAGTAGTGTCTAGGGAAAAAGTGGAGTGCAAGGAGCA
Organism: Rutidosis leptorrhynchoides; assembly: GCF_046630445.1. Classification (NCBI taxonomy): domain Eukaryota; kingdom Viridiplantae; phylum Streptophyta; class Magnoliopsida; order Asterales; family Asteraceae; genus Rutidosis; species Rutidosis leptorrhynchoides. The sequence continues at coordinate 125,552,052 of NC_092340.1, forward strand.
CGAGTCAAAGACTTGGTTATAAAACGTCTAACGGTAATGAAATCGAATAAGTATGAAGTATACGGTTTGTTGTGAAGAAACGTACCCGTTACTAGTCCATCGTCGTTCCGGGCATCCTAGGTGTCGATGTTGAAGGTTCAACGGCGTGCGTTGGGGTTGATTTTCTTATTTGGGCACACATTCCTAAAATGACCCAGTTGGCCACATTCGAAGCAAGCACCCGTTCTGTGTGCGTTGGGCATCTTTCGAGCGACGGGTCCTTGGCGCCGGTGGTGAAACCTGCCACATCCTTCAAAGTGATGCTTGTGGCATTCGTTACAAAAAGGTAGTTTTCCGGTATAGCCTTTCTTGTCGTTGGAGGCGAAAGGCTTCTTGGCGGGGTTGTTGTTATTGTTGTGGTTGCTTGATTGAGAGGCTTCCCATGTTCTTTTGTTGTTACTCGGGTGGTTCTCGACCATTGGTGCCGGTGCTTCCATTTCATTCACCGTTTCTAAGGCTTGGCGGGCCATTGTTAAAGCCTCTTGTAGGTTAGTGGGTTGAGATGTCATTACCTTGTGTTGAATGCTCTTAGGGAGGCCATCCATGTAAAGTTCGACTCTTAGGGATTCAGGAGTCATGAGATTTGGACACATCGAGACTAGTTCGGTAAACCGTTGATTATAAGCTTCGAGGTCATTTCCGACTGTTTTTAAATTCCTTAGACCCTGTTCGAGCCTTCGAGTCTCGTCGCGCGGAAAGTATTCGGTGATCATTCTTTCTCTTAATTCGGTCCAAGAGAGTGTGTGGGCTTCATCGCTCCCCACCAATTGTACATACGTGTTCCACCACGAGAGAGCAATGCCGGTGAAGGTGAGGGTGGAAAACTTGACCTTATCTTGGTCTCGACAACCGCTTGTGTTAAAAACGGTCTCCATTTGTTCAAACCATCGGGTGAGAGTAACCGGTCCTCCGGTTCCATCGAAAGTGGGAGGATTGTACTTCATGAAGTTCTTGTAGGAGCAACCCTCGATTGAATTACCGGCTCCATGATTGTTGTTGTTAGAAAAGTGATCGGCCACGGCCGTACCCACGGCGGTGGTTATCATTCGTTGAAGAGCTTGTTCTAGAGTTTCGAGAGGAGTATTGTGTTGACCTTGGTGAGCCATTGTTCCTTCATGAGACAAGAATATCGTTGGTTAGTATTTTCAACAATACTAACCGGGGTATGGAAATAGGATAGAGAGGAAATTTTTTCTTGACTCGCCTTAAATTCTTTACGTCATAATGTCGGAACGTCCATGTGAATCACCGTAATATAATCCCGGAAATTATATTACCCTGATTCTCATGTGCATTTAACATTACTTCATAAAGTCAAGGTGGCGCATCAACAAAATTTATCAACGTAAGATCAAGATCGAATACGAGTTAGATATGATAGAAGAGTTCGAGTATAAATGCACAATTAGTCAAATAATTCCTACTTCAGTCTATATGCCGGTTGTAGTCTAGATTCACCTATGTACCCTATGACTCGGGGTGGACACAAATGAACTCTAAATCCCTACAACCAAGGCTCTGATACCACTTGTAGCGACCCCGACAAATCGTCAAGTGACGGCGTCGGCTACGTGGGTCCCATTACCTGATTATAAGTCTTTAAGATAACGTTTGACCAAAATATGTCGCCTTCATTTCAAAATAAAGATTGTTTCAAAGTTTACAAGAATTGTTCAACCAAAAGTTAAGTTACAACGTTATAAGTACGATTGAAATCTAGGCGACAAGGTTTAAAGTAAAGTCAAAAGACGCTCCATGAAATGCATGTATACTCGACATCGGATGCAAGTATCAAATAGTAAGCGGAAGCATGTTTCACATATCGTGCAAGACCTGAGAAAAACATAGAAATCTGTCAACGAAAACGTTGGTGAAATCATAGGTTTAAGTAAGTAAGTACAAGTGAACCACAAGATTTGCATCAATGAAATAATAGTAATACATTCCAAAAGTTTGTTTCACGAGCACCCAATTATCAAAGCTTAACATTCCTTCCATTGTATACCCCATCACTTAGTGCTAGAACAAACACTGATTCTCGAAAATATATTTCATCCGTAGACGGTAGCGAACCGTCAAAGATGAGGGTTGTCAACCCATATGGCCATATAACATAAGTTCTCGCTTACACCCGGCAAGTGTAACTAATGATAATTGAATTGAGGATTTTTGTTCTAAACTCGTATGTAGAATGTTTGTTTTCCCGTTCTTGTGTTCACTTAGTTCAAAAGAATCGTTTATGTTTTCTCATCCCAATATAAGTTCAAAAAGAGTAAAAGTGGGACTATGATCTCACCTTGAGTGCAAGAGTTAATAAAGTACTTCAACAAGTAGACGCGTGCAAAGACAAAGCTAGTCTTGACCTAAACATATAGGTTGTATCAATAACGGTAAACACAAACGGTCAAAGATGTTCAATTAGTCCTATGGCTCAATACGACTCGATTATGTAGCATGTGAAGCAAATTGTCAAGTTTCATGCAAGATACAAGTATAGAATCATGTTAGAAAGATTGCATAATTAATTGGTTAAGTTTGACAAAAAGTCAAACTTGGTCGGGTCAAAGTCAACAAAAGTCAACACGTTCGGGTCGGGTCCCGGACAAATTTTCTATGCTAATTATTCATATACAAGTATATTAAAACAAGTTTCATGTGAATCGGAGGTCCGTAGGTCATCAAACATTTCACGTGAAATGGGACGAGGAGGTCAGAATCTGACCAGGCACATCCGCGCGCCGCGCGGGGATGGGGCGCGCCGCGCCACCATCTGTGCAGGCCTGTTTCTGTTTTTCCCAAGTATGCACGAGCCAAAATCAATTCTAACACAACAATTGACCCGCAAACACTTATAATGCCTATCATATATCGTTGGAAAGGTATTTTGACGAGGAATACAACTAAGCACATTTCATCAATCAAACTTCCACTTACAACAACCAAAAACCGTAATTAAACGTTCATAATCAAAGTTCAAGTTCCAAAAACGCATTTTATGATTCGGGCAACCAATTTACATGTATGTTATGCCGTTTCGAAGGTAATCAAACACACATTGCAACAAAACACTTAACAACAATATCTCATAGCATTTGACGCATCAAAAGTTCATGTAAAGCTCATCAAACCCTAATCCAAGTTTACAAAATCATTAATCATGTTCTTGGAGTTTCCTTAATCAACCTATACATCAAAACGAAGCTAATGATACTAGTAACACTTTTAAAACATGCACTTTAACAATCTAACAACATTTGATCATCCAAAATCAAGGATTTAGCAAGTAATTTTCATATTGAACTAGTTACACCAAAAACAACGAATCGAGCATACAAATTACATACACGACATCACAATGAGCCATAGACACTAATTAACAACATTTCAAGTCAAAAACACGAATTTAGAGAAATCTAGAGTTTTAGAAATGTTACCCAAATGAGATGAAGTTGGTATCAAATTGTAGAGGATGAAGAGAGGATTCCAAATATGTAATTTGTTTTGTTGTAAGCCTCCTAGATCGGATTTAGATGATGAATGATTGAATTGGGTGTTTGTGTGTGTGTTCTTGCTAGAGAGAAAGAGAGAGAGATGGAGGTGATTGAATGGTGGTGATTGGGGTGGACTAGTTGACCTAGTCAACTAGTTTGCCCCGTGTCAATTTTAGTCCCTCGAGTTTAGAAGCGGGTGCGGGATTTAACCGATCGAATATTTTTAAAACGCAAGTTAACGAGAGGTGTTATAATTAAATGACGGAATTATTATGAACGTTAGTCAACGGAAACTACGAATTTAAATAACGAAAGGTATTATTTAACAAAAAAAAGACGGGCGTTAAAATAATTTAACGGAAAAATGCGGGATGTTACATTTGTTTTGTTTTGTATTGTGAAAGAAGATGTTTAAAGTTTCTTGAATAAAAAGAGAGGTTAAGAGCTTTATAAAGGGAATGAAATGATGTAGGATGCACTTGCTAATGAAGTTTTGCTTTTCATGACAGTAAATTTTTTTTTACTAAATAATTCACCATACAAGATACGGAGTAAAGGTCGGATAGCCTTAATAATATTAGTAATATTATACTCGTTGCGGCATATCCTGGAAAGTAGAGAAAAAATGGTGTTACGAACGGGTTCGCCGGTAAGTGCCTCATGTTCTTCACCAAGAGGGCAATGTGGTGGATGGAAGGGATCACCTTCTTCTTGTCTCCAATGATTAAGTAGACTACGAACCCATCCCCAATTCATCCAAAATAGATGATGGCTAATTGGTTGATCCATTCCGGTCACACTGCTTTCGGAGCTCGAGTGAAACTCCATATAAGAATTCGAGGGACTTGAACTAGTGGAGAGTTCCATTTCGTACGATTAAATAAAGGATTTTTCAATATGAAATGATTTTCGGCTATCGGATGGTATTCTAATTACATAGAATATCTATATATATAGAGCAAAAGATTTCATAGATTACGGAGGAATTTACGGAATATGTTATGCAAAGTTTACAGTAACAGATACGCTAAGATATGAATTAGCAGATAAGATATGAATTTCGTCTATACACTATTCATGTAATTAATGTAGTAAGATGTGTCTAGACTAAGAATGATAAGCAGATAATTTTCTAAGGGTGATAAGCAGATGATTTTCGACTAGAAATGATAAGCAAAACTTTTGACATGCAGTTAAGGTCGAAGTCCAGACTCACTTATGCATCTTAATAACTATCTGTTAGACACACTAATGCAAGACCTGGTTCACTAAGACCACCTCTCTGATACCAACTGAAACGACTCGTCCATATTACTATAAACGTGGTACGTTATTCATTGGTCCCATAGCGAGGTATTTGACCTCTATATGATACGTTTTAGAAAATATTGCATCCGTTTCATAAAAAGCACATTATTATTATACATAATGCATGTTTTAAACAAGTGGGCGATTATTTAAGAAATAATCCCCAAAATACATCAGTTTCTAAATACTACACACCAGTCGAATATAATACATGACAAAGTTTTTATTGAATGCAACACTTCATTTAAACAAAAATATGAGACTCCATGCATAGCTTGCTCAGATAATGCAACAGCGGAAGACTTTCTTAAGGACCTGAGAATAAACATGCTTAAACAGTCAACACAAAGGTTGGTGAGATATATAGGTTTAGCATCAATATAAATATAGACTACAAGATTTCATAGTTATAAATATATGTACACTCGCAAGTGTAAAAAAGTATTCTATAAGTTGTTGAGCGCTTCGGTAACCATACTTAACCATTAATGTGGCATATTCCGTTTATTATGAAATCTCCCTACACTGTACCAAGTGTAGTAAAAACGAAGTACTATGCAACCGTTTACGATACTAGAGCAACTAGCCCGGTTGGAGTTGTCAAACCTGATAGATCTATCAATAGGATTCACGTAAACTTGTTCTTACAACATGTAAATATTAGTTACCAAGCTATTAGGGAAGATATGCAAAGTGGTACAACTTAATGTAGAATATATTTTAAGTATTTGTGTCTATGGCGTAAAACATAAAATTCATGTATTCTCATCCCAAAATATTTGTAGAGTTTAAAAATGGGACTATATACTCACAGTAGTAAAAGTATATTAATAATAAGTTTTCAACTTATTAAAAATATGACCGTCGTCCTTGGATTCACGAACTTATAACAATAATAACGATTCAGATAATAATACGACATATGAATAAAATAAAGCAAGTTCATATAATACTTATATAATAATTTTTAACATTTTATGTTAGTAGTCTATTGTTAGTAGTCTAAAATAGTCCGAAAAGTCCAACAGTCCAATAATCGGTATATATATATATATATATATATATATAATCTTAGAATTACCCCCACGATGTATTGTATACGTATTGTCTTTGCATCAACCCAGAGATGTATTGTATACGTATTATCTTAGAATTAACTAAGACGTATTGTGTACGTATTGTCTTAGGATTTATCAAAACGTATTGTATACTTATTGTGTTAGGACGTACCAAGAATATTATTATACATATATACAATCACAGAATTAACCAAGATTATAATATTTTGTTATACTACTGATAACATGTCCAAATATATATATAGGATATAGGAAAAGTTAACAAGGATATGGTTAATATAGTTTTTATAATATAAATTTTGTCCATACAACGTTAATTTTAGCAGATTTTGTTTTGCTCGCCAAATATTCATTACAACTCCGTTTAAAGTGAATCAAATTGATATGGATTCCTTAAGAAGTAAATTTTACAAAAAAAATTCGAAAAGTTCATTCCAAGTAGTAATTTTTAGAGCTTTACCCTCTTTTTGTGTCGGTAGACAGATTTGGAAAAATCCCGGCATCCACCCAATATATGATTTTTGATAAAATATTTCACTTTGTCTAAAATCATGAAAAAAATACTGGAAGTCTTATTTACATATATTAACATATTTCTAAAGTCTTAGTCTCGAACTCAAAGTCTAAGATAGGTTTTTAATTCCCAACCCAAAACAGCCCGCTTTTTACCGAATGGAGATTAAAGGATATATGTTAAGTTTCAAGGTGTTCTTCATATGTACAAGTTATAAGTTCTTATATTAACTTAATATAACATCATAATACATATAAATAAGTGTTATTAGAGTTATGTTAGAAAGATTAGATTAGTTTTTCAAACAAGCTTGGTGTTCACCAAAACAAGTTCTAGTTTTTACAAGTTTTATAAGTATAATAAGATAGCAACTATACAAGGAATTGAACAAGGATTTTGAGAAGTATTTTACCTTGATTATGAAGAGGAAATTTGCTGAGATTAAAGTATGATATGAGAGCATTCAAGTTTGTGTTTTTAGTTTAAGAAAATGTGGAGTAAAAATGAGTTAAAATGGTCCTTATTTATAAGCTTATAATTTTGGCTTTTAGTGAAAATATCTAAGATAAGTTAAATTGTATTAAATCATGCATGACATATTAAATTGATTAGGTCATGGATGACATATTACACAAATAATTGCAGATTTCTATTGGTATATACTAATAGTAAATACTTCTAGAAGTTGTGTATAATATGGGTAAAAATACCGTATGAATGCGAGTAGAATTCTTGAGGAAATTGAATGGAAATATGAGTATAGCTATCCTTTATATGTATTGGTATATTATAAAGTGTATTCAATACTTGTAAGGATGTATTTACACTCGTAATACATTATATGTAAATACATTTTAACATAAGTTAATTACGTCATTTAAATAGTAATATATATATTGTTTGAAAACTCTTTAAATTAGTAGTATGAAAAAATATATATAATACTTTGTTAATATACTTAATGAGATATTTAATTATCATATTTTCAAGTTAAATATATATAAATCCATATATATACACAATAATTAAACAATTAAACAATTAAATCAAGTTATGACGTTCGTGAATCGTCGGAATAAAAGGGTGACCAAAAGCTTGTGTAAAACTCTTTTCAGAGGTTCAAGATTTATTAAAATTCATTGCTTATCAAGTCGGAATTATATAAAGATTAAGTTTAAATTTGTTCGGAAATTTCCGGGTCGTCACACGTAAGTGTTTAAAATTCATTCGTATGGATTGAACACCTGGTAATCGACCTTAACAAAATGCATCTAGAATATCCGCATATATAATCATCGAAGTACTAAAGCAGTTCAAATTCTCTGACTGGGGCATGTCACAGCCCATAGATCTATCTTTAGGAGTCGCGTCAATTGGCGGCAATTATAATAAACACCAATTCTTAGGTTACCAAGTTCAACAAGGGCTATATCCGGTATAACAATTCAACCATAGAATGTAGTTTCGATTACTTGTGTCTATTTCATAAAATATTTATAAAAGCAGCGCATGTATTCTCAGTCCAAAAAATATATATTGCAAAAGCATTTAAAAATGGAGCAAATGAAACTCACAATACTGTATTTTGTAGTAAAAATACATATGACGTCATTGAACAAGTGTAAGGTTGGCCTCGGATTCACGAACCTATATCATTTGTATATATATTAAAACGTATAATCGTAATCGAACAAATTATATATATTTTGATTATGTATTAAGATTAATACTCTTATATAAAATTTTATTATTATGTATAATATGTTATATGTTATAATACTTAATTGATATGTAATTAAATTATATCAATATACATAATATTATATTAGTTGAAACATGATTTTACGTAATATTAATATACTTAGATATTAAATATGTTTTTATATAATTTCTTTTGTTTGCAAAATAGTTATGATAATAATACTAATAAGGATAATAATAATTATAATTCTAATAATGATATTAATAATAATGATAATATTGATAATAATTTTTAATAAAAGTGATAAGTTTAATGATAAGATAAAATGATAGTTTTCATAAAAATAATATTTTTAAATAAAAATAGTGATTTTAATAATAATGATACTTTTAATGATAATGGTAATGATAATACTAATAATAGTAGTAATGATAATAATACTTGTATATTAATAATAATAATAATAATAATAATAATAATAATAATAATAATAATAATAATAATAATAATAATGATAATAGTTATAATAATAATAATCTCACTAATAATTGTAATAATATTATTAAGAATGATTCTTATATTAATAATAATAATGAATAAAAATGATATTTCATTTAATCATGACTTAATTATATTTATATTTATAGCCATAGCTTATATTGTCGTAAACCTAATCATACTTATAATTGTATTTCTCGATTATATATATATATATATATATATATATATATATATATATATATATCCATTATCGTAACCATAATCATATTTATTTTATTCTTCCATAAATTAAGCATCTTTTATATCATAAACAAAATCACAATAATAATAATAATAATAATAGTAATCATAATAATAATCATAGTAATCATAATAATAATAGTAATAATAATAATAACAACAACAACAATAATAATAATAATAATAATAATAATAATAATAATAATAATAATAATAATAATAATAATAATAATAATAATAATAATAATAATAATAATAATAATAATAATAATAATGGAAATGAAAAATTAAAGTGTATACCCTTTAAGCGGTCATCCTAAAAAGAATTGTCCCATACGAGACTCGAACCCATGACCTCTCGAACCCACGGAACACACCCAGACCATTGCCCCATCCATTCATTTCTATTATTTATTCGTTTCATATTATATAGAACCTGTATATATTTCTGTGTTCATACACATCTTCTTCCTAACCATAAATGAATCCAAATCAAAATAAATCATAACCGCGAATTACACTATCGATTTAAGACTTAATATCTAACCCATAGACACTTATCTTGTGATAAATTGGTTTGAGAAAAAATAAATAAATAAATAAAAATAAACCTAGCTTCCTGTTCGTCGCAGGTATTTACAAAAAAAAAAATCGTAATTCATACAGATTTTGACAATTGTTATAACAGGAAACACATTCTAAAACATCTATAGAAACTGTTGGAATCATTTATTTAACTTAAAACATCCATACGAGTTCGAATTTTCTCAAGAACGATTTAGTTGACTTTTTGAAAATTTTCTTTGACTCAAAAATTCGAGTTCGTTAATATGAATTGAAAGCTGGGATTTTAGAGAAAGTTTACATAAACGATTCCTAACATAACTACATTAATGGATTTTGAAAACTGATTCAATTTTTAATTTTTTCCAAAAAGTGAATATACAGAGGACGACAAGAAAAAGAAGGAAAAAAAATATCTCTGTGTTTCGATTGAGTACTGAAAACAAGTTATAGCAATAATGTAGTCGAAAATTCCAATTAGAAGAAAACGAAATTTATAAAGCAGATATCAAAAGTCACAGATTCGTACATATGAATTTTTATATGATTAATATTAATAATTAATTATTAAATTAATTATTATAATACTAGTAAAAATAAAATAAATAATAATGATTTAAAAATGATATTAATTATATTTATTAATGATTATACTAATAGATGGTATTATTTTCCAATAACTATAATAAAAATGATAATATTACTAATATTAATAATAATAATATTATTAACAATATTAATAAGAGTAATAATAATGATGACAATAATAAGTTTAATAATATCACTATAACATAACCATTGTATCAATTTTTATATTTATGTATTTTACTTAATAATAATAACACTTATATTTATATTAAATATCTATTCTAATAATAGTAATGAGAGTAATAATATTTTTAGTAAAGATAACAAATTAGATGCATTAAAGTTCATATCTATATGTTATCTATAATAATACAACTAATACTAATTTTAATGAAAGTAATGATAATATTACTATAACAACTATATTTTAACTTGTAATTGAATTTAATTAGTAATACTATATGATAACACATATTAATTATACATTTTATATATATTATATTATATATAATATTACTGATTAATGATAATAATAATAAAAATAAATTGTATTATTTTCTAATAATAATAATAATAACATTAATATAACAGTTTACATGTATTAAACTTTATTTCCATATATATAATGTTCTTAATAAATTTTTATAGTAATAATAACATTATTAATATAATATTTATGTTTTTACTTGTAATTACATTTAATATAATATGATATATAAATTTTATCATTTTTACTAATTATAAAATATATTAAATCTTTAATATTTATTAATTACAATATATATAACATTTCTTATGTATGGAATATATATATATATATATATATATATATATATATATATATATATATATACATATATATATACACATAATTGTTCGTGAATCGTCGGGAATAGTCAAATGTCAAATGCTTTCATGTAAAGTGTTCCAAAAATTTAGAGATTCAACTTTACAGACTTTGCTTATCGTGTCGAAATCATATAAGATTAAGTTTAAATTTGGTCGGAATCCAAATCAAGTCACCATACCGAATGAGATACCGAGAATCATCTTCATATACCAATACCGAAATAGAATCAAGCTTTCATACCGAATCAGCAACTGACATATACTCCATGATAATCAAGCCAGCTACCGAATGTGTTCATATACCGAATCATCTTCAAACAATAAGCGTCATCCATCTTCAACCTGATGAATACTAATTTTCCACTTTCACCAAAAATCAAAATCAAAGCATTAAATCAATTGCATATGATTCCTAATGCAACGACTTGCAACCTTTGTAAAGGAGTTTGATCCAAAACATACTCAAATCTCAAAATCGAAGATGAACAGCTTGAAAAACTTCAAATGAGCACCAGAATCAAAAGTAATTATTTAAGTGTTGTTAGGACTCAAATCCTTCTTCAAAGTTGCTGCAATTTACCTTAGGAACACTCGTTGATCCTCAATTAAACCAGAAACAAACAACAATTCATGAATTAAATCGTTGACCACGATGAACAAATATTTGACTTCATGAATTCGAGCTGGAATCTGAATGATATGATTTAAAAATTTATGGAAAGCATCACTAAGTGAATAAGAACATTTTTACATATAAACGTTTCGCAAATTCGTTCCAAATCATTCCGGAGACCAAAACGAGCACGTGTTCGGTTAAGCGAAGAACTCGATCGACTTCTCCATAAATTTGTTTCTGTTGATGTAATATGAGAATCATTGATGCTTCGGATCTGTTATATGATCACATTTCTGAGTTCCATTCGTGTGGAGGATCATCGATTGATGATTTGATAATTTTAATACATGATGAACTCGTACAGTGAAGAGGAATGAACTTGAATATGAATTATTATTATTATTATTATTTATTTATTGAATTCAATCTGCTTCGATTTTGTTGTTGTTATGAGATGATAGATCCATGAAGGATTGATGTTAATAATCGAAGAAGATGTAAGATAAATGATCAGATCTAAATATTGGTGAGGAGAGAGATGATGATGTGGAGATCTGATGTATGTATGTTGATGTTATGGATCACATGTAAACACTTATACAGTAGATGAATTTGAAGAAATGAAATTGTGTTTTGATTGTTTATTGAATATTGATATTTGATTGTGAGATTGGGTAATTGATAAAAGGTAGGTTCGGTTTAAACTCGGTAAGTAAGATTCGATTTCGAAAAAAATTTCGAAATTTTTTTGAAAAAAAATAATAATTCAAAGATCTTCATATCTTCATGATAAAGATGATGAAGATGATGAAGATTTGAAGGTTTTGGTTGAAGGTAGGTTGAAGATGTATGTGTTTGGGTATGAAGGTTTGAAGGTGGAGGGAAAACATTCATAATATTCATAAAGATCTCCTTCATGTGATGAAGGCCTAAGCTCTAATTCCAATTGTAGGATTCTAGATCTCATGAATACCATGAATGTGAACAATTAACCACATGAATGTAAAGAGCATTAGTCAAACTAGTCAACTATATTCCACGGCTCTCTTGAATACATTACAAATCGGTGGCTAATGTTAGCTAATCTAGGGAGCCTTGGATCATTTATATAGCCCTCGTATAAATGATCCTCCATAAGGCTAGGGAAACATGTTTTACTCCTTCTTGGGGTCCTAACAGATATCAGTAGAATCGAACCTATATTTAAAGCTTAAGATAATTCTAAGGTGCAGGAGTAGTGGTTTGTTACCTAATTTTTGGGTTTTCTAGTTTATAAGACATAATAAGTAAATGCAATAAAATTTGTAATTCAGATAAGTTTAAAACAAGCGCATGTTATGATTTGGTCAGTTACGTTGCCGGGATTATGGAATGCAGGCACATAAATAGGCAGTGGCCTTGTATTCATTACACTAATCCTAAACACCCCTGTCATTAGACATGTCACTGGGTAATGCGATAGGCTTGAAGATTCTGAATAGACAGCAACGTCTCTTACCCCCGACGCCCGTGCAGTCTAACTACATGCATACACATTCAGACGGCTCATCCAATTGAGCGACTCGGTTGGGTGACGTATTAACATTTCACAAAGGTCTAAACTTTCTTAAGCATAGTGGAATACAAGGTTTACCGTATACGAGAGACGTGATTTGTTTCGATCTTTCGTTAATGATTGGGTTTAAAAGATAGTTAGGCCCTTAAAAAGAGTTCAACCATAAAGAACACCATGGCCAAGTCAAGTTTGACTTCCATGAACACGTTCAGTTATCCTAACAGTCCAATCCTTTATGTGTTTAATCAAACAGTTCCTTAATTAACCAAGAATCCCTCAAGCGGGGTGCAATGCTTGAGACCGCGTTATGGTGAAGTGTACTAATCAGCACTGACCGGGTTCCATGGCCTTACTTAGCAGAGGTACAGCTTACAATAACAGCTGTGCTTCAGCGTGCGCGTGCGAAGTTTATATGCTTGGTAACTACACTAGCATGGTCTAGAACTGACAATGTACTAGGGGTCTACTTATACGGTTCACTACGAAAGAGTCCTCAGTCGGAATCCAAAGCTCGGTGCACTTACTACAACCGGTGTGCCTTAGTCAAACTTACGTTGTATCCGATAGACTTCTCTTACCAAGGGGTGACACAGAGAGTGTACTCTGAATCGGGATTCGCGACTTCCCAATAACAGAGCCGATAACTACATTCTATTAGTTGGAAAATCGATTGAGTTTAAAGCATAATCGGAAAGCATCTCAACAACATACACAAGCCATAATCTTATTTCAGCATTATAACTGACTACATCACAACATACACTAAAGATAACTACTCGCTAATCATGGCAACAATATCACAAAGCATAATAAAGGAAAACATTATTTAAATACAAAGGATAGAAGTACCATTAGATTAAACGAGTTTCGAATACAAAAGTGACAACTTCAAACTCCAGACCACTCCTAATACAATCTTTGACGTTCTTCTCCGGGTACTAGGTTTTCGGCACTGAGTTGAAGACCTTGAAAGTATGACTAATATTGTAGAAAGAGAGAGAAAGAAGTGAGTTGAAGTGTGTGTAAAAATCGATGACAAAGACCCTTTAAATAGACTTGAAATTTGCCTGCAAACGGTTGGCCGGCCGTTTGGCAAGCCGTTTGCAGGGCCGTTTGCCAGCTTTGCCCATTTGCTGTGCTCGTTTGATCTGGCCGTGTGGCAGGCCATTTACCATACTGGCAAGTCGTTTAGCAGCCCGTTTGGCTTCCTAATTTGCTGGATCGTAACTTGATTTCTTGTCTTTCACCTTTTTCGCTCTAGAATCTTCGTTTTAGCTCTGATTCTCTTGATTCTTTTTGTACCGTCTTCGTAATCACTTGTTCTTCAATTTTAACCAACGAAGCGGGTATTTTGGCAATAAAGTTTGGAACTTTATTATTTTTGGGCCTTAATACTGAGGTGAAAATGTGACTTTTTAGCCGATATCAGCAACTGGTGCAATAAAGTAGAGTAGTAGAATAAAGGATGACAAATGAGCCAATCAATAAAGGACGTAACTTCCAAGATTGCTGAAACAACCTATCTTCACAAGCAACCACGACCATCTATTGGGGGTACCCCTTTCTTCCTGTTACTAGCTCAAATTTTAATTATGCCACATCCTAGCTTATCCCTAAGTGTAGGTTTCCAACCCAAATAAACACTAGATAAATATTCCCAAATATTTAATTAAAACTCCTAAGTGTGGGATACACTAGGAACATTGAGGACAATGGTCGTCTAAGTGTGGGATGATGGTATAATCTTTTTATGCTATATTAAATAACCCCATTACAAAGATTCCAAGTTCTTAAGCCAAATTTCAAAATTATTTAACAAAAGAAAGCCTTTCTGAAAAAGTACTTTCAAAACCTAAAATGTTTGTAAATAAAATTAAGGCTTAAGTAAGGTAGAAATCTTGTTGGGACGAACCGAATCTCTAATAGAGCATTGCATGACTAGGCATTATCGACCTAAATTGATTATGTTGAGGCACCCAAATGAGACCATATGAGCATTTATTTTTAATGCTTCACTATTTTCCGTTGAGAGTGTCGATGTCTGTACTCAGAATCAGAACTTGCTCTAGATCTGCATTTCCAAGTAACTAAATGTGATTCGTGTATAATCAGAAGAGCTAGCCATTTGTCAAAATATGCCTTTCACACCTTCACTACTTCTACCAACCCTTCATTTCCATCATCTTTACTATCACTTGAAAATTCAAAAAATGAGATTTCTTCCGAAAACTCGATGTTATAAACCTCTCAAGTATCATGGTGATATCGGCTAAAAAGTCACGTTTTCACCCCCAGTATTGAGGTCCAAAAACAATAAAGTTCCAAGCTTTATCGCCAAAATACCCGATTCGTCGATTAAAATTGAAGATCAAGTGATTACGAAGATGGTGCGAAAAGAATCAAGAGAATCGGAGCTAAAACGAAGATTCTAGAGCGAAAACGGTGAAGGACAAGAAACCAAGTTGCGATCAAGGAAATCAAGTTACGATCCAGTGAAATTAGCAAGCCTAACGGCCTGCCAAACGGCTTGCCATAGTGGAAAATGGCTTGCCAAATGGCCAAAGCAAACGGGCATCGAAAACGGGACACCATTGAAAACGGGCTCTGCAAACGGCTTGCCAAATCGCCTGCCAGCCGTTTGTAGGCCAATTTCACTTCTAATTAAAGGGTCTTTGTCATCCATTTTTACAGAAACTTAAATTCACTTCTTTCTCTCTTTCCACAATATTAGTCATACTTTCAAGGTCTTCGACTCCGTGCGAGAAACCTTGTACCCGAAGAAGAACGTCGAAGATTGTATTAGGAGCGGTCTGGAGTTTAAAGTTGTCACTTTTGTATTCGGAACTCATTTAATCTACTGGTACTTCTATCCTTTGTCTTTACATAATGATTTCCATTATTATGCGTTGTGATATTGTTGCCATGATTAGCGAGTAGTTATCTTTAGTGTTGTGACGACCCGGGAATTTCCGACCAAATTTAAACTTAATCTTTATATGTTTCCGACACGATAAGCAAAGTCTGTAATGTTGAATCTCAAATATTTTGAAGTGTTTTCATTTATGCAATTACCCTCTGACCATTTCCGACGATTCACGAACAACTATTTGTAAATGGATACATGTAAATTGTTATAATATTAATTATATATTATTACTACTATCATTTCTAGCATTATTATTATTTTTATAATTATTATTATCATTATTATTTATAATTATTATTATTATTGATATAATATCCATAAATTAAATAGATGTCGATAAACAAACTGACAAGAGTAATAGGTAGTTAATTGAATTATAAGTCTTCATTCATTACTGTGCTTGATTACTTAATTTCCGTTACCTATCTTAATCTAACAAATTCTATCTATCTTTTCATCTATATTTATCTATCTATCATTTGTTTTCTTTATAAAAGAGATACATACCTATACCCATATACAATCACATAAATACAAGAATCTGTTACATATCACATTCATATTTATCTTTTATATTATATTTTTATTTTAATCCTCTTGCTCAAGATTTTTATCGACCACCATCTACACTACAATATCGCTTGCAAACAATTTCTGTTTCTATATCAATCATTCATTCCACCACTACACGTCCACACCAAAATAACATATGTATTATTAGTCTTCATCTAGTTCTTTTATAACAATGAGATAGCTTGAGCTTAAGTAAAGTTCTCATTTTCTTTTGCAAATAACTAGAACACCACCATCACCATAACAATCGCTACGATCACCACCTCTTACCACAATCACTACCACATTGAGACCGTCTTCGATCATTATCATTCCATCCTTTCACATGTTTTGTTTATTCTATCCGAACAGCTCTCACCATAAACCATTCGAACTTACTACGACTTCTTGTTTCCATCGAGAACCACCTACACATGAAAACCATCTTCCACCACTTACAAAACACCACCACCGAGGTCACCACGAGCAATCACCTCCACCTTCATCATGACCACCACCATTACAACTATCTAATCTATATATACATTTATGCATACCAAGTCATCACATAACAAAACCCATTTACAACCCACTTCAATTCTTCTTTACTATTTCGTTAAATCCACAAAACAACACAATCAAAATCCACCTTGATAACCCATCGCCACTACCATCGGAAAACCCTTCTCTCTTCTCTATCTCCTCTCGTTCTACACCCTTGATCACGAACCGCCACTGCAACCATCTCTTAAACACCACCATCCTCTATCATTTTACTGCTATATTTTTCTACGTTTTGTTTACCTGCCGTGAACACAACAAACCTGCAAAACACCTTCATATAACCTGCTATTGTTTTACTTGTTCAACTGCTACAAGTTTGTTGTTGTTGCTCAATTCGATGAGACCCAAAACTAAAAGCCAACACCATCGATCACTATCACCAAATTAATAATTAATATTGATGAGTGCTGCTTCCTATCTCATCAATTTTTTTTCTTTCTTTCCTCTTCGAAACTATTAGTGTGCTCATGTATATATTTGCAAAACCATGAGTTAGATTACCTAACTCCTTTATCATGATATGTTTATGGCAGACCATTACCTAACTAGCGAACCCCACCATCCACAAACCTTGTCCCATTTGGATTAAAGCATGATATGGATTTGATAATTGAGCCATGAACTAGATGCGTTCATCTCTTCTTCTTCTTTTTGACCAACAATTACTTTAAAGAAACCCCCACTTGAGTTATAATGGTATTATATTATTTTCTGCACGTCCCGAACACCTTTATTCTTAATATTCTCTTTTACGGCTACTATTATAATTTGTTTCCACTCAGCAAAAGCAGCTCTATATATTTTATTTTTGGGCCGTGATGTCATTTTAAAGTTTGAGTCATGAACTTGTGTTCAATGACTATGTTGCTGTTGTGAGATGATGCAATAATGATGGCCTAATGGGGATTATCGAGTGATAAATTTCAATGATGAGACTTTAGTGGGAAACCGTCGACACATTCCAAAATAAATAAAGACCCCACATTCATTAAACCCTACAGAATACGATGATGACCATGATAATATACACGATATTATGATGATAAACTTTGTGTTATACGATCCTATTCGTTTATGTTAAGTGTACAACTGCCGAATATCACAGCAGCCCTCTTCTGTTTCTATTCACGTATAAACGAGAATGATGAACACGAATGATTATGATTCGTGATATTATTTCATGTCGATCATAATTGAGAATGATGATGACTATCATGTTGTCGAATAGATAAAGTTAAGGATAATAATTGATGATGATGGAGACAGACTAAATCGTGGTGTATCTGCAAATTATAACCGAACCCTTTTAATATTACGGTGGGCTTCTAAATTCTATGTTGGGCTGTTCTTTAATGGACTAGAAATTAATTAGATTATGTTCTCTATCTTGGGCCATGAATTGAGTTGCACACTTGGGCCGAAATCATTTCTGTTGTTGGGCCGTTGATCAATGAAGAGTTAAATGAAGTTATAATCCTAAGTAATTGAGAAAAATGTAAGGTAGATGGATGGTTTGGGATGCTGTCAAGTTATCGAGAGGTCGCGGGTTGGAGCCCGGGCATGGGCAATTATTCTTTTTGGAGCTTTTTCTAGTGAGGTAGTTATTATTATTACTATTTATTATTAATATTATTATTGTTAGATTACTTAGTATTATTACTAAAATTTATGTTATAGTTATTATTATAAACATTAAAATTATTTATACTATCATTAAACATTATTAGTATTATCATTACAAGCATTATCATTACTAGTACTATCATTATTATTAATAATATTATCATTATTAATTTTATCATTAACATCAAAATTATCATTTTAATTATTATTAACAATATTATTATTACAAATAAATATTTCTTTTAGATAAGAGTATACTTATTACAACTACCATAATAATATTACATATAATATAAAGATTACATATAACAAATTATTAATTTTTAATATAACATTAATCATATACATAAATATATATATATATATATATATATATATATATATATATATATATATATATATATATATATATATATATATATATATATATATATATATATATATATATATATATAACTATATAAATATTAATTATTTTAAATATATATACAAATTAAATATATAAGATATATAATCTAAGATATAATATATAATTTGTTCGATTACCATTATACGTGTTAATATATATACTTGATATAGGTTCGTGAATCCGAGGTCAACCCTACACTTGTTAAATGACGTCATATGTATTTTTACTACAAAATACAATATGTGAGTTCATTTGCTCCCTTTTTACTTATTACAATTTTGGGCTGAAAATACATGCAAATGCTTTATTAACTGATTTACAATATTTATATGCGTGAGTTCATTTGAATCCCTTTTACTCTTTACATTTTTGGGACTGAGAATACATGCGCTGTTTTTACAACTGCTTTATTAAATGCTTTTGAAATATATTTTGAACTGCGAATACATGAAATGCTTTTATAAATGTTTGACGAGATAGACACAAGCAAAACATTCCTCGAATGAATTATTATGCAGACAGAAGTTCAGACAGAAGTTCTGCGGATTATTATTGAATTATGTGAACATGATAATTGCCACCATTGAATTATGTGGACATGATAATTGCCACCATTGAATTATGTGGATATGATAATTGCCACCATTGAATTATGTGGACATGATAATTGCCACCATTAAATTATGTGGACATGATAATTGCCACCAATTGATGAGAATGTTATGTATCGAGAGAATGATTTTTATACACAAGTTATGTGTATTAGTTTTTGTGCACTAGATATGTGTACGGTTACTAAGATTTATGAAAAATGGTTTCGTACACACGAAAGGTGTACTGTATTTAAAAGATATCACATGTACATTACAGGTGGGTATAGGATTCGGGCCCATTTGTACCATACAGGATTTAAATCTTGTGGTCTATCAAAATGATGAATTTTATTATTTAATGATAAACTTATGAACTCACCAACCTTTTGGTTGACACTTTAAAGCATGTTTATTCTCAGGTATGAAAGAAATCTTCCGCTGTGCATTTACTCATATTACATAGAGTCGTTCATGGCATATAGAGGTCAGAACCTCGCAATGGGACCAACTGTTGAAGACTTTGTCCAGATGGATTAGGATGGGTCACTACAGGTGGTATCAGAGCGGTGGTCTTAGCGAGCCAGGTCTTGCATTAGTGTGTCTAACTGATCGTTGTTTAGATGCATTACTGAGTCTGAACTTCGACCGTGTCTGCATGTCAAAAGTTTTGCTTATCATTTAGTGTCAAAAATTATTTGCTTATCATCCTAAAGTCTAGACACGTCTTACTGCCTCTATTGCATAGACAGTGTACAGATAAATTCATATCTTAGCATATCTGTTATTGTTACCTTTGCCTGACAGCTTCCGTAGATTCCTCCATAACTTATGGGATTTTAGTATTATATATGCATATGTAAATTATGTATTGCAGGGTACTAATCTATATCCTATAATCTATTTCTTTTCGAAAATCCTTCATTTGATCGTACAAGATGAATCCCTCAACCAGTTCGAATTCCTCGAATTCCGACAACTATTCCGATATGGAGTTTCACCTAAGCTCCGAAAGCAGTGTCACCAGAATGAATCAACAAATCATCCATTCCCAATTCATCTGATGGGTTCGTAGTCGACTTAATCAATGGAGACGCAAAAAAGACGATCCTTTCCACCAACTAAATTGCCCTCTTGGCGAAGAACCTGAAGCACTTATCGGCAAACCTATCCGAAACACCATTTTCAGCCTCATTTCCAGAGTAGCTCGACATGATTATATTCTATCTACAATTCTAAATCTTATTCATCCACTCATTCCGACCGACAGTCATCCCAGAATAATAGAAGAAGTCAACAAACTTCGCGCTCGAAAAATAAATTTGGAGAATATGGTGCAAAATGTACCAGCTTCAGCAACATCACCGGCACCAACAGTACCATCAGTAACAACACCAGTACCATCAACAATCCATGCCTCAACATCTCATTCTGTACCTCGAGTTATCCTCTTATCCCCAAAATATCACTTATCCCTTGATCTTATATATATATATATATATATATATATATATATATATATATATATATATATATATATATATATATATATATTGTAATGTTACAATGTATACAAGGGAGACGGATACTTTGAGATAATATCATATAAGTGTAAATATCTATCTATTAGTCTACTACAAATCAACATGGACAAATCAACATGGAAGACTTTATGTTAATAAATAATCGTTTGTCGATACTATTCAACAGTTTATCATTATATACCTATATCTAAAAGGCAAAGGGCAAATGAATAGTACTATTCCTTTTCCCACTTTTAGCAAACTTAACCCCCCAACTTTTATTAAAATATAAAGCGCACCCCCACTTTATACGTATATTTTTTTCCCAAAATTCACAAACTTAACCCCCTAACTTTTATTAAAATACAAATCGAACCCCCACTTTACTAACTTTTTTTTTTACTAATATTCAATTTTTACAAACTTAACCCCCTAACTTTTATTAAAATAGAAATCGAACTCCCACTTTATTAAAAAAGATTTTTTTTTCAAATTTCACAAACTTAACCCCCTAACTTTTATTAAAATACAAATCGAACCCCCACTTTACTAGCTTTTTTTTTAAATAAACCCCGAATGCTAAAAGAAGCAACTTTTACAAAAGGAACAACCCTTCAATGTTAGATGTGGAAAAAAAATTCTTTTTTACAAAATAGATTAAGACTTTTTTTTTAACTCGCATTCAAAGCGGAGCCCCCGGCGCGAAGCGAGGGCTCCATAACTAGTTAATGCTAAGATGTAACATATACTTACTCATACACATTGCGATAGTCATGTATTATTATTATTATTATTATTATTATTATTATTATTATTATTATTATTATTGTTATTATTATTATTATTATTATTATTATTCAATTAAAGAATAATAGCTTGCAAAAAAGTAAAATATTAAAAACTAGTGAAATGACCCGTGAAATCACGGGTTTGTTTAAACGAAACAGTTTAATGATAGATATTGAGTGAGTGAACGTAAATGCTAAATATTTAGATTTATGACCCGTGGAACCACATAGTCCGACTAAGAAACGGGACACCATTGCAAACGGGCTCTGCAAACGGCTTGCCAAATCGTCTGCCAGCCGTTTGTAGGCCAATTTCACTTCTAATTAAAGGGTCTTTGTCATCCATTTTTACAGAAACTTAAATTCACTTCTTTCTCTCTTTCCACAATATTAGTCATACTTTCAAGGTCTTCGACTCCGTGCGAGAAACCTTGTACCCGAAGAAGAACGTCGAAGATTGTATTAGGAGCGGTCTGGAGTTTAAAGTTGTCACTTTTGTATTCGGAACTCATTTAATCTACTGGTACTTCTATCCTTTGTCTTTACATAATGATTTCCATTATTATGCGTTGTGATATTGTTGCCATGATTAGCGAGTAGTTATCTTTAGTGTTGTGACGACCCGGGAATTTCCGACCAAATTTAAACTTAATCTTTATATGTTTCCGACACGATAAGCAAAGTCTGTAATGTTGAATCTCAAATATTTTGAAGTGTTTTCATTTATGCAATTACCCTCTGACCATTTCCGACGATTCACGAACAACTATTTGTAAATGGATACATGTAAATTGTTATAATATTAATTATATATTATTACTACTATCATTTCTAGCATTATTATTATTTTTATAATTATTATTATCATTATTATTTATAATTATTATTATTATTGATATAATATCCATAAATTAAATAGATGTCGATAAACAAACTGACAAGAGTAATAGGTAGTTAATTGAATTATAAGTCTTCATTCATTACTGTGCTTGATTACTTAATTTCCGTTACCTATCTTAATCTAACAAATTCTATCTATCTTTTCATCTATATTTATCTATCTATCATTTGTTTTCTTTATAAAAGAGATACATACCTATACCCATATACAATCACATAAATACAAGAATCTGTTACATATCACATTCATATTTATCTTTTATATTATATTTTTGTTTTAATCCTCTTGCTCAAGATTTTTATCGACCACCATCTACACTACAATATCGCTTGCAAACAATTTCTGTTTCTATATCAATCATTCATTCCACCACTACACGTCCACACCAAAATAACATATGTATTATTAGTCTTCATCTAGTTCTTTTATAACAATGAGATAGCTTGAGCTTAAGTAAAGTTCTCATTTTCTTTTGCAAATAACTAGAACACCACCATCACCATAACAATCGCTACGATCACCACCTCTTACCACAATCACTACCACATTGAGACCGTCTTCGATCATTATCATTCCATCCTTTCACATGTTTTGTTTATTCTATCC
The DNA here is from genome assembly GCF_046630445.1 of Rutidosis leptorrhynchoides. Lineage (NCBI taxonomy): Eukaryota > Viridiplantae > Streptophyta > Magnoliopsida > Asterales > Asteraceae > Rutidosis > Rutidosis leptorrhynchoides. Next base: position 125,575,580 of record NC_092340.1, read on the forward strand.
GAACAGCTCTCACCATAAACCATTCGAACTTACTACGACTTCTTGTTTCCATCGAGAACCACCTACACATGAAAACCATCTTCCACCACTTACAAAACACCACCACCGAGGTCACCACGAGCAATCACCTCCACCTTCATCATGACCACCACCATTACAACTATCTAATCTATATATACATTTATGCATACCAAGTCATCACATAACAAAACCCATTTACAACCCACTTCAATTCTTCTTTACTATTTCGTTAAATCCACAAAACAACACAATCAAAATCCACCTTGATAACCCATCGCCACTACCATCGGAAAACCCTTCTCTCTTCTCTATCTCCTCTCGTTCTACACCCTTGATCACGAACCGCCACTGCAACCATCTCTTAAACACCACCATCCTCTATCGTTTTACTGCTATATTTTTCTACGTTTTGTTTACCTGCCGTGAACACAACAAACCTGCAAAACACCTTCATATAACCTGCTATTGTTTTACTTGCTCAACTGCTACAAGTTTGTTGTTGTTGCTCAATTCGATGAGACCCAAAACTAAAAGCCAACACCATCGATCACTATCACCAAATTAATAATTAATATTGATGAGTGCTGCTTCCTATCTCATCAATTTTTTTTCTTTCTTTCCTCTTCGAAACTATTAGTGTGCTCATGTATATATTTGCAAAACCATGAGTTAGATTACCTAACTCCTTTATCGTGATATGTTTATGGCAGACCATTACCTAACTAGCGAACCCCACCATCCACAAACCTTGTCCCATTTGGATTAAAGCATGATATGGATTTGATAATTGAGCCATGAACTAGATGCGTTCATCTCTTCTTCTTCTTTTTGACCAACAATTACTTTAAAGAAACCCCCACTTGAGTTATAATGGTATTATATTATTTTCTGCACGTCCCGAACACCTTTATTCTTAATATTCTCTTTTACGGCTACTATTATAATCTGTTTCCACTCAGCAAAAGCAGCTCTATATATTTTATTTTTGGGCCGTGATGTCATTTTAAAGTTTGAGTCATGAACTTGTGTTCAATGACTATGTTGCTGTTGTGAGATGATGCAATAATGATGGCCTAATGGGGATTATCGAGTGATAAATTTCAATGATGAGACTTTAGTGGGAAACCGTCGACACATTCCAAAATAAATAAAGACCCCACATTCATTAAACCCTACAGAATACGATGATGACCATGATAATATACACGATATTATGATGATAAACTTTGTGTTATACGATCCTATTCGTTTATGTTAAGTGTACAACTGCCGAATATCACAGCAGCCCTCTTCTGTTTCTATTCACGTATAAACGAGAATGATGAACACGAATGATTATGATTCGTGATATTATTTCATGTCGATCATAATTGAGAATGATGATGACTATCATGTTGTCGAATAGATAAAGTTAAGGATAATAATTGATGATGATGGAGACAGACTAAATCGTGGTGTATCTGCAAATTATAACCGAACCCTTTTAATATTACGGTGGGCTTCTAAATTCTATGTTGGGCTGTTCTTTAATGGACTAGAAATTAATTAGATTATGTTCTCTATCTTGGGCCATGAATTGAGTTGCACACTTGGGCCGAAATCATTTCTGTTGTTGGGCCGTTGATCAATGAAGAGTTAAATGAAGTTATAATCCTAAGTAATTGAGAAAAATGTAAGGTAGATGGATGGTTTGGGATGCTGTCAAGTTATCGAGAGGTCGCGGGTTGGAGCCCGGGCATGGGCAATTATTCTTTTTGGAGCTTTTTCTAGTGAGGTAGTTATTATTATTACTATTTATTATTAATATTATTATTGTTAGATTACTTAGTATTATTACTAAAATTTATGTTATAGTTATTATTATAAACATTAAAATTATTTATACTATCATTAAACATTATTAGTATTATCATTACAAGCATTATCATTACTAGTACTATCATTATTATTAATAATAATATCATTATTAATTTTATCATTAACATCAAAATTATCATTTTAATTATTATTAACAATATTATTATTACAAATAAATATTTCTTTTAGATAAGAGTATACTTATTACAACTACCATAATAATATTACATATAATATAAAGATTACATATAACAAATTATTAATTTTTAATATAACATTAATCATATACATAAATAAATATATATATATATATATATATATATATATATATATATATATATATATATATATATATATATATATATATATATAACTATATAAATATTAATTATTTTAAATATATATACAAATTAAATATATAAGATATATAATCTAAGATATAATATATAATTTGTTCGATTACCATTATACGTGTTAATATATATACTTGATATAGGTTCGTGAATCCGAGGTCAACCCTACACTTGTTAAATGACGTCATATGTATTTTTACTACAAAATACAATATGTGAGTTCATTTGCTCCCTTTTTACTTATTACAATTTTGGGCTGAAAATACATGCAAATGCTTTATTAACTGATTTACAATATTTATATGCGTGAGTTCATTTGAATCCCTTTTACTCTTTACATTTTTGGGACTGAGAATACATGCGCTGTTTTTACAACTGCTTTATTAAATGCTTTTGAAATATATTTTGAACTGCGAATACATGAAATGCTTTTATAAATGTTTGACGAGATAGACACAAGCAAAACATTCCTCGAATGAATTATTATGCAGACAGAAGTTCAGACATAAGTTCTGCGGATTATTATTGAATTATGTGAACATGATAATTGCCACCATTGAATTATGTGGACATGATAATTGCCACCATTGAATTATGTGGATATGATAATTGCCACCATTGAATTATGTGGACATGATAATTGCCACCATTAAATTATGTGGACATGATAATTGCCACCAATTGATGAGAATGTTATGTATCGAGAGAATGATTTTTATACACAAGTTATGTGTATTAGTTTTTGTGCACTAGATATGTGTACGGTTACTAAGATTTATGAAAAATGGTTTCGTACACACGAAAGGTGTACTGTATTTAAAAGATATCACATGTACATTACAGGTGGGTATAGGATTCGGGCCCATTTGTACCATACATGATTTAAATCTTGTGGTCTATCAAAATGATGAATTTTATTATTTAATGATAAACTTATGAACTCACCAACCTTTTGGTTGACACTTTAAAGCATTTTTATTCTCAGGTATGAAAGAAATCTTCCGCTGTGCATTTACTCATATTACATAGAGTCGTTCATGGCATATAGAGGTCAGAACCTCGCAATGGGACCAACTGTTGAAGACTTTGTCCAGATGGATTAGGATGGGTCACTACAGGTGGTATCAGAGCGGTGGTCTTAGCGAGCCAGGTCTTGCATTAGTGTGTCTAACTGATCGTTGTTTAGATGCATTACTGAGTCTGAACTTCGACCGTGTCTGCATGTCAAAAGTTTTGCTTATCATTTAGTGTCAAAAATTATTTGCTTATCATCCTAAAGTCTAGACACGTCTTACTGCCTCTATTGCATAGACAGTGTACAGATAAATTCATATCTTAGCATATCTGTTATTGTTACCTTTGCCTGACAGCTTCCGTAGATTCCTCCATAACTTATGGGATTTTAGTATTATATATGCATATGTAAATTATGTATTGCAGGGTACTAATCTATATCCTATAATCTATTTCTTTTCGAAAATCCTTCATTTGATCGTACAAGATGAATCCCTCAACCAGTTCGAATTCCTCGAATTCCGACAACTATTCCGATATGGAGTTTCACCTAAGCTCCGAAAGCAGTGTCACCAGAATGAATCAACAAATCATCCATTCCCAATTCATCTGATGGGTTCGTAGTCGACTTAATCAATGGAGACGCAAAAAAGACGATCCTTTCCACCAACTAAATTGCCCTCTTGGCGAAGAACCTGAAGCACTTATCGGCAAACCTATCCGAAACACCATTTTCAGCCTCATTTCCAGAGTAGCTCGACATGATTATATTCTATCTACAATTCTAAATCTTATTCATCCACTCATTCCGACCGACAGTCATCCCAGAATAATAGAAGAAGTCAACAAACTTCGCGCTCGAAAAATAAATTTGGAGAATATGGTGCAAAATGTACCAGCTTCAGCAACATCACCGGCACCAACAGTACCATCAGTAACAACACCAGTACCATCAACAATCCATGCCTCAACATCTCATTCTGTACCTCGAGTTTAATCTTCGTTCTTCATGACGATTAAGTAATCTCTATATGTTTTAGAGATTATGTATTCTAGTTCTAACGGTAAACCAAATGAGTTTAATATCATATTAACTCAATGAATCCATGATTACATCTGAAGAAAATATATACATATATATGTTTTCATAAAGATTGTAATTAAAAATTCTTTCGTACAAAGTGTTAATTGTGAAAATATTTTAACGGGTAGGTAATACCCGAGGAATATTCAGATTTCACATTAATAAGTTACACTGTACATTCTTTGAATCTGATTCAACGATCATTTACTATCCTACTTACATCCACAGACATACTTATTCGTTCACCACAGAATAATCATTTTCATTCAAATTTCATATTTGGATTTTGACCTATCAGAATCCAACAAGTGGCATAATGAATAAAACATTGGACAAAAACAAAAAAAATTTGTTAGAAACAAACAAATTAACTATGAGGAATTTTGTTAAGAATTCACGTAACAAAATCCTAGCTAACTGTTCCTAGCTAACTGTTAATTCCGTATTACATTTTATTTTTCGCAATTTAATTATCGCAATTTAATTATCGCAATTTTTTATCGTTATTTAATTTCTGTTATTTACTTTACGCATTTTATTTATCATTATTTAATTTCTGTATTTATTTTACGCACTTTAAATATCGGGACACGTATACAAGATTTTAACATATCATATCGACGCATATATATATATATATATATATATATATATATATATATATATATATATATATATATATATATATATATATATATATATATATATATATATATATATATTATTTGGAATAACCATAGACACTCTATATGCAGTAATGATCGAGTTCTCTATACAGGGTTGAGGTTGATTCTCAAATAATATATATACTTTGAGTTGTGATTGAGCTTGAGACATGTACATGGGTCACGATACGTATTAATTAATTCGAATATTATATATTAAACTATATATGAATTATTGGACTGTCAACTGTGGACTATCGACTGTGGACTAATAACATTGGATAATTAAAATGAATTAAAATATTGATTATAACATATGAAACTAAACAATTCTTCAAGTTGCCACTTGATTTCATCTCAAAACTCATTTGTATCTTGACGATTACAAACTACGTTCAAACCTTTCATGATTCTTGAAAACACTTCAGTCAAGAGGACGAACCAACCGCACTCCATCTACAGAAGAACAGAATGATGAATATAGTTATGCATTTGAAAACACTCGGAACCTGAGTAAAACGTTTAAACTGTATATGTGTTAGCTCCTTTAGCATTATTATTACCCAAAACAACTTTACAATTCCTTTTCAAGGTAGCAAATTTTGTCACAGCTCCATCAAGCCAATTTCGACTTTTCGTTCGAAACAACCTTATTATAATCTTGATATATATGCGTACTCTTTTATTGTTACCGGGGAACCTTTTATATTCCACCATATTACCAGCAGATGTACCAGCAACCTCGTCGCTCCTTGGTTTAAATCTCTCCGACAAATCGCTATATTTATCTATTGAAGTCTCATCATGTAGTCATTCGCATCTTGTAACAAGAATTGCCATACCAATTATCGAGAATCAGCAAATCTGTATTATGAGCCTCGCAACATTTCCACATCAACATTTATAGGTATCCATATAACATTTATCTCTTAGAACTACGATCTTCCATTCTGAAATTCTAAAAAGCACCCAGTTTGCGAATTAATACTCTGAATTTTGAAAAGCTGAATACAGCAGCAAAAACTGTACACGACCTTAACCGTAGAAAGTTTGATGATAAAGAATGGGGTATTGGAGACACTCAATTGAAAATTTAGTACCGAAAAGCGAATTATGCGAAACTATAAAGGAAACCGTAGACAAATCACAAAGAATAAGTTTGACTTCAAAGAATCCAAAAGATTCAATGCCTGCTGAAGTCTTTAGCGAATATCTTGCTCTTTACTCTAAACCCTTGTGGACAATAGTCTCCATCATCCTCTAATCTTAGATATTCAAAGATATTATCGTATCTTTCATTATAAATATCTTCGATATTTCTGAATATATTTTCATAACTAATCTTATCTGAAATCTTAATCTCTTAGTGTTATCAGTGTTACATCATATAGAAACTGTTAGTTTCTATATTCTGTAAACTTTCAAGCTTGAAATATGAATGTTTTTGAAGTAGTGTTGGGAACTGATGCATGAGTTAGTATAATATAATGACACTTGATCAACGTGATTATATTACAGTAATTCATGCTGAGTTAGTATAATATAATGACACTTGATTACTTAATTTTCGTTACCTATCTTAATCTAACAAATTCTATCTATCTTTATCTATCTATCATTTGTTTTCTTTATAAAAGAGATACATACCTATACCCATATACAATCACATAAATACAAGAATATGTTACATATCACATTCATATTTATCTTTTATATTATATTTTTTTGTTTTGATCCTCTTGCTCAAGATTTTTTATCGACCACCATCTACACTAAAATATCACTTGCAAACAATTTCTATTTCTATATCAATCATTCATTCCACCACTACACGTCCACACCAAAATAACATATGTATTATTAATCTTCATCTAGTTCTTTTATAACAATGAGATAGCTTGAGCTTAAGTTAAGGTCTCATTTTCTTTTACAAATAACTAGAACACCACCATCACCATAACAATCGCTACCATCACCACCTCTTACCACAATCACTACCACATTGAGACCGTCTTCGATCATTATCATTCCTTCCTTTCACATGTTTTGTTTCTTCTATCCGAACAACCCTCACCATAAACCATTCGAACTTACTACGACTTCTTGTTTCCATCGAGAACCACCTACACATGAAAACCATCTTCCACCACTTACAAAACACCACCACCGAGGCCACCACGAGCAATCACCTCCACCTTCATCATGACTACCACCATTACAACTATCTAATCTATATATACATTTATGCATACCAAGTCATCACATAACAAAACCCATTTACAACCCACTTTAATTCTTCTTTACTGTTTCATTAAATCCACAAAACAACACAATCAAAATCCACCTTGATAACCCATCGCAACTACCATCGGAAAACCCTTCTCTCTTCTCTATCTCCTCTCGTTCTACATCCTTGATCACGAACCGCCACTGCAACCATCTCTTAAACACCACCATCCTCTATCGTTTTACTGCTATATTTTTCTACGTTTTGTTTACCTGCCGTGAACACAACAAACCAGCAAAACACCTTCATATAACATGCTATTGTTTTACTTGTTCAACTGCTACAAGTTTGTTGTTGTTGCTCAATTCGATCAGACCCAAAACTAAAAGCCAACACCATCGATCACTATCACCAAATTGATAATTAATATTGATGAGTGCTGCTTCCTATCTCATCCATTTTTTTTCTTTCTTTCCTCTTCGAAACTATTAGTGTGCTCATGTATATATTTGCAAAATCATGAGTTAGATTACCTAACTCCTTTATCGTGATATGTTTATGGCAGACCATTACCTAACTAGCGAACCCCACCTTCCACAAACCTTGTCCCATTTGGATTAAAGCATGATATGGATTTGATAATTGAGTCATGAACTAGATGCGTGTATCTCTTCTTCTTCTTTTTGACCAACAATTACTTTAAAGAAACCCCCACTTGAGTTATAATGGTATTATATTATTTGCTGCACGTCCCGAACACCTTTATTCTTAATATTCTCTTTTACGGCTACTATTATAATCTGTTTCCACTCAGCAAAAGCAGCCATGTTCTATATATTTTATTTTTGGGCCGTGATGTCATTTTAAAGTTTGAGTCATGAACTTGTGTTCAATGACTATGTTGCTGTTGTGAGATGATGCAATAATGATGGCCTAATGGGGATTATCGAGTGATAAATTTCAATGATGAGACTTTAGTGGGAAACCGTCGACACATTCCAAAATAAATAAAGATCCCACGTTCATTAAACCCTACAGAATACGATGATGACCATGATAATATACACGATATTATGATGATGAACTTTCTGTTATACGATCCTATTCGTTTCTGTTAAGTGTACAACTGCTGAATATTGCAGCAGCCCTCTTCTGTTTCTATTCATGTATAAACGAGAATGATGAACACGAATGATTATGATTCGTGGTATTATTTCATGTCGATCATAATTGAGAATGATGATGACTATCATGTTGTCGAATAGATAAAGTTAAGGATAATAATTGATGATGATGGAGACAGACTAAATCGTGGTGTATCTGCAAATTATAACTGAACCCTTTTAATATTACGGTGGGCTTCTAAATTCTATGTTGGGCTGTTCTTTAATGGACTAGAAATAATTAGATTATGTTCTTTATCTTGGACAATGAATTGAGTTGCACACTTGGGCCGAAATCATTTCTGTTGTTGGGCCGTTGATCAATGAAGAGTTAAATGAAGTTATAATCCTAAGTAATTGAGAAAAACGGAAGGTAGATGGATGGTTTGGGATGCTGTCAACTTATCGAGAGGTCGCGGGTTCGAGCCCGGGCATGGGCAATTATTTTTTTTGGAGCTTTTTCTAGTGAGGTAGTTATTATTATTACTATTTATTATTAATATTATTATTGTTAGATTACTTAGTATTATTACTAAAATTTATGTTATAGTTATTATTATAAACATTAAAATTATTTATACTATCATTAAACATTATTAGTATTATCATTACAAGCATTATCATTACTAGTACTATCATTATTATTAATAATATTATCATTATTAATTTTATCATTAACATTAAAATTATCATTTTTATTATTATTAACAATATTATTATTACAAATAAATATTTCTTTTAGATAAGAGTATACTTATTACAACTACCATAATATTACATATAATATAAAGATTACATATAACAAATTATTAAGTTTTAATATAACATTAATATACATAAATATATATATATAACTATATAAATATTAATTATTTTAAATATATATACAAATTAAATATATAAGATATATAATCTAAGATATAATATATAATTTGTTCGATTACCATTATACGTGTTAATATATATACTTGATATAGGTTCATGAATCCGAGGTCAATCCTACACTTGTTAAATGACGTCATATGTATTTTTACTACAAAATACAATATGTGAGTTCATTTGCTCCCTTTTTACTTATTACAATTTTGGGCTGAGAATACATGCAAATGCTTTATTAACTGATTTACAATATTTATATGCGTGAGTTCATTTGAATTCCTTTTACTCTTTACATTTTTGGGACTGAGAATACATGCGCTCTTTTTACAACTGCTTTATTAAATGCTTTTGAAATATATTTTGAACTGCGAATACATGAAATGCTTTTATAAATGTTTGGCGAGATAGACACAAGCAAAATATTCCTCGAATGAATTATTATGCAAACAGAAGTTCTGTGAATTATTATTGAATTATGTGGACATGATAATTGCCACCATTGAATTATGTGGACATGATAATTGCCACCATTGAATTATGTGGATATGATAATTGCCACCATTGAATTATGTGGACATGATAATTGCCACCATTGAATTATGTGGACATGATAATTGCCACCAATTGATGAGAATGTTATGTATCGAGAGAATGATTTTTATACACAGGTTATGTGTATTAGTTTTTGTGCACTAGATATGTGTACGGTTACTAAGATTTATGAAAAATGGTTTCGTACACACGAAAGGTGTACTGTATTTAAAAGATATCGTATGTACATTACAGGTGTTATAGGATTCGGGCCCATTTGTACCATGCATGATTTAAATCTTGTGGTCTATCAAAATGATGAATTTTATTGTTTTATGATAAACTTATGAACTCACCAACCTTTTGGTTGACACTTTAAAGCATGTTTATTCTCAGGTATGAAAGAAATCTTCCGCTGTGCATTTGCTCATATTACATGGAGTCGTTCATGGCATATAGAGGTCAGAACCTCGCAATGGGACCAACTGTTGAAGACTTCGTCCAGATGGATTAGGACGGGTCACTACAAGTGTATGCTATGATGTAGTTGATCAAGCATATTTCCACCGAATGCTAAAGATACACTTGAGTGCAATAAAGGACGGTTTATTGTATACAGCGACTTTAACCTCCGGTCCGGTCACCGTGATAACCCTAGCCGAGATGATAATCTCGGGAGGGTGATTATGGTTGTTTTAGGGGAAAACCCTACACTTGTGTAGGTAAAACCCTAGAGGGAAGGAGGAGAGCGTTTGAGCTTCCAGGATATATGTCTCTAGGGTAGAAGTCCTGCCCTTTATTTATAGAGTTAATATTAGGGTTTTAAGGGAAAAGGCCAATGGTCTGCTAACGGGCCAGGCTCAAGCATAAAATCAATTATTAGCTCGAAATCTACGGATATTGCACGTATACAATGTTAAATGTAGGCTCTTGAATCATGTGCTAGCATAATGGGATACGCATGTGTATGTATGATCGCGTTCATGCTATATTTTTAGCGAACTTAGTCAAATCTTTTCCAAATGATTTGTTCACATACACATCCAATCCAATTTTATTGGAGTAAATATCACATCCAAAAATGATTATTAATTCCTTTGAACTTGTAGCAAACAACAGTTTAACTGAGGCTAACATATTTTAAACCATTAATTGGTTATAAAATTAAGTGTAACGGACTATAGTACATGGGATTAACGCATTTTCATTCAATAAGTAATAATTACACATTACACGGGCTACATATTAAGTAGTATATAGGCTATTAGTTGGTATTCAACTGTTTAATTGGCCACATGTGCTTTTAGTACTTGTATTTATGCCTTGTGAAAAAATATATTCTCTTTTAGCATATTCGAAAGAAAGTCCGATCATAATTTGTTTGTAAAAAATCGCTTGCACGATGAGATTGAATTTTAATCAAATCTCTTTTTATATACACCTTTTATCTTTAATTCAGATGTGATCATGCAAGCTCTGCGGTTGCCAATAAGTAGCTACCGTATATGCGGTAAGGAAGTACGGGCATGTAATCGGGCAATATCAGTATAGATACATTCGTACTTGACGATTTTGTTGTGCATAATTATGGGAAGTAGATCCCTTATGTACCACTCTCTTTGTAACGTATGTATAGAAAGTTTGTATATGAAGAATGCAGCCAAATTATGATAATACGTTTTCTCATGTAAATCGCATGCCATTCACATGCGTGCAAATATGATTATAATTAGTTACCATTATTTTAAAATTATGAATATGTAGCTATGCGCACATGATCATGGTACATTAAATAGTAGATATCGGAAGATATAAGAATAGTGTAAATATTTTATAAAAAGGGTGTGAAATCTCACATGTATTTAGATGAGATGTAGAGTAACACAATATTATAAAGTTGAAATCCATGTGTATAAACAAGTGAGACTCGCCCATAATGAAGTGAAATCAGATCACTTTTGATATTTTGTCTTTGCCTGAAGCTATATTCAACGCTATTTAAAAGTGGTAAAAAAAATTCCCATAATTAATTGTCCAAGTGTGAAATCATTATATTGGAGTGTGAAACAATTAAATAATTTGGTAATTTATTTGCCAATTCTTCGACCCACAAAATTACTCTTTCTCGTGTGGATTGTATTGTAAAGATCTTTTTACAGCAAACAAAGAAAAATTATTTTCACATTTACATATGTATATATGTGGAATTATGATGAGCATAAAATAATTAACACATGAGGTGAAGATCTTGGAAATAAAATCTTTTCTTTTGCCACGTATGAAGATCAAGAATATTCATATGTTTTTATGTCCTCCACGTATCATATAATCAACGTAAATTACACACATGTCATATGTGTTTATTTTATAAAATTGAAAAATACTAGAAAAATACTGTTATCCGGTCTGATCTCGTAAATTGTGGAGTTCATATGAAAAATATTTATGTTCACATCAAAATATTCTATTTGTGGCCAGAAAAACTTAATCGATAAGTAGTATGGCCTTAATTTATGAATAAATCGTTTATGCCTGTAACTGCGTGAATACAATATAATAACTTTTTTATCTCGACAAAAATCTTGTACGTTCACACCCGTAAATAATTCCTTTAATTACTTCGGATACAAAAAGTGAAAAAACTTACAGACATGTAGAATAGAAGCGCAACTTCATTTTGGTGGTAAGAACACAGGCTCCACTGGATCTTGTAAGTTTCTGAATCCGGTAATACTATATTGTGTGTTGTACCTCGATAGTACACATGAAGTCATATACCGGTGAACATAACAAAATATCCCTTATATAGTTATATATCATAGAAGAGATAACCAATTTTAATCGATATCAACGATATATGCCCAGTATATAAGATAAGGTAACTGAAGATACGATATATTGTATTTTCTTTATATATCGTTAGTGTTTTACTGATCAACATAAATAATCACAAATCGTAAAAGTTATCCCATGTCTGTTTTTGTGAAAAACCCCGGAAATTTCAGAGTTTCGATCGAAAAAGATCTAGTGAATCTAAGGGAAGAATAATCGCCCAGCTTCGTTGATGATTTTATTTTAGTTGTTCATGTTTCTTTCACCTTAAATTTCGTTGTTAATTTTCATAATCCAACAGAGATCTGTAGGAGTAATTTACAGATGCATGTATATGTATATATAATACATAATACATAATAATATATATATGTGTAACAATTATGAAAGATGAACTAACCTTTTAGGAGTGATTATACATCCGCATATATGTTAAATAAAAAAGGCACATGCGACTGACCAATAATACCCAACGGATGGAGCAGAATGTAGTCGACCTTCTTATCGAATTCACCAGATTCTTTTTCTTTTGGAGGTTAAAATGCGAGATTTCTAATCACGGATGGCGCCAAATGATCGAGCATATTTTCACCGAATGCTAGAGATACGCTTGAGTGCAATAGAGGAGGGTTTATTGTGTACATCGGCTTTAACCTCCGGTCTGGTCACCGTGATAACCCTAGCCTAGATGATGATCTCGGGAGGGTGGTTATGACTGTTTTAGGGGAAAACCCTACACTTGTGTAGGCAAAACCCTAGAGGGAAGGAGGAGAGCGTTTGAGCTTCCAGGATATATGTACCTAGGGTAGAAGTCCTGCCCTTTTTTATAGAGACAATATTAGGGTTTTAAGGGAAAAGGCCAATGGGCCGCTAACGGGACAGGCTCAAGCATAAAACCAATTATTAGCCTGATGCGCTATGCGTAGTAGTCAGTTATAATGCCGAAATAATGTTATGGTTTGTGTATGTTGTCGAGATTTTTTCCGACTATGCTTTAAACTCAATCGTTTTTCCAACTAATAGAACGTAGTTATCGGCTCTGCTATTAGGAAGTCGCGAACCCCGATTCAGAGTACACTATATGTGTCACCCATTGGTAAGAGAAGTCTATCGGATACAACGTAAGTTTGGCTGAGGCACATCGGTTGTAGTAAGTCCACCGAGCCTTGGATTTCGACTGAGGACTCTTTCATAGTGAAACATCTGACTAGACCCCTAGTACATTATCGGTCCTAGACCATGCTAGTGTAGTCACCAAGCATATAAACTTCGTACGTGCACGCTGAAGCACAACGGTTGTTGTAAGCTGTACCTCTGCTAAGTAAGGCCATGGAACCCGGTTAGTGTTAATTAGTACACTGCACCATAACACGGTCTCAAGCATTGCACCCCACTTGAGGGATTCTTAGTTAATTAAGGAACTGTTTGTTTAAACACATAAAGGATTGGACCATTAGGATAATCGAACGTGTTCATGGAAGTCAAACTAGACTTGGCCATGGTGTTCTTTAAGGTTGAACTCTTTTTAGGGCCTAACTAGCTTTTTAAACCCAATCATTAAAGAAAGCATCGAAACACATCACACCTCTCGGATATGACAAACCATGTATTCTATTATGCTTAAGAAATTTTAGACCTTTGTGGAATGTTAACACGTCACCCAACCGAGTCGCTCAATTGGATGAGCCGTCTGAACGTGTATTCTTAGAGTCAGACTGCACGGGCGTCGGGGGTAAGGGACTTAGCTGTCTATTCAGAATCCTCAAGCCTAACGCATTACCCAGTGACATGTCTTATGACAGGGGCGTTTAGGACCATTGTAATGAAAACAAGGTCACTACCTATTCATAAGCCAGCATTCCAAATCTCGGCTAAGTAACTGAAGAAATCATAGTATGCGCTTGTTTTTACCTTATCTGAATTACAAATTTTATCGCATTTACTTTACTTTATATTATAATTTAGAAAACCCAAAATTAGGTAACAAACCACTACTCCTTTACTTTAGGGTTATCTTAAGCTTTACTTATAGGTTAGGTTCTACTGATATCTTAAAAATACGACTCTAGGTCATACTTCCCTTACTCATAATAAGAAGTAGTATGATTTAGGCCCCGCTAATTATAAATTTAAAACAATTGCTCTCTCTTGATAAGCCGGTTCTGACGCCTTGCGACTTAACGACACCGCATAGATAAAACCGTCCGTTTCGGTCATACCATAAGAGAAGTGAAGTTTTTGGCGCCACCTGCTTTTATCAAACTTATTCACAAGCATTTTGTGATGTCTAAGAAAGACAATTATACACGGACTTGGTTATTCGATTTTCCGAACAGTCTCCAATTATATTGGAACCAAAAGGTTCCTGCCTCTCCGTAGTCGGCCTGGCCACTTGGTTTGTTGAATAGTTCGTGCAAAGCTCTGTTATCGAAATACCAGGGAATCAGTAGCAAGAACCAAAAACATATTTAAAAGTAGGATACCTTAGACTACCTTAGATTACCTTAGAATTAAGATCACCTTAGACTACTTTAGACTACTCTAGAATTAGATTACTTTAGATTAAATTAGGAACTTAGCTTAAAATTTAAAAACAAAAAAGGCATACCGAGTTTATGACCTAAACCTGATCTAGACCAGGGTCGTTGTTATTCGTACCTGATCCAGACGTAATAATCTCTAAAGCACACAAAGAAGAACGAATCAAAAATCGAATGGCATTACGCGTTACTTTAGCAGAAAATACCAAACCCTCGATTGAAGGTCGAGGAGGACCGATCAGATTCCAAGAGATTCAAGGACACTCGTTCGAGTTAAAACATCATATCATACAGCTTATCCAAAATGACTGTCAATTTCATGGATTACCGAATGATTATCCTAATTCTTACCTTGATAAATTCATATCTCTTTCGAACTCTTATAAACAGCCAGGGATAGGACAAGATATAGTCTGGATATACTTGTTCCCCTAATCTCTCACTCATCATGCACAAACATGGTTTGAAGGATTGGATTCCATCACGTCCGACGGAGATGGCTACTAAATTCTCAACCAAATATTTCCCTCCTTCTAAACAAACCAAGCTCAAGAATGACATCATTAACTTTAAACAAAGTTATGATGCATCTCTTTACACCGCATGGGAGTGATTCAAAACCCTGCTGAAGAAATGCCCTAATCACCAGTTAGAACGGTCAGCCCAAATCTGTACCTTCGACAATGGTCGTACGGTAAATCATAGGACGACGATCGATGCAGCAGCTCAAGGAAATCTGATGAACCAAACAGCAGACGAAGCATGGGAGTTGCTCGAGAACATGATGATGCATCATAATGACTGGAACAGTGGCGAAACAACCTCATTATCTTCCCCACTCTCCGCACTTAACAATCAAACAGAGGCCATCAAATCCCTCACGGATAAGATGGAATCTCTTGCCAAACAACTTGGAGAATTGAAGACGCAGCTACAGCAGGTTAATCAGGTTCAGGCCTGTGTTAATTGTACCAACCCACAACCCACTGAAGAATATCAAGTTGAGTACGAGAACGCTGACGGTTCAGTCTGTTACGTTCAATACCCACCTCGTCAATCAAATCCCGGATTCAATCAACAATCTAGGGTTAACCAATTTCAAAGAAACAACCAGCCTTTTTGCTATCGTTACCTATGACGACCCGGAAATTCCTGACCAAATTTAAACTTAATCTTTATATGTTTCCAACACGATAAGCAAATTCTGTAATGTTGAGTCTCGAAAATTTTGAAAACTATGTTCATATATTCAAATTACCCTTTGACTATTTTCGACGATTCACGAACAACTATTTGTAAATAGGTATGTATATATTTAAATAAATATATATATATATATATATATATATATATATATATATATATATATATATATATATATATATATATATATGATTTGAAATATAATTTATGATGTAATTGTTAGAAATTAATTATGTAAAAATAATAATTATTATTTAAAACATATCTATATACAAATAAAGTATATTAAAAATAAATATTAAATAATTGTATTACTCATTGATGTTCTGATTGATATTAAGCAAGTTAAATTCAAACTGATATTATTTTAAAATAAATGGTGATCCGAAAATGAGTTCTATAAATTTTAGGCTTATTAAAGATATATTTAGGAACCATTTGTTGAATTTTAAAACTTTTCATATTTTACTTGGGGTTGGGAGTGAATAATTAATGTAATTTTTATTTAATAGTTAATGCTCGAATTTTATACCATAATGACCAAAATAAATAAAGATATTTAATTTAAAAATATGGGAATTTTTCGAAGACTTTTATCCGCCCCTGAATTATTAACGGAGTACGATATTTTAGACCGCGAAAACTGTCGATAGAAATAGACAAGAAAGGTGGCTGCTAAACTTTTCTGTTACACATTTAATCAATCACTTGAATTATTATAATTATTAAATTATTATTATATTATAATTCTGTTCTCAATTGGTTTTGTAAACTGAACCAAGACTCAATATGATCTCAATTAGTGAAAGATATATGTATTACTATTACAAGTACTGTGCACTTTATTAAAGATTATTACTGTTTTATTTTCTAATTCTATCTATCTATCTCCTTATGTATCCAAACATGTATATAGATTGAATTATCACCACACCTCCGATCACATTTCTCTTCTGTAAATCAACCACCACTATAACCATTACCACCCTTCCACCACCATCAAGCTCTCACCATACCCCAACAGCTTCAGCCGACACCAAGATCACCACCGGTTACCACAATAAACCGCCACCACCAAAACAAACCACTTACTCGCTTTTCTGTTTAAATCACCATACCACCATTAGAAACCCGTCACTACGGTTTGTTTAATCTCTTGCTACTCGTTAAAGGTCACCAAGAACCACCCTAGTCATAATTACAACCACCATCATCTTCAATCACCACGACCCACACCACCTTCTTTTTCCTGTTTATTTCTATTTTGTCGAATCAAACTCAACCATAATCAACTGCTACAACTTGTTCTACTGTAGCTTGTACTCCTGGTTTTACTTTCGGTTAACATCACCAAGAACACCTCGATTTGCTACTAACCGATCAGGTATGACATCAATCGAAAACCGTATGAAGGCTGCAGCTATTTTCGTTTTTATATGCTGTTTACTACAGCTTATTGCTAAACATTGACCAAAGATCACTCAAAACCCATCGTCATCATCACCAAACCCAACAACTTGTGCTGCTACTGTTCTGATGAACCAAGAAAAACCACCACCTTTTGTTCACTATTGCTGCTGCCCCGTTTGTATATGTCTTCTATTACAACAGATCGGATGTCACCAAGAAACCAAAGGCGTACGTTAATACATCTGCTAATTTGTTGTTTTATTTCCTGTCGTGTATTAACAATAACCATCCCAGTTGGCTACGTGACCCATGAAATGTAGATATTGGGCCGATGATTTAATTATTTGGGCTCTTTTATTTAATTAGATGGACTATAGTTTTTTATTCTTTTAATGGACATAGATAATAATTATAAGGATACGGGATATTGATAATGGTTGATGATTAGAACATGATGAGATACGTTGAGATGATGATGAAGATGTGATGATGTTATGATGGATAATAAAAGATGATGGTGATGATAATGATAAATAGCTTCATACATAATAAATAGTTAATGGTATTAGTTAAATCAAAAAGAACAACGGAGCAGTGGTTGGACGTATGTTGGTTAAATGAGAGGTCCTGTGTTCAATCCTAGTCCGCTGCATTTTTTTCTATTTAACTTAACAGACTCAAGTCAGGCCCATTGGGTTTGATTAATTGTTTCTCGGGCCAAAATAAGCTGTTGGATAAGGCTTTTACTAAGCTTGATTACCTTCTTTGGGCTTTTAGTTTGTGTTATTGGGCCGAGATAGATGATATGTGTATTAGGATGAATGCTGTTAAAAACATTTACGAATGATGATCCATGAAGAAGAAGAAATATGAAACAGATATTAATAGGGTTAAATATAATTGGGTTGTGGAGTAAAACAGAAATATAGCAGACGGATCAGTGGTTAAGGAGTATTTTGGGTTAGCGGGACGTCGCGGGTTCAAACCCGGACTTGGGCATTTTTTTTAGGACTACTCCTTTGAGGTAGTTTACTTATTACTCATTTTTATTATTATTATTATTATTATTATTATTATTATTATTATTATTATTATTATTATTATTATTATTATTATTATTATTATTATTTTATTATTATTATTATTATTATTATTATTATTATTATTATTATTATTATTAATATTTTTATTATCATTTTTAATGTAAGTAGTATTATTATTGAAACTAATTTTTTGTATATAAATTATCATATTTATTATTAGAACTATCATTATTATTATTATTATTATTATTAGAATTATCATTATTTTTTTATCATTATTATTTTATTATCATTTTTATTATTTCTAACACTAATATTATTATTTTTATCATTATTATTATTATTAGTATTATAAATATATCAAATAAAGATTTTCTATATAGAAATATATTATTTACATAAAACATAAATTTATTAATATGTTTGTAATAAATATTAATTATCTATTTAATGTATATAAAAATAAATATAGTTAACTTAGTTATTAATGAAACGTACAAGTTACTAAAATAACAATTAATAATAATATCTAAATTTGTTCGATTACCATTATATGTGTTAATATACATATAAATTGTGACGACCCGGAAATTTTTGATCAAATTTAAACCTAATCTTATTAAGATTTCGACACGATAAGCAAAGTGTGTAATGTTGAGTCTCAGAAATTTTGAACTGTTTCGTATATCCATTTGACTATCGACCACTCTCGACGATTCACGAACCTTATAATTGTAAACAGAAATGTATATATGAATAATTATATATGTAAACAATCATATATAATAAATTAAATATATTAATGAACTGTTATATGATACAATTATTATTAAAGATAACTTAAAATAACTAAAACTTGTTATTTTAATATATAGGGTAAATTGAACATAAAGGGTTTCGAACATCATTGGTCAACGTTAACAAAGTATTAAATGTACGGTGTTATACTTTGAATTTATTTATTTTAATAATTAATATTGATCTAGGTAATACAACTTGATGTTTAAAAACCTAATCATATATATAGTGATGTGAATATATATATATATATATATATATATATATATATATATATATATATATATATATATATATATATATATATATATATATATATATATATATATATATATATATATATAAATTTTATGCATAATTATTACTATATGTATAATGTTAAAATGTACAAATATTAAATATATAACATATATTATGTAAACATTTAATATTATAAAATTAATAGTATATATAAAATAAATATATGTAATTACAAGTTGAAAATATAATTGTTATAGTAATATTATTATTACTTTCATTATTACTATTAATATCAATATTAGTTTTATGTATAATAAATATTATCAATTACTATAATTGTTGTTATTATGTATTTGTATTAAAATTATTATTAGTAGAATTATCAAATATTATTATTATTACTTATATCATTAAAAATCATTATTATTAACATTAATAATAATATTATTATCATTTTATTATCATACTTACCATGAATTATTTTAATATTTGTATCATTATTATTAATATAATAATTATTAATATAATAATTATTAATAAAATAATTATTAATATTAGTATTATTAATATTATTATCATTAATTGTATTATTGGATTTATTTTGATTAATAATATTTTATTATTATTCTATTGTTATAATTATCTATATTTTTTTTATATTAATATATTTATATGTAATAATTATTAATCTTAATATTAATTATAAATAAAGTTATATACAGCATGCAAATCGGTTATGCATCATAATCGCACTGTTTGGTATTTTTGTTTATGTCTCTACTTTGGTACGAATCAAATATTAAATCAGATAGGATCCAAATTTTGTAGATTATCACGATCCCCTTTTATATATTTTTTTTATTTTCTCCCTGTCTGTGTTTGAATGACGATACCCACACAATTTTTATACAACTCAAATTCACTCAAGTTTTAAAAGAAACCATTCGGTTTCTCCCTTTATCAAATTATCACTTACAATTGTTTTCTTTTTATTTGGCGAATTAAAACAGAAATAATGAAGGTAAAAACCGTTCTCTCTGTTATTGAACAAGAACATCAAAAATTAAATTTTTAATCGTTTTTAAAAATCTAAAAGTGTAGAATTGTTAGAAATCTATCACTTAAACTTTCTTCAAAGTTTCAATTGCAAATTTTTAGTATCAAGCCCGAATTTATGAGTCAAAGTTTGAATTTAAAAAGTCAAAGAATCTGTTCTTGAACAAATTTGAAATCTATGTTATGATTTACGTTCAATTAACGATTTCAAAAGTTTCTAAACAAGATTTCAAACCTACTTCATGTTATAATCATCTCCTAAAACATTCTAAAATTCATAATCAATATTTTTTTTGTTTAACAACAGCGACGAAGCAATTCTGCTTCTTTTATATATATTTTTATTTATTTTATTATATGTCTATTGAATTAATCTTCCAAGTATAGGTCGTTATAATTAAATATCAATCTCTTAAATCTTGCTTGAAAATTCGTCTGTTGATTTTGGGATTTCCTGGTCGAGTCAGTTTAAAGAAGAGGGAGAGAAAAGAAACAGAAATAAAGACGGGTTAACTAAATTAAAGGGAGGATTAAAACAGAAAAATAGCAGATGGAACGATGGTCATGGGTGTTTAGCTGTGAGTGGGAGGTCGCGGGTTCGAGCCCGGGCTGGGTCATTTATTTTTTTAAAACCTCCTTTGATAAGGTAGCCTATTTCTTTTATTTATTATTACTATTACTATTATTATTATTATTATTATTATTATTATTATTATTATTATTATTATTATTATTATTATTACTACTATTATTATAATTATTGTTATTATTACGATTATGATTATTATTATTTTTGTTAGTATTATGATTATAATTATTATCACATTTATATTTATAAGTATTATAATTAATATTAGTGTTAGTATTATAATTACCATGATTATTAATAATATCATAATCATTATTGTTATTATTATTATTATTATTATTATTATTGCTATAAGTATTATTAATATGTTGATTATTGTTAAATTGTATCATTTATGAAATATAGATATTGTTACTAATATATGTATTAATATTATTATGATTAGGGTTATTATTATTATTATGGAATATAATACAAGTTATCATTTTTCTCATTAATATTAGTACTAGTATCACTTTTGTAACTTTTAGTTTTATTATTATTATTATTATTATTATTATTATTATTATTATTATTATTATTATTATTATTATTATTATTATTATTATTAAACAAAGGTATCATTATTAACAATATCTTTATTAATATTATCATTTTTAACAAAGTTATTATTATTATTATTAGTAAATCATTAATATCATAACTACCATAAACAGTAAAGTTAATATTGTTACAAGTACTATTATTAATATCATTGTTATTATCACTAATAGGGTTATTATTAACATATGTATATTATTAATGTTATTATCATTATTTATTTTTACTAATATTAACTTAGTATAATAGAACTACTGTTTTGATAAACAAATTAAATACATACATAAATATATATATTTAACACATATAACATAACAAAATTTAATATTTTTATATATATACAAAATGAACATATATATATATATATATATATATATATATATATATATATATATATATATATATATATATATATATATATATATATATATATATATATATATATATATATATATATATATATATATATATATATATATATATATGTTAAATTACAACTATGAATATTAATAAATATACAAATGATATAGGTTCGTGAATCCGAGGCCAACCCTACACTTGTTCAATGTCGTCATATGTATTTTTACTACAAAATATAGTATTGTGAGTTTCATTTGCTCCCTTTTTAAATGTTTTTGCAATATATATTTTTGGGACTGAGAATACATGCGCTGCTTTTATAACTGTTTTACGAAATAGACACAAGTAAATGAAACTACATTATATGGTTGGATTATCGAATCGAATATGGCCCTTTTAGCTTGGTAACCTAAGAATTAGGGAACAGACACCCTAATTGACGCGAATCCTAAAGGTAGATCTACGGGCCCTAACTCCTCCCATACTGGAAAATGGTATGCTTTAATACTTCGAGTTTATATTATACAGATGGATTTCTGTTTTGGGGATATTCTATATCCATGATGTTAATGTCGGTTACCAGGTGTTCAATCGATTTGAATGATAATTTTTGTCTCTATGTATGGGACGTATATTTATGAGAAATTGAAATGAAAATCTTGTGGTCTATTAAAATGATGAAAATGATTGTTTATGATAAACTATTGAACTCACAACCTTTTGGTTGACACTTGAAAGCATGTTTATTCTCAGGTATGAAAGAAATCTTCCGCTGTGCATTTGCTCATTCTAGAGATATTACTTGGAGTCATTCATGACATATTTCAAAAGACGTTGCATTCGAGTCGTTGAGTTCATCAAGATTATTATTAAGTCAATTATAGTTGGATAGATTATGAAATGGTATGCATGCCGTCAACTTTCGGTGTAATGAAAGTTTGTCTTTTAAAAACGAATGCAATGTTTGTAAAATGTATCATTTAGAGGTCAGGTACCTCGCGATGTAACCAACTATTGTGAATCATTTATAATTGATATGGACATCGTCCAGATGGATTAGGACGGGTCATTAGAGTTGATATCAGAGCGGTGGTCTTAGTGAACCAGGTCTTGCATTAGTGTGTCTAACTGATAGTTGTTTAGATGCATTAGTGAGTCTGGACTTCGACCGTGTTTGCATGTCAAAAGTTTTGCTTATCATTTCTAGTCGGAACTCATCTGTTTATCATCCTTAGAAAATTATCTGCTTATCATTCTTAGTCTAGACACATCATACTACAATGATTGCATGAATAGTGTATAGACAAAATTCATATCTTAGTGTATCTGCTAATTCATATCTTAGCGTATCTGTTATTGTTACCTTTGTCTGACATATTCCGTAAATTCCTCCGTGATCTACGAAATCTTTTGTTCTATATATATAGATATTCTATGTAATTAGAATACCATCCGATAGTCGAAAATCATTTCATATTGAAAATCCTTTATTCGAAAGTACGAAATGTGACTCGTCACTAGTTCAAGTTCTTCGGAACCCGACAGCTATTCCGACATGGATGTTCACCTAAGCTCCAGAGGCAGCGTCACCAGAATGAATCAACCAATCAACCATCCCCAATTCATCTGATGGGTTCGTAGGCGACTAAACCGATGGAGACGAGAAGAAGGTAATCCTTTCCACCCACCGTACTGCACTCTTGGCGAAGAACCTGAAGCACTTACCGGCGAACCTGTTCGTAATACCATTTTCACCCTCATTTCCCGAATATCTCGCCACGATTATATTCTATCTAAAATTCAAAACCTTATTCATCCGCTCGTTCCGACCGACAATCATCCTCGAGTAACGGAAGGAGTCAACGAGCTTCGCGCCCGAGTTGTAGCCTTGGAAAATATGGTGCAAAACGTACCAGCTTCAGCAACATCAACGGCATCAATAGTACCACCAGCAACTGTGACGACCCGGGAATTTCCGACCAAATTTAAACTTTAATCTTTATGTATTTCCGACACGATAAGCAAAGTTTGTAAATTGAATCTAAAGAATTTTAAACTGTGTTTATACATTCATTTAACCTTGACCAAATTCCAAAGATTCATGAACCATATTAAACGAACGAATATGATTATATATGTATATGTGTATATATTATAACTTGATAACGTTAACGAAATATTAAGTATAAATACTTTACAATATAGTATTTGGTTCCATATGTTTGTCGATGGAATTCTATAGTAATCAATTGATGTAGTTTTCAACTGTACGAAAACACTTTTTCATATAACAGGACTTGTCTATCTAAACTACCTTTAAATAAATAAACGTAAGTTGAAATATTGGTTGTAACGTGTATTTAAAACGTGTTCATTAAATATATATGTTTTCAAATTAAGTATACGGTAGTAGCACCTGCCTAGCGACGCAATTGATATTTAAAAACGATTAGTACTTGTATCCATTTAAATTCTTAAAAAGAAAAACGTTACGCGCTAAACTATTTTCCTAAATGAAATGAAAATAAACTTTGAAAAATAAATAGTTTTGAAAAACTAAATGTTATATAGTTAGATGAAAGATTTTGGATACAAAATTTATATTTCTAAAAATATATATATATATCTATATATATTGATCTCGTCATAAAACGTCTTAATTTAAAATAAAATATTTTGGGAAACAACGAGTCATCAATTTATAGAAGCAAATAACCACGAAGCTCAAATTTTATAAGATACATTTTTACAAAGTAATTTATTGATGAATAAATCAAACTATTACTAAAGGTACATGTCGCGTAACGGAAAAGGCTCGTTTTCTAAACGTACGAAACTGCGCTCGAAAAACCGAAAGTGGTACATGAGTCGTGAGACCACGACCTTTTCATTTTTGTAAAAATTATATTTTTACTACGTACGTAAATATAATATAATATTTAATTAATTCTAAAGATTAAATATATTATATATTAATTTATATATAAATAAACCTACGTAAGAGATGTAAAGGAAACCGAGTGTCGGCAAGATTTTTTATTTTTTATTTTTATTTTTTAGTGCTTATGAGCTGAGGAGTAGGTGAACTAGTTCCATAAATTTGCACGATCCAATTCATTTGCTCACAATCTCTCATTCCTTTAAGTATTGCTCCGTATTATATATTTTTATTTTATTATTATTATTATTATTATTATTATTATATTATTATTATTATTATTATTATTATTATTATTATTATTATTATTAAGAATAATATTATTATTAATCTTATGATAAGGAGTATCATTATTATTAGTATTATACATAAAATACTACGACGAGGTTATGGGCAAATTATTTCAAATAAGTTTTTCGAGAAGGGTAGGGCTAAGGAAATTATGGGTTATAGCTATGGAGGTGATGGGTATGGTTCATGGGTATGCTCATGAGGTCAATTTAGTGTTTATTATCGCCGCTGCATCTACGTACCTTTCCTGCAATATGGAATCTCAATATTGATACGTGAGTACTCATAAATAAATTTTTACATACTAATAGTGTATCCCTGACTAGTGCTCGAGTATTTAGGATTATGCATGTTTGTACTTTTGATGTTGCCCTTAGATAGGTTATGTTGAATTTTGAATTAGTTACACCTGTGATTGAGATAAGGTATAAGATATGCATGTCCTTGAAAAGCTAGCGAAAAATTAAAAACTTTTCCTTTAGATATCGAATGGTTTCGATGAATGGATTAGAAGTTATAGTCAATTGAATTTTTGTAAAAATGATTATTATTATTGTCGTTATTATCGTCATTCTAGTTTTTATCAAATTATTATTATTATTATTATTATTATTATTATTATTATTATTATTATTATTATTATTATTATTATTATTATTATTATTATTATTATTATTATTATTATTATTATTATTATTATTATAACAACCCTCATATTTCCATACCTGAATTGACTAATTTGACTATAGGGTTGTTATCCATACGTAATATATAATTAAATTTGACATTGATCAAATATTTATTTTTAGTCGACACTTTTTGTTAACTAAAGTTTACACTAATTATATAAAATAACTTTAGTTAATATTAATATTAATGCGTATTATATTTAAAACTATATGAAACATAATTATTAATTAAATGATAAGTTATTTTAATCATTATATATATATTTTTAGCTTATAAAAAAAATAAAAATAAAAAGAAATAAGATTTTTTTTATAAATTAAATAATGAGCCCATGAATTTTGACTAAATATTTTCAAAAACAAAAACTTATTAAAAACATTTTTAACATGTTTTTATTATTTTGTCAAAATTGGCACCTTTATTTTATTATTTTTTTTTCTTTTCACCAACCATTTTTTTACCTATAAATACATGGCTCCTCATTCATTTTTTCTTGCCAAACACAAAAACTTAAGTTATTCTCTCAAAACTTTGAAGAAAATTTGAGGTACTTTCTATTTTTATTATTATTTTTTTAATATTGTCATTTATATTTATATTTATATTTATTGTATATTCTTTGTAAAATTTGAAATTAATTATGTTTATATGTTATAATTAGTATTATAAGTGTTATGATGCATAAAAATAATTTTGATAATTTATGGAATATTATTTATAATTAAATACGAATTATGTAGTGTTTAAACGTAAAAACAATGTAAAATTCGTAATAAATACTTTTAACCAAAAATAAAATATATATAATTTTTTTCTGAGTTTTTAAAACTTATATAGATCTGAAAAAATTATAAAAATAATTACTTGGGTCGAATTGGTATTTATTATATAATTAAACTCTATTATTATGTAATTTGAATGTAAATTAAGAATAAATATAAAATAATAAAAAATATTTTTTTAAATATTTTTCTACAGGTTATTAGACTGATAGAAACTTATAAAAATTATAAAAATAATTATTTGGGTTTATTTAGTAATTACGTAGAATTAAAATTGTTTTGTGAATACATTATGGGTAAAAACAAAAATAAATACAAAAATATAATAAAAACGTTTTCTTAAATTTTTATACTAATCTATATGATTAACTAAGACTATAAAAATTATGTATGTAATTTTTAGATATTTAATTTATTATTTAGACATTTTTGAATAATGTTCGATTAATAAAACACTATTATTTTTGAAGTAATTTAGGTATTTATTTAAAGGTAATTATATTTAATATATATAAGACATACTAAGGTATAATAACTAAATATTAAATAAAACTTAGGTTATATTATCACATATATAATTATTAAGTACATTAATAATTCGTTGTGTGTATACACCTAAAGTGAAGGTTAATCAAAGATAATGTATAATTCATGTGAACTTCATCGCGACTCATGGTCGTAAGTGAATGATGTCTAGGTTTCCATTTATGGGTAAGCTTGTGGATCTCGAATGCCATGACTTAGATTCTGGTCAAGAATCCTGGGCCCCCGGTTACATCTGGTCATTCCTGACTTATTTGATAGCAACGAAGTTTTAGTAGAGTTGTACAACATCTTGCTAAAGATTAACCCGAACTTTCTAAAATTGGAAAATTACTATAAGTGGAAACTTTCCATAAATAGTAACCTTCCGAAAATGGAAATTCTTTAGTGAACCATTACTATCAATATAGTACTATATACTATTGTCTGTTAGGCAATGTCTGATCATACGTTCTATCTCTAAGTTGAGATCTCGGTAACGTCCTTCCGTTCAATTCTTTCGTGTGCTACTAAGGTGAACTTCATAGCCCCACTTTTTACTGTTTCATAACTGTTTTACAACTTTTGGGGTGATACACATGCTTGCTTTATAACTGTTTTACGCTTAGACACAAGTACTAAATTGTTAACTATGCTGTCATGCTTTGATTCATGCTAAATCCCTACCGTAATATCGTTAATTGCTACGTTTAAATGCAAACTTAATTATTGTGAGTAGGCCTATTGAGAGTAACGTCTCTAACCATTCGACCGTTGGTCTTTGGTTACATAATAATGATTCCACGACACTGACAGTATAAGGTGTCATAGGGTAAACTTTTTTAGTAGCGATATTACAAAATGCAGCAACACTTTTAGATTGATATTTCTATATCAATCAACTTTAAACTAAATCTTGTGGTCTAAAACTTTGGATATTATTTATAAACCTGTGAATTTCACTCAACCTTTTTGGTTGACACTTTAAGCATGTTTTGTCTCAGGTGATGATTGAGCTAGCTGTTTGCAACTTTGTGATGATAGATTTGATGCTTGCATGGAGTCCACATCGCATATAATATTTTAGTTCATAAACATTTATTTTACGTTTTAATAATAATGTAAACATGTATTACTGCTTCCGCTGTTTTATTAACAAAGGTTTTATTTAAAAAGTCTCATATAGAGTCGTTCTCGTTTATACAACTGTGTTATGATATGATTGGTCACAATTACCCCTGGTCCATTTTGGGGGGTGTGACAATTATTATTATTATTATTATTATTATTATTATTATTATTATTATTATTATTATTATTATTATTATTATTATTATTATTATTATTATTATTATTATTATTATTATTATTATTATTATTATTATTATTGTTATCAATAAAAAGTATTATCATTCAAAAATTTTTATTTTTTTTAACTTTATTAGTATTGTTATTATCATTAAGGTTATAATTAATATTATTAGTATTTTTATCATTAAAATAGTTATTAGTATTAAAATTATTATAATAGTTATTATTATTAGTATTATAATTAAAACTAATATTAGTAACACTTAATTATTATGATTATTATTATTACCATTAAAAGTGAACACAATATAAAAGACGATTTAAAAACTACTAACAAATCGCTTAGGAAATAATGAGTATGAGTATCATGATGAGGTTTAAAATATTGTAAGATATTGATTTAGATAAAATTATCGTTTTTCATTATTTTTATCACTAATATTATTAAAAGTATTATTAATATTAAAAATAGCATTTTTATGAAAATTATTATTTTTAAGAGGAATATCTTTGTTGAACAAAAATTTTATTTTTATTTTTATTATTATCGTTTTATCATAATTTTATTTTTAAATATAAAAACTAATATTTTTATAACAATAATTATTATTACAAAGTAATACAACTTTTACTTACTATTACTACCAATGTTAATTTATTAAATAAATAAGTAATACAAATAATGTAATTACCTTAATAAAACCTATCATAATACTTTATTAAATGAACTTTATAAATTTTATTAGTTAAGATGTATAAAAGTATATTTTTATATAAATTTTATTTATTAATAAATGAATTATATTATTTACTTTAATAAATCTTTTAAAAAATATTTAAAAATATAAAACGACGGTATTTAAAATATATAATAATCACGTATAAATTTTGGAAATCATTTTTGAGTCAAATTGACTTTTGTTGACTTTTGCATATTAGTCTCGAGCATTAGGATTGTGTTACACTATGACTTAATCAAATTCGTTAAACAACTATTGACCAACATATAAATATATATACTTAATTTAGGTTCGTGAATCTGAGGCCAACTTTGCACTTGTTCAGTGACGTTATATGTATTTTTACTACGAAATACAGTATGGTGAGTTTCATTTGCCTTTTTACCCTTTATATTTATGGGCTGAGAATACATGCGCAATTTTTATAAATGTTTTACGAAATAGACACAAGCAATCGAAACTACAATATATGGTTGAATGATCGAAGCCGAATATGCCCCTTTTGATTGGTAACCTAAGAATTAGTAAACCAATCTACTAATTGACGCGAATCCTAAAGATAGATCTATTGGGCCTAACGAACCCCATCCAAAGTACCGGATGCTTTAGTACTTCGATATTGTTTTATCATGTCCGAAGGATTTCCCGGAATGATAGGGGATATTCTTATATGCATCTTGTTAATGTCGGTTACCAGGTGTTCAATTCATATGAATGATATTTTTGTCTCTATGCATGGGACGTATATTTATGAGAAATGGAAATGAAATTCTTGTGGTCTATTAAAATGATGGAAATGAATGAATTGTGATAAACTAATGAAGTCACCAACCTTTTGGTTGACACTTTTAAGCATGTTTATTCTCAGGTATGAAAGAAATCTTCCGCTGTGCATTTGCTCATATTAGAGATATTACTTGGAGTCATTCATGACATATTTCAAAAGACGTTGCATTCGAGTCGTCGAGTTCTCCAAGTTTATTATTAAGTCAATTATAGTTGGATATATTATGAAATGGTATGTATGCCTGTCAATTTTCGATGTAAAGAAAGTTTATCTTTTAAAAACTAATGTAATGTCTGAAAAAGTTATCATATAGAGGTCAAATACCTCGCGAAGTAATCAACTATTGAGAATCGTTTATAATGTATATGAACGGGTCCTTTCAGTTAGTATCAGAGCGGTGGTCTTAGCGAACCAGTTCTTGCATTAGTGTGTCTAACTGATAGTTGTTTAGATGCATTAGTGGGTCTGGACTTCGACTTTGTTTGCATGTCAAAAGTTTTGCTTATCATTTCGTGTCGAAAATCATCTACTTATCATCCTTAGGAAATTACCTGCTTATCATTCCTAAGTCTAGACACGTCCTACTGCCTTCATTGCATAGATAATGTATAGACAAACTCATATCTTAGCGTATCTATTACTGTAGACTTTGCCTGACAGTTTCCGTAGATTCCTCCGTAACTTATGGGATTTTAGTATTATATATGCATATGTAAATTATGTATTGCAGGGTACTAATCTATATCCTATAATCTAATTCTTATCGAAAATCATTCATCTGATCGTACAAGATGAATCCCTCAACTAGTTCCAGTCCCTCGGATTTCGACATGGAGTCCCACTCAAGCTCCGAAAGCAGTATAACCGGAATGGATCAACCATTTAGCCATCATCTATTCTAGATGAATTGAGGATAGGTTCGTAGTTGACTTAATCTATGGAGACACGAACAAGGCGATCCTTTCCATCAACCAAATTCACCTCTTGGTGAAGAACCTGAAGCACTTACCGGGGAACCTGTCCGAAACACCATTTTCACACTCATTTCCAAAGTATCTCGCCACGATTATATTCTATCTAAAATTCTAAACCTTATTCATCCACTCGTTCTGACCAATAATCATCCCGGAATAATAGAAGAAGTCAACGAACTTCGCGCTCGAGTAATCAATCGGGAGAATATGGTGCAAAATTTACCAGCTTCAACAACATCACCGGCACCAACAGTACCATCAGTAACAACACCAGTATCATCAACAATCCATGCCTCAACATCTCATTCTGTACCTCAAGTATAATCATCGTTCTACGTATCGTTCCACATCATTTATCTTCGTACGACATGGTGATTATGTAATCTCTAATGTTTTAGAGATTATATATTCTTGTTCTAACGGTAAATCAAATGAGTTTAATATCATATTAACTCATTAAATCCATGATTACATCTGAAGAAAATATATATGTATATATGTTTTCATAAAGATTGTAATTAAAAATTCCTTTGTACAAAGTGTTAATGGTGAAAATATGTTAACGGGTAGGTAATACCCGAGGAATATTT
This sequence comes from Rutidosis leptorrhynchoides, assembly GCF_046630445.1. Taxonomy (NCBI): domain Eukaryota; kingdom Viridiplantae; phylum Streptophyta; class Magnoliopsida; order Asterales; family Asteraceae; genus Rutidosis; species Rutidosis leptorrhynchoides. Next base: position 125,607,670 of record NC_092340.1, read on the forward strand.
AGATTTCACATTAATAAGTTACACTGTACATTCTATCAAATCTGATTCAACAGTCAATTACTATCCTACTTACATCCACAGATATACGAATCCGTTCACCGCAGAATAACTATTTTCATCCAATTTCATATTTGGATTTTGATTTATCAGAATCTAACAAGTGGCATAATGAAGAAAACATTGGACAAAATAAAATTTGTTAGAAACAAACAAATTAACTATGAGAAATTTTGTTAAGAATCCACGCTAACTGTTCCTAGCTAACTGTTCCTAGCTAACTGATAATTCCGTATCGCAATTTATTTATCACAATTTATTTATCGCATTTCATTTATCGCAATTTTAATTCTCGTAATTTTATTTATCGTCATTTAATTTCTGTAATTATTTTACGCACTTTAACTATCGGGACACGTATACAAGGTTTTGACATATCATATTGACACATATATATATATTATTTGGAATCACCATAGACATTCTATATGCCGTAATGATCGAGTTCTCTATACAGGGTTGAGGTTGATTTTCAAATAATATATATAGTTTGAGTTGTGATCGAATCTGAGACATGTACACGGGTCCCGATACGTATTAATTAATTCAAATATTATAATTATTGGACTGTTAACTGTGGACTATCGACTATGGACTAATATCATTGGACAATTAAAATGAATTAAAATATTGATTATAACATATGAAACTAAACATTTCTTCAAGTTTTCCACTTGATCTCATCTTAAACCTCATTTGTATCTTGTCGATTACAATCTGCGATTCAAATCTTTCATGATTCTTGAAAACACCTCAATCGAGAGGATGAACCAACCGCACTTCATCTACGGAAGAAAAGAATAATGCATATAGTTATGCACCTGAAAAACTCTCGGAACCTGAGTAAACGTTTAACACGTACCTGTGCTAATTCCTTTAGTATTATTATTACCCAAAATAACTTGGTAATTCCTTTCAAAGTTGCAAATTTTTTCACAGCTCCAACAGGTCAACTTCGACTTTTCGTTCAAAACAACCTTATTATAACCTTGATATATACGTTGTATTTTCGCCTTCGTTACCGGGGAACTGTTTATATCCCACCACATTAACAGTAAACGTACCAGCAACTTCACTACTCTTAGGCGTAAGTCACTTCGATAAATCACTATATTTATTCATAAATACCCTATCATATACTCATCCGCGTTTTGTAACAAGAATTGCCTTACCGGGAATCAGCAAATCCGTATTTTAAATCTCGCAACGTTTCTACATCAACAGTTATATGTATACATATAACATTTACCTCTTAGAATTATGATCTTCCATTCTAAAATTCTGAACATCGCTCTTGGCTACGAATCAGATCTTTGAATTTTGAGAAAGCTGATAAAACAGCGAAAACTGTTGATGACTTTAACAGTCAAAAGTATGATGATAAAAAATGAAGTGTTGGAAACGCTCAATAGAAAATTTAGTACCGAAAAGCGAATTATGCGAAATTATGAAGGAGACTCTGAACAAATCACAAGGACTAAACTTATACATAAAGAATCCTGATGATTCTGTTTCTAATGAAATCTTTAGCGAATACCTTGCTTTTGACTCCAAACTCTTGCGGACAAATTTTTTTTCACCATCCTTCGATATTAGAAATTCCAAGATATCATCGTATCTTTTATTATAAATGTCCTCCATATTTCTGAAGATATTTTCATAACTATTCTCATCTGAAATCATTAATCTCTTCGTGCTATCAGTGTTACATCATATAGAAACTGTTAGTTTCTATATTCTATAAACTTTCGAGCTTAAAATGTGAATGTTATTGAAGTAATGTTGGGAACTGATGCATGAGTTAGTATAATATAATGACACTTGATCAACGTGATTATATTACAGTAAGTCATGCTGAGTTTCTAATGTAACGTGATGATTCACAGATTATAACGTCATCATGTGTCATGTTACATAACTCTTTCATTCTGATTAACTTCTGAACATATCAAGAAAATATATTCTTGATAGTTCTATTCTCAGTGATTCTGGTAATTTGACAAATCAAATCATGCTATTACGTTCTTTCTCGTTTAGAACATTAAGTTCATTCTGAAACTTATATCTGCGAATTCTGGACCATTACAAGAGAGGCCCAAGCGCAAGAAGAAGAAACGAAGGGACAAAGCTCCGAAATAGAAATTGGAGTATAAATCGCAGCAAATAAAAGAAAGCATTAACTGGGGATGACAATGATTATAGGAAACAGAAATAGGGACATTGAAATATAAGGGGAGATATAAAGCCCGATAACAACACAGAAATTACAAATCATGTATATCAATGTTTATCGCAACATAAAGACACGGGAGAACTATAAGTACTATAACCCCAATGGCAAAGTAGAAATAAGCAGATTCCTCTGGTGGAAGTTGGAAAAGGAGAATAATTGTTGCGATAGTAAGGATAAGGACAAGGATTAAAACTGGATTAAGCATTTTCATAATCTTTTGAATTTAGGAATTGAGTATAGGAATGATAAAAATAATGAAACGGAAGAAGTTAATTTATAGTGAAATAATTGATAGAGAAATTAACGCAGATCTCCGCATTTAATTAGTGAATCATAATTTTCTTATTCGTCGAAGAATCAAATCTTTTAGATTTTGAAGATTTTCTTTAAATCCCTTGAATTCCGGAATTCAACCAATACAACGTCAGAAGTTAAGGCAAAACTCTATTTCTCATTTCAATCTTTTTGTGAAAACTTCACTCACACTCTTCAAGTAATCGAATCGTTTTATCTATATTACTCAACAGTGATACAACTCTATATACCAACTTATATTCGTCATAAAAACATTTTTATGATTAGCCACAACGACCCCACTCAAATTTCGGGACGAAATTTCTTTAACGGGTAGGTACTGTGACGACCCGAGAATTTCCGACCAAATTTAAACTTTAATCTTTACGTTATTTCGACACGATAAGCAAAGTTTGTAAATTGAATCTAAAGAATTTTAAACTGTGTTCATACATTCATTTAACCTAGACCAAATTCCAAAGATTCACGAACCATATTAAACGAACGAATATGATTATATATGTATATGTGTATATATTATAACTTGATAACGTTAACGAAATATTAAGTATAAATACTTTACAATATAGTATTTAGTTCCATATGTTTGTCGATGGAATTCCATAGTAATCAATTGATGTAGTTTTCAACTGTACGAAAACACTTTTTCATATAACAGGACTTGTCTATCTAAACTGCCTTTAAATAAATAAACGTAAGTTGAAATATTGGTTGTAACGTGTATTTAAAATGTGTTCATTAAATATATATGTTTTCAAATTAAGTATACGGTAGTAACACCCGCCTAGTGACGCAATTGATATTTAAAAACGATTAATACTTGTATCCATTTAAATTCTTAAAAAGAAAAACGTTACGCGCTAAACTATTTTTCTAAATGAAATGAAAATAAACTTTGAAAAATAAATAGTTTTGAAAAACTAAATGTTATATAGTTAGATGAAAGATTTTGGATACAAAATATATATATATATATATATATATATATATATATATATATATATATATATATATATATATATATATATATATATATATATATATATATATATATATATATATATATATATATATATATTGATCTCGTCATAAAACGTCTTAATTTAAAATAAAATATTTTGGGAAATAACGAGTCACCGATTTATAGAAGCAAATAACCACGACGCTCAAATTTTATAAGATACATTTTTACAAAGTAATTTATTGATGAATAAATCAAACTATTACTAAAGGTACACGTCGCGTAACGGAAAATGCTAGTTTTCTAAACGTACGAAAGTGCGCTCAAAAAACAGAAAGTGGTACATGAGTCGTGAGACCACGACCGTGTCATTTTTGTAAAAATTATATTTTTACTACGCACGTAAATATAATATAATATTTAATTAATTCTAAAGATTAAATATATTATATATTAATTTATATATAAATAAACCTACGTAAGAGATGTAGAGGAAACCGAGTGTCGGCATATATATATATATATATATATATATATATATATATATATATATATATATATATATATATATATATATATATATATATATATATATATAGAAATATAAATTTGGTGAACTAGTTCCATAAATTTGCACGATCCAATTCATTTGCTCACAATCTCTCATTCCTTTAAGTATTGCTCCGTATTATATATTTTTATTTTATTATTATTAATTTTATTATTATTATTAAGAATAATATTATTATTAATCTTATGATAAGGAATATCATTATTATTAGTATTATACATAAAATACTACGACAAAGTTATGGGCAAATTATTTCAAATAAGTTTTTCGAGTAGGGTAGGGCTAAGGAAATCATGGGTATGCTCATGAGGTCAATTTAGTGTTTATTATCTCCGCTGCATCTACATACCTTTCCTGCAATATGGAATCTCAATATTGATACGTGAGTACTCGTAAATAAATTTTTACATACTAATAGTGTATCCCTGACTAGTGCTCGAGTATTTAGGATTATGCATGTTTGCACTTTTGATGTTGCCCTTAGATAGGTTATGTTGAATTTTGAATTAGTTACACCTGTGATTGAGATAAGGTATAAGATATGCATGTCCTTGGAAAGTTAGCGAAAAATTAAAAACTTTTCCTTTAGATATCGAATGGTTTCGATGAATGGATTAGAAGTTATAGTCAATTGAATTTTTGTAAAAATGATTATTATTATTGTCGTTATTATCGTCGTTCTAGTTTTTATCAAATTATTATTATTATTATTATTATTATTATTATTATTATTATTATTATTATTATTGTTATTATTATTATTATTATTGTTATCAATAAAAAGTGTTATCATTCAAAATTTTTTATTTTTATTTTTACCTTTATTACTATTGTTATTATCATTAAGGTTATAATTAATATTATTAGTATTTTTATCATTAAAATAGTTATTAGTATTAAAATTATTATAATAGTTATTATTATTAGTATTATAATTAAAACTAATATTAGTAACACTTAATTATTATGATTATTATTATTACCATTAAAAGTGAACACAATATAAAAGACGATTTAAAAACTACTAACAAATCGCTTAGGAAATAATGAGTATGAGTATCATGATGAGGTTTAAAATATTGTAAGATATTGATTTAGATAAAATTATCGTTTTTCATTATTTTTATCACTAATATTATTAAAAGTATTATTAATATTAAAAATAGCATTTTTATGAAAATTATTATTTTTAAGAGGAATATCTTTGTTGATCAAAAATTTTATTTTTATTTTTATTATTATCGTTTTATCATAATTTTATTTTTAAATATAAAAACTAATATTTTTATAACAATAATTATTATTACAAAGTAATACAACTTTTACTTACTATTACTACCAATGTTAATTTATTAAATAAATAAGTAATACAAATAATGTAATTACCTTAATAAAACCTATCATAATACTTTATTAAATGAACTTTATAAATTTTATTACTTAAGATATATAAAAGTATACTTTTATATAAAATTTTATTTATTAATAAATGAATTATATTATTTACTTTAATAAATCTTTTAAAAAATATTTAAAAATATAAAACGACGGTATTTAAAATATATAATAATCACGTATAAATTTTGGAAATCATTTTTGAGTCAAATTGACTTTTGTTGACTTTTACATATTAGTCTCGAGCATTAGGATTGTGATACACTATGACTTAATCAAATTCATTAAACAACTATTGACCAACATATTAATATATATACTTAATTTAGGTTCGTGAATCCGAGGCCAACTTTGCACTTGTTCAGTGACGTTATATGTATTTTTACTACGAAATACAGTATGGTGAGTTTCATTTGCCTTTTTACCCTTTATATTTTTGAGCTGAGAATACATGCGCAATTTTTATAAATGTTTTACGAAATAGACACAAGTAATCGAAACTACATTATATGGTTGAATGATCGAAGCCGAATATGCCCCTTTTGCTTGGTAACCTAAGAATTAGTATACCGATCTACTAATTGACGAATCCTAAAGATAGATCTATTGGGCCTAACGAACCCCATCCAAAGTACCGGATGCTTTAGTACTTCGATGTTGTTTTATCATGTCCAAAGGATTTCCCGGAATAATAGGGGATATTCTTATATGCATCTTGTTAATGTCGGTTACCAGGTGTTCAATCCATATAAATGATATTTTTGTCTCTATGCATGGGACGTATATTTATGAGAAATGGAAATGAAATTCTTGTGGTCTATTAAAATGATGGAAATGAATGAATTGTGATAAACTAATGAACTCACCAGCCTTTTAGTTGACACTTTAAAGCATGTTTATTCTCAGGTATGAAAGAAATCTTCCGCTGTGCATTTGCTCATATTAGAGATATTACTTGGAGTCATTCGTGACATATTTCAAAAGATATTGCATTCGAGTCGTCGAGTTCTCCAAGTTTATTATTAAGTCAATTATAGTTGGATATATTATGAAATGGTATGTATGCCTGTCAATTTTCGATGTAAAGAAAGTTTATCTTTTAAAAACGAATGTAATGTTTGAAAAATGTATCATATAGAGGTCAAATACCTCGCGATGTAATCAATTATTGAGAATCGATTATAATGTATATGAACGGGTCCTTTCAGCAACAACACAGACCACAACAAAACACGCCTCAACATCACAATCTGTACCTCGAGCATAATCATCGTTCTACATGACGTTCTACATCATTTGTCTTCATAAGACATGACGATTATGTAATCTCTAATGTTCCAGAGATTATATATTCTTGTTCTAACGTTAAATCAAATGAGTTTAATATCATATTAACTTATTAAGTCCATGATTACATCTGAAGAAAATATATATGCAAGTATATTTTCATAAAGATTGTAATTAAAAATTCTTTTGTACAAACTGTTAATGGTGAAAATATTTTAACGGGTAGGTAATACCCGAGGAATATTTAGATTGCACATTAATCAGTTACACGGTACATTCTGCGAATCTGATTCAACAGTCATTTACTATCCTACTTACACCCACAGCTATACGAATCCGTTCACCACAGAGTAACCATTTTCATTCAATTTCATAATTGGATTTTGACTTATTAGAATCTAACAAGTGGCGTGATGAAGAAAACATTTGACAAAATAAAATTTGTTAGAAACAAACAAATTAACTATGAGAAATTTTGTTAAGAATCCACGCTAACAAAATCCTAGCTAACTGTTCCGAGCTAACTGTTAATTCCGTATTACCTTTTATTTATCGCAATTTATTTATCGCAATTTTAATTCTCGCAATTTTATTTATCGTCATTTAATTTCTGTTATTTATATTACGCACTTTAAATATCGGGACATGTATACAAGGTTTTGACATATCATATCGACGCATCTATATATATTATTTGGAATAACCATAGACACACTATATGCAGTAATGCTTGAGTTAGCTATACAGGGTTGAGGTTGATTCTACAATAATATATATAATTTGAGTTGTGATCGAGTCTGAGACATGTACACGGGTCACGATACGTATTAATTAATTCCAATATTATAAACTATATATGAATTATTGAGTTAGTGACTGTGGACTGCTAACTGTGGACTACCAAGATTGGATAATTAAAATAAATTAAAATATTGATTATAACATCTGAAACTAAACAATTCTTCAAGTTTGCCACTTGATTTCATCTTAAACCTCATTTGTATCTTGACGATTACAATCTGCGTTCAAACCTTTCGTAATTCTTGAAAACACCTCAATTGAGAGGATGAACCAACCGCACTTCATCTACGTAAGAAGATATTGATGCATATAGTTATGCACTTGAAAACTCTCAGAAACTGAGTAAACATTTAACGCGTAGCTGTGCTAATTCCTTTAGCATTACTATTACCGAAAATAATTTTGCAATCTCTTTTCAAATTAGCCAATTTTGTCACAGCTCCAGCAAGTCAACTTCGACTTTTCGTTCGAAACAACCTTATTATAACCTTGATATATATGTGTGCTCTTTTATTGTTACCGGGGAACCTTTTATATTCCACCATATTACCATCAGTGTTTAATCATCTAAAAACACAATTCTCTTAAAACCACCTCGGATTGATAACCGATTATTCAGGTATGGTAGCATTAAATGCAGAGGAAACAGAAAAATTGTAGATGGTCTAAACAGCCAAAAGTTTGATGATAAATAATAGTTTGTTGGAAAAGCTCAGAAAAGTTTGAGACTGGAAAATGGGTTGAGCAAACCATGAAGGAGACTGTGGACAAATCACAAGGACTAAATTTGTACATAAAGAATCCTGATAATTCTGTTTCTGATGAAATCTTTAACAAATATCTTACTCCTTAATCGCTCTAAATCATCGTGAATGAATTTCTTCATCACAATTTGATTCTGAAATTCTAAGATATCATCGTATCTTTCTTTATTAAAATCATCAATATTTTTGAAGATATCTTCATAAATATTCTTGTCTGATATTAATTATCTCTCCGCTCTATCTGTGTTATATCATAAAAGAAACTGTTTTAGTTTCTAAAATTCTGAAAAATTCGAAGTTGAATTATGAATGATTCTGAAGTAGTGTTGGGAACTGAAGCATGAGTTAGTATATAATATAATGACACTTGATCAACTTGATTATATTTTAGTAGGTCATGCTAAGTTTCTAATGGAACGTGATGATTCACAGATCATAACGTCATCATGTGCCATGTTACATAACTCTTTCATTCTGCTTAACTTCTGAATATATATCAAGAAAGTATATTCTTGATAGTTCTATTCTCAGTGATTCTGGTAATTTGACCAATCAAAACGTGCTAATATATTGTTTCTTATTTAGAACATGATGTTTATCCGAAACTCATACTTACGAATTATGGACCGTTACTCGCTTTACTAGAGGTCGGGAGGATAATAAAAAGGCAAATAGCTCCAAAATATAAGAGAAAATATAAAGCCCAATAACAACACGGAAGTTACAAACCGTGGATATTAATACGAATAGCAATATAAAGACACGGTATAATTAAGAATAGTATCACCCCAAGGCAATAGTAGAAGTAAACAGATTTTTCTGGTGGAAGATTTAAAAGAAGGATGACAGAAATGATAACTAGAAAAATATCAAGGATTAGAACGAGATTAAGCATTTTCACAATCTTTTGGAAGTATGAACTAAGAAGGAAAGTATAGGAATGGTGAGAATAATGGAACGGAAGAGTTTAATTTATAATGGAAATATTAGATAGAGTAATCGAGGCAGATCACCGTATTATATTATAGAGATCTTAATTTCCTTATTTGCTGAAGAATCAAATCTTTTAGATTTCGAAGATTTTCTTTAAATTCTTTGAATTCCAGAATTCAACCCTGACTCTGTCAAAAGCTAAGACAGATCTTTATCCTTTCATTTCACTATTTTGTGATAGCTTCACTCGTAGACTCCGCATAATCAAGTCGTTTTATCTATATTTAATCAATAATGATAAAACTCTATTTACAAACTCATATTCGTCATGAAAACATTTTTATTGTTAGTCATGATGACCTCACTCAAATTTCGGGACGAAATTTCTTTAACGGGTAGGTACTGTGACGACCCGGAAATTTTTGATCAACTTTAAACCTAATCTTATTATGATTTCGACATGATAAGCAAAGTCTGCAATGTTGAGTCTCAGAAATTTTGAACTGTTTCGTATATCCATTTGATTATCGACCACTCTCGACGATTCACGGACCTTATAATTGTAAACAGAAATGTATATATGAATAATTATATATGTAAACAATCATATATAATAAATTAAATATATTAATGAACTGTTATATGATACAATTATTATGAAAGATAACTTAAAATAACTAAAACTTGTTATTTTAATATATAGGGTAAATTGAACATAAAGGGTTTCGAACATCATTAGTCAACGTTAACAAAGTATTAAATGTACAGTGTTATACTTTGAATTTATTTATTTTAATAATTAATATTGATCTAAGTAATACAACTTGATATTTAAAAACCTAATCATATATATAGTGATGTGAATATATATATATATATATATATATATATATATATATATATATATATATATATATATATATATATATATATATATTATGCATAATTATTACTATATGTATAATGTTAAAATGTACAAATATTAAATATATAACATATATTATGTAAACATTTAATATTATAAAATTAATAGTATATATAAAATAAATATATGTAATTACAAGTTGAAAATATAATTGTTACAGTAATATTATTATTACTTTCATTATTACTATTAATATCAATATTAGTTTTATGTATAATAAATATTATCAATTACTATAATTGTTGTTATTATGTATTTATATTAAAATTATTATTAGTAGAATTATCAAATATTATTATTATTACTTATATCATTAAAAATCATTATTATTAACATTAATAATAATATTATTATCATTTTATTATCATACTTACCATGAATTATTTTAATATTTGTATCATTATTATTAATATAATAATTATTAATATTTATATTATTAATATTATTATCATTATTTATATTATTGGATTTATTTTGATTAATAATATTTTATTATTATTCTATTATTATAATTATCTATATTTTTTTTATATTAATATATTTATATGTAATAATTATTAATCTTAATATTAATTATAAATAATATTATATACAACATGCAAATCAGTTATGCATCACAATCGCACTGTTTGATATTTTTGTTTATGTCTCTACTTTGGTACGAATCAAATATTAAATCAGATAGGATCCAAATTTTGTAGATTATCACGATCCCCTTTTATATTTTTTTTTATTTTCTCCCCATCTGTGTTTGAATGACGATACCCACACAATTTTTATACAACTCAAATTCACTCAAGTTTTTAAAGGAACCATTCGGTTTCTCCCTTTATCAAATTATCACTTACAATTGTTTTATTTTTATTTGGCGAATTAAAACAGAAATAATGAAGGTAAAAACCGTTCTCTTTGTTATTGAACAAGAACATCAAAAATTAAATTTTTAATCGTTTTTAAAAATCTAAAAGTGTAGAATTGTTAGAAATCTATCACTTAAACTTTCTTCAAAGTTTCAATTGTAAATTTTTAGTATCAAGCCTGAATTTACGAGTCAAAGTTTGAATTTAAAAAGTCAAAGAATCTGTTCTTGAACAAATTCTAAATCTATGTTATGATTTACGTTCAATTAACGATTTCAAAATTTCTAAACAAGATTTCAAACCTACTTCATGTTATAATCATCTCCTAAAACATTCTAAAATTCATAATCAATATTTTTTTTTGTTTTACAACAGCGACGAAGCAATTCTGCTTCTTTTATATATTATTTATTTATTTTATTATATGTCTGTTGAATTAATCTTCCAAGTATAGGTTGTTATAATTAAATATAAATCTCTTAAATCTTGCTTGAAAATTCGTCTGTTGATTTTGGGATTTCCTGGTCGAGTCAGTTTAAAGAAGAGGGAGAGAAAAGAAACAGAAATAAAGATGGGTTAACTAAATTAAAGGGAGGATTAAAACAGAAAAATAGCAGATGGAACGATGGTCATAGGTGTTTAGCTGTTAGCGGGAGGTCGCGGGTTCGAGTTCGGGCTGGGTCATTTATTTTTTTAAAACCTCCTTTGATAAGGTAGTCTATTTCTTTTATTTATTATTATTATTATTATTATTATTATTATTATTATTATTATTATTATTATTATTATTATTATTATTATTATTATTATTATTATTATTATTATTATTATTATTATTATTATAATTATTGTTATTATTACGATTATAATTATTATTATTTTTGTTAGTATTATGATTATAATTATTATCACATTTATATTTATAAGTATTATAATTAATATTAGTGTTAGTATTATAATTACCATGATTATTAATAATATCATAATCATTATTGTTATTATTATTAGTATTATTATTATTATTGCTATAAGTATTATTAATATGTTGATTATTGTTAAATTGTATCATTTATGAAATATAGATATTGTTACTAATATATGTATTAATATTATTATGATTAGGGTTATTATTATTATTATGGAATATAATACAAGTTATCATTTTTCTCATTAATATTAGTACTAGTATCACTTTTGTAACTTTTAGTATTATTATTATTATTATTATTAAACAAAGGTATCATTATTAACAATATCTTTATTAATATTATCATTTTTAACAAAGTTATTATTATTATTATTATTAGTAAATCATTAATATCATAACTACCATAACACAGTAAAGTTAATATTGTTACAAGTACTATTATTAATATCATTGTTATTATCACTAATAGGGTTATTATTAACATATGTATATTATTAATGTTATTATCATTATTTATTTTTACTAATATTAACTTAGTATAATAGAACTACTGTTTTGATAAACAAATTAAATGCATACATAAATATATATATCTAACACATATAACATAACAAAATTTAATATTTTTATATATATACAAAATGAACATATAAAACATATATATATTATTAACATAAAAATTATATAACTAATACATTTATATATATATATATATATATATATATATATATATATATATATATATATATATATATATATATGTTAAATTACAACTATGAATATTAATAAATATACAAATGATATAGGTTCGTGAATCCGAGGCCAACGCTACACTTGTTCAATGTCGTCATATGTATTTTTACTACAAAATACAGTATTGTGAGTTTCATTTGCTCCCTTTTTAAATGCTTTTGCAATATATATTTTTGGGACTGAGAATACATGCGCTGCTTTTATAACTGTTTTACGAAATAGACACAAATAAACGAAACTACATTCTATGGTTGGATTATCGAATCTAATATGCCCCTTTTAGCTTGGTAGCCTAAGAATTAGGGAACAGACACCCTAATTGACGCGAATCCTAAAGGTAGATCTACGGGCCCTAACTCCCCCCATACTGGAAAATGGTATGGTTTAGTACTTCGAGTTTACATTATACAGATGGATTTCTGTTTTGGGGATATTCTATATGCATGATATTAATGTCGGTTACCAGATGTTCAATCCATATGAATGATTTTTTTTGTCTCTATGCATGGGACGTATATTTATGAGAAATGAAAATGAAAATCTTGTGGTCTATTAAAATGATGAAAATGATTGTTTATGATAAACTAATGAACTCACCAACCTTTTGATTGACATTTGAAAGCATGTTTATTCTCAGGTATGAAAGAAATCTTCCGCTGTGCATTTGCTCATTCTAGAGATATTACTTGGAGTCATTCACGACATATTTCAAAAGACATTGCATTCTAGTCGTTGAGTTCATCAAGATTATTATTAAGTCTATTATAGTTGGATAGATTATGAAATGGTATGCATGCCGTCAACTTTCGGTGTAATGAAAGTTTGTCTTTTAAAAATGAATGCAATATTTGTAAAATGTATCATTTAGAGGTCAGGTACCTAGCGATGTAACCAACTATTGTGAATCATTTATAAACGATATGGACATCGTCAGGATGGATTAGGATGGGTCAGTAGATAAATGATATAGGTTCGTAAATCCGAGGCCAACCTTGCACTTGTTCAATGCCATCATATGCATAATTACTATAAAATACAGTATAGTGAGTTTCATTTGCTCCCTTTTTAAATGCTTTTGCAATATATATTTTTGGGACTGAGAATACATGCGCTGTTTTCATAAATGTTTGACGAAATAGATACAAGTAATTGAAACTACATTCTATGGTTGAATGATCAAAGATGAATATGCCCCTTTTTGCTTGGTAGCCTAAGAATTAGTAAACCGATTTACTAATTGACGCGAATCCTAAAGATAGATCTATTGGGCCTAACAAACCCCATCCATGGTTGCGGATGCTTTAGTACTTCGATGTTGTTTTATCATATCCGATGGATGTCCCGGAATGATAGGGGATATTCTTATATGCATCTTGTTAATGTCGGTTACCAGGTGTTCAATCCATATGAATGATTTTTGCATGCACGATATTTATGAGAAATGAAAAATGAAATTCTTGTGGTCTATTAAAATAATGAAAATGATCAATTATGATAAACTAATGAACTCACCAACCTTTTGGTTGACACTTTAAAGCATGTTTATTCTCAGGTTTGAAAGAAATCTTTCGCTGTGCATTTGCTCATTATAAAGATATTACTTGGAATCATTCATGGCATATTTCAAAAGACGTTGCATTCGAGTCGTTGAGTTCATCAAGATTATTATTAGGTCAATTATTGTTGGTTGTATTATGAAATGGTATGCATGCTGTCAACTTTCGATGTAAAGAAAGTTTGTCTTTTAAAAACGAATGCAATGTTTGTAAAATGTATCATATAGAGGTCAAGTACCTCGCGATGTAACCAAATGTTGATGACTTCGTCCAGATGGATTAGGACGGATCTCTACATTACCCACCTTATCTGCCCCAACAATCTCAATTGACCTACGATCAACCACTTTCACTCACTGGTCCACCAGCCGAGGAAAATTCTCCAACCACCTAAATTACAAAAGTAACCAACCCTACTATCGGGACTGATGATCAGTTGACTCAGTTCATTCAAGGACAACAACACCTAAATTAGAGAACTGCATCTAGACAAGACCAGACAGAGATACTAATGAGAAATCAATTGGCTATGCTCAAAAGTCTAGAAACGCAACTCGAACAGTTATCACAACACCTTGATATCCGACCACAAGGGAGACCACTGATGCGTTTGTGTGATATACATCTTTTACCTACTAAATTTATATTTGATTCAAACACTACAATCAAGCACACACAACTAACAAGCACTTAGAACCCGGTTATTATAGCACTTTAATGTAAGTATTCTTATCAAGTTCGTCCCAAGGGACACGGTATAAGTCGGATATTTGAAACTATCAATTGTCCTAGGGTTTGTTTGATTGGGGGGGGGGGGGGGAGGTTTCGATTGATATCAACTAACAAGTAAAACTTGAACAATTAAACAAACCTAAATTTATCAATTAAACTAGTAACAAGAAACAAGTAATGAAGTATTAAGACTTAAAAAATTAACTAAGACATGTTCACTTATCTAATCCTCTCTATGCTTGGCTTGCTCCATTTTGCCTATATTGTTATCTCATTAGTTGTTGAACTATTTAATATTTAGCATCACTACTAAACCTCAAATCAAATGATATTCCACGAATTCACATAAGCTTTATATCTTAAGATTGAGTTAAGCATGATTTGGTCATTGAGATTGAGCTTAGGTTGAAATAACTTAAAACCCCCAACTATCGAAATCACTTAAGATAATCGGCATTACTATGTTGACTAGAGGCCAATTGAAAACCAACCTAGATCAAGAACACACTCACTTGTAATTCCGAAGCTAGTTGTCTAGATCACCTAAGATGTTGAAGCACATATTGATTCACTTCTCAAATCACTAAGAGAGCTACACAACATATGTAATCAAAGTCAAGCCTAAAACAAACTCATAGCAATGGATCTTTAGCTAACTCAACAATACATGATCATGTAATTCATTCAAACAACAATAATCAATTGATTTGGGGCAAACACTAGCATTAGAGATTCATAGATAAGAAAACACAAGAGATTTAGCCAATCGTAGCTAAAATTAAACTAATAATAAGCATAGAAATGTAAATCATCATCATCTTCAAGTTATTACAAGTAATCAATGCAAAATATGAAAAGTAAAGTGAAGATTACAACCTAAAATGTAAAGAAGATGAATATCTAAGCTAAACAATGATGAATCTTGAGCTAGCTTCCTTGAATCCACCCTTAAACACCAATGGATGATGAAATTAGGGTTTTGTATTTGAAATTCGGACCTTAAGCAGCTGCTCCCAAAGATGCATATGAAATATGACCTAATCTCGTTCCTTTTAGAGTGCTGAAAATCTGGGCTGAAACAGCAACAGGATCGCCGCTTTTGGACAGGAGCGGCGCGTTTGGCTTAAATGAGGAGC
This sequence comes from Rutidosis leptorrhynchoides, assembly GCF_046630445.1. Lineage (NCBI taxonomy): Eukaryota > Viridiplantae > Streptophyta > Magnoliopsida > Asterales > Asteraceae > Rutidosis > Rutidosis leptorrhynchoides. Next base: position 125,623,877 of record NC_092340.1, read on the forward strand.
GGCACTTTTGATCAAGAACGCCGCTTTTAGCTCTAAATGGGGGTGACGCTTTTCTTGAGGAGCGACGCTTTTGGCTGAATAGGAGTGACGCTTTTCGCAGTAGGAACGGCGCTTCTGCTCACTGGAGGAAAATGGAGCTGAAATGTGCATAAGAACGTCGCTTTTCCAGTTGGTGCGATACTCTTGATTGAGGAGCGACGATTTTGATGCTGATTCTGCACTTTTCCATTTCCTTAGCCAATTTTACCAAAGATTTGGTCAATTTTACACCAAATCTACTCCTTAACCCTTAATTTATCATTTAGCTCAATAGCACACAAAATAGGCTCCATGATAGTCATAAACCGAGCAAAGTGAGGTAGATATCGCGAAATAAAACATATTTAAATGGAGCGATATCAAACCCCCTACATTTGAATCTTTTCTTATCCTCAAGTAAACAATCGACGAAACAAGCTTTGGAGATATAGAACAAATAAGTGAACAATGCCAAAGAGCAAGAAGGTTAAGCTCAAAATGATACCTTTCATGAATATGCACTAGGCGGCTATAGCGTTCTCCAAAAACTTGCACTTGCTAGGACCATGCACAATCATCCTCTTCTTCTACTAATACAAGCTTAACTCAAGCTCCAAATAATATCTTCAAATCTTCAATCCTCAAACACTAACATAAACATAATTCAAGCTTAAGTCTACCCGAACCAATCATGCCCCCGGTCAAAGTCAACTTCATCTACGAGAAGGTCATCAAACACCAATCACAATAGTTTCAAATCAATGCAAACTCGAACTTGACCTCCTTGACCTTGACCAAATATGTAGGATTCACGGAATAGCCATAAACTCATCAAACAAATCGATCATATCAAATACAAGTCTACTCAAACAAACTCAAAGTGTACCCAAAATATGTAAAATGCACCCCGAAATGAATAAGGGTCATGGAAATCGTACACATCAACACTAATCATGAAATGCATCGTGTAAAGAATACGCTTCCAAAAAGAATGCTCACCTCATCAACCCACAATGGCTATCCCTCTTCCACCTCCATGCCCCCAAAACTCCTATTTTTCATCAATTCCAAGAATGATCGTCAATTCCATATATATGTCGTCAATTCCAATTGATAACCGTCAATTCTGAGAGTAGGGTTAAGGTGGGTGTGCCAAAGGTAAGGGACTGGGTACCCCACCTTTATTTGGTTACCCGGGTACGGGGTAACCGGCACTCATCAAGCTTTCTATAACAACTCTATGGTTTCTCTCATAGTAGGGCGAAAGCATTAACGGAGGTTCGTGGAATTAGGGCCCCACGTAGCTAAATAAGAGAGTTCGCCAATTCCAAATTTTTGAAGCACTTGGAAGACTTTAACTTCCTTTCAAATAATCGAGCTTGACTTGGGAGACTTTACTCCCAAGCTTGGAACAAACATAACTTGGAAGACTTTACTTCCAAAATGAGATGATGCTTATCTACCTTTTCGTTAATTGCAAGCGCAAGGGTGCCATAGATTTTGGCTATGGGTTGTGTTGTCTAGCAACACTAGTACGAAGCCATTGCTCCTAAAAAGGATAGCACTTTGTGAAGCTCAAGGCTCCTCTTCCCACGGCACTTAGCATAGCTAAATGTAAAATGGTGTAGATTAGGAAGTCTCCTATACCAAGTGAATTAACCATTCAAGTTAATTTTTTGAAACATAAGAGGGTGGACTTTAACCACCAAACTTTTTGAAACCGGGAAGACTTTACTTCCTTAAGTTTGAAAAAAAACTTGGAAAAGACTTTACTTTTCCTTCAAACATTGTTAAAATTTTTTACAAGTTTTAACCATTTTAGGTGTTAATGATATGAATTAGTGTAATGGTTAAAAACTTGTTACAAAAATTGTTCGACATTGCGAGTTTTAATCTTTAGAGAGTATATGTGACTAGTTTACCCGAAAAAGTTTAAAAATGGCCCGAAATTTCAACTCCCCCCCATACATTTAGCGTATGCAATGCCCTCATTGCATTAAAGTAGTAGAATATGTGAAAATGAGGACATTTTGAAATAGAAAAGATGAGAGGGAAGAAAGTAAAAAACCGGCGAAGATCAAACGATCTTTGTTGTTACCATTCGAGAAACTTAATCACCAAAGGAATGAAAGTCGATGAGCTTGACGCCTGAACCTAATGCCAGGCTTGGATCAATCATCAATAAGGTGTATCCTGCCACTAAGAACCATAACAAGCAAGAACATACAAACAACCACAAGAATATCCAACACATGCCCATGTCAAATTACTACAATCATAAAGATGTTCATGTGTAAGAGTAGCAATATGAGTCTACTACCTCACACCGAATTGACCATTTAAAGTTTCACACACACAAGTACCAAATTTAGTTAAGTTACATGCCAATTCAAAAGATGGATTGTTCACAAACCATGATGAAAATTTATTACCAAATTCCCGTTGAGTGTTGGCTTAACATCTACACGCCCCTCCGAATGCACTCATGATAGCCCAACCACTCCATGGATACCTCCTCCAATTCATTGAAATTCACCTTTAAGAACTTTGCGATCGGGGTCACATAATAACCACCAACACTTGGGAATCTCGACTTCTCACCACTTGCGTCGAATAGCTAACTTGCGATAAGGTTAGGAATGTGAATGTGCTTCTTCTTATGGATAGCATGAATCAACCAAATATCAAACGTTGTCATCTTATCAACGTCCACCGTTCGGTGGAAGACTGAGTGAGTGATGAAACTTTGGATGCACCTAAGTATGGGGATTTTGAATGCACTTGGGACTAGATTATCGGGAGTTGGCTTGACATGACTAATTTCGTTCCATGCTTGCTTGGGATCAAACTCATTCGAGTTGTAGGTCTCACATTTTGCCAAGTATGCAAAGGTTGAATCTGGATCAGAATCTGTGTAGAGACCTAGGCATGCTATGAATTGGGCCATGCTCATTTGCCATTCTGCATCCCTAGCCTAAACCTGAGGTAGTTGTGGATCCATGGAGAGGCGACCTTGAAATCAACCCTAAGAGTTGCTAAGAACTCACGGGTTAGAAATGGATAAACACTCTCTTTCATGTAAAGGAGCATCTCCCATGGGTGCATAACCTTATTATCCTGCTCAACCGTGAATGTTCCCAGAATTTAATGTAGCCATGCCATGAAATACAAAGGGCTAGCCAACAAATGATAAGAAGGACACACCCCCCTGAGCCGGGGGTGCTTGTAGGAGGGGTGTGCCACGATGAAACAAGGGAATGAAAGGCACAAGTAGTAAATTCATTCATTGACAGGAGGAGGCTTTGTCGTCTGGCTCCTCATAAATGCCCATCCTCGGAATCCTAAAAAAAGAAAGGGAACAAAATCACTTTCTTTCAGTGACATATCTAATCAGACTGAATAGGATTTTAAGAGCTGTCACGATCATTCACATCTATTTCAATAGGCAGTAAGGGTGCAGAAACTACCGTTTTGTATCCATGGCCCACCCTCAAAATGGCCAAGGCTTTATAATCGGGTATAACTCCTCGTTATTCTGGCACATAAACGAAGGGATTATGACCTAACCCCGCCAATTCGATCTCAGTCCAATAGATGTACCTTGCTGGGCACACTAGCGTGTGAATCCTACTAATCACTTGGTCTTGAGTTGTTTCATCCATTAAAATCACTTGCAACCACTCATAAACATTGGTGGATGTAAAACATACCTCTCCTTTAGAAGTAGTTCCCTGCAATAGACTCAACAAACAATACGCGCCAAAAACTTTTTCATGACATTAGCAACCACAAAAAATATCGCATGCAAACAATGGTGGGGGAATGTGCCCCCTACATTTAAATTCAGGATAAGGCTTCACAACATTCAATCGAAAGTGACATGGCCTAATTGCAAAAAGTTAACTCTAGTCAAAGTCAAAAGTCAAATCAAGCTTAAAACTAGGAGCATGTATTTTAGTATAACAATTAGCCAAATCAACAAGCATAATAATTAACAAGTAAGGTTCAATTTCAATCACACCCCAATTGGTCAAACTTAGTCAAAAGTCAAAAGTCAAAAGTCAAAGAATCAAGAATCCTAAATTCAAGTTAACCGCATACAAACATGAAAGTTGGTTTCTTTTTGATCTAGACATAACATAGGAGTATAAAATGACCAATTGCATCATTACATTCTCAATTAAATAGCATCTTTGAAGAACCCCCAAATTGGGAAGAACCCTAGAAATTCAAAGTGTAAATTTTCAAAATCAAACATGCAAATCATGTTAGGAATCATGATAATAACAAGGATTCATCAACAATTTAGCATAAACATCTTTAATTCCTTATAGATCTAGAAATGAGAAGAAACAAGAACATAGCAAGAAACATGCAATTAATTGAAGAAAAGTGATAATGAAGCATGAATCTTACTTTACTCATGTTAGATGATGATTAAAAATGCAAGAAATCTCCACAAAAGATGTTAATTTGATGCAGGGGGCCAAAGTAGCTGAGATTTGGTCGCAATATGAGAGAATAAATGAAGTGGGTGGAGAAAATGAAGTTTTTGAGTCGTATTTAAAAGTTGATAGCCCAGGTACAGGAGCGCCGCACCTGAAGTAGGAGATCCGTTCCTGCAGTACCAAAAGCGCCGCTTTTCAAATTAAAATGTCGCTCTTGAGGAAACAAAAGCGCCGCTTTACAAAAAAAAAGCGCCGTTCTTGGCACTGTCCATTTTTGGTCCAAAATCACAGGTTAAAGCATCGCTATTGAAGTAGAAGCGTCGCTCTTAGAAGACCAAAAGCGCCGCTCCTTGGACAAAAGCGCCACTTTTCACCTGAAGAAGTTTTGCAGTTTAAAAATTCATTTCAGCTCATTCAAAAGCTATTTTTGACGTTTTCCGATTTACCCAAATGCATGAAATGCAACTATATGCAAATGCAACCTATAAAAACATAATATCATACAAGTCTATATGAAATGCAATCCTAAATGCACAAATATACACAAACGTGATTGTTTTGATCACGGGTCTATCACTTGACCTGTTTTAGCACAAAGGTGTCATTTTGGGTAGAGATTGATGTCATCAAGCTTAATAGCATTGATGTCATCTCTATAAACCTTCAATCTATGACCATTAACCTTGAAAGTGTTCCCATTCCCATATAACTCCACATAACCCGTAGGATAAGCTTTCTTAACAATCTACAGAACCGTCCATCTAGATTTCAACTTACCGGGTGAGAACTTAAAGCGGGAGTTGTAAACTAAGACCTTATCGTTGGGATTAAATTCTTTGCGACCTTTGAGTTGAGCATCGTGTCAACGCTTAGTTTTCTCTTTATATACTAAAGAGTTATCATATGCCTCTAACCTTAGCTCCTCTAATTCATGCAATTGTGTCACCCGTTTTTCCTTAGCTCTTTCTAGGTCTAGGTTTATCTCCAAAATACCTTGTGTTCAACTTCAACCTGAATATGACATGCCTTCCCATACACTAGACGAAAAGGTGTAGTTCCTATGGGTGTCTTGTAAGCGGTTCTAAATGCCCACAATTCTTCATTTAGTTTGGTTGACCAAATCTTAGGGTTATTATTAACCGTCTTTTCCAAAATCCTTTTTAAGGCCCGATTAGTATTCTCAACTTGACCGCTAGTTTGGGGATGGTAAGGGGTCAAAAAATGATGGTTTACACCATATTTTTCCATGACTCTCTCCATAAGACTATTAGCAAAATGTGTCCCTCGATCCGAGATCAATGCTTTCGACACACCGAACCTAGCAAACAACCCTTTTAAAAACTTAACAACTACTCTCACATCATTTGTTGGCAAGGCTTTAGCCTCGGCCCATTTCGAGATATAATCTACCGCCACCAAAATATAAAGACACTTATTCGAGTTCGGGAATGGTCCCAATAAATCTAAACCCCATACGTCAAACACTTCGCATATTTGAATGCCGGTTTGGGGCATCTCATCCCTCTTGGAGATGGATCCCGACCTTTGGCATGAATCACATCGCTTAACTAAATTGTGTGCATCCTTGAAGATAGTGGGCCAATAAAATCCCGAATCGAACACCTTTTTCGCGGTGTAATTCGGACCAAAGTGGCCTCCCGTTGGCCCACTATGACAACTTCCTAAAATATCCTGGGCCTCTTACCCATAAATGCATCTCCTAATCACTTGATCAGCCCCAATGCAGAACAAGTGTGGGTCATCCCAAAATAATATCGTAAAATCGTTGAAAAACTTTTTTTTGATGGTAGGACAAACCTTTTCATAAAACATTTGACGCCAAGTAGTTTGCATAGTCGGAAAACCATGGGACTTCATCAACTAGGCCGATTCTAATTAAGTGTTCATCCGAGAATGTGTCCCAAATTTTGATCTCATCTAAAGGTTGGAGTCCCGGATTGTCTAACCTTGACAAATGATCGGCCACCACATTTCTGACTCCCTTTTTATCCCTAATTTCTACATCAAACTCTTGCAAAATTAGCACCCAATTAATCAAACGGTGCTTTACATCTTGCTTTTGAAAAAGGTACTTTAGCACAGAGTGATCCGTGTAGACGGTTGTCTTTGAAAGTACAAGATAAGATCGAAACTTATCGAAAGAAAATACTACCGCAAGAAGCTCTTTCTCGGTAGTGGTATAGTTCAATTGGGCCCCATTTAGAGTTTTTCTTGCATAGTAAATCAGCCTAAAGTGTTGGTCAACTCTTTGACCAAGAACCGCACCTAGTGCATAATCGCTCGCATAGCACATCAATTCAAAGTCTTTGTCCCAATCAGGAGAGATAAGAATAGGTGGGTTAACTAAATTTTCCTTCAACAAATTGAATGCCTCGATGCATTCATCATTAAACAAAAAAGGTGAAATGTCCCGTTCATATTGATTATAAACGTTCCATATTAATTGATTTCGTCACGAGGTTTTGACCTCTATATGAGATGTAGCGACCCCGACAAATCGACAAGTGACGGCGTCGGCTACGTGGGTCCCATTACCTGATTATAAGTCTTTAAGATAACGTTTGACCAAAATATGTCGCCTTCATTTCAAAATAAAGATTGTTTCAAAGTTTACAAGAATTGTTCAACCAAAAGTTAAGTTACAACGTTATAAGTACGATTGAAATCTAGGCGACACGGTTTAAAGTAAAGTCAAAAGACGCTCCATGAAATGCATGTATACTCGACATCGGATGCAAGTATCAATTAGTAAGCGGAAGCATATTTCACATATCGTGCATGACCTGAGAAAAACATAGAAATCTGTCAACGAAAACGTTGGTGAAATCATAGGTTTAAGTAAGTAAGTACAAGTGAACCACAAGATTTGCATCAATGAAATAATAGTAATACATTCCAAAAGTTTGTTTCACGAGCACCCAATTATCAATGCTTAACATTTCCTTCCATTGAACCCCATCACTTAGTGCTAGAACATACACTGTTTCTCGAAAATATATTTCATTCGTAAACGGTAGCGAACCGTTTGAATGAGGGTTTGTCAAACCCATATGGATCCATACAACATAAGTTCTCGCTTACACCCGGCAAGTGTAACTAATGATAATCGAATTGAGGATTTTGTTCTAAACTCGTATGTAGAATGTTTGTTTTTCCCGTACTTGTTTTCACTTAGTAAAAGAAATGTTTATGTTTTCTCATCCCAAATGTAAGTTCAAAAAGAGTAAAAGTGGGACTATGATCTCACCTCGAGTGCACGAGTATAAAGGTACTTCAACAAGTAAACGTGTGCAAAGACAAAGCTAGTCTTGACCTAAACAATAGGTTTATATCAATAACGGTAAACACGATAGGTCAAAGATGTTCAATTAGTCCTATGGCTCGTTACGACTCAATAATGTAGCATGTGAATCAAGTTGTCATGTTTCATGCAAGATACAAGTATAAAAGCATGTTAGAACGATTGCACAACCATTTGGTTAAGTTTGATTAAAAGTCAAACTTGGTCAAAGTCAAAGTCAACGGGGTCGGGTCGGGTATCCGACAATTTTTCCAAGTTATATAATCATATATGAGTATGTTGGCCAAGTTTCATGTTAATCGGAGGTCCGTAGCATAGCAAACATTTTCATGTCAAATGACCAAGTGAACAGCCAGTTTTAGCACAATGGGACGGCGTCCTGAGAAGCTAGACGGCGTCCCTCTTTTAAGGTTGGGACGGCGTCCCTTAGAGCTAGACGGCGTCCCTCTTTTAAGTTTGGGACGGCGTCCCAGAGAGCTAGACGGCGTCCCTCTTTTAAGTTTGGGACGACGTCCTGCTTTTCTGGACGGCGTCCTGGTTTGTTTCCAGACCCTGTTTGCTGCAACTCTAAGTGCACGAACCAACAATCAAACCAACCCAAATTACAAACCGCAAACAATTAGAACATGTATTTTATATCACCGGAAAGGAAATTTGACGAGGAAAACACCTAGACACATTTCATCAAGCAATTCAACACTTACACATCCCAAACCCGCATTTAAACATTCATAATCAAGGTTCAAGTTCCAAATATGCATTTCATGATTCGGGCAACCAATTTACATGTATGATATGCCGTTTCGAAGGTAATCATACACACATTGCAACAAAATTCTTATCTATAATATTTCATAACATTTGGTGTATCAAAAGTTCATCTAAAGCTTATCAAACCCTAATCCAAGTTCACAAAATCACTAATCATGTTCTTGGAATTTCCTTAATTAACCTATACATCAAAACGAAGCTAATGATACTAGGAACACAATTAGAACATGAACTTTTAACATCTAACAACATATGATCATCCAAAATTCAAGAACAACACATCAAAATTCAAGTTCATGCTAGTTACACTAAAACAACGAGATCGAGCATACAAATTACATACACAAACTAGACTCGAGCCATAGACACTAATTAACAACTTTATAACTCAAAAATCTCAAGAACACATAAAATTAGTGATTTTAGAAAGTTACCCAAATGAGATGAAGTTGGTACCAAAATGAAGAGGATGAAGAGAGGATCACGAATATGTAATTTATTTGGTTGCTAGCTCCCTAATCCGGATTTAGATGATGAATGAATGGATTTGGTTTTTGAGTGTGTGTTCTTGCTAGAGAGAAAGAGAGAGAGATGGAGGTGGAAATGAATGGGTGAAAGGGGTTTGACCCTTTGACCTAGTCAAGGGTTTGATCCCTTGTCAAGTTTAGTCCCTCAACTATGAATCGGGTGCGGGAATTAACCGAACGAATTATTTTAAATTTCACGGGAGTACGGGAGATATTAAATTCCGATAACGAGAATATTTAAAATGTTACTTAACAAAGGATACGAATCTAGATACGAAGGGTATTATTTAAAAAGAAAAAGACGGGCGTTAAAATAATTTAACGGAAAAATGCGGGATGTTACATTATCCACACCTCAAAAGAAATTTCGTCCCGAAATTTAGTTGGAAGTAATAATCGATGCCTCTCACTCGAGGCCGGAGATGTCAATGCTATGAATAAGTGAAAGTACGTCCTTGAGTGTTCTTATGAATTTGGATTGTCAGGGTTTTACGTTGCATTAAGGTTCGGTTTTTACGATCCCCAGTTTCAACTGGTTTTCCTATGAAGAGAAGTTTGTCATCGATAGTTGATGTATCCAACAGGATTGCACGTTCCTGTTCCGCAGGACACGTTTCTAAGTTTGTTACACGAAATGTAGGGTAAACGGAAACTTAATTGAGTCGGAAGTTCTAAACGGTAGGAAGCGGTTCCAATACGCCCCAAGGTTTCAAAAGGTTCAATATTGCGGCTATAGCCTTTCTCGATTTCCTAAAATGGATTTCACCTTTCCAAGGTGCGGTTTCTCAATATTACGCGATTACACACTGGGATTTGTGGGGTTTTCATCTAAGTTTGGTATAACTCTTCTGGCGACAATGGGTTGTCTCGAGCCCTTCTCGGACTTGAACGATCTCAATTGTTGTTTCTTGATGGAGTTCAGATTTCGGTGGTTGATGCTTTGGTTAAATGAACAGGGGTATGACATTAGCGGTCATATAAGGTTTCGAAAAGTGCGCGTGAGCACACGAGTGGTAACTACTGTTGTAAGAGTGATCTACTAAAGGTGACAATACGAGTTTGGGAGATGTCTTTCCAAGACGTAAATCGTTCGTTTGCTCGGTTCGTCAGTTTGTGGGAGCTACGCGGTACGTATGTCCAAGTGGGTTTCCAAGGTTTCTTGCAAAACTAGAAGCGATACGAGTATTTTGATCCGAGGTAATTGGCAATGGTGCACCGTGTTAGAATAGGATCTCTTAAGATATGTTTGAACAAGTCAGTTAGGGTTCGAAAAAAAATGTTCGTTAGGACTATTCACCCTCGTGGCGAATACTAAGGTAATATGAGGAATTTCTCTATCCATGGAGAAATGTTACAAGGAGTTCCCTTAAACGGAAGTGCGAGCGATAAAGATGGGAGTGAAATGAGGACTTAGAATAGGATGAGTTTACATCTCGAGGTTGCCATAACGTGCCTCTAGTTGTCAATAGTTGAAGTCTGAAAGAGAAACGAGGTAGTACACGTAGTTGTATAGTTCGGGGTTGAATAATAGTTGACCGATTATCAGACACACAAGGGCGTTGAGTCAAAGAAGAGTGAAGTATCGTTAAATTGTGTGCTATCTTAAATTCCAGTAATATCTGACGGTGACGGTGAAATAACAGAGGTATGTAGTGTGGTACGTGATGACGAGAAGATTGATCGGATCCACAATTTAGTATTCGAATTCTTCGTGTAAAATAACGAATTTTAGTTATGTTGATTTTTGAGTCGAGAGAGTATGCCTTTCGGCGTTCATGTAGAAATATTCCCATGTTTGAGTTCCATCTGTTGCTATACGATTTTAACTAGAAATGTTGGTGTGAAGAATCACGCTCAAGGTTCGAACACGGAGAGGTTTAGAGTTTTCCTTAGTGAGTTAACGAGTTTAAAAGTCGTGTGACACGAGAAAAGTCGGAAATGAATCTTCGGTAACAATAGACGAGATCTAAGATTTTACGAATACAAGTCTGAGTTGGGAGAGTTTCCTGATTACATGTGGCTCGATTTCGAGATTGATTGTAATGCCTTGACCATTAACATCATGGTCTAGAAAATTGGACTTCGTTCAACAGAAATTCTCACTCGGAGAATTTGGTATAGAGTTGCTCTTTTCTCAAAAGTTCGAGCTTAAGATGGTGATGTTGTTCGTTTCCCTTCTTTACTTGAATAAGTTAAGATGTCATCTATAAATACGATAACAGATTTGTCTAGATAAGTTGCATACGTGGTTTAGGAGGTCCATGAATACGGACGGAGTCCTAAATAAATCAAACGGTACTAAGAGAGATTTACAACTAATGTTGCGAGTTCGGAAATGGCTTAGGAGACATCGTCTCACTTAACCCCCAATTGATGATAACCGGAACGGAGGTCGTTTTGGAATACACACGGGATTCATGCAAGAAATCATGAGGTCATGGATGCGAAGGAGAGGGTATCGGTTTTCCAACCGAAAATTACTCAGTTCACAATAATCTATACAAGATGATGGGGAAACAATTTTTTTTTTTTTTTTTTTTTTTTTTTTTTTTTTTTTTTTTTTTTACGAATACGTTTCGAGCTCCCTAGTTCTATAGGTGTCAAGTCAAAAGTCTTAACGTACATCCTCCAATAAAATTTATAGGCACACAATATTTTCCGTTGGTCACTTAAATCGCCTAAATAGTATCTAAGGGAAAAGATGGAAAGTAATGAGTACAAGTCAAAGTCTCGGTTGTAGAACGTCTAGCGGTAACTGAATCGAATAAGTATGAAATATACGGTTTGTTGTGAAGAAACGTACCCGTGACTAGTCCATCGTCGTCTCGGGCATCCTAGGTGTCGATGTTGAAAGTTCAATGTCGTGCGTTGGGGTTGATTTCTTCTTTGGGCACACATTCCTAAAATGACCCAGTTGGCCACACTCAAAGCATGCACCCGTCCTGTGTGCGTTGGGCACCCTTCGAGCGACGGTAACGGTACCCTTACAGACATGGGCCACATGGCCACTTCTTTGACACTTGACGCAAAATGGTTTGCCACATTCACCAAAATGATGTTTGCGACACTTGTTACAGTGAGGTAGGGTTCCGGCATACCCCTTCTTGCCGCCGGGGGTGAAAGGCTTCTTGGAGATGTTGTTATTGTTGTGGTTGCTTGGTTGCGAGGCTTCCCATTTTCTTTTGTTGTTACCCGGGTGGTTCTCGACCATTCGTACCGATGCTTCCATTTCATTCACCGTTTCTAAAGTTTGGTGGGCCTTTGTTAAAGCCTCTTGTAGGTTAGTGGGTTGGGATGCCATTACCCCGTGTTGAATGCTCTTAGGGAGGCCATCCATGTAAAGTTCGACTCTTAGGGATTCGGGAGTCATGAGATTTGGACACATTGAGACTAGTTCGGTAAACCGTTGATTATAAGTTCCGAGGTCATTCCCGACCGTTTTCAAATTCCTTAGCCCTTGCTCGAGCCTTCGAGTCTCGTCGCGCGGGAAGTATTCGGTGATCATTCTTTCTCTTAATTCGGCCCAAGAGAGTGTAAGGGCTTCATCGATACCCACTGATTGTACGTACTTGTTCCACCACGAGAGAGCAATGCCGGTGAAAGTGAGGGTGGAAAACTTGACCTTATCTTGGTCTCGACAGCCGCTTGTGTTAAAAACGGTCTCTATTTGTTCAAACCATCGGGTGAGAGTAACCGGTCCTCCGGTTCCATCGAAAGTGGGAGGGTTGTACTTCATGAAGTTCTTGTAGGAGCAACCTTCGCTTGAATTACCGGCTCCATGATTGTTGTTGTTAGAAAAGTGATCGGCCACGGCCGTACCCACGGCGGTGGTTATCATTCGTTGAAGAGCTTGTTCTAGAGTTTCGAGAGGAGCATTGTGTTGACCTTGGTGAGCCATTGTTCCTTCATGACACAAGAATATCGTTGGTTAGTATTTTCAACAATACTAACCACAGTATGGAATAAGGATAGAGAGAAAATTTTCCTTGACTCGCCTTAAATTCTTTACGTCATAATGTCGGAACGTCCATGTGAATCACCGTAATATAATCCCGGAAATTATATTACCCTGATTCTCATGTGCATTTAACATTACTTCATAAAGTCAAGGTGGCGCATCAACAAAATTTATCAACGTAAGATCAAGATCGAATACGAGTTAGATATGATAGAAGAGTTCGAGTATAAATGCACAATTAGTCAAATAATTCCTACTTCAGTCTATATGCCGGTTGTAGTCTAGATTCACCTATGTACCCTATGACTCGGGGTGGACACAAATGAACTCTAAATCCCTACAACCAAGGCTCTGATACTAACTGTAGCGACCCCGACAAATCGACAAGTGACGGCGTCGGCTACGTGGGTCCCATTACCTGATTATAAGTCTTTAAGATAACGTTTGACCAAAATATGTCGCCTTCATTTCAAAATAAAGATTGTTTCAAAGTTTACAAGAATTGTTCAACCAAAAGTTAAGTTACAACGTTATAAGTACGATTGAAATCTAGGCGACACGGTTTAAAGTAAAGTCAAAAGACGCTCCATGAAATGCATGTATACTCGACATCGGATGCAAGTATCAATTAGTAAGCGGAAGCATATTTCACATATCGTGCATGACCTGAGAAAAACATAGAAATCTGTCAACGAAAACGTTGGTGAAATCATAGGTTTAAGTAAGTAAGTACAAGTGAACCACAAGATTTGCATCAATGAAATAATAGTAATACATTCCAAAAGTTTGTTTCACGAGCACCCAATTATCAATGCTTAACATTTCCTTCCATTGAACCCCATCACTTAGTGCTAGAACATACACTGTTTCTCGAAAATATATTTCATTCGTAAACGGTAGCGAACCGTTTGAATGAGGGTTTGTCAAACCCATATGGATCCATACAACATAAGTTCTCGCTTACACCCGGCAAGTGTAACTAATGATAATCGAATTGAGGATTTTGTTCTAAACTCGTATGTAGAATGTTTGTTTTTCCCGTACTTGTTTTCACTTAGTAAAAGAAATGTTTATGTTTTCTCATCCCAAATGTAAGTTCAAAAAGAGTAAAAGTGGGACTATGATCTCACCTCGAGTGCACGAGTATAAAGGTACTTCAACAAGTAAACGTGTGCAAAGACAAAGCTAGTCTTGACCTAAACAATAGGTTTATATCAATAACGGTAAACACGATAGGTCAAAGATGTTCAATTAGTCCTATGGCTCGTTACGACTCAATAATGTAGCATGTGAATCAAGTTGTCATGTTTCATGCAAGATACAAGTATAAAAGCATGTTAGAACGATTGCACAACCATTTGGTTAAGTTTGATTAAAAGTCAAACTTGGTCAAAGTCAAAGTCAACGGGGTCGGGTCGGGTATCCGACAATTTTTCCAAGTTATATAATCATATATGAGTATGTTGGCCAAGTTTCATGTTAATCGGAGGTCCGTAGCATAGCAAACATTTTCATGTCAAATGACCAAGTGAACAGCCAGTTTTAGCACAATGGGACGGCGTCCTGAGAAGCTAGACGGCGTCCCTCTTTTAAGGTTGGGACGGCGTCCCTTAGAGCTAGACGGCGTCCCTCTTTTAAGTTTGGGACGGCGTCCCAGAGAGCTAGACGGCGTCCCTCTTTTAAGTTTGGGACGGCGTCCTGCTTTTCTGGACGGCGTCCTGGTTTGTTTCCAGACCCTGTTTGCTGCAACTCTAAGTGCACGAACCAACAATCAAACCAACCCAAATAACAAACCGCAAACAATTAGAACATGTATTTTATATCACCGGAAAGGAAATTTGACGAGGAAAACACCTAGACACATTTCATCAAGCAATTCAACACTTACACATCCCAAAACCGCATTTAAACATTCATAATCAAGGTTCAAGTTCCAAATATGCATTTCATGATTCGGGCAACCAATTTACATGTATGATATGCCGTTTCGAAGGTAATCATACACACATTGCAACAAAATTCTTATCTATAATATTTCATAACATTTGGTGTATCAAAAGTTCATCTAAAGCTTATCAAACCCTAATCCAAGTTCACAAAATCACTAATCATGTTCTTGGAATTTCCTTAATTAACCTATACATCAAAACGAAGCTAATGATACTAGGAACACAATTAGAACATGAACTTTTAACATCTAACAACATATGATCATCCAAAATTCAAGAACAACACATCAAAATTCAAGTTCATGCTAGTTACACTAAAACAACGAGATCGAGCATACAAATTACATACACAAACTAGACTCGAGCCATAGACACTAATTAACAACTTTATAACTCAAAAATCTCAAGAACACATAAAATTAGTGATTTTAGAAAGTTACCCAAATGAGATGAAGTTGGTACCAAAATGAAGAGGATGAAGAGAGGATCACGAATATGTAATTTATTTGGTTGCTAGCTCCCTAATCCGGATTTAGATGATGAATGAATGGATTCGGTTTTTGAGTGTGTGTTCTTGCTAGAGAGAAAGAGAGAGAGATGGAGGTGGAAATGAATGGGTGAAAGGGGTTTGACCCTTTGACCTAGTCAAGGGTTTGATCCCTTGTCAAGTTTAGTCCCTCAACTATGAATCGGGTGCGGGAATTAACCGAACGAATTATTTTAAATTTCACGGGAGTACGGGAGATATTAAATTCCGATAACGAGAATATTTAAAATGTTACTTAACAAAGGATACGAATCTAGATACGAAGGGTATTATTTAAAAAGAAAAAGACGGGCGTTAAAATAATTTAACGGAAAAATGCGGGATGTTACATGAGACGTTTTTCAAAGACTGCATTCATTTTTAAAACAACCATAACCTTTATTTTATCTATAAAGGTTTAAAAAGCATTACATAGATTATCAAATAATGATAATCTAAAATATACCGTTTACACACTACCATTACATAATGGTTTACAATAATAATATATTACATCAAAAATAAGTTTCTTGATTGCAGTTTTTACATAATATCATACAAGCATGGACTCCAAATCTTGTCCTTATTTTAGTATGCAACAGCAGAAGCTCTTAATAATCACCTGAGAATAAACATGCTTTAAACGTCAACAAAAATGTTAGTGAGTTATAGGTTTAACCTATATATTATCAAATCATAATAATAGACTACAAGATTTCATATTTCAATACACATCCCATACATAGAGATAAAAATCATTCATATGGTGAACACCTGGTAACCGATATTAACAAGTTGCATATAAGAATATCCCCATCATTCCGGGACATCCATCGGACATGATATAAAACTCGAAGTACTAAAGCATCCGGTACTTTGGATGGGGTTGGTTAGGCCCAATAGATCAATCTTTAGGATTCGCGTCAATTAGGCGTGCACTAATTCTCAAAATTAGTGATGTTCCCTAATTCTTAGGCTACCAAGCAAAAAGGGGCATATTCGGCTTCGATCATTCAACCATAGAAAGTAGTTTCATGTACTTGTGTCTATTTTGTAAAACATTTATAAAGCTGCATGTATTCTCTTCCAAAAAATATTAGATTTTAAAAGTGGGACTATAACTCACTTTCACAGATTTTTACTTCGTCGGGAAGTAAGACTTGGCCACTGGTCGATTCACGAACCTATAACAAATATGTACATATATATCAAAGTATGTTCAAAATATATTTACAACACTTTTAATACATTTTTGATGTTTTAAGTTTATTAAGTCAGCTGTCCTCGTTAGTAACCTACAACTAGTTGTCCAAAGTTAGATGTAAAGAAATAAATTGATATATATTATCTTGAATCAATCCACGACCCAGTGTATACACGTCTCAGGCTAGATCACAACTCAAAGTATATATGTTTTTGGAATCAACCTCAACCCTGTATAGCTAACTCCAACATTACTGCATATAGAGTGTCTATGGTTGTTCCAAATAATATATATACATGGGTCGATATGATATGTCAAAACATTTGCATACGTGTCTATGGTATCCCAAGATTACATAATATATTAGAATACATGTATAATACAATATAAGTTAGCTAGGATATGATTAATATAGATTTGTTACAATATTTTCCTTAGCTACAACAATCAAAAAATATCCAATCTTGTTTTACCCATAACTTCTTCGTTTTAAATCCGTTTTGAGTGAATAAAATTGCTATGGTTTCATATTGAACTCTGTTTTATGAATCTAAACAGAAAAAGTATAGGTTTGTAGTCATAAATATAAGTTACAAGTCATTTTTGTAAGAGGTAGTCATTTCAGTCGAAAGAACGACGTCTTGATGACCATTTTGAAAAACATACTTCTATTTTGAGTTTAACCATGATTTTTGGATATAGTTTCATGTTCATAAGAAAAATAATTTTCCCAAAAGAACAAATTTTAAATTAAAGTTTATCATATTTTTTAATTATCAAACCCAAAACAGCCCGCGGTGTTACTACGACGGCGTATGTCTGATTTTACGGTGTTTTTCGTGTTTCCAGGTTTTAAATCATTAAGTTAGCATATCATATAGATATAGAACATGTGTTTAGTTGATTTTAAAAGTCAAGTTAGAAGGATTAACTTTTGTTTGCGAACAAGTTTAGAATTAACTAAACTATGTTCTAGTGATTTCAAGTTTAAACCTTCGAATAAGGTAGTTTTATATATATGAATCGAATGATGTTATGAACATCATTACTACCTCAAGTTTTGTAGATAAACCTACTGGAAATGAGAAAAATAGATCTAGCTTCAAAGGATCCTTGGATGGCTTGAAAGTTCTTGAAGCAGAATCATGGCACGAAAACAAGTTCAAGTAAGATTTCCACTCGAAATAAGATTGTTATAGTTATAGAAATTGAATCAAAGTTTGAATGTGAGTATTACCTTGTATTAGAAAGATATATTACTGTAAATAAGAAGGATTTCTTGAGGTTGGATGATCACTTTACAAGGTTGGAAGTAAGCTAGCAAACTTGGAAGTATTCTTGATTTTATAAAACTCGAACTTTTAGAATTTATGAAGAACGCTTAGAACTTGAAGATAGAACTTGAAATAGATTAATTAGATGAAGAAAATTGAAGAATGAAAGTGTTTTTAGGTGTTTTTGGTCATTGGTATATGGATTAGATATAAAGGATGTGTAATTTTATTTACATGTAAATAAGTCATGAATGATTACTAATATTTTTGTAATTTTATGAGATATTTCATGCTAGTTGCCAAATGATGGTTCCCACATGTGTTAGGTGACTCACATGGGCTGATAAGAGCTAATCATTGGAGTGTATATACCAATAGTACATACATCTAAAAGCTGTGTATTGTATGAGTACGAATACGGGTGTATACGAGTAGAATTGTTGATGAAACTGAACGAGGATGTAATTGCAAGCATTTTTGTTAAGTAGAAGTATTTTGATAAGTGTCTTGAAGTCTTTCAAAAGTGTATGAATACATATTAAAACACTACATGTATATACATTTTAACTGAGTCGTTAAGTCATCGTTAGTCGTTACATGTAAATGTTGTTTTGAAACCTTTAGGTTAACGATCTTGTTAAATGTTGTTAACCCATTGTTTATTATATCTAAAGAGATGTTAAATTATTACATTATAATGATATTATGATATATTAATATATCTTAGTATGATATATATATACAGTTAAATGTTGTTACAACGATAATCGTTACATATATGTCTCGTTTCAAAATCATTAAGTTAGTAGTCTTATTTTTACATATGTAGTTCATTGTTAATACACTTAATGACATGTTTACTTATCATTTATCATGATTAAACATAGTGTATCAATATCTTAATATGATTCATATGTATTTAGTAAGACGTTGTTATAACGATAATCGTTATATATATATCGTTTCGAGTTTCTTAATTCAATAAACTCAATTTTATGTATATAACTCATTGTTAAAATACCTAATGAGATACTTACTTATCATAATATCATGTTAACTATATATATAATCATATATATGTCATCATATAGTTTTTGCAAGTTTTAACGTTCGTGAATCACCGGTCAACTTGGGTGGTCAATTGTCAATATGAAACCTATTTCAATTAATCAAGTATTAACAAGTTTGATTGCTTAACATGTTGGAAACACTTAATCATGTAAATAATAATTTCATTTAATATATATATAAACATGGAAAAGTTCGGGTCACTACAAAAGGTTGGTCCTTTTCTAACAATTTGGTCATAGGACGGGCGATTTTTGAAAAATCTTTTATGAATCGTCTATAAAACCCCGCATGCCCAAGAAAACTTCGGATTGCTTTTACATTCGATGGTATAGGTAAGTCCTTTATCGCTCTAATTTTAGCCTTGTCAACCTCAATTCTAGCCTTAGAAATTTTATGTCCCAAAACTATCCCCTCTTTAACCACAAAGTTACATTTTTCCAAATTAAGAACCAAATTTGCATTTTTACAACGTGTTAACATTTTATCAAGATTTTTAAGACAATGGTCGAATGAATCTCCGAATACTGAAAAATCATCCATGAAAACCTCTATAGTATCCTCAACCATATCCGAAAAAATAGCAAGCATACATCGTTGGAATGTCCCCGGGGCATTGCATAGCCCAAAAGGCATCCTCTGATACGTAAATGTACCATAGGGACATGTAAAGGTCATCTTTTCTTGATCCTCAGGGTCTATCGAGATTTGGAAGTATCCCCAAAACCCATCAAGAAAGCAATAGAGTTCTCTCCTGCTCAAACGTTCAATCATTTGATCGATGTAGGGGAGTGGGAAATGGTCTTTTCGTGTTGCATCATTTAGACGTCTATAGTCAATGCATACGCGCCATCCCATGATGATTCGGGTTGGGACAAGCTCATTTTGGTCGTTTAAGATCACTTTGGTCCCACCCTTTTTGGGCACCACTTGGACGGGACTCACCCATGGAGAGTCAGATATTGGATAAATAAGCCCCGCGTCCAAAAGTTTGATCACTTCCTTTTTGACAACCTCTTTCATGTTTGGGTTAAGTTTTCGGTGTCGTTGGACAACCGATTTATAGTTCTCCTCCATGAGGATTTTGTGCGTGCGATATGATGGACTGATCCCCGGGATGTCCGTGGTCTTCCATGCTATGGCATTATGGTGGGACTTAAGTAATGAGACAAGTTGGGTCTTTTGGTCTTGGGTGAGTTTTGAAGAAATAATCACCGAAAGTTGGTTTTCTTCCTTAAGATATGCATATTCAAGATGTTCAGGGAGTTCTTTAAGCTCAAGAGTTGGAGGCTCCTCCCATAAAGACTTAATTCGGAATCTATCTTCATGAGGGATGGACTCAAATGACTCTTCCCGAATGGTCTCATCTTTACTTTCAAAATCATCAACATTAACATTCATTAATTCCTTAAAATCGGCCTCTAAATCCACAATGTCATTATCACAAGTTTGGTCGAACTCTGAAGTATCAACCTTTAAAAGCTTTTCAAGTTCATCATGCACATAAAGGTCAATATGATCAAAGGCATAGCACTCATCATCATCGATCTTACTCGGTTGCTTCATAGCTTCCCGGATATTGATGGTCACATGCTCTTCACCAACTCCAATGTTAAGTTAGTTGTGTTGTACTAAGATGGTGGTGTCGGCGGTCGCCAAAAATGGTCTACTAAGATGAGGGGGACTTGAAGGTCCTCCTTCATCTCTATGATAACAAAATCGACCGGGAACACCAAGGTGTCAATGCTAGCCAAGATGTCTTCGGCGATGCCAATAGCGGTATCAAACGAATGGTTGGCCAATCTTATCCTAATTCGAGTTGGTTTAAGAGGTCCAAGACCAAGCCTGTCATAAAGTGAATGGGGCATTAGGTTAATGCTTGCACCCAAGTCGGCTAGTTCATTGAACACTTTCGATTCACCGAACTTACAAGGAAAAATTTTTTTTCCCAGATCTCCTAACTTCTTAGGAATCCTTGGCCTTGATGCAAGAATCTTGTTGCACTCCTCTTCAATAAAGAAAGATGTTTTGTCATGATATTTACCCCTTTGAGATATTATCTCCTTGATGAACCGACCGTAATTCGGCATTCTTTTAAGCACATCGGTGATAGGTAAGTTAACCGAGATGTTTTTCATCATTTCTTGAAAATTTTTGTATTGAGCCACCAACTTATCCTTCTTTAAAGCTTTTGGATATGGCACCGGTCTCGTAATCTTTGAAGACTCATCACCCTTTTTCTTACCTGATTCATCATTACCCGTACCCTCAGCTTAGTTGACCTTTTCTTTACCCTTCTCCTTACTAACCCCGGTATCTTCTTCAATAAAACTTGGTAGTGGTTTATGGGTTATAAAGGGTTGCGGTTGAGGATCTTCGACCCCTTGAGTTGTTAAACCGCTTCGAGTGGTTATGGTGTTGACATTTTCATTTTAATTTGTGTTATTAGGGTTTTGGTTGGTGCTTTCGATAGGAATCACTCTCGAGTTGTTGTGTTGTTGGTTTTGATTGTGTTGACGGTTATTGTTGTAATTGTTAATCGGGTAGACTTGAGTGTTTGAAGGTAAAGTTCCTTGTGGTCTTTCGGCAACTTGGGTTGAAAGTCGTCCAATGGCACTCTCAAGGTTTTGGAATGAGGCTTGTTGGTTTCAGATTTGTTGCTTTAAGAATTCATTCTCTTTCATTAGAAAAGCTTCGGTTGATTCTACCTTCTTGATGTAGTTTTGCATGATTTCTTCTAAGCTCTTCGAAGGTTGGGATTGTTGATTGTTTTGTTGAGGTTGTTGATTGTAACCTTGGTTGTTTGGATAATTTGAATTGGCTTGATTGTTGTAAGGTTGTTGGTTTTGGTATTGAAAATTGTTGTTTCGGTTTTGGTTATAGTTATTGTAACTTTGATTTCGGTTTTGGTTTGTGAATTCGGGTGGTGTATTGGTTTGGTTACTGAATGACACTTGTTTTTTATTAGGGTTGTAGTAGCTTTGGTTAGATGTTTCACCCCATTGGTAGTTTTGATTACTCACGTAGTTCACATGAGCATTCGAATTCATGGGAATATCATCTAGATCAACATTATTGCATTGAGTAATTTGAGGACAATTCTTTGTGAGATGTGGACCCTCGCATCGTTGAAAACCTACTTGCATTGCAACTACCGTTTGTTGAATCTTCTTTAATTCTTTCTCAAATGTTTGAAATTGATTGTTCAAGCTTGCAAGCGTCACTTGCCCATTATCACTCTCGACTTGTGCTACACTTTTTCTTGTCAAATCTCGCGGTGAAGGCGCCCATTCATACGTGTTGACCGAGATGTCTTCTAGCATAATTTCGGCCACATTTGGTGATTTGTATATAAATACCCCACCGGATGAAGAATCAAGATATTGCTTCATAAAAGTATTACAACCCCGATAGAATGTATTGATATACTCCTTCTTCGTCAAACCATGCGGTGGGCAAGCTCTTAATAGCTTCTTGAATCGAACCCATGCATCATACAAACTCTCATCACCCCGTTGTGTGAACCCATTAATCTCCATTCTAAGCCGCTCTACTTTTGACGGTGGAAAGAAATGATTGATAAACTTGTTTGTTAATTCTTGAAAAGACCTTATGGAATCGGATGGTAAACTTCGCATCCAAGCTTTTGCATCTCCTTGAAATGTGAAGGGGAATGCCCTTATCTTAAAAGCGTCATAGGTGACGTTTTCAGTTTTGTAAATATCACAAAGATCATTAAAGTGTTGAATATGTTCGAACGGATTTTCATGTATCAGCCCATGAAAGTATGTATCCTTGATCAACGTGAAAAAGTTACCCTCAATCTTCCAAGTATCCGCTTCAATTGGTGGTTTTGTAATAGTCGGTGCTATCATTGTTGGTCAACTAATCTAGCGTTCCACACTGGTGTGTTGTTTGGATCATTCAATAATTCTTGATTAACCGGAGGACCATTAGGATTGCCCTCTTCATCGTGAATCGGATTACTGTTTGGATCCATCTCTTCTAAACAAAATGGCAAAGCTTCGAAATTTTTTCTTAATACCCTTTCTTCTCTACGATTATAAACCCCGTGCACGTGTCTTTCCGGATCAAAAAATGGATGTGTGAATTCGTGATCCTTGTGAGACCTTGCTTTCATACCCCAAAGGTACCTATCCTTCAATCACAACACAAACACAAGCGGCTTTCCAAACGAAAATAATAATATAAAATGCGAAAAGTAACTTTCGTAAGGGTGAATCCCTACGAAAGGATCGAACAATTAAAAGTTTAAACCAAATAACCAACTAAGCTAACCGCATCTCCAGCAGTGGCGCCAAGAAAGTGTGATGCGTTTGTGCGATATACATCTTTTATCCTTTAAATTTATATTTGATTCAAACACTACAATTAAGCATACACAACTAACGAGCACTTAGAACTCGGTTATTATAGCACTTTAATGTAAGTATTCTTATCAAGTTCGTCCCAAGGGACACGGTGTAAGTCGGATATTTGAAACTATCAATTGTCCAAGGGTTTGTTTGATTGGGGGGGGGGGGGTTTCGATTGATATCAACTAACAACTAAAACTTGCACAATTAAACAAACCTAAATTTATCAATTAAACTAGTAACAAGAAACAAATAATGAAGTATTAAGACTTAAAACAAATTAACTAAGACGTGTTCACTTACCTAATCCTCTCTATGCTTGGCTTGCCCCATTTTGCCTATATTGCTATCTCATTAGTTGTTGAACTATTAAATATTTAGCATCACTACTAAACCTTAAATCAAATTGATTCAAACAACATTAGTAAATTGATTTGACGCAAACACTAGCATTAGAGATTTATATATAAGCAAACACAAGAGATTTAGCCAATCATAGCTAAAATTAAACTAATAATAAGCATAGAAATGTAAATCATCATCATCTTCAAGTTATTACAAGTAATCAATGCAAAATATGAAAAGTAAAGTGAATATTACAACTTAAAATGTAAAGAAGATGAAGATCTAAGCTAAACAATGATGAATCTTGAGCTAGCTTCCTTGAATCCACCCTTAAACACCAATGGATGATGAAATTAGGGTTTTGTATGTGAAATTCGGACCTTAAGCAGCTGCTCCTAAAGATGCATATGAAAAATGACCTAATCTCGTTCCTTTTATAGTGCTGAAAATCTGGACTGAAACAGCGACAGGAGCGCCACTTTTCGACAGGAGCGGCGCTTTTGGCTTAAATGAGAAGCGGCGCTTTTGATCAGGAATGCCGCTTTTAGCTCTAAACGGGGCAACGCTTTTCTTGAGGAGTGATGCTTTTAGCTGAATAGGAGCGACGCTTTTCGCAGTAGGAACGACATTTCTGCTCACTGGAAGAAAATGGAGCTAAAATGTGCATAAGAACGTCACTTTTCCAGTTGGTGTAGCGCTTTTTGGCTCACAGGATCGGCGCTCTTGATTGAGGAGCGGCGCTTTTGATGCTGATTCTGCACTTTCCATTTCCTTAGTCAATTTTGCCCAAGATTTAGTCAATTTTACACCAAGTCCACTTCTTAGCCCTTAATTTATCATTTAGCTCAATAGCACACAAAATAGGCTCCAAGATGTGACGACCCGGAAATTTCTGACCAAATTTAAACTTAAATTTCATATGATTTGGACATGATAAGCAAGGTTTGTAACGTCGAGTCTTAAAATTTTTGAACTATTTTATATATTCAGTTAACCTTTGACTACTCCCGACGATTCACGAACCTTTAATGTAGATATAAATGATTATATATGTAAATAGTTATATATAATAAATTAAATATATTACTGAACTATTATAAAATAACTTAATATAACCAGAACTTGTTATTTGATTATGTAGAGTATATTGACTATAAATGATTTCGAAAATGATTCTATGAATAAACGTATATTGTAATACGTATACATATATATATATATATATATATATATATATATATATATATATATATATATATATATATATATATATATATATATATATATATATATATATATATATATATATATAATATTAATATATAAAATATAATTGCAAGTTAATTCTAGATGTTATATTATTATTATATACATTATTATTTAATATCAGTACTATTGATATTACTACAATTTATAAAATAAAATTTATACATTTGATCTGCTATGTTATTGTTATTATTAATATTATAATTATCAATGTTAATATCATTATTATTATTATATGACTAATAATAAAATTATAATTTTTGTCATCACGACCATTATTAGTATCATTATAAATTTAATTATTATTATGGTTACTAAAAGTATTAGTAACTTGATTACTAAAATTATCGTTTTAGTATTGTCATTATTCTTATTAGTATTATTATGATCTTAACATCATTAATATTATTATTTTCTCTATTAGTTATTATTATTATTATTAGTTTTGTTATTATTATTATTATTAATTATTAATAATGTTAAATATTAAAGTTGTATTATAGATAATATTATAACTCATGTAAAAATACAGATATAAATAACTAAACAAATATATAGATATATCATACTGATTTCATATATACATATATATAAAACAGATATATAGATTATATATCGATAAATACGGATATAAACATATATAAATATAGATAAATTACGCAATTAAAAACCATCAAATCCAGAATCCGTTTGACATCAACATCAGAATTATCTTATCGTCCTTTCTGTCTTCAAATTCGATTCCAGGCGACTTCAATTCAAAAGAAAGAATCCAAAATCAGTTTAGGGTCATTATCATCTTTGTTTTTACTTTTTATTTTTTTTCCTGAATTGATTCTTTATGTCAAACCAATTAAACTAGCAAACAAAATTTAATTGAGTCATATAAGCTGTAACGTATTCATTTATCCTCTATATAACCACTGCTAATGATAGTCAAATGAAAACAAAATAAACCAGTCGTAATTTTGAAGAAAAAAAAACAGTCGGGGTCCCCTGTTCGTGAACTCGATTTATAAAATCTTTATTTCGGATCAATTATCAAAATGTAAAAATGCAATCTTGTTTGGATTCGGTTACTCAAACCATCTGGAAAATATAAGCTTCCAATTCTTTATAATGAATCCGAATTTTTGAGTCAAAGATTTAAAATCAAAAAGTCAACATTCTGTTCATCGAGAAATTAGAACTTTTGGTGATGTTTTGAATTAAATTAATGTTACAGAAAGTTTGTAGGATGGAATTTAAATCTTTTTCATTTAGTAATTTTGGTCTAACTCAGTCTAAATCTTCGAAAGTGAAATTGAGTTCCACGCTGTGTTCTTCAGCGAAATTTCAAGTTTATTTTTCTTTCTTTCTTTTTCTTCTCTGTTTTAACTATTGTACATACTTTGTAGTCATTCAGTATAAATTTTAAACAATGAAATTAATTAGTAAAACCCATTATTAATCGGGTTAACATACTGGTTTTGATTTCTGGTCGAAAACGAGAAGGAGAAGTAAGGATTGAAACAGAAAAAGGATTAAATAATATTTGGAAGGAGTTTAAATCAGATAAAAGAAAATGGTTCAATGGTTTGAGGTCTTGATGTATTAGCGGGAGGTCGCGGGTTCGAGCCCGGTTCGGGACTTTATTCTTTTTAAAAGGCTTTTTGAGGTAGTTCTTGATTTCCAAAAACCTTTATTATTATTATTATTATTATTATTATTATTATTATTATTATTATTATTATTATTATTATTATTATTATTATTATTATTATTATTATTATTATTATTATTATTATTATTATCATTATCATTATCATTATTAATGTTATATTATTATTATTATTATTGTAAATGTTAATGATAATATTATGATATAGAAATAAATATGAGATTTGTATGATAAGTAATATTAACTTATAATATAATGAATTTATAATACGAATATGAATGTAAATAAAAGAAAAATAGAATTGGTGATGATAAAAGTAATGATTATGAAGATGATATCAAATGCAAATAATGAGATGATGATGATAATGAGATGATGATATTAATTAGATGGTGTGATTCTTATTATTTTTCATTAAAAGTATTATTTTTATCATTAACGTTAAAAATTATCAAAATCTACTTTATTATTAAAATTATCTTTTTCATTAAAAATTAGCATTTTTTTTATTATCTATTATTATCAGAATTATTATTATTATTATTATTATTATTATTATTATTATTATTATTATTATTATTATTATTATTATTATTATTATTATTATTATTATTATTATTATTATTATTATTATTATTATTATTATTATAAAAAATAATCAAAGTTATTATTATTTTCATCAAATATTAATATTAGGATCATTTTATGATTATTAGTATTAGTATTAATATAAGTGGTTTTTATTAACTTATTAATATTTTCATTATTAATAAATTTATTATTATTATCACTAGTAAAACTTTAATATCGAAAATATCATTTTAACATATAAATATTTTGTACATAAAAACTCACTTATTATATACTATAAATATATTAATATTCCATATAACTATATGAAAAACATATTATCATTATATATATAACTACATATAACAAAATTTGGTATTTTTAATATAATACTAAATATATATAGATACTGATATAACTACAATAATCATTTTAGATATATATATATATATATACAAAATAAACATGTATAACACATAATTTAAGACATAATATGAATATAGAATGTTAAATGAAATTTAGTATGAATATTATAACTACAATTACATAAATAACATATATTAATAAATGAAATTATGTGATTTCCAGTATACATTTTAATATATAAATGAATGATATAGGTTCGTGAATCCGAGGCCAACCCTGCATTATTCAATATAGTCATATGTATTTTTACTACAAAATACATCAGGTGAGTTTCATTTGCCTTTTTACCCTTTATATTTTTGGGGTGAGAATACATGCGAAATTTTTATAAATGTTTTACGAAATAGACACAAGTAATCGAAACTACATTATATGGTTGAATGATCGAAGCCGAATATGCCCCTTTTGCTTGGTAACCTAAGAATTAGTAAACCGATCTACTAATTGACGCGAATCCTAAAGATAGATCTATTGGGCCTAACGAACCCCATCCAAAGTACCAGATGCTTTTGTACTTCGAATTCGTTTTATATCATGTCCGAAGGATTTCCCGGAATGATAGGGGATATTCTTATATGCATCTTGTTAATGTCGGTTACTAGGTGTTCAATCCATATGAATGATTATTTTTGTCTCTATGCATGGGACGTATATTTATGAGAACTGGAAATGAAATTCTTGTGGTATATTAAAATTATGAAATGATTATTTAGGATAAACTAATGAACTCACCAACCTTTTGATTGACACTTTAAAGCATGTTTATTCTCAGGTATGAAAGAAATCTTCCACTGTGCATTTGCTCATTTTAAGGATATTACTTGGAGTCATTCATGACATATTTCAAAAGACGTTGCATTCGAGTCATTGAGTTCATCAAGATTATTATTAAGTCAATTATAGTTGAATACATTATGAAATGGTACGCATGTCATCAACTTTCGATGTAAAGAAAGTTTGTATTTTAAAAACGAATGCAATGTTTGTAAAATGTATCATATAGAGGTCAAGTACCTCATGATGTAACCAACTATTGTGAATCGTTTGTAATCGATATGGACTTCGTCCGGATGGATTAGGACGGGTCGCTTCACAAGATAGTCATAAACCGAGCAAAGTGAGGTAGATATCGCGAAATAATGTATATATATATATATATATATATATATATATATATATATATATATATATATATATATATATATATATATATATATATATATATATATATATAATAGAGTGATATCAACCACCTAGTAATACTATCCAAAATCTCCTCATAGAGGAAGCCGAGCAAATGGATTCCATAATCCCGAAGGAAGAACCACGGATGTGACGACCCGGAAATTTCCGACCAAATTTAAACTTTATCTTTATATGATTTCGTCACGATAAGCAAAGTATGTAATATTAAATCACAAAATTTTTGAATTGTTTCATGAAATCATGTGACCTTGACTATTCCCGAAAATTCACGAACAAATGTTTGTATATATATATATATATATATATGTATATATATATATATATGTATATATATATATATATATATATATATATATATATATATATATATATATATATAAATGTAAGTATATATAATAATTTGAAATTTTAAAACATAGTTTAAACATTAGAAATAGATATTTAAAATAAGATACAAAATAATTAAGTGTAATTTAAAATAAAACTATATATATAAGTGTATGTGATTTCTATAAATAATTATTATGATATGTATATTGGAAAATATATAAAAATTATAAATATTATATGCTATATATATAATTATTAAAATATACATAATTAATAATATGTGATATTAATATATTAAATGTAAAAACAAGTTGAAAATATAGTTGTTATAGTAATATTATTATTACTTTCAACATTTATATCAATATTAGTATTATTAATATAATAAATTTAAATATATGACATATAGTTATGAAAATTGATATAGTTATATTATTAATATTACTACCAGTATTATTATCATACTAATATTTGTATTATTATTAGTATCATTAATAAAATTATTGTTATCATTTTTATTATTTCTACTATTATTGAAAAATCATTATTTTTATTATAGTTATCATTATAATTTATTTTTGTTATCATTAATAATATTATTATTATCATCTCTATAATTACTCTTATTATTTTGATATTTTTATTATTATTATTTCTATTATTATTATTATTAGTATTAGTATAGTATTCTGATTTGTAATAATAATATTAATAGTTTTATTAATAAGATTTATATTATAAATTGGAATTACTAAATTTAATATACCCGACATAAACAAAAATTCTGTTTCACATCACTTTTTCTTTTTTGTAATTTTGTTGATATTTCTTTTTCTGATCGAGACTCTAGTACGATTTTGGTTACACATACCCATCAGCCTTTATTCAATTTTTGTTATTATCACCAATCTGCTACACTCCTATATCATTCA
This sequence comes from Rutidosis leptorrhynchoides, assembly GCF_046630445.1. Classification (NCBI taxonomy): domain Eukaryota; kingdom Viridiplantae; phylum Streptophyta; class Magnoliopsida; order Asterales; family Asteraceae; genus Rutidosis; species Rutidosis leptorrhynchoides. The sequence goes on from NC_092340.1 coordinate 125,654,053, forward strand.
CGAGTCATTCATCATATATATATATATATATATATATATATATATATATATATATATATATATATATATATATATATATATATATATATATATATATATATATATATATATATATATATAATTGAGATTGAAATAAAACAGAAAAATAGAAAATAAACTGAGTTATCTCTGTTCTTGTTACGTTTTGGCCATAATTCAAATTCGAACCATTTATCAAAATCTATTAATGCAGCTAGGTTAGGATTCAGTTAGTCAATCTGTCTGTGAATTATCATCTTCCAATTCTTCAAATCAAAGACGAATTTCGAAGTCAAAGTTTTTAAAATAAAAGTCAAACGTGATGTTCTTCATGAAATTTGAATACATAACGTTGTTTCTGGTTCAATTGACAATTCCTGAGTGTTATAATAACGATTTAGAAGAAATTTCATGAAGGCTTTAAGGTCTCAAAACATCCCTATATCAAAATCAACTTTTTGTTCTTCGCGTTCAAGCTGCAACAACAGGTTTTATTTTTATTTTTATTTTTTTTCTTTCGGTTGCAGTTTAATAAAAATACCCATTTTTAACTATTTGCGTTTCTATCGAAGAATATAATTCGTTAGATAAATGTTTGATCAATCCATGGTCTCTAGTCGACTGATTGAAGAGAAGGAAGAAGAAGAAATAGGATAAAAGGGAGATATAGGTTAGCAAAAATAGAGTGGGAATTAAAAACAGAAAGACATGTCAGAACAGACGGTTAGGAGGGTGTTCGGGCTAGCGAGAGGTCTTGGGTTCGAGTCCTGTTCTGGGCATTTATTTTTACAAGCTAGTTTAAAGGTAGTTTCATTTTTAAAATTCATTATTATTAATATCATTGTTATTATTAAGTATTATAATTATTATTATTGTTAGTATTATTATTATTATGATTGTTAATATTATTTTTATCATTATTATTATTGGTATTATACTTACTATTGTTAGTAATATCATTATTGTTAGTATTATTATTAAGTATGAGGAATCCTAAAGTTATTAATATTATTATTATTATTATTATTATTATTATTATTATTATTATTATTATTATTATTATTATTATTATTATTATTATTATTATTATTATTATTATTATTATTATTATCATTATCAATATCAATTATTGTTATTATTACAAATATTATAAGTATTAATACTATAATTATTACTAATATATGTATCATTATTATTGTTAATATTAGTAGGATTATTATTAATATTATAATGAAAATAATAAAATTTACTATTAGTTATATTAATGTTAGTACTAGTATCATTTTTGAATTATTATTATTATTAAACATTATGATAAAATTTCCATGATTATAAACACAAGTATGAACATTATTATTATTATTATTATCACTAATAGTTGTATTATATTATTATTATTATTATTATTATTATTATTATTATTATTATTATTATTATGAAAATAATACGAGATATCATTATTTTCATTAATATTAGTATTAGTATCACTTTTTGTAACTACTAGTATTATTATTATTATTATTATTATTATTATTATTATTATTATTATTATTATTATTATTATTATTATTATTATTATTATTATTAAACAAAAGTATTATTATTAACAATATCATTATTATTATTAATATTATCATTTTTAATAAAGTTATTATTATTTTTATTATTAGTAAATCATTAATATCAAAACTATCATTTCTAAACAAATAAATATTTTTGAACTTAAAACATACTTAATACATATGCTACAAATATATTAATATCCCATATAACTATATATAAATCATATTAATATTATTTATATAAAAACTTACATACAACAAATTAGGTATTTTTTTTAATATAATCCTAAATATATATAGATATTAATATAACTCTATTAATCACTTTAAATACATATACAAAATAAAGATATACAACATATAATTTAAGATACAAAATAAAGTATATGTTTTTAAAAGGAATCTAGTATAAATCTTATATAACTACAAATTATATATAAATAATATATACTAAAAAAATGAAATTATGATATTTCTATTATATGTTTTAATAGAAATACAAATGATATAGGTTCGTGAATTCAAGGTCAACCCTGCACTTGTTTAGTGTCGTCATATGCATAATTGCTACGAAATACAGTATTGTGAGTTTCATTTGCTCCCTTTTTAAATGCTTTTGCAATATATATTTTTGGGCTGAGAATACATGCGTTGTTTTTATAAATGTTTGACGAAATGGACACAAGTACTTAAAACTACATTCTATGGCTGGATTATTAAATCGAATATCACTCTTTTTAGTCTGGTAATCTAAGAATTAGGGAACAGACACCCTAATTGACGCAAATCCTAAAGATAGATCTATTGGGCCTAACAAACCCCATCCGGGTTACGGATGCTTTAATACTTCGATTTTATCATGTCCGATGAGAGTCCCGAAATGATGGGGATATTCTAGACGCGTTTTGTTAATGTCGGTTACCAGGTGTTCACCATATGAATGATTTTTAATTCGCGGGTTACGCGTATTATTTTGTACTCGAGTTACGTGTACAATTATATATCTGGAAATCTTGTGGTTTATTAAAATGATAAAAAGATTGTTATGATAAACCTATGAACTCACCAACGTTTTGGTTGATACTTTAAAGCATGTTTATTCTCAGGTATTAATAAAATCTTCCGCTGTGCATTTGCTCATATTAGAGATATTACTTGGAGTCATTCATTACATATTTCAAAAGACGTTGCATTCGAGTCATCGAGTTCATCAAGATTATTATTAAGTCAATTATAGTTGGATATATTATGAAATGGTATGCATGCCGTCAACTTTCGATGAAATGAAAGTTTGTCTTTTAAAAACGAATGCAATATTTGTAAAATGTATCATATAGAGGTCAAGTACCTCGCGATGTAACCAAATGTAATGTATTCGTCCAGATGGATTAGGACGGGTCATTAAAATGGAGAAGGTTAGCTAGGCTCAAGAACAAATCAAAATATACTCAAAAGCTGCCCGCTCGGACTCCCGTTCGTGTACCTTATCCTAGAAGGCTACATGAAGACCCATCCAAGCTTGAAACCTACAAACTTGATGGAAGATTCCTGGACACCATGTCCAAAGTTCCCAATCAGAAGGGATACATCTGAAGGCTTTTCTCTACGAAGGAAAGGATACCAGATTCCAATAAAATTCCACTAAGTGAAGAATTCTCAGCATTACTCAGAAACTCTCTACCACAAAAGCTAGGAGACATTGGCCGATTCATTTTCCCATGTTCAATATACCAGTCTATAACCATTCATGCGCTAGCAGATCTAGAATCAAGTATCAACCTAATCCCCTATTATCTCTACGAGAGATTAGAGCTAGGAGACTTGTCACCGACCAAAATGACAATCCAACTTGCTGATCACACAATTCGATATCTTAAGGGCATAGTTGAGAACGTCTTGGTAAAAGTCGACAAATTCTTGTATCCTATGAAATGTCCCGTTCTTATTGATTAAAAACGTTCCATATTAATTGATTTCGTTGCGAGGTTTTGACCTCTATATGAGACGTTTTTCAAAGACTGCATTCATTTTAAAACAAACCATAACCTTTATTTCATCAATAAAGGTTTAAAAAGCTTTACGTAGATTATCAAATAATGATAATCTAAAATATCCTGTTTACACACGACCATTACATAATGGTTTACAATACAAATATGTTACAACAAAATAAGTTTCTTGAATGCAGTTTTTACACAATATCATTCAAGCATGGACTCCAAATCTCGTCCTTATTTAAGTATGCGACAGCGGAAGCTCTTAATAATCACCTGAGAATAAACATGCTTAAAACGTAAACAAAAATGTTGGTGAGTTATAAGTTTAACCTATATATATCAAATCATAATAATAGACCACAAGATTTCATATTTCAATACACATCCCATACATAGAGATAAAAATCATTCATATGGTGAACACCTGGTAACCGACATTAACAAGATGCATATATTCGAATATCCCCATCATTCCGGGACACCCTTCGGATATGATATAAATTTCGAAGTACTAAAGCATCCGGTACTTTGGATGGGGTTTGTTAGGCCCAATAGATCTATCTTTAGGATTCGCGTCAATTAGGGTGTCTGTTCCCTAATTCTTAGATTACCGGACTTAATAGGGGCATATTCGATTTCGATAATTCAACCATAGAATGTAGTTTCACGTACTTGTGTCTATTTTGTAAATCATTTATAAAACCTGCATGTATTCTCATCCCAAAAATATTAGATTTTAAAAGTGGGACTATAACTCACTTTCACAGATTTTTACTTCGTCGGGAAGTAAGACTTGGCCACTGGTTGATTCACGAACCTATAACAATATATACATATATATCAAAGTATGTTCAAAATATATTTACAACACTTTTAATATATTTTGATGTTTTAAGTTTATTAAGTCAGCTGTCCTCGTTAGTAACCTACAACTAGTTGTCCACAGTTAGATGTACAGAAATAAATCGATAAATATTATCTTGAATCAATCCACGATCCAGTGTATACGTATCTCAGTATTGATCACAACTCAAACTATATATATTTTGAAATCAACCTCAACCCTGTATAGCTAACTCCAACATTCACATATAGAGTGTCTATGGTTGTTACGAAATATATATAGATGTGTCGACATGATAGGTCGAAACATTGTATACGTGTCTATGGTATCTCAAGATTACATAATATACAATACAAGTTGATTAAGTTATGGTTGGAATAGATTTGTTACCAATTTTCACGTAGCTAAAATGAGAAAAATTATCCAATCTTGTTTTACCCATAACTTCTTCATTTTAAATCCGTTTTGAGTGAATCAAATTGCTATGGTTTCATATTGAACTCTATTTTATGAATATAAACAGAAAAAGTATAGGTTTATAGTCAGAAAAACAAGTTACAAGTCATTTTTGTAAAGGTAGTCATTTCAGTCGAAAGAACGACGTCTAGATGACCATTTTAGAAAACATACTTCCACTTTGAGTTTAACCATAATTTTTGGATATAGTTTCATGTTCTTAATAAAAATCATTTTCTCAGAATAACAACTTTTAAATCAAAGTTTATCATAGTTTTTAATTAACTAACCCAAAACAGCCCGCGGTGTTACTACGACGGCATAAATCCGGTTTTACGGTGTTTTTCGTGTTTCCAGGTTTTAAATCATTAAGTTAGCATATCATATAGATATAGAACATGTGTTTAGTTGATTTTAGAAGTCAAGTTAGAAGGATTAACTTTTGTTTGCGAACAAGTTTAGAATTAACTAAACTATGTTCTATTGATTACAAGTTTAAACCTTCGAATAAGATAGCTTTATATGTATGAATCGAATGATGTTATGAACATCATTACTACCTTAAGTTCCTTGGATAAACCTACTGGAAAAGAGAAAAATGGATCTACCTTCAACGGATCCTTGGATGGCTCGAAGTTCTTGAAGCAGAATCATGACACGAAAATAAGTTCAAGTAAGATCATCACTTGAAATAAGATTGTTATAGTTATAGAAATTGAACCAAAGTTTGAATATGATTATTACCTTGTATTAGAATGATAACCTACTGTAATAAACAAAGATTTCTTGAGGTTGGATGATCACCTTACAAGATTGGAAGTGAGCTAGCAAACTTGAAAGTATTCTTGATTTTATGTAACTAGAACTTGTAGAATTTATGAAGAACACTTAGAACTTGAAGATAGAACTTGAGAGAGATCAATTAGATTAAGAAAATTGAAGAATGAAAGTGTTTGTAGGTGTTTTTGGTCGTTGGTGTATGGATTAGATATAAAGGATATGTAATTTTGTTTTCATGTAAATAAGTCATGAATGATTACTCATATTTTTGTAATTTTATGAGATATTTCATGCTAGTTGCCAAATGATGGTTCCCACATGTGTTAGGTGATTCACATGGGCTGCTAAGAGCTGATCATTGGAGTGTATATACCAATAGTACATACATCTAAAAGCTGTGTATTGTACGAGTACGAATACGGGTGCATACGAGTAGAATTGTTGATGAAACTGAACGAGGATGTAATTGTAAGCATTTTTGTTAAGTAGAAGTATTTTGATAAGTGTATTTAAGTCTTTCAAAAGTGTATAAATACATATTAAAACACTACATGTATATACATTTTAACTGAGTCGTTAAGTCATCGTTAGTCGTTACATGTAAGTGTTGTTTTGAAACCTTTAGGTTAACGATCTTGTTAAATGTTGTTAACCCAATGTTTATAATATCAAATGAGATTTTAAATTTTTATATTATCATGATATTATCATGTATGAATATCTCTTAATATGATATATATACATTAAATGTCTTTACAACGATAATCGTTACATATATGTTTCGTTTAAAAATCATTAAGTTAGTAGTCTTGTTTTTACATATGTAGTTTATTGTTAATATACTTAATGATATGTTTAATTATCATAGTATCATGTTAACTATATATATATATATATATATCCATATATATGTCATCATATAGTTTTTACAACGTGAATCACCGGTCAACTTGGGTGGTCAATTGTCTATATGAAACATATTTCAATTAATCAAGTCTTAACAAGTTTGATTGCTTAACATGTTGGAAACATTTAATCATGTAAATATCAATCTCAATTAATATATATAAACATAGAAAAGTTCGGGTCACTACATCCTACGAATTTCGTATTAATGGACATTAAGGAAGACCTACACACACCTATAGTGTTAGGAAGACCTTTCATGAATACGGCTTAGACTGTCATTGATGTGTACAATCAAACCTTGATCTTGCGATCACATGGGGAGAGCGTTACCTTCAAAATTGACCGACCTACCGATCTTTCTGGACAGGCAGAGATGTTTGCTATTTCCACCAGACGGATCACTTCCGATGATGAGTCTGCACCACCAGCCAATGATATCGAAATAGGTATCGAATCACAGTCTTCTGACGACCTAGAAATGGAAGAAGAGGATCCTAACGAAGAAATAGAGGAAGAAGAAGAATCTGGGGAGGAAGAGGAAATAGGAGACGTAAAAGAAATTGTGAAGATATCCTCTCTAAGCATGGAGCATCATGAAGAATTAATGAGGCTAGAGACGGAGGATGTCAGTTTAATTATTCGTTTCTAGAAGAAAATTGATAAGGCTGAAATTAAAGGTATAGAAATTGACCCTACAAGTGTTGAAATGAAGAACCAGAATACTGAAGAAGCCCGTTCATCAGATGAATCCACAGAAGAATACTATACCGATGATGACGAGGAATAGCAACATGAAGAAATTATGGATTATTCATATTCTCCACCCGAACTAGATCAGGAGAAACCGGACTCTTCTTTAGATCAGATTCTGGTCATATCTAATCACGCTGACATGATAACATTCATCAATGACACCGATGAATTTGAAGATATTCTCGAAGCCATCCGAAAATCAACAATTGATTTCACGCTACGCTTAACAGAACGGATCATGGCTATGAAAGACAAATACAACCTCTATCTACAGAGAAGACGATAATGTTGAAATCTTCGAAAGCCGCATTCAAGACTTTATCAACACTCTTCACGATCGTATCTACCACGAAGAAAGGCAACGAGAGCACAATTCAGTGGTTCGCACAATTCTCGAGACAAGATTTTGTTGAGATCAGAAGATCATTTACTCTAAGGTTTACAACGCCTTAGCCAGATCTGCACTTTCGTTCTCAGCAAATCAATGAGCACTACTGACTCTCATCCGGAAGCATATGGATCTTTCCACCAGACTCCCGACCTATCACTCTGATTTCCAAATGAGGGAAGATATTCACCGCCTCTTCGCTGATCTAATTATCAAAGAGTTGCAAGATGTAGTAGCAAAAGAAGGGAGACGCAACAATCCATTCTCACACCTTGAACCAGACTGAGTCAACATTGCCACCTACGTTACAGAACAGATAACACGTATCTTCCACGAATCCACGGATCCTAATTTCACATTCAAATCTGGATGTCGGGAGATATACTCGAAGACGGTGACATTAATATTTGGGTCTGGATTGCTTTTCACTTCTTTTCAGCTTCGCCTCTTAACAAATTTGTGCAAAGCTACAGACTCCTACTGTGGAGAACACCGTTCAGAAGATTTTGAGATACTTGATATCGGCTGAAAAGTCATGTTTTTACCCCCGATATTGAGTCCCAAAATTATAAAGTTCAAAACTTTGTCGGCAAAATAATCGCTTTTTCAGTTAAATTTGTAGATAAATTAATTATGAAGACGATGCAAAAAGAATCACGACAAACGGAGCTAAAACGAAGATCCTAGAGTGAAAACGGTGGAAGACAAGAAATCCAGTTACGATCCAGTGAAATCAAGCTAACCAGGCAATCAAACGGCCTACAATACAGCTTGCCAAACGGCCTGCCAAACGGTCAGAGCAAATGTGCTTGAAAACGGCCTCCAAAAACGGCCTGCCAGCCATTTGCAGGAAAATTTTGTGTCTATTTAAAGGCTTTTTGTCATCCAATTTCCACACACCTCTCTTCACTCTCTCACTACAATACACTTTCTCTCACTAGAGCTTTCAAGGCCTTCTCACCTCCGAGCGAGAAATTAAGTACCCGGAGGCGAACACCGAAGATTGTAATAGGAGCGGTCTAGAGGACGTCAGCACTTGTAATGGTCCATATCTCGTCTGTAAATGGTGAACGCTTTCCTTAATTTAATGATGTTATCTTATTATCTTAAGTTGCTTTCATCTTGCATGATTATCTATCTGTTACAAATGTTTATTATATGTTGAATACTTTATCTGAGACTTATTATACTGTTATGCTGAAACCCTGACAGTTTAGAAGTTTAAGTTACGGATCACCCTTTCCGCTTATTCACGTGGCTATAACCTAGTATTAGGACCTGATCAACCCTAGGATATAAGGTAAGTAGTTATGTGTGCTTAACGTCACAATAGGGATATAGTACCTACGTACGAATAACCACTCATTCGTCATAGAAGAGCTGCCCATTTAGGTTGTGATTAGAGTTAGCAACAGAGAGTTCAGTGAACACTAGCTTGCTCAAAAGCATGATTCGCGTCAAAAGCAATGTTCTTGAGATGTTGTAAGATGATCAGGGGTTGAATAAGTGATCGCAAAGGAGAGACCTCTAACCCAATTAGCAGTACCTTAGAATATCTAAGATTGCACATCTGTTAATGTTAAGGCATAACATAGTGACTAAGTGGTAGAATATTGCTTTAGTTAGACCAACTAGGATTAAGAAAAGCTGAGGCTTTCCTTTATTGGGTATACCACTTTGTTCATGTACCTTGGATTCTATCCATAAGGTCGTTTAAACCTTTTAGGTTAACGTTGGGAGTAGGGATATCCGTCTTAGCTAGAATCTTCAAGGCCTAAACTCTTAGTGATACATCAGTTAGGTTCATAGCCCAGTTGATTGAGGTTTAGTGTTTATCCTAGGAAGTTAAACTCTTGTGATAATTTCCCTTCAGAATTCTATTCTTCATACCTATCTATCTTTATCTTATAAGTTAAAATACTGTTTTATCTAGTTAATCTTAATCTATCACCGTTTGTCACTAGGGTTAAATATATAGGCACTTTTGTCCCACATTACTGAGCAAACATACAAAAATACGAACCTGAGTTATATTTACCACTTACTTGTTAAAATGAAGACAAGTAGGTGAGTTATAGCTAGGAACCCCAGCTAAATATAAATGATAAAACCATTACTCTCTTTTGGTAGCTAATTCTGACATGTTGCGACCTAACGACACCGCACAAATAAAACCGTCCGTTTTGGCCATATCAAGAGGGAAGTAAGTTTTTGGCGCCACTGTCGGGGACTTATTTTCTGTCTGTTAAGGTAATCGTTGATTCTGTCAAGACATCTGAGACTCTTGAGTGGTGTCTAAGAAAGACAATTATACACGGATTTGGTTGTTGGATTTTTCGAATAGTCTCCAATTATATTGGAACCAAAAGGATCCTGCCTCTCCGTTATCTACTTGGCCACTTGTTTCAAAGATAAATTGACAAGAAGCACATATGCTTAACAAGCAGGGAGTTTGTTGGTATAAGATTTAAAGTCTCCATTACAGTAAACCCTTTTCAAAATTATAAAAACAAAATATTAATTATGGTATTAATTTCTGTAGATTTCAGTTCAAACTTAACCGACTACGAAGAAAGTGCGAAAGGCAGTTGCTCTCCCACAACTTCGGAAACCGGCGAAGTTTTTCTTTATAAACCAAAAACAAATCTAAACTCTGATGAATCTCATCAAGACTTAGTTCTTGTTTCTTGTAGTCCAAGAAGCCGGATAATTTCATCTGACTTAGAGATTTCATTGCTTTTGGATAAGTTTTAGCTCAAGTCCAAGCCATTTGGACCCCTTAGAGGTTCTAACCAAGGAGCGAGATCTCGAGAAGTGGTGTGTGTCTGTAGCCTGTTGATCGGCTTTCTCAAATGAATAAGGATTCAACCCCTTTCACGATCCAAAAGGGAGACTCAGTCTTAACGAACTCCTGATTATGGAAGATGAAATACGGGAAGAATACCCAACTATTTTTAATTATCCAGACTTGTTTGAGTTTAATCCCAAAGAGATACGACACCCTGACAAACCAAAAGCTCTGTTTATTTTAAATCTGTTAAATTCTAGTAGAAGGTTAGACATTTATAGAGCATTCATTAGGCACCTCTATTCCTCAGACTTCCCGTTTTCAACATTTCAAATCATTCTATTAAAAGAGCTGCGTTCTTAGATCCGTTCTCTTCACAAACTGTTAAAAGAATGTGGAGATGACCTTTTCGTCAAGTATCGGGATGCAGAAATTGATTTCAAGTTTGATTTAGAGTTATTCGTCAGTTTTCTCCCTCACTTCACCAATAAGGAAATTTCTCCAGTTCATATAAACCGTTATGTCGCGGCAATGATCTCTGAATTAGAATATTGGGTTGAAAGCAAGAAACCTAACCCTATTTTAAAATATGGAAACCGAGATTTCTTTTACTTTGATCCAGCCTCATTTCTCATCAAAAGATTAATTGAAGCTTTTCCGGATTCTACAGAGGAAAGAATACATCAGAATTTCTTCGTAAAAAGAAAGGAAATATATTCAGAACTCGTACAAATCCTCACTATGTCAAAATTATCATTTACAACCCCGCAAAGGAAGATCATTCAGGAAATATCTGCAAATTTTAAATTTACTATCGGTGATCCTGACTGCGCAGAAGATCTTTTATTTTAAGACACAGTGTCAAAACTTCTTTTTGAACTTAATTATCGAGATACTGGACCAAGGGATGGAATTTCAAACACTAAAAAAGTTAAAAGGGCTTTGGTTAAACTTAATGACGATATCGGAGATTTACAGAAGCACGAGTGCAAAATGTTAAGTGATTTTGAAATATTTTCAGTACACTCCGCTGATTTACTCTGGATGGTCAAAGAAGCTTTAAACTTGTCTTTCTTCCCATGTCATTTCTGGAATTTAGTTGTGGAACCTGCGTAATTTGTGTTTTTAATAAAATAAAATAAAATATTTTAATTTTACTCCGTCCATTTGTCTTTTCTCTCTTAGTTTTAGTTAACTATATAAAAATAACCGGATTAAAATCCGAAGTAAAATTTTATCTTTTATTAACCTCATTAAAATTTTAAAATTTTTAAAAAGTTAAAAATTTGAAAATCGGGTCGGGAAAATAAGCCCGTGAGCCACACGGGCCCAATTTTTCTCCTCTTTTCTTCTCCTCCTCTCCTTTCTTTCTTCTTTATCTCTTTTTCTCTTCTCCCTTCCTGTGTTCTTCGAGGCCGACGGCACCCCAACACCACACCATCATCAAATCTTCATCATTTTAAACGATTCGAAGCTCAAATCTTATTCTCTCGTGCCTCCTAAACGCGTTTCCATCATCAATTTGGTGTAAAAGATACTCCTTCTTGGTTATAATTCGAATTCTCTTCAAAAGTCAAATTTTTGACTTTTGAGAAAAACTTTGTTTTAGACCGAATTTTGAATTCCTTTATGCTTAGTTAGATAATGTGATCGCTATGTGTTAGTTTTTAGGTTCGATTGAAGCATTTTGGATAGTTTTTAGCTCTCGATTCGTTAGTTGAAGTTTTAGGGTAGAAATTGGTGATATTTTTGGAAAATTAATATTTTGCTAACTTAGTTAGGTTTAGTGATTCATTAAGAGTGCTTAGAAACTGATTTTGGAACAATGTATGCTTGTTTGCTTAAATTTGACATTTTGTTCAAACTACACGTAATTAGGATTAAGGTTTTTCCTATAGTTAAAACGTTTTTAAAACTTAGGATTGCCTTAAAACTAGTTCGAATGATGATATCATTGATTTGTTCAAGAAAATGTAGCTTAATCTTTGAATTTCCTTATTTTGTACGTTTTGAACAAAATGAATATTTTTCGGTAAAACGGCTTTAATCTTTGACTTAAGGATGCTATAGCTCAAGTTTGGTGATTAAAAATATTTAAGGTAATCAAAAATGGTCATTAGAACCATTGTATGCTTAAAAATCATCACATTTGAATCAAAATTGCTTATTACGACTAACTTGCTATAATTATTATTTTTAGCATTATTTATTGTAATCACGGGTACACTTTGAATTTTGCTTGAAAATAAGTTTATAGTTCGTTTAGATATTGTTTGTGGTAATTTTGGCTATATTTGACTATAACAGGAATTCGGAAAATGCCATTTTTAAAGCCCTCATTTCGAATTTTTTTCGAAAAATATATGCATTTTTAAAATTCTAAGTCTTAATCTTTTGGAGCATAACCTATGTTACTTGGCTCTTGCAGATGGCTAATCGCTTACCAGCAGAATATGAGTTGCCCCATTACCTTCTCGGGCAAGATGCTCTAGTAAATAATGAGCCATTTATGAGAACATGGATTAATCGGCCAAAAGGGGGTAACAAGTATATTAACTGGACGATCATGGAACAGTGTGGATGGGCCGACGAGCTTAGGGCAATCTTGAACTTTAGAACAAATGGGAGAACACACAGAGCCTGGCAACACTTGTTTGAGATGAATGAGAAAACATACAATGAGCCATACGCGGAATTTATGGCTACTTGGAGTTTTGATTCAGATGTTGATCAAGAGGATTATGATGATCAAGAGTGCATCCATTTTCGCCACCAGAATCACACATATCACCTATATCTTGCACGGTTTGTGAGGTATTTGGAGTTATACAAATTGTCGTAGCTCACCGGTTCCATATTCAAAAGAGGATACACCACCTTGAATAACATAGATTACCAAGCTTTCCGATAATGAGCCGTGGAGATCAAGTAAAAAGGCATCAAAATTCACCAATCCCATACACCGAATCCTTCACCACCTCATCACTAAAACCCTTCACCCAAAAGCCCAACATGGCGGCGCTGTTACCATTAACGATATGCGGCTAATGCACGCCATGATACACAACCATAATATGCAGGTAGCACATCTCCTGGCCCAGGATTTTCCTAATGAAAAGAATTCAGCAAGGATGGTTGTGCCAGTTTTGGGGGGCATTGTTACTAAACTCCTTCGTCGAATGCGTGTTTTGGGGAATGTAGAGCGGTTTAATTAAAAGATCGGGGTAGAGTCGGAAGAAATAGGGTATAAAATACTGAATAATTGGGAATACATTCGTATTGAGGGTGAACAGCTGATCATTCAAGCTAATCCAGATATACCTGATTCTGAAGACCGGACAGTGCCGAGGGTGAGAGTGCAAGGTTTCAGACCTGATTCTAGGACGAGAGATGGTAGGAGGCGGCGAGGTTCTCATGAACCAAGGGATGAGGATGATCCCACCGCACAGGGACGTCCCACTGACACCCGCCGACACTCATCAGTTGGGGAAGGTGATAGGCCACGATTTTCGCCATACCACTACCACATGGGGGATCTACCAGGACACGAGAGTTGGTTTGCCCAGCATGCGATCTTTCTGAATTTAGATCATTTTACACATCATGCAGGCAGACAACTCAACATTCCGCCATATCCTCATGAGTACCCGGTATTAGTATCCCACAGGGACACCAGAGGAGCAGGTCCGAGCCACCAGTTTTCGGGACCTCCATCTCCACCTCGGCATCACTACACGCAGCATACAATCATCCCGTCTCTACCTCCACCTCCACAGAGCACATGGGCTGCGGGTTTTGTCGACAACCCGTTCGACACCTCCCATTTTAACACTAACAGAGATACATCCACCGAAGCTCAGGAGTCGGTGTGGGATCAGGCGGCGCACCGGTATACGACTGAGGGGATTGCACAGGGTATAGATGGTATGGATGTTAACCCACAGTGGGGTAGGGATTTACAGGGAGGCATGGGTTGGCATACAGGGCCTATGGTTTACACAAGCACCTCATCGCTTACAGGGTTGATTGCACGTTCGGACGAGATATAGTTCAGGATATCCTCAGGTGTGAACACGGCAGAATTGGCACAACAATTCGCCACAGATGAGGAGATGACCGACGAGGGTCAGTCCGCATTAAGAAACCCAACGAGGCAGCGCACCAGCTTAATATATTCCCCTCCGTACCCACCACCTCAGCCATGACTGTATTTATTGGAATATTTGGATTATTACTTATGATGCTCTATCTTACTTTATGCTTGTACGCCCGGTTTCGGGCATAACTATTTTATGTTTTTAGTATGTATGGTGTTTAGAATAACAATTGCATGAACAAAACGTCACAAAACAAACGACGATCGAGACCGTACGAGATGGAAGCACAACTTGGAGCAAGGACGCTTTGAACAAGGATGACGCAGGCACAAGAATTGAAGAATCCATAAATAGCGCGCCATCCGACTACACGTCTTGAAACCATTGGGGAGTACTACGTCTTCACCACTTTTTCAAATAGAATATACGCAAACTACTATATCACTTTAAAAACTAAGTGTGGGATTGGCAACCCCACTAACATAAACTTTTAATAGCATAACGCCTCTTTCAAAACCTAAAGTGTGGGATACATCGTATCCTTAACATTGAGGACAATGTTATTTTAAAGTGTGGGATAGCGAATGTTGCACATAACGATTCTTGTAAAATCCTCTAGTGTTGAAAAACTAAATTTTTCAAAAATTTAAAACTTTTCGAATTATAAAACACTAAGGATTATAAAATTCTATAAAAGATCAAAAAGTTTTTGCTACAAAATAGACAAAAAGGGTAAAACATGGTTGAAAACTTTTTGCGAAAATCAAACCAATTTTCCAAAAGAGCATTACATAACGAAAGGCCCAATTCGACCTGCTAAAATTGTTGTGAGGCACCCCCAAATAAGGCTTTATAAGCATTCATTTTTAGTGCTTCACTATACTTCCGTTGAGAGCGCCGATGTTAACATCTCGAAATCAGAACTTGCTCTTGATCTACATTTCGGAATCACACTTTTTGACGAGGATGATTAAGTTAGAACCTCAGCTATTTGTGAAGACAAAAACAACCCCCACTACATATCTTCGTTTCCATCTTCATTCCACGAAACCCATTTACCTCTACTTATCTATTCTATCCACTTCATAAATAAAAGAAATAAATCCCGACAAAATCATTCTTTTCGGGAAAACCCTCTACAAAACCGCATTAGAAAAAAAATGCGAGCATCCGAGCCAATTATCAAAGAAGACCGCCAAAAGGAGACCTCGAAGAGAAAAGCAAAAGATGCTTGTGCAAAAAAAAAAAATTTGTTGATGAATAAAGGTTCTGAGAAAGGGAGCAGAACCAGAAACGATTCGAGAAAAGAAACTCCAGGCAGTCAAAAAGAAGGATGCTTACCATAAAATTCCTGACAAAAAGCTGAAAGGATCGCTAAAATCGATCTTTCAAAAGAAACTCCTATCTATCAAAACCCTTCGCACCCTAGAAACCTCCAAATCCCCATTTCTTCACAATCCAAGCTGAGTCGATATCTGAAAATTCTCTCAAATAAGTGATGGAGATTTGAGTCTTGATTAAGCCTATGACGAAGAGTGTAAGCATGACTGGCTAAGAGTCTCTTCATTTCTTAGAACTATAGGACACCCTAAACACTTTAGTGAAATGAGTGACCCGAGTGAGATAGCCTCAGTTATGTAACCTACTCTCATGCTTGCGGAAAAAAGTTTAAGAATAGCAAAAAGAATAAAAACCTAAGTTTTCGCTCTTCCGTCTTGCGGAACAAAAACAACTTGATCACTACGATTAAAAGTCCTCGCTGTTTAAAGTTCGGAAGTTTGCTTGAGGACAAGCAAAGTCTAAGTGTGGGATATTTGATATCGGCTAAAAAGTCATGTTTTTACCCCCGATATTGAGTCCCAAAAGCATAAAGTTCAAAACTTTGTCGGCAAAATAATCGTTTTTTCGGTTAAATTTGTATATAAAGTAATAACGAATACGATGCAAAAAGAATCAAGAGAAACGGAGCTAAAACGAACATCCTAGAGCGAAAATGGTGGAAGATAATAAATTAAGTTACGATCCAGTGAAATCAGGCTGACCAGGCCAGCAAACGGCCTGCCATATGGCTTGCTAAACGGCCTGCCAAATGGTCAGAGCATATGGGCTTGATAAACGGCTTGCCTTAGCAAACGGCCTCCAAAAACGGCCTGCCAAACGGCCTGCTAAACGGCCTGCTAGCCATTTGCAGGCAAATTTTGTGTCTATTTAAAGGCTTTTTGTCATCCAATTTCCACACACCTCTCTTCACTCTCTCACTACAATACACTTTCTCTCACTAGAGCTTTCAAGGCCTTCTCACCTCCGAGCGAGAAATTAAGTACCCGGAGGCGAACACCGAAGATTGTAATAGGAGCGGTCTAGAGGACGTCAGCACTTGTAATGGTCCAGATCTCGTCTGTAAATGGTGAACGCTTTCCTTAATTTAATGATGTTATCTTATTATCTTAAGTTGCTTTCATCTTGCATGATTATCTATCTGTTACAAATGTTTATTATATGTTGAATACTTTATCTGAGACTTATTATACTGTTATGCTGAAACCCTGACAGTTTAGAAGTTTAAGTTACGGATCACCCTTTCCGCTTATTCACGTGGCTATAACCTAGTATTAGGACCTGATCAACCCTAGGATACAAGGTAAGTAGTTATGTGTGCTTAACGTCACAATAGGGATATAGTACCTACGTACGAATAACCACTCATTCGTCATAGAAGAGCTGCCCATTTAGGTTGTGATTAGAGTTAGCAACAGAGAGTTCAGTGAACACTAGCTTGCTCAAAAGCATGATTCGATTCAAAAGCAATGTTCTTGAGATGTTGTAAGATGATCCGGGGTTGAATAAGTGATCGCAAAGGAGAGACCTCTAACCCAATTTGCAGTACCTTAGAATATCTAAGATTGCACATCTGTTAATGTTAAGGCATAGCATAGTGACTAAGTGGTAGAATATTGCTTTAGTTAGACCAACTAGGATTAAGAAAAGCTGAGACTTTCCTTTATTGGGTATACCACTTTGTTCATGTACCTAGGACTCTATCCATAAGGTTGTTTAAACCTTTTAGGTTAACGTTGGGAGTAGGGATATCCGTCTTAGCCAGAATCTTCAAGGCCTAAACTCTTAGTGACAAATCAGTTAGGTTCATAGCCCAGTTGATTGAGGTTTAGTGTTTATCCTAGGAAGTTAAACTCTTTTGCTAATTCCCCTTCAGAATTCTATTTTTCATACCTATCTATCTTTATTTTATAAGTTAAAATGCTGTTTTATCTAGTTAATCTTAATCTATCACCTCTTGTCACTAGGGTTAACTATATAGGCACTTTTGTCCCACATTACTGAGCAAACATACAAAAATACGAACCTGAGTTATATTTACCACTTACTCGTTAAAAGGAAGACAAGTAGGTGAGTTATAGCTAGGAACCCCAGCTAAATATAAATGATAAAACCATTACTCTCTTTTGGTAGCTAATTCTGACGTGTTGCGACCTAACGACACCGCACAAATAAAACCGTCCGTTTTGGCCATATCAATACTGAATATACAATTTCTGACATTATTTGAAGATCTTCGAAATAAGCACCCTATCTGAGAGATAATCACCACCAGCACTGCCTCAATGATTGATTTTCATGGAGCAATCAGCAGAGCCGTGGATTATATTCTCATTGGACTTCAAGATTTGTCACGAGCCGAAATTGCACATTACCTATCTTTCAGAAGATCTTCAAGAGAAGTACCGGATCTGCTACCACTTTTGGTCTGACACTTTCTCCAAATCTATCCACCAAGACTCACATTCCCTCTAGAAGACCACGATTACAACTACCAGGGGGAATGTCTGCTTTTTAGGCATCATTACGGTCGAGCCAACGATCTTAAACAAAAGCGCTTCTCGGGAGGCAACCCGTGCAATAAAGTAGAGTAGAAGAATAAAGGATGAAAAATGAGCCGATCAATAAAGGACGTATCTTCCAAGATTGCTGAAACGACATGTCTTCATCTGCTAGGGGTACTACTTTCTTCCCGTTACTAGCTCATATTTCAATTATGCTACATCCTAGCTTATCACTAAGTGTGGGATTCCAACCCAAATAAACACTAGAAAAATAATCCCAAATCTTTAATTAAAACTCCTAAGTGTGGGATACACTTGGAACATTGGAGACAATGTTCGTCTAAGTGTGGGATGTTGGTATAACCTTTTTATGCTGAATTTAAATAACCCCATTACAAAGATTTCGAGTTCTTAAGTCAAATTTCAAATTTTTAACAAGAGAAAACCTTTCCAAAAAAGTATTTTCAAAATCCTAAAACGTTTGTAAATAAAACTAAGGCTTAAATAAGGTAGAAATCTTGTTGGGACGAACCGAATCTCTAATAGAGCATTGCATGACTAGGAATTATCGACCTAAATTGATTATGGTAAGGCACCCAAATAAGACCAACATTCATCATTAATGCTTCGCTATTTTCCATTGAGAGTGTCGATGTCTGTACTCAAATCAGAACTTGCTCTAGATCTGTATTTCAAAGTAACGAAATGTGATTCGTGTATAATCAGAAGATCTAGACATTTGTCAAAATAAGCCTTTCACACCACTTCTACCACACCAACTCATCCACATCATCTTTACTATCACTCGAAAAATCCAGAAAATGAGATTCCTTCCGAAAACCCGATGTTATAAACCTCTCAAATATCATGGCAAAGGTCTTGAAAAAGTTTACCGGCAAAAAGTTTCTCGAGATAAAATCTCCAAAAAAAGAAAGAAAAGAAACGCCGAAGTAGTACTTGACCACTAATGCTTATCACTTCAAAGGAGAAAAGTTCAAGAGTGCTTCTCAAAAAGTATCAGCACTCTTATCTATCTTATGTTTTCCGAAAATCCAAATAAAAGTCTTTAAAAAGACTATATTACCTTTTTCTCACCCTTAAAATAACTTCACCACCACTCCAAAATTCCTTTCCATCATTCTAAATTGACAAATGACCTAGAAGCTATGGTTATTACCGTTTTCACATTAGTAGCAAGGATTTAAGTCTTTATCAAGCCTATGACAATGGGTGCCACATGACTGGCTATGAGTAAATTCATTTCTTAGATCTATAGGGAACCCTAATCACTTGTATGATTTGAGTGACCCGTGAAAGCCACCTTAAGTCATGTAACCTCTTCGCATGCTTATAGAGATAGTTTTAACCCTAACATAGATAACTCACCTTATTTTTCACTCTTATAATAAAAAGCAAACCGCTTAGGCTATCAGAAAATAAACTCTGAAAGGATTTCTTAAAGTAAAAACGAGAAGTTTGCTTGAGGATAAGCAAAGTCTAAGTGAGGGATATTTGATATCGGCTAGAAAATCACGTTTTCACCCCGGTATTGAGGCCCAAAAATAATAAAGTTCCAGACTTTATTGCCAAAATACCCGCTTCATCGGTTAAAATTGAAGATCAAGTGATTACGAAGACGGTGCAAAAAGAATCAAGAGAATCGGAGCTAAAACGAAGTTTCTAGAGCGAAAACGGTGAAGGACAAGAAACCAAGCTACGATCAAGGAAATGAAGTTACGATCTAGTGAAATCAGCAAGTCAAACGGCCTTCCAAACAGCTAGCCATAGTGGAAAATGGATTGCCAAACGGCCAAAGCAAACGGGCATTGAAAACGGGCCACCATTGCAAACGGGCTGTGCAAATGGCTTGCCAAACGGCCTGCCAGCCGTTTGCAGGCCTATTTTACTTCTATTTAAAGGGTCGGTGTCATCCATTTTTACGGAAACTTCAATTCACTTCTTACTCTCTCTTTCTATAATATTAGTCATACTTTCAAGGTCTTCGACTCCGTGCGGGAAACCTAGTACCCGGAGAAGAACGCCAAAGATTGTATTTGGAGCGGTTTGGAGTTTGAAGTTGTCACTTTTGTATTCGGAACTCATTTAATCTACTTGTACTTCTATCCTTTGTCTTTACATAATGTTTCACATTATTATTCTTTGTGATATTGTTGCCATGATTAGCGAGTAGTTATCTTTAGTGTATGCTATTATGTAGTCAGTTATAATGCCAAAATAATATTATGGTTTGTGTATGTAGTCGAGATGTTTTTTGATTATGCTTTAAAATCAATCGCTTTTCCAACTAATAGAACGTAGTCATCGGCTCTGCTATTGGGAAGTAGCGAACCTCGATTTAGAGTACACTATCTGTGTCACCCCTTGGTAAGAGAAGTCTATCGGATACAACGTAAGTTTGACTGAGGCAAACCATTTGTAGTAAGTCAATCGAGCCTTGGATTCCGACTGAGGACTCTTTCGTAGTGAAATATCTGACTAGATCCCTAGTACATTGTCGGTCCTAGACCATGCTAGTGAAGTCACCAAGCATATAAACTTCGTACGTGCACGCTGAAGCACAACGGTTGTTGTAAGCTGTACCTCTGCTAAGTAAGGCCATGGAACCCGGTTAGTGTTGATAAGTACACTGCACCATAACGTTGTCTCAAGCATTGCACCCCGCTTGAGGGATTCTTAGTTAATTAAGGAACTGTTTGTTTAAACACATAAAGGATTGGACTGTTAGGATAACCGAACGTGTTCATGGAAGTCAAACCAGACTTTGCCATGGTGTTCTTTATGGTTGAACTCTTTTTAGGGCCTAACTATCTTTTTAAACTCAATCATTAACGAAAGTATTGAAACACATTACATCTCTTGGATATGGCAAACCCTGTATTCTATTATGCTTAAGAAAGTTTAGACCTTTGTGGAATGTTAATATGTCACCCAACCGAGTCGCTCAATTGGATGAGCCGTCTGAACGTTTATGCCTGTAATCAGACTGCACGGGCGTCGGAGGTAAGGGACGTTGCTGTCTATTCAGAATCTTCAAGCCTAATGCATTACCCAGTGACATGTCTTATGACAGGGGCGTTTAGGACCAGTAATGAGAACAAGGTCACTACCTATTCATGAGTCAGCATTCCATAATCTCGGCAAAGTAACTGATGAAATCATAGTATGCGCTTGTTTTAACCTTATCTGAATTACAAATTTTATCGCATTTACTTTAATTTATCTTATAATTTAGAAAACCTAAAATTAGGTAACAAACCACTACTCCTTTACTTTAGGATTATCTTAAGCTTTACTTATAGGTTCGATTCTACTGATATCTTAAAAATACGAATCTAGGTCATACTTCCCGAGTAGTACGATTTAGGCCCCGCTAATTATAAATTTAAAATGCTTGCTCTCTCTTGATAAGCAGGTTCTGGCGCCTTACGACCTAACGACATCGCATAAATAAAACCCTCCGTTTTGGCCATATCACATGACAAAGGTCTTGAAAACGTTTGCCGGCAGAAAGTTTCTCGAGACGAAATCTCTAAAACAAAGAAAAATATGTATTTTCAAAGTTCTGAGAAATGGAGTAGAATTAATAAAGAGAAACTCCGAAGAAGAACTTGACCACAAACGCCTATCACTCTAAAGGAGGTAAGTCCGAAAAGTGCTTCTCAAAAATATCAGTACTTCTATCTATCCTATATCTCGAATAAAAGTCTTTAAAAAGACTACACTACCCTTTTTCACCCCTTTTAAAACAACTTTACCACCACTCCAAAATTCCTTTCCAACATTCCAAATTGACAAATGACCTAGAAGCTATGGATACTACCATTTTCACATTAGCAGCAAGGATTTGAGTCTTTATCAAGCCTATAACAATGGGCGCAACATGAATGGCTATGAGTGAATTCATTTCTTAGATCTATAGGGCACCCTAAAAACTTGAGTGATTTGAGTGACCCGTGAAAGCTAGCCTAAGTCATGTAACCTCCTCGTATGCTTGCAGAGATAGTTTCAACCCTGACGTAGATAACTCACCTTATTTTTCGCCCTTATAATAAAAACCAAACCGCTTGGGCTATTAGAAAGGAAACTCCGAAAAAAAATTTTAAAGTAAAAACTAGAAGTTTTCTTGAGGACAAGCAAAGTCTAAGTGTGGGATATTTGATATCGGCTAAAAATTCATGTTTTCACCCCGGTATTGAGGCCCAAAAACAATAAAGTTACAAGCTTTATCGCTAAAATACCCGCTTCGTCGGTGGAAACTGAAGATAAAGTGATTACGAAGACGGTGCAAAAAGAATCACGAGAATCGGATCTAAAACGAAGATTCTAGAGCAAAAATGGTGAAAGACGAGAAACCAAGCTACGATCAAGAAAATCAGGTTAGGATCCAGTGAAATCAGCAAACTAAAGCAGGCTATATGGCTTGCTATACGGCCTACTTATAGGGAAAACGGTCTGCCATACGGCCCAGCCAAACGGCCAAGCCAAACGGCCAAGCCAAACGGCTGACCAGTTTAAACGGGCATCAAAAACAGCATGACATACGGCTTGCCAACTGTATGCATGCCAATTTCACTTTTATTTAAAGGGTCTTTCTCATCCATTTTTACAGACACTTCAATTCACTTCTTTCTCTCTCTTTCTACAATATTAGTCATACTTTCAAGGTCTTCGACTCCGTGCGGGAAACCTAGTACCCGGAGAGTAACGCCGAAGATTGTATTAGGAGCGGTCTAGAGTTTAAAATTGTCACTTTTGTATTCAGAACTTGTTTAATCTACTGGTACTTCTATCCTTTGTCTTTACATAATGTTTTCCATTATTATGCTTTGTGATATTGTTGCCATGAATAGCGAGTAGTTATCTTTAGTGTATGCTATGATGTAGTTAGTTATAATGTAGTAATAATGTTATGGTTTGTGTATGTTGTCGAGATATTTCCTGATTATGCTTTGAACACAATCGATTTTCCAACTAATAGAACGTAGTTATTGGCTCTGCTATTGGGAATTCGCGAACCTCTATTCAAAGTACACTATCTGTATCACCCCTTGGTAAGAGAAGTCTATCGGATACAATGTAAGTTTGTCTGAGGCACACCAGTTGTAGTAAGTCCACCGAGCCTTAGATTCTGACTGAGGACTCTTTCGTAGTGAAACATCTGACTAGACCCCTAGTACATTGTCGGTCCTAGACTATGCTAGTGTAGTCACCTAGCATATAAACTTCGTACGTGTGACGACCCGGAAATTTTCGACCAAATTTAAACTTAATCTTTATATGATTTCGACATGATAAGCAAAGTCTGTAAGGTTAAGTCTCAAAATTTTTAGAATTGTTTACATGAATACATTTGTCCTTCGACTATTACCGACGATTCACGAACTATTGGTTGTAAATTAATATATATATATATATATATATATATATATATATATATATATATATATATATATATATATATATATATATATAGAAATATATAATAATTTGAAATTATAACATATATATGATCTTTAATATAATGTAATTCTATGAATAAGAAATATTCAATAAAAGTTTTTTAAAAAAAATAAAAAAAATATAATGTAGTTAGTAAATTATAATATTAATATATTAATTGTAATTACAAAAGTAATATTAATTATTATATTATTATTACATTCATTATTATTATTAATATTAATATTAGTATTATTATTATTAGACGTTATTATTATTAATATTATCAGTATTCTATTATTGTTAATGTTTGTATTGGTACTTTATTAACAACATTATCAATGCTACTATAAATATTATCATTAATAATTATTATCAGTATTATTGTTTATTTGTTATTATTAACAAAATCATTATTTATATTATTAGTATTATTGTATTTAGATTACTATTAATATAATTATAATTATTAAATATTAATAATAATTATAAAAAAAAGAAGATCATACGTACTGTTATATATATAAACTGATATATATACAGATTACAGATATATATTAATCGTATAATTAGGATAGATAAATTGATTAACACCCTAGTCGACAAGCAAACCATCACTATCTGTTTAAATCTTGTTTATCTTCTTCCTCCTAATTGATATTTATAATTGATTTCCTTGTCTGAGTATTGTTATCAATCGACATCATTGCCCACTACCATACAATCCCAATCAATTCATATTACAGCATCCATATATTACTTACACTCTAAAAACCCTACTACAAGTTGAATTATAGGGGAGAGAAAACGAATCAGAATCAAAGAAGTAAACCCAGTCCCTGTTCGTGTTATTTTTTTTTTTTTAAAACTCAAATGCGAATCAATCTTCAAAAACTATAAATGCAAGATTGTTAGGAATCCTATGAACAATCTTTCTGCAAAATTTTAGAATCCAATTCTTCGTATCGATTTCTAATTCACGAGTCAAAGTTTATGTTTTAAAAAGTCAACAGATGGTTCATCATGAAATTCGAACGTGTTTTAGTGTTTTAAGTTAAATTGATTATCCAGAAAGTTTTCATTAACGATTTACTATCTATTTCATATTGTAAATTTTATATAAAATTGGCTAGATTTCAAAATCACTAATGGAGTTCTTGTGTTCTTCGCTAAACTGCAGCTGCTTATTTTTTTTATTTAATTCTTTGCTGTCAATTAAAATATCATATGTAAGAGCGTTTGGTTTCGTTTATGTATTTTTAAAACAAACAAATTATAGTTTAAGTCATGAGTTATAGTGCAAGTAAACGGGTTAAATAAATTTTTTTATATGGTTAATCAGAAAAACAGAATTGCTGGAGTGGTATTGAGTATGAGTGGATTAACGCAAAGTCACGGGTTCGAGCCCGGGCATGGGCTATTTTTTTAGAACATCTTACTTTGAGGTAGTTTATTATTATTATTATTATCATTATTATTATTATTATTATTGTCATGATTGTTAGTGTTATTATTATTATTGTTATTATTAATGTTATAAAGATTATTATTATTATCACATGTAAAAGTATTATAGTTATTATCATTATTATTATTAATAACATTAGTATTAATATTATTAGCATTGTTACTACTAAAAATTATTATTGCTACAACTATATTAGTATTATTGTCGATTTTACTACTAGTATCATTATAAGTGTTATTATTATTATTAATATTATTATAAAGATCATCAATATTAAAAATTTTCAATATCGTTATTATTAGTATTATAATTATAATTATAATTATTATTAATATAAGTATGATGATAAAATTTTCATTTATTATGATTATCAACACATGTATGGATATTATTATTATTATTATCACTAATACAATTATATGAATATTCTATATAACTATATATAAATCATATTAACGTTACTTATATAAAAACTTACATACAACAAATTAAGTATTTTTAATATAATACCAAATATATAGATATTAATATAACTATATTAATCACTTTAAATACATATACAAAATAAATAAATAAATATATATATATATATATATATATATATATATATATATATATATATATATAAGTATATATATATATATAATTTAAGATATAAAATAAAATATATGTTTTAAAAAGGAATCTAGTATAAACCTTATATAACTACAAAATATATATAAATAATATATATATTAATAAATGAAATTATGATATTTCTATTATATGTTTTAATAGAAATACAAATGATATAGGTTCATGAATCCAAGGCCAAACCCTGCATTGTTCAATGTCGTCATATGTATTTTTACTACAAAATACATTATGTGAGTTCATTTGATTCCCTTTTACTCTTTACATTTTTTGGGACTGAGAATACATGCGCTGTTTTTATAACTGTTTCCAAAATGCTTTTGAGATATATTTTTGAACTGAGAATACATGAACTGCTTTTATAAATAATTGACGAAATAGACACAAATATTCAAAAATACATTCTATGATAGAATTATTTGGATTCAGAGGTTCGATTTAGTAGTTAACGGAGAGATGATTTTGCATTGCGTACGCATTAGCTCCCTTTTTAACTACCATCGGCGGGATGATTTTACATTGCACGCATGCACTAGCCCCCGATGTATTGTATTGTATTATAGTCGACTTTGTAGTTGGTAACTGAGGGATGATTTTTCATTTCGTACGCATTAGCCCCCGTTTCAGCTACCCTCGGAAGGATGATTTTGCATTGCGTACGCATTAGCCCCTGTTGTATAAATTATATTGTATTAACTACCATGGTGAGATGATTTTGTCATTGCACTACGCATTAGCTACCGTTGGTGAGTTGTTTGATAGATTCCGGTGTTCTTCATATGAATGATTTTACAGCAGGAATAGACCTGCACAGATTGTTTTCTAATAATGAGTATCTTGTGGTCTATTATATTATTGAAAATGATTGATTATGAAAAACTAATGAACTCACCAGTCTTTTGGTTGACACTTGAAAGCATATTTATTCTCAGGTATTAAAGAAATCTTTCGCTGTGCATTTGCTCATTTTAGAGATATTACTTTGAGTCATTCATGACATATTTCAAAAGACGTTGCATTCGAGTCGTTGAGTTCATCAAGATTATTATTAAGTCAATTATAGTTGGATGTATTATGAAATGGTATGCATATCATCAACTTTCGATGTAAGGAAAGTTTGTCTTTTCAAAACAAATGCAATGTTTGTAAAATATATCATATAGAGGTCAAGTACCCCGCGATGTAACCAAATGTAATGTATTCGTCCAGATGGATTAGGACGGGTCATTAGAGTTGGTATCAGAGCAGTGGTCTTAGCGAACCAGGTCTTGCATTAGTGTGTCTAACTGATAGTTGTTTAGATGCATTAGTGGGTCTGGACTTCGACCGTGTCTGCATGTCAAAAGTTTTGCTTATCATTTCGTGTCTAAAATTATTTGCTTATCATCCTTAAAGTATAGACACGTCTTACTGCCTCTATTGCATAGACAGTGTATAGATAAATTCATATCTTAGCGTATCTGTTATCGTTACCTTTGTCTGACAGCTTCCGTAGATTCCTCCATAATTTATGGGATTTTAGTATTATATATGCATATGTAAATTATGTATTGTAGGGTACTAATCTACATCCTATAATCTATTTGTTATTGAAAATCCTTCATCTGATCGTACGAGATGAATCCCTCAACTAGTTTGAGTCCTTCAGATTCCGATAGTTATTCCGATATGGAAACACACTTGAGCTCCGAAAGCAGTATAACCGGAATGGATCAACCAATCGGACATCATCAATTCATCTGATATGTTCGTAGTCTAATTAATCAATGGAGATGCGAAGAAGGCGATCCTTTCCACCAACTGAATTCACCTCATGGTGAAGAACCTGAAGCACTTACCGGTGAACCTGTTCGAGATAACATTTCCTCTCTCATTTCGAGGATATCTAGCAATGATTATATGATATCCCAAATTCTAAACCTTATTCATCCGCTCGTTTCAACCGACAATCATCCCGGAATAATAGAAGAAGTCAACGAACTTCGCGCTCGAGTAATCAATTTGGAGAATATGGTGCAAAAATTACCAGCTTCAGCAATATCATCAGCACCAACAGTACCATCAATAACTGCACCAGTACCATCAACAATCCATGCCTCAACATCTCATTCTGTACCTCGAGTATAATCACCGTTTTATGTATCGTTCTACATCAATTATCTTCGTTCTTCATAGTGATTATGTAATCTCTAAAGTCTTAGAGATTATTTATTCTAGCTCAAACTGAAAATCAAATGAGATTAATATCATATTAACTCATTAAATCCATAATTACTTCTGAAGAAAATATATATGTATATATGTTTTTATAAAGATTGTAATTAAAAATTCTTTTGTACAAACTGTTAATGGTGAAAATATTTTAACGGGTAGGTAATACCCGAGGAATATTTAGATTTCACATTAATAAGTTACAATGTATATTCTTCGAATTTGATTCAACGATCATTTACTATCCTACTTACATCCACAGATATACGAATCCGTCCACCACAGAATAACCATTTTCATTCAATTTCATATTTGAATTTTGACCTATCAGAATCAAACAAGTGGCATAATGAAGAAAACGTTGGACAAAATAAAATTTGTTAGAAACAAAAAAATTAACTATGAGAAATTTTGTTAAGAATTCACACTAACAAAATCCTAGCTAACTGTTCCTAGCTAACGGATTACATTTTATTTATCGCAATTTATTTCATCGCAATTTAATTTACGCACTTTATTTATCGTCATTTAAATACGGTTATTTACGCATTTAAATATCGAGACACGTATACAAGGTTTTGACATATCATATCGACGCATCTATATATATTATTTGGAATAACCATAGACACTCTATATGAAGTAATGATCGAGTTAGCTATACAGGGTTGAGGTTGATTCTACAATAATATATATACTTTGAGTTGTGATCGAGTCTGAGACATGTACATGGGTCACGATACGTATTAATTAATTCGAATATTATATATTAAACTATATATGAATTATTGGACTTTTAACTGTGGACTATCGACTGTGGACTAATAACATTGGACAATTAAAATGAATTAAAATATTGATTATAACATATGAAACTAAACATTTATTCAAGTTTGTCACTTGATTTCATCTTAAACCTCATTTGTATCTTGACGATTACAATCTGCGTTTAAATCTTTCATGATTCTCGAAAAACACCTCAATCGAGAGGATGAACCAACCGTACTTCATTTACAGAAGGAAAGATTTATGCATATAGTTATGCACCTGGAAAAAAAAACTCTCGGAAGCTGAGTAAACGTTTAACATGCAGCTTTGCCAATTCCTTTAGCATTGTTATTACCGAAAATAACTTTACAATCCCTCTCCAAATTAGCCGATTTTGTCACAGCTCCAGCAAGTCAACTTCGACTTGCAGTCGTACTAGTCTTATTATAACCTTGATGTATACGATTTTCCTTTTGTCATCATTACCGGGGAACTGTTTATATCTCACCACATTAGCAGTAAACTTACCAACAACTTCGTTGATCTTTGACTTTCCGAAAAATCATTATAATTATCGAAACCCTATCCGCATCTTGTAACGATAATTGCCATACCAATTACCGAGAATCAGCAATCAATATTTTGAATCTCGCAACATTTATACATATAACATTCACCTCTTAGAATCATGATCTTCCATTCTGAAATTTTGAAAAACACTCAGTCTACGAAATCGATACTCCAAATTTTGAAAATTGCTGATGAAGCAGCAAAAGCTGTAAACGATCTTAACAGTCAAAAGTTTAATGATAAAGAATAATATGTTGGCAAAGCCTAGAAAGGTTGGAACTGGAAAATAAATTGAGCAAAATATGAAGGAGGCTGTGAACAAATCGCAAAGACTAAACCTGCATTCAAAGAATCCAAATGATTCAGTATCTGCTGAAGTCATTAATGAATACCTTGCTCCTGACTCTAAACCTTTACGAACAAATCTTCTTCATCATCCATTGATATTAGAAATTCTAAGATATCATCGTATATTTTATTATAAATATCATCGATATTTCTGAAGATATTTTCATAACTATTCTTATCTGAAATCATTCATTTCTTCGCAATATCAGTAATACATCAGAAAGGAAACTATTTCAGTTTCTAAATTCCGAAAAGTTCGAATTTAAAATTTGGATGCTTTTGAAGTAGTGTTGGGAACTGAAGCATGAGTTAGTATAATATAATGACACTTGATCAACGTGATTATATTACAGTAAGTCATGCTGAGTTTCTATTGAAACGTGATGATTCACAGATCATAACGTCATCGTGTGCCATTTTACACGACTCTTACATTTCGTTTAATCTATAAACATATTAAGAACATGTTTTTTCTTGATAGTCCTATCTTTCCCTTGAATTCTGGTAATTTGACAAGTTAGATCGTGCTATTACGTTTATTCTTGTTTAGAACATTAAGTTCATTCGAAACTCCATACTTACGAATTCTGGACCGTTACTCGCTTTAATAGAGGTCGAGAAGATAATAAAAAGGCAAAGAGCTCCAAAATATAAGAGAAAATATAAAGCCCAATAACAACACGGAAATTACAAACCGTGTATATCAATGTTTATCGCAACATAAAGACACGGGAGAATTAAAAATACTATAACCCCAAGGGCAAAGTAGAAGAAAACAGATTCCTCTGGTGGAAGTTAGAAAAGGAGAATGAATGTTGCGATAGTAAGGATAAGGACAAGGATTAGAACAGGATTAAGCATTTTCACAATCTTTTGAATTTGGGAATTGAGCATAGGAGTGGTAAAAGTAATGGAACGGAAGAGGTTAATTTATAGTGAAATATCTGATAAAGAGATCGAGGCAGATAATCGCATTTAATTAAAGAGATTTTATTCACCAAAGAATCAAATCTTTCAGATCTCGATGATTTTCTCTAAATCCCTTGAATTCTGGAAATCAACCATATCTACGTCAAAAATTTTAACGAAACACTATTTACTCATCTCACTCTTTTGTGATAGCTTCATTCGTACTCTTCGAATAATCGAATTAATTTATCCTTATTACTCAATGGTAATAAAACACTATTTATCAGCTCATATAAGTCATGGAAACATACCTATTGTCAATTATAATGATTCCACTCAAATTTCGGGACGAAATTTCTTTAACGGGTAGGTACTGTGACGACCCGAAAATTTTCGACCAAATTTAAACTTAATCTTTATATGATTTCGACATAATAAGCAAAGTCTGTAAGGTTAAGTCTCAAAGTTTTTGGAATTGTTTACATCAATACATTTGTCCTTTGACTATTACCGACGATTCACAAACTATTGGTTGTAACTTAATATATATATATATATATATATATATATATATATATATATATATATATATATATATATATATATATATATATATATATATATATATATATATATATATATATATATATATATATATATATATATATATATATAGAAATATATAATAATTTGAAATTATAACATATATATGATCTTTAATATAATGTAATTCTATGAATAAGAAATATTCAATAAAAGTTATTTAAAAAAATAAAAAATATAATGTAGTTAGTAAATTATAATATTAATATATTAATTGTAATTACAAAAGTAATATTAATTATTATATTATTATTACATTCATTATTAATATTAATATTAGTATTATTATTATTAGACGTTATTATTATTAATATTATCAGTATTCTATTATCGTTAATGTTTGTATTGGTACTTTATTAACAACATTATCAATGCTACTATAAACATTATCATTAATAATTATTATCAGTATTATAGTTTATTTGTTATTATTAACAAAATCATTATTTATATTATTAGTATTATTGTATTTAGATTACTATTAATTTAATTATAATTATTAAATATTAAGAATAATTATAAAAAAAGAAGATCATACGTACTGTTATATATATAAACTGATATATATACAGATTACAGATATATATTAATCGTATAATTAGGATAGCTAAATTTATTAACACCTTAGTCGACATGCAAACCATCACTATCTGTTTAAATCTTGTTTATCTTCTTCCTCCTAATTGATATTTCTAATTGATTTCCTTGTCTGAGTATTGTTATCGGTCGACATCATTACTCACTACCATACAATCCCAATCAATTCATATTACAGCATCCATATATTACTTACACTCTAAAAACCCTGCTACAAGTCGAATTATATGGGAGAGAAAACGAATCAGATTCAAAGAAGCAAACCCAGTCCCTGTTCGTGTTATTTATTTATTTTTTTCAAAACTCAAATGCGAATCAATCTCCAAAAACTATAAATGCAAGATTGTTAGGAATCCTATGAACAATCTTTCTGCAAAATTTTAGAATCCAATTCTTCGTATCGATTTCTAATTCATGAGTCAAAGTTTATGTTTTAAAAAGTCAACAGATGGTTCATCATGAAATTCGAACGTATTTTAGTGTTTTAAGTTAAATTGATTATCCAGAAAGTTTTCATTAACGATTTACTATCTATTTCGTATTGTAAATTTTATCTAAAAGTGGCTAGATTTCAAAATCACTAATGGAGTTCTTGTGTTCTTCACTAAACTGCAGCTGCTTATTTTTTTTTATTTAATTCTTTGCTGTCAATTAAAATATCATATGTAAGAGCGTTTGGTTTCGTTTATGTATTTTTAAAACAAACAAATTATAGTTTAAGTCATGAGTTATAATTGATCTGGCCAATCTGAATAAGAAGAAGAGGAAGAACAGGCGAGTAAACGGGTTAAATAAATTTTTTTATATGGTTAATCTGAAAAACAAAATTGTTGGAGTGGTATTGAGTATGAGTGGGTTAACGCAAGGTCACGGGTTCGAGCCCGGGCATGGGCTATTTTTTTAGAACATCTTACTTTGAGGTAGTTTATTATTATTATTATTATTATTATTATTATTATTATTATTATTATTATTATTATTATTATTATTATTATTATTATTATTATTATTATTATTATTATTATTGTCATGATTGTTAGTGTTATTATTATTATTGTTATTATTAATGTTATAAAGATTATTATTATTATCACATGTATAAGTATTATAATTATTATCATTATTATTATTAATAACATTAGTATTAACATTATTAGCATTGTTACTACTAAAAATTATTATTGCTACAACTATATTAGTATTATTGTCGATTTTACTACTAGTATCATTATAAGTGTTATTATTATTATTATTAAGATCATCAATATTAAAATTTTTCAATATCGTTATTATTAGTATTATAATTATAATTATTATTATTAATATAAGTATGATGATAAAATTTTCATTTATTATGATTATCAATACAAGTATGGATATTATTATTATTATTATCACTAATAGATGTATTATTATTATTTTTATGATTGGGATTATTATTATTATTATTATTATTATTATTATTATTATTATTATTATTATTATTATTATTATTATTATTATTATTATTATTATTATAATACAAGTTATCATTATGTTCGTAACTATTAGTATTATTATTAGTATTATTATTATTATTATTATTATTATTATTATTATTATTATTATTATTATTAAACAAAAGTATCATTTTTAACAATATCATTCTTATTATTAATATTATCAGTTTTAATAAAATTACTGTTATTATTAGTAAATCATTAATATCAAAACTGTCATTTTTGGAACAAATAAATATATTGTACATAAAACATACTTATTATATATAATACAATTATATTAATATTCTATATAACTATATATAAATCATATTAACATTACTTATATAAAAACTTACATACAACAAATTAAGTATTTTTAATATAATACTAAATATATAGATATTAATATAACTATATTAATCACTTTAAATACATATACAATATATATATATATATATATATATATATATATATATATATATATATATATATATATATATATATATATATATATATATATATATATATATATATATATATATATACATATATACATATATCATATAATTTAAGACATAAAATAAAATATATGTTTTAAAAAGGAATCTAGTATAAACCTTATATAACTACAAAATATATATAAATAATATATATATTAATAAATGAAATTATGATATTTCTATTATATGTTTTAATAGGAATACAAATGATATAGGTTTGTGAATTCAAGGCCAAACCCTGCATTATTCAATGTCGTCATATGTATTTTTACTACAAAATACAGTATGTGAGTTCATTTGATTCCCTTTTACTCTTTACATTTTTTGGGACTGAGAATACATGCGCTGTTTTTATAACTGTTTTCTAAATGCTTTTGAGATATATTTTTGAACTGAGAATACATGAACTGCTTTTATAAATGATGGACGAAATAGACACAAATATTCAAAACTACATTCTATGATAGAATTATTTGGATTCAGATGTTCGATTTAGTAGTTAACGGAGAGATGATTTTGCATTGCATACGCATTAGCTCCCGTTTTAACTACCATCGGCGGGATGATTTTGCATTGCACGCACGCACTAGCCCCCGATGTATTGTATTGTATTATAGTCGACTTTGTAGTTGGTAACGGAGGGATGATTTTGCATTGCGTAGGCATTAGCCCCCGTTTCAGCTACCCTCGGAGGGATGATTTTGCATTGCGTACGCATTAGCCCCCGTTGTATAAATTATATTGTATTAACTACTACGGTGAGATGATTTTGTAATTGCACTACGCATTAGCTACCGTTGGTGAGTTGTTTGATAGGTTCCGGTGTTCTTCATATGAATGATTTTACAGCAGGAATAGACCCGCACAGATTGTTTTCTAATAATGAGTATCTTGTGGTCTATTATATTATTGAAAATGATTGATTATGAAAAACTAATGAAGTCACCAGCCTTTTGGTTGACACTTGAAAGCATGTTTATTCTCAGGTATTAAAGAAATCTTCCGCTGTGCATTTGCTCATTTTAGAGATATTACTTTGAGTCATTCATGACATATTTCAAAAGACGTTGCATTCGAGTCGTTGAGTTCATCAAGATTATTATTAAGTCAATTATAGTTGGATGTATTATGAAATGGTATGCATATCGTCAACTTTCGATGTAAGAAAAGTTTGTCTTTTCAAAATGAATGCAATGTTTGTAAAATGTATCATATAGAGGTCAAGTACCTCGCGATGTAACCAAATGTAATGTATTCGTCCAGATAGATTAGGACGGGTCATTAGAGTACGTGGACGCTGAAGCACAGTGGCTGTTGTATGCTGTAACTCTGCTAAGTAATTCTTAGTTAATTAAGGAACTGTTTGTTTAAACACATAGAGGATTGGACCGTTAGGATAACCGAATGTGTTCATGGAATTCAAACCTGACTTGGTCATGGTGTTCTTTATGGTTGAACTCTTTTAAAGGCCTAACTATCTTTTTAAACCCAATCATTAACTAAAGCATCAAAACACATCACGTCTCTCAGATATGGCAAACTCTGTATTCTATTATGCTTAAGAAAGTTTAGACCTTTGTGGAATGTTAATACGTCACCCAACTGCGTCGCTCAATTGGATGAGCCGTCTGAACGTGTATGCATGTAGTCAGACTGCACGGGTGTCGGGGGTAAGAGATGTTGCTGTCTATTCAGAATCTTCAAGCCTAACGCATTACCAGTGATATGTCTTATGACAGGGGCATTTAGGTCCAGGGTAATGAATACAAGGTCACTACCTATTCATGAGCCATCATTCCATAATCTCGGCAAAGTAACTAATGAAACCATAGTATGCACTTGTTTTAACCTCATCTGAATTACAAATTTTATCGCATTTACTTTACTTTATCTTATAAACTAGAAAACCCAAAAATTATGAATAACCCACTACTCCTTCACTTTAGGATTATCTTAAGCTTTAATTATAGGTTCAATTCTACGGATATCTTAAAAATACTACCCTAGGTCATTCTTCCCTTACTCATAATAAGGAGTATTATGATTTAGGCCCCACTAAATATAAATTTAAAACTATTAACTCCCCATTTTGGCAGTTGAATCTGACGTCTTGCGGCTTGACGAAACCGCATAAATAAAACCATCCGTTTTAGCCATATCAAAAGTCTATCGGATACAACGTAAGTTTGACTGAGGCACACCGGTTGTAGTAAGTCCACCTAGCCTTGGATTCCGACTGAGGACTCTTTCGTAGTGAAACATCTAACTAGACCCATAGTACATTGTCGGTCCTAGACCATGCTAGTGTAGTCACCAAGCATATGAACTTTGTATGTGCATGCGGAAGCACAACAGTTGTTGTGACTTGTACCTCTGATAAGTAAAGCCATGGAACCCGGTCGGTGCTGATTAGTACACTTCACCATAACGCGGTCCCAAGCATTTCACCCCACTTGAAAAACATAAAGGATTGGACCGTTAGGATAACCAAACATGTTCATGGAAGTCAAATCTGACTTGGCCATGGTGTTCTTTATGGTTAAACTTTTTTCAAGGGCCTAACTACCTTTTTAAACCCAATTATTAACGAATGCATCGAAACACATCACGTCTCTCGGATATGGCAAACTTTGTATTCTATTATGCTTAAAAAAGTTTAGACCTTTGTGGAATGTTACTACGTCACCCAACCGAGTCGCTCAATTGGATGAGCCGTCTAAACTTGTATGCCTGAATTCAGACTGCACGGGCGTTAGGGGTAAGGGATGTTGCTTTCTACTCGGAATCTTCAATCCTAACGCATTACCTAGTGACATGTCTTACGATAGGGGCGTTTAGGACTAGTGTAATGAATACAAGATCACTACCTATTCATGAGCCAGCATTCCATAATCTTGGCAAAGTAACTGACGAGACCATAGTATGCGCTTGTTTTAACCTTATCTGAATTACAAATTTTATCACATTTAGTTTATTTTATCTTATAAACTAGAAAACCCAATATTAGGTAATAAACCACTACTCCTTCACTTTAGGATTATCTTAAGCTTTAATTATAGGTTCGATTCTACCGATATCTTAAAATACTACCCTAGGTCATACTTCCCTAACTCACCATAATAAAGAGTAGTACGATTTAGGCCCCGCTAAACATAAATTTAAATCTATTACCTCCCTTTCTTGATAGTTGATTCTGACGCCTTGTGGCCTGACGAAACCGCATAAATAAAACCGTCTGTTTCGATCATATCAAAGACTAAGGCCCTACACTACTCTTCCTGCTACAAGGAATCTATATCTTACATAATCCACATCGGTTACCCATGTCGGTTCTTTGATTCTCTTTCCATCACAACTATTCGTATCTCAGGGCCACTAAGTGACTTTCTATAGCTATAACTATACTTTTATCTTCAATCATACTTTAGCTACTAGTATCCTTTCTAATAACTTACACATTTCTTCATAGATATGTCTAAACTGATTCTTTTCTACATTTACCCCACACCCTTCCGTGACAACATTGGATCCTCTATGTGGACCGTCGTAATATATTTACGTTGCTCAGATGTCTTATAATGCATTACTTCACACTTCTTTTCCCGACATCATCCAGTTGTCGAACAAATGTTTTCTATCGCTGACATTATATTATACCACAGTCACGAGGATATCTAATCATTTCATAAGTATTTATACTAACACTTATAAGCTTGACAATTTCTATATTCTACCATTAAATCTATCTCGCAATCTACACTTCTCCTACAAGGTCTATCAAAATCCTACAAGGTCTGCTAACTACAATTGATCTAAAGGCAACCTGCAATTCAACATAACAAGGAAATATCTATATATAAAAGAAACATCTAATCATTATACTTATTAGGTTAAACCTAGATAATCCTAAAGTGGGTTATCCAAGTCCCCTAAACAACCGCTCTGATACCAACTTGAAACGCCCTTAACTCGTAATTTTTTAAGGTTTACAGCGCGGCGCGCCAATACCTGTGTTGCATGAACCTTCATTAAATCTCCATTGTTCCATTCTTCAACTATAGTGCATAGCGCCCTGGAGATTTTTGCGGCGCGCACTAAAGCTGCACCGACCTGCAGTGGTATTTTTCACGGTATTTGACCCAAAAGGACACCTGAACCGTTTGACTTCAAAATGATTCTTGGACCAAAACCACATTTGCAACTACAAGGAATTGATCCAAAAGACATCTTAGGTTGTTAACATGTCTACACATCAATATATATTAATCTACTTGTGACACTCAACAACATTTGAAAATCTCGACACATGAACAACTTCAATATCTGTGTTTCAAACTTCGACACAATACTTCAAAAGCATTGACTCCAATACTTGCATACAATTTTAATAGACTTACTAATACATGACCATATAACATAATTTCTTACATTTGACTTGAAAAGTTTCAATGACACTAAGAAATAAATCAATAACTACAAATATGGTGTTTAGGCTCAAGTGGTCAAGATCTTCACAAGGATGGGAAAATGGAACATCCACTTACCCTAGAGCATCTTCAAGCTAATCACGAGCTACCATCATACACCACTAGTACATAAGCTGGTCTTCAAACCTATCAAAACATTAACACTACAACGAGTAACCATTAAGCTTAGTGAGTACATAAATAAGCAAATAAGTAACAAACATAATTAGCAATGCATATAAAAATATATGACATCACTTACTACCGCAAACTATCACATATCCTACAGACCCGTAGACTAATCACAAGTTGTGATACCCGCAAAAGGCTGAATAACCACATGCACAAAAATCGGGTAACCGCACTAGGCTGATTAACCACCTAATCCATCACTAGCCTCGGATAGTCAATACTAGTCACATTAAGGATTCATCCCCGAATGTCACATGCCATCAATTGCAAGAATCCAATGAAGGCATACAACCCCCATTTACCTACGAATGTACTCACCTTGCTTTAGCATCCAATGATATCACACGAGCTATGTACTTCCTTTGAAACCTACAAGTATACCATACTTACATTACCAACTTCCAACTCTTCTAAGTATAAATCTTCACTTCCATTTGAAAGGTGTGATACTTCACATAATAAACATACTATACATCCCCCATAAGACTCAATCTTGCCCAACCGAATATGACAATTTTAAAGATTTTGACTAACAACAAACTCTAACACAAAATTATGCTTAATAACTTCTTTACTTTAAATTGTCTTGAATATAAAATATTTCTATCATCGATGAACAAACTTGCAAGACCAAAATAAGGGATTAACTATCTTGTACACAAGGTTAACTACCCAATACACTTCATAACTTCATAATTTATAAAATTGATGACTTCTAAACTACCCCAAACGAAATATGCAAGACTAACTTTTGTTTTACAACCTAAACATAATAAATTTTCATATTTCAACTCATAAATACTATTTACTGATGAAAAACATCCTATGAACACCTAAAATTGAAGGACCTAACAAAACCCCCAAAAATCTAAAGAATTAAAATTAGGGTTCTTACACTTGAAAATGAAATTGGGATGATGGTGATGAAAGCAGAACTCCTTCTTGATTAGTGAACACCTCAAATGATTAAACCCACCAAACACTAGCTTCAATTCTTCTATTAAAGCTCTTTTTTCAAGTTTTATCTCTCCAGACTCTCTCTGTAATGAGAGAGTTCATGGAGCTCTCATCCTTGCCAAAATGAAGACTCCATAACCTTAAACGGGGTTAAAATTGTGTGTAAGGAAAATATCCCAAATACCCCTCCAATGTCTACAAAAATTACACATGTCGGCAGACTTAGTGTGTAACGCGCACAAACGGGTGTGTGGTGCACACCTATGCTGATACTGGGTTGTTACAAAAGATTTTATAATTACCTGGATTTAACTATTCATAATGATGGGGCAAAGGATCGATATGTTCGGAGTCTGGTGTCCGTAAGGTATGCCAAACTTTTGACACTGCATGCAACTACATGTTCTTTCCTCCAGGTTAACTAGACCATTCTTTCTACCATCCTTTACTCTGATACATATATTTATGAATGAATTTACAACCCATATTCTTGATTTGTTCATCCTCTTGGCTTTTTTTTCTGTACATGGTTTAACGCATGATGTAAGACCTGCTCTGGTGTTATGATATTTGTAATATCATTGTTGAATAGATGAACGAAAAAAACTATAATTACATATTGATAGGTGGTTGGTGAGCATGTACCAAGAAGGCATTCATATAATCGACATCGTTGTTCGTTAGATAAGCATATCGAACATGATCAGATTTCTTGACCATTTGTTAAACCCTACTACGAAAAGTATGTCGTACGTTTATTTAAGGTGTCTCTAAAATACGATTATATTTTCCTCAAAATCAAACAAGTGATTCGCCTTTGACCAATTTCCAATTGTGTCATTCGAAGTTTTTAATCTTATTTGAATTCACTTTCAAATTCATATACAAATGTCGTGCGCAAATGGCGTAAAAAGATTTAGGAAAACCATTTGAAACACCCATAGCAATAGAAGTAGCACGATCAAAAATAAATGTCAAATATGAAATACGTTAAGACATACCAAAAGATATAAGTTGGTCTCGTAGGTTTTCCAAAATCCATGACCAAACGTCCATTATCTCGCTTTCACCAATTCCATAAGCAAGTGGTAGAATGCTGTAAATTCGATCCGTTATACCGACAACTAGGTTAGTACCTAAGTAACCGGACTATAACTGTGCACCATCGATGATTATGGAGCATAATGTACAAAATCTGCATGCTTTACTAAGTTATTAACATATTTATCAATGAAATCTAAATAAATACAAAGTAATTAATGTTACTTACAACACATAACTCATCTCTAACTTATTTATATAAGGGAAGCATTCGAGAAGAGTCATCCATACAACCACAAAGCATCTCAATAACTTGATCATTTTCCCTCCATGCTTGGTTGTACGATATGTTCACTCTAAACCGTTCCTTAATCATAAAGTATTTCCATTCCCTTATACGCTATGTTTCCTAACTTCATAGAATTTATCAAAATGTGACCCATTGCATGATTGTTGTTTCTTATAATTTACGTTCTTAAGCAAGTACATGTATTAATCAACTTTCACACACAAAGTTGTTTGTCATTTGTATTTGTATGCACTACATTTACACTCACAGTCGGGCAAGACATACTTAGCTGTGTACCTACATTTGTGGGTAACCACGGGCTTAATTTGGATGTTTTCTTTAAGGCATTTTGTATGCAGTTATCACAAAAATTCTTCCTTTTTTCGAACACTTTTCCCACTTTTCTCAAATCAGATCTTTGAAACGTACTTATCGAAACCGGTGCAATTTTCGTGATACTTTCTTCTAGTAAGGGTGGCATATTCTAGAATATTTCTTTTTGTACATGTTTATCGTCATCACCGTCTTTATCCCCTTCGTTATCTTCGTCGCCCAAATCTTCGACAAATAGATTAGATGGGCAATCAATTTGTTTTTTGTTTATATACATTTTCTTAGCCATAGTGGTCTAATCAAATTCTTTCACGTTTGAAATATGCCCGTCCGTTGTTGGGGTTTTTTGTTGTTCAATGGTTATTTGTTTTGTCTTAATGGGTATTGTTAGTGGCTCAATGGGATGCACATATTGTTGTGTTGATATGTTTGGTACGTTGATTGACATAAGGTGTTGATAGATTATCAATTTCATACATGTCATAGAGGCTATTTCCATTACTATTGGTACCAGTTTGTTACTACCTATAAGAGAATACTATCTAACTTTCTTGACAACATAAATATTAAGGGACGTTGTTAATAGCGTGATCTAAGAAATCTCTAAAATTTTCAGAATCATCTGTAATATCAAAAGTATAATTATCTACCTTGTATTTCATACAAATGAAGGAACTAAGTGGTAGCTATAACTTTTTAAGAATATTTATAATGATTTTTTATTTATTTATCGATTTTTTCAAGATAAACTAAGATTTCAAAAACAGTCGATCGGCATATACACTGGAGTGTCATGAATGTATTCAAAAGCTCCTCCACATCATATATACGTATACCAAATTTTTCATTACCTAAACTCATTATAAAATAAATTGTTAACATCGTACCTGAAACATAGTATAATCGCTGCGATTTTTTTGAAAGTTTGTGTGAAATAATGAAATGAGGAAAGGAAGTAAGTTTGGTTGAAAGTTTATGTAATCTCAGGAAAAATATCTGAAAAAAGGTGTAAAATGTTATTCTAGAAATTCAATAAATGTTAAAAAAATCTTATCCGATAATCTTATCTAGATAAGATACACAAATGAAGCAAGGCTCCTTTGCATTCCTTGGGATTTGCAACTGACACGTTCAGTCGCAAGTCACGAGGTCGGTCTGATCGAGAATTTTTGATCATGATCAATAAATTTTAGGTCGCGGCCTGAAATTTGTCAGTTAAAATCAATAAATAGCAGGTCGCAAGGTCGCAAGATTTCCTTGTGACTTGCGTGAGTGTTTTGAAAAATTATTTTTCAGATGGCTTAAACTTATAATTTGTTTGGAAATTTAGCGTTTTGATTAAATACCCTTTTTATATTCATTACTAGTTTTATGAGCCCGTGCGTTGCATGGCAGTTATATAAATTAGTATTTGATAACATTAGTATTGATATTTTATCAAATGTATAAAACAGTTACAATGAAATAATCATTTATTACTAATAATATTGTATCAAAAACATTAGTATTAGATATTCACATGTGTCCGTGCATTGCACGACAGTTATATAAATTATTATTTGATAACGTTAGTATTG
The DNA here is from genome assembly GCF_046630445.1 of Rutidosis leptorrhynchoides. Lineage (NCBI taxonomy): Eukaryota > Viridiplantae > Streptophyta > Magnoliopsida > Asterales > Asteraceae > Rutidosis > Rutidosis leptorrhynchoides. Next base: position 125,696,890 of record NC_092340.1, read on the forward strand.
ATATTTATCAAATATATAATAAGATCACAATGAAAAACCGTTTATAAACAATAATATTTATATCGAAAACATTGGTATTGAATACTAACACATAAATTATGAACCAATTTACGTGACATATTGTTTATTTAAAAATATAATATAATATAGCATGATTTAATTATTAAAATATTAAGTTTAATAAATAATAATCAAAATAAATCGATTATCATGTACAGATATTAATTGCATTATGTGTTCATAAATAATGATTACTAGTGAAATGACCCGTGAAATTATGGGTTTGTTTAAACGAAACAATTTAATGACATATTTTAAGTATTAAGTGAATGTAAATGTTAAAGTCATTTATTTTAATGACCCGTTTAATTAAGAAACTTATCTTTATTTTTACAAATATATAGAGACATGTATTTTCGCATACATATCTAACGTAATTAATTTCGTAAAAAGAATCCATATTTAAATATTAATAATATAATAATTATAATTATAATTATTATATTAAAAGTAAATAATAATAATAATAATAATAATAATAATAATAATAATAATAATAATAATAATAATAATAAAGTTCGCTCAAAGTTGAGTATTTATATTTTTAATAATAATAATTATTATTTATATAGTCATATAAATCTTTAAAATGATGATGTCATCATTAAGCTAATTACCCTTTAATTTTCATAATGATGATGTCATAATTATATATTAATTTAATTAAAAAATAATACGAAATCTTTTATAAAAGAAAATACTAATCTCTCCTAAATTTTAAATTTAATTATCTAAAAAAACTTAAAAGGCATTTATTATTACTAACTATTATTATTATTATTATTAAAAATATAAATACTTGACTTTGAGTGAACTTTATTATTATTATTTACTTTTAATATAATAATTATAATTATAATTATTATATTATTAATATTCAAATATGGATTCTTTTTACGAAATTAATTACGTTACATATGTATTGTAACGACCCAACCCGCCATTTTCGGCCCATAAAAATTTTACCTTTTTAATATGCCTTAAATAACACTTTAGGTCTCATTACACAATTTCCAAAACGTATTTGTTATCATACTACGTCTAACGACTTTAATAAAAAAGACATTACATAATAAATTCATAAACCGGGTTATACTCATGACCCATTTGACTAAACTGATATACGTCACATGACCCGACTAGTTACTTTTACACAAAACCGAGCATGGTGATTGGGACTACGCTACCTAATCCTAAATCGAGTCCAAAAGCAATATCTTCTAAAGCAACCTAGCTAAGATCTCTAATCCCCACGCTTACCCGAGCCGCCATCACGCGAACTTATGAAAATATCAACAACGAGAGGGTAAGCTAATGCTTAGTGAATGTAAAGGTACTATACACATACATATGAATTAAATGACTACGCATCACCAAGCATAATAGTAAACACATACCACCTCCGCATGGTAAACAAGCTACAATAGAGCACATACACAAAGTAGCTACACGCTACGCAATCACTGATGTCGAACGAGGTGTATATAAAATAGTTTATAATTTTACTAGGAAAAACTATTAAATACGATACAATTTTACACAAGATATTTATTTATTTATAGAATGGATATACTTAAACCTTGCTACAACACTTATAGGCAGTGTACCTAATCGTAGAGTAGTGTAGTTTTTAGTAAGTCCGGTTCGTTCCACAGGGAAATCTTTAAACAAAGCTCAACGCTATATTAGTTAACTTTTATAAAAATACAAATATATATATAGGTAATATTATTATTATAAAGGGGGGGTTTTTACCGTTTAATGACCGGTTTGTCGATTTTAAAACTTTAGTCGCAGTTAAAACCTAATGTAAAATATAAAATAAATACAAGACTTTAAATTAAAGCATAAAGTAAATAACGATAATAAAATTGCGAATAAAAATGCGATAAAATTAAATTGCGATAATTAAAAAGTACGATAATTAAAAGTGCGATAAAATGAAATAACAATAAATAAAAGTGCGATAATTAGAAGTGCAATTAAATATAAAATAAAGGAAATTAAATATGAAATAAAAGAATTATGCTTATTTAAACTTCCGTAATCATGATGTTTGACGTGTTGATTTTAGTTTTATGCCCATGGGTTAATTGTCCTTTGTCCTGGATTATTCAATATGTCCGTCTGGTTTTTGTCCATAACAGTCCATCAGTCATAAATATAAATTGCAAGTGTCCTTGTCAAATTATTATTATACCCGAAGATAAATATTCCAACTAATTGGGGATTCGAATTGTAACAAGGTTTTAATACTTTGTTTAATGAATACACCAGGTTATCGACTGCGTGTAAACCAAGGTTTTACTACTTTGTTAACAATTACACCAATTACCCTTGAATGTAATTTCACCCCTGTTTTAATTATTCTAGTGGCTATTAATCCATTCCCGTGTCCGGTTAAATGAACGATTATTCGTACATATAAATACCCCGCCCATCGTGTCCGATCGAGTGTATATGGTAATTTATAGGGACGCCCAATTGTAAATCTTTATATTAACATTAACAAACTTTCATTTAGTTAAACAAATATAAAGCCCATTAATAGCCCATAGTCTAGTTTCCACAAGTGTCGTTCTTTTGTTCAAACCCCAATTATGGTACAAAGCCCAATTACCCAATTTTAGTAATTAGCCCAACATCATGATTACTTCGTTTTAAATAAGCATAATAATAACTTAGCTACGAGACATTAATATAAAAAGGTTGAACATAACTTACAATGATTAAAAATAGCGTAGCGTTACACGGACAGAATTTCGACTTACACCCTTACAACATTTGCTAACATACCCTTATTATTAGAATTATAATTAAAATATAAATTATAAATATAAATATATATTACTCGTATATATTGAGAGAGAGAGATGAAAAAAAAGATGTTAAATTCGATCAGAATTCGGTTGGCTTTATAGCCAGAAGTGAAATTTGGGGCTCCGCGACTCGCGGCAAAATGGCCTTAAAACTCCGCGAGTCGCGGAGAGGTATTTTCATTTCACACCCTTGGAGTTTCTGGCTGCCGACGGTTTTAATAATATATATATATAATATATATATAATTAATATAATTAATTATATATTATATTATATTTATATATATAGTTAACTTGTAATTTTTAGTCCGTTGCGTCGAGCGTTAAGAGTTGACTCTGGTCCCGGTTCCGGTTTTTCGAACGTCCTTGCGTACAATTTAATATCTTGTACTTTGCGTTTTGAATCTTGTACTCTTGTGATTTCGAGACGTTTCTTATCAATAATTGGAACCTTTTTGATTGTCTTTTGTTCTTTTGAGCTTTTTGGTCGTTTGCGTCTTCAAATCGTCGAATCTGTCTTTTGTCTTCACCTTTTATTATTTAAACGAATATCACTTGTAAATAGAACAATTGCAACTAAAAGCTTGTCTTTCTTGAGGAATAATGCTATGAAATATATGTTCGTTTTTAGCATTATCAAATATTCCCACACTTGAGCGTTGCTTGTCCTCAAGCAATATTGTCTTGAAATACTAGAATCACTTCTTTATTCTTCACACTTTGTATATCAGTGATTTCTATACGGCGGTATAAACAATGGTAGTAACGATATGGTTTACAGTCCCACATGACTATAAAAATTTAGATCCATTAAGGAAATTGGATCTTTATGAAAACATTTGATCTTTTGAAAATTAAATCTAGTTTTTTACCCTAGATAAGTTTTCCGGAATAACCCTTTACCGGTGTTTGCAAAATATTTTTGTGGGTTTGGTGGGTTTCAGATTTGAAAATTTTAGCTCAAAACTTGCGGTTTTGTGTCACCCACTTGCTAACCTTGTATTTGGAAAGCAACACGTCCAGCTTACTTGTTCCGTATATTACCTTTCGGCAAACTACCGTCCGGTTGTAAAGGAAAGCGTTGAACAAGCAACTGTTAAGGCAATGTCCCGTGACATGCTTTTGATTATGGTTTATAACGTGTCGGACGCAATTACTATCCTTGGTAGGAGCAATAGTAAAACTCACCCTTATAATTTTTCGGTCTGGCACAAGGTCCTGTCTTTGACCATGCTATGCAACCACCGTTCTTACGGTTGACACCCGATTTAGTTCAGGTGACCTAATGAATTCCAGGTGAATTCCTAGGATTTTACGTTCAATGGTAATGAACGTATTGAAAATAGGGTTTTCAGAAAACAAATCGGTTTGTATTTTTGATCAAAATATTTTCTCGTTCAAGCTCGAGTTTAGATATCATCGAATTCCATGAGTTTGAATTCTCAATCTTTAAGGTCAATCTCAAGGATTGAGTGATATCAGTCTTAAAAGCTGATTTTTAATCTTTAAGGAGATTATCCTTTCTGGGGATCTGATTCATTAGTCTTATCCAGCTAATTTGCATGGTGCCTCCCCATTGTACGAGATAAATCCTTCTCATGGTTAGGATAAATCTGACCACTTGGCGACCCTGTTTAATGCTGAGGTCCGTGAATTTCCTGCTGATTTTAGTGATGACTTTTCTAGATTTTTCGTCAACCTACAGCTGGTCTGAACGACAACTTCATGACCTAAATCAAGAAGCGCGTGTCTTTTTCGGAAGACTTTACTTCCTTTTAATGATGGAATTGATTCATCGTGTAGATCCATCTCTTCTTTTCTTTCATTGGGTAAAACAGTTTAGTTTAGTTCAAAGCAAAAGTATTTTCAGTTATTTGTTACAAATATATGTGGCATATGTTTAAAATAACTTGGTAAATTTTCCCACACTTGGCTTTTTATTTTTCTTTTTATCGTCCTCTATTCCATTTTAAATGAATTTTGACGTTTTAGTTTGTTTCTCAATTTATGTCCTTTTTGAGGTAACAATAATTTCGGTGTTAAAACCTAGTTTTATCGTTCATAAATATGTATAAACATGTTTTTGAATTCATTTAATTGAAAATTTTGAAAAATTTTACTAGAATTGGGTAGTCAGTATATAAGACCAGGGCTGTTCTTTATTATCAGAGAGCACTAGATTCTAATACAACTACTGCTTTACTAGTATTTTTAATGGTAACCAAGTGTTTAATATAAAAATTTTAAAATCCGAAAGAATTTAATCCCTTCCCACACTTAAGATCTTGCAATGCCCTCATTTGCAAGAAATCAGTAACAATTTAAATTATTGAGGGTGATTTGTGTGAAAATGATTAAATTTTTACCAAAGTTTCCAAATATATTGGCGTTTGTTTGCTGAATGATAAATGGTGCACGTCATTTGTTCATTCCGTCTTGTTGTTATTTCACATATATTTTGCATCATTGTCGTCAAAATTACTTGCTTTTGCTGAACTTAATGCCAGTCTTTGAAAATGCGTTGTTTTACCCTGTTGTGTACATAAGATAAACTGCAAACATATATACATATTTTTGAAGTTTGGTTTATTACCCCACATTCAAAAATTATTAAAATCTAAGAATAAAAGTTAGATAATTATAAAAATGATTACAATATTAACAAAAGTATTAAACATATCAATAATTACATATTACAAAATAATAAAAATAAAAAGTAAACTAAGGATGATATTGGTACCAATAGGGGTTCCACGCATAACCATAAGTGCTATAGAATGCTTCGGCAGGGTCATACGTAGGATATGGTGGCTGCATCTCTATCGACCAAGGAGGGAAGACGGGCTTCGGTGTAGGAATATAGTTTCTACCTATATGTTGGCAATGCGCTATGATCTGGTTCTGATGAACTTGCCAATCTTCAAATGCTCTCTGTCTAGCATTTTCGTATTCCTGAGAAGCTATAAACCTATGCATTTCTTGCCCCCCTCCTACATTACCTTGTTCCTGGTTTCTCTCTACCTGTGGATGTCTACCATTGTATCGTACTGCGGCGTTGTTTCGCCGCTTCAAAACTTTCGCACCATGGTACACATTTAAACCTATAGTGTCGCGGGGTTCCGGCTCTTCTACTAATAATCCCCCCCGACTTAAATCCACACCGAGATATTCACCAATCAAAGTAATAAAAATACCACCCCCTATTATGCTATGTGGACGCATCCCTCGAACCATAGCTGATAAATAATAACCCACACAATATGGTATACTTACAGCGCTGTGTGGGTCTCGAATACACATATGGTAAAACAAATCTTGTTCATTTACCTTTTCTTTGTTTTTACCCCTTTGTGTAATCGAGTTAGCTAAAAACCTATGTATTACTCTTAATTCGGCTCTATCTATATCCAAATAAGAGTAGTTTCCCCCTTTAAAACGGTGATGGCTTGTCATTTGACTCCACACACCGTGTGTATCAAAATTTTCATCTATTTTCCTACCGTTTAGTATCAATCCTCTACAATCGGCAGACGCTAATTCCTCAGGCGTATATATACGTAAAGCCTGAGCCATGTCCAGTAAAGACATGTGGCGCATCGAACCGCCTAACAAAAATCTAATAAAAGAACGATCGGTTAAACTGGCTACCCGATCATTCAACTCTATACTACATAACAACTCTTCACACCATACTTTATATACAGGTCTGCGTATGGTGAATAAACATATCCAGTCATTAAAAGAAGAATTACCATACCTCTGTACCAGTAATTCCCTAATTGGCCCGGCCAATTCTACAGCTTCCAAGGGTCCCCATTCTATGACCCTCGGTACCTCAACAACCTTGGAATGAAGAGTATGCAAACCCCGTTGATATTTTGGATAATCTATCCAAAGTCTGTCAAATCGCAGGTTCGGGTGCAACTGTTCCAAGTGCATATCTGAAAAGTTCATGACTGGATGAGGTACATCCTGCTTGTAGTAGTTATCTACCTCCTGTTGTTCCAAGTTCTCAGCAGGAGCATGGCGGGCTTGGGATGAAGATTCACCCCTTTCATTCTGCAAAACACATCAAACACAAATTTTGTGCATCCAAATATGCATTAGTGTCAGCAAAAATCATCAATCAAAATAATTACAATGACATTATTAATTTATATCAAACTTAAGCTTATTTTCACATTTTTATCAAATCTACACTTTTTCAAATAATCATATATGAAAATTTTCGCCAAGTTCATAAGCATTCAATTCAAATAACATGTCAAAATAATCATTACTAGCAAATAAACAAGTCTCAAATGGCATTATCTTTCAAAAATCAAGTTCATGAATTTTGGACTTGAAAAAGTCCACTTTAATTCTCAAAATCATGTTTAGGCTCAAAGTTTTGATCATTTAACTACCTAGACATGTTACACTACTCAATTTAGCAACAATTCATGACAAAAATCGGCCATAACCTGTTTATATCAAAAAGCCCCAAATTTGCTCAAGAACACAAACCCTAGATTCTAAAAATTTTGAAGTTTTTGGCTTCAAATCATGTTAACAAGCATCAATCTAGGTTATACATGCATAATATACTAACAATTTAACACTAATTACACTAAAAATTAACAAAATTCAAATTATGAAAATATGCTCAAGAACACACTAAAATTCGGATTTAAAGGTGATTTGGGGTGTAATTGTACCTGTTTTCTTGAGTAATTCTTAGATAAGATCCTCCTCAACATGATTGTAGTGAAAAATTTGAAGATTAACGGTGAAAAATCGAGTTTTTGGGATGATTTTCGTGGGTTTTCTCGGGTTTTTTCGAGCTGTATTTGGGTGTTTATGTGTGTGTGTGAGTTATCTGATCGAGCAGCTAGTTTTATTTTTTTTTTCTGTAATTTTGTCCCTCCGCGAGTCGCGGAGGTTTGCACTTAAAACTACGCGAGTCGCGGAGTTTACCTTTTTTTTTTTTTTTTTTTTTTTTTTATAATCTTTAACTTCTTAAAACAATTAAGAAATTAATTTTAAAATTTTGTTTCCCTTGTTATTTAGGACGAGGTTGTTTCGGATCGATGTCCTAGTCCGTCCCTCGACAAAATTTTAAAATTTGTCTTTTTGTAGCGATTGTTTTAAAAGCTAAGATTTTTGGGTTTTTTAATGTTTTTGGCATACTTTAAATCAATAAGATTAAAAATAATGATAATAAAAGTTCTCGTCCCTCCCTCGGGTAAAGCAATTTCGGTTCAAAGACCTAGTCTTCAACTTACGACGAATTTTAAAATCATATTTTTAACTTAATGAGATAAAGTAAATTTTTGTTTTTAAATTCACACAACATAAATATAAAATTCAAAATTAATATTAAAAATTCAAAATTCACACCAAACTTAATTTAAAAATTCATAAATTCATACCAAACTTATTTTAAAAATTCATAAATTCATACCAAACTTATATTAATTTTTCAAATATTTACAATTTTAAAAATATTGTTTTTACAAAGTTTACAATATTAATTTAAGATTTAAATATTAATTTTAAAAACATGGTAAAAATAAATTAAAAATCTTTTTGTCTTTTTATTCCACTTTAATCAATCAAATATTATCAAAAATATGCGCCCCTCTTTTCGGTAAAGTAATTTCGGTTCCAAGACCTAATTTAACTCATGACGAATTTTTGAAATATTTTGGATTGATTGATTAAAGATATTTATACCTTAAGAATAAACGTTAAATTTCGCAGTGATGTAATAAATTTTTGAACGATATCAATAATTTCGGTCGCCAAACCTAATTTTATTTAATACCAATTTAATACTTTTTAGCGAACAAATTAGCGTTTATTATCAAAAGGTTAAAAATAAAAATAAAAATAAAAACTATACAGATATACCTGTGAAATAGATTTCTTAGTTATATGATCTATTATATTCATAAGATAGTCGGTTTAATTGGTTTTCCATGGCTGCATAGGCGTAACCTCGAGCATTCATTGTCTTTTCTTCTAAACATATGAACGGTCCGTCTCTGCATAAAGTAACAAATTCGGTATTTGAATAGGTTTGATTATTTGAACATTTACCTCCATGTGACCATTTTCCGCATTTGTGACATTTTTCTAGGTGTCGTGCTCTTCTTTTCGCTGCGGATTTTGATTTTCCTTTACCAAATTGTAACTTATTATCTTCGCATCTGGATCCTTTTCTAACTCCGTCCATTCTTTCTCTGATTACTGATACTAATTCACTCGGTAGTATGTCATTATTACGTTTAGTGATCAAAGCGTGTAGCATTAGACCATGGTTTAGTTCACAGGCAGTCTTCATTTTGTAAAAACCTAAAAAAAATAAAAATTCAGAATGGGGGGAGAAGACTAGTTCTTTAGGGTCTGCTAGGGAAAGACCATACGTGTTCCATTTTCGAGAATTACACGAAAACAGACAATCTAACTCTAACAGAAATATATATTATCCTTTAAAGACTTGATTCTCCCCATACTTAGTTAGCTGTGGTATTGAAATTGTGATTAACTTCGTTGTCGACTTCCATCGGACCATGTATGTAATGTTTAACTCTGTGACCATTAACTTTAAATTCAATCCCATTTGAATTTATTAATTCTATCGTTCCGTATGGGAAAACTCTTTTGACTATGAATGGTCCAGACCATCTTGATTTCAATTTTCCAGGAAATAGCTTGAATCGTGAATTGAAAAGAAGAACTCTGTCTCCTTCTTTAAATTCTTTTGAATTTCTGATTCTTTTATCATGCCATTTCTTCGTTCTTTCTTTATAGATTAACGAATTTTCGTATGCTTCATGTCTTAATTCTTCTAATTCGTTTAGTTGACTTAATCATAGACGTCCGGCTTCATGTAAATCAAGATTACATGTCTTCAAAGCCCAAAATGCTTTGTGTTCAATTTCTACTGGAAGATGACATGCTTTTCCATACACAAGTCTAAAAGGTGTGGTTCCAATTGGAGTTTTGTAGGCTGTTCTAAAAGCCCAGAGTGCATCCTCCAATTTAATGGACCATTCCTTCGGATTTGATCCTACGGTTTTCTCTAGAATACGTTTTAAAGCTCGGTTTGTATTTTCAACTTGTCCACTTGTTTGTGGATGATATGCGGTGGAGATTTTATGAGTTACTCCATATCTTTTAAGAACTTTCTCAAGTTGATTATTACAGAAATGAGTACCCCGATCACTTATTAAAGCTTTCGGTGTTCCAAACCTTGCAAAAAGACGTTTTAAAAAGTTGACTACAACTCGTGCATCATTAGTTGGGAGAGCTTGTGCTTCCGCCCATTTAGATACATAGTCAATGGCTACGAGTATATATAGATTATTATGAGATTTTGGAAATGGACCCATAAAGTCAATACCCCAAATGTCAAATACTTCACATACTTGGATGACATTTTGTGGCATTTCATCACGTTGACTTATTCTTCCGGCCCTTTGACATGCATCACAGGATTTGCAAAGAAGGTGTGCGTCTTTGTAAATTGTAGGCCAATAGAATCCAGCTTCATAAACTTTTCTTGCTGTTAGTTGAGGCCCATAATGCCCTCCTGTTGGTCCTGTGTGACAATGGTTTAATATTTTACTAGCTTCATCTCCAAATACACATCGGCGTATTATTCCATCGGGACAACTTTTAAACAGATGTGGATCTTCCCAGAAATAGTGTTTTATATCACTGAAGAATTTCTTTCGTCTTTGGTACGATAATCCTTTTTCAAGGAATCCACAAACTAAGTAGTTTGCATAGTCTGCAAACCATGGGATTTCTTTATAATCTATCTTCAATAGATATTCATCAGGAAAGTTGTCTTGTATGGCCGATTCATTCAGAACTTCTAATTCGGGATTTTCAAGACGAGAAAGATGATCAGCGGCGAGATTTTCTGCTCCTTTTTTATCTCGGATTTCAATATCAAACTCTTGTAAGAGTAAGATCCAACGGATTAATCTTGGTTTAGCATCTTGTTTTGAAAATAGGTATCTAAGAGCAGAATGGTCGGTATAGACCACCGTTTTTGCTAGAACGAGATATGATCGAAATTTGTCAAAAGCAAAGACAATAGCAAGGAGTTCTTTTTCAGTAGTTGTATAGTTCGTTTGTGCTCCTTGTAATGTCTTACTAGCATAATATATAGGTTGAAATCGTTTTTCAATCCTTTGTCCTAAAACGGCTCCCATTGCAAAATCACTTGCATCGCACATTAGTTCAAATGGTAGATTCCAATTTGGTGTTATCATGATCGGCGCATTAGTGAGTTTTTCTTTAAGAATATTAAAAGATTTGATACATTCATCTGAAAAGATGAATGGCGCATCCTTTTCTAGGAGTTTATTCATAGGAGTGGCAATTTTAGAAAAATCTTTTATGAAACGTCGGTAAAAACCGGCATGCCCTAGAAAACTCCTAACTCCTCTAACATTGGTGGGATGTGGAAGTTTAGCAATTACATCTACTTTAGCTCTATCCACTTCAATTCCTTCTTTTGAAATTTTATGTCCAAGAACGATGCCTTCTTTAACCATGAAATGGCATTTCTCCCAATTAAGTACTAGATTTGATTTTTCGCATCTAATTAGCATTCGTTCCAGATTAACTAGACATGATTTAAATGTATCACCGAAGACTGAAAAGTCATCCATGAATACTTCCATGCATTCTTCTATCATGTCGTGAAAAATCGCCATCATACACCTTTGAAAGGTTGCAGGGGCGTTACAAAGTCCAAATGGCATTCTTTTGTAAGCAAAAGTACCATAAGGGCACGTGAATGTGGTTTTCTCTTGGTCTTCGGGTGCTATTGGAATTTGAAAATATCCGGAAAATCCATCTAGAAAACAATAGTAACTATTTCCGGCTAATCTTTCCAACATTTGATCTATGAAAGGTAAGGGAAAGTGATCTTTTCTGGTGGCGTCATTTAATTTTCTATAATCAATACATAAACGCCATCCTGTTACAGTCCTAGTAGGAATAAGCTCATTTTTCTCATTTGTAATGACAGTCATGCCACCCTTCTTAGGCACGCATTGAACTGGGCTTACCCATGGACTATCAGAAATTGGATAAATTAAACCTGCATCTAGCAGTTTAATAATCTCTTTCTTAACTACGTCTTGCATGTTAGGATTTAGTCTTCGTTGGCGTTGCACATACGTTTTATGACCTTCTTCCATAAGGATTTTATGTGTGCAATACGAAGGACTTATTCCTTTAATATCATGAATCTTCCATGCAATGGCTGGTTTATGAGCTTTCAACACAGAAATGAGTTGTGATTTCTCATTTTCAGTAAGAGAAGACGATATTATTACAGGTAATTCAGATTCACCATGTAAATAAGCGTATTCCAAATGGTTTGGAAGTGGCTTTAACTCTAATTTCGGAGGTTCTTCTATCGATGATTTATATCGATATCTGTCTTCTTCTTTTAGCATTTGAATTTCTTCTGTTGTTGGTTCATATCCATTAGCTATAAGTGTAGCTAACATTTCAGCTTCATCAATTGGTTCATTACCTTCTCCTAAAGAACATTCTCCTGTTCCTTGTAATTCTGGAAATTCTTTTAATAATTCTGCATGTGCATTTATAGTTTGAATATAATAACATGTATCATCTGCAGATATTGGTTGTTGCATTGCTCTATCAACTGAAAAGGTAACACTCTCATCCTCTATACTTAGGGTCAGTTTCTTACCGAACACGTCTATCATTGCTTTAGCCGTGTTTAAGAATGGTCTTCCTAATATGAGAGGAACTTGAGAATCTTCTTCCATGTCCAAAACAACAAAATCTACTGGAAATACTAAAGTACCAACTTTAACTAGCATGTTCTCCATTATCCCTCTAGGATATTTTATTGATCTATCGGCTAGTTGTATGCTTATTCTGGTTGGTTTCAATTCTCCAAGGTCTAGTTTAGCGTATAGTGAATATGGCATTAGATTTATACTAGCACCTAAGTCTGCCAATGCTTCTATTGAACTAAGGCTACCCAGAAAACATGGAATTGTGAAACTTCCTGGATCAGATAGTTTTTCTGGTATCTTATTCAACAGCACTGCTGAACAATTAGCATTCATAGTAACAGCCGAGAGTTCTTCCATTTTCTTTCTATTCGTGATTAGATCTTTCAAGAATTTAGCATACCTTGGCATTCCTGAAATCACATCAATGAAAGGAAGATTTACATTTATCTGTTTAAACATATCCAAGAATTTGGATTGCTCGGCTTCAAGTTTTTCTTTCTTCATTTTACTCGGATAAGGAAGTGGTGGTTGGTATGGTTTAACATAAGGTTTAGCCTTAACTGTGTTATCTTTATTAACCTTTTCAACTACCGGTTCTTTTTCCTTATCTTGATCAGGTTGTGGTTCTTGTGGAGTAGGAATAGTTTCATCAGAAGTTACAGGTATTTCAGGTGTTTTAAGTGTTGTACCACTTCTTGTGGTAATAGCTTTAGCTGTTTCATTCCGGGGGTTAGCGTTTGTATCACTTGGTAGACTTCCCGGTTTTCTTTCACCTATTAACCTTGCTAGGTTGCTCACTTCTTGTTCCAGATTTTGAATAGAAGCTTGTTGATTTCTAAATGCTTGAGCATTTTGTTCATTTGTTTGTTTTTGAGATGTGAAAAACTGCGTTTGAGTTTCAACTAGCTTCGTCATCATATCTTCTAAATTCGGCTTTTTATCATCGGTTTGTTGTGGTGGTTTGTTTTGAAAATTCGGTCTTTGCTGATTGTAAGTATTATTGGATACTTGTTGATTGCTAGGACCTTGTTGGTTGTTGTATGGAATATTTCGGTTATAATTCTGGTTTTGATTGTAAATCGGTCTTGGCGGTTGATAATTATTCTGATAATTATTTCCAGGCCTTTGGTTTATGTATGAAATATTCTCTCTTTGTTCCATTGTTAATTCAATACTGAGACAATCTTTTGTCAAATGTGGTCCTCCACACTGCTCACAACTAATTCGTATAGCATGAATATCTTTAGTCATCTTTTCCATTCGTCTCTCGAAAGCATCTATCTTTGCGGAAATGGAATCTAAGTCATGGCTAGAATCGGCTCTAGCTGCTTTAGATGATCTAATGATATCTTTTTCTTGGTGCCACTCATGCGAGTGGGAAGCAGTATTATCTATAATTTTGTAAGCATCAGTTTCGGTTTTCTTCATAATAGAGCCACCGGCTGCTATATCTATGTCTTTTCTTGTAGTGATGTCGCATCCTTGGTAAAATATTTGTACTATTTGACAGGTGTCTAAACCATGTTGCGGACATCCTCTTAGTAACTTTCCATATCTTGTCCACGCCTCATATAGAGTTTCATTTGGTTTCTGTGTGAACGTAACAATTTCTGCTTGAAGTCTTACGGCTTTAGATGCAGGAAAGAATTGTTTAAGAAATTTGTCAATTAAAACATCCCATGTATCAATCGCCCCTTCAGGTAATGATTCCAACCAATCTTTGGCTTCTCCCTTTAAAGTCCAGGGAAATAACATGAGATATATCTGTTCATCCTCCACTTCTCGTATTTTAAATAGTGTGCAGATCCTATTAAAGGTACGTAGATGTTCATTTGGATCTTCCTTCGGCGCACCACTAAATTGGCATTGATTAGTCACCATGTGTAGAATTTGTCCTTTGATTTCATAATCTGGCGCATTAATGTCTGGATGAGTAATTGCGTGACCTTGGCCAGTGCGTTTAGCTCTCATTCGGTCTTCCATACTTAAAGGTTCCAGATTCTCCATATTTGAATTTGTTGACTCGGTATCACTAGATGGTTCTGATTTAATAGTTCGTTCCTCAACAATCTCTGTTTGAATGATTGGTGGTTCCGGAGGAAAGTTTAATGGTTCAGGATCTATGAACCGTTCCTGAATATTTTCTGGATTCTCAATTGTGAGGTTTGTTTCAAAAAATGGATTATCGGAAATTTGAACTGAAGTACTTGGTCGACTGGATGACGATTCTAAAGAAAAATCAACGGCGGTTATATTTGTTAAACGATGTCTTGATCGAGTTACAGGTGGTGAACGTACAAAAGGTGATGAACGTCTTGCTCGGTGCATTCACAGAATATCCTATTAGTTTTTAAAAGGAAAGAAAAATTATAATAAGTTATCCAATTAATAGACTTTTCTGATTTTGCCCACGTTTCGAATAGCCAAAAGATGCAGCAGAGGGGCAGGATTCGTTTGGTCTCAATATAATTGAGGACTGTTTGGCTCCAATAACCCGGTCCACGTACAAATCCAACTATTACTACGAACCAGAAAATTTTGATGTCTATCAATTTAACCACTTAAAATAAATTTTCGTAATTTTAAGAAATTTAGATAAGAAGTAGAAAAAAAATTCTATGTCCTAAAACTAGAATAGCGAGAAATAAGAGAGAAAAAGATTGCGCGTCGAAAAATGTCGAAAAAGAAAAAATGGTTGAAAAATAAAAGGTGACGGAAAAATAAAAGAAACTTATCAAAACTTAAAAATACTTAACTAATTTAACCTTATTACTACAACTAACTTAAAATTATAATCGCAAATTGAAATTACTAATTGGAATGATAATTGATACATAGTAAAAGGTCTAAAAATATTAAAGCTTACAGGGAAAAACTAAATCCCAAATGGAAATAACTTAAAAAGAAACTAAAACTTAAAAAGACGTCGCAAAATTCTAAAGCACCTAAATCTTAATCTAAAGAAAAAGCACTTAAGGAATTCTACGGCAAAGCCTAAAAATCTAGGAGTAAAAATAACTATAGTAAAAACTAAGTTTAAAATTAAATATGAGCTAAAAAATACAAATATTACGCTACAACGATTAAAAAGGTACAAAATATAAAAATATACAAAAAGTTGTAAAAGATACAATTTTTATAAAAATATTATTTTTATATTATTTATTTAATAAAACTACTAATTTTACAATTTTAATAAAACTAATTAAACAAAATACATAAATATAAAGTAAAAAGTAAAAATAAAACTAAAATTAATAATAATAATAATAATAATTAAGTTAAATAATAATAATAATAATTAAAACCCCGTAATCAATGCTTGATTAGGGTTTTGTCCGTGTGTCAGAAACCCTCCGCGAGTCGCGGCAATTAAAGAGGAAAACCCCGCGAGTCGCGGGGTTCAGAAAAACAGTTGACAGGTTTCACTTTTTACGCGTTTTTCTTTATTTTTTTTTTTTTTATTTTCTTTTTTCTGTTTTTAGTTTAAATAAACGATTTTTAATAAAATTTATATTTTTATAAATTAAAATAAAGATAAAGAAACTTATAAAACTTAAATATTTAACAAAATCCTAAAAATACTTATATTTTTGTTTTTCTTTTTATATTTTTGAATAATTAAAACGTAATTTTTTTACAAAAACGACTTTTAATAAAAGTAGATAAAAATCTTTTTTTTTTTTTTTTTTATATTAGCGTTGCGCTTCCGGCTTTTAAGAGTTTTCCCCGGCAGCGGCGCCAAAAATACTTGATGTCGAACGAGGTGTATATAAAATAGTTTATAATTTTACTAGGAAAAACTATTAAATACGATACAATTTTACACAAGATATTTATTTATTTATAGAATGGATATACTTAAACCTTGCTACAACACTTATAGGCAGTGTACCTAATCGTAGAGTAGTGTAGTTTTTAGTAAGTCCGGTTCGTTCCACAGGGAAATCTTTAAACAAAGCTCAACGCTATATTAGTTAACTTTTATAAAAATACAAATATATATATAGGTAATATTATTATTATAAAGGGGGGGTTTTTACCGTTTAATGACCGGTTTGTCGATTTTAAAACTTTAGTCGCAGTTAAAACCTAATGTAAAATATAAAATAAATACAAGACTTTAAATTAAAGCATAAAGTAAATAACGATAATAAAATTGCGAATAAAAATGCGATAAAATTAAATTGCGATAATTAAAAAGTACGATAATTAAAAGTGCGATAAAATGAAATAACAATAAATAAAAGTGCGATAATTAGAAGTGCAATTAAATATAAAATAAAGGAAATTAAATATGAAATAAAAGAATTATGCTTATTTAAACTTCCGTAATCATGATGTTTGACGTGTTGATTTTAGTTTTATGCCCATGGGTTAATTGTCCTTTGTCCTGGATTATTCAATATGTCCGTCTGGTTTTTGTCCATAACAGTCCATCAGTCATAAATATAAATTGCAAGTGTCCTTGTCAAATTATTATTATACCCGAAGATAAATATTCCAACTAATTGGGGATTCGAATTGTAACAAGGTTTTAATACTTTGTTTAATGAATACACCAGGTTATCGACTGCGTGTAAACCAAGGTTTTACTACTTTGTTAACAATTACACCAATTACCCTTGAATGTAATTTCACCCCTGTTTTAATTATTCTAGTGGCTATTAATCCATTCCCGTGTCCGGTTAAATGAACGATTATTCGTACATATAAATACCCCGCCCATCGTGTCCGATCGAGTGTATATGGTAATTTATAGGGACGCCCAATTGTAAATCTTTATATTAACATTAACAAACTTTCATTTAGTTAAACAAATATAAAGCCCATTAATAGCCCATAGTCTAGTTTCCACAAGTGTCGTTCTTTTGTTCAAACCCCAATTATGGTACAAAGCCCAATTACCCAATTTTAGTAATTAGCCCAACATCATGATTACTTCGTTTTAAATAAGCATAATAATAACTTAGCTACGAGACATTAATATAAAAAGGTTGAACATAACTTACAATGATTAAAAATAGCGTAGCGTTACACGGACAGAATTTCGACTTACACCCTTACAACATTTGCTAACATACCCTTATTATTAGAATTATAATTAAAATATAAATTATAAATATAAATATATATTACTCGTATATATTGAGAGAGAGATGAAAAAAAAGATGTTAAATTCGATCAGAATTCGGTTGGCTTTATAGCCAGAAGTGAAATTTGGGGCTCCGCGACTCGCGGCAAAATGGCCTTAAAACTCCGCGAGTCGCGGAGAGGTATTTTCATTTCACACCCTTGGAGTTTCTGGCTGCCGACGGTTTTAATAATATATATATATAATATATATATAATTAATATAATTAATTATATATTATATTATATTTATATACATAGTTAACTTGTAATTTTTAGTCCGTTGCGTCGAGCGTTAAGAGTTGACTCTGGTCCCGGTTCCGGTTTTTCGAACGTCCTTGCGTACAATTTAATATCTTGTACTTTGCGTTTTGAATCTTGTACTCTTGTGATTTCGAGACGTTTCTTATCAATAATTGGAACCTTTTTGATTGTCTTTTGTTCTTTTGAGCTTTTTGGTCGTTTGCGTCTTCAAATCGTCGAATCTGTCTTTTGTCTTCACCTTTTATTATTTAAACGAATATCACTTGTAAATAGAACAATTGCAACTAAAAGCTTGTCTTTCTTGAGGAATAATGCTATGAAATATATGTTCGTTTTTAGCATTATCAATCACCAAGCTAACGCCACAAGATTAGCTACAACACAACGATAAGTATATACGCATATACAATAAATATAATCAACAACACCAATAATGTAAACCCCATAACCTAAACCACATGAAGGTTGGCCGAACATCACGCGCCTTAGTGAATCCGAACTTCACGCGACTCACTACCTTCAAAAACCTTGACTATTAAGGATGGCCGAACTTCACGCGCCTTTATGAATTCGAACATCACGTGACTCATACCTTAGTCAAACATCACAAATGGGTTGCCCGAACTTCACGCGCCTTAGTGAATTCGAACATCACAATAGGGTTGGCCAAACTTCACGCGCCTTAGTGAATCCGAACATCACGCGACTCACTACCCGAATCATCACCACGACAAATGCTAGCAAAACCCATCACCAAAGGGTTTATTCAATACGCTAGCCAATCACAACATCAAGGGTAGTAACCCAAAACGCATAAGCGTATCACGTGGACTGAAAGCACAAGAGGAGTCCATTCTCCCACACAAACATAGAGTAAACCCGAGCAAGGGTCACCCTACACACACGCACCCATCCTATGCATACATACACGTATAGTAAATTTACACTCACCTTAAATGCCTCGATGAAGTGCAAATCCAATCTCGCAACTTGCCAATGGAGCGTACCTATTCCATTTATCACATAATAAACAACACAATTAGGGTGGATTTACAAATCAACCTAATTGACACTTAGTGCAATTTTGACCCAAATGCACTTCCAAGCACAAACCGCACCCAAACTAATGGTCCTAATACACCAATCAAACTCAATCATAGGTGTTAAACACCTATCTTGCCCAAAATGACACTTAAACCCTAATTTTGACCCATTTCAAAATTAGTCAACCAAATACACCCACCATGGTTCCAACACTTCCATAATCACTAACACTAGTGAAAATGGTTCCAACAACGCCAACTTAACTAAACCCCAAGTTTTAAACACTTGTCTTCACCAAAATCAACTTACAACTCTTACTTTGACCCAATTCAAAATCAAGTTTCCAACAACACCCATTTGGGTTCTTTCAACAACATAATCACTAATCATAGAGATTACACCCAAATTAAAGCCTTAATCATGGCTAAATCATTAACCAACCCAAAACCCACCAACAATAATTTTAAACCCGATTACTAGCATCAATAAAGTCACTTCAAGAGTTTAAATTGGTTTCTTGACAATTTAAGTTCAAACCCTAACATTGAATCTCAAATCAAACAATGAAATTCGGAGTTAGAACTTACCAATACAACCACAACATAGCCACGAACAAGATGAACAACTTTAACACTTGAGACTTGACCCGATTCACTCTTCTGCTTCTCCAAATCTCCAATTCTCTCTCTAGAACCTCTCCCTCTCTCTCTAGGTTTTGATGGAAGCGGTTGAGAAGAAAATGGAAGAAATGAGGTTTGGATAAGGTTGGGATCTGATTTGAGGCTCCAAAACCCGTCCATATGTGAAATAACAATTTTGCCCTTCATTTAACTCATTAAAAGGCTGAAAAGCATCAGATCGTGCCTATCTCCGCGCCGCGGAGTAAACCCTCCGCGCCCTGGCTTAAAGGGTGATTTTTAGTTCACATTTTCAAGATTTCTGACCCTAAAGATAGGCAAAATCCGCGTCGTGGAGATTCTGGTCACGCCGCGGAGTTAGCCTATTTCATCCGAACTTCAGCAACTTGTTTTGGCCATAACCTTTTGACCGTAACTTTATTTTTGATGAATCAAATATTGTTGGAAATGTAATAAGATTTCCTTTCTAATGGTAAGGTTTTGAAACATATAACTCAAACTTTATTTGGGGTCGAAAAGGTACGTACACACCTTGCAACTCAAACAACGTCCAGTTTTCTTCGACATTCGAACAAGCAACACGTACATGCTTGGTACCCTTCATACACGCATCATACAATCATATTTATACAATTATACAACCCTCCGTTCAACCCTTGTACACTATATATATACACAACGTATATACTTACTCGATACACATATGTATATTCTTTACCTATATATATTCGTTATACGTTGTTCGTGCTCTTCACATATACATCGTACGAATAAATGGGTCTTACAACTCTCCCCCACTAAAACTCAATCACGTCCTCGTGATCCGCACCCACACTTAGAAGTTAGACATCAACCGCGACCGCTCACCTCGACGCCGAGCATCCGGTCCTTCACTACCCATCACATAATCGTCAAGAGATGGCACAACTAGCCATCGATTCTCGCCATTACAACTTTCATCAACCGCTTCAAGGTCTAACTCGGGACTTTTTCGAAGGCTTTCTGTGACAACCCGGAAATTTCCGACCAAATTTAAACTTTATCTTTATATTATTCCGACACGATAAGCAAAGTTTGTTAAGTTGAATCTCAAAAATTTTAAACTATGTTCATACATTCATTTAACCTCGACTAAATTCCAACGATTCACGAACCATTATATAATTGAATATGAATATGTATATGTATATATATTATAACTTGAGAATGTTAACAAAGTATTAGACATATAATACTTTACATGAACGTATTTGTTTCCGTATATGTTTGATATATTTATCGACGAAATTGAACGATTATATAATATGATTGAGTTATCAAGATTCATTGATTACGAGTCTCTGTTGAGAGGTCTACTCTGATTTAAGAAATATGTCCTTTTTATCAGTATTCGGAATATTGGTAAAGTGATTTACAAAAATGTTATTAACAAGTGCTAGTCAAAAGTTAGTAAAGATTCCCGTTTAATTTTCAAAAGTGTGCTTTACTTTGATTGCCTCGTATCCCCTGATAAATTAATTATTTAGTTTTCATATTATTAAAAACATTATTTGATATAATAACTCCTATTATTTAAAAACGAGTTTTGATTAGATAAAACGAACTTTGTAATATAATTAGTTTTGAAAAACTATATATTATATTGTAAACAAATATTTCAAAATTATATTTCGAAATGAAAATATATGTATATATATTTTTCAATGTAATAAAATTTAATATTAAGTTCATTATAAAATGTTTTGAGTTAAAAAAAATAATACTAATATATATATGGGTATATGTATATATATAACGAGACGTTGATTTATAAAAGCTATTGACCAAAACACTCTAACATTCAAGTTACATTTCGAATGAGTTAGTTATTGATAAGTTAAGTCTCTATTCTTGTTAAAGGTATACATCACGAAATGTAAAACGCTAGTTTTCTGAGTGTACGAAAAGCCGTTCGAGAAACCGAAAACAGGACATGAGTCGAGTGACAATGTCCATGTCATTAGAACAAAAATTACATTTTTACCATGCTCGTAAATATAATATATTATATAAATAATTACCAAGATTAAATATATATATATATATATATATATATATATATATATATATATATATATATATATATATATATATATATATATATATATATATATATATATATATATATATATATATATATTATATAATTTAAAAAGAGTGTCGGCAAGTTTGATTGCTCGATCATGAGCTGGCCAAGGAGCCCATGCGATCACATGGCCCCAAGGCACACTTACCATGCGATCGCATGGCTAGGTATGTGAGTCCAAGTCCTTAAATAACGAATTTTCAGAACTAGTTTTTGAGAGGGATAGAGCTAAGGAAATTATGGGTTATTACTTTGGAGGTTATGGGTGATAGGTCAAATCATGTTGAGATTAGAAGAAAATATAAGTTAGAATGAGATTCGATATGTGTGAAGGAGATTCGGTATTAGAGAGAATTAACAAGATTTACATTCCACAGCTTCTAGAACTCAGTTACAATGCAATGGCTATCTAATTAGGACTACTTAGGTTCCTTATATAGCCCTCTTCTAAGGAACCATCATTTAAGCTTATTTCAAATTAACTCTATACAACTTCGGGGTCCTAACAATCTCCCCCTTAGTGTTAAATGTGAACTTTACAATATAATCCTATTGAGTAATCTTGAGAGGTCCAAACGTTAGTTTCCATCATGTGCCATCTGGTTTCAAAACTTCCACTTGATTTTCTGAAATCTGCTTAGAAGGTTTCCAGACACCCCACGCTTTTCTTGGTTCTCCCTCATGTAATGGATATTCATCCATTTCTTTGAAATACCTTCTCTTTCTCTGGCCACGAAGAATCTCAAACTGTCATGTACGGATCCGGAGCTTCAGACGATCTCTGATATGTTTTATAAACTCTCCAAGACCCATTTTCATGTCAATATCATCAAACTTGCTTTGACGAATTTTAAGATACTTCAGTGCAGCTTTGAGTGTACCATCTGAGTATTTGTTCAACTCATCAGTGCGGATGAACACTTTTTCTTTCTGAGAATTCACAAATACAAACCCTTCGGGTTCGAATTGCATTTGAAACATTCTCATATCCTTTAGTCCCTATGTGTATTGATTCGGACAGGTTATTCGAATCTTTTTTCTATTTGCTTCGAGACCAATTTGAAAATCTTTACGTCTCATCAGTTCGATTGTCTCGATCATGTATCTTTTCACAGCTTCCAAAGCTTGAGCCTTAGCAAAAGGTCGAATGGTGATGATACGGAGGTAGTTGTAGATGTGAATGATATCAAGCATATCTAGATTATGAAAATCTGCTTCTGTGAACTTGTATTCCTTTTCATCTTCTCTAATAACGTGGAACTAACTGATGACGTCTTTTTTCTCGCTTATCTCTACTCCAACTCGAGTAATATTCAACACTTCTAAAATACGATATCTTTGAAGCCACAAGTCATCTTCATCTTTGTTGATGTGTTTCCTCCACATAAACTCATACCAGTTTCTTTCACTTGCTGGAAGAAATCGTGAACCTATATAAGTAAATCTTTTACTCCTTAGTGTTTCGTTAATGCGGAAAATCTTATAAGCAATCTCCTCGATGAATGTGTTTCGTAAAGTTATGAAATCATGTTCAACTCCCAATAACAATCTTTGTTCCCGATTCTTAAAGAATATACCATGGTTGTATTTGAATCTGGAATTCACTGTTTCACTTGATGTAGATGTACCAGAAGTTGAGCTTTCATTAGCATTTGTTGGATTTGAACTCGATGAAGGTGTATAATTCGATGGATGTTCCGTAGGATTTGTCGTATCATCAGTTGGAACATTATAATCTTCAATATGATCAAAGATATCATCATCATTTGGATTAACAAAAATATTGTCTTCATCGTCATCAGAAGAATCCATTTCATCATCACTTTCAGTTACTGGATCAGGATTCCCTTCATCTACAATCTCTACATTTTTTGGGATTGAAGATACTGAAGATAATTTGCTTAGAATGACAAACTCATCGTCATCTGTTTCTTCAAGATAAAAATCACTTAAGTTCAAATCCTCATCTACCGGTCCACCATCAGCCTCTGAATGTACAATTGGAATAATAACTTGCTCAGGCTCCTTATCATCAATTTCATCATGAGTAAAAATCATTTCGGATTCCGTCTGAACCTGTTGAGCTTGAGAAGCTGATGAAGACCTCACACCACCACCCTTAGTTGAAATGTTCACCGTTAGATAATCTCCATCTACTCCTATCTCCCCCTCATGACTATTCTGAGGATCAGAATCGTCATGCTCATTATCACGGTGAGGACTTATTGGAGAAGAGCAGGAAGTAAGTGGATATCGTACTCGAGGGCGAAACAATGCTTGAAGCGAAGTGTGTCGAAGAACATCAAGATTAACTCGAGAAAACATACAACTGAAATATTCTTGCTCCAAAGCATCATAGAAATTTGGTGAATGTGAGGGTGATGGTGGTAATGTAACAATAGGAACAGCAGCAACATCATCTGTTGGAGGCGATGTCGGTGGAAGTGTTTGATTTGCCGTGAGGGCAGGTAAGGATGTTTGTGCAGTATTATTCTTATATGTAGGGCTGTATATACTACTAGTCAGATTCGTGATATCCCCTTCTGATGGAGGTTGGGCAACAACCGGAGTTGTCGCCGGCGAAGTATCTTTCGAAGCATCCGCCTCCATGACTTTAGTCTCATGGGACTCTGACAAAGTAGTAGAACTACCCGTAAGTTTAAATCTCGCAGAGATATTGCTATCTCCGACTCCTAAAATCATTGATATACCATGAGGTGGTACATCTCTTTCAGTTAACGACTCTTCCTCCAGACCCTGAGTTTCAAAATCCTAAAGAGAAGTGGTTTGAACCAATGGATCACTTTCATGAATCAAGGGATCAGTCTGCTCGAAGTTTGATAAATATCCCGAAGGATTCTCATGTTGACTCATTTCCATGGGACGCGGTAGATCTCCCTCATCAAGATAAGCCGAACCTCGAGACCCTGTTGTACGTTGAGGCCAAGAGGATTTCCAGCCGATACGCAGGGTGCCTTTTCAAGATTTTTCGGCTCCCCTTCGGCCGTTCGGGACTTCAATGATTGAGTTTCCTCATTCGATTGAGTCAATGCAGACTTTACTGCAGAGGAAGACTTTACTTCCTTAGATACCGAAGCATCTTCCTGTGTAAGATTTATTATTAAGTCATGTTTAGATTGGATGGGCATTTTGGTCTTTTTACCATCCGTGCGTTTAGCTCTCTTGCCTACCAAAGCTTGTGCTTCATTTAGCGTATGGCTTACTGTTATTATTGGATGTGATACGGAGATGGGTGAGGGTGACCTAATTGGCTCTAGGTCTTGATCCGTATCACCAACGGTTGGAGTAACTGTTTAGCGAACGATAGGTGTCGAAGTCCTAGATCTAGTTACTCGTTGGGTTGGCAGAGTATGAATCATTTCATCAGACATAAATTGTGTTCTCTTAGGAGAATGTTCAGGAGATGTCTCAGTTGCTGAAGAATCAGTGGCACTGCTCACTTCGGGTGTTGTTGAAAGGGTTGGTTCAATCCTAGATGATCTAGGTTCCCTGATCCTCACGGGTTGAGCTTGGTGTGCTACCCTAGAACGTTTATGGTTTACCCTATGTGGAGGATTAGCGGGCCCGGGTGGTTGTACTACAGGTTCCTCTACAACCTCTGGGGCTGGAACCACGGCGGGTTCAACTTGTTCTTGTTGTACCGGGTTCGGAAGAGGTATTCCTACAGCCTCAAAATAAGAACACATTCGAACGTCTTGAGGTGCAGCTAGCCCGACAAGAATCGGCGCAGTAAATTGATTATCAGATACCATCGGGGTATTCATCTTCAGCTCCCCAAATCTTTTCATATGTAATCCATGTGTACCTGGTACAAATATATCTGCATTTCTGCAAGCATTGATAGCATCATGGATAAAAATACAGAAAAACCTTTCACAAGGGATGTATGAACCCCTTGGCTTATCAACTTGAGCCTGAACCAAATCCCATAAAAGTTCTGTATAGTCATGAGTCTCTACTCTTGTGAATGAGTAGAACAGCCTCATCATTGGCACCGTCAAGCTGTCTGATCCACTCATTGTCATCAACAAGCATCCGTTGATGATTGAGAAGATCACATACCACCTCGAGTGCAAGTATTTCTTCTGAAACTTAGCCGGTGGAACATTGTTTGCTCCAACATAACCAAGATCATAGATTGATGACATCATATGCTGAGTAGCAGGGAAAGCAGGAGCATTCTGTATAAGAGGAAGCCTAAAGATCCTCCTAAAATCAGCCTTAGTGATACTCCTCATCTCTTGAACTCCTCTTAGCTCAAACTCAAATCAAACTTGTGTACCCTCTGGATTTGCTGTAGTAGGTTGTGTAGCTTCCATAAACCTAATAGTTCTGTTAAGTAGCTCCAGATCTATCACAGGTACACTGACAGTTGAGCTTAGAGTAGGCCACAGTGTATGCCTCTCTAGTATTGCAGTCCAGTAATTGCACGGAATGTTGGTTTCAGAGTTGATGAAGTGATTGTTCGCCATTTAGCTGTATATATAAGAAATAGAAGACCACAAGATATTTAACATAAAGCACATATCTCTATTCTTATTTGCCTTTGAAATCCTTTGTATTTTTCAAATTTTATAATTTTTATGATTTTTCTTAGTTATAAAAATCATTTATTCCAAATATGAACAAGCAATTGACAAACATGACATTTATATGATATTTATTTCAGTACAAAATCATCATGCAAAGTCAATTATATAACACAAAGAATCAGAACAACGCTTAGTCATATTTAAGTACAATTCAAGCAGATTCGGTAGTCATGAAAACTTGTGATTCTGTAACCAAATAAGCTTAAGTTTTCATACCAAAGACTTAAATAAAACATGTAAGATTTATCAAGTTGAAAATCTCAGATTTTGAAAGTACCAAATTACAGATTCGGTATAATTCCAAAAATAGATTCGGTATCTTCAAAAATCACATGTTATCACCCAAACATGCATATTCAGTCTTATATCATGCAAAAACGTAGTCACAATCAATTAACAACTCAAACAAATCAGAAAAACATGTTAATGACTTGAACAGACTCGGTACTGTAGCAAGAACACATTCGGTATGTACAGAATCTATCAAATACTCAATTAAACATGTAATCAGACTCGGTCAATTGATAGATCAACTAATTTAACACGGATTTGACAAGATTTCATGTTAATCAACCAAATCAGATGAGTTTAATCAAAGAATTAAGAAATACGACCCAGATTTGGTATAAGCAACATTTTTTAAAATTAAGTGTCACAATCATGTTATTTGCTTGATTTTATGGTTTATAAATGTTCAATTATCTCAGATCTACAACATGTGATACTTAAATTCAATTAAAACAAGAATATATAAAAGATTTAAAGATACAGAGAGACGGATTCGGTAGATTAGGCAGACTCGGTAGGTTTTATCAGATTCGGTATGCAATTAGGTAAAAGTAAAAGAAAGTTTGACTTTGACCCTGCTATTTATAGATACCGAATGTTTTAAAGAAATGGGCTTTACCGAATGGGCCTTAAGTACCGAATGCAGTCCATTTTCAAATTTAGACACATTGCACTTCAAATTTTGACAAATCTTTATCAAAAATCATTCAAGATTATCACATTTTTGATGAAAAACATTTCTGAGACAATTGTTGAAAATTTTGAACTTACCGAATCTGTATAGTTGGTTGTCAGATTCGGTATAATGCTAAAATTAGCATTTATTCATTCAAATTCAAATCTTTTTGGATTTTATCTTTTCTAATTTTTATGAATTTTATCAAAACAAGATTTGTACTTAGAAAATTTTGAATTATGTACAAAGTACAAATCTTCAGTGATACCAATTGTTAAAATGGGTTGCATACTGAGATGTATACAAGCCTTAGTGAATTATTTCAGATAAAAACAAAGAGTTTATGAAATTCACTTTTGAAAAACAATTTTCTTTTCATTTTCTCCCTGTTTCTCCCCCTCAAAATGTGATATACAAGAAAGTAAATCACAATTTTGATATATTCCCAAGAAAATGAGTTAAATCCCCCTTGAAATATGATATCAATGAGTTACCTCCCCCTTTCGTAACCATTAAAATTTAATCCCAGGAAGTTAACAGAATTCTAAAAGTAAGGCTCCCCCTTGAAAGATGTTATCTAAAGCATAAGAAGTAGTTGATCCCCCTAGAATGTATATACTCCCCCTAAACACAAGATCCCAAGTATAAGTCTCAACAGATCTAAGGAATGTCAAGCACTATACTCTACCATGCCAATCTCTTTAATCAAGAACTTTAGCCTAAGTTTATCTAAGGGCTTAGTGAACATGTCAGCTAATTGCACTTTGGTAGGCACAAAGTATAACTCTAAATCCCCTTTTCTACATGGTCCTTAATGAAATGATAACGAATATCAATGTGTTTAGTCTTAGAATGCTGGACCGGGTTACTCGTAATTGCAATAGCACTTTGTGAATCACAGTAAATTGGGGTCTTTGAAATCTTAAAGCCATAGTCCAAAAGTTGAGTTTGCGTCCACAAAAATTGTGAACAACAGTGAGCTGCAACAATGTACTCAGACTCAGCTGTTGATAAAGACACACAGTTCTGCTTTTTGGATGACCAACTAACTATCCTATTCCTCAACATCTGAATTGATCCAGATGTGCTTTTTCTATCAACATGGAAACCTCCATGATCCGCATTAGTAAAAGTAGTAAGATTGAAATCAGATCCATGAGGATACCAGATCCCAAGGTTAGGTGTACCTTTAAGTTACTAAAAAATCCTAACAATCGCTTTGGAGTGAGATTTCTTAGGGTTGGACTAAAAGCGGGCACAGACAGTTACAGTAAGTGTAATGTCTGGTCGACTTGCAGTCAGATACATTAAAGAACCAACCATGCTTCGATAAAGCGTAACGTCAAAGGGTTCCCCATTAGCATCAGCATCTAGTAGAGTTCTCATTGGGGTTGTCATTGGTTTTAAATTAGTCATTTTAAAATGTTTTAGCATACCATTGATATACTTTATTTGACTGATAAAAATCCCATTTGGTAATTGTTTTACTTGTAACCCCAAGAAGAAATTTAACTGGTTAAGCATGCTCATTTCGAATTTGTTGGCCATAAGGTCATCAAATTCTTTGCGTAAGGTCGGGGACGTGGAATCAAAAATGATATCATCAATGTAAATTTAAACCAAGAGAATGTGATCGTGGTTTTACGGATGAATAGCATTGTATCAATTGTTCCACGAGAGAAGCCATTATCTAGCAAATACTTTGTTAAGGTCTCGTACCATGCACGCGGTGCTTACTTCAGACCATATAAAGCTTTCTCCAAGTAATAGACGTGGTTTGGATGAATGGGATCGACAAAGCCTTCTGATTGATCAACACAAACTTCCTCTTGAAGATGACCATTCAGAAAACAGTTTTGACATCCATTTGAAACACCGTGAACTTCATATAAGAAGCAAATGCAAGGAAAAGACGAATAGCCTCAATCCTAGCAACCGGAGCAAACGTTTCATCATAATCAATACCCTCTTGTTGTCAATATCCCTTGGCCACAAGACGTGCCTTATTTCGAACCACAATTCCATCAGAATACTTCTTGTTCTTAAAAATCCACTTAACCCCTATTGGTCGTTGACCCGTTGATCTTGGAACTAATCGCCATACTTTCAAACGATCAAATTGACTGATCTCTTCTTGCATTGCTACTACCCAGTTCAGATCTAGTAAAGCTTGAGCAACCGTTGTTGGTTCAATCTTACTAAGAAAGGCAGTGTATAGACACATATTCCGAGTTGCCCTTCGAGTTGAGACTGGAGCAGATGCATCACCAATGATAAGATCAGTTGGATGACTTTTAGTCCATCGGTTGTTATGTGGAAGAGGTTGTACATCAGTGGTATCCGTTGGAACATCAACCGTTGTTGACGTTGAGCCTTGATCCGTTTGATCTGATGTAACACCATCTAATGGATTCAATTGAGTATCTAGAGAAACAACTGGAGTTGTATCAACTGATGAATCTTGAAGTGGTTCAAGATTATCTGTATCTGGAGGTGGGAGGGAGGATGAAGAGGCAACGGGTGAATCAGTTTGTGTTGTATCTTCATCAAAAAGACTTGATTGAGTCTCCACAGTAGTTGACTGTGATGGTGTAACCGGTACGGTTTGAACATTTGAACATTTGAATTCTCTTGACAAAAAATTGTGTTGAAGGTGCAACTTTTGAAACACGTTTACTAAATTGAGAACATAATGGGTTTTTAAGAATAGTAATGGGTTTTGCATCCGTAGATGTTGTTGTTCCCTTCCTCTTCTTATGAATCCCACCAACACATTCAGACACATTGGTTTCAACAGTAGATGATTGCTTAAGTGTGTTAGCCTGTTTCAGTTGAATTATTTTTTTGTTTTAAGCTCTTAATTTCAAGACATAATTCCTCTGCAGAAACAAGCACTTCACCTTCCGTAAAATCATAAGTACATTTTTTCTTAGGAAGTGGAGGCAATTTATCACACAAAGCAAGCATTTGTTCTAATGATTGACACTTAAGTTGCAAATAAACATTTTCCTTTTCAACTATACCTAATATACCTTTCAAGTTTCGTTCAACAGGTATGTTTTCATAAAATTCATTAATTGTTTTGTCAAAGTCTATCACGTTTTCAACATTTGGTTCATCTCGAGGTTCTACCTTTACATCTAAATCAGTTTGTCCTAGGGATTCTGTCTCAAAGAAGACAGTTAGTTCATGTGCTAGGTCTTCACGGAAAACATTATCAGAACATGCAGGTAAAGCCGGTAGAATTGGTTTCACATCAAAAGTTGGTTCATCAAACACCTCATCTATGGCAATAATGCTAGAACTAGGTTTGTTAAACACTTCATTCTCAAGCATTAAAATGTATTTCTCTAGCATGAGTGTTGGGATATAAACCAGTCTACTCTTAGGCACATAATTTTCACGTTGTATATTCTTTTCAGTTTCAACAAGTTCCTTCAAAAAATCAGGATTTGATTTACCCTTTTTAGCATTGATTTTCTCATACATTAAGCTAATTTGATGGTATTTCCTAGATTTGCGATTAACAATAATATCATCAAAATCAGCATCAGAAGCATGCACAAAATGAGATGGTAAACCAGCTTGAAAGTAATCAGAATGATATAATCCTGGAATCTTTTTGGAAGTGTTATCTAAGATCTTAGGATCTTCATAACCCAACCCCCACTTGTCACCATGAATTGTTTTTGGTCTATTTATGAAAATTGTTTGTTTTGAAAGTTCCATATTCATGATAGCTTTGGATTGATCTGTTCGATAGAGTTTTTCCTCATATCGAGCAAGTTGTGCTTTCATTTGAAAGACTCTTTTGACAACGAAGAGATTTCAGAGTTCTTTTCAATTATGGTGTTTTCTAATTGAATAATTTTCTTGTTTAGCTTTGATAGTGTGGGTTCATGTTGAGTTTTCAAATCAGAAAGATCTTTTTCTAGAAATTGAACTTTTTCTGCAAGTCGTTCCGATTTTAGACGATAATCTGTCCTTTCGACCTTAATCGGATGAATTGATTTTTTAAGATCTTCCAACTCAGTTTCTGTGAAGCTGAGTTGGACAGTCAATCTTTACAATTCCAATTGTGATTTAGATGAAGATGGTTTGGTCTCAAAAATTTTGATTTTATCTTTTAAAACCTTGTTTTCAGATTTTAAACCTTTGACTTCTTTTGACATTGAGTCCAAATTCTTCATCATGTAATTTTGCACTTTGATAAAATCAGGTGGACTTTTAGATGATTGTACCTCATCATCACTAGATGCTGAGTCAGAATTCTCCATTGCTTCCTTAGCTTTGATGAGCTTAGTCACCTTGAAAATGTTTGCATGTTCCACCTCTGAATTTGAATCATCAGTCCAGTTAAACCAAGTATCATCCACTAGTTTCAGCTCTCCCCCAGTTTCTACAATCTTAGCCATCAACATCTTCTTCTTGTAGTAAGCTGCATCCTTCTTCTTAGGCATCTTGCACTCACGAGAGTATGACCAGCGTTGCCACAATTGAAACAGATTGAATCATCCTTCTTGGAATCATCAGCACGTTGTTGTTGTTTTGATTGATCAGCTTTCTTGTAGTACGAGGAAGACGATGAATTCTTGCGTTGATTGCTTGATTTGCCTTTAAACTTGTATTTATTCAAGGCTTTTGTGAACATGGCTGCCATCTTGACTAATTCAGGGTGAGAATCATCAACATCAGATAGATTCAACTCTTCAGAATCAGTTGATTCTTCAACAAGCACTTTCTTGGACAAGCTTTTGGAAGTCGTAAATGATTTTCTCTTCTTTTTGGCAATTAGAGCAAGATGATCACTTGGAGATGACTCTTTCCTTCCTTCTTGAAGTTTAGACACTTCAGGTTGGTAATGCATAAGAACTCCAACAAGCTCATGAATAGTCAACTTGTCAATCTCTTTGGTAGATCGAACAATGGTTCCATAAGGAAGCCAATCAACATTGAGCTTTTTGAGAAATTTCATGTTGACTTCAGCATTTACTTTTATGATCCTGCACCTTTTCAACTCATTTTAAACACCATTGAAATGATGGTATGTATCCTTTAGTGGTTCATCAGGTTCCTTCTTGAAATCTTCATAAAATACCAGAGCCTTATTCAGTTTAGTAACATCTGACATGTCATAACCTTCTTGCTGTCGTTTGATCTCATCCCATATATCTTTTGCAGTGGTGTTGCTATCAACATTTTCAAACAACTCATACGGGATAGCTTGCATAACAATGTTCTTTGCCTCTATGTCACCCTGAGCTCTCTCACGTTTATTACCAGAAAGTTCATAGACTGGAATTGGCATACCAATATCCGGATGATAATCTACAACTGGACCATCTCTCATATAAGCCCATATGTACTTTGCTTTCTCACCCTTGTAGTCTATGTATTGAGTGATACGGTGAAGCCACTGAGTGTACTTGCCATCAAACAACACTGGAGGACGGGAATCTGATCCAATGATCAAAGTATCTTGAGTATACATCTTGAGAATGAGGTAGATTCGGTAAAGACTCGGTAGTACTCAAATCTAAGATGAAAAATCACAACAATCTAACACAAATGTTAGATTCGGTAACTGATTCGGTACTGTAGCAGATTCGGTATAGATTCTGTACTGTAGCAGATTCAGTAAACCAAATTCTGTATCAGAAACTGATCAGAAATACAAGTAACACACCCAGATTCAGTATAGATTCGGTAATCACAAGATTTGTAGCCTGAGAACACTTAAAACCAATGAATTAAGTGATACCGAGATCCTGATTCGGTATCTGACTCGGTAGTCAGATTCTGTATGAATTTGAATTTAAACACAATTCAATTCCTTTGAATTAGATTCTGTAACCTTGCTGCACAAGGAAACAAGTTAGTATCACACAAAATATCAAAGATACTGAATGTATAGGATACCGAACGTCAACTGTAGCAATTGAAAATACCTTGTCTAAGTATGAAAACTTAGAATTCAAACGAATCCTTTCTTAAATCACACCAATTAGCTACGTATGACCAAACCGAATGTGATAGAATCACAAACACACCACAATCTGCAATACTGATTGAGAATTAATAGCTTTGAAGCAGATTCGGTATGGCAGTTACGATACCGAATGTGTATCAAATCTTCAAAACTTGAAGAATTGATGAAATTAAACCGTCAGAAATGTGATTAAACACCTCACGATCACTGCTGAAACCTCAAATCTTTACTTAACTACAGAATCAAGCTGTAATTGATGAATATTGAGAGTTTTAGCCACGAACTCTAAAAATCAACTTGATTCTCCATAATTGATGTTAAAAAGCTGTAATGATGATTGAAACTCTTTCTAATCAACCTAATACACCTTCGCTGAACTTATCACAGGAATTTGAATGTCAGATTATCAGATTCGGTTATACCGAATCTGATTCAATATACCGAAAGTGTTCAGATTCTGTAATCTTTAATCTCTGGATCGATCTAGTGATGTAATATCACTCCCTGGAAGATCTGATACCTAATGATAGGTCAGATCATGTTGAGATTAGAAGAAAAGACAAGTTAGAATGAGATTCAATACGTGTGAAGGAGATTCAGTATTAGAGAGAATTAACAAGATTTACATTCCACAACTTCTAGAACTCAGTTACAATGCAATGGCTATCTAATTAGGACTACTTAGGTTCCTTATATAGCCCTCTTCTAAGGAACTATCATTTAAGCTTATTTCACATTAACACTATACAACTTCGGGGTCCTAACAATGGGTATGGTTCGGGGTATGCATGAGAGGTCAAACTAGTGTTTATCATCTCCGTTGCGTCTACGTACTTTCCTGCAATATTGAATCACAATATTGATACGTGAGCACTCATAACTTAACTTTTATATATTAATAGTGTATCTCTGACTAGTGCTCGAGTACATATGATTATGCATGCTTGTATGTTAAAATTGTCGTTAGATAGTTTATGATGAATCCTGAATTTAATACATATGCCACTAGGATAAGGTATATGATATGCATGTCGTTGGAAAGCTGTCGAAAAATTAATAACTTTTCCTTTAGAAAGTGTATGATTTCGATGAACGGATTAAAAGATATCGTCCATTGAATTATCTATAATTTTAAGGTATTATTGTTAAAATGATTATTATTATCGTTATTATTATCGTTATCATTATCGTTATTGTGACAACCCGGAAATTTCCGACCAAATTTTAACTTTAATCTTTATATGTTTCTAACATGATAAGCAAAGTTTGTTAAGTTAAATCACAAG
Organism: Rutidosis leptorrhynchoides; assembly: GCF_046630445.1. Lineage (NCBI taxonomy): Eukaryota > Viridiplantae > Streptophyta > Magnoliopsida > Asterales > Asteraceae > Rutidosis > Rutidosis leptorrhynchoides. The sequence continues at coordinate 125,731,601 of NC_092340.1, forward strand.
AATTTTAAACTGTGTTCATACATTCATTTAACCTCGACCAAATTCCAATGATTCACGAACCATTATATGAACGAATATGATTATATATGTATATGTGTATATGTTATAACTTGAAAACGTTAACATAGTATTAGACGTATAATACTTTATATGAACGTATTTGTTTCAAAATATATTTAAAATAATTATCAACGGAATTAAAAGATAATATCAAATGATTGAATTATCAGATACTTTGAATTATGATTACGAGTCTCTGTTGAGAGGTCCACATTGATTTGGGAAATCTTCCCATTTTAACAATATTCGGAAGATAGTAAAGCAATTTACAAGTAAGAATAAATATGTCAATTAACGAGAGTTAAACAAATATTAGTGGAAGACTAAATTACATAGTAATCAATTGATGTAGTTTCCAAATGTACGAAAACGCTTTTCGATATAATAGAACTTGATTATTTAAAATGTCTTTGATTAAATAAACGTAAGTTGGAATATTGGTTGTTAAATATAGATAACTTGCAACTTGTATTTAAAACGTGTTCATTAAATATATATGTTTTCAAAATTGTTAAGTAAATGATAGTAACATTGGTTATTTGACTCGATTAATATTTAGATATGTTTTTAGAATAAATGTTGGCGCATAAATGAAATAACATCAAATTGAATTTTAAAGAATAAATGTTACGTATTATAATATTTTGTAAACAATTTTAAAAGGAACTTTAAAATATAATTAGTTTTGAAAAACTAAATATTATATAGATATTTCTAATATATATTTATATTTCCAAACGAATATATATATTTTTTTACAAAGTGATATCAACTTAGTCATAAAATGTTTGATTTAAGATAATATATTTTGTTAAACAACGAGACACTGATTTATAGAAGCAAATGACCACAACACTCAAATGAAGGGATAATACGTTGAGTAATATAGATTATAGATGATTAAGTCTAATTATTGATTTATAGGTACACGTCGCGTAACATAAAGAGCTAGTTTTCTAAGCGTATGAAAAGCCGTTCGAGAAATCGAAACCGGGACATTAGTCGTGTGACAACGTCCAAGACAATGGAACTAAGTTTACACGTTAACTATATACGTAAATGTAATATAATATATATATATATAATTATATAAATTAAATAAATATATAATAAATATTAAATCAAGTGTCGGCAACCTTTGAAAGTGGGATGTAAGCTGGATGTGGCACCCGTGCGATCGTATAGCTGCACCACACAAACCCCATGCGATCGCATGGGGTGGTTTGGTGGCTAAGGTCTTTAAAGGCTCGACGATTTCAGTTGTGCACACACACACAATTATCCATATCCATCTATATTACTCCGTATTATATTTATATAATTATTATTATTATTATTACTAAAATTATTATTATTATTAATCTTATTATTATTAGTAGTAGTGTTATTATTATTATTATTAGTATTATTACATAAAATACTACGACGGAGTGCTGTGTGAGTAATTTAAAAATGAGTTTTACGAGCGGGGCAGAACTAAGGAAATTATGGGTTATAGATATGGAGGTTATGGGTATGGTTCGGGGACATGCTTATGAGGTAAATCTAGTGTTTATCATCTTCGTCGCGTCTACGTACTTTCTTGTAATATTGAATCTCAATATTGATACGTGAGCACTCATAACTTAACTTTTATATATTATTAGTGTATCCCTGACTAGTGCTCGAGTATTTAGGATTATGCATGCTTGTACATTTAATATTGTCATTAGATAGTTTATGTTGAATCCTGAATTAGATACATATGCAACTGAGATAGGGTATATGATATGCATGTTGTTGAAAAGCTAGCGAAAAATTAAGAACTTTTCATTTAGAACTCGAATGGTTTCGATGAACGGATTGGAAGTTATAGTCAACTGAATTTTTGTATTATTATTAAAATGATTATTATTACTATCGTCGTTATAATTATTATCTAATTATTATTATTATTATTATTATTATTATTATTATTATTATTATTATTATTATTATTATTATTATTATTATCATCATTATTATCATTATCATTATCATTATTAATAAAAGGTAATATCATTAAAAATTGTTATTTTTATTATTATTACTATCGTTATTATCGTTAAGGTTATAATTAGTATTATTATTCATCATTAAAATAGTTATTAGTATTACCATTAATATTATCATAATATTTATTATTATTAGTATTATCATAATTAAGACTAATATTAGTAACATCTAATTATTATGATTACCATTATTATCATTATTACGAACGCGATGTAAAAGACGACTAAAAGCTATTAACAAATTAATTAGGAAATAATGAATATAAGTATCATGATGAAATTAAAATATTGAAAGGTATTGATTTATATAAACATATCGTTTACATTATTTTTATCATTATTATTATTAAAAGTATTATTAATATTAAAACTACCATTTTTACTAAAATTATCATTTTTAATAGAAATATCATTGTTATTATAAAATATCATTATTATTATCATTTAGTATTATTATTATCATTTTTAAATAGAATTATTATTTTTATAAAATATTATTATTATTGTTAATATTAAAAAGTATCGTTATTATTAAAATTATCATGATTAGAATTATCATTTTATCATAATTGATATCATCATTAGTAAATATAAAAATTATTAATATTATTATTATCAACATTATTTTATCAAATGAATATGTGATACAAAGATATTTTGCCACATATAATATAATTACATTAATAATGCATGCCATTATATTTTATGATATTAAGTGAACTTTATAAATTTAAATACTTAATATATATATATATATATAAATATATATATATATATATATATATATATATATATATATATATATATATATATATATATATATATATATATATATATATATAAGTATATTTTTATATAAATTTTTATTAATAAATGCTTTATATTATTTACTCTAATAAAATTTGCTAAATATATTTAAATATATATAAAACGACTATATTTAAGTTATAATCATGTATAGATTTTGGAAGTCATTTTGGTCAAATTGACTTTTGTTAACTTTTGCATGATAATCTCGAGCATTAGGATTGTGATACACTATGACCTGACCTAAATTGTGAGACAGTTATTGACCAACATATAAATATATATAATTAATGTAGGTTCGTGAATCCGAGGCAAACCTTGCGCTTGTTCAATGCCGTCATATGTATTTTTACTACGAAATACAGTATAGTGAGTTTCATTTGCTTCCTTTTTAAATGCTTTTGTAATATATTTTTGGGACTGAGAATACATGCGCTGTTTTATAAATGTTTGACGAAATAGACACAAGTAATCGAAACTACATTATATGGTTGGATTATCGAAATCGAATATCGCCCTTCAAGTCTGGTAACCTAAGAATTAGGGAAATGGCCCCTAATTGACGCGAATACTAAAGATAGATCTATTGGGCCTAACAACCCACATTCATTTTTATGGATGGCTTTAGTACTTCGAGATTATTATTATACAGACATCGATGTCTGTGGGGATATTCTATGCATTATGGTTAATGTCGGTTACAAGGTGTTCAATCCATATGAATGATTTTTATGCAGATGGCTATATGCATGCATGATGTTTATGAGAAATTGAAATATGAAATCTTGTGGTCTATTAAAATTATGGAAATGATTGATTACGATAAACTAATGAACTCACCAACCTTTTGGTTGACACTTGAAAGCATGTTTATTCTCAGAATTGAAAGAAATCTTCCGCTGTGCATTTGCTCATTTTAAAGATAATACTTGGAGTCATTCATGGCATATTTCAAAAGAAGTTGCATTCAAGTCGTTGAGTTCAATAAAGATTATGATTAATCAAATGTCAGATTAGGTCATTTATAGTTGGATATTATGAAATGGTTTGCATGCCTGTCCACTTTCGATGTAATGAAAGTTTGTCTTTTAAAATGAATGCAATGTTTGTAAAGTATATCATATAGAGGTCAAATACCTTGCAATGTAATCATATGTTATTGTATTCGTCCTTATGGAATAGGATGGGTCATCACATGTGGTATCAGAGCGGTGGTCTTAGCGAACCAGGTCTTGCATTAGTGTGTCTAACTGATAGTTGCTTAGATGCATTAGTGAGTCTGGACTTCGACCGTGTCTGCATTTCAAAAGTTTTGCTTATCATTTCGTGTCAAAAATTACCTATTTATCATCCTTAGGAAATTACCTGCTTATCATTCTTAGTCTAGACACATCTTACTGCATTGATTGCATGAATACTGTATAGACAAAAATTCATATCTTAGCGTATCTGATAAATCATATCTTAGCGCATCTGTTACTGTAAACTTTGCCTGACATATTCCTTAAATTCCTCCATAATTTAGGACATCTCTTGTTCTATATATAGATATTCTATGTAATTAGAATATCATCCAATATCCGAAAATAATTTCATATCAAAAAATCCTTTATTCACTCGTATGAAATGGAACTCGCCATTAGTTCAAGTTCCTGGGATTCCAACAGCTATTCCGATATGGAGTTTCACTCGTGCTCCGAAAACAGTGTAACCGGAATGGATCAACCAATCAGTCATCATCTATTTTGGATGAATTAGGGATGGGTTCGTAGCCTCCTTAATCATTGGAGATAAAAAGAAGGCGATCCTTTCCATCCACCACATTGCCCTCTTGGCGAAGAACCTGAGGCACTTACCGGCAAACCGGTTCGAAACACCATTTTCTCTCTCATTTCCAGAGTGTCTCGTCACGACTACATATTATCTCAAATTCTAGATCTTATTCATCCGCTCGTCCGAACTGCCAATCAGCCCAGTGTAATAGAAGAAATCAACGAGCTTCGCGCTCGGGTAGTGACTTCGGAGGATATGGTGCAAAGGTTGCAAGCACCAGCAGCAGCACCGGCAGCAACAGTACCACCATCAGCAACACCAACAGTACCATCACCACCACCAACAGCAACATTTGCATCCCACACCTCAACATCACAATCTGTACCTCGAGCATCAACATCACATGCAGCATAGATATAAAGGAGTACCAACAACAATAACCGATGAAGTATTAATCTATAATTTCATTGGAGAAATATTCTGTGGCGATTATGTAATCTCCAAAGTCTCAGAGATTATCTATTCTAGACTTAACCATAAATCAGATGAGTAAACTGAAATGATAGAAGGAAGAGTAGAAACCCTGATAGGATGGTGCGCGATTTACAAGCTAGACTTGTTTTACCAACAGCATCAACAGTACCGTCAACATCACCAGCACCGTCAGTACCGTCAGCATCGTCAGCATCAGCAGCACTTACAACATCACAAGCTCCACCAGATCTATAATCATCGCAAACATCATCACTAATCAACAACGCGTATATTGTATCAACGAGTTATGAAGTATTAACTCATTTTCGCTGAAGAATTTATATGTATATCTTATATATATAAATTTTGAAACCATAATATATCTTTTCGTACGAAGCTATTATGTATGAATTAAAAAGGGGTAGATACTACTCGGTTAAATTCATATTAGTAATATGCTATGATGTACATCCTTCGTTAACAACTTAACCATCGTTAATTACAATTTCTGTTTCAATTCAATGAATTCCATTTTATAATAAACTAAGTGTATTATTAAATTACCTATTTGATTTTACACTTTCGATATACTCGAAACTTTCTAGAGAACATCATTCGTACCTTGCGAAGTTCACAAGAATCCCACGAACACCAACATCATTCACCGAGTAAATATCAATAAAAATGAATGATGAAGCATTGATTCATAATTTCATTTACGATGATGTGATAATCCACGAAAATTAGGAAATTTCTAAAGTTTTAGAAATTATTCATTTATAATTCCAGCCTAAAATCAAATGAGTTTAATTTAATATTAACTCATTAAATCTACATTATATTTGAAGAAAAATATACATACATATATATTTTCATAAAGACTGTAATAAAATTCATTTGTACAAAAATGTTATTTGTGAAAAAAAAAATTTAACGGGTAGGTAATACCCGAGAGATATATAAATTCAAAATTAATATGTTATATTCTACGAATCTAATTCCCAATCATCAACTATACTCACTACTTTCACAACAATGTACATCCTTTCATAGAAATCAAAACAACATTTCTCATCCAAATTTGATTACATATTCTGATTTTGACAAATCAAAATCCAAGTCAAAATTTAACAGAAGACGTCACTCTTAGATTCCTACACCTTTCAAAGCTATACTTTGACATCGAAACTGTGCTAGAACATAATTTCTATTCATAGAACCCAGAAAAATATTTGTATCATTCAAAATCTTAGAACATCATATGTATATTAACGATTACAATCTGTGTTCAAACCCTTCGAAATTCCTGAAGACACTTCAAATAATGAACAATCGAGATGATGATCCAACCACATATTAACCATAGTCTTGCACCTGAAAAGCTCTCGAAACCAAAGTCATAGTTTAACACGTATCCATGTCAGACCCTTTGGCATTTATTAGAAAAAATAACTTTGCGATTCCTTTTCAAATTAGTCAGTTTTATCACAGATCCAGCAAGTCAACTTCGACTTTTCAGTTGAAACAGTCTTATTATAACCTCGATATAGACGTTGACCTTTCGTCATCGTTACTGGAGAACCTTTTATATCTCACCACATTAGCAATAAACTTACCAACAACTTCACTGATCTTTGACTTTCTGAAAAATCATTATATTTATCGAAACCCCATCATTTACTCATCCGCATCTTGTGACAAGAATTGTCATGTCAATTACTGAGAATCAGCAATCAGTATTTGGAAATCTTGTAGCATGTTTACGCCAACAGTTATATGTGAACATATAACGTCTATCTCCTAGACTTATATACTTCGAATGCGAAGTTTCTGAAAAACACCCCAATCTACGATTTAGTTCTCCGGATTTTTGGAAAAGCTGAATGAAGCAGCAGAAACTATAGACAACCGTAACGGTCAAAAGTTTGATGATAAAGAATAGTGTGTTGACAAAGCTCAGAAAAAGAGAAGGTTTGGAACTGGAAAACGGATTGAGCAAAACATGAAGGAGGCTGTGGACAAATCACAAAGACTAAACCTGCCTTCAAAGAATCTAAATGATTCAGTATCTACTGAAGTCTTTAGCGAATACCTTACTCCTGACTCTAAATCTTTACAGACAAATCTTCATCATCATCCATTGATGTTAGAAATTCTAAGATATCATCATATCTTTCAATATGAATATCTTCAATATTTCTGAAAATATCTTCATAACTATTGTTATCCGAGATCATTTACCTCTTCGCGTTATCTGTGTTATATCATAAAAGAAACGATTTTAGTTTCTAAATTCTGAAACCTTCGAGTTTAAAATATGAATGTTTTTGAAGTAGTGTTGGGAACGGAAGCATGATTTAGTATAATATAATGACACTTGATCAACGTAATTATATTACAGTAAGTCATGCTGAGTTTCTAAATGGAATGTGATGATTCACAGATCATAACGTCATCATGTGCCATGTTACATGACTCTTGTATTCTACTTAAACTCTAAACATATCAAGAAAATATTTTCTTGATGATTCAGCCTTTTCCGAGTTATTCTGGTAATTTGACAAATCAAGATCGTGCAATTACAATTTTCTTCTTAGAACATTAACTATGTTCATTCCGAAATTCATATCTGTGAATTCTGGACCATTACAAGCGGTGCCTAATCGCAAGAAGAGGAGACGAAAGAATGAACCTCCTAAATAGAAATGGGAGTATAAATCATAGCAAATAGAAGGGAGCATAAACTGTGGACGATAATGATTATAGAAGGAAGAAGCAGGAGCTTTGAAATATAAGGGAAGATATAAAGTCCAACAACAACCCAGAAATTACAAACCATAAATATCGATGCATATAGCAATATAAAGACACGGGAGAACTAAAAACACTATAAAACCAAGTGTATAGTAGAAGTAAATAGATTCTTGCAGAGGTAGATAAAAAAGAAAAATGACAGATATGAAGGTTAGGAGTATATCAAGAATCAGAACTGGATGGAGCATATTGGCGAATGATTTAAAGTATGAATTAAGGAGAAAGAATGAAGGTGTGAGTTGTAAGGAAATGAAGGGGGTGGATTTATAGAAAAATATCCAACAGAGCAATCAAAACAGATGATCGCATTTAAAGCGGATCCTAATTCCCTTGATTACCGAAAAATCAAATCTTATTACGAAGATTTTCTCCAATTCCCTTGAACTCTGGAAATCAATCCTATCTACGTCAAAAGATATGACAAATCTACGCTTACTCAATTCACTCTTTTGTGATAACTTCACTTATACTCTTCATAAAAATTGAATCGTTTTATCTATATTACTCAATGATGATAAAACTCAAATTTTCAGCTCGTGTGCGTCATGAAAACATACTTATTGTCAGCCATGACCATCCCGATCAAATTTCGGGGACGAAATTTCTTTAACGGGTAGGTACTGTGACAACCCGGAAATTTCCTACCAAATTTAAACTTTAATCTTTATATGTTTCCGACACGATAAGCACAGTTTGTTAAGTTAAATATCAAGAATTTTAAACTGTGTTCATACATTCATTTAACCTCGTCCAAATTCCAATGACTCACGAACCATTATATGAACGGATATGATTATATATGTATATGTGTATATGTTATAACTTGAAAACGTTAACAAAGTATTAGACGTATAATACTTTACATGAACGTATTTATTTCAAAATATATTTAAAATAATTATCAACGGAATTAAAAGATAATATCAAATGATTGAATTATCAGATACATTGAATTATGATTACGAGTCTCTGTTGAGAGGTCCACATTGATTTGGGAAATCTTCCCATTTAACAATATTCGGAAGATAGTAAAGCGATTTACAAGTAAGAACAAATATGTCAATTAACGAGAGTTAGACAAATATTAGTTAGAGACTAAATTACATAGTAATCAATTTATGTAGTTTCCAAATGTACGAAAATGCTTTTCGATATAATAGAACTTGATTATTTAAAATGTCTTTGATTAAATAAACGTAAGTTGGAATATTGGTTGTTAAATATAGATAACTTGCAACTTGTATTTAAAACATGTTCATTAAATATATATGTTTTCAAATTAGTTAAGTAAATGATAGTAACATTGGTTATTTGACTCGATTAAAATTTAGATATGTTTTTAGAATAAATGATGGCGCATAAATGAAATAACAACAAATTGAATTTTAAAGAATAAATGTTACGTATTATAATATTTTGTAAACGATTTTAAAAGGAACTTTGAAATATAAATAGTTTTAAAAAACAAAATATTATATAGATATTTCTAATATATATTTATATTTCCAAACGAATTTATGTATTTTTTTACAAAGTGATATCAACTTAGTCATAAAACGTTTGATTTAAGATAATATATTTTGTTAAACAACGAGACACTGATTAATAGAAGCAAATAACCACAACACTCAAATGAAGAGATTATACTTTGGGTAATATAGATTATAGATGATTAAGTCTAATTATTGTTAATAGGTACACGTCGCGTAACATAAAGATCTAGTTTTCAAAGCGTACGAAAAGCCGTTCGAGAAACCGAAACCGGGACATTAGTTGTGTGACAACGTCCAAGGTAATGGAACTAAGTTTACACGTTAACTATATACGTAAATATAATATAATATATATATAATTATATAAATTAAATAAATATATAATAAATATTAAATAAAGTGTCGGCAACCTTTGAAAGTGGGATGTGAGCTGGATGTGGCACCCATGCGATCGTATGGATGCACCACACAAACCCCATGTGATCGTATGGGGTGGTTTGGTGGCTAAGGTCTTTAAAGGCTCGACGATTTCAGTTGTGCACACACACAATTATCCATATCCATCTATATTACTCCTAATTATATTTATATACTTATTATTATCATTATTACTAAAATTATTATTATTATTAATCTTATTATTATTATTATTATTAGTGTTAATATTATTATTATTATTATTAGTATTATTGCATAAAATACTACGACGGAGTGCTGTGTGAGTAATTTAAAAATGAGTTTTACGAGCGGGGCAGAACTAAGGAAATTTTGGGTTATAGATATGGAGGTTATGGGTATGGTTCGGGGGCATGCTCGTGAGGTCAATCTAGTGTTTATCATCTCCGTCGCGTCTACGTACTTTCCTACAATATTGAATCTCAATATTGATACGTGAGCACTCATAACTTAACTTTTATATATTATTAGTGTATCCCTGACTAGTGCTCGAGTATTTAGGATTATGCATGCTTGTACGTTTAATATTGTCGTTAGATAGTTTATGTTGAATCCTGAATTAGATACATATTCTACTGAGATAGGGTATATGATATGCATGTTGTTGAAAAGCTAGCGAAAAATTAAGAACTTTTCATTTAGAACCTGAATGGTTTCGATGAACAGATTGGAAGTTATAGTCAACTGAATTTTTGTATTATTGTTAAAATGATTATTATTACTATCGTCATTATTATCGTCCTTATAATTATTATCTAATTATTATTATCATTATTATCATTATCATTATTAATAAAAGGTAATATCATTAAAAATTTTATTTTTATTATTATTACTATCGTTATTATCGTTAAGGTTGTAATTTGTATTATTATTCATCATTAAAATAGTTATTAGTATTATCATTAATATTATCATAATATTTATTATTATTAGTATTATCATAATTAAAACTAATATTAGTAACATCTAATTATTATGATTACCATTATTATCATTATTACGAACGCGATGTAAAAGACGACTAAAAGCTATTAACAAATTGATTAGGAAATAATGAATATAAGTATCATGATGAAATTAAAATATTGAAAGGTATTGATTTAGATAAACATATCGTTTACATTATTTTTATCATTATTATTATTAAAAGTATTATTAATATTAAAACTACCATTTTTACTAAAATTATCATTTTTAATAGAAATATCATTGTTATTATAAAATATCATTATTATTATCATTTAGTTTTATTATTATCATTTTGAAATAGAATTATTATTTTTATAAAATATTATTATTATTGCTAATATTAAAAAGTATCGTTATTATTAAAATTATCATGATTAGAATTATCATTTTAACATAATTGATATCATCATTAGTAAATATAAATATTATTAATATAATTATTATCAACATTATTTTATCAAATGAATATGTGATACAAAGATATTTTAACACATATAATATAATTACATTAATAATACATGCCATTATATTTTTATGATATTAAGTGAACTTTATAAATTTTAATACTTAAGATATATATAAAAGTATATTTTCATATAAATTTTTATTAATAAATGTTTTATATTATTTACTCTAATAAAATTTTCTAAATATATTTAAATATATATAAAACGACTATATTTAAGTTATATAATAATCATGTATAGATTTTGGAAGTCATTTTGGTCAGATTGACTTTTGTTAACTTTTGTATGATAATCTCGAGCATTAGGATTGTGATAGACTATGACCTGACCTAAATTGTTAGACAGTTGTTGACCAACATATAAATATATTTAATTAATATAGGTTCGTGAATCCGAGGCCAACCTTGCACTTGTTCAATGTCGTCATATGTATTTTTACAACGAAATATAGTATAGTGAGTTTCATTTGCTCCCTTTTTAAATGCTTTTGCAATATATTTTTGGGACTGAGAATACATGCGCTGTTTTATAAATGTTTAACAAAATAGACACAAGTAATCAAAACTACATTATATGGTTGGATTATCGAAATCGAATATCGCCCTTCAAGTCTGGTAACCTAAGAATTAGGAAAATGGCCCCTAATTGACGCGAATCCTAAAGATACATCTATTGGGCCTAACAACCCCCATTCATGTCTATGGATGGCTTTAGTACTTCGAGATTATTATTATACAGACGTCGATGTCTGTGGGGATATTCTATGCATTATGGTTAATGTCGGTTACCAGGTGTTTAATCCATATGAATGATTTTTATGCAGATGGCTATATGCATGCATGATGTTTATGAGAAATTGAAATATGAAATCTTGTGGTCTATTACAATTATGGAAATGATTGATTACGATAAACTAATGAACTCACCAACCTTTTGGTTGACACTTGAAAGCATGTTTATTCTCAGGATTGAAAGAAATCTTTCGCTGTGCATTTGCTCATTTTAAAGATAATACTTGGAGTCATTCATGGCATATTTCAAAAGAAGTTGCATTCAAGTCGTTGAGTTCAATAAAGATTATGATTAATCAAATGTCAGATTAGGTCATTTATAGTTGGATATTATGAAATGGTTTGCATGCCTGTCCATTTTCGATGTAATGAAAGTTTGTCTTTTAAAACGAATGAAATGTTTTTAAAGTATATCATATAGAGGTCAAATACCTCGCAATGTAATCATATGTTATTGTATTCATCCTTATGGAATAGGACGGGTCGTCACAGTTATCGTTATCGTTATCGTTATCGTTATCGTCATCGTCGTTATTATCGTTATTATTATTATTATCTAATAATCATTATTATTATTATTATTATTATTATTATTATTATTATTATTATTATTATTATTATTATTATTATTATTATTATTATTATTATTATTATTATTATTAAAATAATTAATATTTTTATCAAAACTATCATTTTATTATTTTTATCATCATCGTTATTATTAAGAGTGTCATTAATATTAAAATCATCACTTTTATTAAAATTATCATTTTTAAATAGAAATACACTGTTATTAAAAAAATATCATAATAATTTTAGTATTATTATTATTATTAAAAATTATCATTTTGAATAAAATTATTATTTTTATAAAATATTATTATTATTACTGTTAATATTCAAAAAGTACTAATATTATTAAGATAATCATGATTAGAATTATCATTTTAACATAATTAATATCGTCATTAGTAAATATAAATATTGTTATCATTATTAGTAGAATAATAATAATTATTATTATTATTAATATAAAATAATACAACTTTTACTTGTTATTATTATTATCAATATTATTTTATCAAATGAATATGTGATACAAAGATATTTTACCACATGTAATATACTTACATTAATAATACGTACCATTATATTTTTATGATATTAAGAGAACCTTATAAATTTTGTTACTTAAGATATATAAAAGTATATTTTTATTATATATAAATTTTAATATAAATTTTTATTTATTAATAAATGATTTATTTTATTTACTCTAATAAAATCTAATAAATATATTTAAATATATAAAATGACTATATTTATGTATATAATAAACATGTATAGATTTTGGAAGTCATTTTGGGTCAAATTGACTTTTGTTGACTTTTGCATGATAATCTCGAGCATTAGGATTGTGATACACTACGACTTGACCTAAATTGTTAGACAGATATCAACCAACATATATATATATATATATATAGGTTCGTGAATCCGAGGCCAACCCTGCACTTGTTCAGTGCCGTCATATGCATAATTGCTACGAAATACAATATTGTGAGTTTCATTACTCCCTTTTTAAATGCTTTTGCAATATATATTTTTGGGACTGAGAATACATGCGCTGTTTTATAAATGTTTTACGAAATAGACACAAATAATCGAAATTACATTCTATGGTTGGATTATCGAAATCGAATATCGCCCTTTTAGCTTCGTTACCTAAGAATTAGGGAACAGTACCCCTAATTGACGCGAATCCTAAAGATTGATCTATGAGCCTAACAAAATCCATCCGAGGTGCGGATGCTTTAGTACTTCGATTTTTTTTATTATACAGACGAGAGATTTCTGTTTTGGGGATATTCTATATGAATGATTTTACCTTATGAATGATTTTACCTTAATGCAGCGAGAGGATTCTGCTTGGGGATTATGTTTATAAAATGAAAATCTTGTGGTCTATTAAAATAATGGAAATGATTGATTATGTTAAACTAATAAACTCATTAATGCTCATTTTAAAGATATTACTTGGAGTTATTCATGGCATATTTCAAAATACGTTGCATTCGAGTCATTGAGTTCAATATGATTATTATTAAGTCATTGATAGTTGAGATAATATGAAATGGTATGCATGCCTGTTAGCTTTCGATGTAATGAAAGTTTGTCCTTTAAAAACGAATGCAATGTTTGTAAAATGTATCATTTAGAGGTCAAATACCTCGCAATGTAATCATATGTTATTGTATTCGTCCTTATGAATTAGGACGGGTCCTCTCATGTGGTATCAGAGCGGTGGTCTTAGCGAACCAGGTCTTGCATTAGTGTATCTAAAGGATAGTTATTAAGATGCATTAATGAGTCTGGACTTCGACCGTGCCTGCATGTCAAAAGTTTTGCTTATCATTTTTGTCAGAAATTACATGCTTATCATTCTTAGTCTAGACACATCTTACTGCATTGATTGCATGAATAGTGGATAGACAAAATTCATATCTTAGCGTGTCTGTTACTGTAAACTTTGCCTGACATATCCCGTAAATTCCTCCGTAATCTACGAAATCTTTTGTTCTATATGTAAATAGATATTCTATATAATTAGAATACCATCCGATAGCCAGCAATCATTTCATATCGAAAAATCCTTTATTCAATCGTACGAAATGGAACTCGTTACTAGTTCAAGTCCCTCGGATTCCGATAGGGAGTTTCACTCGAGCTCCGAAAGAAGTGTGACCGGAATGGATCAACCAATCAGCCATCATCTATTCTGGATGAATTGGGGATGGGTTCGTAGCCTAGTTAATCATTGGAGACAAGAAGAAGGCGATCCCTTCCATCCACCACATTGCCCTCTTGGCGAAGAACCTGAAGCACTTACCGACGAACCTGTCTGAAGTACCATTTTCTCTCTCATTTCCAGAGTATCTCGTCACGATTATATACTACCTCACATTCTAGATCTTATTCATCCGCTCGTTCGAACCACTGATCATCCCAGTGTAATAGAAGAAGTCAACGAGCTTCGCGCTCGAGTATTGGCTTTGGAGAATATGGTGCAAAGGTTACAAGCATCAGCAGTGAAATGTCCCGTTCTTATTGATTAAAAACGTTCCATATTAATTGATTTCGTTGCGAGGTTTTGACCTCTATATGAGATGTTTTTCAAAGACTGCATTCATTTTAAAACAAACCATAACCTTTATTTCATCAATAAAGGTTTAAAAAGCTTTACGTAGATTATCAAATAATGATAATTTAAAATATCCTGTTTACACACGACCATTACATAATGGTTCACAATACAAATATGTTACAACAAAATAAGTTTCTTGAATGCAGTTTTTACACAATATCATACAAGCATGGACTCCAAATCTCGTCCTTATTTAAGTATGCGATAGCGGAAGCTCTTAATAATCACCTGAGAATAAACATGCTTAAAACGTCAACAAAAATATTGGTGAGTTATAGGTTTAACCTATATATATCAAATCATAATAATAGACCACAAGATTTCATATTTCAATACACATCCCATACATAGAGATAAAAATTATTCATATGGTGAACACCTGGTAACCGACATTAACAAGATGCATATATAAGGTTATCCCCATCATTCCGGGACACCCTTCGGATATGATATAAAATTTGAAGTACTAAAGCATCCGGTACTTTGGATGGGGTTTGTTAGGCCCAATAGATCTATCTTTAGGATTCGCGTCAATTAGGGTGTCTGTTCCCTAATTCTTAGATTACCAGAATTTATAAAAAGGGGCATATTCGATTTCGATAATTCAACCATAGAATGTAGTTTCACGTACTTGTGTCTATTTTGTAAATTATTTATAAAACCTGCATGTATTCTCATCCCAAAAATATTAGATTTTAAAAGTGGGACTATAACTCACTTTCACAGATTTTTACTTCGTCGGGAAGTAAGACTTGGCCACTGGTTGATTCACGAACCTATAACAATATATACATATATATCAAAGTATGTTCAAAATATATTTACAACACTTTTAATATATTTTGATGTTTTAAGTTTATTAAGTCAGCTGTCCTCGTTAGTAACCTACAACTAGTTATCCACAGTTAGATGTACAGAAATAAATCGATAAATATTATCTTGAATCAATCCACGACCCAGTGTATACGTATCTCAGTATTGATCACAACTCAAACTATAAATATTTTGGAATCAACCTCAACCCTGTATAGCTAACTCCAACATTCACATATAGAGTGTCTATGGTTGTTCCGAAATATATATAGATGTGTCGACATGATAGGTCAAAACATTGTACACGTGTCTATGGTATCTCAAGATTACATAATATACAATACAAGTTGATTAAGTTATGGTTGGAATAGATTTGTTACTAATTTTCACGTAGATAAAATGAGAAAAATTATCCAATCTTGTTTTACCCATAACTTCTTCATTTTAAATCCGTTTTGAGTGAATCAAATTTCTATGGTTTCATATTGAACTCTATTTTATGAATCTAAACATAAAAAGTATAGGTTTATAGTCAGAAAAATAAGTTACAAGTCATTTTTGTAAAGGTAGTCATTTCAGTCGAAAGAACGACGTTTAGATGACCATTTTAGAAAACATACTTCCACTTTGAGTTTAACCATAATTTTTGGATATAGTTTCATGTTCATAATAAAAATCATTTTCACAGAATAACAACTTTTAAATCAAAGTTTATCATAGTTTTTAATTAACTAACCCAAAACAGCCCGCGGTGTTACTACGACGGCGTAAATCCGGTTTTACGGTGTTTTTCGTATTTCCAGGTTTTAAATCATTAAGTTAGCATATCATATAGATATATAACATGTGTTTAGTTGATTTTAAAAGTCAAGTTAGAAGGATTAACTTTTTTTTGCGAACAAGTTTAGAATTAACTAAACTATGTTCTTGTGATTGCAAGTTTAAACCTTCGAATAAGATAGCTTTATATGTATGAATCGAATGATGTTATGAACATCATTACTACCTTAAGTTCCTTGGATAAACCTACTGGAAAAGAGAAAAATGGATCTAGCTTCAACGGATCCTTGGATGGCTCGAAGTTCTTGAAGCAGAATCATGACACGAAAACAAGTTCAAGTAAGATCATCACTTGAAATAAGATTGTTATAGTTATAGAAATTGAACCAAAGTTTGAATATGATTATTACCTTGTATTAGAATGATAACCTACTGTAAGAAACAAAGATTTCTTGAGGTTGGATGATCACCTTACAAGATTGGAAGTGAGCTAGCAAACTTGAAAGTATTCTTGATTTTATGTAACTAGAACTTGTAGAATATATGAAGAACGCTTAGAACTTGAAGATAGAACTTGAGAGAGATCAATTAGATGAAGAAAATTGAAGAATGAAAGTGTTTGTAGGTATTTTTGGTCATTGGTGTATGGATTAGATATAAAGGATATGTAATTTTGTTTTCATGTAAATAAGTCATGAATGATTACTCATATTTTTGTAATTTTATGAGATATTTCATGCTAGTTGCCAAATGATGGTTCCCACATGTGTTAGGTGACTCACATGGGCTACTAAGAGCTGATCATTGGAGTGTATATACCAATAGTACATACATCTAAAAGCTGTGTATTGTACGAGTACGAATACGGGTGCATACGAGTAGAATTGTTGATGAAACTGAACGAGGATGTAATTGTAAGCATTTTTGTTAAGTAGAAGTATTTTGATAAGTGTATTGAAGTCTTTCAAAAGTGTATAAATACATATTAAAACACTACATGTATATACATTTTAACTGAGTCGTTAAGTCATCGTTAGTCGTTACATGTAAGTGTTGTTTTGAAACCTTTAGGTTAACGATCTTGTTAAATGTTGTTAACCCAATGTTTATAATATCAAATGAGATTTTAAATTATTATATTATCATGATATTATCATGTATGAATATCTCTTAATATGATATATATACATTAAATGTCTTTACAACGATAATCGTTACATATATGTCTCGTTTAAAAATCATTAAGTTAGTAGTCTTGTTTTTACATATGTAGTTCATTGTTAATATACTTAATGATATGTTTACTTATCATAGTATCATGTTAACTTTATATATATATCCATATATATGTCATCATATAGTTTTTACAAGTTTTAACGTTCGTGAATCACCGGTCAACTTGGGTGGTCAATTGTCTATATGAAACATATTTCAATTAATCAAGTCTTAACAAGTTTGATTGCTTAACATGTTGGAAACATTTAATCATGTAAATATCAATCTCAATTAATATATATAAACATGGAAAAGTTCGGGTCACTACAGTACCTACCCGTTAAATAAATTTCGTCCCGAAATTTTAAGCTGTCGAAGGTGTTGACGAATCTTCTAGAAATAGATGCGGGTATTTCTTCTTCATCTGATCTTCATGCTCCCAGGTGAACTCGGGTCCTCTACGAGCATTCCATCGAACCTTAACAATTGGTATCTTGTTTTGCTTAAGTCTTTTAACCTCACGATCCATTATTTCGACGGGTTCTTCGATGAATTGAAGTTTTTCATTGATTTGGATTTCATCTAACGGAATAGTGAGATCTTCTTTAGCAAAACATTTCTTCAAATTCGAGACGTGGAAAGTGTTATGTACAGCCGCGAGTTGTTGAGGTAACTCAAGTCGGTATGCTACTGGTCCGACACGATCAATAATCTTGAATGGTCCAATATACCTTGGATTTAATTTCCCTCGTTTACCAAATCGAACAACGCCTTTCCAAGGTGCAACTTTAAGCATGACCATCTCTCCAATTTCAAATTCCATATCTTTTCTTTTAATGTCAGCGTAGCTCTTTTGTCGACTTTGGGCGGTTTTCAACCGTTGTTGAATTTGGATGATCTTCTCGGTAGTTTCTTGTATAATCTCCGGACCCGTAATCTGTCTATCCCCCACTTCACTCCAACAAATCGGAGACCTGCACTTTCTACCATAAAGTGCTTCAAACGGCGCCATCTCAATGCTTGAATGGTAGCTGTTGTTGTAGGAAAATTCTGCTAACGGTAGATGTCGATCCCAACTGTTTCCGAAATCAATAACACATGCTCGTAGCATGTCTTCAAGCGTTTGTATCGTCCTTTCGCTCTGCCCATCAGTTTGTGGATGATAGGCAGTACTCATGTCTAGACGAGTTCCTAATGCTTGCTGTAATGTCTGCCAGAATCTTGAAATAAATCTGCCATCCCTATCAGAGATAATAGAGATTGGTATTCCATGTCTGGAGACGACTTCCTTCAAATACAGTCGTGCTAACTTCTCCATCTTGTCATCTTCTCTTATTGGCAGGAAGTGTGCTGATTTGGTGAGACGGTCAACTATTACCCAAATAGTATCAAAACCACTTGCAGTCCTTGGCAATTTAGTGATGAAATCCATGGTAATGTTTTCCCATTTCCATTCCGGGATTTCGGGTTGTTGAAGTAGACCTGATGGTTTCTGATGCTCAGCTTTGACCTTAGAACACGTCAAACATTCTCCTACGTATTTAGCAACATCGGCTTTCATACCCAGCCACCAAAAATGTTTCTTGAGATCCTTGTACATCTTCCCCGTTCCAGGATGTATTGAGTATCTGGTTTTATGAGCTTCTCTAAGTACCATTTCTCTCATATCTCTAAATTTTGGTACCCAAAGCCTTTCAGCCCTATATCGGGTTCCGTCTTCCCGAATATTAAGATGCTTCTCCGATCCTTTGGGTATTTCATCCTTTAAATTTCCCTCTTTTAAAACTCCTTGTTGCGCCTCCTTTATTTGAGTAGTAAGGTTATTATGAATCATTATATTCATAGATTTTACTCGAATGGGTTCTCTGTCATTCCTGCTCAAGGCATCAGCTACCACATTTGCCTTCCCCTGGTGGTAACGAATCTCAAAGTCGTAATCATTCAATAATTCAATCCACCTACGCTGCCTCATATTTAGTTGTTTCTGATTAAATATGTGTTGAAGACTTTTGTGGTCGGTATATATAATACTTTTGACCCCATATAAGTAGTGCCTCCAAGTCTTTAATGCAAAAACAACCGCGCCTAATTCCAAATCATGCGTCGTATAATTTTGTTCGTGAATCTTCAATTGTCTAGACACATAAGCAATCACCTTCGTTCGTTGCATTAATACACAACCGAGACCTTGCTTTGATGCGTCACAATAAATCACAAAATCATCATTCCCTTCAGGCAATGACAATATAGGTGCCGTAGTTAGCTTTTTCTTCAATAACTGAAACGCTTTCTCTTGTTCATCATTCCATTCAAATTTCTTCCCTTTATGCGTTAATGCAGTCAAGGGTTTTGCTATTCTGGAAAAGTCTTGGATAAACCTTCTGTAGTAACCAGCTAGTCCTAAAAACTGGCGTATGTGTTTCGGAGTTTTCGGAGTTTCCCACTTTTCAACAGTTTCTATCTTTGCCGGATCCACCTTAATACCTTCTTTGTTCACTATGTGACCGAGGAATTGAACTTCTTCCAACCAAAATGCACACTTTGAAAACTTAGCGTACAATTCTTCCTTCCTCAATACTTCAAACACCTTTCTCAAATGTTCACCGTGTTCTTGGTCATTCTTTGAGTAAATAAGTATGTCATCAATGAAAACAATGACAAACTTGTCAAGGTATGGACCACACACTCGGTTCATAAGGTCCATGAACACAGCTGGTGTATTAGTTAAACCAAACGGCATGACCATAAACTCGTAATGACCGTAACGTGTTCTGAAAGCAGTCTTTGGAATATCATCTTCTTTCACCCGCATTTGATGATACCCGGAACGTAAGTCAATCTTTGAATAAACAGACGAGCCTTGTAGTTGATCAAATAAGTCATCAATTCTCGGTAGTGGGTAACGGTTCTTGATGGTAAGTTTGTTCAACTCTCGGTAGTCGATACACAACCTGAATGTACCATCTTTCTTCTTGACAAACAAAACAGGAGCTCCCCACGGTGATGTGCTTGGTCGAATGAAACCATGCTCTAAAAGTTCTTGTAATTGGCTTTGCAGTTCTTTCATCTCACTGGGTGCGAGTCTGTAAGGAGCACGAGCTATTGGTGCAGCTCCTGGTACAAGCTCTATTTGAAATTCAACGGATCGATGTGGGGGTAATCCCGGTAATTCTTTCGGAAATACATCGGGAAATTCTTTTACAATGGGAACATCATTGATGCTCTTTTCTTCAGTTTGTACATTCTTGACGTGTGCTAGAACAGCATAGCAACTTTTTCTTATTAGTTTTTGTGCCTTCAAATTACTAATAAGATGTAGCTTCGTGTTTCCCTTTTCTCCGTACACCATTAAGGGTTTTCCTTTTTCTCGTATAATGCGAATTGCATTTTTGTAACAAACAATCTCTGCTTTCACTTCTTTCAACCAGTCCATACTGATTATCACATCAAAACTCCCTAACTCTACTGGTATCAAATCAATCTTAAATGTTTCGCTAACCAGTTTAATTTCTCGATTCCGACATATATTATCTGCTGAAATTAATTTACCATTTGCTAATTCGAGTAAAAATTTACTATCCAAAGGCGTCAATGGACAACTTAATTTAGCACAAAAATCTCTACTCATATAGCTTCTATCCGCACCCGAATCAAATAAAACGTAAGCAGATTTATTGTCAATAAGAAATGTACCCGTAACAAGCTCCAGGTCTTCCTGTGCCTCTGCCACATTAATATTGAAAACTCTTCCGCGGCCTTGTCCATTCGTGTTCTCCTGGTTTGGGCAATTTCTAATAATGTGGCCCGGTTTTCCACATTTATAACAAACTACATTGGCATAACTTGCTCCGACACTACTTGCTCCGCCATTACTCGTTCCGACACCATTTGTCCCTTTCGTTCTATTAACCCCTGGTCCGTAGAGCTCACACTTCACCACACTATGACCATTTCTTTTACACTTGTTGCAAAATTTAGTGCAGAACCCCGAGTGATACTTTTCACACCTTTGGCATAGCTGCTTCTGATTGTTGTTGTTATTGCGGTTATTATTGTGGTTGGGATGATTGTTGTAGTTGATGTTGTTGTTGTTGTTGTTGTTGTTGTTGTTGTTGTTGTTGGGCCATTTGTTGTAGTTGCGATTGATGTTGCGATTGTTGGGATAATTGTTGCGATTATTGTTGTAATTGCCGTTGTTGTTGTATTGGTGATTCTTATCACCATTTTCCTCCCACTTTCTTTTCACTTGCTTCACATTGGCCTCTTCAACAGTCTGTTCTTTAATTCTTTCTTCAATCTGGTTCACTAGTTTGTGAGCCATTCTACATGCCTGTTGTATGGAGGCGGGCTCGTGTGAACTTATATCTTCTTGGATTCTTTCCGGTAATCCTTTCACAAACGCGTCGATCTTCTCTTCCTCATCTTCGAATGCTCTCGGACACAATAGGCACAATTCTGTGAATCGTCTTTCGTACGTGGTAATATCAAATCCTTGGGTTCATAACCCTCTAAGTTCTGTCTTGAGCTTATTGACCTCGGTTCTGGGACGGTACTTCTCGTTCATCAAGTGCTTGAATGCTGACCACGGTAGTGCGTACGCATCGTCTTGTCCCACTTGCTCTAGATAGGTATTCCACCATGTTAACGCAGAACCTGTGAAGGTATGCGTAGCGTACTTCACTTTGTCCTCTTCAGTACACTTACTTATGGCAAACACCGATTCAACCTTCTCGGTCCACCGTTTCAATCCGATCGGTCCTTCGGTTCCATCAAATTCCAAAGGTTTGCAGGCAGTGAATTCTTTGTAGGTGCATCCTACACGATTTCCTGTACTGCTAGATCCAAGGTTATTGTTGGTATGTAGCGCAGCCTGTACTGCGGCTATGTTTGAAGCTAGAAAAGTACGGAATTCCTCTTCATTCATATTCACGGTGTGTCGAGTAGTCGGTACCATTTCCTTCAAAATAGTCAAATGGAACAAGTTAATCATACAGAATATTAAGAGTAGTTAATAGTATTTCGTAGCATAATATGAACTCATTTATAAAAGCTTTTTCTTCATATTAGCGTTTTATAAGTTTAAATTCGGGTAGTACCTACCCGTTAAGTTCATACTTAGTAGCTAATATACAATTCAACTACTACAATTCTATATGAAAAACTGATTATAATAATATTTCGCGTTCAAACTTTTACACAATATTTTACAAACTTACAATACCGCTTATTTTACATATAGCATGAAATATAGCACACAATAAATTTGATACAAGATGGTTGTGAAGATAATTCAAGCTAGTACACAAGTCTTTCAGCAAAGGCAATAAAGACACGTAATTCATACGTCCAGAAACAAGTCATGCATTCTGGTTTTACTAGGATTACTTCCCATACTTGGTCTTGTGGAACATAACCGTTATGGCCGTTGATAAGACAGCGTGTTGTAACGTCGTCAAAGGGACGAGGGTTACGTAATGTCCAACAGTCCCGTAACAATCTAAAAACCTCATTTCTTACCCCAATTACCGACTCCGTCACTTGTGGGAACGTTTTATTTAATAGTTGTAGCCCGATGTTCTTGTTCTCACTTTGGTGAGAAGCGAACATTACTAATCCGTAAGCATAACATGCTTCTTTATGTTGCATGTTAGCCGCTTTTTCTAAATCACGAAGTCCAATATTCGGATATATTGAGTCAAAATAATTTCTTAACCCATTGCGTAAAATAGCATTTGGGTTCCCCGCAATATATGCGTCAAAGTAAACACATCGTAACTTATGGATTTCCTAATGTGATAT
Source organism: Rutidosis leptorrhynchoides (assembly GCF_046630445.1). Classification (NCBI taxonomy): domain Eukaryota; kingdom Viridiplantae; phylum Streptophyta; class Magnoliopsida; order Asterales; family Asteraceae; genus Rutidosis; species Rutidosis leptorrhynchoides. The sequence goes on from NC_092340.1 coordinate 125,755,553, forward strand.
CCCCCATCTTTCGAACGAAAGCCTTTTATAAACCAAGGCATTCTTGGAACGTTCTTCGAATGTCTTACAAACTGATCTCGCCTTAAATAGTTGTGCCGAAGAATTCTGACCGACTCTAGACAAGATTTCATCAATCATGTCTCCGGGTAGGTCTCTTAAAATATTGGGTTGTCTATCCATTTTGTATTTTTATACTGTAAAATAGACAAGAGTTAGATTCATAAAAAAAATACTTATTAATACAAGCAATTTTTACATATATCATAAAGCATAAGCACACTATATTACATATATTACACCACACGAATACAAATATCTTATTCCGACTCGCTTGTTTCTTCTTCTTCGGTTTTGGTTCGTTTTGCCAAGTTTCTAGGGATATATGATGTTCCCCTAATACGAGCCGTCGTTTTCCACATTGGTTTAGAAAAACCTGGTGGTTTAGAGGTTCCCGGGTCATTGTTACAACTTAAGGACTTCGGGGGTTGACGACACATATAAAGTTCATCGGGGTTGGAATTAGATTTCTCTATTTTTATGCCCTTTCCCTTATTATTTTCTTTTGCCTTTTTAAATTCAGTTGGGGTAATTTCTATAACATCATCGGAATTCTCGTCGGAATTCGATTCATCGGAGAATTGGTAATCCTCCCAATATTTTGCTTCCTTGGCGAAAACACCATTGACCATAATTAACCTTGGTCGGTTGGTTGAGGATCTTCTTTTACTTAACCGTTTTATTATTTCCCCCACCGGTTCTATTTCTTCATCCGGTTCCGATTCTTCTTCCGGTTCCGATTCTTCTTCCGGTTCCGACTCTTCTTCCGGTTCCTCTTCGGGAACTTGTGAATCAGTCCACGAATCATTCCAATTTACATTTGACTCTTCATTATTATTAGGTGAGTCAATGGGACTTGTTCTAGAGGTAGACATCTATCACATAATATCAAACGCGTTAAGAGATTAATATATCACATAATATTCACATGTTAAAAATATATAGTGTCCAACAAAATTTGTTAAGCAATCATTTTTCAAGTAAACACGGTCGAAGTCCAGACTCACTAATGCATCCTAACAAACTCGATAAGACACACTAATGTAAAATTCTGGTTCTCTAAGACCAACGCTCGGATACCAACTGAAATGTCCCGTTCTTATTGATTAAAAACGTTCCATATTAATTGATTTCGTTGTGAGGTTTTGACCTCTATATGAGACGTTTTTCAAAGACTGCATTCATTTTAAAACAAACCATAACCTTTATTTCATCAATAAAGGTTTAAAAAGCTTTACGTAGATTATCAAATAATGATAATCTAAAATATCCTGTTTACACACGACCATTACATAATGGTTTACAATACAAATATGTTACAACAAAATAAGTTTCTTGAATGCAGTTTTTACACAATATCATACAAGCATGGACTCCAAATCTCGTCCTTATTTAAGTATGCGATAGCGGAAGCTCTTAATAATCACCTGAGAATAAACATGCTTAAAACGTCAACAAAAATGTTGGTGAGTTATAGGTTTAACCTATATATATCAAATCATAATAATAGACCACAAGATTTCATATTTCAATACACATCCCATACATAGAGATAAAAATCATTCATATGGTGAACACCTGGTAACCGACATTAACAAGATGCATATATAAGAATATCCCCATCATTCCGGGACACCCTTCAGATATGATATAAATTTCGAAGTACTAAAGCATCCGGTACTTTGGATGGGGTTTGTTAGGCCCAATAGATCTATCTTTAGGATTCGCGTCAATTAGGGTGTCTGTTCCCTAATTCTTAGATTACCAGACTTAATAAAAAGGGGCATATTCGATTTCAATAATTCAACCATAGAATGTAGTTTCACGTACTTGTGTCTATTTTGTAAATTATTTATAAAACCTGCATGTATTCTCATCCCAAAAATATTAGATTTTAAAAGTGGGACTATAACTCACTTTCACAGATTTTTACTTTGTCGGAAAGTAAGACTTGGCCACTGGTTGATTCACGAACCTATAACAATATATACATATATATCAAAGTATGTTCAAAATATATTTACAACACTTTTAATATATTTTGATGTTTTAAGTTTATTAAGTCAGCTGTCCTCGTTAGTAACCTATAACTAGTTGTCCACAGTTAGATGTACAGAAATAAATCGATAAATATTATCTTGAATCAATCCACGACCCAGTGTATACGTATCTCAGTATTGATCACAACTCAAACTATATATATTTTGGAATCAACCTCAACCCTGTATAGCTAACTCCAACATTCACATATAGAGTGTCTATGGTTGTTCCGAAATATATATAGATGTGTCGACATGATAGGTCGAAACATTGTATACGTGTCTATGGTATCTCAAGATTACATAATATACAATACAAGTTGATTAAGTTATGGTTGGAATAGATTTGTTACAAATTTTCACGTAGCTAAAATGAGAAAAATTATCCAATCTTGTTTTACCCATAACTTCTTCATTTTAAATCCGTTTTGAGTGAATCAAATTGCTATGATTTCATATTGAACTATATTTTATGAATCTAAACAGAAAAAGTATAGGTTTATTGTCGGAAAAATAAGTTACAAGTCGTTTTTGTAAAGGTAGTCATTTCAGTCGAAAGAACGACGTCTAGATGACCATTTTAGAAAACATACTTCCACTTTGAGTTTAACCATAATTTTTGGATATAGTTTCATGTTCATAATAAAAATTATTTTCTCAGAATAACAACTTTTAAATCAAAGTTTATCATAGTTTTTAATTAACTAACCCAAAACAGCCCGCGGTGTTACTACGACGGCGTAAATCCGGTTTTACGGTGTTTTTCGTGTTTCCAGGTTTTAAATCATTAAGTTAGCATATAATATAGATATAGAACATGTGTTTAGTTGATTTTAAAAGTCAAGTTAGAAGGATTAACTTTTCTTTGCGAACAAGTTTAGAATTAACTAAACTATGTTCTAGTGACTACAAGTTTAAACCTTCGAATAAGATAGCTTTATATGTATGAATCGAATGATGTTATGAACATCATTACTACCTTAAGTTCCTTGGATAAACCTACTGGAAAAGAGAAAAATGGATCTAGCTTCAATAGATCCTTGGATGGCTCGAAGTTCTTGAAGCAGAATCATGACACGAAAACAAGTTCAAGTAAGATCATCACTTGAAATAAGATTGTTATAGTTATAGAAATTGAATCAAAGTTTGAATATGATTATTACCTTGTATTAGAATGATAACCTACTGTAAGAAACAAAGATTTCTTGAGGTTGGATGATCACCTTACAAGATTGGAAGTGAGCTAGCAAACTTGAAAGTATTCTTGATTTTATGTAACTAGAACTTGTAGAATATATGAAGAACGCTTAGAACTTGAAGATAGAACTTGAGAGAGATCAATTAGATGAAGAAAATTGAAGAATGAAAGTGTTTGTAGGTGTTTTTGGTCATTGGTGTATGGATTAGATATAAAGGATATGTAATTTTGTTTTCATGTAAATAAGTCATGAATGATTACTCATATTTTTGTAATTTTATGAGATATTTCATGCTAGTTGCCAAATTATGGTTCCCACATGTGTTAGGTGACTCACATGGGCTACTAAGAGCTGATCATTGGAGTGTATATACCAATAGTACATACATCTAAAAGCTGTGTATTGTACGAGTACGAATACGGGTGCATACGAGTAGAATTATTGATGAAACTGAACGAGGATGTAATTGTAAGCATTTTTGTTAAGTAGAAGTATTTTGATAAGTGTATTGAAGTCTTTCAAAACTGTATAAATACATATTAAAACACTACATGTATATACATTTTAACTGAGTCGTTAAGTCATCGTTAGTCGTTACATGTAAGTGTTGTTTTGAAACCTTTAGGTTAACGATCTTGTTAAATGTTGTTAACCCAATGTTTATAATATCAAATGAGATTTTAAATTATTATATTATCATGTATGAATATCTCTTAATATGATATATATACATTAAATGTCTTTACAACGATAATCGTTACATAAATGTCTCGTTTAAAAATCATTAAGTTAGTAGTCTTGTTTTTACATATGTAGTTCATTGTTAATATACTTAATGATATGTTTACTTATCATAGTATCATGTTAACTTTATATATATATCCATATATATGTCATCATATAGTTTTTACAAGTTTTAACGTTCGTGAATCACCGGTCAACTTGGGTGGTCAATTGTCTATATGAAACATATTTCAATTAATCAAGTCTTAACAAGTTTGATTGCTTAACATGTTGGAAACATTTAATCATGTAAATATCAATCTCAATTAATATATATATACATGGAAAAGTTTGGGTTACTACAAGCAGCAGCACCGGCATCAACGGTACCACCATCAACAATACCAACAGTACTAATACCACCACCAACAACAACCGCATTGCAAACCTCAACTTCACAATCCGTCCCATGAACATCGACGTCATATGCTCTATAGATACCAAGGAATACCAACAATAACAAATGATGAAGTATTGATTCATAACTTAAAGATTATCTATCACCGTAAATTAGATGAGTGGATAAAAGATAGGGTAGAAACCCTGACCAGAATAGTGCATGATTTACAAGCGAGACTTATACAAGCAACACCAGCAGCAGCAGTACCGTCAACATCATCAGTACTAACAGTACTGTTAGTATCTCCAGCACCAGCAGCATCTACAACATCACAAGCTCCGTCAACTCTGTAATCACCACAAATATCATCACAAATCAACAACAAGTATGTCATATCAATGAGTTATGAAGTATTAACTCATTTTTACTGAAGGATTTATATGTATATCTTATATATAAATTTTTAAACCATAATAAATCTTTCCGTACTAAGCTATTATGTGTGAATCTTAACTACTCAGTTAATTCATATTACTAATATGCTATGATGCACATCTTTCGTCAGCAACTTAACCATCGTTAACTACAATCTCTGTTTTAATTCAATGAATTTCATTTCATAATAAATCAAGTGTATTATTCAAATATATGTTTGATTTTACACTTTCATCGTCGATGTATTCGAGACTTTTCAGATAACATCATTCGTACCTTGCAAAGTTCATAAGAATTCCACGAACACCAACATCATGCATCAACAAATAACGAAGTATTGATTCATAATTTCAATTTCAATGAAAAAAATACTTCGAAAAAGTTATGTAATTTCTAAAGTTTTAGGGATTATTCAATTTTAGTTTCAACCGTAAATCAAATGAGTTTAATTTAATATTAACTCAATAAATCTATGTTACATCTGAAGAAAATATATACATATATATTTTCATAAAGACTGTAATAAAATTATTTTGTACAAAATATTAATTGTGAAATTATTTTTTTAACGGGTAGGTAATACCCGAGAGATATATATAAATTCACAATTAATATGTTACATTCTTCGAATCTGATTCAGCAATCACCAACTATACTCACTACTTTCACAACAATATGCATTCTTTTATAAAAATCAAAACAACCATTCTCATCCAAATTTGATTACGTATTCTGATTTTGACAAATCAAAATTCAAGTCAAGATTTAACAGAAGACACCACTCATAGATTCCTATATCTTTCAAATCTATATTGTGACTTCAAAACTCTACTAGAACATCATTTCTATTCATTGAACTCAGAAAAATATTTGTATCATTCAAAATCCTAGAACATCATATGTATATTAACGATTACAATCTGTGTTCAAACCCCTTGAAGTTTCTGAAGACACTTCAAATAATGAACAATCAAGATAATGATCCAACTACATGTTACCTGCAGTCTTGTACCTGAAAAACCCTCGAAACCAAAGTCATAGTTTAACACGTATCCGCGTCAGACCCTTTGGCATTTATTAGCAAAAATAATTTTGCGATTCCTTTTCAAATTAGTCAGTTTTGTCACAGCTCCAACAAGTCAACTTTGACTTTTCAGTTGAAATAGTCTTATTTTAACCTCGATATAGACGTTTCCCTTTCGTCATCGTTACCGGAGAACCTTTTTATATCTCACCACATTAGCAATAAACGTACCAACAACTTCACTGATCTTTGACTTTCCGAAAAACCATTATATTTATCGAAACCCCATCATTTACTCATCCGTACCTTGTAACAAGAATTGTCATGCCAATTACTGGGATTCAGCAATCACTATTTTGAAATCTCGCAGCATGTCTACGCCAACAATTATATGTGTACATATAACTTCTATCTCCTAGACTTATATACTGCGAATGTGAAGTTTCTGAAAAACGCCCTAAACTGTGAACTAGTTCTCCGAATTTTGAAAAAGCTGAATGAAGCAGCAGAAACTATAGACAACCGTAACTGTCAAAAGTTAATGATAAAGAATAATGTGTTGGAAAAGCTCAGAAAAAAGAAGATTTGGAACTGGAAAACGGATTGTGCAAACCATGAAGGAGGCTGTGGACAAATCACAAGGACGAAACCTGCCTTCAAAGAATCCAAATGATTCAGTGTCTGCTGAAGTCATTAACGAATACCTTACTCCTGACTCTAAACCTTTACAGACAAATCTTCATCATCATCCATCTATGTTAGAAATTCTAAGATATCATCATATCTTTCATTATAAATATCTTCGATATTTCTGAAGATATCTTCATAACTATTGTTATCTGAAATCATTTACCTCTTCGTGCTATCTGTAAAGAAACTATTTTAGTTTCTAAATTCTGAAACCTTCGAGTTTAAAATATGAATGTTTTTGAAGTAGTGTTAGGAACTGAAGCATGATTTAGTATAATATAATGACACTTGATCAACGTGATTATATTACCGTAAGTCATGCTGAGTTTCTAAATGGAACGTGATGATTCACAGATCATAACATCATCATGTGTCATGTTACACGACTCTTGTATTCTACTTAAACTCTAAATATATCAAGAAAATATTTTTCTTGATGATTCGGCCTTTTCCGAGGTATTCTGGTAATTTGACAAATCAAGATCGTGCTATTACAATTCCCTTCTTAGAATATTAACTATGTTCATTTCAAAATCCATACCTACGGATTCTGGACCATTATTCGCTTGACTTGAAGTCGGGAAGAGGAGACAAAAGTATAGAACTCTTGAACATAAAAGAAAATATAAAGCTCGACAACAACACATAAATTACAAACCGTGCATATCAATGCATATTGTCACGTAAAGGCACGGGAGAATTAAAATTACTATAACCCCAAGGTAATAGTAAAAATAAATAAAATCCTCCGGTGGTAGATGAAAGAGAAGAATGACAGATATGAAAGTTAGGAGTATATCAAGGATCAGAACGGGATGGAGCATATTAACAAATGTTTTAAAATATGAATTGAGGAAGGAAGAATAGAAGGTGTGAGCTGTGAGAATAAGGAAACGAAGAGGGTGGATTTATAGTAAAATATCCGACAGAACAATCAAAACAGATGATCGCATTTAAAGCGGATCCTAAATTTCTTTAATTATCAAAGAATCAAATCTTATTACGAAGATTTTCTCCAAATCTCTTGAACTCGGGAAATCAATCCTATCTACGTCAAAAGATATGACGAATCTACACCTACTCATTTCACTCTTTTGTGATAGCCTCACTCGTACTCTTCAAATGGTTTTATCCATATTACTCAATGATGATAAAACTCTATTTATCAACACATATTTGTCATGAAAACATTATTAATGTTATGCATGACGACCTCGATCAAATTTCGGGGACGAAATTTCTTTAACGGGTAGGTACTGTGACAACACGGAAATTTCCGACCAAATTTAAACTTTATCTTTATATTATTCCGACACGATAAGCAAAGTCTGTTAAGTTGAATCTCAAAAATTTTAAACTATGTTCATACATTCATTTAACCTCGACTAAATTCCGACGATTCACGAACCATTATATAATTGAATATGAATATGTATATGTATATATATTATAACTTGAGATTGTTAACAAAGTATTAGACATATAATACTTTACATGAACGTATTTGTTTCCGTATATGTTTGATATATTTATCGACGAAATTGAACGATTATATCAAATGATTGAGTTATCAAGATTCATTGATTACGAGTCTCTGTTGAGAGGTCCACTTCGATTTAAGAAATCTATCCTTTTTATCAGTATTCAGAATATTGGTAAAGTGATTTACAAAAATTTCATTAACAAGTGCTAGTCAAAAGTTAGTAAAGATTCCCGTTTAATTTTCAAAAGTGTGCTTTACTTTGATTGCCTCGTATCCCCTGATAAATTAATTATTTAGTTTTCATATTATCATAAACATTATTTGATATAATAACTTCTATTATTTAAAAACGAGTTTTGATTATATAAAACAAACTTTGAAATATAATTAGTTTTGAAAAACTATATATCATATTTTAAACAAATATTTCAAATTTATTTTTCGAAATGAAAATATATGTATATATATTTTTCAATGTAATAAAATTTAATATTCAGTTCATTATAAAATGTTTTAAGTTAAAAAAAATAATACTAATATATATATATGGGTATATGTATATATATAACGAGACGTTGATTTATAAAAGCTATTGACCAAAACACTCTAACATTCAAGTTACATTTCGAATGAGTTAGTTATTGATAAGTTAAGTCTCTATTCTTGTTAAAGGTACACATCACGAAATGTAAAATGCTAGTTTTCTGAGTGTACGAGAAGTCGTTCGAGAAACCTGAAACAGGACATGAGTCGAGTGACAACGTCCATGTCAATAGAAAAAAATTACATTTTTACGATGCTCGTAAATATAATATATTATATAAATAATTACCTAGATTAATATATATATATATATATATATATATATATATATATATATATATATATATAATTTAAAAAGAGTGTCGGCAAGTTTGATTGCTCGATCATGAGCTGGCCAAGGAGCCCATGTGATCGCATGGCCCCAAGGCACACTTACCATGCGATCGCATGGCTAGGTATGTGAGTCCAAGTCCTTAAATATCGATCGAATTCATTTTTTTTTTGCACACACACTTTTATCCATCTATCTCTCTGTAATATATTTATATTATTATTATTATTTATATTATTATTATTAATATTAAGATTATTAAAATTAATCTTATTATTATTAGTATTAGTATTATTAGGATCAATATTATTAGTAATACACATAAAATACTACGACGGAGTGCTGCTCGAGTGATCTAAAACGAATTTTCAAAACTAGTTTTTGAGAGGGATAGAGCTAAGGAAATTATGGGTTATTGCTTTGGAGGTTATGGGTAAGATTCGGGGGTATGCTTGAGAGGTTAAACTAGTGTTTATCATCTCCGTTGCATCTACGTACTTTCCTGCAATATTGAATCACAATATTGATACGTGAGCACTCATAACTTAACTTTTATATATTAATAGTGTATCTCTGACTAGTGCTCGAGTACATATGATTATGCATGCTTGTATGTTTAATATTGTCGTTAGATAGTTTATGATGAATCCTGAATTTAATACATATGCCACTGGGATAAGGTATATGATATGCATGTCGTTGGAAAGCTGTCAAAAAATTAATAACTTTTCCTTTAGAAAGTGTATGATTTCGATGAACGGATTAAAAGATATCGTCAATTGAATTATCTATAATTTTAAGGTATTATTGTTAAAATGATTATTATTATCGTTATTATTATCGTTATCGTAATCGTTATCATTATCGTTATCATTATCGTTATTGTTATCGTTATCGTTATCGTTATCATCATCGTCGTTATTATCGTTATTATTATTATTATCTAATAATCAATATTATTATTATTATTATTATTATTATTATTATTATTATTATTATTATTATTATTATTATTATTATTATTGTTGTTGTTGTTGTTGTTGTTGTTGTTGTTGTTGTTGTTGTTGTTATTATTATTATGATTATGATTATTATTATTATTATTATTATTATTATTATTATTATTATTATTATTAATTATTAATATTATTAAAATAATTAATATTTTTATCAAAACTATCATTTTATTATTTTTATCATCATTGTTATTATTAAGAGTATCATTAATATTAAAACCATCATTTTTATTAAAATTATCATTTTTAAATAGTTTTATCACTGTTATTAAAAAAATATCATAATCATTTTAGTATTATTATTATTAAAAATTATCATCTTGAATAGAATTATTATTTTTATAAAATATTATTATTATTACTGTTAATATTAAAAAGTACCTATATTATTAAGATTATCATGATTAGAATTATCATTTTATCATAATTAATATCGTCATTAGTAAATATAAATATTGTTATTATTATTAGTAGAATAATAATAATTATTATTATTAATACAAAATAATACAACTTTTACTTGTTATTATTATTATCAATATTATTATATCAAATGAATATGTGATACAAAGATATTTTACCACATGTAATATAATTACATTAATAATACAAACCATTTTATTTTTATGATATTAAGAGAACCTTATAAATTTTATAACTTAAGATATATAAAAGTATATTTTTATTATATATAAATTTTAATATAAAATTTTTTTATTAATAAATGATTTATTTTATTTACTCTAATAAAATCTAATAAATATATTTAAATATATAAAACGACTATATTTATGTATATAATAAACATGTATCGATTTTGGAAGTCATTTTGGGTTAAATTGACTTTTGTTGACTTTTGCATGATAATCTCGAGCATTAGGATTGTGATACACTACGACTTGACCTAAATTGTTAGACAGATATTGACCAACATATATATATATATATATATATATATATATATATATATATATATATATATATATATATATATATATATATATATATATATATATATACTTACTTAATATAGGTTCGTGAATCCGAGGCCAACCCTGCACTTGTTCAATGCCGTCATATGCATAATTGCTATGAAATACAGTATTGTGAGTTTCATTACTCCCTTTTTAAATGCTTTTGCAATATATATTTTTGAGACTGAGAATACATGCGCTGTTTTATAAATGTTTTACAAAAGTAATCGAAATTACTTTCTATGGTTGGATTATCGAAATTGAATATCACCCCTTTTGCTTGGTAACCTAAGAATTCGGGAACAATACCCCTAATTGACGCGGATTCTAAAGATAGATCTATGAGCCTAACAAACTCCATCCGAGGTACGGATGCTTTACTACTTCGATTTTTTTTTATTATACAGACAAGAGGATTCTATTTTGGGGATATTCTATATGCATCTTGTTAATGTCGGTTACCAGGTGTTCACCATATGAATGATTTTACCTTAATGCAGACGAGAGGATTCTGCTTGGGGATTATGTTTATAAAATGAAAATCTTGTGGTATATTAAAATAATGGAAATGATTGATTATGTTAAACTAATGAACTCACCAACCTTTTGGTTGACACTTAAAGCATGTTTATTCTCAGGTATTAAAGAAATCTTCCGCTGTGCATTTGCTCATTTTAAAGATATTACTTGAAGTCATTCATGGCATATTTCAAAAGACATTGTATTCGAGTCGTTGAGTTCAACAAGATTATTATTAAGTCATTGATAGTTGAGATAATATGAAATGGTATGCATGCCTGTTAGCTTTCGATGTAATGAAAGTTTGTCTTTTAAAAATGAATGCAATGTTTGTAAAATGTATCATTTAGAGGTCAAATACCTCGCAATGTAATCATATGTTATTGTATTCGTCTTTATGGATTAAGACGGGTCGTCTCACTTTCAAGGTCTTCATTCTCAATTTAAGCAATACTTGCTCGCTCAATCACACAATTATCGACTTTCCATTCAAACACGTTGCCAATGTCTCCACACATGGCATTTACAAACAAAATACAATAATCGAATCAACTACTTACACTCCGTGATCGTTCTCCGTCGGGACGACTTTCGCTAACCCGCACAATCACATCTACTATTTAGGGACTATACTGAAATCTCGGTAGTTCACTCCCCCACTTAGGATCTTTAATCCTATACATTCACAGCCAAGATCATCGCATCTCGCGGACTTTGACCTTCCAATTTATGATTGACCGGTCTCAACATTGGTCATCTTCTTCATCCTTTCACGAACAACTCAAGAGGTATTCGAACCTCGACTTCTCAACTAAGTCAAGCCTTGGCATTCGCCAAATGCCATCACCAAACATCATCGTACCTTCGGGTTTCTTATCGGCACCCAAGTACAAAGTAATTATCATCGGAGTCAACACCACACTAGTAGGTATAAGGAAGGCACCTAACGTTGTGTTATGCAACTCCTGCCAAAACCATCAAGATTTCAAAACTTAACCCTTTCGGGATTCACACTTGATGCGACACTTCATCCAATGTATCGAAATCATACGAACCCAACGAACTTCATGGTTCAACGCTCGCATCACACTAGCCCCGACCGCTAGTCTCAACTATTTAGACTGCCCACGAGTCTAACATCCTTTCGCTTATCATCAAGGAGATGTTTGGAAACACTAAGTCTTATACCCTAACTCGCACTGCTACACTGAAGCGACCCGTCCTAATCTATAAGGATGAATACAATAACATATGGTTACATTGCGAGGTATTTGACCTCTATATTATACATTTTACAAACATTGCATTCGTTTTTAAAAGACAAATTTTCATTTCAACGAAAGTTGACAGGCATGCATACCATCTCATAATATAACCAAACTATAGATGACTTAATAGTAATCTTGTTGAACTCAACGACTCGAATGCAATGTCTTTTTATAATATGCCATGAATGACTCTAAATAATATCTATAAGATGAACAAATGCACAGCGGAAGGTTTTTTTAATACCTGAGAATAAACGTGCTTTTAAGTGTCAACCAATGGTTGGTGAGTTCATTAGCTTATCATAGTCAATCATTCCATAATTTTAATTGACCACAAGATTTTATTTTCAAAAACAACATACAGGATTAACACGTCTATATACAAATCCATTCATACGAGTAAACACCTGGTAACCGACATTAACAATAATGCATATAAGATATCCCCAAAGATACAGGATTAACACATCTGTATACGTAAAGGATTAACACATCTGTACAAAATTCGAAGTACTAAAGCATCCAAACTCTCAGGATGGGGGTCGTTAGTGCCCGTAGATCTACATTTAGGATTCGCGTCAATTTGGGGCCAGTTCCCAAATTCTTAGGTCACCAAGCTAAAAGTGGTGATATCCGGTATAATAATCTAATCGTAGAATGATTTTAAGTACTTGTTTCTATTTCGTCAAACATTCATAAAAACAGCGCATGAATTCTCAGTCCCAAAAATATATATTGCAAAAGCATTTAAAAAGGGAGCAAATGAAACTCACAATACAGTATTTTGTAGCAATAATGCAAATGACGGCACTGAACAAGTGTAGGTTTGGCCTCGGATTCACGAACCTATATTAATTATATATATTTATATGTTGGTCAGTATATGTCCAACAATTTAGGTCAAGTTATAGTGTACCACAATCCTAATGCTCGAGACCGATATGCAAAAGTTAACAAAAATCAGTTTGACCCAAAATGACTTTCAAAATCTATACATGTTTATTCTATACCTTAAATATAGTCATTTTATATACTTAAATATATTTATCAGATTTTATTAGGGTAAATAATACAAGTCATATATTAATAAATAAAAATTTATATTAAAATTTATATATGGTAAAAATATACTGTTATATATACCTCAAGTAATAAAATTTATATAATTCACTCAAAATCATAAACATATAGTGGTATGTATTATTAATGTAATTATATTACGTGTGGTAAAAATATCCTTATATCACATATTTATTTGATAAAATAATATTAATAATAATAATAATGAGTAAAAGTTTTATTATTTTGTAATAATAATAATGATAATATTAATAAAGATAATGTTACTAAAAGTGTTTAATATAAATAACAATGGTATAATAATGATGATATTAATAATACTAATAAAATTGATAATAACGATAATTTTAAATAAAACGGCAGTTTTAAATTCTATACTTTTAACAATACTATATTCTTAAAAATGATAATTCTTAATAATAATAATAATTTTTAATAGAATGATAGTTTTAATAAAAATGATAAATTTTAAATAATAATTGATAGTATCGATACTTTAATATTAGTAAAATAAATAATATAATTAATCTTAATAATAATATTTTCTATATATAATAATTATCATAATAAGAATAGTAATAATAATATTTTATAAAAATAATTCTATCTAAAATGATAATTTTTAATAATAATCCTAATATGATAATAATGATAATATTTTATAATAAAAATGATATTTCTATTAGAAATGAGAATTTTAATAAAAGTGATAATTTTTAATATTAATGAGACTTTTAATAATAATGATAATGATAAAAATAATAAAATGATACTTTTTATAAAAATGTTACTTTTTAATAATAATGATAATTTCAGTAATAATATCAATACTAATAATTATAATAATAATAATAATAATAATAATAATAATAATAATAATAATAATAATAATAATAATAACCTTAGTGATAATAACGATAATGATAATAATAATAATAATTTATAGATAATAATAATAATAACGACGATAATAATAACGACGATAGTAGTAATAATAATAATAATAATAATAATAATAATAATAATAATAATAATAATAATAATAATAATAATAATAATAATAATAATAATAATAATAATATTAGAGTTAACGATAATTCAGTTGACCATATCTTTAAATCCGTTCATCGAAATCACACGACTTCTAAATGAAAAGTTAATAATTTTTCGACAGCTTTTCAACGACATGCATATCATATACCTTAACTCAGTAGCATATGTATTAAATTCATGATTTATCATAAACTATATAACGATGAAAATAAACATTCAAGCATGCATAATCATATATACTTGAGCACTAGTCAAGGATACACTATTAATATATAAAAGATAAGATATGAATGCTAACGTATCAATATTGAGATTCAATATTGCAGGAAAGTACGTAGATGCAACGGAGATGGTAAACACTAGTTTGACCTCACGAGCATACTCCCGAACATTACCCATAACCACCATAGCTATAACCCATAATTTCCTTAACTTTATTCCTCTCGAAAAACTCATTTTGAAAACATGCGAGCAGAACCTCGTCGTAGTATTTTATGTATAAATAATAATATACTAATACCACTACTAATAATAATAAAATTAATAATAATAATAATAATAATAATAATAATAATAATAATAATAATAATAATAATAATAATAATAATAATAATAATAATAATAATAATAATAATAATAATAATAATATAAATATCATATGGGGTAAGTGAATGAACCAGAGAGCAGAAATCGAGTGCATTATATAGAAGTTTGATGTGACCGACAGCCATGCGATCGCATGGCTCCCCAAGCCTTTTACCATGCGATCGCATGGATTAATTTACCAGCCCACAACTTTTGTTTCGACCTCGCCCACTGTTTTATTAATATAAATATATATTTATATATTTAATCTTTATAATTATTTATATATTATATAATATTCACGTGCATAGTCGACTAGTAATTTTAGTTCCGATGATTCGTACGTTGACGCTCGACTAATGTCTCAATTCTGGTTTCTCGAACTCACTTTCGTACGCTTAGAAAACTGATACTTTATGTTTCGTGTATCGTACCTTTATACATAACAAGACTCAAATCAATGAAAAACTATCTCACTCAAAGTGTAACTTATTCATTTGAGTGTTTTGGTCATTTGCGTCTTTAAATATACATGTATATATATATATATATATATATATATATATATATATATATATATATATATATCCATTCAGAAATATAAGTTTATATATATTAGAAATATTTATTTAATAATATAATATTTAGTTTTTTTTTTTCAAAACTATTTATATCTTAAAGTTGTTTTATATATTTTAAAATCGTTTAGATAATAGAAATTATTATATCAAATAATGCTTTTTTTAATAATACGAAAACTAAATAATTAATTTATCAAGGGACACGAGGCAATCACTGTAAAGTATGCTTTTGAAAACTAAACGGGAATCTCTACTAACTTTTGACTAACTCTCGCTACTTGACACCTTGTCCTTTGAAGATCACTTTACCATTATTTCCGAATACTGTTAAAAAGGAAAGGTTTCCTAAATCAAAGTGGACCTCTCAACAGAGACCCGTAATCATATCACAATGTAACTGATAAATCAATCATTTGATATTTTCTTCTAATTCCATCGATAAACCTATTGTAACAATACGTTCATGTAAAGTATTATACGTTTAATACTTTTGTTAACATTCTCAAGTTATAATATATATACATATATACAATCATATCCATTTATATAATGGTTCGTGAATCGTCGGAATTTGGTCGAGGTTAAATGAATGTATGAACACAATTTAAAATTCTTGAGATTCAACTTAACAAACTTTGCTTATCGTGTCAGAATAATATAAAAATAAAGTTTAAATTTGTCAGAAATTTTCGGGTTGTCACATACACTATAGTGAATCCTGACAGATAACACTAACCTGTACACGCTCTTTTGGCCTTGATCGCAACGAGTAGTGCAACATCGCGCCCTGCTACACCATAGTGAATCCTAACGGATAACACTAACCATCAACGCCGCGAACAATTAAATCTTACACATAAACGCACAATCGTCCCACTCACTAGGACACTTTCGCCACCAATGTCCTACAGGTCTCACTCAAACGAGATTAACGACCTTTACGCCATAACACAAAATGCCTAAGCAACAAAGACTCACGCAGAAGTTAGGGCGTCAAACAAGCAACACACTCTACCGAGTGCAAATCAAAATCACAATAGTAGGCCGACCACCCGCTACTATTATCTCGAACGGAGAATAAAATTTAGCTAAGGCCTACACTCACACTGCATTTAATAAAAAAGTACATTATACAAAAACAACATAAATGTACCTCATCGTCTCCTCATGACGTTCGCCGTCCCTAGCGCGGGACACTCCGCTTTGCGATGCCCTTTTCCATGACAATTAAAACACACAACATCACCATCACCCGATGCCGGGCACTCCCAAAACTTGTGACCTCTTTCGCCACATTTGAAACATCTAGACGCACTAGAATTCGATGTTCCTTTCCCCACATTACTCGTACCTCCAATTGCGCTTTTAGTTCTCTTACTCGGAGCGCCATACGAGTCAACCGTTCTCTTACTCAGAACATAATTGATCCGCTCCCAAGGATATGGCTTAAAACCCTTAGCCAAAGCAAATAGCTTGGCAAACGAGTTCACTTGCCCAAGACTTATCTTCCCACGTAAATCATCGTTTAAAGCCTTACGGAAATATTGCATCAACAACCTTTCGTTATTTACGTACTCGGGGCAAAATCACGCCTTAGACATAATGGTAGCCCGTAGAGTATTTAGGTCCATAGACCCTTATCTCAACACGCGTATCTCCTCACGCATTCTTATCAAGGCGGCTTGCGTTCGGAATTCTTCAAAAAATTCTTTCGTAAAATCGCCCCATGACAAACTCATGAACGGTTCTTCACCGACCGCATCAATTTTACCATCCAACCAATCTTTCGCACCATCTCGCAACAAACTAGTAGCGATTCTCGTTTTCTTGTCTGGAGGACACTCATTTGTACGAAAACATCCTTCGATAGCCGAGATCAAACGAGTACTCACTAACGAATCCGGTTCTGCATGATACATAGGAGGTTTAGTCGCTCGAAACTCCTTATAACCAAACTCCTTTTTACCATTACCCCGAGGCTCGATAAGCCTTCTTTCGAACTCTTCTCGAATCTTTTTCACTTGTTTTGCAACCTCAGCTTCAACCCTAGCCACAAACTCATCGTTATTATTTCGTTCTCCACTTGATGCACCTCTTCCCTTCGCCATTCTAAAGAATGCAAGAAACCGATTAAACACGAACGAAAATCAATCATATGCACCAATCACCCCATCTTGCTCGACACTCTTCGTACATCACTTGTTAGACACGATTTGCACCCTTAATAAGGTTTGTAAGTCATTATTACGCACACACGCCGCATCAACTTGTTAGTACAACGACCACCTCGCACGATGATATAAACCAACACAATGAAAATTCTACGCGATATAAACACACGCAAGAATTACATCACAACACAAGCCACAATCCTAGTTAGTTCACCTACACACTAAGGAACTAACCAAGTCCCCGTCCGACCCGTTCACCTACAAGTCCCGCAACAAGTAAGCACACACAAAAGTCTAAGTCTAGGCACCTATCTCAAGTCGCCTAAATCCCTTAGACCATGCTCTGATACCACTTGTAACGACCCAACCCGCCATTTCCGGCCAATAAAAATTTTTCCTTTTTAATATACCTTAAATAACACATTAGGTCCCATTACACAATTTTTAAAACGTATTTGTTATCATACTACGTCTAACGACTTTAATAAAACGTACATTACATAATAAAATCATAAACCAGGTTATACTCATGACCCATTTGACTAAACCGATATACGTCACATGACCCGACTAGTTACTTTTACACAAAACCGAGCATGGTGATTGGGACTACGTTACCCAATCCTAAATCGAGTCCAAAAGCAAGATCTTCTAAAACAACCTAGCCAAGATCTCTAATCCTCACGCTTACCCGAGCCGCCATCACGCGAACCTATAAAAATATCAACAACAAGAGGGTAAGCTAATGCTTAGTGAATGTAAAGGTACTATACACATACATATGCATAAAATGACTACGCATCACCAAGCACAAAAGTAAACACAAACCACCTCTGCATGGTAAACAAGCTACAAAAGAGCACATACACAAAGTAGCTACACGCTACGTAATCACCAAGCTAATGCCACAAGATTAGCTACAACACAATGATAAGTATATACGCATATACAATAAATATAATCAACAACACCAATAAGGTTAACCCCTTAACCTAAACCACATGAAGGTTGTCTGAACATCACGCGCCTTAGTGAATTCGAACTTCACGCGGCTCACTACCTTCAAACAACTTGACTATTAACGATGGCCAAACTTCACGCGCCTTTATGAATCCAAACATCACGCGACTCATACCTTAATCAAACATCACAAATGGGTTGGCCGAACTTCACGCGCCTTAGTGAATTCGAACATCACAATAAGGTTGGCCGAACTTCACGCGCCTTAGTGAATCCGAACATCACGTGACTCACTACTCGAATCATCACCACGACAAATGCTAGCAAAACCCATTGCCAAAGGGTTTATTCAATACGCTAGCCAATCACAACATCAAGGGTAGTAACCTAAAATGCATAAGCGTATCACATGAACTGAAAGCACAAGAGGAGTCTATTCTCCCACACAAACATAAAGTAAACCAGAGCAAGGGTCACCCTACACACACGCACCCATCCTATGCATACATACACGTATAGTAAATTTACACTCACCTTAAACGCCTCAATGAAGTGCAAATCCAATCTCGTAACTCGCAAATGGAGCGTACCTATTCCATTTATCATATAATAAATAACTCAATTAGGGTGGATTTACAAATCAACCCAAATTGACACTTAGTGCAATTTCGACCCAAATGCACTTTCAAGCACAAACCGCGCCCAAAATAACCAATAATCACTAACAAAAGTGAGAATGGTTCTAATACACCAATCAAACCCAATCATAGGTGTTAAACACCTATCTTGCCCAAAATGACACTTAAACCCTAATTTTGACCCATTTCAAAATTAGTCAACCAATTTCAAAATTAGTCAACCAATTACACCCACAATGGTTCCAACACTTCCATAATCACTAACACTAGTGAAAATGGTTCCAACAATGCCAACTTAACTAAACTCCAAGTTTTAAACACTTGTCATTACCAAAATCAACTTACAACTCTTACTTTGACCCAATTAAAAATCAAGTTTCCAACAACACCCATTTGGGTTCTTTCAACAACATAATCACTAATCATAGTGATTACACTTAAATTAAAGCCTTAATCATGGCTAAATCATCAACCAACCCAAAACCCACCAATAATAATTTTAAACCCAATTACTAGCATCAATAAACTCACTTCAAGAGTTTGAATGGGTTTCTTGACAATTTAAGTTCAAACCCTAACATTGAATCTCAAATCAAACAATGAAATTCAGAGTTAGAACTTACTAATACAACCACAATGTAGCCACGAACAAGATGAACAACTTTAACATTTGAGACTTGACCCGATTCACTCTTCTTCTTCTTCTCCAAATCTCCAATTCTCTCTCTAGAACCTCTCCCTCTCTCTCTAGGTTTTGATGTAAGTGGATGAGAAGAAAATGGTAGAAATGAGGTTTGGATAAGGTTGGGATCATATTTGAGGCTCTAAAACCCGTTGTTGGTACGATTTTCTGTGTAGCGACTGTAACGTACCAGTACAAGACAATAGCTGCTCAGCGTATAGCGTCTAATGTTGATTGTTGTTTACCCTCGAGAAATTATCTCTACAGACCCGGAACACGGATGGATGATTCGTGGGGTGGCCTCAATCAATCCGAGGATCAATCTGAAATTGATCCGTATAGCGTATTGCTGCTAAGCAGCTAGTGTATGTTTAGAGTGAGAAAGAACTGTGTGAGAGAGAAAGTGTACTTCTCTCTGACTGAAGTTCAGATCAGAATGATGTGAAATGTGGTGACCCAGGGGGTCTATTTATAGGCGTAGAATGTCCAAAATTCACGGAATACACGTGTCAATCACTGAATGGTTCTGTTACGTGAAGTATCCGGAATGTCAGTGGCGTGTGCTGACGTGGCTGCGTGCCGTTCACACGCTGAGTTAAAGGGCTTATGCATAGAAGCTGCCTGCAGGGCTTACGCTTGACGCTGTGCAGCCTGCTGAACGCTGGATGGCGAACACTTAGAACTGCCAAATTTCGTTATGTTTTGTGTTGCTTGATCCATTTTTCTGTACAAAAATAGTGTTTTTATGTGTGTATCCCCTAGGATACACCATTAAGTCCCCCCAGTTTAATGTCTTTATTTTTGTAAAAAATAAAGTCATTAAACTAAAAAATAAAAGATGCCCTTTTTCCTCGAAGACACAAACTGCTGTAGCCGTCTAATTTTCTGCTCTGACGTCACATTACCAATTATGAATTTGCCCACAAAATCTTTTTTATTTATTTTCAAAATTTAAATTGCTTGCTCTATTGATCTGGCCCATACACATGTCTCAATCTCATCCATTTATTATCCATTTGCTTGACTATAAATAGCCCGGCCTTTTACCTTTTTCCTCTTCCAAAAACTGATTATTTGCTGTGAATATATCTTGCAATTTATTCATTTTAGCAATCTATGAAGTGCAAGATCAGTGATTGTTCATCTTTTCTTCTGTTTGAATTTTTATTTTTTGCACTACCATGGCCAAATCCAGCAGCACGTCTTCTCAGAGAGAAAATCGTGACGTTAGCATCATCCCTTCCAGTATTACTGAAGCCGATATAGAACAGTTATGTAGAAAGCACAGATATCTTAGATTGTTGAATCCTATTGTTCCTTTGCCTAGCGATAGGGCCAATAAACCTTCTAAGAAGATGATTACCCTCTATAAATTGCAATTAACTGTAGGAAACCTCCGTATTCCTCTTTCTTCCTTTCTTCAACAGATTCTTGCTCACTATGGGATAGGGCTTAGTCAAATTCATCCATTAGGTTTACAAAAAATTATTCTTTTTGAAATGTACTGTAATGCTGTAGAAGAAGTCCCCAATGTGAATATTTTCCATGAATTATTTAGAACTAGACTACTTAGCAAATGCTGGTATACATTCGATTGTAAGCCGAATAAGGCTTTTACTGGGGTGAAGGAAAGTTCTTTAAAAAACTGGAAAGATCCCTATTTCTTTGTCAATGAGAGGGTTGTTCAGGATGCCTGGGCATGTATTCGTGGTTGGAGAAAAACTACCATAGGAATTAGCAAGTCCACCACATTATCTGATGATGAAAGTTTTATTCTTGACACCTTGAAGACGTTTAAATTTCCACAAAGGTCATATAATGATTATGAAGCCATATTGGTTCTCTGTAAAATGAGTAACAATTGGCGTGCTGGATATGCACTGGTGCTGCGCTGGAAGGCCGTGGTAGGCACCTTTATTGATATATTATGTTCTTTATTATGTTGTCCTGAGTTGTATATGTTCTTATATATGTTTCTGCTTGTTTGTATGTTACTTGATTGCAGAAGAAAAGTTGAAGGTTTACAGAACCTTTAAGAAGACCAATCTTGATCCCTTGATTGATTCTGAACGGCCGAAAACTCCTACTGAAATCGAGGCTTATAAAGCCTAAGATGCTGCATTTAAGGAACAGTTGAAGAGCCTAGAGTGGCCTGTTGATGGTGGAGATGGTGGCACTATTGAACCATCTCCTGATGTTGAAATCATTGAGTCTATTCATGATCCGTCCAGTGCCAAGAAGACTGGGAAAAGTTCTAAACGGGCTGGGAAATGTCCAATGAGTGAGGCTACTGAAAAGCCAAAGAAAAGAAGTATATTTCATGCTTATATTGTTTGTTTATTTTCTTTTTAAAATTCACAGTATCCTTATTTATGTTTGTTCATCACAGAATTGATTCTTCAAAGGGATGATGATGAAACCACTGCTGGTGGTAATATTACTGAATTTGCTGAGGTTGAAGAAGATGATAATGACGATGACAATGATGAAGAATCTGAGGATGATACTTTTGAGACTCCCCCCTTCAACACTCCGCGCACTCCCAGAGGAACTGACACAACACAATCCTATACATCTACCCAACCACCATCTGTACCGCTAGGCGGTTTACAGGCTTTTCTTGATTATCCTGCCAATAAATGTGATAGTTTTGCTGAGTTTTTGAAGGTAATCCTTATAAGATTTATAGTCTAAGAACACCATTTCACTAATAATTGTTTTCTTATCATAATTATTGTATTCATTGTAGGCTAGCACTATTACTGATTTGTCCTCCTCTTTATCCACCATGACCTATAAGCAAAGCTATTAGTCTACTACTGCAGCATTAGTACTTTTGAATCAGCATGTGATTCATGATCTTAAAATTCAAAAAGCTCATGAAACTATTGTTGCCAATGTTGTGCATAATGCGACCAAGGTGAAGAGGCTTGAAATTGATTTGGGAGATGTAAATTCAAAGTTGAAGACTGCAGAGGATGCTGTAAAAAAGAAGGATGACCTGTTGGAGGTGGTGGAAGCAAAATGTGTGTCAGAAAGGGTAGAGAAAGAAAAATTCATGGAGGAGAATGATAAGCTGGTGAAGAGTAATGAAGAGCTGAAGAAGGTGTTAGAGGAAAAGAATCAGTTATTGGAGGAAAAGATTGTTGCTGCTGCTGATGCTGAAAAGAATTTTACTGATTTAAAAGTTGGTGTCCCTGGACTTGTGCATATGGTGTTGAGCTCTTCACTTGTGGGTCAGACCTTTGATAGGTATCTGGTGGCATCTACAGAAAGTGACCTTTCAGATGAAATGGAGGAGATTTTAAATGCTCTACCTGTGAGGCCTGACCCTTTACCAGCTGCTATTGTAAAACACATCAAACCTGATGCTGGTGCCAAACTGCATGTGGCCATAGGTGAAGTAACTTCTCTGAAGATTAACTCTTTAGAAGAAATTATTGCTAGGGAAGATGTGTCTGTTAAGGACATCCTAGATGTGCCTATTTGAAAAGATAACTAATCTGTAATAACAATGTGTAGCATCTTTACACTGATATTATGTATATATTCAGTCCTTTTAGTTAATGTTGGCATTTTTTGTTGCTTTCCATGATTGACGTATCACTGCTATATGCGTTTAACCATTACAAGCTCTTAAAAAGCTTAGATTTCATATATCACATCATATGAAATGATTTTTGCCTTAAACTGATTTTTGATATTGTACATGAATTGGACTGTCATCCGTCATCCGCTGTCTGTAATGCATAATTCCTCTTTATCAATCAGAGGTGTACTGCTACCTAAATGGTATTATGTATACAGGCTATTAAAATTGTATAGTTGTTTTGTATCGTCATTCAGCAAAATGTAGTTAACTTTGTGATTGTTGTGTAATGAATATATCAGACAATTTATCCGTTCTCCGTTCTGCGTTAGAGCACTTGTTTTATAAAGAAACATTGAGAATTCTCAGACTACTTATGAAGTAGGATATGAATGAATCATAATGTTGTTATGCTATTTATATGTTATAAAAATTGATAAATATGTTAGAGAAATTTCTGTTTATGGAATTAACGGTGTTCCGTTTAGCGTGTTGCGCTCAGGTGTTGTGCGGCTTACAAAATACACTTGTATTTTAATTTTTTCTGTTTTCAAGATATAAATGGATTTATGCCGTTGTGATAAACCATTCTGTATGTCATGACATTATGAGATCTTTACTTTTACCTCGGTGCCCTCTAGCGAAGTAAACACTTTACACTAGCCGATCCCTTGTGTCTATAATGTTGACACAAGAGCCTCTACCATCGGTGGCATAAAAATTCCTTGCCTTATGTGGGTAGGTATGAATGCTATGCTTTACATTCGTAACACATATTGCGTGAGAAAAAATAAAACTTTATTGATAACACTTTGTCACACATACAGCATTTTGTGTAACATCTTCGTATGGGGTGATCAAGTCCCAATCAGAAAATTACAAAAACTGTATTGTGCTATTGTCTGAACTGATGCAAATTAAAAAACATGATTAACAAACTGCTCTGTACGGTTAATGCTATTATACTGTCTTCCGTGCAACGTATTGCGTTCTGCTTTTAAAGCTCCCATTTTTTGGATGGTTTAATATACCCATTCACATCATTTCTGCTAAATAACTGTTTTGACGGTCCTCCTCTAACAAAGTTATCCTGAGCTTCAAAAACAACTGACTTTTCTCTTGCGGGTCCCACATACTCAGAGTGTACTACTGTCATACCATTTGGTGTTGGGAACCGCAATTCTGCATGCGGTGTAGAAGTAATTGCTCCAAATTTGCGAAGACTTCGCCTACAAAACAATGCATTAAATCTTGATCTGCCATCAAGAACTGTAAAGTCCACAATTTCTGTTCGGATTAAAGGGTGTGTACCCAATGGTACATCCAACTTCACTCTACCAACTACCTTCATTGATTATCCCGTGATGCCAGCAATCTTCAAGTTCGTGTAGCGAAGCCTATCCTTCATGCTGAACGGATTATCTTTAAAAAAATGCAAATTTAAAATATCTTCCTCACTACCTGTGTCAGTATAGATTCGAGTAATGTTTTTATTTGCAATTACAGCTGAGATAACCACAGGCTCCTCTGATAGACGCCAATTTGGAATGGTGTGAAATATGATTGGAGCATACATCCATTGTTCCGTCCTGCGCTCTCCGTCTGCATCATTTTCATCCACCATATTCCATATAACCTTGATGTGTTTTTTAGGGGTTGGGTCCCTCTCATCTTTCCTCTCTTCTCTTCTGTTCCAATTATTCCGTCCACCATGACGAATTCTTCCTTGCCAAGAAAAACGCTTGATTGGATCATTCCTCCGATATTGTTTTCCTGGTAACAAATGGTTTAGTTCTCCAGCCTTGATCTTTGCAATGATCTCTCTCATCAGCAACTTACAATTATCAGTGTCATGTCCATATGCTTCATGGAAGTCACACCACTTGTCACTATGTGTGTAGTGACCCGAACTTTTCCATGTTTATATATATTAAATGAGATTGATATTTACATGATTAAATTTTTCCAACATGATAAGCAATCAAACTTGTTAAGACTTGATTATTTGAAATGAGTTTCATATAGACAATTGACCACCCAAGTTGACCGGCGATTCACGAACGTTAAAAACTTGTAAAAACTACATGATATTATATAAATGGATATATATATATATATATATATATATATATATATATATATATATATATATATATATATATATATATATATATATGGTTAACATGAGATTATGATACGTAAGTATCTCCATAAATATGTTAACAATGAGTTATATACAAACAAATGAGATTATTGATTTAAGAAACTCGAAAATGATATATATAACGATTATCGTTATAACAAAGTCTTACTAAATACATATGTATCATATTAAGATATTGTTACACTATATTTAACATGATAAAATGATAATTAAGTAAATCATTAAGTGTGTTAACAATGAACTACATATGTAAAAATAAGACTACTAACTTAAGGATTTCGAAACGAGACATATATGTAACGATTATCATTGCAATAGTATTTTAACATATATATATGATGTTAGGATATATTTATACACTATGTTATTATGATAACATAACAATTTAACATCTTATTTAAGTATTATAACAATGGATTAATTACATTTAACAAGATTGTTAACTTAAAGGTTTCAAAACAACACTTACATGTCACGACTAACGGTGACTTAACGACTCAGTTAAAATGTATATACATGTAGTGTATTAATATGTATTAGTACACTTTTAGAAGACTTCATGACATATATCAAAGTACTTCCACTTAACAAAAATGCTTACAATTACATCCTCATTCATTTTCATCAACAGCTTCTAAGATGTATATACTAATGGTATATACACTCAATCATCAATTCCTTAGCAGCTCATGTGAGCCATTAAACATGTAGGAACCATCATTTAGCAACTAGCATGAAATATCTCACAAAATTACAAAAAATATTATAAATCATTCATGAATTATTTACATGAAAACAAACTTACACATCCTTTATATCTAATCCATATACCAACGATCAAAAACACCTACAAACACTTTCATTCTTCAATTTTCTTCATCTAATTGATCTCTCTCAAATTCTATCTTCAAGTTCTAAGTGTTCTTCATAAATTCTATAAGTTCTAGTTTCATAAAATCAAGAATACTATCAAGTTTGCAAGATTACTTCCAAGCTTTCTAATCCAATCCAAGTAATCATCTAAGCTCAAGAAATCTTTCTTATTTACAGTAATATATCTTTCAAATACAAGGTAATACTCATATTCAAACTTTTATTCAACTTCTATAACTATAACTATCTTATTTCGAGTGGAAATCTTACTTGAACTTGTTTTCGTGTCATGATTCTACTTCAAGAACTTTCAAGCCATCCAAGAATCCTTTGAAGCTAGATCAATTTTTGTCACTTCCAGTAGGTTTACCTACTAAACTTAAGGTAGTAATGATGTTCATAACATCATTCGATTCATATATATAAAACTATCTTATTCGAAGATTTGAACATGTAATCACTAGAACATAGTTTAGTTAATTCTAAACTTATTCGCAAACAAAGTTAATCCTTCTAACTTAACTTTTAAAATCAACTAAACACATGTTCTATATCTATATGATATGCTAACTTAATGATTTAAAACCTGGAAACACGAAGAACACCGTAAAACCGGACATACGCCGTCGTAGTAACACCACGGGCTGTTTTGAGTTAGTTAATTAAAAACTATGATAAACTTTGATTTAAAAGTTGTTCTTCTGGAAAAATGATTTTTCTTATGAACATGAAACTATATCCAAAAATCATGGTTAAACTCAAAGTGGAAGTATGTTTTTCAAAATGGTCATCAAGATGTCGTTTTTTCGACGGAAATGACTACCTCTTTAAAAAATAACTTGTAACCTGTATTTTTGACAATAAACTTATACTTTTTCTATTTAGTTTCATAAATTTCAGTTCATTATGAAACCATAGCAACTTGAATCACTCAAAACGGATTTGAAACGAAGAAATGACGGGTAAAACAAAATTGAATAAACTTGCTAGTTTTAGCTACGAAAATTTTGTAACAAATCTAGACTAAATATATCCTAACTAATTTATATTGTATTATACATAATATGTAATCTTGGGATACCATAGACACGTATACAATGTTTTGACATATCATATCGACCCATCTATATATATTATTTGGAACAACCATAGACACTCTATATGCAGTAATGTTTGAGTTAGCTATACAGGGTTGAGGTTGATTCCAAAAATATATATACTTTGAGATGTGATCTAGCCTGAGACGTGTATACACTGGGTCGTGGATTGATTCAAGATATATATATATATATATATATATATATATATATATATATATATATATATATATATATATATTTATTTATTTATTTCTGTACATCTAACTGTGGACAACTAGTTGTAGGTTACTAACGAGGACTGCTAACTTAACAAACTTAAATCATAAAAACGTAATAAAAAATGTTGTGTATATATTCCGATCATAAATAGATATATATGTACATATTTGTTTTAGGTTCGTGAATCGATCAGTGGCCAAGTCTTACTTTCCGACAAAGTAAAAATCTGTGAAAGTGAGTTATAGTCCCACTTTTAAAATCTATTATTTTGGGATGAGAATACATGCAGTTTATAAATGTTTTATAAAATAGACACAAGTAATCAAAACTACTTTCTATGTTAGATTATCGAACCGAATATGCCCCTTTTTAGCTTGGTAGCCTAAGAATTAGAGAAATGGTCCCTAATTGACGCGAATCCTAAAGATAGATCTATTTGGCCCAACAAGCCTCATCCGAGTACGGATGCTTTAGTACTTCGAATTATCATATCCGATGAGAGTCCCGAAATGATGGGGATATTCTATATGCATCCTGTTAAGGTCGGTTACCAGGTGTTCAACATATGAATGAATTTTTATCTCTATGAAGTTTGCGAAATGCCTGATATGAGATGTATATTTATGGAAAAAATGAAATCTTGTGGTCTATTATTATGATTTGATAATATATAGGTTAAACCTTTAACTCACCAACATTTTTGTTGACGTTTTAAGCATGTTTATTCTCAGGTGATTATTAAGAGCTTCTGCTGTTGCATATTAAATTAAGGACAAGATTTGGAGTCCATGATTGTATGATATTGTGTAAGAACTGCATTCAAGATCTTAGTTCGATGTAACATATTTTTATTGTAAACCATTATGTAATGGTCGTGTGTAAACGGTATATTTTATATTATCATTTCTTGATAATCTACGTAATGTTTTTTTAAACCTTTATCGATAAAAATAAAGGTTATGGTTATTTTAAAAATGAATGCAGTCTTTGAAAAACGTCTCATATAGAGGTCAAAACCTCGCGACGAAATCAATTAATATGGAACGTTTATAGTCAATATGAACGGGACATTTCAGTTGGTATCCGAGCGTTGGTCTTAGAGAACTAGAAATTTGCATTAGTGTGTCTAACTAAATTTTTTAGGATGCATTATTGAGTCTGGACTTCGACCGTGTTTTCTTTAAAAACGATTGTTTAACATTTTTTTTTTTTTTTGGAAACTATATATTATTAACATGTAAATATTATGTGATATATTAATCTCTTAACGTATTTGATATTGTGTGATAGATGTCTACCTCTAATACAAATCCCATTGACTCACCTAATAATAATGAAGAGTCAAATATATATTGGGAAGATTCACAAATTCCCGAAGAGGAACCGGAAGAACAGGAACCTGAAGAAGAGGAACCGGAAGAAGAGGAACCTGAAGAAGAAGAGGTTCCGGGGGAGGAAATATTAGAAACCACTGAAAAACAGATAAATAAAAGAAAATCCTCAACCAATGGGCCAAAATTAATAATGGTCAATGGTGTTTCCGCCGAAGAAGCAAAATATTGGGAAGATTACCAATTTTTCGATGAATTGGATCCCGATGAGGATTCCGATGATGTTATAGAAATTACCTCGACCCAATTTGAAAAAGCAAAAGAAAATAATAAGGGAAAGGGCATTAAAATAGAGAAACTTGATTCCAACCCCGATGAACTATATATGTATCGTCAACACCCGTATTTCTTAAGTTGTAACAATAACCCGGGAACCTCTAAGCCACCTGGATTTTCTAGACCATTTGTGAAAAGAACGGCTCGTATTAGGGGAGCACCATATATCCCTAGAAAGTTAGCAAAACGAAACAAGTCCGAAGAGGAAGAAATAAGTGAGTCGGAATAAAGAGTTGTAATCATGAGGTGTAAAATATGTAATATAAGTGTGCTTGTACTATTATGTTGTATGTGAAAATTGCTTGTATTATTTGATAATTATCTTTTACAAATCTAACCCTTATCTATTTTTACAGAATAAAAACAAAATGGATGTTAAGGATAGACAACCAAAAATTTTAGAAGACCTACCCGGGGACATGATTGATGAAATCTTGTCTAAAGTCGGTCAGAATTCATCGGCACAGTTATTTACGGAAAAATTAGTTTGTAGAATATTTGATGAACGTTCCAGGCATGCCTTAATTTATAAAAGGCTTTCATTTGAAAGATGGGGTATATCACATTGGGGAGACCGTAAGTTACGCCGTGTTTTCTTTAAAGCGTTAAATGCGGGGAACTCAAATGCAATTTTACTCTACGGGTTAAAAACCTATTTTGACTCAACATATCCCAACATAGGACTTCGAGCTTTAGAAAGAGCTGCTAACATGCAACGTAAAGAAGCATGTTATGCTTATGGGTTAGTGATGTTCGCTTCTCACCAAAGTGAGAAAAAGAACATCGGATTTCAACTTTTAAATAAAACCTTCCCACAAGTGACGGATTCAGTAGTTGGGGTGAGAAACAAGTTTTTAGATTATTACGGGGCTGTTGGACATTACGAAACCCTCGTCCCTTTGACGACATTACAACATGCTGTCTTGTCAACGGCCACAACGGTTATGTTCCACAAGACCAAGGATGGGAAGTAGTCTTAGTAAAACCAGAATGCTTGACTTGTTTTTGGACTTATGAATTACGTGTCTTTATTGTCTTTGTTGAACGACTTGCGTATTAACTAGAATTGTCTTCGCAACTGCTTTGTATCAAAGTTTTTATGTGCTATATTTCATGCTATATGTAAAATAGCGGTATTGT
Organism: Rutidosis leptorrhynchoides; assembly: GCF_046630445.1. Lineage (NCBI taxonomy): Eukaryota > Viridiplantae > Streptophyta > Magnoliopsida > Asterales > Asteraceae > Rutidosis > Rutidosis leptorrhynchoides. The sequence continues at coordinate 125,786,756 of NC_092340.1, forward strand.
AAGTTTGCAAAATATTGTATATAAGTTTGAATGTGAAATATTATTGTAATCAGTTTTTCATATAGAATTGTAGTAGTTGAATTGTATATTAGCTACTAAGTATGAACTTAACGGGTAGGTACTACCCGAATTAAAACTATAAAATGCTAATATGAAGAAAAAACTTTTATAAATAAGTTCATATTATGCTACGAAATACTATTGACTACTCTTAATATTTTATATGATTAACTTAATTCTTTTGGTTATTTTTGAAGGAAATGGCACCGACTACTCGTCAGAACTTGAACATGAGCGAGGAAGACTTCCGTGTTTTCCTTACTGCGAACATAGCTGCGGTGCAAGCCGCAATGCAAAATAACAATAATAACTCTGGTTCTAGCAGTGGAACAAATTCCACAAGAACTCATGTAGGATGCTCCTACAAAGAATTCATTGCCTGCAAACCTTTGGAATTCGATGGAACTGAGGGTCCAATTGGATTGAAATGGTAGACCGAAAAGGTTGAATCGGTGTTTGCCATAAGTAAATGTACTGAAGAAGACAAAGTAAAGTACGCTACGCATACCTTCACAGGTACTGCATTAACATGGTGGAATACCTACCTCGAGCAAGTGGGACAAGATGCTACTTACGCATTACCATGGTCAGCATTCAAACACCTGATGACTGAGCAGTATCGTCCCAGAAACAAGGTCAATAAGCTCAAGGTAGAGCTTAGAGGATTACAAACACAAGGTTTTGACATCACCACGTACGAACGATGATTCACAGAGTTGTGCCTATTGTGTCCAAGAGCGTTCGAAGATGAAGAGGAGAAGATCGACGCATTTGTAAAAGGGTTACCGGAGAAGATTCAAGAAGATGTGAGTTCACATGAGCCCGCCTCCATACAAAAGGCAAGTCGAATGGTTCACAAACTCATAAATCAGATTGAGGAAAGAATTAAGGAGCAGGCGGCCGAAGAGGCCAAAACGAAGCAAGTCAAGAGAAAGTGGGAAGAACCCAGTGACAAGAGTCACAATATCAACAATCAACACCACAACCACAACCAAAATTGCACCATTTTTCACAACAACAAATGCAACAAAAACCATTCCAACAACAACAACTACAACAATCATCCCAACAACAATACCAACCGCAACAACAACAATCCCAACGACAAGCTCAATATCAACACTGGCATTCAAAATCAGAAAATTCCGTGTCTAAGGTGTGAAGGGTACCATCCAACTACTTTTTGTCCGGCAACATGTACCAAATGTAATAGAAAGGGTCATGATGCAACGAAGTGTGAAGTTTATGGACCATCGGGTAAAGGAACAAGTAATGCCCACATTATTTGTTATGGATGCGGGAAGAAGGGCCACTACAAAACTGCGTGCCCAAACCAGGGAAATAATAATGGGCAAAGCCGTGGGAGAGTTTTTAACATTAATACGAAAGAAGCGCAGGAAGACCCGGAGCTTGTTACGGGTGCGTTTCTTATCAATGAAAAACCTGCTTATGTTTTATTTGATTCGGGTGCGGATAGAAGCTATATGAGTAGAGATTTTTGTGCTAAATTAAGTAGTCCATTGGCGACTATGAATAATAAATTTTTACTCGAATTAGCAAACGGTAAATTAATTTCGGTAGATAAAATATGTCGGAATCGAGAAATTAAACTAGTTAGTGAAACATTTAAGATTGATTTGATACCAGTATAGTTAGGGAGTTTTGATGTAATAATTGGTATGGACTGGTTGAAAAAGGAGAAAGCAGAGATCGTATGTTACAAAAATGCAATTCGCATTGTACGAGAAGAAGGAAAACCCTTAATGGTATACGGAGAAAAGAACAACGCGAAGCTAAATCTTATTAGTAATTTGAAGGCGCAAAAGCTAATAAGAAAAGGTTGCTATGCTGTGCTAGCACATGTCGAGAAAGTACAAACCGAAGAAAAGAAAATCAATGATGTTTCCATCGCAAAAGAATTTCCTGATGTATTTCTGAAAGAATTACCGGGACTACCTCCACACCGATCTGTTCAATTTCAAATAGATCTTATACCAGGAGCTGCATCAATAGCTCGCGCTCCATACAGACTCGCACCCAGCGAAATGAAGGAACTTCAAAGTCAATTACAAGAACTTTTAGAGCGTGGTTCCATTCGACCAATCACATCACCGTGGGGAGATCCTGTTTTGTTTGTCAAGAAGAAATATGGTACATTCAGGTTGTGTATCGACTACCGATAGTTGAACAAGCTTACCATCAAGAACCTTTACCCACTACCGAGAATCGACGACTTATTTGATCGACTACAAGGCTCGTCGGTTTACTCGAAGATCGATTTACGTTCCGGGTATCATCAAATGCGAGTGAAGGAGGATGATATTCCAAAGACTGCTTTCAGGACGCGTTACGGTCATTACGAGTTTATGGTTATGCCGTTTGGATTGACTAACGCACCAACTGTGTTCATGGACCTCATGAACCGTGTGTGTGGGCCATATCTTGTGACGACCCAGAAATTTCCGGCCAAATTTAAACTTAACCTTTATATGTTTTCGACACGATAAGCAGAATTTGTAATGTTGAATCTCAAAAAGTTTGGAACTACATTCATATAATCAATTATCCTTTGACCGTGTTCGACGATTCACGAACAATTATGTGTATATAGATATGTATATATAATATATAATATTAACTGAAAACATTAACAAAGTATTAGATATATGATACTTTACATGAACGTATTTGTTTCAATATATTTATCGACAGAATTAAGAGATAAAATCAAATGATTGAATTATCAGATACATTATGATATGATTACGGGACTATGTTATGAGGTCCACTGTGATTTAAGAAATCTATTCTTTTTGACAATATTTGGAAAATGGTAAAGTGATTTATAAGTAAGAACAAATGTGTCAATTAACGGGAACAAGACAAGGGTTAGTGGAAATTCCTGTTTAATTTTCAATGCATGTTTTATAATATTTTCCTCGTGACCTTGATAAGATAACTATGTTAACTTTCATTTTATTTAATATTAAAGTAAGAACGTGGAGTGTAAATAACTTAGATGTTGGATATCGACAAGTTAAGTAACTCGATATTTTTCATTAAGATGATTTCATACGTTTATTTAACCTTTGGACTTTATCCCATGCTTCACCAACAGACTGTAATTTAAAAACTTTAAATCTATTATGAATATATATAATTCTACTTTTCTAAAATGTTTTATGATATAACGATTTAAATTAATATTAAATATATTTATACGCGTATTATACGTACATGGTTTTATACTTTTACTATACTTTAACTTTACCTTTACTTTACTTTTACTTTACTTTAACTTTAATAATTCATACTTTAATAATTCACTTTAATAATTCATACTTTAATAATTCACTTTAATAATTCACTTTAATAATTCATACTTTAATAATTCACTTTAATAATTCATAATTTAATAATTTACTTTAATAATTCATACTTTAATAATTCACTTTAATAATTCAATTTAATAATTCAAAAATCTATTATAAATAGAATTCAATAGGTTTCATTATTTCATAGAAACTTGAAAATATATTTCTCTAAACTCTCTCAATCGAATTACATATATATATATATATATATATATATTTACTTAGTATTATTTCAAGATATTATTAATATACATAAAATACTACGACGGAGTTATATTCAGACTTTCAAAATAAGTTTTCAAACGGGATAGAGCTAAGGAAATTATGGGCTATAGCTATGGAGGTTATGGGTATTGTTCGAGGGTATTGCTCGTGAGGTCAACCTAACGTTTATCATTTTCGTTGCGTCTACGTACTTTCTTGCAATATTGAATCACAATATTGATATGTGAGCATTCATATCTTATCTTTTATATATTAATAGTGTATCCTTGACTAGTGCTCGAGTATATATTGTAACGACCCTACTCTTTCCGTTATCTTTTACCGTTAATTATTTAATGACCGTTAACTGTTATTCGTGCCACGTCATTTCTATGATATATATTATTATTTTTGTAATAATATATTAATTATTATGTGTCATATGAATATTTGTATTCATATTTTAAGTTGTACGTTTCTACGTGTCGTGGATTTCTATCCAGCGAATCTTTTCGGTTCTCAAACCAACGGTCAAGCTTTTAGGATTTTTAAGTCCAAATTTTTTAAATATGATATTTTGATGTCATATGAATATATATAGTATTTATATATTTTATTTGTCGCGTACGCGTTATCTCTCTGAATATTTAATCGCGTAGCGGTGTTTTCGCGCTTCGGGCTTCGTTCGGGCACTAGGGCCACAAGAATTCTTCCATTTATCAAATTGGCCCACTAAGGGGCCCACCCTACCCCTCTTTTGGCCGAAAATCCCACATAGGGGGTGGTTTAGCTCATTTCACAAATTACCTTCATGTTTTACTACTTGTTTCTTTTTTTGACCTAGCCTTTCTCATTTACACTTTTATTTTTCTCTCTTCCTCTATTTTTCTCCATTGATCTGTCTCCAACCTCCACCATGTTCATCATCATCTTCAATCAAAACAAGCTTGGATCAAGGGGCTTTTAGTATAATCGGATTCATCTCTTCGTTCTCTACGCGACTACATCATTTGATTCTTGATTAGGGTATAAACCCTAACCCTAGATTTTTAATTTTTCTTTATTTTTCTGTATTTTGATGTTATATTGATAGTATGATGATTACATGTTATTGTATTGATGATTGTATGCATAGAAATGCTCAAATATATATGTTTTCGGTTTGATTGAATTGGGACAGCAGCATTTTTGTTCATTTCTGATTATGTAACTGATATAAAAGTGAAATTAAAGTATCTAGATGAGTTCCTCTCATCAAGACATTAATTTTAGACTCCGGATTCATGTCATTTCGATTCCCGGAGCTTAAGATATGATTAAAATTATGTTATGTGGAGATTAAACTATGAAAACGAATTGAACCAGGTTTGGTCCGACTTTGTGACCATTTTTAGGGTCCTTAGGGTATACTAGTGTGTTAGGATTGATGATGGGATGAACTTTCATGTTCGGGTCATCGAAATCCGAGCCACGGATCACCCATTATGACTAAAACACGTTTTTGAGCGGATTAAAGGTCCAAACTGATTAAGAGCTGTAAGTCACGACTTGGTGACTGTTCTTGGGATGTTCTTGAACACACTAATGTGTTGGGTGGGTTGGTTAGGTGAAGATATATATGGCTCACCGAAAACTGATTCTCGGGGCTCAAGTTATGACCCGATGAACTTTTGATTAAAACTTATGGTTATTAAATAAAACTTATGATATAAATAATGATTTTCATTATTATTAAATTACTTATGATATAAAAAGTAATTATTATAATTTTAGACTAATGATATATATTTATTATATCAATTAATTATTACTTATGATTTAATTAAACTTTTAATTAAACTGATGATTAATAATACTTTTATTATTTATGGAAAATACTTATGATAAGTATTAAACTTATATTATGAAATTATTATAATAAGACTTATAATAAGGATTAATTAATTATTTAATTATTATAAGGCTTAGTTATTATTTAATTATAATTTAATTATTAAATACTTATGATTTAATAATTATAATTAGAAACTTATGATATGATTAATAATTCATTATTAATTAATAATACTTATGATATGATTTAAATTTTATATTAATTAATAATACTTATATTATGATTAATATTTAATTAATTAATTAAATACTTACGTTATATTAATTATATCATTTAAACTTATGTTAACTTTAATAATTTATTTTAATTTAATTAAACTTATGTTATGACATAATTAACTTTAATTAACTTTAATTAACATTATAACTTATATTATTATTATAACTTACACTTTTAAAATTAATGTTGACTATGTTTGACCAAGGTTGACTTTTGAGTTGACATTCAGTTAACTTTGACTTTCAGTTGACTTTTGTTGACTTTCTAAATAAGGAAACTTTCCGAACTTAAAACTTTCTAAAAATAGAAACTTTCTAAATTTGGAAACTTTTCAAAAATAGAAACTTTCAAAAAATAGAAACTTTCCAAAAATAGAAACTTTTCAAAAATAGAAACTTTCCTAAAATAGTAACTTTCCAAAAATAGAAACTTTCCTAAAATAGAAACTTTCCAAAAATAGAAACTTTCCAAAAATAGAAACTTTCCAAAAATAGAAACCTGCTAAAAATAGAAACTTTCTAAAAATAGAAAGTGTGTGTCCGTACGCTGTTCCGATCAAACCGATGCATGTTGAGTATTGTTCTATGTCTACTTGCAACATGTACAATAGCTATCATACTAAGACTTGACCTAAGTTAGTTATTTATATCGACCTGCTTTATTTATAGGTCGGCGTTGTGATCATCCCTGATCACTTTACTTCGTTTGATGTTCACTTATTTGTGTGGTTACTTCGTTTGCTATTAAGGTGAGTTATAGTCCCCTTTTTCTATTTAAATCTTTTGGGATGAGAATACATGCAATTTATTTTATATTTTGGACACAAGTGGAGGTTGGTTTAAATTATTCATTGTGAGTTGAACAAAAATATTCCCTAGTCTGGTAACTGTAATCACTGGTTTCTACTAGTGAACGCGAATCCTACGGATAGATCTATCGAGTTTGACAACCCCATTTCGAGCTAGTCGCGCTAGCAATTTATAATAGGAATGTTTAGTACTTCGTAATTTGTTGTAGATACACTTGTTCGGTGTATATTATTTATTGTGTTTGGCAAGGGTAAATAAATGGTTAAGTGGTTACCAGGTGGCTCACGGTAAATGGAATAATGTTTTTATATGTTTTATAGCATATAATTTTGTGGTCCAAAAAGGAGTTTTTATGTTTTCAAACATAAATTTTTACGGTTTAAATTAAATATTGTTTGCAATATTAAACCTATAATTCACTCAATATTTTTGTTGACAGTTACTCACATGTTTTATTCTCAGGTTCATGATTGATTGCTTCCGCTGTGCTTAGAGAGTCTGCATATTTATGATGGCAGCTTTTGTTAAACAATAACTTGCATTCTATTTTGATACATTTAATAGTGGATGTTGTTGACTTTGTTTTGGTTAACTCTTGGTTAAGTATTAATGTATGCTTTTTCTAAACTTACATATTTTGGTAGATTTCTTTTATAGGAAATCATTTTTAAACAAAGAATGTAAGGTTATTTATTAAATTCATATAGAGTTATGATCAAGTTGTGGGACCAAGATAACGATGGTCGTCAAGTGTACTTTGACGGGTCGTTAAAGTTAGTATCAGAGTGTTGGTTGTAGGGAATTATGCTGCATTGATGGTGTTACCCGAGTCAATAGGGTGCATTAGTGAGTCTAGTCTACAGCCCGACCTATTATATATTATTATATGTGATTATTTATATCGTGTTGCCATGTATATTGTTATCATACATACATCTCTGTTATGTTCTGAATCCGGGAGGAACTCCCGTTCTGATTTAAACGTATTCTCCGACTCATGCGAGTTTATCTTTTATAAGAACACCTCGGATAGTGAAATCGAGGGATGTCATTCTTGACTTTTGAAATTCTCGACATTCCTATGTCATCTATTATGGTTATGTGTTTGACGTTTGAGTTATGTTACGCGAGATGTCATTCTTGACTTCTAAATGCTCGGCATTTCAATGTCAGCTATTATGTTTAGGTATATAACATTCTTGTTATATTACGTGCCTTTGTGCCGTTGTGCCTATGTGCTTTGATTTTTGAACCGAAAAACGTCATTCTTGACTTTTAGAGATTCTTGGTACCTCGAAGACATTTTTATGTCATCGTTACTGATATTCATTACTTTTGATGTTTTGTCTCTTGTGCTATCCTTAGCACATTGTTTAAGAAATCGTTTTAGAGAAATTGTGTGGCTATTTGAGGTTGATAGCGTGTCCTGACCTCATGTAGTGCTATTGGAATGGAACTATGAATTAGTGAAATATAATGGCGTCAGGCCAACATGATTATATTACGTTAATTCATAAAGAAGTCCCAATATTGTGACATGAGGAATAGAAAGCGAGTAAAGAAAATTTTTACACCACTCATTCAGAAATTCTAATGTTACTACATGGGTAAATACTCATTTTCTTATTTGTTGATATACGAGGAGCTCGTTTTAACCAACTACCTATCTCATGCTTTAACCTTTATACCTCACTTGTTAGCAACAGCTTCGCACGTGAACAGTTTTGGCCCAAGGACTTGTGTCCTGATAGTAGTCAAAACCACATTTAACTCATTGGTTTCATGACCTCGTAACATTTGTCGGTCAAATGTCGCACGACGATTCAAGTCCTTTACTCTATCTTCCACGATCTTACTTCAACTTGTAACCTCTAAAATACAGATACTCTGTTTATCATCGAGCGTTTTACACATTTGTTTAATTGGGTGGTTCTCACGAGATTTATGGGCGAGCAGAAGTAATGAAATATTTTGTCATGTATACAATTTATAAAATCATATATGTACATATGGATTCAAATGAATAAATTTACCTTTACCTATTTTGGCTAGTATATACTAAATTATACCTACAAAATTATTTTAAGACCACTCATCTATTGAGCTGTTTGACTAAGTCAATTTATTTTATATAAAATGGTACACGTTGTACATACTTCTAAATTTACTAAGAACTTCGTTCCGTTTATGTTGTCACATCAAATGTTTAAAGCTTTTTCAAAACTCCTTTGATTGATTTTATCAAATTTCCGCATTACTCTACAGAGTGTTTGGATCACAGTTCTTCTCATCCTCCGTTTAAGGATGAAACTTACCATTAAGTTCATTGATAGAAACTCTTACGCCACTTTGGATGCTGGTTTTATAAAATTTGTTGGAAAGTCTTTGCGCTCATAAAATTTTCCCTTTTATGGTTGGACATGGCCGAAACGCGGACCGATAAATCAATTTTCTAGGGTACACTCGGTGGTCACCCTATTGTAGAAAAGGCGCTAGGTGGGTTTCTACCCCAACTGTTGTTATAGTGGGTATCATGGATATATATTACACTAGACCATTTGAGGAGTTTCTACTCTTGATATTCGTTGTCAACCGCAACACCCTCGTAAACATCAATCCTAGGATTCAATACTTTGAGGTGCACGAAATTATTTTTGGAGATTCATCTCACCTGGAGTCGGCCATTCTTCATAGTCCATGATCCACGTTTCCTTTCATCCTCATATAAGTTTAAGAATATGGATGAATCCTAGATTTCCTCGCTCATTGTACAAGGAAGTTCACTCTCATTGAAATATCACACCTTTCGTACGTCTTCCTTTCGGAAATGTAATGAAAATTTACTTTGAAGTCCATGATCCTCGTTATCTCCCTTGAGAGAATTACCTTATATATCTATGCCACCGATGTGAATACTCTATATATTTCTTCCTTCATTGTTGCAACTATATTTCATTCGTCCCAGTTCGTCCCCTTGGGGAGCTCCTGTTTTGTTTATTAAGAAGAAAGATGGTTCGTTCCAGATGTGCATTGATTATCGTGAATTGAACAAGCTTACGGTTAAGAATCGTTACCCTCTTCCGAGAATTGATGATCTATTCGATCAACTTCAAGGTTCGTCCGTTTATTCTAAGATTGATCTTCGTTCCGGTTATCACCAACTGCGGGCTAAAGAAACTAATATTCCGAAAGCCGCTTTCCGTACCTATTATGGTCACTATGAATTTCTTGTTATGTCGTTCGGATTAACCAACGCACCTGCTGTGTTCATGGACCTCATGAACCGTGTGTGTATACCCTATCTGGACAAATTCATTATTGTTTTCATCGACGACATCCTTATTTATTCCAAGAGTGATGAAGAGCACGAGGAAAATTTGAAGTTAGTGCTTGATTTATTTAGAAAAGAAGAGTTGTACGCTAAGTTCTCTAAGTGTGCTTTCTGGTTAAGAGAATTTCAATTCCTTGGACATATTGTTAGTAAACAGGAAATACAAGTTGATCCTGCCAAGATTGAGGCAATTGAAAAGTGGGGAATTTCGAAAAATCCTACTTAAATTCGTCAGTTCCTAGGTTTGGCAGGCTACTATAGAAGATTCATTCAAGATTTTTCACGAGTAGCGAAACCTCTGACTGCTTTAACGCATAAGGGGAAGAAGTACGAGTGGAAGAGTGAACAAGAGTCTGCTCTCCAAACTCTGAAGAAGAAGTTAACTTCTGCACCGATATTATCACTACCTGAGGGTAATGATGATTTTTCTTTATCTATTGTGATGCATCGCGCCAGGGATTTGGTTGCGTTTTAATGCAAAGAAAGGAAGTTATCGCTTACACGTCACGTCAGTTAAAGATCCATGAACAGAATTATACAACCCGTGATTTAGAATTGGGAGCTGCTGTTTTCGCACTTAAGAATTGGAGACATTACTTATATGGGGTCAAAAGTACTGTGTACACTGATCACAAAAGTCTTCAATATATCCTTGATCAGAAACAGTTGAATATGAGGCAACGAAGATGGATTGAGATATTGAATGATTATGATTGTGAACTTTTATATCATTCGAGAAAGGCCAACGTTGTGGCCGATGCGTTAATTCGTAAAGAAAGGGCTGAACCTCGCAGGTTTAGAGCCTTGAATATGACAATTCGAACAAACCTCGGAAGGCAGATTCTTGAGGCACAACAAGAAGCCTTGAAGGATGAGAATTTTGTAACGGGAAGGTCCGAGACTTGAGTAAACAGTTAGAGGTACGAACCGATGGTACTCGGTATTTTACGAGATGCCTTTGGGTTCTAAAGTTTGGTGATCTGCGATAACTTGTTTTAGATGAGGCTCATAAATCTAGGTACTCTATTCATCCTGGTTCAGGAAAGATGTATCATGATCTTAAGAAGCTGTATTGGTGGTCTAATTTGAAAGCTGACGTGGCTACGTATGTGGCTAAGTGTTTGACCTGTGCCAAGGTTAAAGCTGAACATCAAAAACCGTCTGGACTTTTGGTGCAACCTGAGATTCCCGAGTGGAAGTGAGAAGGTATTACGATGGACTTATTGCAAAATTACCGAGAGTTGTGGGTGGTTATGATACCATTTGGGGTGATTGTTGACCGACTCACTAAGTCAGCTCACTTTTTGTCGATTAAGGAAACATATTCGATGGAGAAGCTTACTCGTTTGTATTTGAAGGAGATTGTTTCTAGACATGGTGTTCCTGTATCTATTATTTCAGACAGAAACAGCCGATTTGTATCGAGGTTTTGGCGATCCTTACAGGAAGCTTTGGGAACTAAGTTAGATATGAGCACTGCTTATCATCCACAGATGGATGTTCAGAGTGAAAGGATCATTCAAACATTAGAAGACATGTTGCGAGCGTGTGTTATTGATCTTGGTAATGGGTAGGATAGATATTTGTCGCTAGCTGAATTTTCTTATAACAACAGTTATCATGCAAGTATTAAAGCCGCACCGTTTGATGCTCTGTATGGTAGAAAGTGTAGGTCTCCTATCTGTTGGAATGAGGTTGGGGATGCTCAACTCACAGGTCCAGAAATTATTCATGAGACTACCGAGAAGATCGTATAGATTAAAGGAAGGTTAAGAATCGCCAGGAGTCGGCAAAAGAGTTATGCCGAGGTTAGAAGAAAAGATTTAGAATTTCAAGTTGGTGATCTTGTCATGTTAAAGGTATCACTCTGGAAGGGTGTGGTATAATTTGGTAAGAGAGGAAAGTTGAATCCTCGTTTTGTTGGACCATTTGAGGTTATTGAGAGAGTTGGACCCGTGGCTTATCGTTTGAAATTGCCACAAGAACTTAGTGATGTTCATGACGTTTTTTATGTATAGAATTTAAAGAAGTGTTTAGCCGAGGCCGATAAGACTATTCCTCTGAAGGAACTTCATGTTGATAAGCAACTACATTTTATTGAGGAACCTGTTAAAATTATGGATCGTGAGGTTAAGACTCTTAAGCAGAGTAGAATTCCTATTGTTCGAGTTAGATGGAACGCCAGACGCGGTCCCGAGTTCACTTGGGAGTGTGAAGAGCAGATGAAGCAGAAGTACCCACATTTGTTCCCAGATGCTGAGTCAACCCCTGCACCTGCTTAAATTTCGGGACGAAATTTCCGTAACGGGGAGGTACTGTAACGACCCTACTCTTTCCGTTATCTTTTACCGTTAATTATTTAATGACCGTTAACTGTTATTCGTTCCACGTCATTTCTATGATATATATTATTATTTTTGTAATAATATATTAATTATTATGTGTCATATGAATATTTGTATTCATATTTTAAGTTGTACGTTTCTACGTGTCGAGGATTTCTATCCGGCGAATCTTTTCGGTTCTCAAACCAACAGTCAAGCTTTTAGGATTTTTAAGTCCAAATTATTTTAAATATGATATTTTGATGTCATATGAATATATATAGTATTTATATATTTTATTTGTCGCGTACGCGTTATCTCTCTGAATATTTAATCGTGTAGCGGTGTTTTCGCGCTTCGGGCTTCGTTCGGGCACTAGGGCCACAAGAATTCTTCCATTTATCAAATTGGCCCACTAAGGGGCCCACCCTACCCCTCTTTTGGCCAAAAATCCCACATAGGGGGTGGTTTAGCTCATTTCACAAATTACTTTCATGTTTTACTACTTGTTTCTTTTTTTGACCTAGCCTTTCTCATTTACACTTTTATTTTTCTCTCTTCCTCTCTTTTTCTCCATTGATCCGTCTCCAACCTCCACCATGTTCATCATCATCTTCAATCAAAACAAGCTTGGATCAAGGGGCTTTTAGTATAATCGGATTCATCTCTTCGTTCTCTACGCGACTACATCATTTGATTCTTGATTAGGGTATAAACCCTAACCCTAGATTTTTAATTTTTCTTTATTTTTCTCTATTTTGATGTTATATTGATAGTATGATGATTACATGTTATTGTATTGATGATTGTATGCATAGAAATGCTCAAATATATATGTTTTCGGTTTGATTGAATTGGGACAGCAGCATTTTCGTTCATTTCTGATTATGTAACTTATATAAAAGTGAAATTAAAGTATCTAGATGAGTTCCTCTCATCAAGACATTAATTTTAGACTCCGGATTCATGTCATTTCGATTCCCGGAGCTTAAGATATGATTAAAATGGTGTTATGTGGAGATTAAACTATGAAAACGAATTGACCCAAGTTTGGTCCGACTTTGTGACCATTTTTAGGGTCCTTAGGGTATACTAGTGTGTTAGTATTGATGATGGGATGAACTTTCATGTTCGGGTCATCAAAATTCGAGCCACGGATCACCCGTTATGACTAAAACACGTTTTTGAGCGGATTAAAGGTCCAAACTGATTAAGAGCTGTAAGTCACAACTTGGTGACTGTTCTTGGGATGTTCTTGAGCACACTAATGTTTCGGGTAGGTTGGTTAGGCGAAGATATATATGGCTCGCCGAAAACTGATTCTCGGGGCTCAAGTTATGACCCGATGAACTTTTGATTAAAACTTATGGTTATTAAATAAAACTTATGATATAAATAATGATTTTCATTATTATTAAATTACTTATGATATAAAAAGTAATTATTATAATTTTAGACTAATGATATATATTTATTATATCATTTAATTATTACTTATGATTTAATTAAACTTTTAATTAAACTGATGATTAATAATACTTTTATTATTAATGGAAAATACTTATGATAAGTATTAAACTTATATTATGAAATTATTATAATAAGACTTATAATAAGGATTAATTAATTATTTAATTATTATAATTCTTAGTTATTATTTAATTATAATTTAATTATTAAATACTTATGATTTAATAATTATAATTAGAAACTTATGATATGATTAATAATTCATTATTAATTAATAATACTTATGATATGATTTAAATTTTATTATTAATTAATAATACTTATATTATGATTAATATTTAATTAATTATTTAAATACTTACGTTATATTAATTATATCATTTAAACTTATGTTAACTTTAATAATTTATTTTAATTTGATTAACTTTAATTAACATTATAACTTATATTATTATTTTAACTTACACTTTTAAAATTAATGTTGAATATTTTTGACCAAGGTTGACTTTTGAGTTGACTTTCGGTTGACTTTGACTTTCAGTTGACTTTTGTTGACTTTCTAAATAAGAAAACTTTCCTAACTTAAAACTTTCTAAAAATAGAAACTTTCTAAATTTGGAAACTTTCCAAAAATAGAAATTTTTCAAAAATAGAAACTTTCCAAAAATAGAAACTTTCCAAAAATAGAAACTTTCCAAAAATAGAAACTTTCCAAAAATAGAAACTTTCCAAAAATAGAAACCTGCTAAAAATAGAAACTTTCTAAAATAGAAAGTGTGTGTCCGTACGCTGTTCTGATCAAACCGATGCATGTTGAGTATTGTTCTATGTCTACTTGTAACATGTACAATAGCTATCATACTAAGACTTGACCTAAGTTAGTTATTTATATCGACCTGCTTTATTTATAGGTCGGCGTTGTGATCATCCCTGATCACTTTACTTCGTTTGCTGTTCACTTATTTGTGTGGTTACTTCGTTTGCTATTAAGGTGAGTTATAGTCCCCTTTTTCTATTTAAATCTTTTGGGATGAGAATACATGCAATTTATTTTATATTTTGAACACAAGTGGAGGTTGGTTTAAATTATTCATTGTGAGTTGAACAAAAATATTCCCTAGTCTGGTAACTGTAATCACTGGTTTCTAGTAGTGAACGTGAATCCTACGGATAGATCTATCGGGTTTAACAACCCCATTTTGAGCTAGTCGCGCTAGCAATTTATAATCAGAATGTTTAGTACCTCGTAATTTGTTGTAGATACACTTGTTCGGTGTATATTATTTATTGTGTTTGGCAAGGGTAAATAAATGGTTAAGTGGTTACCAGGTGGCTCACGGTAAATGGAATAATGTTTTTATATGTTTTCTAGCATATAATTTTGTGGTCCAAAAAGGAGTTTTTATGTTTTCAAACATAAATTTTTACGGTTTAAATTAAATATTATTTGCAATATTAAACCTATAATTCACTCAACATTTTTGTTGACAGTTACTCACATGTTTTATTTTCAGGTTCATGATTGATTGCTTCCGCTGTGCTTAGAGAGTCTGCATATTTATGATGGCAGCTTTTGTTAAACAATAACTTGCATTCTATTTTGATACATTTAATAGTGGATGTTGTTGACTTTGTTTTGGTCAACTCTTGGTTAAGTATTAATGTATGGTTTTTCTAAACTTACATATTTTGGTAGATTTCTTTTATAGGAAATCATTTTTAAACAAAGAATGTAAGGTTATTTATTAAATTCGTATAGAGTTATGATCAAGTTGTGGGACCAAGATAACGATGGTCGTCAAGTGTACTTTGACGGGTCGTTAAATATATGATTATGCATGTTTGTATGCTTAGTTTCGTCGTTAAATAGTTTATGATAAATCACGAATTTGATACATATGCTACTGAGATAAGGTATATTATATGCATGTCGTTGAAAAGCTGAAGAAAAATTAATAACTTTTCATTTAGAACTCGTGTGGTTTCGATGAACGGATTAAAAGATATGGTCAACTGAATTATCATTAATTTTAATATTATTATTAAAATGATTATTATAATTGTTATCAGTTGATGTTATTACTAAAATTATCTTTATTACTAAAAATTAATATTTTTATTGAAACTATCATTTTATTATTTTTATCATTATTATTATTATCAATATTATTTTATCAAATAAATATGCGTACAAAGATATTTTTACCACACGTAATATAATTACATTAATAATACATACCACTATATTTTTATGATATTAAGTGAATTTTATACATTTTATTACTTGAGATATATAAAAGTATATTTTTATCATATATGAATTTTAATATAAATTTTTATTTATTAATAAATGACTTGTATTATTTAGTATAATAAGATCTGATAAATATATTTAAATATATAAAACGACTATATATAAGTTATATAATAAACATGTATAGATTTTGGATGTCATTTTGGGTTAAGTTGAATTTTGTTGACTTTTGCATGTCGGTCTCGAGCATTAGGATTGTGATACACTACGACTTGACCTAAATTGTTAGACAGATATTGACCAACATATAAATATATATACTTAATATAGGTTCGTGAATCTGAGATAAACCCTGCACTTGTTCAGTGCCGTCATATATATAATTGCTACGAAATACAGTATTGTGAGTTTCATTACTCCCTTTTTATATATATTTTTGGGCTGAAAATACATGCACTGTTTTATAAGTGTTTTACGAAATGGACACAAGTACTAAAAACATATTCTACGTTGAGTTGTACCACTTTTCATATTTTTCCCTAATAGCTTGGTAACTACCATTTACATGCAGTATTGTAAACGCGAATCCTGTTGATAGATCTATCGGGCCTGACAACCCTAACCGGACTGGACGACCAGTATTCAACGGTTGCACAGTACTTCGTTTCAGTGACTACACTTGGTACAGTGTAGTGAGATTTCATAATAAAGGGAATATGCGACGTTGATTAAATGTTAAGTATGGTTACCAAGTGCTCAACCACTTAGGATATTTTTATTAAAACGTTTATGTATATGAAATCTTGTGTTCTATTACTATTACGGAAATGATTGATTATGATAAACTAATGAACTCACCAACCTTTTGGTTGACACTTTAAAGCATGTTTATTCTCAGGTATTAAAGAAATCTTCTGCTATGCATTAGCTCATTTTAATGCATTCGAGTCATTGAGTTCATCAAGATTAATATTAAGTCAATTATAGTTGGATGTAATATGAAATGGTATGCATGCCGTCAATTTTTGATGTAAAGAAAGTTTGTCTTTTAAAAACGAATGCAATGTTTGTAAAACGTATCATATAGAGGTCAAATACCTCGCGATGTAATCAACTATTGTGAATCATTTATAATGTATATGAACGGGTCCTTTCAGTTGGTATCAGAGTGGTGGTCTTAGCGAACCAGGTCTTGCATTAGTGTGTCTAACTGATAGTTGTTAAGATGCATTAGTGAGTCTGGACTTCGACCGTGTCTGCATGTCAAAAAGTTTTCTTATCAATTCTAGTCGGAAATCATCTACTTATCATCCTTAGGAAATTACATGCTTATCATCTTAAGTCTAGACGCGTTTTCCTGCATTTATTACATAATAGTGTATAGACGAATTCTTATCTTAGCACATCTATTACTGTGAGCTTTGACTGACATCTTTTCAAAGATTCTCCGTAATTTACGGGATTTTGGTATTATATATACATATGCAAATTATGTAATTTAAGAATACCAAATTTAAATTCTACAATCTATTTCATACCAAAAAAAAAAAAATTCTTTCCCTGATCCTATGAGATGGATCCCTCAACCAGTTCGAATTCCTCAGATTCCGACAGCTATTCCGATATGGATATCTACCTGAAATCCGAAAGTAGCGTCACCGGAATGGATCAACCAATTTCCCATCATCTATTTTGGATGAATTGGGGATGGGTCCGTAGTCTACTCAACCATTGGAGACAAGAAGAAGGTGATCCCTTCCATCAACTACATTGCCCTCTTGGCGATGAACCTGAAGCACTTACTGGCGAACCTGTTTGAGACACCATTTTCTCACTCATTGCTAGAGTATCTCGTCATGATTATATACTATCCCATATTGCGAATCTTATTCATTCGTTCATTCCAACCGCCAATCATCCCGGTGTACTAGCAGAAATTAACGAACTTCGCGCCCGAGTAGTGGCTTTGGAACACATGGTGCAAGGATTACAAACACCATCAGCAGCACCAACGGCATAACCAATACCGCCAGTAACATCCACATCGCAAGCCTTAATACCACAAGCTTCAGCAGCATCACCGACATCAACAGCACCACCACCATCAACATCAACAGGATCAGTACCACCACCAACAATCACATCCGCATCACACGCCTCAACATCACAATCTGTACCTCTGATATCAACATCACACGCACCATAGATACCAAGGAATACCAACAACAATAAACGATGAGGTATTGATTCATAACTTCATCGGAGAAACATCCTGCGGTGAAAATGTAAGAAATTCGAATGGAAGGATGAGCAGGAGAAAGCGTTTCAATTGTTGAAGAAAAAGTTAACTACGGCACCTATATTGTCATTGCCTGAAGGGAATGATGATTTTGTGATATATTGTGACGCCTCAAAGCAATGTCTCGGTTGTGTATTAATGCAATGAACGAAGGTAATTGCTTATGCGTCTAGACAATTGAAGATTCAGAATTATATGACGCATGATTTGAAATTAGGCGCGGTTGTTTTTGCATTAAAGACTTGGAGGCACTATTTATATAGGGTCAAAAGTATTATATATACCGACCACAAAAGTCTTTAACACATATTTAATCAGAAACAACTGAACATGAGGCAGCGTAGATGGATTGAGTTATTGAATGATTACGATTTCGAGATTCGTTACCACCCGGGGAAGGCGAATGTAGTAGCCGACGCTTTGAGTAGAAAGGACAGAGAACCTATACGGGTAAAAGCTATGAATATAATTATTTGTACTAACCTTACTACTCAAATAAAGGAGGCGCAACAGGGAGTTGTAAAAGAAGGGAATTTGAAAAATGAAATACCCAAAGGGTTAGAGGAACACCTTAATATTCGGGAAGACGGAACTCGATATAGAGCTGAAATAATTTGGGAGATGTGAGAGAAAAGGTACTTAAGGAAGCACATAAAACCAGATATTCAATACATCCCGGAGCGGGAAGATGTACAAAGATCTCAAGAAACACTTTTGGTGGCCGGGTATGAAAGCCGATATTACTAGATACGTAGGAGAATGTTTGACATGTTCTAAGGTCAAAGCTGAACATCAGAAACCATCAGGTCTACTTCAACAACCCGAAATCCCGGAATGGAAATGGGAAAACATTACCATGGATTTCATTACTAAATTGCCAAGGACTGCAAGTGGTTATGATACTATTTGGGTAATAGTCGATCATCTCACCAAGTCAGCACACTTTCTGCCAATGAGAGAAGATGACAAAATGGAGAAGTTAGCACGACTATACTTGAAGGAAGTTGTCTCCAGACATAGAATATCAGTCTCTATTATCTCTGATAGGGATGGCAGATTTGTTTCAAGATTCTGGAAGACGTTACAACAAGCATTAGGGACTCGTCTAGACATGAGTACTGCCTATCATCCACAAACTGATGGGCAGAGCAAAAGGACGATACAAATGCTTGAAGACATGCTACGAGCATGTGTTATTGATTTTGGAAACAGTTGGGATCGACATCTACCATTAGCAGAGTTTTCCTACAACAACAGTTACCATTCGAGTATTGAGATGACGCCATTTGAAGCACTCTATGGTAGAAAGTGCAGGTCTCTAATTTGTTGGAGTGAAGTGGGGGATAGACAGATAACGGGTTCGGAGATAATTCAAGAAACTACCGAGAAGATCATTCAAAATCAACAACGGTTGAAAACCGCCCAAAGTGGACAAAAGAGTTATGCGGACTTTAAAAGAAAAGACATAGAATTTGAAGTTGGAGAGATGGTTATGCTTAAGGTTTCACCTTGGAAAGGCATTGTTCGATTTGGTAAACGGGGAAAACTAAATCCAGGGTACATTGGACCATTCAAGATTATTGATCGTGTTGGATCGGTAGCTTACCGACTTGAGTTACCACAACAACTCGCGATTGTACATAACACTTTCCACGTCTCGAATTTGAAGAAATGTTTTGCTAAAGAAGATCTCACTATTCCGTTAGACGAAATTCAAATCAATGAAAAACTTCAATTCATCTAAGAACCCGTCGAAATAATGGATCGTGAGGTTAAAAGACTTAAGCAAAATAAAATACCAATCGTTAAGGTGCGATGGAACTCTCGTAGAGGACCCGAGTTCACCTGGGAATGTGAAGATCAAATGAAGAAGAAATACCCGCATCTATTTCCAGAAGATTCGTCAACACCTTCAACAGCTTAAAATTTCGGGACAAAATTTATTTAACGGGTAGGTACTGTGGTGACCCAAACTTTTCTATGTTTATATATATTAATGAGATTGATATTTACATGATTAAATGTTTCGAACATGATAAGCAATCAAACTTGTTAAGACTTGATTATTTGAAATGAGTTTCATATAGACAATTGACCATCCAAGTTGACCGGCGATTCACGAACGTTAAAAATGATATATATATATATATATATATATATATATATATATATATATATATATATATATATATATATATATATATATATATATATATATATATATATAACGATTATCGTTATAACAACGTCTTACTAAATACATATGTATCATATTAAGATATTGTTACACTATATTTAACATGATAAAATGATAATTAAGTAAATCATTAAGTGTGTTAACAATGAACTAAATGTAAAAACAAGACTACTAACTTAAGGATTTTGAACCGAGACATATATGTAACGATTATCGTTGTAATAGTATTTTAACATATATATATGATGTTAATATATATTTATACACTATGTTAATATGATAACATAACAATTTAACATCTTATTTAAGTATTATAACAATGGATTAATTACATTTAACAAGATCGTTAACTTAAAGGTTTCAAAACAACACTTACATGTCACGACTAACGGTGACTTAACGACTCAGTTAATATGTATATACATGTAGTGTATTAATATGTATTAGTACACTTTTGGAAGACTTCATGACATATATGAAAGTACTTCTACTTAACAAAAATGCTTACAATTACATCCTCATTCATTTTCATCAACAATTCTACTCGTATGCACCCGTATTCGTACTCGTACAATACACAGCTTCTAAGATGTATATACTATTAGTATATACACTCAATCATCAGTTCCTTAGTAGCACATGTGAGTCATTAAACATGTAAGAACCATCATTTGGCAACTAGCATGAAATATCTCACAAAATTACAAAAAATATTATAAATCATTCATGAATTATTTATATGAAAACAAACTTACACATCCTTTATATCTAATCCATATACCAACGATCAAAAACACCTACAGACACTTTCATTCTTTAATTTTCTTCATCTAATTAATCTCTCTCAAATTCTATCTTCAAGTTCTAAGTGTTCTTCATAAATTCTATAAGTTCTAGTTTCATAAAATCAAGAATACTATCAAGTTTGCAATATTACTTCCAAGCTTTCTAATCCAATCCAAGTAATCATCTAAGCTCAAGAAATCTTTCTTATTTACAGTAATATATCTTTCTAATACAAGGTAATACTCATATTCAAACTTTGATTCAATTTCTATAACTATAACTATCTTATTTCGAGTGGAAATCTTACTTGAACTTGTTTTCGTGTCATGATTCTACTTCAAGAACTTTCAAGCCATCCAAGAATTCTTTGAAGCTAGATCAATTTTTGTCACTTCCAGTAGGTTTACCTACTAAACTTGGGGTAGTAATGATGTTCATAACATCATTCAATTCATATATATAAAACTATCTTATTCGAAGATTTGAACATGTAATCACTAGAACATAGTTTAGTTAATTCTAAACTTGTTCGCAAACAAAGTTAATCCTTCTAACTTGACTTTTAAAATCAACTAAACACATGTTTTATATCTATATGATATGCTAACTTAATGATTTAAAACCTGGACACACGAAGAATACCGTAAAACCGGACATACGCTGTCGTAGTAACAC
Source organism: Rutidosis leptorrhynchoides (assembly GCF_046630445.1). Classification (NCBI taxonomy): domain Eukaryota; kingdom Viridiplantae; phylum Streptophyta; class Magnoliopsida; order Asterales; family Asteraceae; genus Rutidosis; species Rutidosis leptorrhynchoides. The sequence continues at coordinate 125,808,652 of NC_092340.1, forward strand.
CACGGGCTGTTTTGGGTTAGTTAATTAAAAACTATGATAAACTTTGATTTAAAAGTTGTTCTTCTGGGAAAATGATTTTTCTTATGAACATGAAACTATATCCAAAAATCATGGTTAAACTCAAAGTGGAAGTATGTTTTTCAAAATGGTCATCAAGATGTCATTTTTTCGACGGAAATGACTACCTCTTTAAAAAAATGACTTGTAACCTGTATTTTCGACTATAAACTTATACTTTTTCTATTTAGTTTCATAAATTTCAGTTCATTATGAAATCATAGCAACTTGAATCACTCAAAATGGATTTGAAACGAAGAAATGACGGGTAAAGCAAAATTGGATAAACTTGCTAGTTTTAGCTACGAAAATTTTGTAACAAATCTAGACTAAACATATCCTAACTAATTTATATTGTATTATACATATTATGTAATCTTGGGATACCATAGACACGTATACAATGTTTTGACATATCATATCGACCCATCTATATATATTATTTGGAACAACCATAGACACTCTATATGCAGTAATGTTTGAGTTAGCTATACAGGGTTGAGGTTGATTCCAAAAATATATATACTTTGAGTTGTGATCTAGCATGAGACGTGTATACACTGGGTCGTGGATTGATTCAAGATATATATATTGATTTATTTATGTACATGTAACTGTGGATAACTAGTTGTAGGTTACTAACGAGGACTGCTAACTTAACAAAATTAAATCATAAAAACGTAATAAAAATGCTGTGATTATATTCCGATCACAAATTGATATATATGTTTTAGGTTCGTGAATCGACCAGTGGCCAAGTCTTACTTCCCGACGAAGTAAAAATCTGTGAAAATGAGTTATAGTCCCACTTTTAAAATCTATTATTTTGGGATGAGAATACATGCAGTTTATAAATGTTTTACAAAATAGACACAAGTAATCAAAACTACTTTCTATGTTGGATTATCGAACTGAATATGCCCCTTTTTAGCTTGGTAGCCTAAGAATTAGGGAAATGGCCCCTAATTGATGCGAATCCTAAAGATAGATCTATTTGGGCCAACAAACCTCATCCAAGTACGGATGCTTTAGTACTCCGAATTATCATATCTGATGAGAGTCCCGAAATGATGGGGATATTCTATATGCATCCTGTTAAGGTCGGTTACCAGGTGTTCAACATATGAATGAATTTTTATCTTTATGCAGTTTGCGAAATGCCTGATATGAGATGTATATTTATGGAAAAAAATGAAATCTTGTGGTTTATTATTATGATTTGATAATATATAGGTTAAACCTATAGCTCACCAATATTTTTGTTGACGTTTTAAGCATGTTTATTCCCAGGTGATTATTAAGAGCTTCCGCTGTTGCATATTAAATTAAGGACAAGATTTGGAGTCCATAATTGTATGATATTGTGTAAAAACTGCATTCAAGATCTTAGTTCGATGTAACATATTTTTATTGTAAACCATTATGTAATGGTCGTGTGTAAACGGTATATTTTAGATTATCATTTCTTGATAATCTACGTAAATTTTTTTTAAACCTTTATCGATAAAAATAAAGGTTATGGTTATTTTAAAAATGAATGCAGTCTTTGAAAAACGTCTCATATAGAGGTTAAAACCTCGCGACGAAATCAATTAATATGGAACATTTATAGTCAATATGAACAGGACATTTCAATGTGGTCCCTGACGCTCTTCCATTGGTGGTGGAGGATGAAAGGTTTCCTTAACAGGTTCTGTGAACAAGATTTCTTTTGGAGTTTTAGTTAATGCCATGATAAGTGGATGCCCGTCTAATGGCTTTCGATGGTGATAGTTGTCATTTGGATTATTATTCCCCCTCCAATCGTGTTGCTGTTTCTGATAACTGTTGTCATACCCATGTTGCTTGTGATAATTGTCATTCATGTTCCGTTCTCCGCCTTGCTGCCTAAAGTTTCTTTGATAAATATCCACTCTTGGATATCCCATTTCTCCTGCTCTTAAGTGTTTCTGAGCAATAGTCAATGCCTGGTGCAATGTTTTTGGAACATCATAAAGCAAAGCATGAATTAATCGTGCAAAACGTCGCTGATCAAGACAAAATATAAACCCTGAAAAAAGTTGGGACTCTGGTATGTCTGGTATTTTCTGGCACTCAATGGTATAATGCTTCATGAAATCACTCAGTGATTCATTGTGATGCATTGTTATCTCATGTGCATCAAGATGTGACAACGTACAACTTCACAAACTTTGATATTGCATCACGAATTTCGCCCTTAGATCAAGAAAACTTGTAATACTCCTTGGTGGTAAACTAGCAAACCACTCCCTTGCCATTTTCTGCAGTACCATTGGAAACATATGGCATGCAGTTTCATCTTCCCAATGCTGTAACCTCATAACACCTTCAAACATGGTGAGGAAGTCTTCTGGATCTGTTGTGCCATCATAAACACCGATTGATGGAATTCCCAAATTTCTTGGCAGTGGATAATCTGCAATTCGAGGGATGAAACATTATGTTGATTCTGCCATTGATGGCGGTTTGATAGCTTCATCTCCAGTAATCAAAGCAAACAAATTATCCACAACTGTTGCACGGATGGCTGGTTGTGCTAATTTCTGCTTATATCGTGATGGTGCTGTTTTGGTTAAAATTCCATCCAGTAACTTTCCTACCATTTCTTCAGTCATAAAGAACTGCTCATCTTCTTCTCCAAAATTCCAATCATCTTTTTGAGAAAATCGTCATCACTTTGCTATTGTGCTTAACATTCACATAAGATGTCTTCTTAAAAGAAACATTATGTGTTCCTTGCCTAGCTTTCCACATGCCTGCACTATAACTTTCCATCAATGGTTTCCTCAATCGTGGTATGGTTTCATGAACTTGATCATCTGCTGTACCAGTGTGCAAATGATCATCTTCCTCAATTGAAGTCTCTTCCAAGTTAACTGATCTACTAGTATACTTTCAATGATGTTTTCATCAACTGGTTCAAGTGTTGTTTTTGATGAGGTTGTTTCGAGTGCCTTCGTGCTCTTGGTGTTTTTGCTGATCTATGAAACGGGTGGCACCATTTGTTGGTACGAATTTCTGTGTAGCGGCTGTAAGGTACCAGTACAAGACAATAGCTGCTCAGCGTATGGCGTATAATGTTGATTGTTGTTTGCCCTCGAGAAATTATCTCTGCAGACCCGGAACATGGATGGATGATCCGTAGGGTATCCTCAATCAATCTGAGGATCATTTTGAAATTGATCCGTATAGCGTATTGCTGCTAAGTGGCTAGTGTATATTTAGAGTGAAAAAGAACTGTGTGAGAGAGAAAGTGCACTTCTCTCTGACTGAAGTTCAGATCAGAATGATGTGAAATGTGGTGACCCAGGGGGTCTATTTATAGGCATAGAATGTTTGAAATTCACCTGATACACGTGTCAATCACTGAATAGTTCTGTTACGTGAAGTATCTGGAATGTCGGTGGCTGAAGTATCTGGAATGTCGGTGGCATGTGCTAATGTGGCTGCGTGCCGTTCACGCGCTGATTTAAAGGGCTTATGCATAGAAGCTGCCTGCAGGGCTTATGCTTGATGTTGGGCGGCCTGCTAAACGCTGGACGGCGAACACATAGAACTGCCAAATTTTGTTATGTTTTGTGTTGCTTGATCCATTTTTCTGTACAAAAATGGTGTTTTTATGCGTGTATCCCCTAGGATACACCATTACCCGTCCATATGTGAAATACCAATTTTGCCCTTCATTTAACTTATTAAAAGGCTGAAAAGCATCAGATCGTGCCTATCTCCACGCCGCGGAGTAAACCCTCCGCGTCGTGACTTAAAGGGGGATTTTAGTTCACATTTTCAAGCTTTCTGACCCTCAAAATAGGCAAAATCCGCGCCGTGGAGATTTTGGTCGCGCCGCGGAGTTAGCCTATTTCATCTGAACTTCAGCAACTTGTTTTGGCCATAACTTTTTGACCGTAACTCTGAAAGGACCCGTCCTAATCCATCTGGACGAATACATTACATTTGGTTATATCGCGAGGTACTTGACCTTTATATGATACATTTTACAAACATTGCATTCGTTTTTAAAAGATAAACTTTCATTACATCAAAAGTTGACGGCATGCATACCATTTCATAATATATCCAACTATAATTGACTTAATAATAATCTTGATGAACTCGATGACTCGAATGCAACGTCTTTTGAAATATGTCATGAATGACTCCAAGTACTATCTCTAAGATGAGCAAATGCACAGCGGAAGATTTCTTTCAATCCTGAGAATAAACATGCTTTAAAGTGTCAACCAAAAGGTTGGTGAGTTCATTAGTTTATCTAATCATTCATTTTCATCATTTTAATAGACCACAAGAATTTCATTTCCAGTTCTCATAAATATACGTCCCATGCATAGAGACAAAAATATCATTCATATGGTGAACACCTGGTAATTAACAAGATGCATATAAGAATATTCCCTATCATTCCGGGAAATCCTTCGGACATGATAAAACAACATCGAAGTACTAAAGCATCCGCAACCATGGATGGGGTTTGTTAGGCCCAATAGATCTATCTTTAGGATTCGCGTCAATTAGTAGATCGGTTTACTAATTCTTAGGTTACCAAGCAAAAGGGGCATATTCAGCTTCGATCATTCACCCATATAATGTAGTTTCAATTACTTGTGTCTATTTCGTAAAACATTTAAAAAATTGCGCATGTATTCTCAGCCCAAAAATATAAAGGGTAAAAAGGCAAATGAAACTCACAATGCTGTATTTTGTAGTAAAAATACATATGACGACATTGAACAATGCAGGGTTGGCCTCGGATTCACAAACCTATATCATTTGTATATATATATTAAAACGTATAATCGTAATCGAACAAATATATATATGTTATTATTAGTGATATAATTTATATATCAATAACTTATATACTTCATTATATATTCATTATATATATATTTTAAATAAAAAAATATTAATTTTATTATGTTATATGTAATAAATATATTCGTATCATTCGTTTGTTAAAATAGTATTTTAATCATACAATTAATATTTGAAGTGATAAAATAACAATAATAATACTAATATTGATAATTTTATTAACAATACTTTTTTTAATAATAATAATTATTATAATACTAAGAATGATACTAATATTAATATCTATGAAAATAATAGTAAATTGTATTATTTTGATAATAATTATAATAATAACAATCATAATCATAAAAATGATAATAATACTTTAAATGATAAAATTAATAATAATAATTATATAAATAATAATCATAATAATACTAATGATAAAAATTTTTATAATACTTATAGGTATGATAATAATAATAATAATTATAATACTAATAATAACCATAATAATAATAATAATAATAATAATAATAATAATAATAATAATAATAATAATAATAATAATAATAATAATAATAATAATAATAATAATAATAATAATAATAATTATAGAATGATAATATTTCTTAATGACGGTGATAATAGTGGTGATAATGTTAATGATAATAATAATACTTATGTTAATAATAATAATAATAATAATAATAATAATAATAATAATAATAATAATAATAATAATAATAATAATAATAATAATAATAATAATAATAATAATAATAATAACTTGATATAATATTAATATTAAATAATAATAATAATAATAATAATAATAATAATAATAATAATAATAATAATAATAATAATAATAATAATAATAATAATAATAATAATAATAGTTTGTGTTATTTTTGTAATAACAATAATAATAATCATAATCCCATTCATAATAATAGTAAACATACTTATATCAATGATAATAATAATAATGATAATAATACTAGTAATACTTAGTGTTATTACATAATAATAAATAAAATGATAAATATAACAATCATAGTATTAATATTACCATAACACAATAATAATAATCAATAATACACATAATATCAATAATATTACTAATAATAGTTTTTATACTTATAATTAAGATGATAATGATAATATTTATAATACTAGTAATAAAAATAATAACTAATGATAATAACAATAATAATAACAATAATCATAATAATAATAATAAATGTTAAATAATAATAAATGTGTATACCCTTAGAAGCTTTTTCAAAAAGAATTCACCACGAACCGGGCTCGAACCCGCGACCTCTCGCTTCCCGACACTAAACCTTAACCATCCGGCTAACCACATCTTTCTGATTTTTTTTACCTGCTTAATATATAATCCATATTTATCTTTTAATCTATTTATTCTTTCTCTTCTAAAGCTCAAATCGACCAGGACTAAAACTAACATCGAATTTACATTTGATTTAACATGGAATTGAACTAGATAAAAACTGGTATTGATAATTTAATTCAACAGACACAAAAAAAATTAATAAAAAGAAATAAACCTGTGTGCTGCTGCTGTCGCAGGTTTTGTAAAAAAAAAATTTAATGATTTTGCAATTGAGGTTGTTTTGAACAAATCCTTCAACATGAACTTTATTCTAAATAGTTTGTAAAAACTTTCTGAATCATCTATTGATTCATAAACATCAATCTGAATCTGAATTTTTGATATAAACAAAATAGTTGACTTTTTCCATTTAAACTTTGACTCAGAAATTAGGAATCGATAAGAGGAATTGGAGGTTCGGACCTTGCAGATAGTTTAATTAGATCATTACTAACCGAACTGCATTCCTGGATTTTTAAATTGATTCGAAATCGAAGCTGTTGGAACAATAACCCACGAACAGAGGAAGTACATAGGTTCCGCTTAATTTTTCTGTTTAATTTTCAATTTGCAGTATGTGAATGATTGTCAGAGTGATTAAACTAAGTGATGTAGTACCTATAATCTACCACGGTTGTCTTGTAGCTATATTTAATCGACAGAATCCAATTTCACGAACAGGAGAGGAAGGAAAATAAAAGAAAAGCAGATAGTGATTGATATTTTATTCTATTTCTATTTATTTATAAATATATAATATTAATAACTAATAAATATAATTACATTACTAATATTAATGCTCCAATATTATAAAGATAAAAATAAAAATAATAATACTCATAATAATAAGAATTACGATAAAAGTAATGATAATGTCAATTTTTAAATAAAATAATATTTGTTAGCGATAATAATAATAATAATCATAATTAAAATTTTACTACTAGTTATAACAATAATAATATTATCAGTAATAGTAATAATATAATTAATAATAAATATCAATAATATTAATAACAATACTTTCACACCTCAAGTTTTATATATATTAATACAAATAATAATACAAATATTATTATTAACATTTATAATAGAAGTAAGGTTATTAATTTAACTTTTATATTTTATCTTGTAATTAAATTTAATGTGTGGATTCTATATTTTAATAACTATGTAATAATCCATAATTATATTATATATCTCATGACAACATTTATTAGATATTGAATATTTATATATTTTATATACATTACATTATTCTACCATCATTAATAGGAAATCATGGATTTATAATAATATCATTATTCATGTTTATATATATTCTTTTTAGTTGTACTTAATTACTTTGTTTATTAAATTTACATTTTTAATTTCAAATTGATTAAAGATATTTTACTAATTCAAAATATTAAGTATATACTTATATTTATATATATATATATATATATATATATATATATATATATATATATATATATATATATATATATATATATATATATATATATATATATATATATATATATATTTGCATTTTTGTTATACATAGTTGTTCATGAATTGTCAGGAATAGTCAAAGGTCAAATGAATATATGAAACAGTTTAAAATATTTTGAGACTCAACATTACAGACCTTGCTTATCGAGTCGAACTTATATAAAGATCAAGTTTAAATTTGGTCAGAAATTTTCGGGTCGTCACAGTACTTACCCGTTAAAGAACCCGAAATTTGAGTGTGGTTGTCATGGTTAGCAATAACAATGTTTTCATGGCGAATATGAGTTGATAAATAGAGTTTTCTCATCATTGAGTAATATAGATAAAACAATTCGATTATTCGAGAGCACGAATGAAGCTATTGATGGAATTTAACAAGTTTCTAAACAACATGTTCATGTAGTTTACATAATCATAAAACCAATTTTAAGATAGTTAACATAGCGGAAGCATTGTTAGAACAAGTATATTTGTAAGACCATTCTTGTCAAATTCCTTATTCATATCAAGTCATGGATCATGCTTACATATAAAATAAGTGAGTAAGGAAGAAAATAATACCTCCTCAACTTAATTGAGGGTGAGTTTGAAGAGGAAGAAGATGATGAAACAATGTGTGTTAAAACCCCAAGCTTTTGATGCACCAACACCACCTTTGAACTTGATTATGTTTTAGACTCTTAATCACCTTAAAACCAAGCTAGAAACCCACTTCTTTTGTACCCAAAATTCTGGACAGCAGCTAGTTGAAAGAATGATGATGAATGAAGCCTCAAAACAATGAAACCTCAAGTGTATATACCCCAAACTTATAACCAACACCTAGTACTTTGGTTAGGATTTAATTAAAACACTTAATCACTTAGTTAATCAAGCTTGAACCAGCCCTATTGCAGCTGAAAATCACGACCTGAATTAGGCAGTTTTCAAGTGGAGAGCAAGCTCAAATAGCTCAATATATTCTCTCTTTTAGTGTATGTGCCTTTTCCCTTGAGTACTTGTGTGAATATATTGGTCATTGAGTCAAGCATGTGCCTTGGAATTGTGTTGTATCAAAAGTAACAAGGAAGAGCATGGGTGCATGTCTTGGAGACTAAAATTCTGCACACCTCCTTTATAATAAATAATAATGTTATATATATACATAAACTTGATATATATATATATATACATATATACATATATATATATATATATATATATATATATATATATATATATATATATATATATATATATATATATATATATATATATAAACATGTATTTATTTTGTTACTTTCACATTTTTATAAAATATAACACAACATAATCATTTAAACCTATAAACAATTATATATAAATTATCCAAATAATTTATCTCAAGTGATTACATTTTAGAAAACCGATTTTCAAAAATCCAAGTGTCGCGTATTCATTTAACGATCCAATCATTAAGATTAAATACTTATAAGGTGTCGGTAAGTTTGTTATTGGGTATAACCCGACTTGGGTCATAACAAATTAGCCACATTAATTTAATATGTCTCTCAGGCATACGAAATACCTTCAATCTCCCACTTGGACGAGAAACATAAGAAATTAATGCAAGTGACGGATACCACCTAACTACCGTCCATCACCCCCAATATGTTATGACTTTTTCCATTCAATAACATCATCTTTTTTGAGTTCCCATCTCGAATATGAATAGGTGAATCTTTTCATTTATCCTTTCATCCTAGATGTCATGTTAATTCCAAGAGATACAGAATGATCACTCTCTTTTAGATTTAACTTTATCAGGCCTTAGACATCTGACTCTCAATGAATAAGAGGGACAAATTCCATCTTGACTACATACGTCCTAAATATGTACTTTGTATTATACCTGAGCTCTTCCTTATGAACTACCATATTTCAGAATAGCGAAGGAAAGAATCAAGGTACAATACTTGGTAAATATCCGAACCCAATATGTATCTCAGGTCAGAGGATACAATGATATTCGCCTTTACTCAAGATTACATGTGATCAACCACAAAGGCCCCATTTAGTGAATCTTGAGGGCGGGTCTTCCAATATTTATATCCCACAAATATCTATGAACCTTGGTAGCAACCTTGCCCCACATTCAGTCCGTGAATGCATACCAATCCAAGTTCATAATAGTCTAAACCTCAAACTTGCTCCCACAAATGTGATCAACTACGGAATTTAGAATAATTACTTATTCATGGATAAAATATGCAAAATAGGAACCTGACTCAAGATTAATAAATTAACACCATAATTATATTAATGAGTTTGAACTACTTCATTCCATTACAATACATAAAACAAATCACAACCAATCACTAGAATATCGAAGCCCTAATGCACTAACATGCCCTTGATGTTTAGCACCATGTAAGAGTTTCGTGAGAGGATCCTCTATATTAAGATCTGTGTAAACTTTGAGAATACATATCCTTCCCTTTTCAACTTCATCTCTTATGTAGTTGAATCTCCGCTCAATGTGACGGGTCTTTTGGTGAGCCCGAGGTTCCTTGATTTGAGCAATCGCACCCTCGTTGTCACAAAAGATCTCAAGAGGGTCCTGAATGGAAGGGACTACTCCTAAGTCATCGATGAATTTCTTCATCCATGCAGCTTCCTGAGCTGCCAATGAGGCAGCAATGTACTCCGACTCTGTAGTAGATAATGCAACAACATCCTATTTTGAACTCTTCCAAGAGACCGCACCTCCATTTAATGTGAAGACATAACCGGATTGTGATCGAGAATCATCTCGATCAGTTTGGAAACTCGCATCCACGTAACCCTTTACATCAAGTTCCTCCTCACCAGACCCATATATTAGAAACATATCCTTAGTCCTCCTAAGGTATTTCAATATACTTTTAACAGCAATCCAATGACTGTTTCCTGGGTTATTCTGGTATCTACTTGTCAGGCTAAGAGCGCATGACACATCCGGTCTAGTACATATCATTGCATACATGATTGACCCAATAGCAGACGCATATGGAACTTTCTTCATTCTCTCCTATTCATCTTTCATGGTGGGATACTGAGATGAACTAAGGAGCGTTCCTCTTTGAATAGGTACCAAACCTTTCTTAGAGTTCTCCATCTTGAACCTTTTCAAGATCTTTTCAATGTATGCACTTTGATTCAAACCTATCAATTTCTTGGATCTATCCCTGTAGATCCTAATCTCCAAAATGTATTGTGCTTCTTCAAGATCCTTAATGGAGAAGCAGCTTTTTAGCCAAGTCTTAACGCCTTGCATTGTTGGAATATCATTTCCAAATAACAATATATCATCCACATATAATACAAGGAACATTATAGTACTCCCACTAGCTTTCTTGTATACACAAGCTTCATCACCATTTTTAATGAAGCCAAATTTCTTGGCTTCCTCATTAAAACGATGATTCCACATTCTAGATGCTTGTTTCAATCTGTAGATTGATTTCTTTAACTTACATACTTTGTTAGGATGTTTCGGATCGACAAAACCTTTAGGCTGAACCATATAGACATCTTCCTCAAGATATCCATTTAAGAAAGCGGTTTTGACATCCATTTGTCAAATTTCATAATCATAATGAGCATCAATGGCAAATAATATCCTAATAGACTTTAGCATTGCCACAGGCGAAAAAGTTTTATCATAGTCAACCCCTTGAGTTTGAGTGAAACCTTTTGCTACAAGTCTGGCTTTATATGTATTTAAGTTTCCATGCATATCGGTTTTCATCTTGAAAATCCATTTACAATCAACTAACTTGGAGTTAGTAGGTTGTACAACTAGTTCCCAAACTTGGTTGTCATACATGGATTGCATCTCAGCGTTCATGGCTTCCTGCCATTTATCTTTATCAATCCTTGATAAAGCATCTTGGTAGTTTGTTGGTTCATCCATATCAACCACATAGCAATCATCCATGAGAAACCCATATCTCTCCGGAGGATTACTAATCCTACCAGATCTGCGAACGTCTTGTATACTTTGAACATCCATTTGATCATTCTCAACATTTTCATATTGAGTGCTAGTGTCAACAAATTGTGTATCATCTACTTGATCTTGAACCTCTTCAAGATCTATCTTCCTTTCACTATTACCTTCCATTAATAACTTAGTTTCAAGGAATTCAGCCTTCCGAGCAATAAATACATTCTGCTCGGATGGATCATAGAAATAGTATCCCATATCATCCTTGGGATACCCTATGAAGATACACTTCATGGATCGAGCATTCAACTTATTAGGGACGTAATTCTTAGGGTAAGCTTCACATCCCCATACCTTTAGGTATGATAGAGATGGAGGTTTTCCAAACCACATCTCATAAGGTGTTCGTTCCACTTTCTTGGTTGGGACCATATTTAGAATACGAGCCACGGAGCATAGACAATAACCCCAAAATGATATAGGTAACAAGCTTCTAGCCATCATAGATCGAACCATATCCATTAGGGTTCAATTCCTTCTTTCAGAAACTCCATTAAGTTGGGGTGTTCCAGGAGGAGTAAGTTACGAGATAATCCCACAACTTTTAAGATGATCTTGGAAAGCATCGCTTAGGTATTCACCTCCTCTATCGGTACTAAGTACCTTGATTGTTTTATTGAGTTGATTTTGTACTTCGTTTTGATATTCCTTGAATGCTTCAAAAGTTTCGTCCTTGTGTCTTAATAAGTAGACATATCCGAAACGACTGAAGTCATCAATGAAAGTAACGAAGTATCTTTCACCATTCCTAGTTATGGGCTTAAAGGGTCCACATACATCCGAATGTATTAATCCCAATAAGTCCTTAGCCCTTTCATAGGTCCCTTTGAAAGGTGCTTTAGTCATTTTGCCATGTAAACAAGATTCACATACATCAAACGAGTCTAGTTCATTTGATTTCAAAAGGCCATTCTTTTGAAGTGTATGCATTCGATTCTTGTTTATGTGACCAAGGCGACAATGCCATAAGTAGGAATCACTCAAATCCCTTTTGAGTTTCTTGGTGTTTGCATGGTATATTGAGCTATTGTATGATGTGTCATCATGAACCAATTCATAAATACCATTCGAAGGCGAAGCCTTAAAATAGAACACATTATCTAAAGAAACATGGATATCATCATTAATGAAATTAAGATTAAAACCATATTGTTTAAAACGGGATACAGAAATGATGTTTCGTGATAAATCGGGTGCATACAAAACATTTTTCAAAATAAGCTCCAAAACACTTGGTAGCTTCAAAACAAAGTCTCCTTGAGCTTTCACTTGCACCCTTGCTCTATTTCCCATGAAGAGACTTGTCGTTCCTGCCTCTTAATCACTTCTTTTGAACCCCTGCAAAGAATTGCAAATATGAGTTCCACATCCTGTGTCTAATACCCATGTATTAGAAGAAGTAATATTAAGCTCAATGTATACCATATATACATTACCTGAGGTTTGCCCTGCATCCCTCTTTTCCTTCAACTCCTTAAGGTAGACCGGGCAGTTTCGTTTCCAGTGACCCATTTCACCGCAACCAAAGCACGGATCTTCCTTGGGGTTAGCTTTACCGGAAACCTTTTGCTTCTTGTTGTTGGTTGGGGTAACCATCTTCCCCTTTCCCTTGCCCTTGTCTTGGTAGGTGGGTCCTTTCCTCTTAGCTGCCTTCGGCTTAGGAGTGTTATGGTTTTTGGACCCGCCTTCATTGATCGTAAACACGGGTGAAGCCCTTTTATTCATGCTTGCTTCGGCCGTCTTAAGCATGGCATGTAATTCGCCAATGCTTTTATCCCATCCATTCATGTTATAGTTTAACATGAATCTGTCAAACCTCTTTGACAATGAGTTAAGGATAAGGTCCGTGGCTAATTCATTAGACACGTTAAAATTTAGACGGTTTGGTCGACCAATAAGGCTTTTCATCTTAAGGACATAAGATGAAACGGATTGGGTGTCGTCCATCCGACATGCATGAAGCGCTCGAACCGTTTCGAAGCGCTCGACACGAGCTTGTTGAAGGAACATCTCCTTCAACTGTGTGATCATGTCATATGCACTATGATGCTCAAAATCCTTTTGGAGTTCGGGTATCATAGTCCCAAGCATAAGGCAAGAAACTTGCAACGAATCGGTGCAATATTTCTCCCAATAAGCCATGGCTTCCGTATCATCCTCGTCCGGTTGATCGGGAATGGGGTCTTCCAACACATACGCCCTGTCCTCTAGTTTGAGGACAATTCTTAGATTGCAGAACCAATCCATGAAGTTCGTATGGTTGAGTTTTTCCCTTTCGAGGATTGACCTCAATGATAGGTTGTTAAAGTTAATAGGTGCGTTAGGAATGTTGTTGTTGTTATTGGCGGCCATCTACAAAATTTAACAAAGTTGTTTAAGTACTAATTTTAATTTAACAATCAATACCCTTTAAATCCAATTGATATTTATTAAATTTTAGAACCCAACGGTAAACCAAATTTCGGTTAGGTGACCTTTATCCAGTCATTTAATTTAGCTAGGTAGTCATTATATGACAATTGCAATCCTTTTGCAACTTCTAAGTTATGGGATCATGCAATCCTTTTGCATGGCATATTATCCCATCAACGCCAATTTGTTCATCATACTTCGGTGACCCTAAGTTCATGATTTCCAAATCAAGTTGTCCTATTTGTGTAAACGTGTAAACTTAACATACAAGTGGTTAGGTGACCTTTATCCCACAAGTGTGCAAAATTTACCTTAATCATATTAGTTTGTTCATAACGGTTAGGTGACCTTTATCCCATTATGATTTCCCTAATAATTTTAAGTGTTGCACAAAAAGATGGCGTTTAACTTGTCTACCTTGTGTTAAAGGGATTTTAAGTTTTCATTATTTCTAGTTTAAGAAAACATATATGCCATACACCAACATGCATTTAGTGTATGGTTCATTTGAAATCCATTTTCAAGTCATGTAATTTAGCCAATTACTTGATATAAACCATTTTATACATGTGATCAATTTCTTGTTCTTAATAACCATTTATTAAGGTCTTTTGCCACTTTTAATTTAACCAATTAATTTGTAATTTTGTTCATTGCACATTGTTAATAATTTAACCAATTAAATTGTAGTTTTTCTCATTGCACATTGTTAATAATTTAACCAATTAAGTTGTAGTTTTGCTTGTTGTTATCTTGTGTGATAACTTGTTGTAGTAAGATACACAATCCACAATCATACAAGAAATAAAACAACCACGCATGCAAAACAAATGTGTTCACAATCAAGCCAATTTGGTGGACATTTGTTTAGCCGAAAACAAATGTCACCGGTTAAGGGTTAAAACACAAAGTAGGAGGTTTTAACCTCCCACTTAAACTTGCATCCAAATGCATCTTCATGTGTTCTTCAAGTCTTCATCATCTTCATCATTTTACAAAATATATCCTAATACATTTTGTCTAAAAGAAATGAAATTACAACCTAATCTACTTTACATACCAAATATAAAATAAATTACATAACCAAATGAATTATTACATACCAAATGAATAAATATTATTACAAACCAATTGAATAAATATTAATCAACCATGCATGCAACCAAACATAAGGTCAAGGCTTAGATTGTGAACATTTACATTCAACCAAAATTAGACCAAATGGAAGAACCCAAAAACCCATTTTGGGTCTCCTTAAATTCGGCCTAAATTCCAAACCCACCCAAACCCGACAATTTTTGCATTCCATTTTCATGCATGTACTTGAAATGCAAATATAGTGGGTTTAAAGACCATATAAGATGCATAATCCATAGACTTCGGCTCTAGATACCATTGATGAAATTTAACAAGTTTCTAAACAACATGTTCATGTAGTTTACATAATCATAAAACCAATTTTAAGATAGTTAACATAGCGGAAGCATTGTTAGAACAAGTATATTTGTAAGACCATTCTTGTCAAATTACTTATTCATATCAAGTCATGGATCATGCTTACATATAAAATAAGTGAGTAAGGAAGAAAATAATACCTCCTCAACTTAATTGAGGGTGAGTTTGAAGAGGAAGAAGATGATGAAACAATGTGTGTTAAAACCCCAAGCTTTTGATGCACCAACACCACCTTTGAACTTGATTATGTTTTAGACTCTTAATCACCTTAAAACCAAGCTAGAAACCCACTTCCTTTGTACCCAAAATTCTGGACAGCAGCTAGTTGAAAGAATGATGATGAATGAAGCCTCAAAACAATGAAACCTCAAGTGTATATACCTCAAACTTATAACCAACACCTAGTACTTTGGTTAGGATTTAATTAAAACACTTAATCACTTAGTTAATCAAGCTTGAACCATCCCTATTGCAGCTGAAAATCACGGCCTGAATTAGGCAGTTTTTAAGTGGAGAGCAAGCTCAAATAACTCAATATATTCTCTCTTTTAGTGTATGTGCCTTTTCCCTTGAGTACTTGTGTGAATATATTGGTCATTGAGTCAAGCATGTGCCTTGGAATTTTGTTGTATCAAAAGTAACAAGGAAGAGCATGGGTGCATGTCTTGGAGACTAAAATTCTGCACACCTCCTTTATAATAAATAATAATGTTATATATATACATAAACTTGATATATATATATATATATATATATATATATATATATATATATATATATATATATATATAAACATGTATTTATTTTGTTACTTTCACATTTTTATAAACATTTTTATAAAATATAACACAACATAATCATTTAAAACTATAAACTATTATATATAAATTATCCAAATAATTTATCTCAAGTGATTACATTTTAGAAAAACGATTTTCTAAAATCCAAGTGTCGCGTATTCATTTAACGATCCAATCGTTAAGATTAAATACTTATAAGGTGTCGGTAAGTTTGTTATTGGGTATAACTCAACTTGGGTCTTAACAAATTAGCCACATTAATTTAATATGTCTCTCGGGCATACAAAATACCTTCAATCTCCCACTTGCACGAGAAACATAAGAAATTAATGCAAGTGACGGATACCACCTAACTACCGTCCATCACCCCCAATATGTTATGACTTTTTCCATTCAATAACATCATCCTTTTTGAGTTCCCATCTCGAATATGAATAGGTGAATCTTTTCATTTATCCTTTCATCCTAGATGTCATGTTAATTCCAAGAGATACAGAATGATCACTCTCTTTTAGATTTAACTTTATCAGGCCTTAGACATCTGACTCTCAACGAATAAGAGGGACAAATTCCATCTTGACTACATACGTCCTAAATATGTACTTTGTATTATACCTGAGCTCTTCCTTATGAACTACCATATTTCAGAATAGCGAAGGAAATAATCAAGGTACAATACTTGGTAAATATCCGAACCCAATATGTATCTCAGGTCAGAAATTACAATGATATTCGCCTTTACTCAAGATTACATGTGATCAACCACAAAGGCTCCATTTAGTGAATCTTGAGGGCGGGTCTTCCAATATTTGTATCCCACAAATATCTATGAACCTTGGTAGCAACCTTGCCCCACATTCAGTCCGTGAATGCATACCAATCCAAGTTCATAATAGTCTAAACCTCACACTTGCTCCCACAAATGTGATCGACTACGGAATTTAGAATAATTACTTATTCATGGATAAAATATGCAAAATAGGAACCTGACTCAAGATTAATAAATTAACACCATAATTATATTAATGAGTTTGAACTACTTCGTTCCATTACAATACATAAAACAGATCACAACCAATCACTAGAATATCAAAGCCCTAATGCACTAACATGCCCTTGATGTTTAGCACCATGTAAGAGTTTCGTGAGAGGATCCTCTATATTAAGATCTGTGTGAACTTTGAGAATACATATCCTTCCCTTTTCAACTTCATCCCTTATGTAGTTGAATCTCCGCTCAATGTGACGGGTCTTTTGGTGAGCCCGAGGTTCCTTGATTTGAGCAATCGCACCCTCGTTGTCACAAAAGATCTCAAGAGGGTCCTGAATGGAAGGGACTACTCCTAAGTCATCGATGAATTTCTTCATCCATGCAGCTTCCTGAGCTGCCAATGAGGCAGCAATGTACTCCGACTCTGTAGTAGATAATGCAACAACATCCTGTTTTGAACTCTTCCAAGAGACCGCACCTCCATTTAATGTGAAGACATAACCGGATTGTGATCGAGAATCATCTCGATCAGTTTGGAAACTCGCATCCACGTAACCCTTTACAGCAAGTTCCTCCTCACCAGACCCATATATTAGAAACATATCCTTAGTCCTCCTAAGGTATTTCAATATACTTTTAACTGCAATCCAATGACTGTTTCCTGGGTTATTCTGGTATCTACTTGTCAGGCTAAGAGCGCATGACACATCCGGTCTAGTGCATATCATTGCATACATGATTTACCCAATAGCAGACGCATATGGGACTTTCTTCATTCTCTCCTGTTCATCTTTCGTGGTGGGATACTGAGATGAACTAAGGAGCGTTCCTCTTTGAATAGGTACCAAACCTTTCTTAGAGTTCTCCATCTTGAACCTTTTCAAGATCTTTTCAATGTATGCACTTTGATTCAAACCTATCAATTTCTTGGATCTATCCCTGTAGATCCTAATATCCAAAATGTATTGTGCTTCTTCAAGATCCTTAATGGAGAAGCAGCTTTTTAGCCAAGTCTTAACGCCTTGCATTGTTGGAATATCATTTCCAAATAACAATATATCATCCACATATAATACAAGGAACATAATAGTGCTCCCACTAGCTTTCTTGTATACACAAGCTTCATCACCATTTTTAGTGAAGCCAAATTTCTTGGCTTCCTCATTAAAACAATGATTCCACATTCTAGATGCTTGTTTCAATCTGTAGATTGATTTATTTAACTTACATACTTTGTTAGGATGTTTCGGATTGACAAAACCTTTAGGCTGAACCATATAGACATCTTCCTCAAGATATCCATTTAGGAAAGCGTTTGACATCCATTTGCCAAATTTCATAATCATAATGAGCAGCAATGGCAAATAATATCCTAATAGACTTTAGCATTGCCACAGGCGAAAAAGTTTCATCATAGTCAACCCCTTGAGTTTGAGTGAAACCTTTTGCTACAAGTCTGGCTTTATATGTATTTAAGTTTCCATGCATGTCGGTTTTCATCTTGAAAATCCATTTACAATCAACTAACTTGGAGTTAGTAGGTTGTATAACTAGTTCCCAAACTTGGTTGTCATACATGGATTGCATCTCAGCGTTCATGGCTTCCTGCCATTTATCTTTATCAATCCTTGATAAAGCATCTTGGTAGTTTGTTGGTTCATCCATATCTACCACATAGCTATCATCCATGAGAAACCCATATCTCTCAGGAGGATTACTAATCCTACCAGATCTGCGAATGTCTTGTATACTTTGATCATCCATTTGATCATTCTCAACATTTTCATGTTGAGTGCTAGTGTCAACAAATTGTGTATCATCTACTTGATCTTGAACCTCTTCAAGATCTATCATCCTTTCACTATTACCTTCCATTAGGAACTTAGTTTCAAGGAATTCAGCCTTCCGAGCAATAAATACATTCTGCTCGGATGGATCATAGAAATAGTATCCCATATCATCCTTGGGATACCCTATGAAGATACACTTCGTGGATCGAGCATTCAACTTATTAGGGACGTAACGCTTAGGGTAAGCTTCACATCCCCATACCTTTAGGCATGATAGAGATGGAGGTTTTCCAAACCACATCTCATGAGGTGTTCGTTCCACTTTCTTGGTTGGGACCATATTTAGAATACGAGCCGCGGAGCATAGACAATAACCCCAAAATGATAGAGGTAACGAGCTTCTAGCCATCATAGATCGAACCATATCCATTAGGGTTCGATTCCTCCTTTCGGAAACTCCATTAAGTTGGGGTGTTCCAGGAGGAGTAAGTTGCGAGATAATCCCACAACTTTTAAGATGATCTTGGAAAGCATCGCTTAGGTATTCACCTCCTCTATCGGTACTAAGTACCTTGATTGTTTTATTGAGTTGATTTTGTACTTCGTTTTGATATTCCTTCAATGCTTCAAAAGTTTCGTCCTTGTGTCTTAATAAGTAGACATATCCGAAACGACTGAAGTCATCAATGAAAGTAACGAAGTATCTTTCACCATTCCTAGTTATGGGCTTAAAGGGTCCACATACATCCGAATGTATTAATCCCAATAAGTCCTTAGCCCTTTCATAGGTCCCTTTGAACGGTGCTTTAGTCATTTTGCCATGTAAACAAGATTCACATACATCAATCGAGTCTAGTTCATTTGATTTCAAAAGGCCATTCTTTTGAAGTGTATGCATTCGATTCTTGTTTATGTGACCAAGGCGACAATGCCATAAGTAGGAATCACTCAAATCCCTTTTGAGTTTCTTGGTGTTTGCATGGTATATTGAGCTATTGTATGATGTGTCATCATGAACCAATTCATAAATACCATTCGAAGGCGAAGCCTTAAAATAGAACACATTATCTAAAGAAACATGGATATCATCATTAATGAAATTAAGATTAAAACCATATTGTTTCAAACGGGATACAGAAATGATGTTTCGTGATAAATCGGGTGCATACAAAACATTTTTCAAAATAAGCTCCAAACCACTTGGTAGCTTCAAAACAAAGTCTCCTTGAGCTTTCACTTGCACCCTTGCTCTATTTCCCATGAAGAGACTTGTCGTTCCCGCCTCTTAATCACTTCTTTTGAACCCCTGCAAAGAATTGCAAATATGAGTTCCACATCCTGTGTCTAATACCCATGTATTAGAAGAAGTAATATTAAGCTCAATGTATACCATATATACATTACCTGAGGTTTGCCCTGCATCCCTCTTTTCCTTCAACTCCTTAAGGTAGACCGGGCAGTTTCGTTTCCAGTGACCCATTTCACCGCAACCGAAGCACGGATCTTCCTTGGGGTTAGCTTTACCGGCAACCTTTTGCTTCTTGTGGTTGATTGGGGTAACCATCTTCCCCTTTCCCTTGCCCTTGCCTTGGTAGGTGGGTCCTTTCCTCTTAGCCGCCTTCGGCTTAGGAGTGTTATGGTTTTTAGACCCGCCTTCATTGATCGTAAACACGGGTGAACCCCTTTTATCCATGATTGCTTCGGCCGTCTTAAGCATGGCATGTAATTCGCCAATACTTTTATCCCATCCATTCATGTTATAGTTTAACACGAATGTGTCAAACCTCTTTGACAATGAGTTAAGGATAAGGTCCGTGGCTAAATCATTAAACACGTTACAATTTAGATGGTTTGCTCGATCAATAAGGCTTTTCATCTTAAGGATATAAGATGAAACGGATTGGGTGTCGTCCATCCGACATGCATGAAGCGCTCGAACCATTTCGAAGCGCTCGACACGAGCTTGTTGAAGGAACATCTCCTTCAACTGTGTGATCATGTCATATGCACTATGATGCTCAAAATCCTTTTGGAGTTCGGGTATCATAGTCCCAAGCATAAGGCAAGAAACTTGCAACGAATCGGTGCAATATTTCTCCCAATAAGCCATGGCTTCCGTATCATCCTCGTCCGGTTGATCGGGAATGGGGTCTTCCAACACATACGCCCTGTTCTCTAGTTTGAGGACAATTCTTAGATTGCAAAATCAATCCATGAAGTTCGTATGGTTGAGTTTTTCCTTTTCGAGGATTGACCTCAACGATAGGTTGTTAAAGTTAATAGGTGCGTTAGGAATGTTGTTGTTGTTATTGGCGACCATCTACAAAATTTAACAAAGTTGTTTAAGTACTAATTTTAATTTAACAATCAATACCCTTTAAATCCAATTGATATTTATTAAATTTTAGAACCCAACGGTAAACCAAATTTCGGTTAGGTGACCTTTATCCAGTAATTTGATTTAGCTAGGTAGTCATTATATGACAATTGCAATCCTTTTGCAACTTCTAAGTTATGGGATCATGCAATCCTTTTGTATGGCATATTATCCCATCAACGCCTATTTGTTCATCATGCTTCGGTGACCCTAAGTTCATGATTTCCAAATCAAGTTGTCCTATTTGTGTAAACGTGTAAACTTAACATACAAGTGGTTAGGTGACCTTTATCCCACAAGTGTGCAAAATTTACCTTAATCATATTAGTTTGTTCATAACGGTTAGGTGACCTTTATCCCATTATGAGTTCCCTAATAATTTTAAGTGTTGCACAAAAAGATGGCATTTAACTTGTTTACCTTGTGTTAAAGGGATTTTAAGTTTTCATTATTTCTAGTTTAAGAAAACATATATGCCATACACCAACATGCATTTAGTGTATGGTTCATTTGAAATCCATTTTCAAGTCATGTAATTTAGCCAATTACTTGATATAAACCATTTTATACATGTGATCAATTTCTTGTTCTTAATAACCATTTATTAAGGTCTTTTGCCACTTTTAATTTAACTAATTAAATTGTAATTTTGTTCATTGCACATTGTTAATAATTTAACCAATTAAATTGTAGTTTTGCTCATTGCACATTGTTAATAATTTAACCAATTAAATTGTAGTTTTGCTTGTTGTTATCTTGTGTGATAACTTGTTGTAGTAAGATACACAATCCACAATCATACAAGAAATAAAACAACCACGCATGCAAAACAAATGTGTTCACAATCAAGCCAATTTGGTGGACATTTGTTTAGTCGAAAACAAATGTCACCGGTTAAGGGTTAAAACACAAAGTAGGAGGTTTTAACCTCCCACTTAAACTTGCATCCAAATGCATCTTCATGTGTTCTTCAAGTCTTCATCATCTTCATCATTTTACAAAATATATCCTAATACATTTTGTCTAAAAGAAATGAAATTACAACCTAATCTACTTTACATACCAAATATAAAATAAATTACATAACCAAATGAATTATTACATACCAAATAAATAAATATTATTACAAACCAATTGAATAAATATTAATCAACCATGCATGCAACCAAACATAAGGTCAAGGCTTAGATTGTGAACATTTACATTCAACCAAAATTAGACCAAATGGAAGAACCTAAAAACCCATTTTGGGTCTCCTTAAATTCGGCCTAAATTCCAAACCCACCCAAACCCGACAATTTTTGCATTCCATTTTCATGCATGTACTTGAAATGCAAATATAGTGGGTTAAAAGACCATATAAGAAGCATAATCCATAGACTTCGGCTCTAGATACCATTGATGGAATTTAACAAGTTTCTAAACAACATGTTCATGTAGTTTACATAATCATAAAACCAATTTTAAGATAGTTAACATAGCGGAAGCATTGTTAGAACAAGTATATTTGTAAGACCATTCTTGTCAAATTCCTTATTTATATCAAGTCATGGATCATGCTTACATATAAAATAAGTGAGTAAGGAAGAAAATAATACCTCCTCAACTTAATTGAGGGTGAGTTTGAAGAGGAAGAAGATGATGAAACAATGTGTGTTAAAACCCCAAGCTTTTGATGCACCAACACCACCTTTGAACTTGATTATGTTTTAGACTCTTAATCACCTTAAAACCAAGCTAGAAACCCACTTCTTTTGTACCCAAAATTCTAGACAGCAGCTAGTTGAAAGAATGATGATGAATGAAGCTTCAAAACAATGAAACCTCAAGTGTATATACCCCAAACTTATAACCAACACCTAGTACTTTGGTTAGGATTTAATTAAACCACTTAATCAATTAGTTAATCAAGCTTGAACCATCCCTATTGCAGCTGAAAATCACGGCCTGAATTAGGCAGTTTTCAAGTGGAGAGCAAGCTCAAATAACTCAATATATTCTCTCTTTTAGTGTATGTGCCTTTTCCCTTGAGTACTTGTGTGAATATATTGGTCATTGAGTCAAGCATGTGCCTTGGAATTGTGTTGTATCAAAAGTAACAAGGAAGAGCATGGGTGCATGTCTTGGAGACTAAAATTCTGCACACCTCCTTTATAATAAATAATAATGTTATATATACACATAAACTTGATATATATATATATATATATATATATATATATATATATATATATATATATATATATATATATATATATATATATATATATATATATATATATATAAACATGTATTTATTTTGTTACTTTCACATTTTTATAAACATTTTTATAAAATATAACACAACATAATCATTTAAACCTATAAACAATTATATATAAATTATCCAAATAATTTATCTCAAGTGATTACATTTTAGAAAACCGATTTTCTAAAATCCAAGTGTCGCGTATTCATTTAACGATCCAATCGTTAAGATTAAATGCTTATAAGGTGTCAGTAAGTTTGTTATTGGGTATAACTCGACTTGGGTCATAACAAATTAGCCACATTAATTTAATATATCTCTCGGGCATACGAAATACCTTCAATCTCCCACTTGCACGAGAAACATAAGAAATTAATGCAAGTGACGGATACCACCTAACTACCGTCCATCACCCCCAATATGTTATGACTTTTTCCATTCAATAACATCATCCTTTTTGAGTTCCCATCTCGAATATGAATAGGTGAATCTTTTCATTTATCCTTTCATCCTAGATGTCATGTTAATTCCAAGAGATACAGAATGATCACTCTCTTTTAGATTTAACTTTATCAGGCCTTAGACATCTGACTCTCAATGAATAAGGGGGACAAATTCCATCTTGACTACATACGTCCTAAATATGTACTTTGTATTATACCTGAGCTCTTCCTTATGAACTACCATATTTCAGAATAGCGAAGGAAAGAATCAAGGTACAATACTTGGTAAATATCCGAACCCAATATGTATCTCAGGTCAGAGGATACAATGATATTCGCCTTTACTCAAGATTACATGTGATCAACCACAAAGGCTCTATTTAGTGAATCTTGAGGGCGGGTCTTCCAATATTTGTATCCCACAAATATCTATGAACCTTGGTAGCAACCTTGCCCCACATTCAGTTCGTGAATGCATACCAATCCAAGTTCATAATAGTCTAAACCTCACACTTGCTCAAACAAATGTGATCGACTACGGAATTTAGAATAATTACTTATTCATGGATAAAATATGCAAAATAGGAACCTGACTCAAGATTAATAAATTAACACCATAATTATATTAATGAGTTTGAACTACTTCGTTCTATTACAATACATAAAACAGATCACAACCAATCACTAGAATATCGAAGCCCTAATCCACTAACATGCCCTTGATGTTTAGCACCATGTAAGAGTTTCGTGAGAGGATCCTCTATATTAAGATCTGTGTGAACTTTGAGAATACATATCCTTCCCTTTTCAACTTCATCCCTTATGTAGTTGAATCTCCGCTCAATGTGACGGGTCTTTTGGTGAGCCCGAGGTTCCTTGATTTGAGCAATCGCACCCTCGTTGTCACAAAAGATCTCAAGAGGGTCCTGAATGGAAGGGACTACTCCTAAGTCGTCGATGAATTTCTTCATCCATGCAGCTTCCTGAGCTGCAAATGAGGCAGCAATGTACTCCGACTCTGTAGTAGATAATGCAACAACATCCTGTTTTGAACTCTTCCAAGAGACCGCACCTCCATTTAATGTGAAGACATAACCGGATTGTGATCGAGAATCATCTCGATCAGTTTGGAAACTCGCGTCCACGTAACCCTTTACAACAAGTTCCTCCTCACCAGACCCATATATTAGAAACATATCCTTAGTCTTCCTAAGGTATTTCAATATACTTTTAACTGCAATCCAATGACTGTTTCCTGGGTTATTCTGGTATCTACTTGTCAGGCTAAGAGCGCATGACACATCCGGTCTAGTGCATATCATTGCATACATGATTGACCCAATAGCAGACGCATATGGGACTTTCTTCATTCTCTCATGTTCATCTTTCGTGGTGGGATACTGAGATGAACTAAGGAGCGTTCCTCTTTGAATAGGTACCAAACCTTTCTTAGAGTTCTCCATCTTGAACCTTTTCAAGATCTTTTCAATGTATGCACTTTGATTCAAACCTATCAATTTCTTGGATCTATCCCTGTAGATCCTAATCTCCAAAATGTATTGTGCTTCTTCAAGATCCTTAATGGAGAAGCAGCTTTTTAGCCAAGTCTTAACGCCTTGCATTGTTGGAATATCATTTCCAAATAACAATATATCATCCACATATAATACAAGGAACATTATAGTGCTCCCACTAGCTTTCTTGTATACACAAGCTTCATCACCATTTTTAATGAAGCCAAATTTCTTAGCTTCCTCATTAAAACGATGATTCCACATTCTAGATGCTTGTTTCAATCTGTAGATTGATTTATTTAACTTACATACTTTATAAGGATGTTTCGGATTGACAAAACCTTTAGGCTGAACCATATAGACATCTTCCTCAAGATATCCATTTAGGAAAGCGGTTTTGACATCCATTTGCCAAATTTCATAATCATAATGAGCAGCAATGGCAAATAATATCCTAATAGACTTTAGGATTGCCACAGGCGAAAAAGTTTCATCATAGTCAACCCCTTGAGTTTGAGTGAAACCTTTTGCTACAAGTCTGGCTTTATATGTATTTAAGTTTCCATGCATGTCGGTTTTCATCTTGAAAATCCATTTACAATCAACTAACTTGGAGTTAGTAGGATGTACAACTAGTTCCCAAACTTGGTTGTCATACATGGATTGCATCTCAGCGTTCATGGCTTCCTGCCATTTATCTTTATCAATCCTTGATAAAGCATCTTGGTAGTTTGTTGGTTCATCCATATCAACCACATAGCAATCATCCATGAGAAACCCATATCTCTCAGGAGAATTACTAATCCTACCAGATCTGTGAATGTCTTGTATACTTTGATCATCCATTTGATCATTCTCAACATTTTCATGTTGAGTGCTAGTGTCAACAAATTGTGTATCATCTACTTGATCTTGAACCTCTTCAAGATCTATCTTCCTTTCACTATTACCTTCCATTAGGAACTTAGTTTCAAGGAATTCAGCCTTCCGAGCAATAAATACATTCTGCTCGGATGGATCATAGAAATAGTATCCCATATCATCATTGGGACACCCTATAAAGATACACTTCGTGGATCGAGCATTCAACTTATTAGAGACGTAACGCTTAGGGTAAGCTTCACATCCCCATACCTTTAGGAATGATAGAGATGGAGGTTTTCCAAACCACATCTCATGAGGTGTTCGTTCCACTTTCTTGGTTGGGACCATATTTAGAATACGAGCCGCGGAGCATAGACAATAACCCCAAAATGATAGAGGTAACGAGCTTCTAGCCATCATAGATCGAACCATATCCATTAGGGTTCGGTTCCTCCTTTCGGAAACTCCATTAAGTTGGGGTGTTCCAGGAGGAGTAAGTTGCGAGATAATCCCACAACTTTTAAGATGATCTTGGAAAGCATCGCTTAGGTATTCACCTCCTCTATCGGTACTAAGTACCTTGATTGTTTTATTGAGTTGATTTTGTACTTCGTTTTGATATTCCTTGAATGCTTCAAAAGTTTCGTCCTTATATCTTAATAAGTAGACATATCCGAAACGACTGAAGTCATCAATGAAAGTAACGAAGTATCTTTCACCATTCCTAGTTATGGGCTTAAAGGGTCCACATACATCCGAATGTATTAATCCCAATAAGTCCTTAGCCCTTTCATAGGTCCCTTTGAAAGGTGCTTTAGTCATTTTGCCATGTAAACAAGATTCACATACATCAAACGAGTCTAGTTCATTTGATTTCAAAAGGCCATTCTTTTGAAGTGTATGCATTCGATTCTTGTTTATGTGACCAAGGCGACAATGCCATAAGTAGGAATCACTCAAATCCCTTTTGAGTTTCTTGGTGTTTGCATGGTATATTGAGCTATTGTATGATGTGTCATCATGAACCAATTCATAAATACCATTCGAAGGCGAAGCCTTAAAATAGAACACATTATCTAAAGAAACATGGATATCATCATTAATGAAATTAAGATTAAAACCATATTGTTTCAAACGGGATACAGAAATGATGTTTCGTGATAAATCGGGTGCATACAAAACATTTTTCAAAATAAGCTCCAAACCACTTGGTAGCTTCAAAACAAAGTCTCCTTGAGCTTTCACTTGCACCCTTGCTCTATTTCCCATGAAGAGACTTGTCGTTCCCGCCTCTTAATCACTTCTTTTGAACCCCTGCAAAGAATTGCAAATATGAGTTCCACATCCTGTGTCTAATACCCATGTATTAGAAGAAGTAATATTAAGCTCAATGTATACCATATATACATTACCTGAGGTTTGCCCTGCATCCCTCTTTTCCTTCAACTCCTTAAGGTAGACTGGGCAGTTTCGTTTCCAGTGACCCATTTCACCGCAACCGAAGCACGGATCTTCCTTGGGGTTAGCTTTACCGGCAACCTTTTGCTTCTTGTTGTTGGTTGGGGTAACCATCTTCCCCTTTCCCTTGCCCTTGCCTTGGTAGGTGGGTCCTTTCCTCTTAGCCGCCTTCGGCTTAGGAGTGTTATGGTTTTTGGACCCGCCTTCATTGATCGTAAACACGGGTGAAGCCCTTTTACCCATGCTTGCTTCGGCCGTCTTAAGCATGGCATGTAATTCGCCAATGCTTTTATCCCATCCATTCATGTTATAGTTTAACACGAATGTGTCAAACCTCTTTGATAATGAGTTAAGGATAAGGTCCGTGGCTAATTCATTAGACACGTTACAATTTAGACGGTTTACTAGATCAATAAGGCTTTTCATCTTAAGGACATAAGATGAAATGGATTGGGTGTCGTCCATCTGACATGCATGAAGCGCTCGAACCATTTCGAAGCGCTCGACACGAGCTTGTTGAAGGAACATCTCCTTCAACTGTGTGATCATGTCATATGCACTATGATGCTCAAAATCCTTTTGGAGTTCGGGTATCATAGTCCCAAGCATAAGGCAAGAAACTTGCAACGAATCGGTGCAATATTTCTCCCAATAAGCCATGGCTTCCGTATCATCCTCGTCCGGTTGATCGGGAATGGGGTCTTCCAACACATACGCCCTGTCCTCTAGTTTGAGGACAATTCTTAGATTGCGGAACCAATCCATGAAGTTCGTATGGTTGAGTTTTTCCTTTTCGAGGATTGACCTCAACGATAGGTTGTTAAAGTTAATAGGTGCGTTAGGAATGTTGTTGTTGTTATTGGCGGCCATCTATAAAATTTAACAAAGTTGTTTAAGTACTAATTTTAATTTAACAATCAATAACCTTTAAATCCAATTGATATTTATTAAATTTTAGAACCCAACGGTAAACCAAATTTCGGTTAGGTGACCTTTATCCAGTCATTTGATTTAGCTAGGTAGTCATTATATGACAATTGCAATCCTTTTGCAACTTCTAAGTTATGGGATCATGCAATCCTTTTGCATGGCATATTATCTCATCAACGCCTATTTGTTCATCATGCTTCGGTGACCCTAAGTTCATGATTTCCAAATCAAGTTTTCCTATTTGTGTAAACGTGTAAACTTAACATACAAGTGGTTAGGTGACCTTTATCCCACAAGTGTGCAAAATTTACCTTAATCATATTAGTTTGTTCATAACGGTTAGGTGACCTTTATCCCATTATGAGTTCCCTAATAATTTTAAGTGTTGCACAAAAAGATGGCATTTAACTTGTTTACCTTGTGTTAAAGGGATTTTAAGTTTTCATTATTTCTAGTTTAAGAAAACATATATGCCATACACCAACATGCATTTAGTGTATGGTTCATTTGAAATCCATTTTCAAGTCATGTAATTTAGCCAATTACTTGATATAAACCATTTTATACATGTGATCAATTTCTTGTTCTTAATAACCATTTATTAAGGTCTTTTGCTACTTTTAATTTAACCAATTAAATTGTAATTTTGTTCATTGCACATTGTTAATAATTTAACCAATTAAATTGTAGTTTTGCTCATTGTACATTGTTAATAATTTAACCAATTAAGTTGTAGTTTTGCTTGTTGTTATCTTGTGTGATAACTTGTTGTAGTAAGATACACAATCCACAATCATACAAGAAATAAAACAACCATGCATGCAAAACAAATGTGTTCACAATCAAGCCAAATTGGTGGACATTTGTTTAGCCGAAAACAAATGTCACCGGTTAAGGGTTAAAACACAAAGTAGGAGGTTTTAACCTCCCACTTAAACTTGCATCCAAATGCATCTTCATGTGTTCTTCAAGTCTTCATCATCTTCATCATTTTACAAAATATATCCTAATACATTTTGTCTAAAATAAATGAAATTACAACCTAATCTACTTTACATACCAAATATAAAATAAATTACATAACCAAATGAATTATTACATACCAAATGAATAAATATTATTACAAACCAATTGAATAAATATTAATCAACCATGCATGCAACCAAACATAAGGTCAAGGCTTAGATTGTGAACATTTACATTCAACCAAAATTAGACCAAATGGAAGAACCCAAAAACCCATTTTGGGTCTCCTAAAATTCGGCCTAAATTCCAAACCCACCCAAACCCGACAATTTTTGCATTCCATTTTCATGCATGTACTTGAAATGCAAATATAGTGGGTTTAAAGACCATATAAGAAGCATAATCCATAGACTTCGGCTCTAGATACCATTGATGGAATTTAACAAGTTTCTAAACAACATGTTCATGTAGTTTACATAATCATAAAACCAATTTTAAGATAGTTAACATAGCGGAAGCATTGTTAGAACAAGTATATTTGTAAGACCATTCTTGTCAAATTCCTTATTCATATCAAGTCATGGATCATGCTTACATATAAAATAAGTGAGTAAGGAAGAAAATAATACCTCCTCAACTTAATTGAGGGTGAGTTTGAAGAGGAAGAAGATGATGAAACAATGTGTGTTAAAACCCCAAGCTTTTGATGCACCAACACCACCTTTGAACTTGATTATGTTTTAGACTCTTAATCACCTTAAAACCAAGCTAGAAACCCACTTCTTTTGTACCCAAAATTCTGGACAGCAGCTAGTTGAAAGAATGATGATGAATAAAGCCTCAAAACAATGAAACCTCAAGTGTATATACCCCAAACTTATAACCAACACCTAGTACTTTGGTTAGGATTTAATTAAAACACTTAATCACTTAGTTAATCAAGCTTGAACCATCCCTATTGCAGCTGAAAATCACGGCCTGAATTAGGCAGTTTTCAAGTGAAGAGCAAGCTCAAATAACTCAATATATTCTCTCTTTTAGTGTATGTGCCTTTTCCCTTGAGTACTTGTGTGAATATATTGGTCATTGAGTCAAGCATGTGCCTTGGAATTGTGTTGTATCAAAAGTAACAAGGAAGAGCATGGGTGCATGTCTTGGAGACTAAAATTCTGCACACCTCCTTTATAATAAATAATAATGTTATATATATACATAAACTTGATATATATATATATATATATATATATATATATATATATATATATATATATATATATATATATATATATATATATATATATATATATAAACATGTATTTATTTTGTTACTTTCACATTTTTATAAACATTTTTTATAAAATATAACACAACATAATCATTTAAACCTATAAACAATTATATATAAATTTTCCAAATAATTTATCTCAAGTGATTACATTTTAGAAAACCGATTTTCTAAAATTCAAGTGTCGCGTATTTATTTAACGATCCAATCGTTAAGATTAAATACTCATAAGGTGTCGGTAAGTTTGTTATTGGGTATAACCCGACTTGGGTCATAACAAATTAGCCACATTAATTTAATATGTCTCTCGGGCATACGAAATACCTTCAGCTATCACAAAAGAGTGAAATGAATAAATAAAGTTCCGTCTTAACTTTTGATGTTATCTTGGTTGAATTCCGGAATTCAAGGGATTTAAAGAAAAATTTTCAAAATCTAAAAGATTTGATTCTTCAGCGAATAAGAAAATTAGGATTCTCTAATTAAATACAGAGATCTGCCTTGATTTTTCTATCAGATATTTCACTATAAATTAACTTCTTCCGTTCCGTTACTTTTACCATTTCACTACCCAATTCCCAAATTTAAAAGTTTATGAAAATGCTTAATCCAGTTCTGATCCTTGTCCTTATCCTTACTATCGCAACGATCATTCTCCTTTTCTAACTTCCACCAGAGGAATCTGTTTTCTTCTACTTCACCCTTGGGGTTATAGTGTTTTTAATTCTCTCGTGTCTTTATGTTGCGATAAACATTGATATACACAGTTTGTAATTTATGTGTTGTTATCACGCTTTATATTTCCCTTATATTTCGAAGTCCCTACTCCCGTCTTCTATAATCATTGTCATTCACAGTTAATACTCTCTCTTATTTGTTGCGATTTATACCCCATTTCTATTTCGGAGCTTCATGCTTTTGTTTTCTTTTCGTAAGTAATGGCCCAGAATTTGTATATATGGAGTTTCGAATTATCATAATATAAAAGGTAGAAAGGAAAGGTAATAGCACGATTTGATTTGTCAAATTACCAGAATACCCGGAAAAGACTGAATTATTAAGAAAATATTTTCTTGATATTTTTGAGGTTAAATCGACTACAAGAGTCGTGTAACATGGCACATGATGATGTTATGTTCTGTGAATCATCATGTTCCATTAGAAACTTAGCATGACTTACTGTAATATAATTACGTTGATCAAGTGTCATTATATTATACTAATTCATGCATCAATTCCCAACACTTCTTCAAAAACATTCATAATTTAAACTCGAAGGGTTATAGAATATAGAAACTAAACAGTTTCCTTTATGGTGCAATACTGATGACATGAAAAGATAACTGATTTCAGATAAGGATAGTTATGAAAATATCTTCAGAAATATCGAAGATATTTATGACGATATTTTAGAATTTCTAAGTTCGAAATTTGATAAGGAAAAATTTTCCGCAAGATTTTAACATGACTTCGGAGCAAGATATTCTCTAAAGATTTCAATAGATCCAGAATTACCTGGATTCTTTGAATATAGGATATGGTCCTTGTATTTGTCCTTGGTCTCCTTCGTGGTAAGCTCAATTCGTTTTCCAGTTCCAACTTTTCTGAGCTTTTCCAACATACTATTCTTTATCATCAATCTTTCGATGATTAAGGTCGTTTATGGTTGTCTACGGTTTCTGCTGCTTCATTCAGCTTTTTCAACTTTCAGAGTATTGATTTGTAGACTGAGTGCTTTTCAGAATTTTAGAATGGAAGATCATAATTCTAAGAGGTAATTGTTATATGTATACATATAACTGTTGATGTAGACATGCTGCGAGATTTCAAAATACTGATTGCAACTTCTCGGTAATTAGAATGGCAATTCTCGTTATAAGATGTGGATGAGTATATGATAGGGTTTTGATGAACAAATATAATGGTTTTCCGGAGAGACTGATGTTATACGAGGTGTATATGAAATAGTTATATTTTTACTACGAAATACTACCAAATATTACACAAGTTTTATTAATTTACGGATGTGATATACCTAAACCTTGCTACAACACTTATAGGCAGTGTACCTAATCGTAGAGTAGTGTAGTTTTTAGTAAGTCCGGTTCGTTCCACAGGGAGCTAGCTGAGTTTAACGCTATATTTTTAACAACTATATTTATATAAAATATATATAATTATATATAGTAATATTATTATAAAAGGGAGTTTTTACCATTTAATGACCGGTTTGTCGATTTTAAATAAAACGTAAAAATAAATGACGATAATATAAATGACAGAATTTAAATTGTGATAAAGTAATTGCAGTAATTAAAATGACAGTAAATAAAGGTATGATGAAATATGAAATAAAAGTATTATGCTTATTTAAACTTCCGTAATCATGATGTTTGACGTTTTGATTTTAATTAATTGTTACCCGGGTTAATTGTCCTTTGTCCTGGTTTATTTGATACCTATCTGGTTTTTGACCATAATAGTCTATCGGTCATAATTATAAAATGCTCATCAAATTAACCTTATTCCCGAAGTCAAATATTCCAACTAATTAGGGATTCGAACTATAACAAGGTTTTAATACTTTGTTTAATGATTACACCAGGTTATCGACTGCGTATAATCCAATGTTTTATTACTTTGTTAACAATTACACTAATTATCCTTGTATGTAATCCACCCATGTTTTGATGAGATATGAATATTAATTTACCCACTTGATCAGAATGAATAATTAATTACCCACCCCGAATAATTAAATAAATGATCGTAAAAGATGTCGTATAAATGTCACTAAATAAAACATACATAATTATTTTAATAATTATTAGATTAACTAATTTGAAGATAGGTTCGACAGATTCTAATGAGTTGTCATTCGATTAGACAATACCCCCTATCTATTAATAGTCAATAGTCCAATGTCCACAAGTGTTGGTCTTTTGTCCAAACCTTAATTATGGTACAAAATCTAATAAACTCGTCTTAATATTTAGTCTAACATCACGATTACTTTGGCTCAAATAAGCATAATAATAACTTAGTTACGAGACATTAATTGAAAAAGGAAGAACATAGCTTACAGTGGTGATTAATCGCGTAGCGTTACACGGACAGAGTTTCGACTTTAAAACCTGTAAAACATTTCTTACAATAACCCAATTATTATTAACTTAAAAATAAAATTAAAATTATATATATATATATATATATATATATATATATATATATATATATATATATATATATATATATATATATATATATATATATATATATTGAAGAGAGTAAGAGATTGAATTCTCTTGTGATAAATTCATCCGAAAAATGCTGAATTTATAGAATGTGGCCTGCTCCAGTAACTCATACGATCGCATGATATTTTAGTGCAAATCTCATGCACTCGCATGGGCTCATGCACTCGTATGGGCTCATGCACTCGCATGAGTTTTATGCCTATTTCCCATGCGATCGCATGGCTGTCAGATCCAGCTCACATATTTTTTGTTTGCTAGTTTGTCGACGTTATTTAATATAATATATAATATATAAATAATTTATATAATTATTTAAATATTATATTATATTCTTGTGCATAGTTGACTTGTAATTTTAGCTCCGTTGCGTCGCGCATTGATAGTTGGCTCAGGTCCCGGTTCCGGTTTTTCGAACGTCCTTTCGTATAATTTAATATCTTGTACTTTGCGTTTTGCGGCTCGTACTCTTGTAATTTTGAGACGTTTCTTATCAATAAATTGAACCACTTGAATTATATCTTGTACATTTGAGATTTTTGGTCATTTGCGTCTTCAAATCGTCGTTTTCTTCTTTTGTCTTCGCACTTATTTATTTAAACGAATATTACATAAAAATAGAACAATTGCAACTAAAAGCTTTACATATTGGAAGGATATTGATACTAATAATATGTTCCTTTTTAGCATTATCAAATATCTTCACACTTGAACGTTGCTTGTCCTCAAGCAATACAGAATTTGAAATTAAATCACACTTCACTCGAATCATTTTTTTATTTTCACACTTTATACATCAGTGATTTTGATACGGCGGTATAAACAATGATAGTAACGATGTGGTTTACAGTCCCACATGACTATTAAAAATTTAGATCCTTTAAGGAAATTGGATCTTTATGAAAACATTTGATATTTTGAAAATTTATTCTAGCTTTTACCCTAGATAAGTTTTCCGGAATAACCCTTCACCGGTGTTTGCAAAATATTTTTGTGGGTTTTGTGGGTTTCAGATTTTTAAATTTTAGTTCAAAACTTGCGGTTTTGTGTCACCCACTTGCTAACCTTGTATTAGGAAATCACTCGTCCAGTATACTTGCTCCGTATATTACCTTTTGGTAAACTACCATCCGGTTGTAAAGGAAAGCGTTGAACAAGCAACTGTTAAGGCAATGTCTAATGACATGCAGATGTTCATGGTCTAAAACGTGTCGGATGCAATTACTATCCTTTGTAGGAGCAATAGTAAAGATCACCCTATAGTTTTTCGGTCTGGCACAAGGTCCTATCTTCGACCATGCTATGCAACCACCGTTCTTACGGTTGACACCCAAATTGGTTCAGGTGACCTAATGAATTCCAGGTGAATTCCTAGGATTTTACATTCAATGGTAATGAACGTATTGAAAATAGGTTTTCAGAAAACAAATCGGTTTGTAATTTGATCAAAATATTTTCTCGTTCAAGCTCGAGTTTAGATATCATTGAATTCTATGAGTTTGTAATTCTCAATATTTAAAGTCAATCTCAAGGATTGAGTAATATCAGGCTTAAAAGCTGATTTTTAATCTTTTAAGTAGATTATCCTTTCTGGGGGTCTGATTCATTAGTCTTATCAAGCTAATTTGCACGGCGCCCTCCCCATTTTACGAGACAGATCCTCTCATGGTTAGGATAAGTCTGACCACTTGGCGACCCTGTTTGATGCTGACGTCCGTGGATTTCCAGCTGATTTTCGAGAAAACTTTTCAAGGTTTTTCGTAGACTCTACAACTGGTCTGGACGATAACTTCCTGACCTAAATCAAGAAGCGCGTGTCTTTTTCGGAACACTTTACTTCTTTTTAATGATGGAATTGATTCATCGTGCAGATCCATCTTTCTTTCAAATATATTACAGTAAATTAGGTAAAACTGATTAAAATCGTCCAAAACAAAAGTACCTGTAATAATCTTGTACAAACATATGTGATATGTGTTTTAAATAACTTGGTAAATTCTTCCCACACTTAGCTTTTATTTATTTTTTTCTTTGCCTTTTTATTCTCCTCTATTCCATTTTAAATAAATTCTAACGTTTTGGGTTGTTTCTTCATTTATGTTCTCTCCGAGGTAACAATAATTTCGGTATTATAACCTAGTTTTATCGTTCAGAAATATGTATAAACATGATTTTGAATTCATTTAGTTGAAAATTTTTCAAATTTTCACAAAATTTGGCAATTAAACTAAGTGTAAACCCGAGAGAATTTATAACCCTTCCCTACACTTGAGATCATGCAATGCCCTCATTTGCATGAAATCAGACTATAATTATACATTCATGAGGGTGATTAGTGTAGAAAAGTGATTAAAAATACCGAGTTTGCAAACATATTATTTTATATCACTTTTGATATTTTGCATCTTGTCGTCAAAATTAGTAGCTTTTACTGAACTTAATGTCAGTCTTTGAAAGTACGATGTTTTACCCTGTTTTGTACATGAGATAAACTACAAACATATATATACATACTTTTACATATATTTTTTTTATAAAACCGTTAATTATTAAAACATTTTTAATGAATAATTTTTTTTAAAATTTTGTTTCCTTTTACTTTAGGTAGTTTCGGTAAGTTTACCTAGTCCGTCCCTCGACAAAATTTAAAATTTGTCGTTTTTAAAGCTATTTTTTTAAAATCAAAGATTTTTGGGTTTTTTTTATAATTTTTTTGG
This sequence comes from Rutidosis leptorrhynchoides, assembly GCF_046630445.1. Taxonomy (NCBI): domain Eukaryota; kingdom Viridiplantae; phylum Streptophyta; class Magnoliopsida; order Asterales; family Asteraceae; genus Rutidosis; species Rutidosis leptorrhynchoides. Next base: position 125,845,951 of record NC_092340.1, read on the forward strand.
TATACTTTAGATCAATAATATTAAAAATAATGATAACAAAATTTGTCGCCCCGCCCTCGGGTAAAGCAATTTCGGTTTCATGACCTAGTCTTCAACTTACGACGAATTTTAAATATCAAATTTTTAACTTAATGAAATAAAGTAAATTTTTGTTTTTAAATTCACACAAAGCTTAAATTTAAAAATGCATATTAATTTCATACAAAACCTATAAAAGAAAAATTCAGAATGGAGGGAGAAAACTAGTTCTTTAGTGTCTGCTAGCGGAAAAGACCAATCGGATTCCATTCTCAAAACTACACGAGAACAGAACAACTAACTCTAGACAGTATTTTCTTTTTAGAACATTTGAATCTCCCCACACTTAGGTAGCTGTGGTGTCGAAATTGTGGTTAACTTCATTGTCAATTTCTCTTGGACCATAATCAACTTGCATATCTGTGACTTTTGCTTTAAGCCATTGGTCTGATTCCTGTGTAATATCCACAAATTCAACTAGTTTCGCCTTTTCTTTAGGCGATTGATTGGATACTAACCGGTTACATAACTTAAAGTTCCCCATGATTCTAGCATCGCGAATCCGTTTAATAAGTTTCTTCATTGAACTATTAATAACGGGGTCATTTAATTTTGTATCAACAACGGGGTTCTTTGTTATCAGGTCATCATTAGGTGTTGCTTCATCTTCCCCACACTTAGGCATTTTATTATTGTTAAGCACTACCATTGGAGTTGGTAAAACAATATGGTTCTTATCAATCATTTTTGTTGGTTCAACGGTTTTGGATGGTGGAGATTTAGACTTTCGACTCACAAAGGTGATCGATTTTTCATCATTACTAAGTGTCATTCTACCCTCTCTTACATCAAATAATGCCCCGGTGGACGCTAATAATGGTCGACCTAAAATTAGAGGAATTATTGAGTCCTCTTCTATGTCAATGACAATAAATTCGACTAAAAAGGTTAAATTACCCACTTAAACGGGTAGGTTATCAGCAATTCCAACTGGGTGCCTAATGGTTTGATCAAAGAGTCGAACACTCATCTCCATTGGACTTAACTCACCTACTCCTAATCTCTTATATAATGAAAGAGGCATAACACTCACACTCGCGGCTAAATCTGCTAGTGCATCATACATGACACAATCACTAAGTAGACAAGGAACAATAATTTCACCCGGATCACCCAACCTGGGTGGAGGTTTTGGTGGAACTGTCTTCACCGTGTTTATCTTTACGGCTTTTGTTTCTTGTACTTTCTTATTCTTCTTCTTCTTTCCAGAGGTATCACAAATTTTATTACCTATTACTTGCTCATACTCAACTCCTTTTCTTGGAAACGGGATGGGTGGTCTGTATGGTGTCACCACTGGCTTTACATACTCGGGTAGTGGTGGTGGTGTTGTAACTTCTTCATTGTTACTCACATCGAAAACCTTCCCATCTTCTGATGATGGTTTTTCAGAATTTATTGACACCATATTAACATTCTCATTCCGAGGATTTACTTCAGTATTACTCGGTAGCTTTCCTTGTTCCCTCTCACTCATCATGCTAGCTAGAGTACCTACGTGTTTTTCTAGATTCAAAATGGAAGCTTGTTGAGTTCTTAATGACTGATCAAACCTCTCATTTGTTTGGGTTTGAGATGTAATAAATTGTGTTTGAGATTTCATTAGCTTTGCCATCATTTCTTCTAGATTTGACTTTTTCTCTTCGGTTTGTTGTGGTGGTTTATACAAGCCAGGTCTTTTGTTGATTGAAAGTGTTGTTTTGAGTTGGTTGGTTATTCAGACCTTGTTGGTTATACGAGTTATTGTTGGGTCCATTTAGATTGTAAAGAATATTTTGATTTCGATTGAAGTTTGGCCTTGGCGGTTGATAATTATTTTGATAATTATTTCCCAGCCTTTGGTTCATGTAGGAAACATTCTCACGTTGTTCCATTGTTTGCTCAATGTGACAATCTTTCATTAAGTGTGGTCCACCGCATTACTCACAACTGATTCGTATTGCGTGAATATCTTTAGTGATCTTTTCCATTCGTCTTTCGAAAACATCTATTTTTGCGGAAACGGAATCAAAGTCATGGCTAGAATCGGCTCTAGCCGCTTTAGATGAACGAAAGATATCTTTTTCTTGGTGCCACTCATGTGAGTGGGAGGCTGTGTTGTCAATGATTTTGTGAGCTTCGGTTGCGGTTTTTTTCATAATGGAACCACCAGCTGCTATGTCAATGTCTTTTCATGTAGTAATGTCGCATCCTTGGTAGAATATTTGTACTATTTGATAAGTATCTAAACCATGTTGCGGACATACTCTTAATAACTTTCCAAATCTTGTCCACGCCTCATATAGAGTTTCATTTGGCTTTTGTGTGAACGTAACTATTTCTCCTTGAAGTCTCACAGCTTTAGATGCCGGAAAGAATTGTTTAAGAAATTTTTCAACTAAAACGTCCCATGTATCAATCGCCCCTTCAGGTAACGATTCTAACCAATCTTTGGCTTCTCCCTTTAAAGTCCAGGGAAATAACCTGAGATATATATGTTCATCCTCAACTTCTCGGATTTTAAATAGTGTACAGATCCTATTAAAGGTACGAAGATTAGTTACCATGTGTAGGATTTGTCCTCTGATTTCATAATCTGGCGCATTAACGTCTGGCTTAATAATGGTGTGACCTTGGCCAGTGTGTGTGGCTCTCATTCGATCTTCCATACTTAGAGGTTCCGTTACTTCCATAATTGAATTTGTTGAATCTGAATCACTAGAGGATTCTGATTTAACGGTTTGTGGTTCAGTAGGAATGATTAGTGGTTCTGGATCTTGGAATTGTCCTTGAATATCCTCCGGGTTTTCAATTTTGAAGTCGGGTTCAAAAAATAGATTATTGGAAATTTGAATTGGATTACTTGGTCGACTGGATGATGATTCTAAAGAAAAATCAACGGCGACAATATTGGCTAGATGTCTTGATCGAGTTACAGGTGGTGAACGTATGAAAGGTGGTGAACGTTTTGCTCGGTGCATTCACTGAATATCCTATTAGTTATAAAAGATAAAAATTATATAAGTTATCAAATTAATAGACTTTTCTGATTTTGCCCACGTTTTGAATAGCCAATAGATGCAGCAGGTAGCCAGGACCCTTTAAATCGGAAGCCCACAACTCGCCACTAACAAATCCAACTATTACTACGAACCAAAAAATTTGGATGTCTATCAATTTAACCACTTAAAATAATTTTTTGTTTGAAATTTTAGAGAAGAAATAGAAAATTCTATGTTCTAAAAACTAGAGCGTCGAGAAATAAGAAAGAAAAAGAGCGCTTCGAAAAACGTTGAAAAATAAGCGTCGAAAAATAATAATAAGAAAGTAGCGCGTCGAAACGTAAAAGTCTAAAAACTAAATATTAAAAATTTGCGCCTAAAGGTATTAAAGCTTAAAAGGAAATCTATATCCAAAACGGCAATAACTTAAAAGGCACTAAAATATATAAACGACGTCGCAAAATTCTAAAGTGCCTAAATCTTAATCTAAAGAAAAAGCACTTAAGGGATTTTACGGCAAAGCCTAAAAATCTAGAAATAAAAATAAACTACGGCAAAATACTAGATTAAAACTAATTACGAACGAAAAATTATAAAATTACGGTTTAACTAATAAAAAGATACAAAATATAAAATAAGCTTAAAGTTATAAAAATACAATTTTATAAAAATATTATTTTTATATTATTTATTTTATAAAAGTATCAATTTATAATTAATAAAACCAATTTAAACTAAATATTACAAATTAAATACAACTAAAACTAAATATTATTAAATTAAAAACCCTAATTATAATTAATTAATAATAATAATTATTTAAACGTAACCCTAATTCGTACAGCTAAGGTTTCAGACCTGTCAGACAGGCTCATGCGATCGCATGGGGATATAGTTATGATATCATGCGGTCGCATGAACAAGGAGTCCAGCAATATTTTGGGCTTTTAATCGGCTCGGCCCAAATTTCTATTTATTAATTATTTGATTTCAGTTTTCTCTATTTTAATTTTTTTTTTAACTTAATTATAAGTAAAATTTATATATAAAAAAAACTTAAATTTTAAGAACTTAAAAATAAAAACACTTTTTATACTTTAAATAAGATTTTAAAAATATATTTTCTTTTTATTTTAAACACTTATATATATATATAGATATATATATTTCTTTTTTTATGTAAAATAATATTTTTACAAATTTATATATTTTTACAAAAATATAGTTTTAATAGATGTGCGTTTTTCACCGAGTTCCCGGCAGCGGCGCCAAAAACTTGATGATACAGCGGAGGGGTACGAAATAGTTATTATTTTTACTACGAAATACTACGAAATATTACACAAGTTTTATTAATTTACGGATGTGATTTACCTAAACCTTGCTACAACACTTATAGGCAGTGTACCTAATCGTAGAGTAGTGTAGTTTTTAGTAAGTCCGGTTCGTTCCACAGGGAGCTAGCTGAGTTTAACGCTAAATTTTTAACGACTATATTTATATAAAATATATATAATTATATATAGTAATATTATTATAAAAGGGAGTTTTTACCGTTTAATGACCGGTTTGTCGATTTTAAATAAAACGTAAAAATAAATGACGATAATATAAATGACAGAATTTAAATTGCGATAAAGTAATTGCAGTAATTAAAATGACAGTAAATAAAGGTATGATGAAATATGAAATAAAAGTATTATGCTTATTTAAACTTCCGTAATCATGATGTTTGACGTTTTGATTTTAATTAATTGTTACCCGGATTAATTGTCCTTTGTCCTGGTTTATTTGATACATATCTGGTTTTTGTCCATAATAGTCCATCGATCATAATTATAAAATGCTCGTCAAATTAACCTTATTCCCGAAGTCAAATATTCCAACTAATTAGAGATTCGAACTGTAACAAGGTTTTAATACTTTGTTTAATGATTACACCAGGTTATCGACTGCGTATAATCCAAGGTTTTATTACTTTGTTAACAATTACACCAATTATCCTTGTATGTAATTGATGTCGTAGCGTGGGGGTACGAAATAGTTTATATTTTACTAGGAAAAACTATTAAATACGATACATTTTTACACAAGTTTTAATTATTTATTTACAAAATGGATATACCTAAACCTTACTACAACACTATAGGCAGTGTACCTAATCGTAGAGTAGTATAGTTTTTAGTAAGTCCGGTTCGTTCCACAGGGAACGGGCTTATTGCACACTATATTTTAAACAATTATATTCGTACAAAATATATTATATTAATAATATATAAAAGGGGGTTTTACCGTTTAATGACCGGTTTGTCCATTTTATATTTTAAACGAAGCGTAAAGTAAATGAAGATATTTAACTAACAATATAAAATAAATAACAATAATTAAAATGACAATAAATAAAAGTACGAGGAAAAATGAAATAAAATATATTATGCTTATTTAAGCTTCCGTAACCATGATGTTTGACTTTTTGATTATTTATTACCCTGGGTTAATTGTCCTTTGTCCTGGATTATTTGATAAGTCCATCTGGTTTTTGTCCATAACAGTCCATCAGTCATAAATATAAAGTGCGAGTATCCTCGTCAAATTATCCTTATACCCGAAGTCAAATATTCCAACTAATTGGGGACTTAAACTGTAACAAGGTTTTAATACTTTGTTTAATAATTACATCAGGATATCAACTGCGTGTAATCCAAGATTTTAATACTTTGTTATCAATTATGCCAAGTGTCCTTTTACATAATTTCACCCCTGTTTTAATAATTCTAGTGACTATTAATCCATTCCCGTGTCCGGTTAAATGAACGATTATTCGTACATATAAATACCCCGCTCATCGTATCCGATCGAGTGTATATGGTTATTTATGGGTACGTCCAATTGTAAATCTTTATATTAAAATTAACAAACTATCATTTAGTTAAACAAATATAAAGCCCATTAATAGCCCATAGTCTAATTTCCACAAGTGTCGTTCTTTTGTCCAAACCCCAATTATGGTACAAAGTCCAATTACCCAATTTTAGTATTTTAGCCCAACATCATGATTACTTCGGTTCAAATAAGCATAATAACAACTTAGTTACGAGACATTAATTTAAAAAGGAGAACATAGCTTACATTGATTATTTATCGCGTAGTGGTACATGGACAGAGCTCCGACTTTAAAACTCGTAAAAATAACCTTTACATAACCCGAACTAATCTAATATAAAACTACCCTATACTATATATATATATATATATATATATATATATTATATATATTTATTTATTATTTAGTATTATTATTATTATTTATTTATATATTTTTTATATATTAAAAACGAACGAATGCATGGCCTTTTATAGGCATTTTGATTTCTGACAGCTCCGCGAGTCGTGGAGTTTTATGCCTGCAAACTCCGCGAGTCGTGGAGTTTGAAAATCCAGCTCACAAACTTTTGGCTCCTAGCTTGTCGACATAATAAATATATAAATATAAAATATAAATAATTAATATAATTATTTATATATTATATTATATTCTTGTGCATAGTTGACTTGTAATTTTTGGTCCGTTGCGTCGAGCTTTGAGAGTTGACTCATGTCCCGGTTCCGGATTTTCGAACGTCCTTGCGTACAATTTTATATCTGGTACTTTGCGTTTTGTAACTTGTACTCTTGTCATTTTTAGATGTTTTTCATCCATAAATTGTACCTTTTGAATTGTATCTTGTACATTTGAGCTTTTTGGACGTTTGTGTCTTCAAATCTTCTTTTTCGCCTTTTGTCTTCGCACTTATTTATTTAAACAATTACAATGAAAATATAATACAATTACATATGAAACCTATTATTTAGGAGGGATATTGCTATGAAATATATGTTCCTTTTTAGCCTTATCAAATATCCCCATACTTGAGCGTTGCTTGTCCTCAAGCAATACAGAACTTGAAATAAAAACATACATGAATCACTTTTTTATTCATCACACTTTGTATATCAGTGATTTTGTTATGGTGATATAAACAATGATAGTAACGATAGAACCATGGTTAAAGGTGGGTGTGTCATCCACAGTTGCCTCGGGTTTAGGTCAACGACACTTGCAATCAAATAGCCGATTTACTTTCGGTTTCCAAAGCAAAGTGCACATTTGAAAGGTGGTTTACAGTCCCACATGACTATGAAAATATAGATCCTTAAGGAAATTGGATCTTTATGAAAATATTTGATCTTTGAAAATTCAATCTAGCTTTTACCCTAGATAAGTTTTCCGGAATAACCCTTCACCGGTGTTGCAAAATATTTTTTTGGGTTTTGTGGGTTTCAGATTTGAAAATTTTAGCTCAACACTTGTGGTTTTGTGTTACCCACTTGCTAACCTTATATTAGGAAAGCAACACGTCCAGTTTACTTGTTCCGTATATTACCTTTCGGTAAACTACCGTCCGGTTGTAAAGGAAAGCGATGAACAAGCAACTGTTAAGGCAATGCCCCGTGACTTGCTTTTGATTATGGTCTATATACGTGTCGGATGCTAGTACTATCCTTTGTAGGAGCAATAGTAAAGATCATCCTATGATTTTTCGGTCTGGCACAAGGTCCTGTCTTCGACCATGCTATGCAACCACCGTTCTTACGGTTGACACCCGATTTGGTTCAGGTGACCTAATGAATTTCAGGTGAATTCCTAGGATTTTACGTTCAATGGTAATGAACGCATTGAAAATAGGTTTTCAGAAAACAAATCGGTTTGTAATTTTGATCAAAATATTTTCTCATTCAAGCTCGAGTTTAGATATCATTGAATTCCATGAGTTTGAATTCTCAATCTTTAAGGTCAATCTCAAGGATTGAGTAATATCAGTCTTAAAAGCTGATTTTGATCTTTTAAGGAGATTATCCTTTCTGGAGATCTGATTCATTAGTCTTATCAAGCTAATTTGCACGGTGCCCTCCCCATTTTACGAGACAGATCCTCTCATGGTTAGGATAAGTCTGACCACTTGGCGACCCTGTTTGATGCCGAGGTCCGTGGATTTCCTGCTGATTTTAGAGATGACTTTTCTAGATTTTTCGTCAACCTACAGCTGGTCTGGACGACAACTTCTTGACCTAAATCAAGAAGCGCGTGTCTTTTTCGGAAGACTTTACTTCCTTTTAATGATGGAATTGATTCATCGTGTAGATCCATCTTTCATTACAGTAAATCGGGTAAAATAGTTAATTTAGTCCAAAACAAAAGCACCTGCAATAAACTTTACAGAAACATGTGATAGATAGTTTTTAATTGAATAACTTGGTACATTCTCCTCACACTTAGTTTCTTTCTTTGCCTTTTTATTCTCCTTTATTCCATTTTAAATGAATTCAAGCGTTTTAGGGTGTTTCTCAATTTATGTCCTTTCCGAGGTAACAATAATTTCGGTATTAACACCTAGTTTTCACCGTTCATAAATATATATAAACATGATTTTAAATTCATTTAGTTGAAAATTTTTAAAATTTTCACAAAACTTGGCAAATAAACTAAGTGCAAACCCGAGAGAATTTATAACCTTTCCCCACACTTGAGATCATGCAATGCCCTCATTTGCATGAAATCAGACTCTAATTATAAATTCATGAGGGTGATTAGTGTAGAAAAATGATTGAAAATACCCAGTTTGTAATTACAAAGCTCGTCGAATGATAGATGGCGCGCCTCATCGTTCATTCCTTCTTGTTTTATCACACATGCTTTTTTTTCAAAAACGGCTGCTTTTCTGAACTGTTTACTAATATTTGAAAAAGCGTCTTTTACCCTAATCATGCATTTTTATTAACGATTTATGCACTAATCCGAACCCCTAATTTAACGTTAAGTGGGGTTAGACTTCCCCACACTTAGCTGACGACATGTGAAGTCGGTAGAATGAGTTCCACGAATTAGAGTAGTGAGCCAGTTATTTACATTTCGGGTGGTGTATAATATATCAATGGGTTTAAAGTTTAGACTCACCAGATCGTCACTACTTAATTCTTTTTTAAGTGTACCTTTTAGTAAATGGATATGTCTCTTTTCTGGTTCTTGGTCAAATGGATCGATATACACCGACATACTTATTTCTATAGGGTGGACAATTCCTAATATTTCCTTCCTTTTATTCTCAGGATCAAAGTTTTCACCTCTATTACCCAATTGGGTGAAATTCGAGGTGTCATTATCTATTACAGCTCGTAGTTCATTTCCAGTGGATGACTCGTCTATTGAGAATATTGGGTTGGAAGGTTGTGGAATGGTGAAGTTCGGTTTGGCCTCGGGGGTAAAATTTTCAACGTTATCGTATTCCCAAGAGTACCAATTTTTCACCCTTACTTCTTCTTTATCCATTGATGGATCGATGATTTCGTCGGTAGAGGTTAATGTATCAATATGTTGTGAAATTGGTAAGACTGAATAAAAAGTATCATCGGGATAATTGGTGATTTCGGAGCTCTCGAATTCATCAAAATTCGATGATATGAGATTTTCTTGCACAATACTCCTCAGATCAACAGGTGTGTAGTCTGATAGAGTTTCAGCTTGCCGGTTTACAAACTCTCTCATTTGTTCATTTTGAGCATTGAGTTCTTCGAGTTTGATTTCCATATTGTCTAATAAATTTTCAGACACGTAATTTTCCTCGTCTACTGGTTGTTGAGTTTGGAAATATTCTTGGGAATAATCCCAATTTGAATTGTATTCTTCATAATCATTCCATTCAGGTTCCGTGGGTGCGTAATTTTCCATAGGAACGTAATAATAACATTCCCATGTTGAGTGATAATCTCCACAGATTTCACAACCAGTTATTGTTTCGTCATTCGTGATCCAAGATTGACCGAACGAATTGTCATCAACACCCGTTTGAGAGTATTGATTTAATTGATTTTGGATATCAAAAAGAGTTTCCATAGCCTTGTTTTCAAAATTTTCCATTTTATTGCGATGGCCAAATTTTAGCTACAATGTGGTGCATTTACTAATTATCCTATTAGTTATAAAAATAGAAAAACTTATATAAGTTGTCCAATTAATAGACTTTTCTCCTTTTGCCCACGTTTCGAATAGCCAAAAGATGCAGCAGGGAGCCAGAACCCTTTAAATCGGAAGCTCACAACTCAGCCACTAACAAATCCAACTATTACTACGAAGTCGAAAATTGTCAACGTCCATTAATTTAACCACTTAAATAATTTTTCTTTCCGTTTGAGATAGTAGATAAGAAATAGAGAAAATTTCTAAGTCCTAAAAACTAAAGCGTCGAGATATAAGAAAGAAAAAGAATGCGCGTCGAAAAACGTCGAAAAATATAAATAAGAAAGTAGCGAGTCGTGACTTAAAAGGCAATAAAATTTTAAAATCGTCGCAAAATTCTAAAGCACCTAAATCTTAGTCTAAAGAAATAGCACTTAAGGGATTTTACGGCAAAGCCTAAGAATCTATACATATAAAATAACTACGGAAAAACTAATTTTAAACTAATTGCGAACGAAAAATATATAAAATATTACGATTACACTAAATAAAAGGATACAAATTATAAAAAGTGATAAAATTACTTATTTTTATAAAAAATATTATTTTTATATTTATATTTTTATATTTTATAAAAGTATTAATTTTTTATATATTAAAACTAAATATAATTAATTTTAACTAATTAATTTAAAAACTTAAACTAAATAATAATAATAATAAAGTAATTAGGGGTAAATAATAATAATAATTAATAATACCCCGTAATTAATGCGAAATAGGGTTTCTGGTCAGGCTGGTCAGGGCGGCTCCGCGAGTCGTGGAGTTTTAAGCTTGCAAACTCCGCGAGTCGTGGAGTTTGAAAAAACGTTTTTTTTTTAAATTTTATATTGTTTTTCTAAAAATATATAAAAATATATTTATACAAAAATAAATTAAAAATATAGTGTTTCGCCGAGTCCCCGGCAGCGACGCCAAAAACTTGATGTCGTAGCGTGGGGGTACGAAATAGTTTATATTTTACTAGGAAAAACTATTAAATACGATACATTTTTACACAAGTTTTAATTATTTATTTACAAAATGGATATACCTAAACCTTGCTACAACACTATAGGCAGTGTACCTAATCGTAGAGTAGTATAGTTTTTAGTAAGTCCGATTCGTTCCACAGGGAACGGGTTTATTGCACACTATATTTTAAACAATTATATTCGTACAAAATATATTATATTAATAATATATAAAAGGGGGTTTTACCGTTTAATGACCGGTTTGTCCATTTTATATTTTAAACGAAGCGTAAAGTAAATGAAGATATTTAACTAACAATATAAAATAAATAACAATAATTAAAATGACAATAAATAAAAGTACGAGGAAAAATGAAATAAAATATATTATGCTTATTTAAGCTTCCGTAACCATGATGTTTGACGTTTTGATTATTTATTACCCTGGGTTAATTGTCCTTTGTCCTGGATTATTTGATAAGTCCATCTGGTTTTTGTCCATAACAGTCCATCAGTCATAAATATAAAGTGCGAGTATCCTCGTCAAATTATCCTTATACCCGAAGTCAAATATTCCAACTAATTGGGGACTTAAACTGTAACAAGGTTTTAATACTTTGTTTAATAATTACATCAGGATATCAACTGCGTGTAATCCAAGGTTTTAATACTTTGTTATCAATTATGCCAAGTGTCCTTTTACATAATTTCACCCCTGTTTTAATAATTCTAGTGACTATTAATCCATTCCCGTGTCCGGTTAAATGAACGATTATTCGTACATATAAATACCCCGCTCATCGTATCCGATCGAGTGTATATGGTTATTTATGGGTACGTCCAATTGTAAATCTTTATATTAAAATTAACAAACTATCATTTAGTTAAACAAATATAAAGCCCATTAATAGCCCATAGTCTAATTTCCACAAGTGTCGTTCTTTTGTCCAAACCCCAATTATGGTACAAAGTCCAATTACCCAATTTTAGTATTTTAGCCCAACATCATGATTACTTCGGTTCAAATAAGCATAGTAACAACGTAGTTACGAGACATTAATTTAAAAAGGAGAACATAGCTTACATTGATTATTTATCGCGTAGTGGTACATGGACAGAGCTCCGACTTTAAAACCCGTAAAAATAACCTTTACATAACCCGAACTAATCTAATATAAAACTACCCTATACTATATATATATATATATATTATATATATTTATTTATTATTTAGTATTATTATTATTATTATTTATTTATATATTTTTTATATATTAAAATCAAACGAATGCATGGCCTTTTATAGGCATTTTGATTTCTGACAGCTCCGCGAGTCGTGGAGTTTTATGCCTGCAAACTCCGCGAGTCGTGGAGTTTGAAAATCCAGCTCACAAACTTTTGGCTCCTAGCTTGTCGACATAATAAATATATAAATATAAAATATAAATAATTAATATAATTATTTATATATTATATTATATTCTTGTGCATAGTTGACTTGTAATTTTTGGTCCGTTGCGTCGAGCTTTGAGAGTTGACTCATGTCCCGATTCCGGATTTTCGAACGTCCTTGCGTACAATTTTATATCTTGTACTTTGCGTTTTGTAACTTGTACTCTTGTCATTTTTAGATGTTTTTCATCCATAAATTGAACCTTTTGAATTGTATCTTGTACATTTGAGCTTTTTGGACGTTTGTGTCTTCAAATCTTCGTTTTCGCCTTTTGTCTTCGCACTTATTTATTTAAACAATTACAATGAAAATATAATACAATTACATATGAAACCTATTATTTAGGAGGGATATTGCTATGAAATATATGTTCCTTTTTAGCCTTATCAGTAATCCACCCCTGTTTTAATGAGATATGAATATTAATTTACCCATTTGATCAGAATGAATAATTAATTACCCAACCCGAATAATTAAATAAATGATCGTAAAAGATGTCGTATAAACATCACTAAATAGAACATACATAATCATTTTAATAATTATTAGATTAACTAATTTGAAGATAGGTACGACAGATTCTAATGAGTTGTCATTCGATTAGACAATACCCCCTATCTATTAATAGTCAATAGTCCAATGTCCACAAGTGTCGGTCTTTTGTCCAAACCTTAATTATGGTACAAAATCTAATAACCCCGTCTTAATATTTAGTCTAACATCACGATTACTTTGGCTCAAATAAGCATAATAATAACTTAGTTACGAGACATTAATTGAAAAAGGAAGAACATAGCTTACAGTGGTGATTAATCGTGTAGCGTTACACGGACAGAGTTTCGACTTTAAAACCCGTAAAACATTTCTTACAATAACCCAATTATTATTAAATTAAAATTAAAATTAAAATTATATATATATATATATATATATATATATATATATATATATATATATATATATATATATATATATATATATATTGATTAGAGTAAGATATTGAATTCTCTTGTGATAAATTCGTCCGAAAAATGCTGAATTTATAGAATGTGGCCTGCTACAGTAACTCATGCGGTCGCATGAGATTTTAGTGCAACTCTCATGCACTCGAATGGGCTCATGCACTCGCATGAGTTTTATGCCTATTTCCCATGCGATCGCATGGCCGTCAGATCCAGCTCACATATTTTTTGTTTGCTAGTTTGTCGACGTTATTTAATATAATATATAATATATAAATAATTTATATAATTATTTAAATATTATATTATATTCTTGTGCATAGTTGACTTGTAATTTTAGCTCCGTTGCGTCGCGCGTTGATAGTTGGCTCAGGTCTCGGTTCCGGTTTTTCGAACGTCCTTTCGTATAATTTAATATCTTGTACTTTGTGTTTTGCGGCTCGTACTCTTGTAATTTTGAGACGTTTCTCATCAATAAATTGAACCACTTGAATTATATCTTGTACATTTGAGCTTTTTGGTCATTTGCGTCTTCAAATCGCCGTTTTCTTCTTTTGTCTTCGCACTTATTTATTTAAACGAATATTACATAAAAATAGAACAATTGCAACTAAAAGCTTTACATATTGGAAGGATATTGATACTAATAATATGTTCCTTTTTAGCATTATCAGAGACTTAAGCCAATGAGTAATGAAGTTGTTGGTAAGTTTACTGCTAATGTGGCGGAATATAAACAGTTCTCCGGTAACGATGACGAAAGGTAAACTTATATATCAAAGTTATAATAAGGTTTATTCGAATGAAAATTCGGAATTGATTTGCTGAAGCTGTGACATAATTGGCTACTTTGAAAAAGGATTGCAAAGTTATTTTCGGTAATAACAACGCCAAAGGAGCTAGTACAGATACGTGTTAAACGTTTACTCAGGTTCCGAGTGTTTTCAGGTGCATAACTATATGCATCTATCTTTTCTTCCATGAATGAAGTGCGGTTGGTTCATCCTCTCGATTGAGGTGTTTTCAAGAATCATGAAAGGTTTGAACGCATATTGAAATCGTTAATATACAAATGAGATTTAAGATGAAATCAACTGGCAAACTTGTAGAAATGTTTAGTTTCATATGTTATAATCAATATTTTAATTCATTTTAATTGTCCAATGTTATTAGTCCACAGTCGATAGTCCAATAATTCATATATAGTTTAATATATAATATTCGAATTAATTAATACGTATCGTGACCCGTGTACATGTCTCAGACTCGATCACAACTCAAACTACATATATTATTGTAAAATCAACCTCAACCCTGTATAGCTAACTCAAACATTACTGCATATAGAGTGTCTATGGTTATTCCAAATAATATATATAGATGCGTCGATATGATATGTCAAAACCTTGTATACGTGTCCCGATATTTAAAGTGCGTAAAATAAGTACAGAAATTAAATGACAATAAATAAAATTGCGAGAATTTAAATTGCGATAAATAAATTGCGATAATTAAATTGCGATAAATAAATTGTGATAAATAAAATGTAATCAGTTAGCTAGGAACAGTTAGCTAGGAACAGTTAGAGTGGATTCTTAACAAAAAAATTTCTCATAGTTAATTTGTTTGTTTCTAACAAATTTTATTTTCTCCAATGTTTTCTTCATTATGCCACTTGTTGGATTTTGATAGGTAAAAATTCAAATATGAAATTGAATGAAAATGGTTATTCTGCGATGAACGGATACGTATATCTGTGGATGTAAGTAGGATAATAAATCATTGTTGAATCAGATTGGAAGAATGTACCGTGTAACTGATTAATGTGAAATCTAAATATTTCTCGGGTATTACCTACCCGTTAAAATATTTTTACCATTAACAGTTTGTACAAAAGAATTCTTAATTACAATCTTGATGAAAATATACTTGCATATATATTTTCTTCAGATGTAATCATGGATTTAATGAGTTAATCTGATATTAATCTCATTTGCTTTTCGGTTTGAGCTAAAATAAGTAATCTCTAAAACTTTTAGAAACCACATATTCTTCACAGAATATTTCTTCAATGAAGTTATGGATCAATACTTCATCGTTCATTGTTGTTGGTACTCCTTGGTATCTATGGTGTGTATGATGTTGATGTTCGAGATACAAATTGTGATGTTGAGGTGTGTGATGCAGATGTTGTTGTTGGTGGTACTAGTTATGCTGTTGGTGTTGTCGCTGGTGCTTGTAATCTTTGCACAATATTCTCCAAAGCCGTAACCCGGGTGCGAAGCTCGTTGACTTCTTCTATTACACCGGGGTGATTGTCGGTTCGGACGAGCGGATAAATAAAATCTAGAATTTGGTTTAGTATATAATCATGACGAGATACTCTAAAAATGAGAGAGAAAATGGTGTTTCGGACAGGTTCGCCGGTAAGTGCGCCAGGTTCTTCACCAAGAGGACAATATGGTGGATGAAAGGGATCGCCTTCTTCTTGTCTCCAATGACTAAGTAGGCTACGAACCTAGCCCCAATTCATCCAGAATAGATGATGGCTGATTGGTTGGTCCATTCCGGTCACACTGCTTTCAGAACTTGAGTGGGACACCATGTCGGAATCCGAGGGACTTGAACTAGTGGCGAGTTCCATTTCGTACGATTGAATAAAGGATGTTGCGATATGAAACGATTTTCGGCTATCGGATGGTATTCTAATTATATAGAATATCTATATATATAGAACAAAGGATTTCGTAGATTACGGAGGAATTTACGGAATATATCATATATGTCTACAGTAACAAATACGCTAAGATATGAATTATCAGATACACTAAGATATGAATTTTGTCTATACACTATTCATGCAGTCAATGCAGTAAAACGTGTCTAAACTAAGAATGATAAGCAGGTAATTTTCTAAGGATGATAAGTAGGTAATTTTCGACACGAAATGATAAGAAAAACTTTTGACATGCAGACACGGTCGAAGTCCAGACTCACTAATGCATCTAAACAACTATCAGTTAGACACACTAATGCAAGACCTGGTTCGCTAAGACCACCGCTCTGATACCAACTGAAATACATTGGGGACAACCACCGTCCCACCCAGTGCCTTCCCAGCTAACCGCCTGGTGACCACTGAGTGTACCTCAGATACTGATTTTAGGGCCTGCCTCTCGGCTACTGCCAACCCTCGTAAAGGATCGCTAGGAGTAAGAGCCAATGCTTCGCCACAGGTCACACTGTGAGAACCTCCTTTACGACTAACCCGCCACACATGGACGCGGTTATATCAGCTCTGATACCAACTGAAAGGACCCGTCCTAATCCATCTGGACGAATACATTACATTTGGTTACATCGCGAGGTACTTGACCTCTATATGATACGTTTTACAAACATTGCATTCATTTTTAAAAGACAAACTTTCATTACATCGAAAGTGGACGGCATGCATACCATTTCATAATATATCCAACTATAATTGACTTAATAATAATCTTGATGAACTCGACGACTCGAATGCAACGTCTTTTGAAATATGTCATGAATGACTCCAAGTAATATCTCTAAGATGAGCAAATGCACAGTGGAAGATTTCTTTCTATCCTGAGAATAAACATGCTTTAAAGTGTCAACCAAAAAGTTGATGAGTTCATTAGTTTATCATAATCATTCATTTTCATCATTTTAATAGACCACAAGAATTTCATTTTCAGTTCTCATAAATATACGTCCCATGCATAGAGACAAAAATATCATTCATATGGTGAACACCTGGTAACCGACACTAACAAGATGCATATAAGAATATCCCCTATCATTCCGGGAAATACTTCGGACATGATAAAACAACATCGAAGTACTAAAGCATCCGCAACCATGGATGGGGTTTGTTAGGCCCAATAGATCTATCTTTAGGATTCGCGTCAATTAGTAGATCGGTTTACTAATCCTTAGGTTACCAAGCAAAAGGGGCATATTCGGCTTCGATCATTCACCCATATAATTTAGTTTCAATTACTTGTGTCTATTTCGTAAAACATTTATAAAAATTGCGCATGTATTCTCAGCCCAAAAATATAAAGGGTAAAAAGGCAAATGAAACTCACAATGCTGTATTTTGTAGTAAAAATATATATGACGACATTGAACAATCCAGGGTTGGCCTCGGATTCACGAACCTATATCATTTGTATATATATATTAAAACGTATAATCGTAATCGAACAAATATATATATATGTTATTATTAGTGATATAATTTGTATATCAATAACTTATATACTTCATTATATATTCATTACATATATATTTTAAATAAATAAAATATTAATTTTATAATGTTATATGTAATAAATATATTCATATCATTCGTTTGTTAAAATAGTATTTTAATAATACAATTAATATTTGAAGTGATAAAATAACAATAATAATAATAATAATAATATTGATAATTTTATTAATAATACTTTTGTTAATAATAATAATAATAATAATAATAATAATAATAATAATAATAATACCAAGAATGATACTAATATTAATATCTATGAAAATAATAATAAATTGTATTATTTTGATAATAATTATAATAATAACAATCATAATCATAAAAATGATAATAATACTTTAAATGATAAAATTAATAATAATTATTATATAAATAATACTCATAATAATACTAATGATAACAATTTTTATAATACTTATAGGTATGATAATAATAATAATTATTATAATACTAATAATAATAATAATAATAATAATAATAATAATAATAATAATAATTATAGAATAATAATATTTCTTAATGACGGTGATAATAGTGGTGATAATGATAATGATAATAATAATACTTATGTTAATAATAATAATAATAATAATAATAATAATAATAATAATAATAATAATAATAATAATAATAATAATAATAATAATAATAATAATAATAATAATAATAATAATAACTTGATATAATATTAATATTAAATAATAATAATAATAATAATAGTTTGTGTTATTTTCGTAATAACAATAATAATAATCAAAATCCCATTCATAATAATAGTAAACATACTTATATCAATGATAATAATAATAATGATAATAATACTAGTAATACTTAATGTTATTACATAATAATAAATAAAATGATAAATATAACAATCATAGTATTAATATTACCATAACACAATAATAATAATCAATAATACACATAATATCAATAATATTACTAATAATAGTTTTTATACTTATAATTAAGATGATAATGATAATATTTATAATACTAGTAATAAAAATAATAACTAATGATAATAACAATAATAATAACAATAATCATAATAATAATAATAAATGTGTATACCCTTAGAAGATTTTTCAAAAAGAATTCGCCACGAAGCGGGCTCGAACCCGCGACCTCTCGCTTCCCGACACTAAACCTTAACCATCTCGCTAACCACATCTTTCTGATTTATTTATTTTTACCCGCTTAATATATAATCTATATTTATCTGTTAATCTATTTCTTCTTTCTCTTCTAAAGCTCAAATCGACCAGGACCAAAACTAACATCGAATTTACATTTGATTTAACATGGAATTGAAATAGATAAAAACTGGTATTGATATTTTAATTCAATAGACACGGAAAAAAAAAATAATAAAAAGAAATAAACCTGTATGCTGCTGCTGTCGTAGGTTTTGTAAAAAAAATTTAATGATTTTGCAATTGAGGTTGTTTTGAACAAATCCTTCAACATGAACTTTGTTCTAAATAGTTTGTAAAAACTTTATGAATCATCTATTGATTCATAAACATCAATCTGAATCCGAATTTTTGATATAAACAAAATAGTTGACTTTTTCCATTTAAACTTTGACTCGGAAATTAGGAATCGATAAGAGGAATTGGAGGTTCAGACCTTGCAGATAGTTTGATTAGATCATTACTAACCGAACTGCATTCCTGGATTTTTAATTTGATTCGAAATCGAAGCTGTTGGAACAATAACCCACGAACAGAGGAAGTACATAGGTTCAGCTTAATTTTTTTGTTTAATTTTCGATTTGATGTATGTGAATGATTGTCAGAGTGATTAAACTAAGTGATGTATTACCTATAATCTACCACGGTTGTCTTGTAGCTATAATTAATCGACGGAATCCAATTTCACGAACAGGAGAGGAAGGAAAATAAAAGAAAAGCAGATAGTGATTGATATTTGATTCTGTTTCTATTTATTTATAAATATATAATATTAATAACTAATAAATATAATTACATTACTAATATTAATGCTCCAATATTATAAAAATAAAAATAAAAATAATAATACTCATAATAATAAGAATTACGATAAAAGTAATGATAATGTCAATTTTTAAATAAAATAATATTTGTTAGCGATAATAATAATAATAATCATAATTAAAATTTTACTACTAGTTATAACAATAATAATATTATCAGTAATAGTAATAATATAATTAATAATAAATATCAATAATATTAATAACAATACTTGCACACCTCAAGTTTTATATATATTAATACAAATAATAATACAAATATTATTATTAACATTTATAATAGAAGTAAGGTTATTAATTTAACTTTTATATTTTATCTTGTAATTAAATTTAATGTGTGGATTCTATATTTTAATAACTATGTAATAATCCATAATTATATTATATATCTTATGACAACATTTATTAGATATTGAATATTTATATATTTTATATACATTACATTATTCTACCATCATTAATAGGAAATCATGGATTTATAATAATATCATTATTCATGTTTATATATATTCTTTTTAGTTGTACTTAATTACTCTATTTATTAAATTTACATTTTTAATTTCAAATTGATTAAAGATATTTTACTAATTCAAAATATTAAGTATATACTTATATTTATATTTATATATATATATTTGCATATTTGTTATACATAGTTGTTCGTGAATCGTCGGGAATAGTCAAAGGTCAAATGAATATATGAAACAGTTCAAAATATTTTGAGACTCAACATTACAGACCTTGCTTATCGAGTCGAACTCATATAAAGATCAAGTTTAAATTTGGTCGGAAATTTTCGGGTCGTCACAGACTCCATTTTCAATGAATCAAATATCGTTGGAAACTTAATAAGATTTCCTTTCTAATGGTAAGGTTTTGAAGCAACAACTCAAACTTTATTTGGGGTCAAAAAGGTACGTACATGTGACGACCCGGAAATTTCCGACCAAATTTAAACTTTAATCTTTATATTATTCCGACACGATAAGCAAAGTTTGTTAAGTTAAATCTCAAGAATTTTAAACTGTGTTCATACATTCATTATAACCTCGACCAAATTCCGACGATTCACGAACCGTTATATATAAATAGATATGTACATGTATATATATATATTATAACTTGAGAATATTAATAAAGTATTAAACGTATAATACCTTACACGAACGTATTTGTTTCAATATGATTTTCGATGAAATTATAAAAAAATTTATTAAATGATTGAATTATCAGAAACATTGAATTATGATTACAAGTCTCTGTTGAGAGGTCCACTATGATTTGAGAAAATCTATTCCTCTTAACGATATTCAGAATAATTTGTAAAGCTATTTATAAATAAAAAACAAAAAGTGTCATTTACGAAAGTTAGACAAAAGTTAGTGGTGAATTGGTTTCCATAATATTCTATTAGTTTAGTTTCAAAAGTACAAAAAACGTTTTCAGTTTAAAAAGAACTTTATTATTAAAACGTATATATCTTTTATAAATATCTAGAACCACTTTTGACAACTCATTACTTAACCAGTATGATAAAGATAACGATATTTATATTTTATTTTATTAAATATATATAATGATTTAAATTAATATTATATATACTTATACGCGTATTATATGTATATAGTTTTATACTTTTACTATACTTTAACTTTACCTTTACTTTACTTTTATTTTATTTTAACTTTAATAATTCATACTTTAATAATTCAATTTAATAATTCATACTTTAATAATTCACTTTAATAATTCATACTTTAATAATTCATTTTAATAATTCATACTTTAATAATTCACTTTAATAATTCAAAAATCTGTTATAAATAGAATTCAATAGGTTTCATTATTTCATAGAAACTTGAAATTATATTTCTCTAAACTCTCTCAATCAAATTACACATATATATTTTCTTTATATTATTTCAAGATATTATTAGTATACATAAAATATTACGACGGAGTGCTGTCCGAGTGATTTCAAAATAGTTTTTTTGAATGAGTCGAAGCTAAGGAAATTATGGGTTATAGCTATGGAGGTGATGGGTATGGTTCATGGGTATGCTCGTGAGGTCAATCTAGTGTTTATCATCTCCGTTGTGTCTACGTACTTTCCTGCAATATTGAATCTCAATATTGATACGTTCGTGAATCCGAGTTCAACCTTGCACTTGTTAAAAGACGTTATATGTATTTTTACTATGAAATACAGTATTGTGAGTTTCATTTGCTCCCTTTTTAATTGCTTTTGCAATATATATTTTTGGGCTGAGAATACATGCGCTGTTTTATAAATGTTTTACGAAATAGGCACAAGTACTAAAACTAATTCTACGTGGGTTTAAACCAGAAATATACCCTTAGCTTGGTAACATTAAACTACTTGTCTATGTACGGTAGGCGCGAATCCTAAAGATAGATCTATTGGGCCTGACAAACCCCATCCTGACTATGGGATGCTTTAGTACTTCGAGGTTATTTTAAACACACCTGATCTGGTGTACTTCAGAGGGTAAAACATGAACGTTAAGGCTTGTTACCGGGTGCCTACAACTTATAGAATACTTTTATACACTTGCGAGTGTACATATATTTATAAACGGAAATCTTGTGGTCTATTAATATATTGAAATGATTGTTATGATAAACCTATGAACTCACCAACCTTTTGGTTGACACTTTGAAGCATGTTTATTCTCAGGTATTAAAGAAATCTTCCGCTGTGCATTAGCTCATTTTAAGGATATTACTTGGAGTCATTCGTGGCATATTTTGAAAGACGTTGCATTCGAGTCATTGAGTTCATCAAGATTATTATTAAGCCAATTATAGTTGGATGTATTATGAAATGGTGTGCATGCCGTCAACTTTCGTTGTAAAGAAAGTTTGTCTTTTAAAAACGAATGCAATGTTTGTAAAATGTATCATATAGAGGTCAAATACCTTGCGATGTAATCAACTATTGTGAATCGTTTATAATGTATATGAACGGGCCCTTTCAGTTAGTATCAGAGCGGTGGTCTTAGCGAACCAGGTCTGCATTAGTGTGTCTAACTGATAGTCGTTAGAATGCATTAGTGAGTCTGGACTTCGACCGTGTCTGCATGTCAAAAGTTTTGCTCATCATTTTTGTCGGAAATTATCTGCTTATCATTCTTAGTCTAGACACATCTTATTGCATTGATTGCATGAATAGTGTATAGACAAAATTCATATCTTAGCGTATCTGCTAATTCATATCTTAGCGTATCTGTTACTGTAAACTTTGCCTGACATATTCCGTAAATTCCTCCGTAATCTACGAAACCTTTTGCTCTATATAATTAGAATACCACCTGATAGCCGGAAAATCATTTCATATCGAAAAATTCTTTATTCAATCGTACGAAATGGAATTCGTCATTAGTTCAAGTCCCTCGGATTCCGAAATGGAATCCCACTCAAGTTCCGAAAGCAGTGTGACCGGAATGGATCAACCAATTAGTCATCATCTATTCTGGATGAATTGGGGATGGGTTCGTAGCCTCCTTAATCATTGGAGACAAGAAGAAGGTGATCCCTTCCATCCACCACATTGCCCTCTTGGCGAAGAACCTGAAGCACTTACCGGTGAACCTATTCGAAACACCATTTTCTCTCTCATTTCCAGAGTATCTCGTCATGATTATATACTACACCAAATTCTAGATCTTATTTATCCGCTCGTCCGAACCGACAATCACCCCGGTGTAATAGAAGAAGTCAACGAGCTTCGCGCTCGGGTAGTGACTTTGGAGAATATGGTGCAAAGGTTACAAACACCAGCAGCAGCACCAACAACATAACCAGTACCACCAGCAACATCAACAGTACCATTACCACCACCAACAACAACCGCATCGCAAACCTCAACTTCACAATCTCTCCCATGAGCATCGACGTCATACGCCCTGTAGATACTAAGGAATACCACAACGATGAAGTATTGATTCATAACTTCATTGGGAAAACATTCTATGACGATTATGTAATTTCTAAAGTTTAGAAATTATCTATCCTAGCCTTAACCATAAATTAAGTGAGTTTAATTTAATATTAACTCATTAAATCAATATTACATCTGAAGAAATATACACATATATTTCCATAAAGACTGTAATAAAATTCTTTTGTACAAAATATTAATTGTGACAATTTTTTTTAACGGGTAGGTAATACCCGAGAGATATATAAATTCACAATTAATATGTTACATTCTTCGAATCTGATTCAGCAAATCATCCATTATACTCCCTACTTTCACAACAATATACATTCTTTTATAGAAATCAAAACAACCATACTCATTCAAAAATCTAATTACATATTCTGATTTTGAAATCGCCGAATTCAATTCAAGTTATAACCGGTATCATCACTCTTAGATTCTTACATCTTTCAAAGCTATACTTTAACTTCAAAACTGTGTTAGAACATCGTATGTATATTAACGATTATAATCTGTGTTCAAGCCCTTCGAAATACCTGAAGACACTTCAAATAATGAACAATCGAGATGTTGATCCAACCACATGTTATCCACAGTTACGTACCTGAAAAACTCTTGAAACCAAAGTCATAATTTAACATGTATCCATGTCAGACCTTTTGGCATTTACTAGCTAAAATAACTTTTCAATCCCTTCTAAAAATAGACGGTTTTGTCACAGCTCCAGCAAACCAACTTCAATTGTTCAATCGAATAAGCCTTATTATAATGATTACCTCTTCATCAATATTACCGGGGAACCTTTCATATCTCGCCACATTAGCAGTAAACTTATTAATAACTTCATTGATCTTTGAATTTTCGAAAAATCTTTATATTTATCAAAACCCCATCATTTACTCATCTGCATCTTGTAACGAGAATTGCCATACAAATCATCGGAAATTAGCAATCAGTATTTTGAAATCTCGCAGCATGTCTACGCCAACAATTATATGTGTCTATCTTCTGGACTTATATACTTTGAATGTGAAGTTTCTGAAAAACACCCTAAACTACGAACTAGTTCTCGAAATACTGATGAAGCAGCAAAAACTATAAACGACCTTAACAGTAAAAAGTTTGATGATAAAGAGTGGTGTGTTGGCAAAGCTCAGAAAAAGAGAATATTTGGTACTGAAAAATACGGATTGAGCAAACCATGAAGAAGGCTGTGGATAAATCACAAGGATGAAATCTACCTTCAAAGAATCCAAATGATTCCGTGTCTGCTGAAGTCATTATTGAATACCTTGCTCCTGACTCTAAACCCTTACGGACAATATTCTTCATCATCCTCTGATATTAGAAATTTTAAGATATCATCGTATCTTTCATTATAAATATCCTCCATATTTCTGAAGATATTTCCATAATTATTCTTATCTGAAATCATTTACCTCTTCGTGCTGTCTGTATTACATCATAAAAGAAACTATTTTAGTTTCTAAATTCTGAAACTTTCGAATTTAAAATAGGAATATTTTTGAAGTAGTGTTGTGAACTGAAGCATGAACTAGTATAATATAATGACACTTGATCAACGTGATTATATTACAGTAAGTCATGCTGAGTTTCTAAATGGAACGTGATGATTCACAGATCATAACGTCATCATGTGCTATGTTACACGACTCTTGTATTCTCTTTAACCTCTAAAATATCAAGAAAATATTTCTTGATGATTCGGCCTTTTTCGAGGTATTCTAGTAATTTGACAAGTCAAGATCGTGCCATTACAACTTCCTTCTTAGAACATTAACAATGTTCATTCCGAAATTCATATATGCGAATTCTGGACCATTACAAGCGGAGCTTAATCGCAAGAAGAAGAAACGAAAGGACAAAACTCCGAAATAGAAATTGGGGTATAAATCGCAGCAAATAAAAGAGAGCATTAATTGGGGATGACAATGATTATAGAAGAAGCAAGGAATTTGAAATATAAGGGAAGATATAAAACCCAACAACAACCCAGAAATCAAAAACCGTATATATCAATGCATATAGCAATATAAAGACACGAGAGAACTAAAAACACTATAAAACCAAGAGTATAGTAGAAGTAAATAGATTCTTTCTGAGGCAGATGAAAAAGAAGAGCGACAGATATGAAAGTGAGGAGTATATCAAGAATCAGCACTGGATGAAGTATATTGACAAATACTTTAAGATATGAGTTGAGAAGGTGTGAGTTGTAAGAAAACAAATGAGGTGGATTTATAGTGAAATATCCGACAGAGAAATCAAAATGGATTATCGCATTAATTCGAAGAGGATCATAATTTCCTTAATCGCCGAATAATCAAATCCAATATAGATTACAAAGATTTTCTTTTTGGAGATCAATCGTGATGACGTCAAAAGATACGACGAATCACTATTATCTTATTTCATTCATTTACGATAACTTCACTCACACGTTTTGATTAATCGAAATATTTTATCCATTCTTCTTGAACATTATAAAACTCTATAATCGTTATAATAACATTCTCATTGTTAGTCATGACGACCTCTATCAAATTTCGGGGACGAAATTTCTTTAACGGGTAGGTACTGTGACGACCCGGAAATTTCCGACCAAATTTAAACTTTAATCTTTATATTATTCCGACACGATAAGCAAAGTTTGTTAAGTTAAATCTCAAGAATTTTAAACTGTGTTCATACATTCATTATAACCTCGACCAAATTCCGACGATTCACGAACCGTTCTATATAAATAGATATGTACATGTATATATATATATATTATAACTTGAGAATATTAATAAAGTATTAAATGTATAATACCTTACACGAACGTATTTGTTTCAATATGATTTTCGATGAAATTATAAAAAAATTTATTAAATGATTGAATTATCAGAAACATTGAATTATGATTACAAGTCTCTGTTGAGAGGTCCACTATGATTTGAGAAAATCTATTCCTCTTAACGATATTCAGAATAATTTGTAAAGCTATTTATAAATAAAAAACAAAAAGTGTCATTTACGAAAGTTAGACAAAAGTTAGTGGAGAATTGGTTTCCATAATATTCTATTAGTTTAGTTTCAAAAGTACAAAAAACGTTTTCAGTTTAAAAAGAACTTTATTATTAAAACGTATATATCTTTTATAAATATCTAGAACCACTTTTGACAACTCATTACTTAACCAGTATGATAAAGATAACGATATTTATATTTTATTTTATTAAATATATATAATGATTTAAATTAATATTATATATACTTATACGCGTATTATACGTATATAGTTTTATACTTTTACTATACTTTAACTTTACCTTTACTTTACTTTTATTTTACTTTAACTTTAATAATTCATACTTTAATAATTCAATTTAATAATTCATACTTTAATAATTCACTTTAATAATTCATACTTTAATAATTCATTTTGAATAATTCATACTTTAATAATTCACTTTAATAATTCAAAAATCTGTTATAAATAGAATTCAATAGGTTTCATTATTTCATAGAAACTTGAAATTATATTTCTCTAAACTCTCTCAATCGAATTACACATATATATTTTCTTTATATTATTTCAAGATATTATTAGTATACATAAAATATTACGACGGAGTACTGTCCGAGTGATTTCAAAATAGTTTTTTTGAATGATTCGAAGCTAAGGAAATTATGGGTTATAGCTATGGAGGTGATGGGTATGGTTCATGGGTATGCTCGTGAGGTCAATCTAGTGTTTATCATCTCCGTTGCGTCTACGTACTTTCCTGCAATATTGAATCTCAATATTGATACGTTCGTGAATCCGAGTTCAACCTTGCACTTGTTAAAAGACGTTATATGTATTTTTACTATGAAATACAGTATTGTGAGTTTCATTTGCTCCCTTTTTAATTGCTTTTGCAATATATATTTTTGGGCTGAGAATACATGCGCTGTTTTATAAATGTTTTACGAAATAGGCACAAGTACTAAAACTAATTCTACGTGGGTTTAAACCAGAAATATACCCTTAGCTTGGTAACATTAAACTACTTGTCTATGTACGGTAGGCGCGAATCCTAAAGATAGATCTATTGGGCCTGACAAACCCCATCCTGACTATGGGATGCTTTAGTACTTCGAGGTTATTTTAAACACACCTGATCTGGTGTACTTCAGAGGGTAAAACATGAACGTTAAGGCTTGTTACCGGGTGCCTACAACTTATAGAATACTTTTATACACTTGCGAGTGTACATATATTTATAAACGGAAATCTTGTGGTCTATTAATATATTGAAATGATTGTTATGATAAACCTATGAACTCACCAACCTTTTGGTTGACACTTTAAAGCATGTTTATTCTCAGGTATTAAAGAAATCTTCCGATGTGCATTAGCTCATTTTAAGGATATTACTTGGAGTCATTCGTGGCATATTTTGAAAGACGTTGCATTCGAGTCATTGAGTTCATCAAGATTATTATTAAGCCAATTATAGTTGGATGTATTATGAAATGGTGTGCATGCCGTCAACTTTCGTTGTAAAGAAAGTTTGTCTTTTAAAAACGAATGCAATATTTGTAAAATGTATCATATAGAGGTCAAATACCTTGCGATGTAATCAACTATTGTGAATCGTTTATAATGTATATGAACGGGCCCTTTCAGTACACACCTTGCAACTCAAACAACGTCCAGTTTTCTTCGACATTCGAACAAGCAACACGTACATGCTTGGTACCCTTCATACACGCATCGTACAATCATCTTTATGCAATTATATAACCCTCCGTTCAACCCTTGTACACTATATATATACACAACATATATACTTACTCGATACACATATGTATATTCTTTATATATATATATATATATATATATATATATATATATATATATATATATATATATATATATATATATATATATATATATATATATATATATATATTCGTTATACGTCGTACGTGCTCTTCACATATACATCGTACGAATACACGGGTCTTACATGTATGCGAAAATACATTTCTTTATATATTTGTAAAAACAACGACAAGTTTCTTAGTCAAACGGGTCATTAAAATAAATAACTTTAGCATTTACATTCAGTTAATACCTAAAACATGTCATTAGATTGTTTCGTTTAAACATACCCGTGATTTCACAACCTCTCTTTTCGTACCGCTAGGGATGCTTAACGCCACTTCGCCAACTGGCGTTACCTGCGCTTTCGTGTCTCTCAGTGTGGTCATCACTGGGTGTTTTCGAGCAGCAAGGCTTACACCCATTCGCATTAGTTCATCCAAAGTTCCTTAACCTTTTGCACGAATTATTGAATAAGCGATCTTCCTATCAAGGTTAAGGAGTCAACTGAGCATCTCAACGACGGGATTGAATACCCAGATCGAATCAGAGTTAGTCATTCAGATAGTGACTGGCTTTTTTTAGCTATGCATTACACACCTCATGTGGTTCTAACTTTCAACAGCGTAGAACACATTATGAGAGATGTTGAAGGGGGCTGGTTGCTCCGTTATATGCATGTTAATGGGGCAAGTATGTTTCTCGGTTTTGGCCTAATATTGATCATATATCCCATGTTCGTATGGTGGCGCGATGTTCTACGTGAATCCACGATGGATCTTGTAATTTCGATAGAAATTACTCTATACAAAAGAATTTTTTTTTTTGGAATATTAAAATACAATTATTATATAAAAGTTGTACAATATACTTTAAAATTTGGGTGTTCTGTAGAAGATATTACAATTTAGGAGAGATTAGCATTTTCTTTTATAAAAGATTTCGTATTATTTTTTAATTAAATTAATATAAAATTATGACATTATCATTATGAAAATTAAATAAAAATTAGCTTAATGATGACATCATCATTTTAGAGTTTTATATGACTATATAGATATCGAAATCAGTTACATATAGATTTATGAGTTACGTATATCCTCTTATCTTTATGAAACTAAGAGTATTACTATATTATATGTTAATTTAGGAAAATTTGGAAAAAATGTTAAAGTAACACGCAATTTTACCGATTTATATATATTTATTATTATTATTATCTTTAATTTATGAAGTTATTTTAGGAAGTTATTTTATAAAGTTACTATTATTTTATTCAGGTAAATAAGAAAATAACACATGTGATTATTTAATTCAGTTTAATTAAGAAAATGACACGTATGTTTATTTAATTCAGCTTAATTGAGAAAATAATATGCAGGATTATTTGCACACGCTTTGTCTAATGTATAGAAGATAGATACATAGATTCGGAACTCTTGATGGGTTTTTGTAAACATCAAAGGTTCTCGACAGTGGCGAGTGTAGGTGAAGATCCCCGGGGTCCCGTGACACCACTAGTTTTCCGAAATTTATCACAAAATTTTTATTTTTATTTATAGGACACCACTAAATGTAATAATGGGACCCCATAAATTTTTAGAGATTATAGTTTAATAGTTTGGACTACTAAAGTGATTGAAATTAACCCACTTATGATATGATTTTTATAGTATGAGCCATTGAATATTATAAAAATAAACAAATCCTTGTCCAATTCTAATTCTTTTTGACTTCCTTCTACATCACAATTTCTTACGGTTCTATCTTTAATCCTTCATCCTAGGGATGTAAATGGATCGGATATGGATCGAGTGAGGACGTGAAGCCATATCCATATCCATATAGTTTTTGTTCATCCATATCAGTATCCATATCCATTTAAATTTAGTTCATCAATCTATAGCCATATTTAGTAGATTAAGTGGGTTAATAGATATCCGTTGGATATTTAAGAAATCTTACAATATTTTCAAATATATAATGAAATTAAAAGTGTAATATAACATTACATAATTTACAATTCTTCCACCAGAATGTGTAATGTTTGTCCAAGAATGAATATAATTTATTAAATTTACTATCAAACATATATTATGACAACGTGTAATTTTTATGCTGAGATATACATGTTTTTACTGTGAATACTAATGGTGAATGCATTATATGGTTGCAAGTAAGATGTATGTGTAGTGGTAAATATATTTGTAATAGTTATTGTATATAAATCTCTAATCTCATCACTCATAACTACTTAACTTATTCTTTTTAAAAAAGTCATGGGAAACTGCAATTTTACAGCTAATGTTAATGTCATGTGATTCATATTGATAATAGGTTATAAAATTGCAATTTAAAATTTTTATTGTAAAATTGCTACTGTATAGGTCATTGGCTAAAATAATATTTTAAAATTGCTAATGTATAGGCCATTGCTACTTTAAAATTGCAAACTGTATGTGCCATTAATTGTTACTGCATATGAACAACTTTATATTTTGCGAGTATTATTCAATTTTTTGTTTGTGTTTTGGGTGCGACCCGACCCGATTTAACCTGACACGTTTAATATTTTGTGCAAAAAAATTATCAAATAAATTTGGGACTCCATTGAGTTTTGATACTAGAATCGCCACTGGTTCGAACAATATAAGTACAATACGGCTAATTTTTGTGATGGGTTGAATACTCGAAGCCGAAAAGGTTCTAGAACAAGTTCCTGTTAAAACATATTCTCAAAGGATTATACAAATCTTATATGGAAAACTAAAAGACAGATAAGGTTATGAAAGATTTTACTAAATGCGGATTAATCAGAATATCTCTAAAAGCTAGTTGTTATTAACGCACTATATTCACAACAGATGGTTAGGTTACGTGTATTCCTTCAGGTTCTCAAAGTTAAAATAACAGTAAGATTCAAAAAGTATTCTATTACCCGATGATTTATGATCTACTGTGAGTTACGTTACCGCTAAATGTAATTTAATTTCTCTCACCTTTTAATAAAAAAAATTGTGAACCTCACAGGTATCACCGCTAAAAACGCCGCAAAATATCAAAAGCGGCTAGCAAAAAACGCAACAAATTCAACGCAAAAACTCTATAATGGCGTTTTTCATGACTAAAAGTGGCCCTTTATTGCGGCGCTAAAGACGTTATTTCCTTTAGTGAGAGTAAGAATACTTCCTTTTTCTAAACAAGAAACACTTTATTCATTTAATTTTGTCAACGATATATCTAGCGGTATCGAAATATGATTTTGATGGGTCTTAAAGACAGTTGACTGTGTCTCGATCATACAGAACTCGATCATAAGAACCAGAAATTGAAAAATGGTGTTTTCCTTTAAGATTTAGCCGCCATTTAAAGTGCCCCATTGTTTACGGATATATTCTTTTGTATCTGGTGAAACCTTCCAACCAGATGGTACATATTCTCTTTATTCTTCAAACTTCAAAATTAAAAGTTTTCATTCCAAAGGTAGAACACATATATAAAGTTACAATAACCCAAAAAAAAAAAAAAAACAAACAAACAAAAAAAAGTTACAATTGGAAAATTAAATCAATGCCAACATCATTTTTGTAATATAATCTGCCCACTTTCTATTAATATAAAACATTTCTGATCATTTATTAATTTATATAAAATAACAGCTAAAGAACCATCAAAGAAAGCCATATAATAGATTTACAATCCAAGTTTATCATGATAAATGTTAATTACTGGTTGATGAAAGCCTTGACTTGAGAGATCAACTCGTTGGTTCGGGTACGAGCCATTGGGTAGTTTTGTAGAACATGAAACGCATGTCCAACGTCTTTGTGAATAACAGATTGCACACGCGCACCAGCGCTAGCAAGAACAGTAGTGAACTCCAAATTTCTATCTTTCAATATGTCTAACTCGGCTACACAAACCATTACCTTGAAAATTCTCATATCACTTAAGTTTGGTGCACCTTTAGCGAGAGGGTTACAAAAAGGGTGGTCTCGTTTAAACCCTAGTGGGAGCACAAGCCGCCAATATGTATCAGAAGACGAAAGTGTTAATGCAGAGTATACCGGTTGCATAGAATGCTTCTCGGAAGTAGTTCTTGATTCTCCCCCGAAAAAGGGTTGAATCAAAATAATCCCTTGTGGCAATAAGATCGACCTAGACACTAGTCGTGATGCAACATGGTACGCGATATTCCCACCAGCACTATCACCAGCTAAATACAATTTTGAAAAATCGCAACATTTAAGCTCATTAATGGTTCCCTTCAAAGAGTCTTGTTTTAGCCACATAACGGCGTTGACCCCGTCGTCATAGGCAACTGGGAGCCGGTTTTCAGGGGCGAGACGATAATTTACAGATACAACAACGCAACATGTAACACGTGCAAGATTTGTCAAGAAATCATGGTAACAAGCCCATGCAGCCGACCCCACACAAAATCCTCCTCCGTGAAAATAAACGATAACCGGCAGTTTTAATGAAAACCGCCTGTTATCAGGGGCATACAAACGTGCCCACAAATTAGTAAACGTGTTTATCATAACATCTCTGGCTATTACGTCGAGCTCCGAAGGTACCATGCAAGAAACATGAGGTACAATCGGAGGTCTCTCGACGTGACCATCTTTGTGAACTCGTATTAACCCATTGATCTCTTCAACAACCGAGTTATGGTTCGATCGTTGAAAATTGGTTGACCTTTGACTTAATGATATTGTAGCCATTTAACTAGTGAGAAGTGAAGTATTTGTAGTTGGTGATATGAAATGCGATTGAGAACTCTATATATAAACCAACTTGAATTCCTAAAAATGTTTGGACATTTTGTCGTTATCATAATCTAATGTCATTACTGATAGTCAACGGTATAGACGAATCAAAATCTCGTGTTATCTTATCGGATAGCAGCCACCATATCCTACCAATTGGTCCAACATTTAAATTCACACGATGTATTAGATCTAATTGATACTAATGAACGATCGATATATGATGAAAACAAACTTTTGTTTAATAATGGAATAATTTAACTTTGAGGGTATTAGTTCGAGTATCATCGTGACAGACAGTTACACCTTGACAAAACAAATGAAGTAAATAATCATGTTGACTAAATATACTACTCACGAGCCTAGCTCAGTGGTATATTGAGGTTGCGTAACGTATTGCATTTGAATCTCGTGAGGGTTTTTCTCAGTTGGTTGCGTACTTTCTCGACGCGGGTGTCGTGGTTTCCTCACAACAAGTGGCATGGATATAGTCAGATGAGCAGCTCCACTTCAGGTGAGGCCCGTCAATAACTCCCTAACCGTTGTTAAAAAAAATATTAGAATAATTTAAGAATTGATAATATGTTAAACCGTGTGAAACTAGGTACTTACATTTAAATCCGGGAAAGAGTTTATGTCAATCTATGTGTTAGAATGTAGAAACCAACAAAGGAGTCAAATTACCTATTTTGGTAATTTGACTTTTAGGGATCGAAAAGCTAGTTCATCACTTCCCGTTTGAGACATGTCACAAGGTAAACAAGCAGCCAATTCAACGGTTCACTGCAATAACTTTTCAGCAAGACTTCCTCATTTGTACATGGGGGTTCCAAAGTTGTATTGGAGCCATCCCATAATAAGAAATAGCTGTTATGATGTTTTGTGTAAAAACACTAGTCACTTGTAAACTTAGAAAAATTCAGATTGTAACAATAACTTATTATCAACACAAATCGATCTTATTATCAATCATATTCTTATCAATTTAACATGGTATCAGAGCTGAAGGTATCGAACCATTGATCAAAATACTTCTATGGCTCAATCATCTACCAAGAACATAGCTGCCATGTCCAAAGTTGACGGTAGCTCAGGATTGAACCAAGCTGCCATGTCAATTGTGGACGGTAGTGTAACACCCCAGCTTAACATGACCACAATATTGTTCGCTTTGCCCGCAGGCGCACGACTTTTTCTTGGCGACCACACACGAGAAGCACTTTCCCAGGAGGTCACCCATCCTGGTAGTGCTCTCGCCTGAGCACGCTTAACTGCAGCGTACTCACACATCTGCTCTGCCTGTGGTCCCAAAACGCGTTGTGTCATTTAAGCGTGAGTATTACCTTATAATCCCATGATCACTCATTTAACACCCTAGGCAAATCCCACATCGCCCACGAACATGAGTGATCATGGGATTATAAGGTAATACTCACGCTTAAATGATACAACGCGTTTTGGGACCACAGGCAGAGCAGATGTGTGAGTACGCTGTAGTTAAGCGTGCTCGGGCGAGAGCACTACCAGGATGGGTGACCTCCTGGGAAAGTGCTTCTCGTGTGTGGTCGCCAAGAAAAAGCTGTGCGCCTGCAGGCAAAGCGGACAATATTGTGGTCATGTTAAGCTGGGGTGTTATAGAAAGCACTGGGACCAGCGTTAACATTCCGTTAAAGGGATTTTTGATGGGGTGTTACAGGTAGCAAGTTCAATAACCCACAAAATGAAAGAACATACCTGAATGTTCTGTGTCAAATATCAACCATCGCCAAAACTGAAAACACCGTTACAAATCATCATCGACCACCACAACCATTGAACTGTGTCTATTGTAGAAGATTACATCACACTGTAATCAACTGTTTCGAGCTTACCGGTTATCCCAAATGGTGGAATAAACAGGAGCACAACTGAGTTAAGATAATGGGAGCAGAGGCAGATGGCGGCCACCATGAGGTTACCGGCAACAACACCTTGAAATCATCTCAAAAATCAAACAGAGGTACTTTAATTCTTAGCTGTGTAGATCAATCATACAAATTTTCCAAATGGGTGAGGGTGAAATCCTCAAATCCTAAGGCCATGTACACACAACAATCGACCAATTTGATAAGGGAAAATCCCAAATCAGTCAAAGAAAACCATAATAGGTTTAATTGCCTTCAAACGATTGAAGAAGAAGAAGGGTTAAAACCTTCTCTTCAATCAATTTCACCAAATCTTTATTTGTTGCAAAGACCGATCGATGTTAGCAGGAAGGGGGGAAATCCCTTGATAGTGCTCCAAATGAACATATGTTTAGTCACAATATCATCCCGATATGTAAAGTTTTTAGTTGTAATTATTCTATTTTTAAGTTGTAATCGTTTAAATAAATAAATGTGAAGACGAAGCACGAAGATTAAAGAATTGAAGAAAAAGTGTCACTAAAGCCTGAAAAGTGCCACTAAAGCCATAGTGCACTCAAAAGTGCCACTAAAAGTGAGTTAAAGGAAAATAATTTTTTGTGCAAATTACAAATTGCAAAACGCAAAGTACAAGATATCTATGCGTACGAAAGGACGTTCGAAAATCCGAAACCGAGACATAAACCGACCATCAACGCGTGAGACAATGGACCTAAAATTACAAGTCAACATTGCACAAGAATATAATATAATATATATATAATTATATAAAATTATATATATTATATTATATATTAATTTAATCAAAGCCGCCCACATTTTAAACTCAAAGTAAGCTGTCATAGCTGGCCATGCAATCGCATGGCCAGGAAGAAGGAAAAGCATGCGATCGCATGAGCCTTAGAGGCTGGCCACATCTATAAATTGGAACGTTTTCTGGTCGAAATAGACACACACCTCAATTTTCTTTCTTCCTCTGTAAAGAATTATATATATTTATATTTATAATTTAAAGTTTAAATTAAGTTTAATAATAATTGGGTTAATGTAAGAAATGTGTTAAGGTTTTTTAAGTCGGAACTCTGTCCGTGTAACGCTACGCGATAAATAATCACTGTAAGCTATGTTCTTCCTTTTTAAATTAATGTCTCGTAACTAAGTTATTATTATGCTTATTTGAGCTGAAGTAATCGTGATGTTGGGCTAAATATTAAGATGGGGTTATTGGATTTTGTACCATAATTAGGGTTTGGACAAAAGACCGACACTTGTGAACATTGGACTATTGACTATTAATAGGTAAGGGGTATTGTCTAATTGAATGACAACTCATTGGAATCTATCGAACCTATCTTCAAATTAGTTAATCTAATAATTATTAAATTGATTACGAATGTCCTATTTAGTGACGTTTATACGACATCGTTTACAATCATTTAGTTAATCAATTGGATTGGGTAATTGATTATTCATTATGGCCAAGTGAATAAATTAATCTATCATGGACTAATTAAAACAGGGGTTGATTACATAAAGTGACAACTGGTGTAATTGTTGACAGAAGTGATAAGTGCGTCACAGTTTAAATCCTTAATTAGTTGGACTATTTGACTTCGGGTATAAGGGTAATTTGACGAGGACACTCGCAATTTATATTTATGACCGATGAACTATTATGGACAAAAACTAGATAGACGTATCAAACAATCCAGGACAAAGGACAATTAACCCAGAGTAATAAATTAAAAACAAAACGTCAAACATCATGATTACGGAAGTTTAAATAAGCATAATTCTTTTATTTCATATTCTATCGCTATTTTATTTACTGTTATTTTATTTATCGTCATTTATTTATCGTTATTTATTTTACGCACTTTAATTATTGTCATTTATCTTTACGCTTAAAATATAAAATCGGCAAACCGATCACTAAACGGTAAAACTCCCCTTTTATAATAATAATAATATTACTTATATATATATTTATACAAATATAGTGTAAAATAAATATAGCGTTAAACTCAGCAGATCCCTGTGGAATGAACCGGACTTACTAAAAACTACACTACTGTACGATTAGGTACACTGCCTATAAGTTTTGTAGCAAGGTTTAGGTATATCCATTCAATAAATAAATAAATAACTTGTGTAAAATTGTATCGTATTTAATAGTATTTCGTAGTAAAATATAATCTATTTCGTACTACACCTCGCACACATCAAGTTTTTGGCGCCACTGCCGGGGACGCGAAAGCAAAACGCTATATTCTAAAAAAAAAATTAGTTTTTAAGCTATTTTTATAAAAATATATAAGTTTTAAAAAATATATATATAAAAGCATAAAAAAAAGAAAAATATATATCTATAATTTTTAAGTGTTTAAATTAAAAAGTTTACATTTTTTTATTTATTTTGTTAAAAATTTTAAAAACTAATAAGTAATTTTTTTAATAAGTTTTATTTAAATTACATATTATTTTCTATAAATTTTAAACTCAAAAAAAAAAATAATTAAATGAGTAAACAGGCTGAGAACTGTAGCAGCCCAAGATCTGAGCTGGATCCAGAAGCCATGCGATCGCATGGCCCAGACAGGTAGAACTCATGTGATCGCATGAGCCTGTCTGACAGGTCTGAATCCTCTGACGTACGGATTAGGGTTACGTTTTTAATTATTATTAATTAATTAATTAGTTAATTAGGGTTTATATTTAATAATAATTAGTTTTAGTTTATTTAATTTTTTATTTTTAAGTTTTAATTAATTTTATTAATTATAAAATTAATACTTTTATAAAATAATAATATAAAATTATATTTTTATAAAAATAAGTAATTTTATCATTTTTTGTCTCTTTTTATAAATTGAATATTTTTAACGTTTAATTCGTAATTTGTATTTTTATCGTTCGTAATTAGTTTTAAACTTAGTTTTTGCCGTAGTTCTTTTATATTTCTAGATTTTTAGGCTTTGCCGTAAAATCCCTTAAGTGCTTTTTCTTTAGATTAAGATTTAGGCGCTTTAGAATTTTTCGACGTCGCTTATATCTTTATATTTAATAGATTTTAGTGCCCTTCTAAGTAATTGCCGATTTTTATTTTAGAATTACATTTTTTAGTGCCTTTAGATTTAAGACTTTAGTTGCTACTTTTAAGTATTTAGTTTTTAGACTCTTAAGTTTAGAAGTTTTACTTTCTTTTTATTATTCGACTTTTGTTTTTCGACGTTTGTTTTTCACCGCTTATTTGTCGACGCGCTTTTTCTTTTTCATTTCTACGCTCTAGCTTTTAAGACATAGATTTTTATCTTCTTTAAACTTCAACGAAAAAAAATTATTTTAAGCGGTTAAATTGATAGACATCCAAATTTTCTGGTTCGTAGTAATAGTTGGATTTGTTAGTGGCGAGTTGTGGGCTTCCGATTTAAAGGGTCCTGGCTACCTGCTGCATCTATTGGCTATTAGAAACGTGGGCAAAATCAGAAAAGTCTATTAATTTGATAACTTTAATAATTTTTATCTTTATAACTAATAGGATATTCAGCGAATACACCGAGCAAAACGTTCACCACCTTTCATACATTCACCACCTGTAACTCAATCAAGACATCTAGCCAATATTATCGCCGTTGATTTTTCTTTAGAATCATCATCTAGTCGAACAAGTACTCCAATTCAAATTTTCGATAATCCATTTTTTGAACCCAACTTCACAATTGAGAACCCGGAGGATATTCAAGGACAATTCAGAGATCCTGAATCACTAATCATTCCTCCTGAACCACAAATTATACAACCAGAGATTGTCGAGGAAGAAACAATTAAATCAGAATCTTTTAGTGATTCAGATTCAACAAATTCAGTCATTGAAAATCAGGAACCTCTAAGTATGGAAGACCGAATGAGAGCCACACGTACTGGCCAAGGTCATGTAATTACTCAACCAGACATTAATGCACCAGATTACGAAATCAAAGGACAAATTCTACACATGGTAACTAATCAATGCCAATTTAGTGGTAC
Source organism: Rutidosis leptorrhynchoides (assembly GCF_046630445.1). Taxonomy (NCBI): domain Eukaryota; kingdom Viridiplantae; phylum Streptophyta; class Magnoliopsida; order Asterales; family Asteraceae; genus Rutidosis; species Rutidosis leptorrhynchoides. The sequence goes on from NC_092340.1 coordinate 125,885,291, forward strand.
GTCAAAAGAAGATCCAAACGAACATCTTCGAATCTTTAATAGGATTTGTACTATATTCAAAATCAGAGAAGTTGAGGATGAACAGATCTATCTCATGTTGTTTCCCTGGACTTTAAAAGAAGAAGCCAAAGATTGGTTAGAATCATTACCTGAAGGAGCGATTGATACATGTGATGTTTTAGTTGAAAATTTTCTTAAAAGATTCTTTCCGGCATCTAAAGCCGTGAGACTTCAAGGATAAATTGTTACGTTCACGCAAAAGTCAAATGAAACATTATATGAGGCGTGGACAAGATTCGGAAATTTGTTGAGAGGATGTCCTCAACATGGTTTAGACACTTATCAAATAGTACAAATATTCTACCAAGGTGTCGACGTTGCTACATGAAAAGACATCGACACAGCAGCGGGTGGTTCCATTATGAAGAAAACCGCAACCGAAGCTCACAAGATAATTGATAACACAGCTTCCCACTCTCATGAGTGGCACCAGGAAAAAGATATCTTTCATTCATCTAAAGTGGCTAGAGCCGATTCTAGCCATGACTTTGATTCAGTTTCCGCAAAAATAGATGCCTTCGAGAGACGAATGAAAAGATGACTAAAGATATTCACGCAGTACGAATCAGTTGTGAGCAATGCGGTGGACCACACTTAACAAAAGATTGTCACATTGAGCAAACGATGGAACAACGAGAGAATGTTTCCTACATGAACCAAAGGCCGGGAAATAATTATCAAAATAATTATCAACCGCCAAGGCAGAACTTCAATCGAAATCAAAGCATTCTTTACAATCCAAATGGACCCAACAATAACTCGTACAACCAACAAGGTCTGAATAACCAACCAACTCAAAACAACACTTTTAATCAACAAAGACCTAGCTTGTATAAACTACCACAACAAACCGAAGAGAAAAAGCCAAATCTAGAAGAAATGATGGCAAAGCTAATGGAATCTCAAACACAATTTATTACATCTCAAACCCAAACGAATGAGAGGTTTGATCAGTCATTAAGAACTCAACAAACTTCCATTTTGAATCTAGAAAAACACGTAGGTACTCTTGCTAGCATGATGAGTGAGAGAGAACAAGGAAAGCTACCGAGTAATACTGAAGTAAATCCTCAGAATGAGAATATTAATATGGTATCAACAAATTCTGAAAAACCAGCATCAGAAGATGGGAAGGTTTTTGATGTGAGTAACAATAAAGAAGTTACAACACCACCACCACCCGAGTATGTAAAGCCAGTGGTGGCACCATACAGACCACCCATCCCGTTTCCAAGAAAAGGAGTTGAGTATGAGCAAGTAATAGGTAATAAAGTTTGTGATGCCTCTGGAAAGAAGAAGAAGAATAAGAAAGTGCAAGAAAAAAAATCGTAAAAGTAAATCCGGTGAAGACAGTTCCACCAAAACTTCCACCCAGGTTGGGTGATACGGGAGAATTTATTGTTCCTTGTCTACTTAGTGATTGTGTCATGTATGATGCACTAGCAGATTTAGGTGCAAGTGTGAGTGTTATGCCTCTTTCATTATATAAGAGATTAGGAGTAGGTGAGTTAAGTCCAACAAAAATGAGTGTTTGACTCTTTGATCAAACCATTAGGAACCCAGTTGGAATCGCTGACAACCTACCCGTTCAAGTGGGTAATTTAACCTTTCTAGTCGAATTTATTGTTATTGACATAGAAGAGGACTCAAACATTCCTCTAATTTTAGGTCGACCATTCTTAGCATCCACCGGGGCGTTATTTGATGTAAGAGAGGGTAGAATGACACTTAGTGATGGTGACAAATCGGTCACCTTTGTGAGTCAAAAGGATAAATCTCCACCAACCAAAACCGTTGAACCAACAAAGACGATTGGCAAAAACCACATTGTTTTACCAACTCCAACGGTAGTGCTTAGCAATAATAAAATGCCTAAGGTGGGGAAGATGAATTAACACCTAATGATTACTTGATAACAAAGAACACCGTTATTGATACAAAATTAAATGACCCCATTATTAATAGTTCAATGAAGAAATTTATTAAACGGATTCGCGATGCTTGAACCAAGGGGAACTTTAAGTTATGTAACCGGTTAGTATCCAATCTATCGCCTAAAGAAAAGGCGAAACTAGTTGAATTTGTGGATATTACACAGGAATCCGACCAATGGCTTAAAGCAAAAGTCACCGATATGCAAGTGATTATGGTCCAAGAGAAATTGACGATGAAGTTAATCACAATTTTGACACCACAGCTACCTAAGTGTGGGGAGATTCAAATGTTATAAAAAGAAAATGCTGTCTAGAGTTAGTTGTTCTGTTCTCGTGTAGTTCCGAGAATGGAATCCGATTGGTCTTTTCCACTAGCAGACACTAAAGAACTAGTTTTCTCCTCCCATTCTGAATTTTTTTTATTTTGTAGGAAATTAATATGCATTTTAAATATAAGTTTTGTGTGAATTTAAAAACAAAATTTACTTTATTTCTTTAAATTTAAAAAAATGATTTCTAAAATTTGTCGTGAGTTAAAGACTAGGTCATGAAACCGAAATTGCTTTACCCAAGGGCGGGGCGAAAAATTTTATTATCATTATTTTAATATTATTGATCTAAAGTATGCCAAAAATATTATATGAATGTGGGATTATATACCAAATTTCAAAAATATGTATATATATGTTTGTAGTTTATCTTATGTACAAAACATGGTAAAATACGCATTTTCAAAAATTATCAAACAGTTCAAAAAAAAGCAACCATTTTTGAAGAAAAACATGTGTGATAAAACAACAAAAGTAATGAACAATGAGGCTCGCCATCTATCATTCTACGAGCTTTGTAATTACAAACTGGGTATTTTTAATTACTTTTCTACACTAATCACCCTCATGAATTTATAATTATAGTCTGATTTTCTGCAAATGAGGGCATTGCATGATTTCAAGTGTGGGGAAGGGTTATAAATTCTCTCGGGTTTGCACTTGGTTTATTTGCCAAATTTTGTGAAAAAACTAAATGAATTCAAAATCGTGTTTGTACATATTTATGAACGATAAAACTAGGTTATAATACCAAAATTATCGTTACCTCAGAAAGGACATAAATTGAGAAACAACCTAAAATGCTTAAATTCATTTAAAATGGAAAAGAGGAGAATAAAAAGGCAAAGAAAGAAATAAATAAAAGCCAAGTGTGGGGAGAATGTACCAAGTTTTTCAATTAAAAACTATCTATCACATGTTTCTGTAAAGTTATTGCAGGTGCTTTTGTTTTGGACAAAATTAACTGTTTTACCCGGTTTATTGTAATACATTTGAAAGAAAAGATGAATCTACACGATGAATCAATTCTATCATTAGAAGGAAGTAAAGTCTTCCGAAAAAGAAATGCGCTTCTTAATTTAGGTCGGAAAGTTGTCATCCAGACCAGTTGTAGAGTCTACGAAAAACCTTGAAAAGTTTTCTCGAAAATCAGCTGGAAATCCACGGACCTCAGCATCAAACAGGGTCGCCAAGTGTTCAGACTTATCCTAACCATGAGAGGATCTGTCTCGTAAAATGGGGAGGGTGCCGTGCAAATTAGCTTGATAAGACTAATGAATCAGACCCCCCAGAAAGGATAATCTCCTTAAAAGATTAAAAATCAGCTTTTAAGCCTGATATTACTCAATCCTTGAGATTGACCTTAAAGATTGAGAATTACAAACTCATAGAATTCGATTATATCTAAACTCGAGCTTGAACGAGAAAATATTTTGATAAAAATTAAAACAGATTTGTTTTCTGAAAACCTATTTTCAATACGTTCATTACCATTGAACGTAAAATCCTGAGAATTCATCAGAATTCATTAGGTCACCTGAACCAAATCGGGTGTCAACCGTAAGAACGGTGGTTACATAGCATGGTCGAACACAGTGTAGTGACCCGAACTTTTCCATGTTTATATATATTAATTGAGATTGATATTTACATGATTAAATGTTTCCAACATGTTAAGCAATCAAACTTGTTAAGACTTGATTAATTGAAATAGGTTTCATATAGACAATTGACCACCCAAGTTGACCGGTGATTCACGAACGTTAAAACTTGTAAAAAAAACTATATGATGACATATATATGGTTATATATATAGTTAACATGATATTATGATAAGTAAACATATCATTAATTATATTAACAATGAACTACATATGTAAAAACAAGACTACTAACTTAATGATTTTGAAACGAGACATATATGTAACGTTTATCGTTGTAACGACATTTAATGTATATATATCATATTAAGAGATATTCGTACATCATAATATCATGATAATATAATAATTTAAAATCTCTTTTGATATTATAAACATTGGGTTAACAACATTTAACAAGATCGTTAATCTAAAGGTTTCAAAACAACACTTACATGTAACGACTAACGATGACTTAACGACTCAGTTAAAATGTATATACATGTAGTGTTTTAATATGTATTTATACACTTTTGAAAGACTTAAATACACTTATCAAAATACTTCTACTTAACAAAAATGCTTACAATTACATTCTCGTTCAGTTTCATCAACAATTCTACTCGTATGCACCCGTATTCGTACTCGTACAATACACAGCTTTTAGATGTATGTACTATTGGTATATACACTCCAATGATCAGCTCTTAGCAGCCCATGTGAGTCACCTAACACATGTGGGAACCATCATTTGGCAACTAGCATGAAATATCTCATAAGATTACAAAAATATGAGTAATCATTCATGACTTATTTACATGAAAACAAAATTACATATCCTTTATATCTAATCCATACACCAACGACCAAAAACACCTACAAACACTTTCATTCTTCAATTTTCTTCATCTAATTGAACTCTCTCAAGTTCTATCTTCAAGTTCTAAGTGTTCTTCATAAATTCCAAAAGTTCTAGTTTCATAAAATCAAGAATACTTTCAAGTTTGCTAGCTCACTTCCAATCTTGTAAGGTGATCATCCAACCTCAAGAAATCTTTGTTTCTTACAGTAGGTTATCATTCTAATACAAGGTAATAATCATATTCAAACTTTGGTTCAATTTCTATAACTATAACAATCTTATTTCAAGTGATGATCTTACTTGAACTTGTTTTCGTGTCATGATTTTGCTTCAAGAACTTTGAGCCACCCAAGGATCCATTGAAGCTAGATCCATTTTTCTCTTTTCCAGTAGGTTCATCCAAGGAACTTAAGGTAGTAATGATGTTCATAACATCATTCGATTCATACATATAAAGCTATCTTATTCGAAGGTTTAAACTTGTAATCACTAGAACATAGTTTAGTTAATTCTAAACTTGTTCGCAAACAAAAGTTAATCCTTCTAACTTGACTTTTAAAATCAACTAAACACATGTTCTATATCTATATGATATGCTAACTTAATGATTTAAAACCTGGAAACACGAAAAACACCGTAAAACCAGATTTACGCCGTCGTAGTAACACCGCGGGCTGTTTTGGGTTAGTTAATTAAAAACTATGATAAACTTTGATTTAAAAGTTGTTATTCTGAGAAAATGATTTTTATTATGAACATGAAACTATATCCAAAAATTATGGTTAAACTCAAAGTGGAAGTATGTTTTCTAAAATGGTCATCTAGACGTCGTTCTTTCGACTGAAATGACTACCTTTACAAAAACGACTTGTAACTTATTTTTCCGACTAGAAACCGATACTTTTTTTTGTTTAGATTCATAAAATAGAGTTCAATATGAAACCATAGCAATTTGATTCACTCAAAACGAATTTAAAATGAAGAAGTTATGGGTAAAACAAGATTGGATAATTTTTCTCATTTTAGCTACGTGAAAATTGGTAACAAATCTATTCCAACCATAACTTAATCAACTTGTATTATATATTATGTAATCTTGAGATACCATAGACACGTATACAATGTTTCGACCTATCATGTCGACACATCTGTATATATTTCGGAACAACCATAGACACTCTATATGTGAATGTTGGAGTTAGCTATACAGGGTTGAGGTTGATTCCAAAATATATATAGTTTGAGTTGTGATCAATACTGAGATACGTATACACTGGGTCGTGGATTGATTCAAGATAATATTTATCGATTTATTTCTGTACATCTAACTGTGGACAACTAGTTGTAGGTTACTAACGAGGACAGCTGACTTAATAAACTTAAAACATCAAAATATATTAAAAGTGTTGTAAATATATTTTGAACATACTTTGATATATATGTATATATTGTTATAGGTTCGTGAATCAACCAGTGGCCAAGTCTTACTTCCCGACGAAGTAAAAATCTGTGAAAGTGAGTTATAGTCCCACTTTTAAAATCTAATATTTTTGGGATGAGAATACATGCAGGTTTTATAAATGATTTACAAAATAGACACAAGTACGTGAAACTACATTCTATGGTTGAATTATCGAAATCGAATATGCCCCTTTTTATTAAGTCTGGTAATCTAAGAATTAGGGAACAGACACCCTAATTGACGCGAATCCTAAAGATAGATCTATTGGGCCTAACAAACCCCATCCAAAGTACCGGATGCTTTAGTACTTCGAAATTTATATCATATCCGAAGGGTGTCCCGGAATGATGGGGATATTCTTATATATGCATCTTGTTATTGTCGGTTACCAGGTGTTCACCATATGAATGATTTTTATCTCTATGTATGGGATGTGTATTGAAATATGAAATCTTGTGGTCTATTGTTACGATTTGATATATATAGGTTAAACCTATAACTCACCAACATTTTTGTTGACGTTTAAAGCATGTTTATTCTCAGGTGAATATTAAGAGCTTCCGCTGTTGCATACTAAAATAAGGACAAGATTTGGAGTCCATGTTTGTATGATATTGTGTAAAAACTGCATTCAAGAAACTGATTTCGATGTAACGTATTTGTATTGTAAACCATTATGTAATGGTCGTGTGTAAACAGGATATTTTAGATTATCATTATTTGATAATCTACGTAAAGCTTTTTAAACCTTTATTTATGAAATAAAGGTTATGGTTTGTTTTAAAAATGAATGCAGTCTTTGAAAAACGTCTCATATAGAGGTCAAAACCTCGCAACGAAATCAATTAATATGGAACGTTTTTAATCAATAAGAACGGGACATTTCAGTTGGTATCCGAGCGTTGGTCTTAGAGAACCAGAATTTTTCATTAGTGTGTCTTATCGAGTTTGTTAGGATGCATTAGTGAGTCTGGACTTCGACCGTGTTTACTTGAAAAATGATTGCTTAACAAATTTTGTTGGAAACTATATATTTTTAACATGTGAATATTATGTGATATATTAATCTCTTAACGCGTTTGATATTATGTGATAGATGTCTACCTCTAGAACAAGTCCCATTGACTCACCTAATAATAATGAAGAGTCAAATGTAAATTGGAATGATTCGTGGACTGATTCACAAGTTCCCGAAGAGGAACCGGAAGAAGAGTCGGAACCGGAAGAAGAATCGGAACCGAAAGAAGAATCGGAACCGGATGAAGAAATAGAACCGGTGGGGGAAATAATAAAACGGTTAAGTAAAAGAAAATCCTCAACCAACCGACCAAGGTTAATTATGGTCAATGGTGTTTCCGCCAAGGAAGCAAAATATTGGGAGGATTACCAATTCTCCGATGAATCGGATTCTGACGAGAATTCCGATGATGTTATAGAAATTACCCCAACTGAATTTAAAAAGGCAAAAGAAAATAATAGGGGAAAGGGCATAAAAATAGAGAAATCTAATTCCAACCCCGATGAACTTTATATGTATCGTCAACGCCCGAAGTCCTTAAGTTGTAACAATGACCCGGGAACCTCTAAACCACCAGGTTTTTCTAAACCAATGTGGACAACGACGGCTCGTATTAGGGGAACATCATATATCCCTAGAAACTTGGCAAAACGAACCAAAACCGAAGAAGAAGAAACGAGCGAGTCGGAATAAGATAGTTGTATTCGTGTGGTGTAATATATGTAATATAGTGTTCGTATGCTTTATGATATATGTAAAAATTGCTTGTATTAATAAGTATTTTTTATGAATCTAACTCTTGTCTATTTTACAGTTTAAAAACACAAAATGGATAGACAATCCAATATTTTAAGAGACCTACCCGGAGACATGATTGATGAAATCTTGTCTAGAGTCGGCCAGAATTCCTCGGCACAACTATTTAAGGCGAGATCAGTTTGTAAGACATTCGAAGAACGTTCCAAGAATGTCTTGGTTTATAAGAGACTTTCGTTTGAAAGATGGGGGATATCACATTGGGAAACCCATAAGTTACGATGTGTTTACTTTGACGCATATATTGCGGGGAACCCAAATGCTATTTTACGCAACGGGTTAAGAAATTATTTTGACTCAATATATCCGAATATTGGACTTCGTGATTTAGAAAAAGCGGCTAACATGCAACATAAAGAAGCATGTTATGCTTACGGATTAGTAATGTTCGCTTCTCACCAAAGTGAGAACAAGAACATCGGGCTACAACTATTAAACAAAACGTTTCCACAAGTGACGGAGTCGGTAATTGGGGTAAGAAATGAGGTTTTTAGATTATTACGGGACTGTTGGACATTACGTAACCCTCGTCCCTTTGATGACGTTACAACACGCTGTCTTATCAACGGCCATAACGGTTATGTTGCACAAGACCAAGGATGGGAAGTAGTCCTAGTAAAACCAGAATGCATGACTTGTTTCTGGACGTATGAATTACGTGTCTTTATTGCCTTTGCTGAACGACTTGTGTACTAGCTAGAATTGTCTTCACAACTATCTTGTATCAAAGTTATTATGTGCTATATTTCATGCTTTATGTAAAATAAGCGGTATTGTAAGTTTGTAAAATATTGTATAAAAGTTTGAACGCGAAATATTATTACAATCAGTTTTTCATATAGAATTGTAGTAGTTGAATTGTATATTAGCTACTAAGTATGAACTTAACGGGTAGGTACTACCCGAATTTAAACTTATAAAACGCTAATATGAAGAAAAAGCTTTTATAAATGAGTTCATATTATGCTACGAAATACTATTAACTACTCTTAATATTCTGTATGATTAACTTGTTCCATTTAACTATTTTGAAGGAAATGGCACCGACTACTCGACACACCGTGAATATGAATGAAGAGGAATTCCGTACTTTTCTAGGTTCAAACATAGCCGCAGTACAGGCTGCGCTACATACCAACAATAACCTTGGATCTAGCAGTACAGGAAATCGTGTAGGATGCACCTACAAAGAATTCACTGCCTGCAAACCTTTGGAATTTGATGGAACCGAAGGACCGATCGGATTGAAACGGTGGACCGAGAAGGTTGAATCGGTGTTTGCCATAAGTAAGTGTACTGAAGAGGACAAAGTGAAGTACGCTACGCATACCTTCACAGGTTCTGCGTTAACATGGTGGAATACCTATCTAGAGCAAGTGGGACAAGATGATGCGTACGCACTACCGTGGTCAGCATTCAAGCACTTGATGAACGAGAAGTACCGTCCCAGAACCGAGGTCAATAAGCTCAAGACAGAACTTAGAGGGTTACGAACCCAAGGATTTGATATTACCACATACGAAAGACGATTCACAGAATTGTGCCTATTGTGTCCGGGAGCATTCGAAGATGAGGAAGAGAAGATCGACGCGTTTGTGAAAGGATTACCGGAAAGAATCCAAGAAGATATAAGTTCACACGAGCCCGCCTCCATACAACAGGCATGTAGAATGGCTCACAAACAAGTGAACCAGATTGAAGAAAGAATTAAAGAACAGACTGCTGAAGAGGCCAATGTGAAGCAAGTCAAAAGAAAGTGGGAGGAAAACGGTGATAAGAGTCACCAATACAACAACAACAGCAATTACAACAATAATCGCAACAATTATCCCAACAATCGCAACATCAATCGCAACTACAACAAACGGCCCAACAACAACAACAACAACAACAACAACAACAACAGCAACTACAACAATCATCCCAACAACAATAATAACCGCAACAACAACAACAATCAGAAGCAGCTATGCCAAAGGTGTGAAAAGAATCACTCGGGGTTCTGCACCAAATTTTGCAACAAGTGTAAAAGAAATGGTCATAGCGCGGCGAAGTGTGAGGTCTACGGACCAGGGGTTAATAGAACGAAAGGAACAAATGGTGTCGGAACGAGTAATGGCGGAGCAAGTAGTGTCGGAGCAAGTTATGCCAATGTAGTTTGTTATAAATGTGGAAAACCAGGCCACATTATTAGAAATTGCCCGAACCAGGAGAACACGAATGGACAAGGCCGTGGAAGAGTTTTCAATATTAATGCGGTAGAGGCACAGGAAGACCCGGAGCTTGTTACGGGTACGTTTCTTATTGAAAATAAATCTGCTTACGTTTTATTTGATTCGGGTGCGGATAGAAGCTATATGAGTAGAGATTTTTGTGCTAAATTAAGTTGTCCATTGACGCCTTTGGATAGTAAATTTTTACTCGAATTAGCAAATGGTAAATTAATTTCAGCAGATAATATATGTCGGAATCGAGAAATTAAACTGGTTAGCGAAACATTTAAGATTGATTTGATACCAGTAGAGTTAGGGAGTTTTGATGTGATAATCGGTATGGACTGGTTGAAAGAAGTGAAAGCGGAGATCGTTTGTTACAAAAATGCAATTCGCATTATACGAGAAAAAGGAAAACCCTTAATGGTGTACGGAGAAAAGGGCAACACGAAGCTACATCTTATTAGTAATTTGAAGGCACAAAAACTAATAAGAAAAGGTTGCTATGCTGTTCTAGCACACATCGAGAAAGTACAAACTGAAGAAAAGAGCATCAATGATGTTCCCATTGCAAAAGAATTTCCCGATGTATTTCCGAAAGAATTACCGGGATTACCCCCACATCGATCCGTTGAATTTCAAATAGATCTTGTACCAGGAGCTGCACCAATAGCTCGTGCTCCTTACAGACTCGCACCCAGCGAGATGAAAGAACTGCAAAGCCAATTACAAGAACTTTTAGAGCGTGGTTTCATTCGACCAAGCACATCACCGTGGGGAGCTCCTGTTTTGTTTGTCAAGAAGAAAGATGGTACATTCAGGTTGTGTATCGACTACCGAGAGTTGAACAAACTTACCATCAAGAACCGCTACCCACTACCGAGAATTGACGACTTATTTGATCAACTACAAGGCTCGTCTGTTTATTCAAAGATTGACTTACGTTCCGGGTATCATCAAATGCGGGTGAAAGAAGATGATATTCCAAAGACTGCTTTCAGAACACGTTACGGTCATTACGAGTTTATGGTCATGCCGTTTGGTTTAACTAATGCACCAGCTGTGTTCATGGACCTTATGAACCGAGTGTGTGGACCATACCTTGACAAGTTTGTCATTGTTTTCATTGATGACATACTTATTTACTCAAAGAATGACCAAGAACACGGTGAACATTTGAGAAAGGTGTTAGAAGTATTGAGGAAGGAAGAATTGTACGCTAAGTTTTCAAAGTGTGCATTTTGGTTGGAAGAAGTTCAATTCCTCGGTCACATAGTGAACAAAGAAGGTATTAAGGTGGATCCGGCAAAGATAGAAACTGTTGAAAAGTGGGAAACCCCGAAAACTCCGAAACACATACGCCAGTTTTTAGGACTAGCTGGTTACTACAGAAGGTTCATCCAAGACTTTTCCAGAATAGCAAAACCCTTGACTGCATTAACGCATAAAGGGAAGAAATTTGAATGGAAGGATGAACAAGAGAAAGCGTTTCAGTTATTGAAGAAAAAGCTAACTACGGCACCTATATTGTCATTGCCTGAAGGGAATGATGATTTTGTGATTTATTGTGATGCATCAAAGCAAGGTCTCGGTTGTGTATTAATGCAACGAACGAAGGTGATTGCTTATGCGTCTAGACAATTGAAGATTCACGAACAAAATTATACGACGCATGATTTGGAATTAGGCGCGGTTGTTTTTGCATTAAAGACTTGGAGGCACTACTTATATGGGGTCAAAAGTATTATATATACCGACCACAAAAGTCTTCAACACATATTTAATCAGAAACAACTGAATATGAGGCAGCGTAGGTGGATTGAATTATTGAATGATTACGATTTTGAGATTCGTTACCACCCGGGGAAGGCAAATGTGGTAGCCGATGCCTTGAGCAGGAAGGATAGAGAACCCATTCGAGTAAAATCTATGAATATAATGATTCATAATAACATTACTACTCAAATAAAGGAGGCGCAACAAGGAGTTTTAAAAGAGGGAAATTTAAAGGATGAAATACCCAAAGGATCGGAGAAGCATCTTAATATTCAGGAAGACGGAACCCGGTATAGGGCTGAAAGGATTTGGGTACCAAAATTTGGAGATATGAGAGAAATGGTACTTAGAGAAGCTCATAAAACCAGATACTCAATACATCCTGGAACGGGGAAGATGTACAAGGATCTCAAGAAACATTTTTGGTGGCCGGGTATGAAAGCCGATGTTGCTAAATACGTAGGAGAATGTTTGACGTGTTCTAAGGTCAAAGCTGAGCATCAGAAACCATCAGGTCTACTTCAACAACCCGAAATCCCGGAATGGAAATGGGAAAACATTACCATGGATTTCATCACTAAATTGCCAAGGACTGCAAGTGGTTTTGATACTATTTGGGTAATAGTTGATCGTCTCACCAAATCAGCACACTTCCTGCCAATAAGAGAAGATGACAAGATGGAGAAGTTAGCACGACTGTATTTGAAGGAAGTCGTCTCCAGACATGGAATACCAATCTCTATTATCTCTGATAGGGATGGCAGATTTATTTCAAGATTCTGGCAGACATTACAGCAAGCATTAGGAACTCGTCTAGACATGAGTACTGCCTATCATCCACAAACTGATGGGCAGAGCGAAAGGACGATACAAACGCTTGAAGACATGCTACGAGCATGTGTTATTGATTTCGGAAACAGTTGGGATCGACATCTACCGTTAGCAGAATTTTCCTACAACAACAGCTACCATTCAAGCATTGAGATGGCGCCGTTTGAAGCACTTTATGGTAGAAAGTGCAGGTCTCCGATTTGTTGGAGTGAAGTGGGGGATAGACAGATTACGGGTCCGGAGATTATACAAGAAACTACCGAGAAGATCATTCAAATTCAACAACGGTTGAAAACCGCCCAAAGTCGACAAAAGAGCTACGCTGACATTAAAAGAAAAGATATAGAATTTGAAATTGGAGAGATGGTCATGCTTAAAGTTGCACCTTGGAAAGGCGTTGTTCGATTTGGTAAACGAGGGAAATTAAATCCAAGGTATATTGGACCATTCAAGATTATTGATCGTGTCGGACCAGTAGCTTACCGACTAGAGTTACCTCAACAACTCGCGGCTGTACATAACACTTTCCACGTCTCGAATTTAAAGAAATGTTTTGCTAAAGAAGATCTCACTATTCCGTTAGATGAAATCCAAATCAACGAAAAACTTCAATTCATCGAAGAACCCGTCGAAATAATGGATCGTGAGGTTAAAAGACTTAAGCAAAACAAGATACCAATTGTTAAGGTTCGATGGAATGCTCGTAGAGGACCCGAGTTCACCTGGGAGCGTGAAGATCAGATGAAGAAGAAATACCCGCATCTATTTCCAGAAGATTCGTCAACACCTTCAACAGCTTAAAATTTCGGGACGAAATTTATTTAACGGGTAGGTACTGTAGTGACCCGAACTTTTCCATGTTTATATATATTAATTGAGATTGATATTTACATGATTAAATGTTTCCAACATGTTAAGCAATCAAACTTGTTAAGACTTGATTAATTGAAATAGGTTTCATATAGACAATTGACCACCCAAGTTGACCGGTGATTCACGAACGTTAAAACTTGTAAAAAAAACTATATGATGACATATATATGGTTATATATATAGTTAACATGATATTATGATAAGTAAACATATCATTAATTATATTAACAATGAACTACATATGTAAAAACAAGACTACTAACTTAATGATTTTGAAACGAGACATATATGTAACGTTTATCGTTGTAACGACATTTAATGTATATATATCATATTAAGAGATATTCGTACATCATAATATCATGATAATATAATAATTTAAAATCTCTTTTGATATTATAAACATTGGGTTAACAACATTTAACAAGATCGTTAATCTAAAGGTTTCAAAACAACACTTACATGTAACGACTAACGATGACTTAACGACTCAGTTAAAATGTATATACATGTAGTGTTTTAATATGTATTTATACACTTTTGAAAGACTTAAATACACTTATCAAAATACTTCTACTTAACAAAAATGCTTACAATTACATTCTCGTTCAGTTTCATCAACAATTCTACTCGTATGCACCCGTATTCGTACTCGTACAATACACAGCTTTTAGATGTATGTACTATTGGTATATACACTCCAATGATCAGCTCTTAGCAGCCCATGTGAGTCACCTAACACATGTGGGAACCATCATTTGGCAACTAGCATGAAATATCTCATAAGATTACAAAAATATGAGTAATCATTCATGACTTATTTACATGAAAACAAAATTACATATCCTTTATATCTAATCCATACACCAACGACCAAAAACACCTACAAACACTTTCATTCTTCAATTTTCTTCATCTAATTGAACTCTCTCAAGTTCTATCTTCAAGTTCTAAGTGTTCTTCATAAATTCCAAAAGTTCTAGTTTCATAAAATCAAGAATACTTTCAAGTTTGCTAGCTCACTTCCAATCTTGTAAGGTGATCATCCAACCTCAAGAAATCTTTGTTTCTTACAGTAGGTTATCATTCTAATACAAGGTAATAATCATATTCAAACTTTGGTTCAATTTCTATAACTATAACAATCTTATTTCAAGTGATGATCTTACTTGAACTTGTTTTCGTGTCATGATTTTGCTTCAAGAACTTTGAGCCATCCAAGGATCCATTGAAGCTAGATCCATTTTTCTCTTTTCCAGTAGGTTCATCCAAGGAACTTAAGGTAGTAATGATGTTCATAACATCATTCGATTCATACATATAAAGCTATCTTATTCGAAGGTTTAAACTTGTAATCACTAGAACATAGTTTAGTTAATTCTAAACTTGTTCGCAAACAAAAGTTAATCCTTCTAACTTGACTTTTAAAATCAACTAAACACATGTTCTATATCTATATGATATGCTAACTTAATGATTTAAAACCTGGAAACACGAAAAACACCGTAAAACCAGATTTACGCCGTCGTAGTAACACCGCGGGCTGTTTTGGGTTAGTTAATTAAAAACTATGATAAACTTTGATTTAAAAGTTGTTATTCTGAGAAAATGATTTTTATTATGAACATGAAACTATATCCAAAAATTATGGTTAAACTCAAAGTGGAAGTATGTTTTCTAAAATGGTCATCTAGACGTCGTTCTTTCGACTGAAATGACTACCTTTACAAAAACGACTTGTAACTTATTTTTCCGACTAGAAACCGATACTTTTTTTTGTTTAGATTCATAAAATAGAGTTCAATATGAAACCATATCAATTTGATTCACTCAAAACGAATTTAAAATGAAGAAGTTATGGGTAAAACAAGATTGGATAATTTTTCTCATTTTAGCTACGTGAAAATTGGTAACAAATCTATTCCAACCATAACTTAATCAACTTGTATTATATATTATGTAATCTTGAGATACCATAGACACGTATACAATGTTTCGACCTATCATGTCGACACATCTGTATATATTTCGGAACAACCATAGACACTCTATATGTGAATGTTGGAGTTAGCTATACAGGGTTGAGGTTGATTCCAAAATATATATAGTTTGAGTTGTGATCAATACTGAGATACGTATACACTGGGTCGTGGATTGATTCAAGATAATATTTATCGATTTATTTCTGTACATCTAACTGTGGACAACTAGTTGTAGGTTACTAACGAGGACAGCTGACTTAATAAACTTAAAACATCAAAATATATTAAAAGTGTTGTAAATATATTTTGAACATACTTTGATATATATGTATATATTGTTATAGGTTCGTGAATCAACCAGTGGCCAAGTCTTACTTCCCGACGAAGTAAAAATCTGTGAAAGTGAGTTATAGTCCCACTTTTAAAATCTAATATTTTTGGGATGAGAATACATGCAGGTTTTATAAATGATTTACAAAATAGACACAAGTACGTGAAACTACATTCTATGGTTGAATTATCGAAATCGAATATGCCCCTTTTTATTAAGTCTGGTAATCTAAGAATTAGGGAACAGACACCCTAATTGACGCGAATCCTAAAGATAGATCTATTGGGCCTAACAAACCCCATCCAAAGTACCGGATGCTTTAGTACTTCGAAATTTATATCATATCCGAAGGGTGTCCCGGAATGATGGGGATATTCTTATATATGCATCTTGTTATTGTCGGTTACCAGGTGTTCACCATATGAATGATTTTTATCTCTATGTATGGGATGTGTATTGAAATATGAAATCTTGTGGTCTATTGTTACGATTTGATATATATAGGTTAAACCTATAACTCACCAACATTTTTGTTGACGTTTAAAGCATGTTTATTCTCAGGTGAATATTAAGAGCTTCCGCTGTTGCATACTAAAATAAGGACAAGATTTGGAGTCCATGTTTGTATGATATTGTGTAAAAACTGCATTCAAGAAACTGATTTCGATGTAACGTATTTGTATTGTAAACCATTATGTAATGGTCGTGTGTAAACAGGATATTTTAGATTATCATTATTTGATAATCTACGTAAAGCTTTTTAAACCTTTATTTATGAAATAAAGGTTATGGTTTGTTTTAAAAATGAATGCAGTCTTTGAAAAACGTCTCATATAGAGGTCAAAACCTCGCAACGAAATCAATTAATATGGAACGTTTTTAATCAATAAGAACGGGACATTTCACACAGGACCTTGTGCCAGACTGAAAAACTATAGGGTGATCTTTGTTATTGCTCCTACAAAGGATAGTAATTGCATTTGACACATTGTGGACCATGAACATCTGTATGTCATTAGACATTGCCTTAACTGTTTCTTGTTCATCGCTTTCCTTTACAACCGGACTGTAGTTTACCGAAAGGTAATATACTGGGCAAGTATACTAGACGTGTTGCATTCCTAATACAAGGTTAGCAAATGGGTAACACAAAACCGCAAGTTTTGAGCTAAAAATTTAAAATATGAAACCCACATAACCCACAAAAAATATTTTGCAAACACCGGTGAAGGGTTATTCCGGAAAACTTATCTAGGGTAAAAGCTAGAATGAATTTTAAAAAGATCAAATGTTTTCATAAAGATCCAATTTTTTTAAGGATCTAAATTTTCATAGTCATGTGGGACTGTAAACCACATCGTTACTATCATTGTTCATACCACCGTACCAAAATCACTGATGTATAAAGTGTGAGAATAAAAAAAGTGATTCGAGTGAAGTGTGATTTTATTTCAAGTTCTGTATTGCTTGAGGACAAGCAACGTTCAAGTGTGGGGATATTTGATAGTGCTCCAAATGAACATATATTTAGTCACAATATCATCCCGATATGTAAAGTTTTTAGTTGTAATTATTCTATTTTTAAGTTGTAATCGTTTAAATAAATAAATGTGAAGACGAAGCACGAAGATTAAAGAATTGAAGAAAAAGTGTCACTAAAGCCTGAAAAGTGGCACTAAAGCCATAGTGTACTCAAAAGTGCCACTAAAAGTGAGTTAAAGACTTGCGCGGATTTTGGGAGTTAAGGAAAATAATTTTTTGTGCAAATTACAAATTGCAAAATGCAAATTACAAGATATCTACGCGTACGAAAGGACGTTCGAAAATCCGGAACCGAGACATAAACCGAGCATCAACGCGCGAGACAACGGACCTAAAATCACAAGTCAACATTGCACAAGAATATAATATAATATATATATAATTATATAAAATTATATATATTATATTATATATTAATTTAATCAAAGTCGCCCACATTTTAAACTCAAAGTAAGCTGTCATAGCTGGCCATGCAATCGCATGGCCAGGAAGAAGGAAAAGCATGCGATCGCATGAGCCTTAGAGGCTGGCCACATCTATAAATTGGAACGTTTTCTGGCCGAAATAGACACACACCTCAATTTTATTTCTTCCTCTGTAAAGAATTATATATATTTATATTTATAATTTAAAGTTTAAATTAAGTTTAATAATAATTGGGTTAATGTAAGAAATGTGTTAAGGTTTTTTAAGTCGGAACTCTGTCCGTGTAACGCTACGCGATAAATAATCACTCTAAGCTATGTTCTTCCTTTTTAAATTAATGTCTAGTAACTAAGTTATTATTATGCTTATTTGAGCCAAAGTAATCGTGATGTTGGGCTAAATATTAAGATGGGGTTATTGGATTTTGTACCATAATTATGGTTTGGACAAAAGACCGACACTTGTGAACATTGGACTATTGACTATTAATAGGTAGGGGGTATTGTCTAATTGAATGACAACTTATTGGAACCTATCGAACCTATCTTCAAATTAGTTAATCTAATAATTATTAAATTGATTACGAATGTCCTATTTAGTGGCGTTTATACGACATCGTTTACAATCATTTAGTTAATCAATTGGATTGGGTAATTGGTTATTCATTATGGCCAAGTGAATAAATTAATGTATCATGGACTAATTAAAACAGGGGTGGATTACATAAAGTGACAACTGGTGTAATTGTTGATTGAAGTGATAACTGCGTCACAGTTTAAATCCTTAATTAGTTAGACTATTTGACTTCAGGTATAAGGGTAATTTGACGAGGACACTTGATGTGGTAGCGGAGTGGTATAAAATAGTTATTAATTTTAGCAGAAAATACTATTAAATACGATACAATTTTACACAAGATATTTATTTATTTATAGAATGGATATACTTAAACCTTGCTACAACACTTATAGGCAGTGTACCTAATCGTACAGTAGTGTAGTTTTTGGTAAGTCCGGTTCGTTCCACAGGGGATCTTTTTAAACAAAGCTTAACGCTATATTAGTTTACTTTTATAAAAATACAAATATATATATATATAAGTAATATTATTATTATAAAGGGGGGTTTTTACCGTTTAATGACCGGTTTGTCGATTTTAAAACTTTAGTCGCAGTTAAAACCAAATGTAAAATATTAAAAATAAATACAAGACTTAAATTAAAGCATAAAGTAAATAACGATAATGAAATTGCGAATAATAAAAGTGCGATAAAATAAACTTGCGATAATTAAAAAGTACGATAATTAAAAGTGCAATTAAATACAATAACAATAAAAATGCGATAATTAGAAGTGCAATTAAATATAAAATAAAGGAAATTAAATATGAAATAAAAGAATTTTGCTTATTTAAACTTCCGTAATCATGATGTTTGACGTGTTGATTTTAATTTTATGCCCATGGGTTAATTGTCCTTTGTCCTGAATTATTTAATATGTCCGTTTGGTTTTTATCCATAACAGTCCATCAGTCATAAATATAAAGTGCGAGTGTCCTCATCAAATTATTCTTATACCCGAAGTTAAATATTCCAACTAATTGGGGACTTAAACTGTAACAAGATTTTAATACTTTGTTTAATAATTACACCAGGATGTCGACTGAGTGTAACCCAAGGTTTTAATATTTTGTTATCAATTATACCAAGTGTCCTTGTACATAATTTCACCTCTGTTTTAATTATTCTAGTGGCTATTAATCCATTCCCGTGTCCGGTTAAATGAACGATTATTCGTACATATAAATACCCCGCCCATCGTGTCCGATTGAGTGTATATGGTAATTTATAGAGACGCCCAATTGTAAATCTTTATATTAACATTAACAAACTATCATTTAGTTAAACAAATATAAAGCCCATTAATAGCCCATAGTCTAATTTCCACAAGTGTCGTTCTTTTGTCCAAACCCCAATTATGGTACAAAGCCCAATTACCCGATTTTAGTAATTAGCCCAACATCATGATTACTTCGTTTTAAATAAGCATAATAATAACTTAGCTACGAGACATTAATGTAAAAAGGTTGAACATAACTTACAATGATTAAAAATAGCGTAGCGTTACACGGACAGAATTTCGACTTACACCCTTACAACATTCGCTAACATACCCTTATTATTAGAATTATAATTAAAATTAAAATTAAAATATAAATTATAAATATAAATATAAATATATCGTATATATGTAGAGAAGAGAAAAATGGATGATGATTACGATCAGAATGCGCGAGCTTTATAGGGATTTTCTGAAATTGGGGCTCCGCGACTCGCGGCCTTTTTGGCCTTCAAACTCCGCGAGTCGCGGAGTTTGAAATTACAGCTCAGATACTTTGGAGTCTTTTTTGCCGACAGATTTATAAATATATATAATATATTAAATAATTATAAGAATTATTTAAATATTATATTATATTTATGTGCATAGTTATTTGTAATTTTTAGTCCGTTGCGTCGAGCGTTGAGAGTTGACTCATGTCCCGGTTCCGGATTTTCGAACGTCCTTGCGTACAATTTAATATCTTGTACTTTGCGTTTTGAATCTTGTACTCTTGTAATTTCGAGACGTTTCTTATCAATAATTGGAACCTTTTTGATTGTCTTTTGTACTTTTGAGCTTTTTGGTCGTTTGCGTCTTCAATTCGTCGAATCTGTCTTTTGTCTTCACCTTTTATTATTTAAACGAATATCACTTGTAAATAGAACAATTGCAACTAAAAACTTGTCTTTCTTGAGGAATAATGCTATGAATTATATGTTCGTTTTTAGCATTATCAAATATTCCCACACTTGAGCGTTGCTTGTCCTCAAGCAATATCGTCTTGAAATACTAGTATCACTTCTTTATTCTTCACACTTTGTACATCAGTGATTTTCTATACGGCGGTATAAACAATGGTAGTAACGATATGGTTTACAGTCTCACATGACTATAAAAATTTAGATCCATTAAGGAAATTGGATCTTTATGAAAACATTTGATCTTTTGAAAATTAAATCTAGTTTTTACCCTAGATAAGTTTTCCGGGATAACCCTTTACCGGTGTTTGCAAAATATTTTTGTGGGTTTGGTGGGTTTCAGTTTTGAAAATTTTAGCTCAAAACTTATGGTTTTGTGTCACCCACTTGCTAACCTTGTATTTGGAAAGCAACACGTCCAGTTCACTTGTCCCGTATATTACCTTTCGATAAACTACCGTCCGGTTGAAAGGAAAGCGTTGAACAAGCAACTGTTAAGGCAATGTCTCCTGACATGCTTTTAATTATGGTCTATAACGTGTCGGACGCAATTACTATCCTTGGTATGAGCAATAGTAAAGCTCACCCTTATAATTTTTCGGTATGGCACAAGGTCCTGTCTTTGACCACTATGCAACCACCGTTCTTACGGTTGACACCCGTTTTAGTTCAGGTGACCTAATGAATTCCAGGTGAATTCCTAGGATTTTACGTTCAATGGTAATGAACGCATTGAAAATAGGGTTTTCAGAAAACAAATCGGTTTGTAATTTTGATCAAAATATTTTCTCGTTCAAGCTCGAGTTTAGATATCATTGAATTCCATGAGTTTGAATTCTCAATCTTTAAGGTCAATCTCTATGATTGAGTAATATCAGTCTTAAAAGCTGATTTTTAATCTTTAAGGAGATTATCCTTTCTGGGGATCTGATTCATTAGTCTTATCCGGCTAATTTGCATGGTGCCCCCCCATTGTACGAGATAAATCCTTCTCATGGTTAGGATAAATCTGACCACTTGGCGACCCTGTTTAATGCTGAGGTCCGTGGATTTCCTGCTTATTTTAGTGATGACTTTTCTGGATTTTTCGTCAACCTACAGCTGGCCTGGACGACAACTTCATGACCTAAATCAAGAAGCGCGTTTCTTTTTCGGAAGACTTTACTTCCTTTTAATGATGGAATTGATTCATCGTGTAGATCCATCTCTTCTTTTCTTTCATCGGGTAAAACGGTTTAGTTTAGTCCAAAGCAAAAGTATTTTCAGTTATTTGTTACAGATATATGTGACATATGTTTAAGATAACTTGGTAAATTTTCCCACACTTGGCTTTTATTTTCCTTTTTATCGTCCTCTATTCCATTTTAAATGAATTTTAACATTTTGGTTTGTTTCTCAATTTATGTCCTTTCCGAGGTAACAATAATTTCGGTGTTAAAACCTAGTTTTATCGTTCATAAATATGTATAAACATGATTTTGAGTTCATTTAATTGAAAATTTTGAAAAATTTTACTAGAATTGGGTAGTCAGTATATAAGACCAGGGCTGTTCTTTATTATCAGAGAGCACTAGATTCTAATACAACTACTGCTTTACTAGTATTTTTAATGGTAACCAAGTGTATAAAGTAAAAAATTTTAAAATCCGAAAGAATTTAACCCCTTCCCACACTTAAGATCTTGCAATGCCCTCATTTGCAAGAAATCAGGAATAATTTAAATTATTGAGGGTGATTTGTGTGAAAATGATTAAATTTTTACCAAAGTTTCCAAATATATTGGCGTTTGTTTGCTGAATGATAAATGGTGCACATCATTTGTTCATTCCGTCTTGTTGTTATTTCACATATATTTTGCATCTTGTCGTCAAAATTAGTTGCTTTTGCTGAACTTAATGCCAGTCTTTGGAAATGCGTTGTTTTACCCTGTTGTGTACATAAGATAAACTACAAACATATATACATATTTTTGAAGTTTGGTATATTACCCCACATTCAAAAATTATTAAAATCTAAGAATAAAAGTTAGACAATTATAAAAACTATTACAATATTAACAAAAGTATTAAACGTATCAATCATTACAAATTATAAAATAAAAAAAACTAAGTATACTAGGGATGATACTGGTACCAATAGGGGTTCCAGGCATAACCATAGGTGCTATAGAATGCTTCGGCAGGGTCATACGTAGGATACGGTGGCTGCATCTCTATAGACCAGGGAGGGAAGATGGGTTTCGGTGTAGGAATATAGTTTCTACCTATATGTTGGCAATGAGCTATGATTTGGTTCTAATGAACTTGCCAATCTTCAAATGCTCTCTGTCTAGCATTTTCGTACTCCTGAGAAGCTATAAACCTTTGCATTTCTTGCATCTCATTCCCCCCTCCTACATTACCTTGCTGTTGGTTTCTCTCAACCTGTGGATGTCTACCATGGTATGGTACTGCGGCGTTATTTCGCCTTTTCAAAATTTTCGCACCATGGTATACATTTAAACCTATAGTATCACGGGGTTCTGGTTCTTCTACTAATAATCCCCCCCGACTTATATCCACACCGAGATATTCACCAATCAAAGTAATAAAAATACCACCTCCTATTATGCTATGCGGTTGCATCCCCCGAACCATAGCTGATAAATAATAACCCACACAATACGGTATACTTACAGCGCTTTGTGGGTCTCGAATACACATATGGTAAAACAAATCCTGTTCATTTACCTTTTCCTTGTTTTTACACCTTTGTGTAATCGAATTAGCTAAAAACCTATGAATCACTATTAATTCGGCTCTATCTATATCCAAATAAGAGTAATTTCCCCCTTTGAAACGGTGATGGCTTGTCATTTGACTCCACACACCGTGTGTATCAAAATTTTCATCTATCTTTCTACCGTTTAGTATCAACCCTCTACAATCGGCAGATGCTAACTCCTCAGGCGTATATATACGTAAAGCCTGAGCCATGTCCAGTAAAGACAAGTGGCGCATCGAACCGCCTAACAAAAATCTAATAAAAGAACGATCGGTTAAACTAGCTACCCGATCATTCAACTCTATACTACATAACAATTCTTCACACCATACTTTATATACAGGTCTACGCATGGTGAATAAACGTACCCAGTCATTAAAAGTAGAATTACCATACCTCTGTACAAGTAATTCCCTAATTGGCCCGGCCAATTCTACAGCTTCTAAGGGTCCCCATTCTATGACCCTTGGTACCTCAACAACCTTAGAATGAAGAGTATGCAAACCCCTTTGATATTTTGGATAATCTATCCAAAGTCTGTCAAATCTCAGGTTCGGGTGCAACTCTTCCAAGTGCATATCAGAAAAGGTCATGACTGGATGAGGTATATCCTGCTTGTAGTAGTTATCCACCTCCTGTTGTTCCGCATTCTCAGCAGGAGCATTGCGGGCTTGTGATGAAGATTCACCCCTTTCAGTCTGCAAAACACATCAAACACAATTTTTGTGCATCCAAATATGCATTAGTGTCAGCAAAATCATCAATCAAAATAATCACAATGACATGATCAATTTATATCAAACTTAAGCTCATTTTCACATTTTCATCAAATCTACACTTTTTCAGATAAGCATATACGAAAATGTTTGCCAAGTTCATAAGCATTCAACTCAAATAACATGTCAAAATAATCATTACTATCAATTAAACAAGTTTCAAATGGCATTATCTCTCAAAAATCAAATTCATGAATTTTTAGACTTGAAAAAGTCTACTTTAATTCTCAAAATCATGTTTAGGCTCAAAGTTTGGATCATTTAACTACCTAAACATGTTACACTACTTATTTTAGCAACAATTCATGACAAAAATCGGCCATAACCTGTTTATATCAAAAAGCCCCAAATTTGCTCAAGAACACAAACCCTAGATTATTCAAAATTTGAAGTTTAAGGCTTCTAATCATGTTAAATAGCATCAATCTAGGTTATACAAGCATAATACATAAACAATTTAAGCATAATTACACTAAAAAGCATCAAAATCAAATTGGGGAAAAAATTGCTCAAGAACACCAAATTTCGGATTAAATGGTGTTTAGGTGTAGAAATTTACCGTTTTTCTTGAGTAATTCCTAGATAGCATCCTTCTCAACATGATTTTAGTAAAAGATTTGGTGATTAACGGTTAAAAATTGTGATTTTGGGGGTGTTTTTGGGTATTTTTTCGGAGTATTTCGCAGGTTTTCGGTTTTGGGGAGTGAAACTGAGCTGTTTCAGCTCGTTTTATTTTTTCCTGTAATCCGGTCCTCCCGCGAGTCGCGGCCTATTAAGCCTTCAAACTCCGCGACTCACGGAGTTTCCTTTTTTTTTTTTTTTTATAATCATTAACTTATAAAACAATTAAGTACTTAATTTTAATATTTTGTTTCCCTTGTTATTTAGGACGAGGTCGTTTCAGATCGATGTCCTAGTCCGTCCCTCGACAAAATTTTAAAATTTGTCTTTTTGTAGCGATTGTTTTAAAAGCTAAGATTTTTGGGTTTTTTAATGTTTTTGGCATACTTTAATTCAATAAGATTAAAAACAATGATAATAAAAGTTCTAGTCCCTCCCTCGGGTAAAGCAATTTCGGTTCAAAGACCTAGTCTTCAACTTACGACGAATTTTAAAAATCATATTTTTAACTTAATGAGATAAATTAAATTTTTGTTTTTAAATTCACACAACTTAAATATAAAATTCAAAATTAATATTAAAAATTCACACCAAACTTAAAATTTGAAATGCATAAAATTAAAAATTCATATTATAAATTCACACCAAACTTATATTAATTTTTCAAATATTTACAATTTTAAATATATTGTTTTTACAAAGTTTACAATATTAATTTAAGATTTAAATATTAATTTTAAAAACATGGTAAAAATAAAATTAAAAATCTTTTTGTCTTTTTATCCCACTTTAATCAATCAAATATTATTAAAAATATGCGCCCCTCTTTTCGGTAAAGTAATTTCGGTCCCAAAACCTAATTTAACTCATGACGAATTTTTGAAATATTTTGGGTTGATTGTTTAAAGATATTTATACCTTAAGAATAAACGTTAAATTTCGCAGTGATGTAATAAATTTTTGAATGATATCAATAATTTCGGTCGCCAAACCTAATTTTATTCAATACCAATTTAATACTTTTTAGCGAACAAATTAGCGTTTATTATCAAAAGGTTAAAAATAAAAATAAAAACTGTACAGACATACCTGTGAAATAGATTTCTTAGTTATATGATCTATCCCATTCATAAGATAGTCGGTTTAATTGGTTTTCCATGGCTACATAGGCGTAACCTCGAGCATTCAGTGTCTTTTCTTCTAAACATATGAACGGTCCGTCTCTGCATAAAGTAACAAATTCAGTGTTTGAATAGGTTTGATTATTTGAACATTTACCTCCATGTGACCATTTTCCGCATTTGTGACATCGTTCTAGGTGTCGTGCTCTTCTTTTCGCTGCAGATTTTGATTTTCCTTTACCAAATTGTAACTTATTATCTTCGCATCTGGATTCTTTTCTAACTCCGTCCATTCTTTCTCTGATTACTGATACTAATTCACTCGGTAGTATGTCATTATTACGTTTAGTGATCAAAGCGTGTAGCATTAGACCATGGTTTAGTTCACAGGCAGTCTTCATTTCGTAAAAACTTAAAAAAAAAAATTCAGAATGGGGGGAGAAGACTAGTTCTTTAGGGTCTGCTAGGGAAAGACCATTCGGGTTCCATTTTCGAGAACTACACGAAAACAGACAATCTAACTCTAACAGAAATACATATTATCCTTTAAAGACTTGATTCTCCCCACACTTAGTTAGCTGTGGTGTCGAAATTGTGATTAACTTCGTTGTCGACTTCCATCGGACCATGTATGTAATGTTTAACTCTGTGACCATTAACTTTAAATTCAATCCCATTTGAATTTATTAATTCTATCATTCCGTATGGGAAAACTCTTTTGACCATGAATGGTCCAGACCATCTTGATTTCAATTTTTCAGGAAATAGCTTGAATCGTGAATTGAAAAGAAGAACTCTATCTCCTTCTTTAAATTCTTTTGAACTTCTGATTCTTTTATCATGCCATTTCTTCGTTCTTTCTTTATAGATTAACGAATTTTCGTATGCTTCATGTCTTAATTCTTCTAATTCGTTTAGTTGACTTAATCGTAGACGTCCGGCTTCATGTAAATCAAGATTACATGTCTTCAAAGCCCAAAATGCTTTGTGTTCAATTTCTACTTGAAGATGACATGCTTTTCCATAAACAAGTCTAAAAGGTGTGGTTCCAATTGGAGTTTTGTAGGCTATTCTAAAAGCCCAGAGTGCATCCTCCAATTTAATGGACCATTCCTTCGGATTTGATCCTACGGTTTTCTCTAGAATACGTTTTAAAGCTCGGTTGATGTTTTCAACTTGTCCACTTGTTTGTGGATGATATGCGGTGGAGATTTTATGAGTTACTCCATATCTTTTAAGAACTTTCTCAAGTTGATTATTACAGAAATGAGTACCCCGATCACTTATTAAAGCTTTCGGTGTTCCAAACCTTGCAAAAAGACGTTTTAAAAAGTTGACTACAACTCGTGCATCGTTAGTTGGGAGAGCTTGTGCTTCCGCCCATTTAGATACATAATCAATGGCTACGAGTATATATAGATTATTATGAGATTTTGGAAATGGACCCATAAAGTCAATACCCCAAATGTCAAATACTTCACATACTTGGATGACATTTTGTGGCATTTCATCACGTTGACTTATTTTTCCGGCCCTTTGACATGCATCACAGGATTTGCAAAGAAGGTGTGCGTCTTTGTAAATTGTAGGCCAATCGAATCCAGCATCATAAACTTTTCTTGCTGTTAGTTGAGGCCCATAATGCCCTCCTGTTGGTCCTGTGTGACAATGGTTTAATATTTTACTAGCTTCATCTCCAAATACACATCGGCGTATTATTCCATCGGGATAACTTTTAAACAGATGTGGATCTTCCCAGAAATAGTGTTTTATATCACTGAAGAATTTCTTTCGTCTTTGGTATGATAATCCTTTTTCAAGGAATCCACATACTAAATAATTTGCATAGTCTGCAAACCATGGGATTTCTTTATAATCTATCTTCAATAGATATTCATCAGGAAAGTTGTCTTGTATGGCTGATTCATTTAGAACTTCTAATTCGGGATTTTCAAGATGAGAAAGATGATCAGCGGCGAGATTTTCTACTCCTCTTTTATCTCGGATTTCAATATCAAATTCTTGTAAGAGTAAGATCCAACGGATTAATCTTGGTTTAGCATCTTGTTTCGAAAATAGGTATCTAAGAGCAGAATGGTCGGTATAGACCACCGTTTTTGCTAGAACGAGATATGATCGAAATTTGTCAAAAGCAAAGACAATAGCAAGGAGTTCTTTTTCAGTAGTTGTATAGTTCGTTTGTGCTCCTTGTAACGTCTTACTAGCATAATATATAGGTTGAAATCGTTTTTCAATCCTTTGTCCTAAAACGGCTCCCATTGCAAAATCACTTGCATCGCACATTAGTTCAAATGGTAGATTCCAATTTGGTGTTATCATGATCGGTGCATTAGTGAGTTTCTCTTTAAGAATATTAAAAGATTTGATACACTCATCTGAAAAGATGAATGGAGCATCCTTTTCTAGGAGTTTATTCATAGGAGTGGCAATTTTAGAAAAATCTTTTATGAAACGTCGGTAAAAACCGGCATGCCCTAGAAAACTCCTAACTCCTCTAACATTGGTGGGATGTGGAAGTTTAGCAATTACATCTACTTTAGCTCTATCCACTTCAATTCCTTCTTTTGAAATTTTATGTCCAAGAACGATGCCTTCTTTAACCATGAAATGGCATTTCTCCCAATTAAGTACTAGATTTGATTGTTCGCATCTAAGAAGCATTCGTTCCAGATTAACTAGACATGATTCAAATGTATCACCGAAGACTGAAAAGTCATCCATGAAAACTTCCATGCATTCTTCTATCATGTCATGAAAAATCGCCATCATACACCTTTGAAAGGTTGCAGGGGCGTTACAAAGTCCAAATGGCATGCGTTTGTAAGCAAAAGTACCATAAGGGCACGTGAATGTGGTTTTCTCTTGGTCCTCGGGTGCTATTGGAATTTGAAAATATCCGGAAAATCCATCTAGAAAACAATAGTAACTATTTTCGGCTAATCTTTCCAACATTTGATGTATGAAAGGTAAGGGAAAGTGATATTTTCTGGTGGCGTCATTTAATTTTCTATAATCAATACACACACGCCATCCTGTTACAGTTCTAGTAGGAATAAGCTCATTTTTCTCATTTGTAATGACAGTCATGCCACCCTTCTTAGGCACGCATTGAACTGGGCTTACCCATGGACTATCAGAGATTGGATAAATTAGACCTGCATCTAGCAGTTTAATAATCTCTTTCTTAACTACATCTTGCATATTAGGATTTAGTCTTCGTTGGCGTTGCACATACGTTTTATGACCTTCTTCCATAAGGATTTTATGTGTGCAATACGAAGGACTTATTCCTTTAATATCATGAATCTTCCATGCAATGGCTGGTTTATGAGCTTTCAACACAGAAATGAGTTGTGATTTCTCATTTTCAGTAAGAGAAGACGATATTATTACAGGTAATTCAGATTCACCATGTAAATAAGCGTATTCCAAATGGTTTGGAAGTGGCTTTAACTCTAATTTCGGAGGTTCTTCTATCAATGATTTGTATCGATATCTGTCTTCTTCTTTTAGCATTTGAATTTCTTCTGTTGTTGGTTCATATCCATTAGCTATAAGTGTAGCTAACATTTCAGCTTCATCAATTGGTTCATTACCTTCTCCTAAAGAACATTCTCCTGTTCCTTGTAATTCTGGAAATTCTTCTAATAATTCTGCATGTGCATCTATAGTTTGAATATAATAACATGTATCATCTGCAGATTGTGGTTGTTGCATTACTCTATCAACTGAAAAGGTAACACTCTCATCCTCTATACTTAGGGTCAGTTTCTTACCGAACACGTCTATCATTGCTTTAGCCGTGTTTAAGAATGGTCTTCCTAATATGAGAGGAACTTGAGAATCTTCTTCCATGTCCAGAACAACAAAATCTACTGGAAATACTAAAGTACCAACTTTAACTAGCATGTTCTCCATTATCCCTCTAGGATATTTTATTGATCTATCGGCTAGTTGTATGCTTATTCTGGTTGGTTTCAATTCTCCAAGGTCTAGTTTAGTGTATAGTGAATACGGCATTAGATTTATACTAGCACCTAAGTCTGCCAATGCTTCTATTGAACTAAGACTACCCAGAAAACATGGAATTGTGAAACTTCCTGGATCAGATAGTTTTTCTGGTATCTTATTCAACAGCACTGCTGAACAATTAGCATTCATAGTAACAGCCGAGAGTTCTTCCATTTTCTTTCTATTTGAGATTAGATCTTTCAAGAATTTAGCATATCTAGGCATTCCTGAAATCACATCAATGAAAGGAAGATTTACATTTATCTGTTTAAACATATCCAAGAATTTGGATTGCTCGGCTTCAAGTTTTTCTTTCTTCATTTTACTCGGGTAAGGAAGTGGTGGTTGGTATGGTTTAACATAAGGTTTAGCCTTAACTGTGTTATCTTCATTAACCTTTTCAACTACCGGTTCTTTTTCCTTATCTTGATCAGGTTGTGGTTCTTGTGGAGTAGGAATAGCTTCATCAGAAGTTACAGGTATTTCAGGTGGTTTAAGTGTTGTACCACTTCTTGTGGTAATAGCTTTAGCTGTTTTATTCCGGGGGTTAGCATTTGTATCACTAGGTAGACTTCCTGGTTTTCTTTCACCTATTAACCTTGCTAGGTTACTCACTTCTTGTTCCAGATTTTGAATAGAAGCTTGTTGATTTCTAAATGCTTGAGCATTTTGTTCATTGGTTTGTTTCTGAGATGTGAAAAACTGCGTTTGAGTTTCAACTACCTTTGTCATCATATCTTCTAAATTCGGCTTTTTATCATCGGTTTGTTGTAGTGGTTTGTTTTGAAAATTCGGTCTTTACTGATTGTAATTATTATTGGATACTTGTTGATTGCTAGGACCTTGTTGCTTGTTGTATGGAATATTTCTGTTATAATTCTGGTTTTGATTGTAAATCGGTCTTGGCGGTTGATAATTATTCTGATAATTATTTCCAGGCCTTTGGTTTATGTATGAAATATTCTCTCTTTGTTCCATTGTTAATTCAATACTGAGACAATCTTTTGTCAAATGTGGTCCTCCACACTGCTCACAACTAATTTGTATTGAGTGAATATCCTTAGTCATCTTTTCCATTCGTCTTTCCACAGCATCTATCTTTGCGGAAATGGAATCTAAGTCATGGCTAGAATCGGCTCTAGCTGCTTTAGATGATCTAACGATGTCTTTTTCTTGGTGCCACTCATGTGAGTGGGAAGCAGTGTTATCAATAATTTTGTAAGCATCAGTTTCGGTTTTCTTCATAATAGAACCACCAGCTGCTATATCTATGTCTTTTCTTGTAGTGATGTCGCATCCTTGGTAGAATATTTGTACTATTTGACAGGTGTCTAAACCATGTTGCGGACATCCTCTTAATAACTTTCCATATCTTGTCCACGCCTCATATAGAGTTTCATTTGGTTTCTGTGTGAACGTAACAATTTCTGCTTGAAGTCTTACGGCTTTAGATGCAGGAAAGAATTGTTTAAGAAATTTGTCAACTAAAACATCCCATGTATCAATCGCCCCTTCAGGTAACGATTCCAACCAATCTTTGGCTTCTCCCTTTAAAGTCCAGGGAAATAACATGAGATATATCTGTTCATCCTCCACTTCTCGAATTTTAAATAGTGTGCAGATCCTATTAAAGGTACGTAGATGTTCATTTGGATCTTCCTTCGGCGCACCACTAAATTGGCATTGATTAGTCACCATGTGTAGAATTTGTCCTTTGATTTCATAATCTGGCGCATTAATGTCTGGATGAGTAATTGCGTGACCTTGGCCAGTGCGTTTAGCTCTCATTCGGTCTTCCATACTTAAAGGTTCCAGATTCTCCATAATTGAATTTGTTGAATCGGAATCACTAGAGGATTCTGATTTAATAGTTCGTTCCTCAACAATCTCTGTTTGAATGATTGGTGGTTCCGGAGGAAAGTTTAATGGTTCGGGATCTACGAACCGTTCCTGAATATTCTCCGGATTCTCAATTGTGAGGTCGGGTTCAAAAAATGGATTATCGGAAATTTGAACTGAAGTACTTGGTCGACTGGATGACGATTCTAAAGAAAAATCAACGGCGGTTATATTTATTAAATGTCTTGATCTAGTTACAGGTGGTGAACGTACAAAAGGTGGTGAACGTCTTGCTCGGTGCATTCACTGAATATCCTATTAGTTTTTTAAAAGGAAAGAAAAATTATAATAAGTTATCCAACCAATAGACTTTTCTGATTTTGCCCACGTTTCGAATAGCCAAAAGATGCAGCAGAGGGGCAGGATTCGTTTGGTCTCAATATAATTGAGGACTGTTTGGCTCCAATAACCCGGTCCACGTACAAATCCAACTATTACTACGAACCAGAAAATTTTGATGTCTATTAATTTAACCACTTAAAATAAATTTTCGTAATTTTAAGAAATTTAGATAAGAAGTAGAATAAAAATCTATGTCCTAAAACTAGAATAGCGAGAAATAAGAAAGAAAAATAGTTCGTCGGAAAAAGGTTGAAAAAGAAAAATGGTTGAAAAATAAAAGGTGACGGAAAAATAAAAGAAACTTATAAAAACTTAAAAATACTTGACTAACCTAACCTTATTACTACAACTAACTTAAAATTATAATCGCAAATTGAGATTACTAATTGGAATGATAATTGATACATAGGTAAAAGTCGTCTAAAAATATTAAAGCTTACAAGAAAAACTAAATCCCAAATAGAATTAACTTAAAAAGAAACTAAAACTTAAAAAGGCGTTGCAAAATTTTAAAGTACCTAAATCTTAGTCTAGAGAAAAAGTACTTAAGGAATTCTACGGCAAAGACTAAAAATCTAGGAGTAAAAATGACTATGGAAAAAACTAAGTTTAAAATTAAATATGAGCGAAAAATACAAATATTACGTTAAAACGATTAAAAAGGGACAAAATATAAAAATATACAAAAAGTTGTAAAAAAAAATACAATTTTTATATATATTATTTTTATATTATTTATTTATTAAAACTACTAATTTTACAATTTAATAAAACTAATTAATACTAAATACATAAATTAAATAAAAAAGTAAAAGTTAAAATAAAACTAATAATAATAATAATAATAATTAGGGTTAAATAATAATAATAATAATTAATTACCCCATAATAAATGCAGGATTAGGGCTTCTGTCGCGTGTCAGGTTTTCTTCGCGAGTTGCGGTATTCAAGGCAGTAAACCCCGCGAGTCGCGGGGTTCAGAAATTCAACTGACAGCTTTTAATTTCGACGCGTTTTTATTTATTTTTTTTTTCTATTTTCTGTTTTATAATTTTCTGTTTTATAATCTAAAAGTTATATATAAAAACTTATATTTTTACAAACTAAAGATACTTTATAAAACTTAAATATTTAACAAAATCTTAAAAATATACAAGTTTTCTGTTTTTTTTTTTAATATTTTCGAATATTTAAAACGTATTTTTACAAAAACGTACTAAAAGTAAATTTTTTTTTTTTTATATATATAGCGTTGCGCTTCCGGCTTTTAAGATAGTCCCCGGCAGCGGCGCCAAAAATACTTGATGTGGTAGCGGAGTGGTATAAAATAGTTATTAATTTTAGCAGAAAATACTATTAAATACGATACAATTTTACACAAGATATTTATTTATTTATAGAATGGATATACTTAAACCTTGCTACAACACTTATAGGCAGTGTACCTAATCGTACAGTAGTGTAGTTTTTAGTAAGTCCGGTTCGTTCCACAGGGAATCTTTTTAAACAAAGCTTAACGCTATATTAGTTTACTTTTATAAAAATACAAATATATATATATATATATAAGTAATATTATTATTATAAAGGGAGGTTTTTACCGTTTAATGACCGGTTTGTCGATTTTAAAACTTTAGTCGCAGTTAAAACCAAATGTAAAATATTAAAAATAAATACAAGACTTAAATTAAAGCATAAAGTAAATAACGATAATGAAATTGCGAATAATAAAAGTGCGATAAAATAAACTTGCGATAATTAAAAAGTACGATAATTAAAAGTGCAATTAAATACAATAACAATAAAAATGCGATAATTAGAAGTGCAATTAAATATAAAATAAAGGAAATTAAATATGAAATAAAAGAATTATGCTTATTTAAACTTTCGTAATCATGATGTTTGACGTGTTGATTTTAATTTTATGCCCATGGGTTAATTGTCCTTTGTCCTGAATTATTTAATATGTCCGTTTGGTTTTTGTCCATAACAGTCCATCAGTCATAAATATAAAGTGCGAGTGTCCTCATCAAATTATTCTTATACCCGAAGTTAAATATTCTAACTAATTGGGGACTTAAACTGTAACAAGATTTTAATACTTTGTTTAATAATTACACCAGGATGTCGACTGAGTGTAACCCAAGGTTTTAATATTTTGTTATCAATTATACCAAGTGTCCTTGTACATAATTTCACCCCTGTTTTAATTATTCTAGTGGCTATTAATCCATTCCCGTGTCCGGTTAAATGAACGATTATTCGTACATATAAATACCCCGCCCATCGTGTCCGATTGAGTGTATATGGTAATTTATAGGGACGCCCAATTGTAAATCTTTATATTAGCATTAACAAACTGTCATTTAGTTAAACAAATATAAAGCCCATTAATAGCCCATAGTCTAATTTCCACAAGTGTCGTTCTTTTGTCCAAACCCCAATTATGGTACAAAGCCCAATTACCCAATTTTAGTAATTAGCCCAACATCATGATTACTTCATTTTAAATAAGCATAATAATAACTTAGCTACGAGACATTAATGTAAAAAGGTTGAACATAACTTACAATGATTAAAAATAGCGTAGCGTTACACGGACAGAATTTCGACTTACACCCTTACAACATTCGCTAACATACCCTTATTATTAGAATTATAATTAAAATTAAAATTAAAATATAAATTATAAATATAAATATATCATATATATGGAGAGAAGAGAAAATGGATGATGATTACGATCAGAATGCGCGAGCTTTATAGGGATTTTCTGAAATTGGGGCTCCGCGACTCGCGGCCTTTTTGGCCTTCAAACTCCGCGAGTCGCGGAGTTTGAAATTACAGCTCAGATACTTTGGAGTCTTTCTTGCCGACGGATTTATAAATATATATAATATATTAAATAATTATAAGAATTATTTAAATATTATATTATATTTATGTGCATAGTTGATTTGTAATTTTTAGTCCGTTGCGTCGAGCGTTGAGAGTTGACTCATGTCCCGGTTCCGGATTTTCGAACGTCCTTGCGTACAATTTAATATCTTGTACTTTGCGTTTTGAATCTTGTACTCTTGTAATTTCGAGACGTTTCTTATCAATAATTGGAACCTTTTTTATTGTCTTTTGTACTTTTGAGCTTTTTGGTCGTTTGCGTCTTCAATTCGTCGAATCTGTCTTTTGTCTTCACCTTTTATTATTTAAACGAATATCACTTGTAAATAGAACAATTGCAACTAAAAACTTGTCTTTCTTGAGGAATAATGCTATGAATTATATGTTCGTTTTTAGCATTATCAACACTCGCAATTTATATTTATGACCGATGAACTATTATGGACAAAAACCAGGTAGATGTATCAAACAATCCAGAACAAAGGACAATTAACCCAGAGTAAAAATTAAAATCAAAACATCAAAAATCATGATTACGGAAGTTTAAATAAGCATAATTCTTTTATTTCATATTTTATCGCAATTTTATTTACTGTTATTTTATTTATCGTCATTTATTTATCGTTATTTATTTTACGCACTTTAATTATTGTCATTTATCTTTACGCTTAAAATATAAAATCGACAAACCGGTCACTAAACGGTAAAACCCCTCTTTTATAATAATAATAATATTACTTATATATATTTATACAAATATAGTGTAAAATAAATATAGCGTTAAACTCAGCAGATCCCTGTGGAACGAACCGGACTTACTAAAAACTACACTACTCTACGATTAGGTACACTGCCTATAAGTGTTGTAGCAAGGTTTAGGTATATCCGTTCAATAAATAAATAAATAAATAACTTGTGTAAAATTGCATCGTATTTAATAGTATTTCATAGTAAAATATAATCTATTTCGTACTACACCTCGCACACATCATCCCTCAAACCCTAAATCGAAACATAGCATGAGAGGAAAGTCAGATGACTTGAATCTCAGTCGTGCCTCTCAAATTAAAACCAGGAACGATACATGGAACAATGAAAGGTTTGGGAAAGATAAACTTGGGAAACGTGGGTTACATGATTCGAGGTGTACTCGTGACCCATTGAGTACCTACACAAAATGTAACCAGTTGACCAAATCTAAAAAGGAGACTGATGGGTTGCATGTTGGGGGTTCTAGTGGGCCAGAAAGTCATAAACCCAAATGGATGGACTTGAAAAACCCTAAAAAGGAGACCAGGCCTAATCTTTTTAAAAATATTAATGGACTGGATTTTTTAAAACCCAAAACCCCAACTTTCATCCAATTTAGTGCATTAGACCAAAATGACTCACTGTTTAATTTTAATAAAGCTCGTACTCAAAATCATGTTATAAAAACTAAATATTTGAATAACTCATGTATTACTGGAAAAGCTAATATGATTTCAAACAACGTAAAGAATAGTGAATGGATTTTTGATTGTGGTACTACTCACACCATGACCTTTGAAAAATCGGATTTTTTCTCCAACTCAAAACTGGTTAATAAAATTCAAACGACTAACTGGGGCATTGTACAAGTAGAAGGGGGATGGAAAATTGAAATTACTTCCACTATGAAATTATCCAATTGCTTATATATTGCAACCTTGTCCCATAAATTATTATCCGTTAGTCACGTTACAAAAGAATTAAACTGTTTCATTTTATTACACCCCACTTTCTGTATCCTCCAAGATATCAGGACTGTGGTGATTATTGGGCGTGGTACCGAATGGGGTGGGTTGTAATATGTGAACGAAGTAACCCAACAAGGTACCGTGATGCTTGGTTATGGCATAGAAGGTTGGGTCACCCATCTGCCGGATACTTACATGCTTTATTTCCAAGTCTTTTCTGTCCAATGTCACGTTAAATTGTGAAACTTGCATTTTGGCTAAAAGTCATCGAAGTACTTTTAAACCTAGTAATACAAGGAAAGATGCTCTTTTTGCTTTAATCCATTCAGATGTATGGGGTCCTGCACCGGTTACTGAGGGGAAGAACTCCCGGTATTTTGTCCTATTTATTGATGACCATACACGCATGACCTGGATTTACTTTTTAAGTCACAAATCTAAAGTGTTTGAAATTTTTTCCCATTTTTATAAAATGATACAAACCCAATTTAACAAAAATATATAAATTTTGAGATCCGATAATGGGGGCAAATTTTTCAATACGTCAATGAAACAATTTTTCGAAGACAACGGGATTATTCACCAAACATCTTGCACTCATACTCCCGAACAAAATGGAGTAGCTGAACGAAAAAATCTACTACTCTTAGAGATGACAAGAGCTTTATTAATTGAATCGAAAGTTCCGAAGAGTTTTTGGCCCGAAGCTCTTGCTTCCGCTACCTATCTTATCAACCGTTTACCTACTAAAGTTTTGGGCACAAAAACCCTTAAAGATACCCTTGCCCAATTCCATACCCTTCCGACTTTATTTAGTATTGAACCTCGGATATTTGGATGTTCGGTCTTTGTCCATATTCCAAAACATGAGCGTAACAAACTAGATCCATGTGCGGAGAAATGTGTCATGGTTGGCTATGAAATAAACTAAAAAGGATATCGTTGTTATAGTCCAAAAAAAAGACATGTTTTTACTACAATAAACTGTGAATTTGTCGAAAATGAATACTTTTACAACACCCAACTCACGAGTGAGGGGGAAAACGAGGGTAATGACACTCTTAGTTGGATGACATGGGTACCACCTCAAACACAAGAACCCGAACCAATACCAAACCCTGAACCAATAGACCCCGAACCAATACCAAACCCTGAGCTAATAGACCCCGAACCAATACCAAACCCCGAGCCTATAGAAACAATCCCACCAAACCATGAGACCACTGAAACCTCCTCGAATAATGAGCATCAAACTCAAGAGGAACAACGTGACTAAAATCTTGATGAAACCACCTAACGATATGTCCTACCTCAAAGAGCCAATAGAGGTGTCCCGCCAAAATGATATTCTCCAGAAAAAGAAGTGCAAAGATCTAGATATCCTATGGCTAATATAGCACAAGAAAATCTGTCAAAAGGCTCAAAAATTAAATTCCCCAATTTACTCTGAAAATATTCCAACTTCTGTTGAACAAGCGTTAAAATCAAAAAACTGAAAAGAAGCAATAGAAGTTGAAATAGAAGCTTTAAATGATAATGACACTTGGGAAAAATGTGTCAAGCCTCCAGGAAAGAAACCAGAGGAATGTTGATGGGTATTTACGGTAAGATACAAGCCAGATGGTACTATTGAAAGATATAAGGCTCATCTGGTTGCGAAAGGGTGGGATAGATTATTCTAAAACTTTTTCCCCAGTTGCAAAGATTGATACTACCAGAGTTCTATTTTCTATCGCTGCAAATGAAGACTGGTCACTGCATCAGTTTGATGTAAAGAATGCATTCCTACATGGCGAACTGAAAGAAGAAGTCTATATGGAAGCACCACCAGGGTTCGCCAACAACTTCAAAAATAGGGTAGTTTGTCGACTTAAAAAGGCTTTATATGTGTGATGACCCGGAAATTTTGACTAAATTTAAACTTAATCTTAAATGATTAATGATTTCGACACGATAAGTAAAGTCTGTAAAACTGAATCTCAAAAATTTTAAACTATTCAAATACCCTTCAGTTGTTCTCAACGATTCGCGAACCATTATATGTAAATAGATACATATATATACTATAACTTGAAAAAGTAACAAAGTTTTAATTGCATGTTACCGTACATTAAACTTATTGGTTTATATATCTATTTGAATATATATGATTTCAAGTTATTTAGTAAACGATAGTAACATTCGATTATTGATTCGATTGATATTTAGATAAGTTAACTAAAACGTTTAAGATGAACAAGTAAAACACTAATTTGCTACAGTATTTTCAAATTGCTACAGTACCCAAAATGCTACAGTGTTTTTGAAAATCACTATTTGCTACAGTAAAATTTACTTTGCTACAGTGAATTGCTACAGTAAAAATTGAGACGATGATTTATAGAAGTAAATGACCAAAACACTCTAAAGTTTAAGATATACTTTGAGTGGTATAGTTTATGGATAACTTAAGGCTATATTTTGACAAAGGTACGTGACACGAAATGTAAAATGTAAGTTTTCTAAAGGTATGAAAGGACATTCGAAAAACCGGAACCGGGACATAAGTCAAGTGATGACGTACGACTTATCGGAACAAAAATTACAAATCAACTATGCACGAGAATAAAATATAATATATAATTAATTAATTTAAATTATATATTATATATATTATTTAATTATGTCGACAAGCATTAGGACAAAATTATGTGAGCTGGAAAAATGGGCCATGCGATCGCATGGCCAATGGCCTTCAGAACCATGCGATCGCATGGGGTCTGGTGACAGGCCACACCTATAAAAACTCGATCATTCTGCTTCTGTTTTAACATATATTACTCCGTATTTATTTTATTTATTATTATTATTAATAAGATTATTATTAATCTTATTATTTTAATTATTAATGTTATTATTTTTGCGATACAAAAATAATAATGTACATAAAATATTACGACGGAGTGCTGTCCAAGTAATTTTCAAAACGAGTTTCCGAGCGAGCTAGAGCTAAGGAAAATATGGGTTATTACCAAGGAGGTTATAGGTAATGTTCGGGGGTATTTTTGTGAATCAAACCTCGTGTTTATCATCTCCGATGCGTCTACGTGCTTTCCTGTAATATTGTATATCAATATAAAACAGTGAGTTCATTGATCCCTTTTTATACATATTTTTGGGCTGAGAATACATGCGCTGTTTTATAAAATGAATACAAAAACTAAAACTGATTTAAGTGAGTTTCATAAGATCCCTTTTACTCTCTACATTTTTGGGCTGAGAATACATGCAAATGCTTTATTAACCGATATACAATATTTATATGCATGAGTTTCATTTGCTCCCTTTTTAATTGCTTTTGCAATCTATATTTTTGGGCTGAGAATACATGCACTTTATTTTAAACGCAATGGATACAAGTATATACTAAATTCTACACTGAGTTTGAACCGAAAATCCCTTAGCTTTGGTAACTAGTAACTGCCAGTTATAAGAACTGGTGGGCGCGAGTAGTAGTATATGGATCCATAGGGCTTGATATCCCCGTCCGAGCTAGAGCACTAGCCTTTTAACGGACGTATGCTATTTGAGAAGCGTACGCGTTGGTTTGCGTGTATTATTAAGATGATTATACAAAGGGTACAAATTATATAAACGTTAAAGTTTAGTTACCAGGGTGCTCAATTTTGTAGAACCGATTGATAAACGTTTCGGATGAAACAACTAAAATCTTGTGGTCCATCTTTTATGTAAAACGTATTGATAAACGTTTTGGATAAAACAACTGAGATCTTGTGATCAACCTTTACATACAGATGATTTGAAATGTTAAAACATATTGATAAACGTTTTGAATAAAACAACTGAACTTTTGTAATCCACATTGATATACGGATTATGTGTAATATTAAAACTATGAACTCACCAACCTTTGTGTTGACACTTGAAGCATGTTTATTCTCAGGTTTCTAGAAGTCTTCCACTGTTTGCTGATACGTGATACAAGTTATGTGCTTGGAGTCATACATGCTATATACAAAAAACTTGCATTCACCAAACCATTACCATGTACCTTATTTTGACTGTATTGTCAACAAATGTATTATTGTAAACTATTTAAATGGTGATTGTCTATACGTAGGAATCATCAGATGTTAAAAACCTGGAATTTATATATTCATTTATGAATTACCTTTTAAAACGAATGCAATGTTACAAAACGTATCACATAGAGGTCAAATACCTCGCAATAGGACCAGATGTTGATGTATTCGTCCAGGTGGATTAGGACGGGTCATCACAATATGGGTTAAACAATCACCACGAGCTTGGTTTGGGAGATTCACATTAACTATGAAAAAATTGTGGTTTTAAACAAAGTAATTCAGACCCTTTAACTGAAAGGACCCGTTCATATACATTATAAACGATTCACAATAGTTGATTACATTGCGAGGTATTTGACCTCTATATGATACAATTTACAAACATTGCATTCGTTTTTAAAAGACAAACTTTCTTTACATCGAAAATTGACAGACATGCATACCATTTCATAATATCTACTATCCAACTATAAATTGATTTAATAATAATCTTTGATGAACTCAATGACTCGAATGCAACGTTCTTCGAAATATGCTATGAAAGACTCCAAGTAATATCTTTAAAATGAGCAAATGCACAGCGGAAGATTTCTTTAACACCTGAGAATAAACATGCTTTAAAGTGTCAACCAAAAGGTT
Source organism: Rutidosis leptorrhynchoides (assembly GCF_046630445.1). Lineage (NCBI taxonomy): Eukaryota > Viridiplantae > Streptophyta > Magnoliopsida > Asterales > Asteraceae > Rutidosis > Rutidosis leptorrhynchoides. Next base: position 125,927,081 of record NC_092340.1, read on the forward strand.
GGTGAGTTCATTAGTTTATCATAATCATTTATTTCCATCATTTTAATAGACCACAAGAATTTCATTTCCAGTTCTCATAAATATACGTCCCATGCATAGAGACAAAAATAATCATTCATATGGTGAACACCTGGTAACCGACATTAACTAGATACATATAAGAATATCCCCTATCATTCCGGGATCCTCCTTCGGACATGATATAAATTTCGAAGTACTAAAGCATCCGGTACTTTGGATGAGGTTTGTTAGGCCCAATAGATCTATCTTTAGGATTCGCGTCAATTAGGGTGTCTGTTCCCTAATTCTTAGATTACCAGACTTTAGTAAAAAGGGGCATATTCGATTTCGATAATTCAACCATAGAATGTAGTTTCAATTACTTGTGTCTATTTCGTCAAACATTTATAAAAGCGCATGTATTCTCAGTCCCAAAAATATAAAGGGGAAAAAGGCAAATGAAACTCACCATACTGTATTTCGTAGTAAAAATACATATAACGTCATTGAACAAGTGCAAGGTTGGCCTCGGATTCATGAACCTAAATTAATTATATATATTTATGTGTTGGTCAATATTTGTCTAACAAATTAGGTCAAGTCATAGTGTACCACAATCCTAATGCTCGAGACTAATATGCAAAAGTCAACAAAAGTAAATTTGACTCAAAATAATTTCCAAAAATCTATACATGATTAATATATAGTTTAAATATCATCGTTTTATATTTTTAAATATTTTTAAAAGATTTATTAGAGTAAATAATATAATTTATTTATTAATAAATAAAATTTTATATTAAATTTATATAATAAAATATACTTTTATATATATTAATTAATAAAATTTATAGGGTTCATTTTATATCATAAAGATAATATGATAGGTATTATTAAAGTAAGTTATTACACGTAGTAAAATATGTTTGTATCACATATTTATTTGATAAAATAATATCTATACTGATAGTAAGTAAAAGTTGTATTATTTTGTAATAATAATTATTATTATAAAAATATCAATATTTATAATTACTAAGATGACATTATGATAAAACGATAATTCTAATTATGATAACTTTAATATTTACGATAATTTTTAATATTATCTTTAAAATAATAATTCTATTTAAATTTATTATATAAATTTAACTAATTCAAGGACATGCAAGTGTAACTAATTCAAGATTCAACCTAACCTGTCTAAGGGCAATATCAAAAGTACAAGCATGCATAATCCTAAATACTCGAGCACTAGTCAGGGATACACTATTAGTATGTAAAAGTTAAATTATGAGTACTCACGTATCAATATCGAGATTCAATATTGCAGGAAAGGTACGTAGACGCAACGGAAATGATAAACACTATATTGACCTCACGAGCATACCCATGAACCATATTCAATCACCTCCATAGCTATAACCCATAATTTCCTTAATCCTATCCAACTCGAAAAACAATTTCGAAATCACTCGGACAGCACTCCGTCGTAATATTTTATGTATACTAATAATATTTTGAAATAATACGGAGTAAATATATATGTGTAAATCGATTGAGAGAGTTTAAAGAAAAATATTTTCAAGTTTCTATGAAATAATGAAAACCTATTGAATTCTATTTATAATAGATTTTTGAATTATTAAAGTGAATTATTAAAGTATGAATTATTAAAGTGAATTATTAAAGTGAATTATTAAAGTATGAATTATTAAAGTAAATTATTAAAGTTAAAGTAAAGTAAAAATAAAGTAAGGGTAATGTTTAAGTATAGTAAAAGTATAAAACTATGTACGTATAATACGCGTATAAATATATATAATATTAATTTAAATCGTTATATATATTTAATAAAATAAAATATAAATATCGTTATCTTTATCATACTAGTTAAGTAATGAGTTGTCAAAAGTGGTTCTAGATATTTATAAAAGTTATATACGTTTTAATAATAAAGTTCTTTTTAAACTGAAAACGTTTTTGTACGTTTGCAACTAAATAGATCAATCGAGTCGTTATGAGATTTAATCTTCCACTATCCTTTGTCTAGTTCTCATTGAATGACAATTTGTTCTTATTTATAAATCACTTTATCATTTTCCGAATATTGTTAAAATGGAAAGATTTCTCAAATCAACGTGGGCCTTTCAACAGAGACTTGTAATCATAATTCAATATATCTGATAATTTAATCATTTGATCTTATCTTCTAATTCCATTGATAAACATTTTGAAACAGATACAATCATATAAAGTATTTAATCTAATATTTTGTTTACGTTTCAAGTTATAATATATATACACGTATACATATATAATCATATTTGTTTAATGGTTCGTGAATTGTTGGAACTTGGTCGAGGTTGAATGAATGTATGAACATAGTTTAAAATTCTTGAAATTTAACTTAACAAATATTGCTTATCGTGTCGGAAACATATAAAGATTAAAGTTTAAATTTGGTTGGAAATTTCCGGGTTGTCACAGTACCTACCCGTTAAAGAAATTTCGTCCCGAAATTTGAGTGGAAAGGTCGTGAATGATAATAAGTATGTTTTCATGATGCATACGGGCTGAAAATTAGAGTTTTATCATCAGCGAATAATTTGGATAAACAATCCATTTATATGAAGAGTACGAATGAAGCTAACATAGAAGAGTGAAATGAGTAAGTGTAGATTCATCTTATCATTTGACGTAGATATGATTGATTCCCAGATTTCAAGGGATTTGAAGAAAATCTTCTTAATAAGATTTGACTCTCCTGTAATCAAGAGAATTAGGATCCGCTTTAAATGCGATCGTCCATTTTAATTGTTCTGTCGGAGATTTTCTTCGTTTCCTTACAACGCACACCTTCTGTTGATGCATTTTATGCGAGTCCCTAGACATCCACCCACGTCCATTGCAGGTACAACAGTTTACAGGCCACCATGATTGCTCGTTATTATCCTATTCGTGTTTGTATGTGGTTACAGGAACTACAGGAATGAGATTTAGATGTCTGACTATGTTAGACTTAGTCAGACGTACGAGTGAAGCCTCACTAGTACGGCTGACAGGATCATACGCACGGTTGATGCTGAGCTAAGTCACAATTACACCCTAAATGAGAAGACACGAGTGAGTGATCACCCGTACGGCTGATGAAGCCACCTCGTACGTGTGATGAATAAATCGTATGGATGAGTCAACAGCAGGGGTATATAAAGTCTTATGTTCTTCATTTTAGGTTAAGCCTCTCATTTGTTACACACACTCAGATCTAGTGAGCTCCTCCGATTCTCTCTCAGTCCAAATCACCCAGGTGGTGAATAATAGATCTAGGTGTTAATCTAATCACACTTGATTTAGTTGTGGTTTGTCTAAATTAATCAAAAAAAACTTAACCTATTCACTAGAGGGTTTGATTTACTTATTCCGCCATTGTGTGAGTTAAATCTGTTGATTTCTAAGTTCCTAGTCATGTTTCATCACCTTCCATTCTTTCCCCCTCAACTCATATTTTAAAGTATTCATCAATATGCTCCATCCAGTTCTGATTCTCGATATACTTCTAACTCTCATATCGGTCATCCTTATTTTTCATCTACCGCCGGAAGAATCTATTTACTTCTACTATACTCTTGGGTTTATAGTGTTTCTAGTTCTCCCGTGTCTTTATATTGCTATATGCATCGATATATATGGTTTATAATTTCTGGTTTGTCGTTGGGCTTTATATGTTCCCTTATATTTCAAAGTCTCTGCTTCTGTCTTCTATAATCATTATCATTCACAGTTAATGCTCTCTTTTATTTGCTGCAATTTATACCCCAATTTCTATTTCGGAGTTTTGTCCCTTCGTTTCTTCTTCTTGCGATTAAGCACCGCTTGTAATGGTCCAGAATTCACAGATATGATTTTCGGAATGAACATTGTTAATGTTCTAGGAAGGAAATTGTGATGGCACGATCTTGACTTGTCAAATTACTAGAATACCTTGGAAAAGGCATAAATAATCAAGAAATGTTTTCTTGATATTTTAGAGGTTAAATAGAATACAAGAGTCGTATAACATGGCACATGATGATGTTATGATCTGTGAATCATTACGTTCCATTTAGAAACTCAGCATGACTTACTGTAATATAATCACATTGATCAAGTGTCATTATATTATACTAATTCATGCTTCAGTTCCCAACACTACTTCAAAATATTCCTATCTTAACTTGAATGTTTCAGAATTTAGAAACTAAAATAGTTTCTTTTATGATGTAATACAGATAGCGCGAAGAGGTAAATGATTTCAAATAAGAAAAATTAAAAAAATATCTTCAGAAATATGGAGGATATTTATAATGAAAGATACGATGATATTTTAGAATTTCTAATATCAAAGGATGATGAAGAATATTGTCCGCAGGGGTTTAGAGTCAGGAGCAAGGTATTCGTTAACGACTTCAGCAGGTACTGAATCATTTGGATCCTTTGAAGTCAGGTTCAGTCTTTGTAATTTGTCCACAGCCTCCTTCCTACTTTGCTCAATCCGTTTTCCAGTTCCAAAACTTCTCTTTTTCTGCGCTTTGCCAGCACACTTCATCATTATCATCCAGCTTTTACCGTTTAAAGTCATTTATAGTTTTTGCTACTTCATCAGCATTTTTTCCATTTTCGTAGAACCAATTCGTAGTTCGGAGTGTTTTTCAGAAACTTCACATTCAAATTAAGTCCAGAAGATAGACGTTATATATACACATATAATTGTTGGCGTAGACATGCTGTGAGATTTCAAAATATTGATTGCTAATTCCCAATGATTCGTATGGCAATTCTCATTACAAGATGCGAATGAGTAAATGATGGGGTTTCAATGAATAATTATAATGACTTTTTGGAGAGGCTAAAGTCAAAGGGTAATGAAGTTGTTGATACATCTGCTAATAATGTGGTGGAATGTAAAAGGTTCCCTGGTAACGATGGTGTATATCTCAAGGTTATAATAAGGTTAGTCTGACTGAAAAGTCGAAGTTGACTTGCTGAAGCTGTGACAAAACTGGCTACTTTGAATAGGAGTCGCAAAGTTATTTTTGCTAATAAATGTCAAAGAATCTGACGCGGATACGTTGTTTAAACTTTTACTTTGGTTTCAAGAGTTTTTCGGGTACATAACTGTGGGTAACATGTGGTTGGATCATCATCTCGATTGCTCATCATTCGAAGTGTCTTCAACAATTTTTGAAGGGTTTGAACACAGATTGTAATTGTTAACATACATTTGATGTTCTAACACAGTTTTGAAGTCAAAATATAGCTTGTGAAAGATGTAAGGATCTAAGAGTGATGATTTTGGTCATATCTCAAGTTGAATTTTGAGATTTCAAAATCAGAATATGTAATTAAATTTCGAATGAGTATGGTTGTTTTGATTTCTATAAAAGAATGTATATTATTGTGAAAGTAGGGAGTATAATGGATAATTTGATGAATCAGATTCGAAGAATGTAACATATTAATTGTGAATTTATATATCTCGTTAAAAAATTTCACAATTAATATTTTGTACAAAAGAATTTTATTACAGTCTTTATGAAAATATATATATGTATATTTTCTTCAGATGTAACATAGATTTAATGAGTTAATGTTAAATTAAACTCATTTGATTTACGGTTGAAACTAGAATTGAATAATCCCTAAAGGCTTTAAAAAGTACATAACTTTTACGCAGTATTTCTTTAATGACATTGAAATTATGAATTAATACTTCGTTATTTGTTGATGTATGATGTTCAGTTCGTGGAATTCTTGTGAATTTCGCAAAGTACGAATGATGTTATCTGAAAAGTTTCGGGTACATCGATGATGAAAGTGTAAAATCAAATATATACTTGATTTATTATGAATTGGAATTTGTTGAATTGCGACAGAGATTGTAGTTAACGCTGGTTAAGTTGCAGCCGAAGGACGTACATTATTGCATATTTGTAATATGAATTAATCGCGTAGTTAAGATTCACACACAATAGCTTAGCACGGAATGATTTATTTCAAAATATATATATATATATATATATATATATATATATATATATATATATATATATATATATATATATATATATATATATATATATAATATACATATAATTTCTTCAGAGGGAATGAGTTAATTCTTCATAACTCGTTGATACAATATACACGTTATTGATTCGTAATTATGTCCACAGTGATTCTTGAACTGACTGAGTTTGTGATGTTATCGGTGTTGTTGATCCAGAGGTTGACTGTACTGACGATGCTGGTAACGCTGACGGTACTGTTGATGCTGTTGGTAAAGCAAGTTTAGCTTGTTGATCACACACCATTTTTGTCAGGGTTTCTACTCTTGCTTCTATCATTTTGGTCCGCTTAACTGATTTATGGTTAGGACTAGATTAGATAATCTCTAAGACTTTAGAGATTACATAATCACCGCGGAATGTTTCTCCAATGAAGCTATGAATTAATACTTCGTCAGTTATTGTTGTTGGTACTCCTTGGTATCTATGGTGCGTATGACGTTGATGCTCGTGGGACGGATTGTGAAGTTGAGGTTTACGACGCGGTTGTGGTTGGAGGTGGTAATGGTACTGTTGGCGTTGATGATGGTGGTACTGGTTATGCTGTTGTTGCTGCTGCTGGTGTTTGTAATCTCTGCACCATATTCTCCAAAGCCACTACCCGAACGCGAAGCTCGTTGACTTCTTCTATTACACCGGGGTGATTGTCGGTTCGGACGAGTGGATAAATAAAATCTAAAATTTGATGTAATATATAATCGTGACGAGATACTCTGGAAATGAGCGAGAAAACGGTGTTTCGAGCAGGTTCGCCGGTAAGTGCTTCAGGTTCTTCGTCAAGAGGGCAATGTGGTGGATGGAAGGAATCACCTTCTTCTTGTCTCCAATGATTGAGGAGGCTACGAACCCATCCCCAATTCATCCAGAATAGGTGATGACTGATTGGTTGATCTATTCCGGTCACACTGCTTTCGGAGCTTGAATGGGATTCCATTTCGGAATCTAAGTGACTTGAACTGATGACGAATTCCATTTCGTACGATTGGAGAAAGGATTTTTTTTTCCGATATGAAATGATTTTGGCTAACGGATGGTATTCTAATTACATAGAAAAGATTTCGTAGATTACGGAGGACTTTGCGGGATATGTCAGGCAAAGTTTAAAGTAACAAATACGATAAGATATGATTTAGCAGATATGCTAAGATATAAATTTTTGTCTATACACTATTCATGCAATCAATGCAGCAAGACGTGTCTTAGACTAAAAATGATAAGCAGGTAATTTCCTGAGGATGATAAGAAGTTAATTTTCGACACAAAATGATAAGCAAAACTTTTGACATGCAGACACGGTCGAAGTCCAGACTCACTAATGCATCCTATCGACTTATCAGTTAGACACACTAATGCAGACCTGGTTCGCTAAGACCACCGCTCTGATACCAACTGAAAGGACCCGTTCATATACATTATAAACGATTCACAATAGTTGATTACATTGCGAGGTATTTGACCTCTATATGATACAATTTACAAACATTGCATTCGTTTTTAAAAGACAAACTTTCTTTACATCGAAAATTGACAGACATGCATACCATTTCATAATATCTACTATCCAACTATAAATTGATTTAATAATAATCTTTGATGAACTCAATGACTCGAATGCAACGTTCTTCGAAATATGCTATGAAAGACTCCAAGTAATATCTTTAAAATGAGCAAATGCACAGCGGAAGATTTCTTTAACACCTGAGAATAAACATGCTTTAAAGTGTCAACCAAAAGGTTGGTGAGTTCATTAGTTTATCATAATCATTTATTTCCATCATTTTAATAGACCACAAGAATTTCATTTCCAGTTCTCATAAATATACGTCCCATGCATAGAGACAAAAATAATCATTCATATGGTGAACACCTGGTAACCGACATTAACTAGATACATATAAGAATATCCCCTATCATTCCGGGATCCTCCTTCGGACATGATATAAATTTCGAAGTACTAAAGCATCCGGTACTTTGGATGGGGTTTGTTAGGCCCAATAGATCTATCTTTAGGATTCGCGTCAATTAGGGTGTCTGTTCCCTAATTCTTAGATTACCAGACTTTAATAAAAAGGGGCATATTCGATTTCGATAATTCAACCATAGAATGTAGTTTCAATTACTTGTGTCTATTTCATCAAACATTTATAAAAGCGCATGTATTCTCAGTCCCAAAAATATAAAGGGGAAAAAGGCAAATGAAACTCACCATACTGTATTTCGTAGTAAAAATACATATAACGTCATTGAACAAGTGCAAGGTTGGCCTCGGATTCACGAACCTAAATTAATTATATATATTTATGTGTTGGTCAATATTTGTCTAACAAATTAGGTCAAGTCATAGTGTACCACAATCCTAATGCTCGAGACTAATATGCAAAAGTCAACAAAAGTAAATTTGACTCAAAATAATTTCCAAAAATCTATACATGATTAATATATAGTTTAAATATCGTCGTTTTATATTTTTAAATATTTTTAAAAGATTTATTAGAGTAAATAATATAATTTATTTATTAATAAATAAAATTTTATATTAAATTTATATAATAAAATATACTTTTATATATATTAATTAATAAAATTTATAGGGTTCATTTAATATCATAAAGATAATATGATAGGTATTATTAAAGTAAGTTATTACACGTAGTAAAATATGTTTGTATCACATATTTATTTGATAAAATAATATCTATACTGATAGTAAGTAAAAGTTGTATTATTTTGTAATAATAATTATTATTATAAAAATATCAATATTTATAATTACTAAGATGACATTATGATAAAACGATAATTCTAATTATGATAACTTTAATATTTACGATAATTTTTAATATTATCTTTAAAATAATAATTCTATTTAAATTTAAAATAATAATAATAATGATATTTTATAGTAACAATGACATTTCTATTAAAATGATAATTTTTGTTAAAATGATAGTTTTAATACTAACGATACTTTTAATAATAATAGTAATGATAAAAAAAATAAGAACGATAATTTTATCTAAATCAATGTCTTATAATATTTTAATTTCATCATGATACTCTTACTCATTATTTCCTAATCGTTTCGTTTAATAGCTTTTAAATCATCTTTTATATCGTGTCCATAATAATGATAATAATAGTAATCAAAATAATTAGGTGTTACAAATATTTGTTTTAATTACACTAATATTATTAATGATAGTTACTATAACATTATTAACGATAATACTAATAATTATCTTAATGATAATATAGTAATAATAATAATAACAATAACAATAACCATTTTTAAATAATGATATATATATTAATAATGATAATAATAATAATAATACTAATAATAACTTTAACGATAATAACGATAGTAATAAATAAAAAAATAACAATTTTTAATGATAAATCCCTTTTATTGATAAAGATAATAATAATGATAATAATAAGATAAAACTAGAACGACGATAAAAATGACGATAATAATAATAATCATTTTTAATAAAAATATCGAAAATTCAATTGATTATAACTTCTAATCCATTCATCGAAACCATTCGATATCTAAAGAAAAAGTTCTTAATTTTTCGCTAGCTTTCCAAGGACATGCATATCTTATACCTTATCTCAACTGCAAGTGTAACTAATTCAAGATTCAACCTAACCTGTCTAAGGGCAATATCAAAAGTACAAGCATGCATAATCCTAAATACTCGAGCACTAGTCAGGGATACACTATTAGTATGTAAAAGTTAAATTATGAGTACTCACGTATCAATATCGAGATTCAATATTGCAGGAAAGGTACGTAGACGCAACGGAAATGATAAACACTATATTGACCTCACGAGCATACCCATGAACCATATTCAATCACCTCCATAGCTATAACCCATAATATCCTTAATCCTATCCAACTCGAAAAACAATTTCGAAATCACTCGGACAGCACTCCGTCGTAATATTTTATGTATACTAATAATATTTTGAAATAATACGGAGTAAATATATATGTGTAAATCGATTGAGAGAGTTTAAAGAAAAATATTTTCAAGTTTCTATGAAATAATGAAACCTATTGAATTCTATTTATAATAGATTTTTGAATTATTAAAGTGAATTATTAAAGTATGAATTATTAAAGTGAATTATTAAAGTATGAATTATTAAAGTGAATTATTAAAGTATGAATTATTAAAGTGAATTATTAAAGTTAAAGTAAAGTAAAAATAAAGTAAGGGTAAAGTTTAAGTATAGTAAAAGTATAAAACTATGTACGTATAATACGCGTATAAATATATATAATATTAATTTAAATTGTTATATATATTTAATAAAATAAAATATAAATATCGTTATCTTTATCATACTAGTTAAGTAATGAGTTGTCAAAAGTGGTTCTAGATATTTATAAAAGTTATATACGTTTTAATAATAAAGTTCTTTTTAAACTGAAAACGTTTTTGTACGTTTGCAACTAAATAGATCAATCGAGTCGTTATGAGATTTAATCTTCCACTATCCTTTGTCTAGTTCTCATTGAATGACAATTTGTTCTTATTTATAAATCACTTTATCATTTTCCGAATATTGTTAAAATGGAAAGATTTCTCAAATCAACGTGGGCCTTTCAACAGAGACTTGTAATCATAATTCAATATATCTGATAATTCAATCATTTGATCTTATCTTCTAATTCCATTGATAAACATTTTGAAACAGATACAATCATATAAAGTATTTAATCTAATATTTTGTTTACGTTTCAAGTTATAATATATATACACGTATACATATATAATCATATTTGTTTAATGGTTCGTGAATTGTTGGAACTTGGTCGAGGTTGAATGAATGTATGAACATAGTTTAAAATTCTTGAAATTTAACTTAACAAATATTGCTTATCGTGTCGGAAACATATAAAGATTAAAGTTTAAATTTGGTTGGAAATTTCCGGGTTGTCACATTAACGACCCGTCCTAATCCATCTGGACGAATACATTACATTTGGTTACATCGCGAGGTACTTGACCTCTATTTGATACATTTTACAAACATTGCATTCGTTTTTAAAAGACAAACTTTCATTACATCGAAAGTTGACGGCATGCATACCATTTCATAATATATCCAACTATAATTGACTTAATAATAATCTTGTTGAACTCAACGACTTGAATGCAACGTCTTTTGAAATATGTCATGAATGACTCCAAGTAATATCTTTAAAATGAGCAAATGCACAGCGTAAGATTTCTTTCATACCTGAGAATAAACATGCTTTCAAATGTCAACCAAAAGGTTGGTGAGTTCATTAGTTTATCATAATCAATCATTTCCAATAATATAATAGACCACAAGATTTCATTTTTCATAAACATCATTCTCATATCAGGCATTTCGCAAACTGCATAGAGATAAAAATCATTCATATGGATTGAACACCTGGTAATCGACCTTAACTAGATGCATATAGAATATCCCCATCATTCCGGGACATCCTTCGGACATGATAAATTCGAAGTACTAAAGCATTCGGTACTTTGGATGGGGCTCGTTGGGCCCGATAGATCTATCTTTATGATTCACGTCAATTAGGGTGTCTGTTCCCTAATTCTTAGATTACCAGACTAAAAGGGGCATATTCGATTCGATAATCCAACCATAGAATGTAGTTTCGATTACTTGTGTCTATTTCGTAAAATATTTATAAAAGCAGCGCATGTATTCTCAGTCCCAAAAATATATATTGCAAAAGCATTTAAAAGGGGAGCAAATGAAAATCACAATACTGTATTTTGTAGTAAAAATACATATGACGACATTGAACAAGTGTAGGGTTGGCCTCGGATTCACGAACCTATATCAATACTATATTGATATTAACACATATAATCGTAATCGAACAAGTTTATATATCATTATTAATAATATACTAGTCATATTATATGTAATTTAGATAAATTTAATATATTTAATTTATATATTTTATATATACTAATATTTATCATTAATAATAACATATTAATAATAAAAAGTTATTTTAAAATTTATATATAATAAAAATATATTTTCATATATTAATTGACATCTTTTATATATAGCGTAATAAATATCATTTTAATAATAAAAATATAGTGAGATGTAATATTAATATTATTGTAATGTATTTTTATGCTAAAAATATCTATCTGTAATAATACTAATAATGATAAGAATGATAATGATAATGATAGTAATAATAGTATTAATAAAGATAATAATAATTTTAAAAATGATAATTTTATTAAGTATGATAACTTCAATCAAAATGTTAATTTTAATAAAAAGATAGTTTTTGATAATTTTGATAATTTTAATTAAGAGGGTACTTTTAGTAATACTATTAATAATAGTAATATCAATAATATTTATAATAATAATTTAATAAAATTAATACTAATGATAATAACAATAATAATAGTACTTAAGGATGATATTAAAATGATAATAATATTCATGATACTTATATTAATGCTAATGATAACAATAATCATAATACTTATAAATGTAAATATGACAATAATAATAATAGTTATAATTATAATACTAATAATAATAATAATAATAATAATAATAATAATAATAATAATAATAATAATAATAATAATAATAATAATAATAAAGTGTACAACCTTTGAAGAAGCAAGCCTTTTAAAAAAAATGTCATTGCCCGGACTCGAACCCGCGACCTCTCGCTTAAGGACAAACACCCCTAACCATCTGTCTGTCTGTTATCTTTCTGAATTAATACCCAATATAATTCATATAACTCGTTTTCTATGTCAAGCCCGAATGGCCCAACAGAAAGCATAAATTTTAGATCTCGGCCCAAGTAATTAATTTGATCACGGCCCAATAATACACAAAATTCACAGTCCAATAGCCAAAACACTTTCATGGCCCAAAGTAATTAATTGTTTTATAAATCGTGAGTTAGGAAAAAAATAAACAGCGGTATGTTAGGCTTTGTGGGGTTCGTGAGGTCGACAGAAAGAAACCGAGGCTGGATCCCTTATCAACATTAACATCGATCTTTAATTCTCATCAACTAACACATCCAATATCGTTAATGTTTATCACCACTTTTATCTATCTTCTTTCTCGTTATTCAATAGGATCAAAAGGTACAGCAACAGTAGACGAACAATAAACAGCAGACTGTGATCAGCGTCGTGTTTACTATATCTCCATCATCATCACTGCAGCAGTCGATGTTGCAGTTTGTGATGGTAATGGATATTGGATAGTTTATGGTGATGGTTCATGTGGTATGGTGGTTCTGAAGTGATCGTGTTTGTAACCTAAAGATAAAACAGAATCCAAGGAAAGAAAAATAATAATAATGATGGTGTTTCGGTGGTGGGTTACGATTTCATGGTGGTTATCGGCTGCAGATCACGATGGTCGTTCAATAAGTGATGATAATGGTGATGGTGGTTGTAATGGTGTTGTAGTGGTGGAGATGACGGCTGTAAAAATAGCAACGGTGTTTGCAGTGGTGGTGGTCGATGGTTTTCAATGAAGAAGAAGAAGAAAGTGTAGAGAGAGAGGAGAGAGAGAGAGAGGAATTTTGTGGTGGTTATGGTGACTATTTTACAGCAACAAAGCTGTTGTAGCAGTTGGTTCATAGCAGTAGCAAGAAGAAGGTTGTTTGTTTGGTAGTCTTCGGATATCAGGAAGCAAGAATATGCAGCAACAATAACAGTTGATTGTGGTTGCAAGTTCAAATTTGTGTATTTGTGGGTTCGGCTGTAAAACAATAGCAACAAAGAATGGTTTAGTGGTGATCTTATGGTTAGAGTTCTTGGGTGATTTCTACTTGATCAACCAACAGCGAGCAACATGGGTTTGTTATCACTATGAAACAGAAATAGTAATTAGCAGCTGCAGTGAACCATTGTATAGTAAGTGATGGTGGTCTAGTGGTTGTTGAGGTTGATGAACACAATGGCAGAGAAATAAAGATATGGATTTGTGTAGGTGTGAGTTTAATAGTGTGAAGTAATTAAGTGGGGTTTTTCATACCACTTGAAATCTATCTCTATGCAGTTAACTCAAATATATATAAATAAATATCAATCATGTAACAAGTTGATGATATTATATAATGATATATATATAAATAAACGTGATGATTAGAAACATATTAGCATCCAAGATTTTTAAAATCTTATGCCGACAGTTTTCACGGACTGTGTATCGTCCACTATTTGAAATCAGTGGCGGATAAAAGTCTTCAGAAAAATCCCAACTTTTTAGATTAACTATATTTATTTATTTTGGTCATTATGGTATAAAATTCAGTCATTAACTATTAAATAAAAATTACATTAATTATTCACTTCCACCCCCAAGTAAAATATAAAAAATTTTAAAATTCAACAAATAGTTCCTAAATACATTTTTAATAAGTCTATAATTTGTGAAACTCGTTTTCAGATCATCGTTTATTTTAAAATCATATAAGTTCCTTTTTAACTCGTTTACTATCCATCTAATGACAATTGAGCGTTACCTTCGTTTACTAAATAACTTTAAAATCACAAAATATATATTCTATATACTTATTTATATATATAGAAATACTTTTTAAATAATAATCATTATAATATCTTATTTTTATTTTACTTTACATAAATAAATTTTAGTAACAACAACATACAATATTTAAAATTATGTTTTCAATTATTTATATATATATGTGTGTGTGTGTGTGTGTGTGTGTATTTATACAAACATATCTATTTACAAATAGTTGTTCGTGAATCGTTGAGAATAGTCGAAGGGTAATTGAATAAATGAAACAGTTCAAAATTTCGGAGACTCAACATTACAGACTTTGTTTATCGTGTCGAAATCATATAAGAATAAAGTTTAAATTTGGTCGAAAATTTTCAGGTCGTCACAGACCATACCTTATTTCTTAAACAAAGAAATAACCTTATCACATGCTTGATCATTTAAGTTGATGACATGATAATTACCGAAAATGATAAAGAAGAAATTTCAAAACTAAAAACAAATTTATTTAACGAATTTGAAATGAAAGATTTGGGCAGACTTAAATATTTTTAAGGGATTGAGGTATTACGATCCCAACAGGGAATATTTATCGGTCAAAAGAAGTATATTCTTGATTTTTTTGCAGAAACAGGGATGATCGATTGCAAACCAGCTGATACTCCTATGATTCCAAACCAAAAGTTATACATAGAAGATGAAGCTGATCTTACTGATAAAGGGCGATATCAAAGACTTTTCGGAAAATTAATTTACCTTGCTCACACCCGACCAGATATAGCACATGCAGTCGGGGTTGTAAGTCAATTCATGCATGAACCACAAGTTCACCATATGGAAGTCGTAATCAGAATCATCAGATATTTAAAGAAAACAGCGGATCATGGAGTTGTTTTTAGAAGACATGGACATCTAAAGACTCAGATATATACAGATGCGAGCTGGGCTGGAGAAAAAGGGGATAGAAGAGCTACATCTGGATTCTTCACACTTGTCGGAGGAAATCTAGTTGCATGGAGGAGTAAGAAACAAAAAGTTGTCTCACTTTCAAGTGCCGAGTCAAAATTTAGAGGAATAGCAAAAGAAGTAGTTGAAGCCTTATGGATCAAGAAGTTGTTAACAGAGATTGGCTTTCCACCAGAAGAAGCTATCCAAATTATTTGCGATAATGAAGCAGCAATCGCCATCTCAGAAATCCAGTTCAACATGATCGAACAAAACATGTTGAAGTGGATAGACACTTTATCAGAGAAAAGTTGAATGCGGAAATAATTTCTTTACCATATATAAGATCAGAAGACCAATTGGCCGACATTCTCACTAAATCAATCAACGAAAGACTCTTCAGCGAAGTTCTTGACAAGTTGAACATTGGAAACCCCACTATTCAACTTGAGGGAGAGTGTTAAAATGCAGAAACCAACAAAGGAGTCAAATTACCTATTTTGGTAATTTGCCTTTTAGGGATCAGAAAGCTAGCTCATCACTTCCCATTTGAGACATGTCACAAGGTAAACAAGCAGCCAATTCAACGGTTCACTGCAGCAACTTTTTAGCAAGACTTCCTCATTTGTACATGGGGGTTCCAAAGTTGTATTGGAGCCATCCCATAATAGGAAATAGTTGTTATGATATTTTGTGTATAAAACACTAGTCACTAATAAACTTAGAAAAATTCAGATTGTAACAATAACTTATTATCAATACAAATCAATCTTATTATCAATCATATTCTTATCAATTTAACACTATGCATTATGGATGCTAATTCGAAAAAATGGGTATTATTTGAATGTCTTGTTGGTTTGGTTGTCTTTAGGTTGTGTTGTTTGTTTAGTTCGATTTATTTCTTAGTATGTTGGTCTTTTTAGTTTGTTTTGTTCTTTGTTGTGGGGTTTCTCTAAGTTCCGCGTTTTGTTGTTTGTGTATGCTTGATTCGCCCTTAGATAGGTTGGTTAGTTTTAGGGGTCATTTTTTGCATACTAATTGCGAGCCTAATCGTTTCTTGTAGCTTTTGGTTAGGTTTCTTTCATCTTTTATTGAAAGTTACCTCTGATATATAAAGTTCGGTATGCTAATGTTAGCTTTGAAATATTCGGTTCGATCAATAATGTTCGGTTGGTAAGCTAATGTACGGTTTGAAATATTCAGTTCAGTTGGTAATGTTTAGTTCAGTTGGTAATGTCCGGTTCGATATGCTAATGTTCGGTTTTAAATATTCGGTTCGGTTAGTAATGTTTGGTTCGATTCACAGAATTTTTTTATATTTAACTTCTTAATTATTACTCCTTCATGTCCCAAAAAAAAATATATATTTGTTTTTATAAAGACGATAATTGTATGAAAAAACTAGCAAGATGATAGCAAATACTACAACAACAAACAACCATAATTACTAGCAATTACAACGGCGCCAAGCAACCCTTACCATAGGCAACACACCATACAAATTACGAAAACGAACCCGAGAACCACACCCGAAAAACACAACTAAACACTAACTAAATTATCACAAACAATAAACCAAAATGAAAAGAAAACACAAATGAAGACAAAAGCCTCGATCGAAAACCTAAGAACTCGAATGTCAGTCACCCACCATGACTAGGAAAAACCCATAGCAAACACTTTTACGATTCCAAATCCAAGGATGAAAATTCGTCATCATCGCCAACTTCTTCCTCCATGTTCTTCATCGAATCGATAGCTTGATGACACCAATTAAGTCGATTAAGATATTTTCTATGTCTAAATGTTTCTTTCCTCTAATGCAATTAAAGAAATGATGTTTCTTTCTTTTTCACAGTTTTGTTGAATTTAACATAAGTTTTATAAATAGCAGTTTTGCATATATTGAATATAAATTTGACTGAATTTGATTAAAAAATACTCGGTGGTAAATGATTAAGAGTAATAACAATAACTGAAGGTAAATTGAAGAGTTTAATTATGCTTATGTATTATTTTTTTAAATGGTCAAATTAATTTATACGTAGTACTATACCAATAGTAAGGTGACAATTTTTATTAGACAAAAAGTGTATTAACTTGTAATTGAATATCAGTTGACCATGTCAAATGTCATGGTCGGCGCAAAGAACCTAACCTCAAAGGTTTGTTAAATGCCACAAAGGTTCGATTCATTAACTTGATATATGATTCTCTAATCGACTGAAAAATCTGCTAAAGTTTTACATAATATTCTTATGTTATATTCTATTTTTGTACTCGTAGTTTTTTAATAACACTTACGGAGTACTTTGAAGGTTCGATCTCCGTTGGCTACATATTAAAAACACAATATCAACTCTGCCATGAAGTATCCACCTATGACACCTTTCTCATATCGTTTGGGGGGTAAAGGGGATGGGGTTTTTACTTGGCCGTGCCCTTAGATCGGTTTCAAGGTTTCCTCTCGGGCAGCGATGAGGGCGGGGTTATTATCGCTGCATCGACATAGTCGAAACGGGAGATGATCGCAACGTGTGGTTTAGTCCCCTTCGAGTGATCTCAATCGCTGTAAAAAAAACGTAATAACCCCGACTCTAAAATAAAGAAACTAATTAACATATGGAAAAATGTTTGAAATTATATTATGGTAGTCATTAATCATTAATCATCATTAATACATATAAAAGTAGTATACATAATTAATTATTGATTTTAAAATGATAATCATTTAGTCATACAACATTTTTTTGCGTATTAAGACGAATCTAAAGGTTCGGTTGATAAACAAATACTATGCATCCATCAATTATTATTATCATACTTTCTAATTACGAAAACTAAAGCACAGTAACAGGGATGCCACCCTAACACGTCTCTACTACATATTACATAATGATGTAGTAATTGTGTTCTTTTCTTAAATCATTGTAGTAAATAATTATATTATATTTTCATATTATCGGGTTAGTTAGTTTACATGCAATTGCAAGATGACGATGATGATAAGAAGGGAATCAATCGACTATAGGGTATGTAATAGACTACTACCAATTTCTGTAAGTTTCTCGAATCAAACTAATTTTCATATAGTCATTTTTTTTTAACTGTTGGCAAGTTAGTATTTTTACGAAAATGTTTCAAGTTCTACAAAGTGTTGAACTAAAAAAAGATGACACATAAAGTTGTGATGGAGTAGATGAATTGTGGAGTTGATAAACTAAATCGACACAAATGATGCCAAAATATTGTGAAGACTTATGGTTCACTAACTACACATAATCTCATTCTCTTCTAGTATAAATAGAGAGCAATTGAAGCATATTCAAATCATCCCAACACATTCTTTCTTTCTTATTCTTGTGTTTCTAGTAGTCTAATAGAGAATTAGTAAGTGATATATCTCCTAATTATAAGAGATATAAAACTTGGTACTTATCCTTGTAATTAGAGAGAAGTGTAATTCCTATTATTCATATTAGTGAAACGTTTCTTTCCTTGCCCGTGGTTTTTACCCTATTGGGATTTTCCACGTTAAATTTTGGTGTTCCTTTATTGTCATTATTTCAAGTATTACTAGCGGTTTGATGTAATTCGGTGTCACTTTTCTCCACAAGTGGTATCAAGAGCTAAGGTTCTAATATCTAATGTGTATTAATCTACTTATCGTATGCTCTGTGGTTGTCACGGGAGTGGATCGTCCACATCAGAAAATAAGTAAGATTAATTTCACTCGATAAAAGTTCTCGGGTACTATTTAGCAGACGAAATAGTATTGTCGAAAAGAAGATTGTGATTATAGCAATGTCTACGAAATTCGAAATTGAAAAGTTCAACGGGAGTAACTTCTCGTTATGGAAACTAAAGATGAAAGCTATCCTGAGAAAGGACAAGTGTTTGGCGGCCATCAATGGACGTTCCGCCGAAGTCACTGATGAAAAATGGGAAGAGATGGACGGTCAGGCTATCGCAAATCTTCATTTGGCACTAGCAGATGGCGTTTTGTCTAGCATTGAAGAAAAGAAGACAGCGAAAGAGATTTGGGATCACCTCGTAAAATTGTACGAGACCAAATCACTCCACAACAAGATATTCCTTAAGAGAAAACTTTATGCGCTACGCATGAATGAATATACTTCAGTTAATGAGCACATTAATTCTTTGAATACTCTATTTTCTCAACTCGCTTCATTAAGTTGCAATATATAGCCAAAAGAACGTGTTGAACTTTTACTTCAGAGTCTACCTGACTCGTATGATCAACTCATTATTAACTTAACCAATAATGTTCTCTCGGAGTATCTAGTCTATGATGAAGTTGCGGCTGCTATTCTAGAAGAAGAAAATCGGCGCAATAACAAGGAGGACAAACAGGCTGGTTCACGACAAATGGAGGCCTTGGTGGTGTCAGGAGGGAGATCAACGGAACGTGGCCCAAGTGGGAGTCACAATCATGGTAAACCGAAGTCTAAAAAGAAGAAGACCTATACATGCTACAATTGTGGCAAGAAAGGTCACCTGAAGAAGGATTGTCGGAGTTTAAATAACTCAAATCCTAAAGAAAATATTACAAGCACTTCAGATGATGGGACTGCTTTGGTTAGTGAGGCAGTGGTAGCAAATGAAGGCAGAAAGACATTTGTTTATGTCTGGTTATTTGACTCGGGAGCTACTTTTCACATGACCCCTAGAAGAGAATGGTTCAAACAATATGAACGTATCTCAGGAGGATCTGTATACAGTTGCAATGATCACGAACTAAAGATCATTGGAATCGGAGATATCATTCTGAAGATGCACGATGGTACAGTTCATACTATTCAAGGTGTACTACACGTGGAGGGTTTGAAGAATAACTTATTGTCTTTAGGACAATTGGATGATCTTGGTTGTAAGATGGAGATACAAGACAAGATCATGAAAATCATGAAAGGCGCAGTTGTACTTATGAAAGGAGAAAATGTGGGTGCTAATCTATACATTCTAAAAGGCGAGACGGTACGGGAAGCGGAAGCATCTGTTGCTTTTTAGTTCAAGTGATAAAACTGCTATAACATGGCATCAAAAGCTTGGACACATGTCTGAACAAGGTATGAAGATTCTTGTTAAAAGAAATCTTATTCCTGGTCTTACAAAGGTATCGCTACCTTTCTGTGAGCATTGTGTAATCAGCAAGCAGCATCGCCTGAAGTTTAACACATCAAATTCTAGAAGTAAATTGATTCTAGAATTGGTTCACTCTGATGTGTGGCAAGCACCAGTTCAATCCCTAGGAGGAGCAAAGTATTTTGTATCATTTATTGATGATTACACTAGGAGATGTTGGGTGTACCCAATCAAGAGGAAAGCAGATGTGTTTGAAGTTTTCAAAGTTTACAAAGCGCGGGTTGAACTGGATTCTGGTAAAAAGATCAAGTGTTTAAGGACGGATAATGTAGGAGAATACATTAGTGATGAATTTGATAAGTTCTGCAAAAAAGAAGGTATCAAAAGACAGTTCATGACGGCATACACTCCTCAACAAAATGGAGTGGCAGAGCGGATGAACAGAACCTTGTTAGATAGAACAAGGGCGATGTTGGCAACTGCAAGCTTGGGGAAATCATTCTGGGCAGAAGCAGTAAGTACTGCCTGTTACGTGATAAATCGGTCACCATCAACTGCAATTGAGTTGAAATCGCCGATGGAGATGTGGACTGAAAAACTAGTTGATGATTCTGACCTTCATGTATTTGGAAGTCCTGTGTACGTAATGTACAATTCTCAAGAAACGACAAAGTTGGATCCAAAGTCCAGAAAGTGTTTGTTCTTGGGGTATGCTGATGGAGTTAAGGGGTATCGCTTGTGCGACCCCACTGCCCACAAAGTAGTCATCAGCAGAGATGTTGTCTCTACAGAAGACAAAGATCTTGAAGATGTTAGCACTTCAAAAGAAACTATACCGATATAGGTGGGTAATGAATTTCATAAAGATTCTTCTGAAGGAGTACCAGAGCACGATGAAAATCAAGTAGTCGTTGATGAAGCTCCATCGACTCGTATTTCTAATCGGGAAAGGAAACGTCCAGGGTGGCACTCGAATTATATTATGGAAAGCAATGTTGCATATTGTCTTCTAACATAGGAAGGAGAGCCAACAAATCTTCGTGAGGCACTGAATCATTCAGATGCATCTCAGTGGAAGACGGCTATGCAGGAAGAAATTGAAGCTCATCATAAAAATAAAACATGGGAACTTGTGCCATTGCCTAAAGGTAGAAAACCTATTGGAAATAAATGGGTGTATAAGATCAAGTGAAATGGCGATGATCAAGTGGAGCGGTATCGTGCAAGACTGGTGGTTAAAGGATATGCTCAGAAAGAAGGTACAGGCTTTAATGAAATATTTTCTCCTGTGGTTCGACTTATAACAATTAGAGTAGTTCTAGCGATGTGTGCTACATTTGATTTGCATCTAGAGCACCTAGATATGAAAACTGCATTTCTTCATGGAAATCTTGAAGAATAAATTTATATGCTTCAACCAGAAGGTTTTGAACTACAAGGAAAAAAGAACTTGGTTTGCAGGTTAAAGAAATCTTTGTACGGTCTCAAGCAGGCGCCGAGATACTGGTACAAGAGATTTGATTCTTTCATAATGAGCCTTGAATATAACAGACTTTATGCAGACCCTTGTGCATATTTCAAGAGGTTTGAGGACAATGATTTTGTCATTTTGCTGTTATATGTAGACGACATGTTGGTTGCAGGCCCCAACAAAGATCGTATTAATAAGCTGAAGGCTCAATTGGCTAGGGAGTTTGAAATGAAAGACTTGGGTGCCGCAAACAAGATTCTAGAGATGAAAATTCACCTAGACAGAGATAATAGGAAGATTTGGCTTTCTCAAAAGAATTATTTGAAGAAAATCTTGGAGCGTTTCAATATGCAAGATAGTAAGCCAATCTCAACCCCACTTCCTACTAATCTCAAGTTATCCTCCGTTATGTGTCCTAGCAGTAACTACGAGATGAAGGAGATGTCTCGCGTACCGTATGCATCAGCAGTGGGAAGTTTAATGTTCGCAATGATATGTACAAGACCGTACATTGCACATGTAGTGGGAGTAGTTAGTCGGTACATGGCGAATCCTGGTAAAGAGCATTGGAATGCGGTAAAGAGGATCCTAAGATACATTAAGGGTACCTCGAATGTTGCATTATGTTATGGGGAACCAGAATTTATTGTCAAAGGGTATGTTGATTCTGATTATGCGGGTGATATCGATAAAAGTAAATCTACCACCGCATATGTTTTCACACTTTGTGGTGGAACGGTAAGTTGGGCTTCAAAACTGCAGTCAGTTGTGGCCACGTCAACAATAGAGGCAAAATATGTTGTAGCTACTCAAGCTACTAAAGAGGCAGTATGGTTGAAGATGTTGTTGGAGGAACTCGGGCACAAACAAAAGAATATCACTCTATTTTGTGACAACCAGAGTGTCTTGCATCTTGCAAGGAATTCAGCATTTCATTCAAAGACAAAGCATATACGAGTTCAGTATCACTTCGTTCCTGAGAAAGTGGAAGAAGGAACCGTTGATGTGCATAAAATTCATACCGACAACAATGTGGCTGATTTTCTTACAAAGTCAATCAACAGTGACAAGTTTATTTGGTGTCGTTCCTCATGCGGCCTAGCAGAAACGTAAGCAACATCATTGGAAAGGAAGGATCATCGTGTGAAGATTGATTGAGCTTCAATCAAATCTTCAAGTGGGAGATTGTTGAACTAAAAAAAGGTGACACATAAAGTTGTGATGGAGTAGATGAATTGTGGAGTTGATAAACTAAATCAACACAATTGATGCCAAAATATTGTGGAGACTTATGGTTCACTAACTACACATAATCTCATTCTCTTCTAGTATAAATAGAGAGCAATGGAAGCATATTTAAATCATCCCAACACATTCTTTCTTTCTTATTCTTGTGTTTCTAGTAGTCTAATAGAGAATTAGTAAGTGATATATCTCTTAATTATAAGAGATATAAAGCTTGGTACTTATCCTTGTAATTAGAGAGAAGTGTAATTCCTATTATTCATATTAGTGAAACGTTTCTTTCCTTGCCCGTGGTATTTACCCTATTGGGGTTTTCCACGTTAAATCTTGATGTTCCTTTATTGTCATTATTTCAAGTATTACTAGCGGTTTGCTATAATTCGGTGTCACTTTTCTCAACACAAAGGGCTGCTTCGATCTATTATGCAAATATAATGAAGGAAAGTAAGTATTCCTATGGTTGTTTATCTATGGTTTCTTAATATATTGTTGCAAACATGGTTTGCTTCATACAACTGTCTAGGTATTAGTGATTACTTTTCCAATGTATGTTTTTATTCGAATTAAATGGTAGGTAAGCTTTATTTTGTATTGTTTATGTTAGAATGAGTCAACAAAAAAGGTCAACTTACCATTTTAGGTAAGTTGACTTTGGGATCAGAAGTGTCCACTTCATCATATCCCAATTTGGAAGGTCACATGCCTGCTCAAATGTAATCAAGTAAATGGCTACAAACAGGCTGCTCAGCAACAGTTTTCCATTTGTGTAATGGTGGTTCCAAAAGTCTTAGTGGAGCCTAACCATATTTAGAAATAGCCGTTGTAACACTTAGGATATAAAAGCAACACTTAGCAGATTGCTAAACAACAATTGTATCAATTCAAGTTATATATCAAACTGATCAATACATTCATAAATCTTTAATTCTTAACATGGTATCAGAGCTAACGGTATCGACCCGGTGATCAAGATACTCGTTTTTTATGTCTCAATCATCTACCAAAAACATAGCTACCATGTCTAAGATTGACGGTAGCCTAGAAAACCAAGCTGCCATGTCAATCTTAGACGGCAGTCTAAAATACAATGAACGGAGTTACCTGGACGTGCTCTGTCAACCTTCAACCATTACCATAACAGAAACCGCCTTCATAAACCATCATAGACCACCACAACAGCTAAGCTGTGTTTATTGTGGTGTGTTACATCACACAATCATCCAGTGTTTTAAGTTAATTGGTTACCCCAAATGGTGGAGAAAGCAGAAACGGGGCAAAGTGGTAACGACGGCAACAGAAGCAGCCGGCGGCCACCATCAGGTTACCGACAACGGCGGCAACTCAAAACCCAACAATCGGTCAACTCAGAAAGCAACAAGAGGTAATTCAAACCCCAATTTATTGTTTCAATCTCATAAACCGATCGAAAGGGTGAGGGAAAAACCCTCAAACCCTGAGGTCGCAGAAAATCAGTCGGCCAAAGCAAGAAAATTAAAGTTAAAATCGATAGAAGCAACCTGGGTAAACCCTAATCGCTTGGCAAGAAGATCAAAGTTAAAATCAATAGATTATGAAGCAACAAGGGTAAACCCTAATCGCTTCCATTGCCTTCAAGATATAATTGAAAAAGAAAATTTAAGATCTATATCTGGATCTTTGCAAATGGCAGATGACATAGAAAGAAGTGATATCAGCTGTAAAGTAAAACACTCTGTCCATGTGAAAAACTCAAAAGACCCTTTAAGTAACCAAGAGCTAAATGACCCTTTAAGAAAGCAGAGGTCAAAAGGGTCGTATGATTTTTTGAGTTATAAGGAATCACAAATTTGTTTTGAAAATAATAAATATGTTAATGAAAGTGAAATCTCAAATAATGGTTTTAAGTCTAATTTTTCTATGGCAAATGGACCAAGAAATGGCCCCACTGAAATTAACACTTTTAAAAAGGGCAGTAGTTCAAGTATAGAATCTACATGTACATGTCCTTTTAATATTAAACCTTTAAATTTAAAAAATAAAAGCTTTTGTGGAAAAGTTAATGTTGTCACAAACAACAAAAAAAGTGATGAATGGATTTTTGACTGTGGTGCTACTCACACCATGACCTTTGAAAAATCGGATTTTTGTTCCGAATCAAAACCTCGGGTAAATAATATTCAAACGGCTAATGGGGACATTGTACAAGTAGAAGGGGGAGGGAAAATCGAAATTACTCCAACTATGAAATTATCCAACTGTTTATATATTCCAACCTTGTCTCATAAGTTATTATCCGTTAGTCACGTTACAAAAGAATTAAATTGTTCCATTTTATTATACCCCACTTTCTGTATCCTTCAATATATCAGGACTGGGGTAATTATTGGGCGTGGTACCGAATGGGGCGGGTTGTACTATGTGAACGAAGTAACCCAACAAGGTACCGTGATGCTTGCTCACGGAACACCTACGAGGGAAGCTTGGTTATGGCATAGGAGGTTGGGTCACCCATCTGCCGGATACTTACATGCTTTATTTCCAAGTCTTTTTTCATCAAATGTTACTTTAAATTATGAAACTTGCATTTTGGCCAAGGGCCACCGGAGTACTTTTAAACCAAGTGATACAAGGAAAGATGTACCGTTTGCTTTAATCCACTCGGATGTTTGGGTTCCTGCACCGGTTAATGGGGGAAAGAATTTTCGATACTTTGTCTTATTCATTGATGATCATTCACGTATGACATGGATTTATTTTCTGACTCACAAATCTGAAGTGTTTGAGAAGTTTTCCCATTTTTACAAAATGATACAAACTCAATTTAACAAAAATATACAAATTTTGAGATCCGATAATGGGGGTGAATTTGTCAATACTTCAATGAAACATTTTTGCGAAGAAAGCGGGATTATTCACCAAACATCGTGTGCTCACACCCCCGAATAAAATGGAGTAGCCAAACGGAAAAATCGACTACTCTTAGAAATGACAAGAGCTTTATTAATTGAATCAAAAGTTCCAAAAAGTTTTTGGCCTGAAGCTCTTGCTTCCGCCACCTACCTTATTAACCGGCTACCTACTAAAGTTTTGGGCACAAAAACTTCAAAAGATACTCTTTCTCAATTTCATACTCTTCCAACCTCATTTAGCATTGAACCTCGAATATTTGGGTGCTCGGTTTTTGTTCACATTCCGAAAAATGAACGCACCAAACTAGATCCATGTGCGGAAAAATGTGTCATGGTGGGCTATGGAATTAACCAAAAGGGGTACAGATGTTATAGCCCTAAAAGACGTCATGTTTTCACTACAATGAACTGTGACTTTGTCAAAACCGAATATTTTTATGATACCCAACTCACGAGTGAGGGGAGAAGGATAATGACACTCTCAGTTGGATGACATGGGCTCCACATCAAATACCTCAAACACAAAACCATGAACCACCTCAAATACCTCAAACACAAAACCATGAACCACCTCAAACACAAGAGCCTGAGCCAACACAAAACACACAAAACCATGAACCACCTCAAACACAAGAGCCCGAGCCAACACAAAACCCCGAACCTATACAAACTTCAACACTAAACTCCGAGCCAACACAAGACCATGAACCTACAGAAACTATCCCACCGAACCATGAGATTACTGAAACCTCCTCGAACAATGAACATCAAACCCATGATGAATAAAATGACACAAATTCAGATGAAACCACCCAACGATATGTCCTACCTCAAAGAATCAATAGAGGTATCCCACCAAAATGATATTCTCCAGAGAAAGAAGCGCAAAGATCTAGATATCCTATGGCTAATATAGCACAAGGAAATCTGTCAAAAGAAGCTCAAAAATTTAATTTCGCAATTTACTCTGAAAATATTCCAGCTTCTGTTGAACAAGCGTTAAAATCAAAAAACTGGAAAAAAGCAATGGAAGTGGAAATGGAAGCTTTGAATGATAATGACACTTGAGAAAAATGTGTCATACCTCAAGGAAAAAAACCAGTAGGAAATCGATGGGTGTTTACGATTAAATACAAACCAGATGGTACCATTGAAAGATACAAAACCCGGCTAGTTGCCAAGGGATATACTCAGACATACGTGATTGATTACTCCGAAACTTTTTCACTAGTCGCAAAGATTGATACCATTAGAGTTCTTTTTTCTATCGCTGCAAATGAAGATTGGCCACTTCACCAATTTGATGTGAAGAATGCTTTTATACATGGCGAATTAAAGGAAGAGGTCTATATGGAAGCACCGCCAGGATTCAGTGACAACTTCAAGAACAGGGAAGTTTGTCGACTTAAAAAGGCTTTATATGGGTTAAAACAATCCCCACGGGCTTGGTTTGGGAGATTTACTTTATTTATGAAAAAAATACAATTTCAAACAAAGTAACTCGGATCATACTCTATTCTTTAAACGACGAGGAAATTTGATTACATGTTTAATCATCTATGTTGATGATATGATAATAACAGGAAATGATAAACAGGAAATTTCTAACTTAAAAGTAAACTTATTTAAAGAATTTGAAATGAAAGACTTGGGCAGACTTAAATATTTTTTGGGGATTGAGGTGTTACGATCCCAACAGGGAATATTTATCTGTTAAAAGAAGTATGTTCTTGATTTTCTTACAGAAACAGGTATGATTGATTGCAAACCAGCTGATACTCCGATGATTCCAAACCAGAAGCTATATATGGAAGATGAAGCTGATCTTGCTGATAAAGGGCAATACCAAAGGATGGTGGGAAAACTCATCTATCTTGCTCATACTCAACCTGATATAGCAAATGCAGTTGGAGTTGTGAGTTAATTCATGCATCAACCATAGGTTCACCATATGGAATCCGTAATAAGAATCATCAGATATTTGAAGAAAACAGCGGATCATGGAGTTGTTTTCAAGAAAAATGGGCATCTAAGAACTCAAATATATACAGATGCAAGTTGGGCTGGAGAAAAAGGGGATAGAAGATCTACATCCGAATTCTTTACAATAGTCGGAGGTAATTTAGTTGCATGGAAAAGCAAGAAACAAAAGGTTGTTTCTCTATCAAGTGCAGAATCAGAGTTTAGAGGGATAGCCAAAGGAGTTGTAGAAGCATTGTGGACCCGAAAACTACTAACAGAGATCGGATTTTCACCAGAAGATAGCATTCAGATATTATGTGACAACGAAGCAGCCATTGCCATATCAGAAAATCCAGTTCAACATGACCGAACCAAACATGTGGAAGTTGATCGACATTTTATTAGACAAAAATTAGATGATGAAATCATTTCCCTTCCATCAATCAGATCCGAAGATCAGCTAGCTGACATCCTTACCAAATCTGTCAACGGAAGACTCTTCAGCGAAGTTCTTGGCAAGTTGAATATTGGAAACCCCACTATTCAACTTGAGGGGGAGTGTTAGAATGAGTCAACAAAAAAGGTCAACGTACCATTTTAGGTAAGTTGACTTTGGGATCAGAAGTGTCCACTTCATCATATCCCAATTTGGAAGGTCACATGCCTGCTCAAATGTAAACAAGTAAACGGCTACAAACAGGTTGCTCAGCAACAGTTTTCCATTTGTGTAATGGTGGTTCCAAAAGTCTTAGTGGAGCCTAACCATATTTAGAAATAGCCGTTGTAACACTTAGGATATAAAAGCAACACTTAGTAGATTGCTAAACAACAATTGTATCAATTCAAGTTATATATCAAACTGATCAATACATTCATAAATCTTTAATTCTTAACAGTTTATGCTTTTTTGTTTTTAATGTATTAGGAAAATGAAGGTTGCATACATAAAAGTAGCCTACTATTTTTGGTCTTTTTTCTGTTGGTAGGATATAATTCTGTTTTAGTATGATATGTTTGTTTTTCGGCTGCATCGTCTACCAGACTCCATGCCATCTGAAGATGTAGCAGCAGGTAGTTTTTGTTTTGCTGTTTTTATTAAGTTCTACGTTGTTACTTTAGTATACATTGTTGTGTTCAATAACTTGGCTCCATCCTTATGTTCATATAGATTTCTTATGAAACATATTATATATTTATATTATATATATTAATGAGAAAATACAGTAGCAAAAAAAACTCGGTTAGCTTCCATGTATTTAGCTTCTTACTAATCAGTTTTTCTTCTACAGTAATCTATTCGGATTCAACTATTGGGGTTTTACCGCCATTAATTCATTCTATACACTTCTAATTGATATACAGAGTATATGATAGTTTTTATGTAAATGTAAATTCATATTTTAATCTAATTGCGTTGTTATACTTATTTTTTATTTAATGTTTGAGTTGATTCATTCAACTTGCTTATGTATTTGTATACTTCTCATCTTTTGCTTTTTTCTACTGCAGATTTTAGCTATATCTTACTTGCCTTTCTACTGAAGGTTTGTGAATTTGTTTATATGTATTGTTTTCATTCTTTCTGTTGCTGTACATGGACAGAAGAGTAGTT
Organism: Rutidosis leptorrhynchoides; assembly: GCF_046630445.1. Classification (NCBI taxonomy): domain Eukaryota; kingdom Viridiplantae; phylum Streptophyta; class Magnoliopsida; order Asterales; family Asteraceae; genus Rutidosis; species Rutidosis leptorrhynchoides. The sequence continues at coordinate 125,956,976 of NC_092340.1, forward strand.
TGACTTTGGATTGAGTTGTGTTGGAACATGTTTATATGATGCTTTTGTAGTTGAGCTTAAATAACAGGTTGTTAATAATGCTTTTAAGTTCCTATGTAGTAATTGGTTGCTTTTGAAGCTGTGTATATGTATTGTGTTGTTTTTATGTTGCCTGTGATAGATAGGCTAATGGTTTGATTTGAATTGGGTTGTGTGCAATTGTGCAAGTTTTTGTTCTATCTTTAAGTTACTTCTCAACTGATTTTCGTTTTATGGTAAGAATAGTGATGACGTGTGTGGTGACGCCCATTATTGATAGCTTATGTTCGTCAGGCAAGCTCTCTAACCACCTTAACTCTGAAAGTAGATATAGAGTAATGTTTGCAAGATATGATTCCAAATGGAGTTTTTAGGGAGAACTTGAAAGTTGGGAACATAACCAACAAGTTGAGGGAAGGACGACTTAGATGGTTCGGGCATGTTATGAGGCGCCCACTTTTAGCCCCGGTTAGGAGAGTCGAGACCCTAGTTGTTGGGGGCGTAAGGAGAAGGGGTAGACCCAAACGTAGGTTGGAGGATAGAGTGAAGCTTGACATGAAGGAGCTCTTATTGACCGAGGACATGACTTCTGATAGGAATTTGTGGAGGAGTACAATTAGAATAGATGACTAGATTCTACATATTGTTTATTTATTATATATATTTATATTATATTTCTTGCCTACTTGCTTGTGTGCACTTCATATATGTCTTTTTTTTTTTTTTTTGGTGGGACTTTACGTATATATAATATATATATACTTATTTTAGCTTATTCATGATCAATCCTTAATTAATGATGTTGCTTAATTACGGATTGAGTGCAATAAGATTATAATGGAGGATGGGATGTTCGATGATTATTTTGGGCCCCGATGATCGTTTTTCACTTTAACTATCAAGTGATCAACCACCCCGACCCGGTCTTCGTTATCGATTAGCATGATTCACCTTAACTCAATGTAAGAAGTCCTTGGGCAAAGTCACAAGTGAAATCTACAAAGGCTTAGGCAAATGGCAGAGAATCAACAACCTCTAAATGAGAGGCCAAGCTCTCTATTTATAGGTTTCGAGATATCCGCGATCCGCGAGTACCTTAACTATCCGCGGAAACTCAGCGGATTAAACCGCAGTCTTTATATCAATGCGAAAACATGACCGCTGTGCTTATTTTCAGCGAATATTGCATAGCTTTGCCTTATAATTCGCGCAGTTCAGCCTTTGGCCTTTAGCCAATAAAATATACATATACAATGCTATGTATATGATCAAGTCCCCCCCAGTTTATTATGATACATATTGCGAAACAAATGTATCATGATAAACTCTAAAAATTCGCAGTTATCGCAGTCAATATTCACCTTGAGGAATTTCGCATTAACCTAGTTACCGTTATAACAGTCAATGTTACCGTTTGAATTATCTCAATAGATTATTATCACAATTAACTCCGTCGCCTATATATATTGTGATCTGGAATCACAAATTCACTACTCATTTTTCCAAAATATCAAAGAATTACCCAATTCATCAATCAATCGTTATCATTTTAATCATTTTTTGCAGCTCTCTTTTAATTTGCAATGAAGATTAACGAGTTAGAAAGAAAAGCTGATCCAAAAACTCTGATCACTAAACTATTAACGAGCCCGGAGGCTAAATCATCATCATCGAAAGAAAAGCAGCCCATTCCAATCGTTGATTTAACCTCTAAATCTCCTTATTCAAAGCCGAGTACTACCAAGCGACCGTTACAAACACCGCCATCTTCGCAAAGCAAAAAACATAAACAACAGGAAACCGTTCCTCACGACGATCCATTTATACCGGAACACGAAGGGGAACAGAAAACTAGTATATTGCGAATTGCCATTGAACATGTAAAATATATATTATTTTTATTTCGCCGACTAACCAACGACGTTATTTTGCAGGCGATTCTTCTGGTGATCCTATCTTTGCAAGTCCGAACACTCTTGATCAAATCACCGAATTGTTTCGCACTCCACCTAACTCTTATGGAGTGCGAATTGATGGTTTAGCAGGATATACTTACGCTTCAGCTGCCGCTGCTCTGGATCAGCGCCAACAGATGAAGTTAGCAATCCCCGGCGAGCTTCGCCGCGAGTTCTCTAAACTCTCTGCGCTGGACGCGCATAATAGTTTTGTTCAAAATTTATACATGTGCTTTAATTCAACATATGATGTTATATGCCGTCAAGAACAATTTTTCAATATTCTTGAAGCTGAACAACTAAAGTATAATGCGGAAAAGATCAAAGCTGAAAATAGCAAAAAACGTTGTATTGATCTCTCCTATGAGTTAACCGCAGCAAAAACCACCGTTGATGACTTGAAACAACAGGTTACTGATGCGAATGAGAAAGAAAAGCAACTGCAGGACACTATTAAAACACTGTCAGAGAATGTGACAAAGCTAACGACAGAGCGAGACAACGCTCTTGCTGCTAAAGCCTCTGCGAAACTTGAGTTCACCAAGGTCCGCCAACATCTCCCTGAACTGGCTAGAAAGATCCTTAATTCCAAGCCTGTTTCTATAAATTTTTCAACATTTGCCTCCGCATTAAGGCTACGCGAGAGGGTTGAATTTATGGATGAGATTGCTATTCGCTGCCCACTGCCAGACCCACTAACAGCTGCATTAGCTGATCGCCTTTGCTCACTGGAAGATGCGAAGTCAGCATATGCGGTCGCTCAACAGGGCAAGCCGAAATTCCCCTCCCCAAGATAACCGCGATAAGTGAGCAAGAAGATGCCACTGCAGATGACATCATCAAGCTTGACTTAACCCATGATTAATACTCACTTTGTATAACCAGCACGCAGCTGCTTCTGCGATTTTATTAATAAAATTTCGCTTTTTCATATTTTTGCAAGTACTTATATTTTTATAGCGCTTTCATTGTCAATATTCATAACACAAACTTGTCCTTTGCAATTCCCAACATATATTATTGTGCACATAATAAATGCGTACTTTTGCGAAACAATCTGTATGCGTATATGCTTATACGTTATGAATCTTCTAAGTCTGCCGAAACGATCCTTAGGTATGTAATCGGCATTGCGAAGCATCTAAATATTGGCAAGATCAAATATTTAGGAGATAATATTCCTTTCGCAATAATTCGCGTGCAAAACTGGGCAATTTCATCACTTTGCTATATAAACAATGCGGAATATAAAAATATGAAATTAACTGCAAAACATATCATATTTATTCGCATTAGAACTTTCGCATACTTTTACAAGTGAGTATTCTTAAAATTTTAACAAGCGTGATCAAGACTTGCAAAAAATTAAAAACAAGGACACTTAATAAGTATTTCAGCCATGTGTATTGAATATAATTTTCGCGATTTTTTACATATACAATTGTTAAATTCCGCAAAACTATGCATAATATCGCTTTAAAAGGACAGCATGCCATGCATTAGGCAAAGTTCGCCCTTCCACGTCCGCGAGCTTATATGAGCCTGCCGCATTAATTGCCACAATTTGATAAGGGCCTTCCCAATTAGGACCCAATTTGCCTAGCTTTTCTGCTCTGCTTGCCTCATTATTACGCAACACCCATTCACCTATAGCGAATGATAAAGCTCGCACTCTTTTATTATAATACTTAGCAATTTGCTGTTTATTATTTGCTTCTCTGATAGCAGCTATTAATCTCCGCTCTTCTATAAAATTGAGATTTTCGCACAACGCAGCATCATTTGCTTCTTCATCAAAGTTAGCGATTCGATGCGTTGGTACTAAAATTTCAGCGGGGATTACTGCCTCAGAGCCATAAACCAGGCTAAATGGTGTTTCACCTGTACTCTTTTTGAAAGTTGTACGATGTGCCCATAAGACATTGGGTAATTCATCTACCCAACCAGTTCGCCTTTCGCACAACCTCTTTTTTATTCCGCTTACAATATCGCGATTTGTTACCTCGCATAAACCATTAGCTTGCGGGTGCGCTACTGAAGTGAACTTTTGTATTATGTTTAAGTCAGGGCACCACGTCTTAAATGGATCTTTCGCTATTTGTGCGCCATTATCGCTAACCAATTCTTGCGGAATACCAAATCTGCACACAATGTATTCCCACACAAAATTTCGCACCTACACACCAGTGATTGTGCGAACCGCTTTCGCTTCAACCCATTTAGTAAAATAATCAATTGCAATGATTAGGAATTTAACATTGCCAGGTCCTGCAGGAAATGGCCCCACAATGTCAATGGCCCATTTACTAAACGGCCATGGCGAATTAACAGGGATCATATCATGCCGCGGCATTCGATTCTTCGGAGCATGCCTTTGGCAACTTGTACAGCGTTTAACAATTTTTGCCACATCGCGGTATAGGGACGCACAAGTACCATTATGCACTTCTTCAACAAGCATTTCCGCCTCAATTGGTCAAACACACCGCATCATCGGTTCGCAGTACGATTTGCGATATAAGACATCATCTTGTATGAGATACATCGGCGTTCGCTCTCGCACTAAACGAGCTTCGACTATCCTCTGGCAAAATATCATTGCGAACATATTGCAGGATTGGTTCCATCCAATTTGGCTGCGCCTCTGTAACAGATGCTACCATTAAATCACTATCAATTGACTTACTTGGCAATTCCTCAACCCATACTTGTTTTTGAAAATGCGAAAATGTTAGAGCGGCTAATTTGCTCAAAGCATCTGCCTTTTTGTTTTGACTTCTAGGCACTTGCGCGAGTTCAAAGTATCCGAACCGCGCAGTAGTTTCTTTTAGCAGTTGCAAGTACTTCTGCATAGAAGGATCATGCGCTTCAAAATATCCGCTAAACTGATTCGCTACTAGTTGCGAATCTGTAAATGCATGCAACTTAACAATATTCATTTTTTGCGCGATATTTAAGCCTGCAAGCAATGCTTCATATTCTGCCTCATTGTTTGTCACATCAAAATTAAACCTCAGTGCGTAAGTGTGCTCTTCGCCGTTAGAACTTACTAAAACTAAACCAGCACATGCACCCTCCGCACAAGAAGCACCATCAGTATATAACTCCCAAGTTTCATTAACTGCTGGTTTTAGCGCGGTTCGCTCATTAATTACTTCCAACTCTCCAGACAGCTCTGCGAGATAATCTGCCATAACTTGACCTTTTTCCGCACTTCGCGGAAAGTAGGATATTTGATAGGCACCCAACTCCACTGCCCATAATGCGAGTCTACCGGAAATCTCCGATTTTGTCAAGACTTGCCTGATTGGCAGATTGGTTAGCACATGCACTGGATGCCCCTGAAAATATCTACGTAGCCTTCGCGTTGTTAAAATGAGCGCATATACAAACTTTTCGATCGGCGCATAGTTTATTTCGCTTCCCGTAAGAGCTTTGCTAACAAAATACACTGGCTTTTGTATTTTGTTTCTTTCCGCTATCAAGACTGAGCCAAACGCTTCATTTGCTACTGAAACATATAGATAGAGAATTTCACCATGAATTGGCGCTGTTAGTGTAGGAAAAGTTTTCAACAGGTTTTTCATCTCTTGAAACGCAGAATCTGCTTCAGCGGTAAAAACAAAATTCTTCTGCTTCAAGCAACCTTTTAAAGTTTTGAAAAATGGCAATTGTCGCTTAGCAGCTTTAGACAAAAAACGTGTTAGGGCGGCCAATTTGCCTGTTAAACATTGCACTTCCTTAACCGTCTTTGGCGCGGTCATATTTTCGATAGCCGCGATCTTTTTTGGATTAGCTTGAATACCTTGTTCCGTAATAAGATATCCTAAAAACTTTCCTTCAGTTTCACCGAAACTGCATTTCAGCGGATTGAGCTTCATGTTTGTCTCAAGCAGTTTATTAAATGTTTCGCGCATATCTTCAACGATTCGCTCTTGCGTTGTACTTTTGACGAAATCATCGACATAGGCCTCAAGATTACGCCCTATTTGCTTATCAAACGCGGTGTCAATCAAGCGCTGATATGTCGCACCCGCATTGATTAGTCCAAAAGGCATCATTATATAACAATATATGCCTTTGCCAGTGTGAAACGCGGTTTTATCTGCGTCCTCTTGCGCCATAGGGATTTGATGATAACCTCTTGCCGCATCCAGAAAACATTTATATGGAAATGCATGCAAAGATTCCACCTTTAAATCAATTTCTGGCAGCGGATAATTATCTTTGGTGCACGCTTTATTCAAATCTTTGTAGTCAATACACATTCGCCAGGAATTATCTGGTTTTTTCACCAATACTGGATTCGCGATCCATGACTGATATTGTACTTCGCGCAAAATTCCAGCTCGGACTAATTTTGTGACTTCTTCGCACAACCATTTGACGCGATCTGGGGCCATACCCCTTCGCTTTTGTACTACTGGTTTTAGAGCTGGATTTACATTTAGCTTGTGTTCCACAATGTGACGCGGAACACCGGTCATATCATTTTCGCACCAAGCAAAAACATCCATATATTCATCAAGTAATTGCACAATTTGCTTTCGAGTATCCGCACTAAGATTGCGACCTACTTTGATTTTCTGTTCTGGATATGCAGGATTAACTATTTCCATGCTATCCTCCTTATCCGCAGTATCCTCAGGTTTCTGACCTGCGGTTTTTACATTGACAGCCGCGCAAATAGGCACTATTCTCACTGAACATATTGCGGCGATTCCTTTATATGTTGGAAATTTAATCATGCCATGAATTGTGGACGGTACAATTCCAAATTTGCTTATAGCGGTCCTTCCTAGCAACATGTTATAGCGAGAAGAAGCTCGCATAACATAGAAATCTAGCCGTGCTTGTCGCGCTAAAGCATTATTATTTACATCGGCTAGCTCGATGTTCAGCGACAAGACACCGATTGGTAGCGAAAATTCTCCTGCAAAACCGGTTAATGAAACCGCAGTCATTTGCAGATTTGCTTTAATATCCTCTGGCAACTGAGCGAAACATTGTTCGTAAATAATATCAACGCTACTACCATTATCAACATGAACTTTCATCATTGTGATATTAGCGTCCGCAATTTTACACGATACTATTATCGGCATTTCAGAAAAATCATCGCTCTGCATTGTTGGAAAGCTAATTGGCGCTGATTGCCAATTATGATACATTTTGGCAGATTTTCGCTTCTTTCCTCTTTTTTGGACATTCATTCGCATAGTGGCCATGTTATCACTATTATAGCCAATGTTATTCATTATTTACTGCCAATTTGAAAACACGCACCTGCAAATCATCGCAACAAAAACACGATTGAAATTAAACCGCCTAATTAATTGTTTAACAGCGTAAAACAAAAATTTTTAGTTTAATTCGTAAAACGTGTCCCACGGATGGCGCCAATTGATCAATCCTTAATTAATGATGTTGCTTAATTACGGATTGAGTGCAATAAGATTATAATGGAGGATGGGATGTTCGATGATTATTTTGGGCCCCGATGATCGTTTTTCACTTTAACTATCAAGTGATCAACCACCCCGACCCGGTCTTCGTTATCGATTAGCATGATTCACCTTAACTCAATGTAAGAAGTCCTTGGGCAAAGTCACAAGTGAAATCTACAAAGGCTTAGGCAAATGGCAGAGAATCAACAACCTCTAAATGAGAGGCCAAGCTCTTTATTTATAGGTTTCGAGATATCCGCGATCCGCGAGTACCTTAACTATCCGCGGAAACTCATCGGATTAAACCGCAGTCTTTATATCAATGCGAAAACATGACCGCTGTGCTTATTTTCAGCGAATATTGCATAGCTTTGCCTTATAATTCGCGCAGTTCAGCCTTTGGCCTTTAGCCAATAAAATATACATATACAATGCTATGTATATGATCAATTCACATGCTTTATTGCACTATACGGTTACATGTTTGTATTACATTATATAGCAATTAAATTATACGTACTTACATATCACATGTTTTTATGCTAACAATGTATACTTATTTGTCTATGTCTACATAGTATACCATCTATTTTATACTGCATATTATACCTACATGCTTCTTACCAACATGTTTACGTATACTTATTGTACTTACATGACTTGTTATACTTACTTTTTTGACACTCACATATTTAACTTATATGCTATATTACATTATATTGTTATATGCTTTATTTTCCTATACATATCGTATTGGAGTATACATTATTCATGGTGAAGTTTCTATTTTATCAACTTTACTTGTTTATTTTTTTACTTCACATATCGGTTTTCATGGTTCTTTCTGGTCGGAGGTCCCTAGGAAGCAGCCTCTCTGCTCTACAGAATAGGGAGGGACGACTTCCTCTACCTGGGGACCGATAGGTTTCCGTGGGTGGAGGAATGACTTCCCTTTTACTTTAGGGTAGAGGAAAGGACTGTCTACATCTAACCTCCCCCGTACTCCACTTTAGTGAAATTGGGTATTGTTGTTGTTGTTGTTGTTTGCTTTTGACTACCTATACAACAACAAAACTCAATACCACATGCGTGGTGTATGGGGAGGTGAGATGTAAACAATCCTTCCCCTATCTTTGAATAAAGAGAAATTGTTTTTCCACCCAGAGTGATACACTCTAAGAAGTAGAGAAAGTCCTCTCTCTCTTTCTTCGACGGATAAAGAGATCGTTTCCGAATGGATATCCGGCCAATAAGTAGGGAACTCTTTTATAAATAATAAAATATAAAAAAATAGGGAAATGCTAATGACAGCCCTAAGGGATGTCTTTAAAGAATAAAATCACGCAAATTTTGATTGTACAGTTGAAATAATCAACAATTCGAAATAATCAACAACTCCCTGCAAATAACTATCCATAACTTACAAAAAGTACTACATTTTTTCAACACAAATTATTTGTTAAAGACAGCCCTAAGGGCTGTCACTAGCATTTCCCTAAAAAATAAAACACGAGTTGCCATGAAAATGGTATGATCAAATTTTCATGGCTTTTAAATACTGCACATTCAATTTAGGCTCTAAGTGGCAGTCAAGTCGCCAATAAATCGACGATTGTTGTTGACTCAATTAATAGGAACCATGCTTTTAGTAGTGCATTCAATTTATGACTACCTATGCTTTTAGTATATACGTATGCTGCTTGATGTATGCTATGCTATTTGTAAGGCAATGGTAGGTGGAATTAGTATACTGTACATAATTAAAAAATGAAAACATAATTATGATATATATACTATGCAATGCAATGCTTTTAAAAAAAAAAAATAATGTATGCAATGCAATGCTTAAAAAAACACAAGTACAATTAGTTGTAACAAACTGAAATAAAATGTTGAGAGTCTGGTGCCTTAAGGAATTTGGTTAGGTATAATTGTATTAAAATAGTAAGTATGGTGTATATACAAGTAAACAATGGCAATAGTAATAAGTTGTATGAAAAATTTGGCAAAGTGTTCATGTTGTTTTCCGAACAATTGACCTTATTTAACATACGGTTGCATGAAAAAATAAACATGATATACATTAGTGACAATTTAAGTAAGTTTTGTACAGTTAAACAAAGTGCGTTTCTTTGTAACTTTTATTCTTTTTCAATCGTATGAGAATATAAGTTTGTTTATATAAAATGGTATAAGTTGTATACAGTTAAAAATAAGGTAAATTGGTGAAAGTATGTTGCAGTTTGGTGTTTTTCATATGTGAGATACTGATCACAGTAGGGGTTTTTCATATGTGAGATACTGTTTATCAAAGTTAAACTCTATCTTTATATTATTCCGACACGATAAGCAAAGTTTGTTAAGTTAAATTTCAAGAATTTTAAACTGTATTCATACATTCATTTAATTTTGACCGGATACCAACGATTCACGAACCATTATTTAATTGGATATGAATATGTATGTATATATATATATATATGTATATGTATATATTATAACTTGAGAATATTAACAAAGTATTAAACGTATAATACTTTACGTGAACGTATTGTAACACTCGAATTTCCAAAGGCTGGGTGGACCGGCGGTCTAGATTGGCCCGGCGGTTTAACCTTAGTTCAAAGGCAAACAGGAGCAAACTGGACCGGCGGTCCAGATTGGCCCGACGGTCCAGCACTAGGCTTTTTTGTCAACAACTCAGCATTGGACCGGCGGTCCACTTTGGACCGGCAGTTCACGACGGAATTTTGTGCAGAATTTCATTTTAAATTGGAAAATAAGAAGGGCATTTTGGTAATTTCACATGTTGGTGTATATATAGCTGGAGATCAGATCTAGATCTCATTCTTATCTTCATTTTCACCAACCAAACCCTTTTTAGAGAGAGGAAATGGGTTTTTAGAGAGATAAAGCTTAAATTGGAGATGAAGGTGGTGATTCTTGGCCAAATTGGAGCTCATCTTGGTGTGCCTAGCTTCTAGGCTTCGTTTTGGTGTATGAGGTAAACCCTAATCCGAATTTTGTTGTTTGATTTTCATTTCTAGTTAGGGTTTGTGTTAGTGTTGGGTTATAAACCCCATTTTTTGAGAAATTTGGGGGTTTTGATCATTGTTAGTGTAAGTGAACCCGATTATTGTGGCTTTAGGGTTTGGTGATGAATTTGGGAGTATTTGTCATGGATTTGGGTGTTAGTCACTAGTTTGTAAGTGTATTGGTGATTTTGATGTTCTTAAGAACAACTTTACTAGTCAAAATGGGTTTTGTGTTGAAATGGGTCAAGTGTTCTTGATTGTTGGTGTCAAATGATGATTTTGAGACACAATCACTAGTTGTTGGTGATTATAGGTGTTTTGAGTGTAAATGGATGAGTCAAAGTGAGTTAAACCCTAATTTGGGACAAAATGGGTCAAGTGGGTATTTTGAGTCAAGTTTTGGTGAATCAAGTGTGTAAATACTTGATTTAGATGTTAATTGGTATTTTGGAAATATAATCACTAGCCGTTAGTGATTATGGGGCGTTTTTATGACTTTGGTCAAAATGGGTAAATTGAATTGGGTCAAAATTGATGATGACACTAATTTTGGATTAAATGAATGTTAAACACCTTTGTTAAGTATTAAGTGATGTTTTTAAAGGTAATTACTCGCGAGAAGTAATTTTAGGATAAAGTAATATTTTAACATAAGTCAAAGGTTTGGAACAGGTAGTTTAACGGAAAAATTTGTATTAATTTTTGAAATGAATGTAAAGATGCGTTTTAATTTATGTTATGCGTCAAAATTTGTATTAATTTTTGAAAAATTTGTATTAAAGTTGCACATACATGTATATTAATTATGTAATTAGCCTGTTTTAATTTATGTTATGATATTTGTCTTAATATAATGATTATGCTTTCTTTTGTATTCAACCTTATACAAAGGTATAATCTTGTTGCTGTAGTAAAAGATATAGATTAGGTGTTTGTTGAATTCAGGAGCTTAAAAAAATTAATAAAAATAAAAAATGCTGCGGTGATTGCTACAGTATTACAGTAAGTTTTGGTGATGTGACGGAATGTGACTGGTGACCGGCTTATGTGAATTAGTATATTTAGTAATTAATTAATTATAGTTGTTTTTCTAAAGTTTTTGTTTCTCTTTTTTTTTTACGCCGATCATTTTTGGGGTTTGCAAATACTAAGTTGTAGTGACCCGACAAAATCGTCATTGACGGCGCCTTCTACTTAGGTCCCGTTACGTAGTCATAAATCTTTAAAAACAACGTTTGACCAAAATATGTCGCATTCATTTCAAATGTAAAGATGTTTCAAAGTTTACAAAGGTAGTCAAAGTCGATCAAAGGTAAAAAGTCGATCAAAGGTAAAAAGTTAGTCAAAGTCGAAAAAAGTCGGTCAAAGGTAGTCAATTTTTTTTTTTTTTTTTTTGTAATATTGTTAATAATTGTTAATTGTTCATGTTTATTGTAAATATAGTTTATATTTTAAGATTCGATATCTATAATATTGTATATAAATATATATTTCATAAAACTATTTTAAAAAGTCAACGTTAGTCAACGTCCGTTGTATCTTCGTTGCATCCGACACGTCATTATTTAAGCTTATCTGATGCGTCCACTACTCACGTCTTTTACAACCTTGCTTAGCATCTTTCAACGAACTTATTAGAGCACTCTCATCCATGACATACCGTCATGGAAAAACTGGTTGCCACATCAGCGCCACATCAACACCTCCTTCAATCACTAATCAACCACTAAATCACTAACATCCATGACGGACCGTCATCGTCACAATTTGTATTAATTTTTTATTAAACTTATATATTTAATAACTAATATATATAACATTTAAATTCCTAAAAATTAAAATTTTGTTAATAAAAAAAACCTTACAGATTCCTAAAAATATAAAAAATATTACAAATTCCTAAAAATAAAAAAAAAGTTACAAATTCCTAAAAATAAAAATAAAAACGTTACAAATTCCTAAAAATTAAAAACAAACTTTACAAATTCCTAAAAATTAAAAACAAACGTTACAAATTCCTAAAAATAAAAAATAAAACATTACAAATTCCTAAAAATTAAACGTTCAACGTGACCCGATCGTATCGTCACTCACGTACCCCTCGTTGGTGTGCGGGTAGTTGTGACAACCCGAAAATTTCCGATCAAATTTAAACTTAATCTTTATATGATTTCGACACGATAAGAAAAGTCTGTATAGTCGAGTCTCAAAAAATTTGAACTGCTTCATATATATTCAATTGACCTTCGACTGTTTCCGACGATTCACGAACAACTTGTAAATAGATACATATACAATTAAATATATGAATATATATAATGTATATAGAATGTATATACATATGATTTCGAATTTATTCGGTAAACGATATCACTCCGTGATAAAATTGTCGGTACAAATGACAAATAATAGGCTGCTTATTATTCTCTTTCTGTTTCCTACCAGTTCATTCAATTGAATTAAAATTCTTATATTAATACATTATTAATCATGAATCCCGATTCTTGACGAATTAATACAAACAAGTTGAGTGTTAGAATTGCTTTACACATAGACATGAATGCATTCTATTTCTAGTCCTATTACTATATTAATAAATTGTACCTTTAGGAAATATGCCCTTTAATTTGGATAAAATATGTATAATTTAGTGAATTTAAGTCTAAATCAATTTTTGAACCAAACCAACCTACAAAATGTAATTGAGGTTTCAATTTCATATGTATTCAATTAGGCGTAATAGAATGTCGAGATTTAAAGGACAGATAATGGTGTATTAACCTTTCTGTATATAAACATACATGTACCATAATATATTATATATCCATCTATGATGATAAAGATCATCACTTGACATCCCATTATCTAATTTTATATATATAACACTTATATTTATCATATTACAAACTAACAAAATTTGTTATATGTCATTATATAGATTCATTTTTCCTGTCTACCATTCTACTCATGTTATAATATCAACTTGTGCACATACATGTATGGTATCTGTTACCTGTCGAATCCAAAACCACATATCTTTTGTTACCTGTTCGACTGCTACACTAACTACACTGCTACAATTATGTTTTGCTGTTTTCGAACCAAACAACTACGAATATTTAATATTGGGATAAAACATAAAAAGTGGTTGAGTTGATTTAAGAAATTCGATAAATTTAAAGGAGGGAGCACATATATTTAGTAGGTAAATAACTTTACAAGTTCACATGCTCATTTGCTTTTAGAAAGGGAATAAATCCAATACATCTCACAGAAAGTCAAAAGGTTTGATTTGCAATCAATATTAAATGGTGAATAAATCTTTGATGTGTATCTTACAAAAAGAAAACGATCCCCGATGGTATCATCCACTACCCTACATCAATCCCTCATCACCACCTGCACTCTTGCCTTTCATCTAATTCAAATTCTAATACCAATAGCCCAAGAACACCATGAGCCTCACCACTGAGATTGAACGAATGCTGCTGTTTCGTGAAGGTTATTACTACAGTTCACATCACCACCATCACCATTAACTGCCCTCACCAAAAACACCACACAATCTTATAACCTGCTACCACCATTCGGTCTTCAAACTGTAGTTTCTTGGTTCCATTCGAACAGTCCCAACATCCATCACCTCATACTATCGATTTCTTTCTTCACTCAAGAATACCACCACTGCAATTGCAATTTCTAACGATTTCTGTTTCAGCCAGCCCAAAACCGAATCAACTTGTCAAATTATCATCATCAAATTTATGTTACTAATTCTACTATTAGGTACTTCTATCCTCTGTTACCACCAAACACCTTAAAGTCAAATACATACATGTTGCAGCTACAAAACACTATCAAACATCACTCTAATCAATCATCTGCTACCTGCAAACACCATACAAACCCACTACTAACCGCTCATGTCGTTGTTACTGATTGTTTCTTTTACGAGTAAACCCAGCCCAAAAACACCCCCAATTCGATTACTTGTGCAGCTATTCAACAATCACAGACAACCATTAACAATTACCCATTCAACCACAAATTGTCATCATCGATTTCAGTATTTATCTCTATTCAAAAACCGACACAACAATACCAATACAAAACCTGAAAATATTATTATTAATATGAGAAAATAATGTAAAACGATGATGATAATGAATCGGTTACCTGCCATTCCTAGTTTTCTTTTTAATTAACAACAGCTACTAGATCGATTGATTGTGTTGATGCCCTAATCGATCCACTCATGCTCCTATCCTGTCGACAAACAATCATCAAAGATAATTCCAAGTTTATTCTTCTCCCGACTGTTACTGTTACGATGGTGGTTGCTAAATCGATGGCCTAATTAACCGATTGATGAATCAGCGGCCTGCTATTCATTTATGATTGTGGTTTGATTGATCAATGAACCGATGAATTAATAGATCGATAGGTTTTAATGCGTATTTTAGTTTTAAGAGATAGCATCCAAAGTTAAATCGAAACCCTCTCTGATTAAATTGCTGTATTCTAATTGGGTATACAATAATAATTCATTCAGAGTTGGTTTTATTTTAAAATATCAGTGGGCCGAGATCCAAAGTTTATGCTTCATGTTGGGCTGATCGAGTTTAATATAGAAAACGGGTTATATCAATTATATTGGGTATTAATTCATAAAGAAAGCAGATAGAGTAATGGTATGAAGTAAACAGATTCCTCTGGTGGTAATTGAAAAAGAAGAGTGATTGATACAATAATCAAGAAAATATCAAGGATTAGAACTGGATTAAGCATTTTCACAATTCTTGGAAATATGAATTAAGAAAGAAAGTATTGAAGTGGTGAAGATTAATGGAACGGAAAAGGTAATTTATAATGAAAATATCAGACAGAGCAATCGAGGCAGATCATGGCATTTAATTAAAGAGATCTTAATTTCCTTAAATCCCGAAGAATCAGATCTTATTCAGATTACGAAGATTTCTTAAAATCCCTTGAATTCCGGAATTCAACCAATACAAAAGATAAGACTCAACTTAATTTCTAAATTCAACCAAGACAACATCAAAAATCAAGACACACCTACGTCAAAAGTTAAGACGAATCTTTATTTCTCATCTCAATCTTTTGTGACAGTTTCACTCGTACGCATCACATAATCGAATCGTTTTATCTATATTAATCAATAATGATAAAACTCTTTTTATCAACTCATATTCATCATGAAAACATTTTTAGAGTTAGCCATGACGACCTCGATCAAATTTCGGGACGAAATTTCTTTAACGGGTAGGTACTGTGACGACCCGGAAATTTCTGATCAAATTTAAACTTAATCTTTATATGATTTCGACACGATAAGAAAAGTCTGTATAGTTGAGTCTCAAAAAGTTTGAACTGCTTCATATATATTCAATTGACCTTCGACTGTTTCCGGCGATTCACGAACAACTTGTAAATAGATACATATACAATTAAATATATGAATATATATAATGTATATAGAATATATATACATATGATTTCGAATTTATTCGGTAAACGATATCACTCCGTGATAAAATTGTCAGTACAAATGACAAATAATAGGCTGCTTATTATTCTTTTTCTGTTTCCTACCAGTTCATTCAATTGAATTAAAAGTATTATATTAATACATTATTAATCATGAATCCCGATTCTTGACGAATTAATACAAACAAGTTGAGTGTTAGAATTGCTTTACACATAGACATAAATGCATTCTATTTCTAGTCCTATTACTATATTAATAAATTGTACCTTTAGGAAATATGCCCTTTAATTTGGATAAAATATGTATAATTTAGTGAATTTAAGTCCAAATCAATTTTTGAACCAAACCAACCTACAAAATGTAATTGAGGTTTCAATTTCATATGTATTTAATTAGGCGTAGTAGAATGTCGAGATTTAAAGGACAGATAATGGTGTATTAACCTTTCTGTATATAAACATACATGTACCATAATATATTATATATCCATCTATGATGATAAAGATCATCACTTGACATCCCATTATCTAATTTTATATATATAACACTTATATTTATCATATTACAAACTAACAAAATTTGTTATATGTCATTATCTAGATTCATTTTTCCTGTCTACCATTCTACTCATGTTATAATATCAACTTGTGCACATACATGTATGGTATCTGTTACCTGTCGAATCCAAAACCACATATCTTTTGTTACCTGTTCGACTGCTACACTAACTACACTGCTACAATTATGTTTTGCTGTTTTCGAACCAAACAACTACGAATATTTAATATTGGGATAAAACATAAAAAGTGGTTGAGTTGATTTAAGAAATTCGATAAATTTAAAGGAGGGAGCACATATATTTAGTAGGTAAATAACTTTACAAGTTCACATGCTCATTTGCTTTTAGAAAGGGAATAAATCCAATACATCTCACAGAAAGTCAAAAGGTTTGATTTGCAATCAATATTAAATGGTGAATAAATCTTTGATGTGTATCTTACAAAAAGAAAATGACCCCCGATGGTATCATCCACTACCCTACATCAATCCCTCATCACCACCTGCACTCTTGCCTTTCTTCTAATTCAAATTCGAATACCAATAGCCCAAGAACACCATGAGCCTCACCACTGAGATTGAACGAATGCTGCTGTTTCGTGAAGGTTATTACTATAGTTCACATCACCACCATCACCATTAACCACCCTCACCAAAACACCACACAATCTTATAACCTGCTACCACCATTCGGCCTTCAAATTGTTGTTTCTTAGTTCCATTCGAACAGTCCCAATATCCATCACCTCATACTATCGATTTCTTTCTTCACTCAAGAACACCACCACTGCAATTACAATTTCTAACGATTTCTGTTTCAGCCAGCCCAAAACCGAATCAACTTGTCAAATTATCATCATCAAATTTATGTTACTAATTCTACTATTAGGTACTTCTATCCTCTGTTACCACCAAACACCTTAAAGTCAAATACATACCTGTTGCAGCTACAAAACACTATCAAACATCACTCCAATCAATCATCTGCTACCTGCAAACACCACACAAACCCACTACTAACCGCTCATTTTGTTGTTACTGATTGTTTCTTTTGCGAGTAAACCCAGCCCAAAAACACCCCCAATTCGATTACTTGTGCAGCTATTCGACAATCACAGAAAACCATTAACAATTACCCATTCAACCACTAATTGTCATCATCGATTTCAGTATTTATCTCTATTCATAAACCGACACAACAATACCAATACAAAACCTGAAAATATTATTATTAATATGAGAAAATAATGTTAAACGATGATGATAATGAATCGATTACCTGCCATTCCTAGTTTTCTGTTTTAATTAACAACAGCTACTAGATCGATTGATTATGTTGATGCCCTAATCGATCCACTCCTGCTCCTATCCTGTCGACAAACAATCATCAAAGATAATTCCAAGTTTATTCTTCTCCTGACTGTTACTGTTACGATGGTGGTTGCTAAATCGATGGCCTAATTAACCGATTGATGAATCAGCGGCCTGCTATTCATTTATGATTGTGGTTTGATTGATCAATGAACCGATGAATTAATAGATCGATAGGTTTTAATACGTATTTTAGTTTTAAGAGTTAGCATCCAAAGTTAAATCGAAACCCACTCTGATTAAATTGTTGTATTATAATTGGGTATACAATAATAATTCATTCAGAGTTGGGCTTATTTTAAAATATCAGTGGGCCGAGATCCAAAGTTTATGCTTCATGTTGGGCTGATCGAGTTTAATATAGAAAACGGGTTATATCAATTATGTTGGGTATTAATTCAGAAAGAAAGCAGATAGAGTAATGGTATGAAGTTTTGTGGGTTGAGTGAGAGGTCTTGGGTTCGAACCCTGGCAGGGTCACAATATTCCTTTTTGGTCCGATTTTTAAGGTAGTTTACTTGTCATTATTATTATTATTATTATTATTATTATTATTATTATTATTATTATTATTATTATTATTATTATTATTATTATTATTATTATTATGAGTATTATGAACTTAGTTATTTTAATAGAATAAGTATTATTATTATTATTATGGTTATGATTAAGATTATTATTATTACATACTCATTAACATTGTTATTGTTGTTATTATTATTTATATCAAAATAAATAAGAGTATTTTTATTAAAACCTTAGAATCACTAATATTATCATTATAGATATTACCCTTACCACTATGATTAAGAATATTAATTTTATTATTATTTTCATTAGTATTAATACCATTTCATAATTATTAGAATTTTTATTTATATTACAAACATAAGTATCATTATAAATATTAACATTTTTATTAATAATATAATTACCATTATTAGTATTGCTATTAATAAAAAATTTAATCATTGATAACAAACATTATGTTATTATCACTAAAGCTACCAGTATTATTATTATTAGTATTATCAATATTTTTAACATTAAAATTATTATGAAAATAAAAGTTTTAAAGGTATTATTAAGGTTATAAGTATGTACTAATTATATTAATAATTTTATGTAAATATTCATAAATAACAAATTAAATATTTTTAATATATTACAAATCAGATATATATATATATATATGTATATATATATATATATATATATATATATATATATATATATATATATATATATATATATATATATATATATATATATATATATATATTAATATAACTATATAGATATTAATCATTTTTTGAATATATACACAAATTAAATATATAATATATAATTTAAGATATAATAAATAAAGTTGTTCGATTACAATTATGTGTATTAATAAATATACAAATGATATAGGTTCGTGAATCCAAGGCCAACCCTGCATTATTCAATGTCGTCATATGTATTTTTACTACAAAATACAGTATTGTTAGTTTCATTACTCCCTTTTTAAATGCTTTTGCAATATATATTTTTGGGACTGAGAATACATGCGCTGCTTTTATAAATGTTTTACAAAATAGACACAAGTAATCGAAACTACATTATATGGTTGAATGATAGAAGCCGAATATGCCTTTTTACTTGGTAACCTAAGAATTATTAAACCAGTCTACTAATTGACGCGATTCCTAAAGATAGATCTATTGGGCCTAACGAACCCCATCCGTTGTCGCGGATGCTTTAGTACTTCGATGTTGTTTTATCATGTCCGAAGAATTTCCCGGAATGATAGGGGATATTCTTATATGCATCTTGTTAATGTCGGTTACCAGGTGTTCAATCCATATGAATGATTTTTGTCTCTATGCATGGGACGTATATTTATGAGAACTGAAAATGAAATCTTGTGGTCTATTAAAATTATGAAATGATTATTTATGATAAACTAATGAACTCAGCAACCTTTTTGGTTGACACTTGAAAGCATGTTTATTCTCAGGTACGAAAGAAATCTTCCGCTGTGCATTTGCTCATCTTAGAGATATTACTTGGAGTCATTCATGACATATTTCAAAAGACGCTGTATTCGAGTCGTCGAGTTCATCAAGATTATTATTAAGTCAATTATATATGGATATATTATGAAAGAGTATGCATGCCGTCAACTTTCGATGTAAATGAAAGTTTGTCTTTTAAAAACGAATGCAATGTTTGTAAAATGTATCATATAGAGGTCAAGTACCTCGCGATGTAATCATATGTTATTGTATTCGTCCTTATGGATTAGGACGGGTCGTCTCAGTAGTTAGGCTGAGGACGACGACAAAATTGTCGTTCCCAAATACCAATACAATACAACTCGATTCGGTTGCATTTGAGTTTGGCTCGCCCGGCAATTCTTTCCCATTCTAGCTCGGTCGTGAGGAACTCTAACTTATCGGTCTCGGGATCACAGTACGCGAAATCCGAGGCCTCGAAGTCGACGTGTTCGCGTATGTAGTCGAACTAACGCCGTGTATCCAGTACGTGATATCAAGATTATCGAACGATTTACACTGCCCGTCTAGATAAAGCTTCCAGTCCTCGCTCAACATCCCCCTGTGCCATATGTCCATCGAACAAGTTAAACGTGCCATTCGGATTGAGTGTGCATTTGGAGTGTGTGTTCGGATTGAGTGTGTGTTGATGTTTATGCAGTGTGTGCGTATGAAAGTGTTTACGTGTGTGTGTGTATATATATATATATATATATATATATATATATATATATATATATATATATATATATATATATATACACAAAAACATATATATATATATATATATCAGTGTGTTTACGTTATAACTTTTAAACGTTTGAATATAACTTTAAACGTAAACCTGCACAATACTCGTGCTTGCTTCGATCATCCAACGAAAAAACCAAGCACGGTCATCAACGGCGGACCAACGGCGACCGTGCTAATATCGGCGCCGTTCATGAAAACACTCAACGATGGGTCCATCGACGGACCGTTGAGAGTGCTCTTAAAGTCGGAAGAAATAAAATAGAAAAAATAGTTCATTATTCCTTTGATGGTCAGCGGTAGCCGTAGCTGGTGAGCGTAGCAATCTCCGCCCTTTGTGCCACGTGTCTGTTTTGAATTGGTTTACTCCTTCTCCTGCTTCAAATACTCGCTGTCTATATAAACCTCCCTCTTTTCACTTCCCGTTAATTTATATAAGTCATACCTAAAAACCCCTAAGAAAACACGCACAATTCTTCCCCCTTTCGATCGAGGTATTTTTCGATTATTTTTATTCTCTCATTTCTGTATTAAATAATTGCTTCGGATTCAGTTCGATAGTATAATTTTTTTAAAATTTTGTTTCTATACTTTTATGTGTTTGCGTGTATATATATTAGGGTTTCTCTGCTGTATCTTAATTTGGATCTGTTGACTTTTGATTTTTCATTGATTCACCTTTGACTGCTTTGAATCGTGAACTAAAGCTATTGAATAATCTATAATCTAAGATCTATCAATCTGAACCCTAACGATTATAACTGTTAATTTTAGGAAATACTGTTTTATTGCAATGTGTATAGAGATTGAATATTAGACTAGGTTTAGTATAGCTGTCACAGTCTGATTGGTCAATGACTGTTGATTTGCTGTAAAGTTATATTAAGTGTGTAGACCTGGATCTGCGTAGCATTATAATCTGATTGTTTGATTTATTATATTTGAGCTTTGTGATTTATGCAGGGTTGATCTGTCAAAGCATGTTGATCTAATGTTCTGATTCTATATATTGAGCATTTGTGATTATTTTATATATGCAGATATATTAGTTGACTAGCATTAAAAATGGGGCAAACTGATGCATCGCGTGAAGAAAATGTGTACATGGCTAAGTTAGCTGAGCAGGCCGAACGGTATGAAGAAATGGTCGAGTTCATGGAGAAGGTTGTGAAGGCTGTCGATGCTGAAGAGTTAACAGTGGAAGAAAGGAATCTTCTTTCTGTTGCTTATAAGAATGTGATTGGTGCTAGGCGAGCTTCATGGAGGATTATTTCTTCTATCGAGCAGAAAGAAGAAAGTCGTGGGAATGAAGATCATGTTACCGTTATAAAGGATTATAGGGGGAAGATCGAGACGGAATTGAGTAAGATCTGTGATGGTATATTGGCGCTTCTTGATTCTCATCTTGTTCCTTCTGCTTCGTCTGCTGAATCTAAGGTGTTTTACTTGAAGATGAAAGGCGATTACTTTAGATACCTTGCTGAGTTTAAGACTGGTGCTGAGAGGAAAGAGGCTGCTGAAAACACTTTGTTGGCATACAAATCTGCTCAGGTAAAGAATGCTTTTTTTTTTTTTGTATCCTTAGCATGAAGATTGTGTGACGAATCGTTTATTGGTTTCACGTAGGATATTGCTTTGACTGATTTGGCATCTACTCATCCAATAAGGCTTGGACTTGCACTCAACTTTTCGGTTTTCTATTATGAAATTCTTAACTCGCCAGATCGTGCTTGCAACCTTGCTAAGCAGGTATTCGTAGAGAAGATGAACTTTTGAAGGCTATTATAGTGATTAGTATATGAATATTCTTTTTAACATTTCATTTTCTGTATTATATGTGCTTTCTTTGATAAGTATTGTTATGTTTAATTGCAGGCTTTTGATGAGGCTATCGCTGAGTTAGATACACTTGGTGAGGATTCGTACAAAGACAGCACTTTGATCATGCAACTTTTGAGGGACAACCTTACTTTGTGGACATCAGATGTTGCGGTCTCTCTCTCTCTCTCTCTCTCTCTCTCTCTCTCTCTCTCTCTCTCTCTCTCTCTCTCTCTCTCTCTCTCTCACACACACACACACACATATTCAGTTACCTGATTTACGTGGGTTTAGCCGTGTGACAAATAGTCAAGCGTTTTCACTTGTGTCAAATCAAATATCACAGTTTACGTAGTTGCATAATATGATGCAAAGGCGTTAGGGGGGTGCATATTATGGGAAAAGTAAACAAACCTGAAGACCGAACTGGGACCGAGCATACTCAAAGAGTTTTTGTACGGTCCATGGTCCTTAAGTTTTCGGTCTCCTGTACGGGACGGACCAAACCCGGAAAAACCAAAAATTGGACCGGACCGAATGTTGAATATAAATTCCTTGTTATTGACATATCACCCTATGTTGGATGGGCATGAGGGTGGAGTTCTCTAGTTCGAGTCCCCTCTTTTGAACATTCCAGGGTAAAGAATTTCGGCCCTGTATTCCAGGATTTTAGCCCGTCCCGCCTGCCACTCTGGATGGTTTAAGGATCGGGTCCCTGTAATGCGGTTTGGGTTTCCGTCCGAAAGCGTATGTGTGCGTGAAAAATGATCGGGTGTGTGGGTTATTTCTCCGTCGGTGATTCCAAATATGTGCCTTTAAAAAAATACGTATTAATGTTATTTTTAGTTGAGTTTGATACTATTATTCAAATAGTAAAATAATGAACGGAGAACTTATTATGGAGTATTAATTAGAAGTTGATCACGATTCAATATTGATTACATACAACCATATATAACAATTTAATATTGATTGCATTTGTTAAATATCCTTTTTTTTCTTTTTCTTGTATAGGATGATGCTGGGGATGAGATCAAGGAAGCTTCAAAGCCAGAGGAAAAGGAGTGATATTTATATATCTACTTGGTGGTGCCTTTTAAGTTGTTATTCAGGGTGCTTATATTGAAAACATTATGGATATCATGGTTTAGTTCATTACTATTTCGATGGTTTTCTTTGATAAAGTCCTATAATTTTCGGATTTAGGCATTTATATCTTTTTCAGCACCTTTACAGTTTGTGGCACTTTTTTTGTTGAAAGTGTTTCATAATGAACCATATAATCAATCACTCTACATCAAAATGAACCAAAAAAGACATGCATGCGTTGTGTTTTGTAACTAGGAGAAATAATGAAGAAAATGATAAAACGATTAAACACATAAGATTTTTCTTGTTTGAGATTGCTCCCGGTTATTTTGTATTTGTTTTTGACTCTTTTCCTGACCAAATGAAATTGTTAAAAGAAAGAAAATGTTAAGTTTCACAACATCATGGTCCATGCAGACCGGATAATATTGCAACTGAATTGCAACATTTAAATTGAGAATTGAAATGATAGTCGCACAAAATTTACACAATTAAAATCGGTCAATGATGTGAAAATTGATGTGGGTCAAATACTGAAACGTGTTAGCTTTTTTTTTCTTTTTCTTTCAAATTACTCTTAACTTCTTTTCCAATGTAACTCATTATATATATATATATATATATATATATATATATATATATATATATATATATATATAGGGGCAGGATCAATGGGGAAGTTTCCAATCGGGGGGAAGCAAATTTTTTTTTTCTTCGTTTTTTGAAAAAACTTTGTTCACGAACATTATAGATTGGATGAAAATAAGAACATTTAGAAAAGACACTTCGTGATGAATGTTATTATTTTGACGGGAAAACGATAGACAAAAATAACATTCAAGATAATATTGTTCGTGAAGAATGTTAACGTTTTTTTTCTTCATGTTTTGTGAAGTAAAATTTAGCCCGATTTAGAATTTAGGGTTTAGGGTTTAGGGTTTGGTGTTTTGGGTTTATGGAATAAACCCAAAATACCAAACCCTAAACCCTAAACTCTAAACCGTTTGTGTTAAAAACTCAATCTAAATCCTAAATCTAAACCCTAAATCTAAACCCTAAATCCTAAATTTCTAAACCCTAATATCTAAACCCTAATATCTAAACTCTAATGTCTAAAACCTCAACATACGCTCGAAAAACACGATAATTGTTATATATTAGTTCTTCGAGCGTTTTACCGCCAAAATAATAACATTCATCACGAAGTGTCTTTTCTAAATGTTCTTATTTTCATCCAATCTATAATGTTCGTGAACAAAGTTTTTTCAAAAAACGAAAAAAAATAATTTTTGCTTCCCCCGATTGGTTACTTCCCTCTTGATCCTACCAATATATATATATATATATATATATATATATATATATATATATATATATATATATATATATAAATTAATGTATAATATTATAATTTGGATAATTTTTTGTGATAAGAAGATTTCCTCCCGGGCAGCGATGGGGGCGGAGTTATTATCGTTGCATCGGCATAGTCGAAACGGGAGATGATCGTAACAGGTGGTTTAGCCCCCCTCAGGTGATCTCAATCGCTGCTTAAAAAAAAAAGATCATTTCTCTTCAAGATTCTGTAACCCTCGATCCAAAATTTAAAACATTATACTCAAATAAACTGAGCTTTACTTTTAGTCTAAACTAGCAACGCAGGGAAGTTACCGCACATTGCTACGGGAATTGTTTGCTAGTTTGCGAACAATAAATGATTTTACTATATGTATTAAATAGTATTTTAATAATTTTATAATTGTGATACACATATCAACGATTGATACAAAAAATATACACTTTCAATTAAACTATTTACTCGTAGTGAACCTAACATGAAATAAATTCCAGGTTAGCCGTTAGTAATAAGTATTAATCACAAATATATTTGATTTATTAAAAATAGAAATAAGAATGGAAATTTTTAAAAAACAAAACAAAAAAGAAACAAATATTGTTGTATGTTTTCTTTAAACGCTCATTTCGTAGGCACCTATTATTATGTGGAGTAATGGCTAAGTAAATAGGGAGTAAAATAAAAATATAACTAGTAGTATACTTTTGCCAATCTGTATATCACAAGAATGGTACCATACAAGAACAACAATACCCAATTTCACGAATTTAAGGTATAAGGAAGATGAGTGTAGACAATCATTCCTTGTACCCTAAATTAGAAGGAACTTACTAGTTACTACTTCATCAATGAGTATAGAACCTGTGAGCAGATAAGGTCGTCTCTCCCTCTACTCGAGGGCAAAGAGATTGCTTGCTAAAGGACATCCGGTCAGAAATGCTCATAAAACGAAATAGTGGGGGCAAATGATATGTACATGTAAGAGTTATGTGCGTCTAGGAAGATGCAACCAAACAAAGTAACCATAAAAAGAAGACACATATAGCAGTAATGCACAACACTAGGACATATAACATGGATAATATAGTGGAGACATGTAATTTCAAGTAGACATATGATCATGCATATTTTAACCGAGGGGTCTTAACATGCTTGCTCAACGTAAAGGAGGGGTTTAAGGATCTTAGAACGTGGCTCTCCGGTCCGGCTACCGTGAATAACCCTGGCCGACATGATGATGTCGGCGGGGTGGCCAAGTGATTAAGTCCACCTTCGATGACGTCCGTCGATCAGAAGGCCCCAAGCAAGGTTGTAGGTACCAGTTAATAAAGAACTAACCTGTTAACCTTTAGAAGATGATAGAGGATATAAGTTACGTAGGATGTGTGGTAGAAGATGGCTACGTAACGTGGTATGTTGCTAACGACGATTAGGGTTTGTATTTATAGGCAAACCCTAATTCTAGAACCGTCATAGGATAGTGATAATCGTTTCCATAACCATCTCCCCCGAATCACGGATATAATTATGGAAAAGATATTTGCTTGTTAGCTAAGCAACCGCCGTAAAGGGACCAGATACGGATCCGCATGCCGCATGACGCATGAGAGCACCCCGCATACGCACCATAGCGCATGCCCGTGTGTATGTTACATGCGCATGCGGGCTGCGGTATCATTAAGTCCCCCCAGTTTGATGTTATATGACGCAAGTCATATGATATCAAACTATTAAGCGAAAAAGAGAAAACAAAAGGACGACGAGCATTTAATGTCCTCGCGTGCGCCTCGATGCCTGTCACAATCGCAGAAGCCCATTCGGCTGACAAGACATAAAGTAACAATGCCGCAGGCGCGTGCGAACCACGCGCGTGTTTGTAATCATTCTTAACTGACACCACGCGCGATCAGCAAATGCTACCCGTCGATTGCATTACACGTGTATGGCCACGATCACACCATTCCAACCCACGCTCCCCCAATCTTGCCTATAAATAGCCCCAAATCACACACATTTTCACTTTTCCGGTGTCAAGCTTCCCAAATACGCTCTCGCCTCCAAATCCTATCAATTCCGATCAACTCCGTCATATTCCGATCGTCATTTAAAGGTCAGTCGTTCTCCATTCATCTAAAAATGACCAAAGCTAATGAAACTTTCGTAGAGAATGTAGAGTCCAACATAGGCCAGAAAAACATCGACCACTTAGTTAAGCAATACCCCCCTCTAGCGGGTTACAATCCGGTACCACCACTGCCTAGCCAGCGAGCCCATCAGCCACCAGAGAATAAGGTGGCGATCTACGAACATGCTTTTAAGCATGGTAATTTTAGGGTTCCACCCTCCGACTTCTTTTTAGGCGTACTAGATCATTTCAAAGTAGGGCTAGGGCAATTGCACCCGTATGCTATAGGCAAAATCGTTCTATTCGAGATGTGGTGTGTTGCACTCAACACAGTACCATTGTTGAAGGTTTTTTGCCACCTATTCCGCTTAGCCAGCCACCATAAATCTTGGTTCACCTTCTTCGCACGCCAAAATTTCACAAAAACCCCGAAATCGAATGCGGGAAGTTGGAAAGAAACTTTTTTCTTCGTCGACCAGACCGTAGTAGGCACTGGCTTCCCGCAGACGCTCATTTGGTGCGAGAAGGTAGAAAAAGATGTGAACAAGATGCCAGCGTTGGATGAAGAGGAGAAAAAGTTGTTGAAGCAGTGCGTCAACGCACAACTGGTGCACCGTTCGTATGGTAATGTTATGCTACGGTTGGGGAAGATCTCCGCGTATTGGCCTTGGGAGGATGTGCGGCCGGCCATAGTTGGCCCCGATGGAAAGGGTAGGAATAGCATAAACGCGTACTTACATAAATTTTTGTATATTTTCTAACGCAGGCGTTTATTGTTTGCAGAGATGAGGATGAAGAAGGTGCTTACCGCGGAGGAGATTGCTGGGATCTCTTTCCGCAAGCAGGATGTGGACAAACAGCTAGAGCAGGCAGCTGCTAGCGAACATGTGGAGGAAACGCCGGCGGAGTCAGGCAATAAACGCAAGGCGGCTGGGACGTCCGAGGCTCAAAAGAAGAAGAAGAAGAAGAAGACTCCTAAGCAGCTGGAGGATATGCGCAACGACAATTTTGTTGCCATCGAGCCGCTGTCCGCAGACCTACCTCCCCCCATTAATGGTGAGCGTTTATTTTTTCGCATGTATACCGCGTAGAAAAATCTGCGTACTAATCTGAGTATTTTGCAGAGCATGTGGAGGAGACGCAGCCAACAACACCGCGGGTCAACCCCGAGCTGGAGGCCACTGCCACATCCAAAGACAAGGCGATCCCCGTCGAGTCTGAGTCTACATTACCTCCTCCGCAAGGCAGCTTCCGTGTTGCCAACCTCCGCCAACTTTGCCAGTCCTCCGCAGAAAATGCTGCGGAGCAATCTGCATTCTTGCAGCAAATCTTCCCAGCAGAGTTCCGCGAGCAACTGCCCGCTCTGCCGTTTAACCAGGCGCTCAACGCCTTTGTCCAGAACGGGCTGGTATTCTTTGGGATGTTTGCGGATCAAGCCCGTCGATCCGCCAGCCTATACGATGTTGCACTGCGCAAAGAGGTGGAGTTGGGTTTGCTGCAGGCGGGTGTAGATCAGGTCAAGAAGGACAGGGACGCTGCTGAGGAGGCCCGCAAAGCTGTTGAATTGACTGCGGCCGAAACCAAGACCCTCTTGATTCAAGAAAGAAAAAAGAATCAAGAGCTTGTGGGTGCGGTTGATCAGGCAAAGGGGGAAACTGAGCGAGTGAGGCTGGAGTTGGAAAAGGTGACGAGGGAGAGGGACAATGCGGTTACCAACCGCGAGCTGGCCGAGGCAGATATGACAAAGCTGGTCACCGCACTCCCCGCAATTGCGCAGAAAGTGATGGACTCCGAGCCCATGTCCGACCGGTTTAATGCCTATGTCGATGCGGTCAAGGACCATGAGGTGAACAAGGCTGTGCGGGAAGTGATCCAGGCATGCGGCCTAACTCCACCGTTCCCCGACATTGTCCAAAAGAAATTAAAGGAGGGAACGGCCGCGGCGCTGCTGGAGGCGGAAGAGGCAATCAAGTCCATCCCTATCCCTTTGATCAATGCGTTTGCGGCTGACCCGACGATGCCGCTTGATGGGTTTTTGAAGGAGGATTACTAGAGTAGTTTGTGCCGTAAGCCCTAATCTTAGGCAGGTAATTGTAAATGTATTTTGGAGCCCTAAGTCCCATGTTGGGCAGGCATGTGAAACAATTACTTATGTAATAATTTATTTGGATGTGTATATATGTTTGTCTGTTATGCATGCGTGATGTCCTTGTTTATATATCGCGAATCAAAAAAAAATTATGAACCGCATGCGCATGCGCATAGTTAACCACAACCTATGCGTATGCGGATGGTACTGCGTAAAATAAACCAGTATTTTAACTTACCTTTAATAATTTAGACTCAAAAGCTACTGCGCTATTGCTTTGTCATGTACTAGAGGTGCACTATTAGTTATAT
Source organism: Rutidosis leptorrhynchoides (assembly GCF_046630445.1). Lineage (NCBI taxonomy): Eukaryota > Viridiplantae > Streptophyta > Magnoliopsida > Asterales > Asteraceae > Rutidosis > Rutidosis leptorrhynchoides. The sequence goes on from NC_092340.1 coordinate 125,986,450, forward strand.
GGTAAGCAAACGCAACTAAAAACAAACCAATGTTTTTATGCTTAGGAGTTCCTCAAGCAAACCAATGCGAGAGCGATTACGCACAAGCAAACCAATGCTTGTATTTTTTTTAAAGTCGACTTTGCAGCCATCTAGTCTGCGTGGCGCTTGGCTAGGGGAAAACCAATTCCCTTCGCCTGCCGTTATTGTCTAGCCCTGTAACCAAACAGGCTTCTGCCGCACGGGGGCTAGAGGACACCCCTTAAGTAGGCAGGAACCGCATACAAAAAATATAAATGGACAACAAAAGTATGCGCATGTAATTATTTTTATTTGGCATTAATTATGATTACAACTGCGACATATCCGAAAGGATGAAAAATACAAAAAATAATGTGCTAAACAAATTGGAGTGATCAAGTCCATCTAGCTACATGTAACATTTTTTCAATAACGTCGCATGCCAAGTGCGTTTCACAGGTTTGCCATCTAATGTCTCTAGATGGTATGCCCCGGTGTTGCTTGCTTTTGCTACCCTGTATGGGCCCTCCCAACGAGGTCCCAGTTTCCCAGTATCTTCCGCATGACTTGCATCGTTCTGGCGCCAAACCAAATCACCGCACTTATAAGTGCGTGAACGCACACGCTGATTGTAATACTTTGCGATTTTTTGCTTGTTATTTGCTTCGTTAATAGCCGCAGAGAGTCTGCGTTCTTCAAGCAGATTAAGATTTTCCCGCAGAGCTTCAGAGTTATTTTGCTCATCAAAGTTTTGTATGCGGAACGTTGGTACCCCAATCTCTGCGGGTACAATAGCTTCTGACCCATAAACCAAACTAAACGGAGTCTCACCAGTGCTTGCTTTGGGTGTGGTTCTATGCGCCCATAAAACCTTTGGAAGCTCATCCACCCAACCAACGCGGTCATGACCCAACCTTGCCTTGATTCCAGCAACTATATCTCGGTTGGTAACTTCGCACTGGCCATTCGCCTGCGGATGCGCAACTGAAGTAAAAGTTTGCTTAATATTAAGCTCCGCACACCAACTGCGAAAAGGATCGCCGGCAAATTGTGTACCGTTATCACTAACAATTTCATTGGGTATGCCGAATCGACAGACAATGTCTTCCCATACAAAATTCCGCACTCTTTTCCCTGAAATTGTTGCCAGCGGTTTCGCTTCGACCCACTTCGTGAAGTAATCGATTGCAACAATTAAGAATTTGACATTTCCTGCGTGTGCAGAGTATGCGTAAGATAATGACGTAAGTAGCATATTTAGCAAATGAATGGCAATATTACCTTGGCCTTTGGGGAATGGTCCGACTATGTCGATCGCCCATTTGCAGAATGGCCATGGTGAGGAGACCGGTATCATTGGATGCGCAGGTGCCCTGCTGACAGGTGCATGTATTTGGCATGATTCGCATTGCTTGACAATACGCGCCGTGTCTGCGTACATAGTAGGCCAATAATAACCTAACCGCATGATTTTTGACACAATGGACCTGTGTCCCGAATGAAGGGCGCATGCACCCTCATGCACCTCGCGTATAACTTCCTCTGCCTCTTTCGGACCTATGCACCTTAAATGCGGTCCCAAATAGTTTCTTCGATACAAGACGTCACCCTCGAGGGCATAAAGCGGTGCCTTTGTGCGGACTTTCTTCGCATCAGAGGAGTCCGCGGGTGAAGTGCCGTCCCGTAAAAAAGCGATGATGGGCGTCATCCACGTTGGGCTTGATTCCTCAACCGGTGCCACTAGAGGCATCATGACAATAGATTTTGCGTTGAGTTCCTCTATTAGAATTTTCTTACCCATATGATCAAAAGCCAAGGCAGCTAGTTTGCTTAGCGCATCCGCCTTCTTATTTTGCCCCCGCATTACGTGCGAGATTTGAAAAGCCTCGAACTGGTCAGCGAGATTATGAACAAGCGATAAATATTGCTGCATAGCAATGTCGTGCGCTTCGAAGTCTCCGCAGACTTGATTGCTTACTAGCTTTGAATCCACGTAAGCGTGCAAGATTTTAACATTTAACTTATGCGCGATGCGCATACCTGCTAGCAGAGCCTCATACTCTGCTACATTGTTTGTGACAGCAAAATTAAACCGCAGTGCGTACGTATGTTCCTCACCGCCTGGACCTGTCAAAATTACACCTGCGCCTGCGCCAGATGCGCTACACGCACCATCGGTGTATAATTCCCATGGTGATAGAACAGGTGCGGGCGGATCTTGATGTTCTGCTGACGCTTCGACATCCGCAGGTATTTCTGCTAGGTAGTCAGCAAGTATTTGACCCTTAACCGCACTGCGTGAAGAAAAGTTTATTTCATGTTCTCCCAATTCGACTGCCCACTTGGCCATTCGGCCATAAATCTCGGGCTTGTACAGTACCTGAATGAAATAAAATGATTGCGTTAGTCAATGCGGTAACCCCGGTCATTGCCGCAAAGTAATCATGTACCAACCTGTTTGATTGGCTGATCAGTTAGAACCACAATCGGATGTGCTTGAAAGTATCGGCGCAAACGCCGCGCTGTATGGACAAGCGCATATACTAGCTTCTCTATTGGCGAGTAGTTTACTTCGCTTGATGTCAGCGTCTTGCTTACGAAGTAGACCGGCATTTGTGTCTGAGAAAACCTCAGCGTTAAAGTTCTGCGAAATAAATAATGCAAGTAAATTGATAGGTTACCTTTTCGCGGTCTGCGATGAGAACTGAACTGATTGCTTCCTTTGATGCCGCAAGGTACAGCGTTAACGTCTCCCCAGGGACTGGCGCAGTAAGTGTTGGTAACTCTGCAAGCACCTTTTTCATCTCCTGAAAGGCTGATTCTGCTTCCTGAGTCCAGACAAAATCCTTTTTCTTCAAACAGTTTTTCAAAGTGTTAAAGAATGGTAGCTGACGCTCTGCGGCTTTTGACAAAAACCGCGTGATTGCTGCGAGCTTCCCAGTGAGACTCTGCACATCTTTCTTTGTTTTCGGAGATGGTAAATTATCAATAGCTTCAATCTTTTTGGGATTAGCCTTGATACCCCGCGCTGTCACCACATGACCTAGAAACTTGCCTTCCTCCTCTCCAAAGCTACATTTAAGCGGATTAAGCTTCATGTTGATCCTTCGCAGAGACGCAAACGTTTCTAGGATGTCTGCGAGCATGTCTTCTTCGGTGTTGCTTTTGATTACCAAGTCATCGACATACGCTTCAAGATTTCTGCCAATTTGAGGCTTGAATGCTGCGTCAATTACACGCTGATAGGTCGCGCCCGCATTCTTCAAGCCGAAAGGCATCTTTGTGTAACAATAAATACCCTGCGGCGTATGAAAAGCAGTCTTGTCTTCGTCTTCCGCAGCCATTAGAATTTGGTGATAACCTTTGTATGCGTCCAGAAAGCACTTATATCTGAATCCAGACAAAGATTCAACCTTCCAGTCTATCTCCGGGAGAGGGTAATTGTCTTTAGGACATGCTTTGTTAATGTCTTTAAAATCAACGCACATTCGCCAGTTACCATCAGCCTTTTTCACCAACACCGGATTGGCAACCCATGTTTGATAACGCACTTCGCGTAGAATGTTTGCTTTGACAAGGTTGTCTACTTCTGCGCATAGCCAATCACTGCGGTCTAAAGCCATATGCCGCTTCTTTTGTCTAACAGGTGTGAGCGATGGATTAACATTCAATTTATGTTCCGCAATGTCCCGCGGGACACCTGTCATATCTGATTCGCGCCATGCGAAAACATCTGCGTTTGCGGACAATATACCATGTAACTTAGCCTTGGTTTCAGCTGATAAACCTGCGCCGATTTTTATACCCTTATCTGGATGCAAGCGATTAGCAATGACCGCACTGCTTGCAATCTGCTCCCCGACGCTAGGGATGTTAATTTGCACAACTGACGCACATATCTCAATCGTTTGATGTGACGCCATTGTGGCAACTCCTCCCTTAGTAGGAAACTTAATCAAACCGTGCACTACCGAAGGTATGATGTTAAAACGCCGTATGAAATTTCTTCCCAGTAGCGCATTATATCGCGAAGTCGAGCGAACCACATAAAAGTCAACTAATTCGTTCCTTATTAACTGCGGATTCTTGTCATCTTCGAGCTCTATTAATAACTCTATCCGTCCCACGGGCCATGAGCTTTCTCCGGAAAAACCAGACAGCGTGATATCAGACGGACGTAGCTGCGCCTTCACGTGTTCGGGAAGAAATTGATAGCAATGCTCGTACATAATGTCAACGCCGCTCCCAGTATCGACATGCATGCGCTTGACCTGCACCCCGCAAGAAGGAATGCGGCACTTGATGATGATAGGTTCATTCACCCTGTCAATTGACATCACAGGAGGGAAAGTGATTGGAAGAAGTTCCCAATCCTGATGATCGTTATACTTTCTTCGCTGACCTAATTTCTCTGCGTCAACCATGTTAATGGTTAAATCAGCATTTTTGGCCTTATCCACTTTCTGCCACGCGAAGGTTTTAGTTTTTGACCCCTCTTCTGCGGCTTTCCCTTTATCTTTCTTTGGCGGTTTGAGGTGATCCAACTTACCCGCACGGAGCGCCTCCAGTACCCGTTCCATCAAGTTTTTACACCTATTCGTATCGTGCCCGTAATCATCGTGAAATTCACAATACTTTGTCTTATCCCGCTTACCAAATTCTGTAAGCGGAGTTGGGACCGCGAAGGTCGCGCATACTGGCTCCGTCGCCAAAATTTCTTTGGGCGTTTTGGATAAGCTTTTAAGAAGCGCATAGTTCTGATTGTTGATGCCGCGCTGATTATTGCTTCGATAATTGCCATTAGATCTCCCCTTTTCACTTCTGATAGGACCGCCACTATGGTAACGCCCGCGAGAATTATTTCCGCGGTTTTGATCTCATGAGCGGTCATCATCATCCTTTTTTTCATTTCGCGAGCTGCTTGTGGGAACATCGTTATCTTCGCCACTCCGCATATAATCGTGACATTCTTTAAGCGCCTCAGCGTAAGTTGTTGGCACCGTATGACGCAAACGCTTGACTAGCGTTGGGTGCCGTTCTGAATTGATGCCATGTATGAGTCCTGATATCTGTTGTTCTGGCTTGAGATCTGGAATGCGCAAACATTCATTAGTATACCTTGTGAGATACTCTCCCAAAGATTCCTTGGATTTCTGCGTAATATCATGGCATTCAATGTGAGTGCGCTTGCGTGGTCTTTGATTCTGATACTGCAATAAAAACTTTGTTCGCAGATCCATGAATCCGGCAATACTGCCCGCCGGGAGTTTATTGAACCATTCGCGAGCAATGCCCTGCAAGGTCATTGGAAATATCTGGCACGCAACCGGATCCACCCAACCTTGAGTGCGCATTGCACCCTCAAAGCGCTGTAAAAAGTCATCCGGATCGGACAAACCATTGTAAGTACCTAGCGTACCAGGTATCTTTGGTGCTGCTGGAAACGGATATGCAGTTATGTGCGGAGGAAATTTGTCAAAAGTAGTCGGTAGCTCGAAAGGTGGTTTAACAGGATCCCCTTTTAAACCCGCAAAGAAACGCCGCATCATGTCCTGAACGAAGTCAGGCTGCGAAAATAAGTGAACCATGTCAGGGGGTGCGGCCTGCATAAATTGCCCTGCAAGATTAGCCTGCCCCTGAATATTTTGCCAAGGCTGACCCTGCATCTGCGGATATACCCACGGCTGCGGTGTTGGAAAAGAGGGATTACTTGAAGATGCCGAATACACAGGTTGTAAGGGGAGCGAGACCTGTGGCGCAGATGCCTGCGAAAACTGAGGATACACACTCAAGAGCCCAACCGTTTGCGCTGTGCTTTGTTGTTGCGCTGTTATTGGCGCCCAATGAGAGTTTGCGTCTGGAATGACACCAAATCCCCAGCTGTTAAGTAACGCCTGCGCATCCGCAGGGGTTAAGAATTGAGAAACTGGACGCGGTGGTTGCCAAGGTTGCAGGGGTGTAAACGACGAGTTTTGCTGAATAGTCTGCGTCTGCAGAGGTATCGAAACAGTGGTACTGTAAATAGGTACCTGGCCGCAGCAAACTACATGTGGTCCCATGGTTTCGCCACCAGCGTTTATCGGGATAACCCTTGGATCCACCGATGAAAAATCCAACCGCGTGGTTGTGACTGGTGAGTTTGCTCTTGGCGGTGTAACCCCATCCGGATATATCGGCTTAAACCGCTGAAAGGGTTCGCCGGATACAGGTGGGGGGTACATTGTGTACCCTGCTTGAGCAGCCGCCTCCGTAGTCAAAACTGGCGTTTGCTGACTACCAGACGGCGCGTGTTGAATTGCTGTTTGAGTATGCTCCGATGATTCCTCGGAAGTCATGATACTGTTAAAAAGAAAAAATTCAAAAAAAAATTCTGTAAATAGCGAATCATAATTCAAAACCTAAAAAGAAAGAACAATTAAACAGTTTTGAATTAATTCGACTCTCAATGAAAGCACCACTTGATCATGCATATTTTAACCGAGGGGTCTTAACATGCTTGCTCAACGTAAAGGAGGGGTTTAAGGATCTTAGAACGTGGCTCTCCGGTCCGGCTACCGTGAATAACCCTGGCCGACATGATGATGTCGGCGGGGTGGCCAAGTGATTAAGTCCACCTTCGATGACGTCCGTCGATCAGAAGGCCCCAAGCAAGGTTGTAGGTACCAGTTAATAAAGAACTAACCTGTTAACCTTTAGAAGATGATAGAGGATATAAGTTACGTAGGATGTGTGGTAGAAGATGGCTACGTAACGTGGTATGTTGCTAACGACGATTAGGGTTTGTATTTATAGGGAAACCCTAATTCTAGAACCGTCATAGGATAGTGATAATCGTTTCCATAACCATCTCCCCCGAATCACGGATATAATTATGGAAAAGATATTTGCTTGTTAGCTAAGCAACCGCCGTAAAGGGACCAGATACGGATCCGCATGCCGCATGACGCATGAGAGCACCCCGCATACGCACCATAGCGCATGCCCGTGTGTATGTTACATGCGCATGCGGGCTGCGGTATCATTAACATATAAACAAGCAAAATGAAAGGCTATACATTTGTATAAATAGTTGTGAATGCAATATGTTAGGATTAGTTCAGCCCGATTGTATAGTGGGTCCGGTCCATTAGAGTTAATTAGGTTTAAGGATATACATTTGTACTCTATATATAGTTGTGAATGTAATACACAATTCTCATGGGGTTTTATTCTATAACAATGACAAATGAAAGAACTAAAAATTATTATTTTGAAAAAATAATTAACTTATCAACCTAGCATTTCATCCGGTTTTCATCGTGAAACTATAATTTTACAATATCCTACCATTTCATCAACGTGATAAAACTACAAATTTTGACAATATCTTCCCAGATATCCTGTCCATTTCATTGGATCCACGGTATTGTCCATATTCCCAATCTTTATCAATCAAAATAAAAACGTTTTACATGAATTATTTCATTTTCTCTTGAATTAAAAAAAGAAAACTATAAATTTATGATTTTTATTTAAACTAAGCTGATTGTTTCCAATAAATAGCTTTAAATGTCTATAATTTTGTATTCATTAATAGAAATAAATAAAATATATATAAATTTCGATTTGTCTTTATTTTTACAACAATAAAAAGTAAATGTACCAATGATAGAGACAAATAGTAATCCATAAATAATTTATATATAGGTGACAAGTTGAATGTTGAAACTTGAAGTTAAAACTTACTCCGTATTACTTTTTGAAATGTTTGCTAAGGCCTAAGATAGTTCAAAATGAAGCTTATATGCTAAGGCCTAAGATAGTTCAAATTGAAGCTTATATCACCGAATTTTACTAGAAATGTCAATAGAGTATATGTTAAATAATTGAATTTTTCTACCAGCAGTTATTAGAGACGGCGTTAAGGTACGAAAAAAGACTTGATACTTTTTAGTAACCATTATTTGATAGTTAACGTTAACTACTTCGGATAACATATTAATGTACCTTAACGACAACACTAATGAATGTCTTTATATAAAACTTAAATAGTTATATAAAGAGCAATTAATGTCAATAAAACTTTTCATAAGTTAAAAACTTCAAAATTTTAACTGCATTTTTTTCTATATAGTTCAATTTTTGTTAGACTACATAAATTTTATAATCCGCACATTGCTTTTGAAAAAAAATAGGAGGAATCATATGCGTTGCTACGAGCAAGTTATTACATACAAAATTCCCAACATTTTAAGAACAATACAAACGTTTATTAGCTTTATTTACATCGAAATTTTCGCATGTTGGTAACGTGGATATATTTCGTAAGAAAAGATATACATCAAAAACTACACGATGTTAATGGAAACGGATCCGCCATACATACACACACCATGGATAACGCGGCGGCATTCAGCCGTATGCCGCCACAAACGCCACCACAAACGCGGGAAATGGGCGGTTGTGGATGTTTGTGCGGCGGCGTTTGTCGCCGGATCACGGGGGTGAGGGAGGGCGGTTTGCACACGTGTCTTAAGCTGATTGGTAGAGGATTTATACCCGTTGAGAAATGTAGCGGTTGCATTTTTTTTTCCTCCTCCTATAAATACATACACTGTTAACCTCTGTTTGCAAAACACCCCGTTTCGAGCCGTCTCGACAGTTTTGTGACTAGCCCGTCCCGTCTCGAAGAAAACCGTCTAATATGACAGTCAACGATCAAAATTCGGGTCAAAGTTGAAAAAAATCGGGTCAAAGTCGGTCAAAATTCAGAAAAGCCATAAAATCAGTGAAATATATTGTATTTTAATTTGAATTTTTTGTATTAAATTAACAATGATAGCAATTATGGGTACAAATTAATCAATTAAAGTTTTTAGCTTTAAAATATGTATACATATATGCATTAATATACTTATATATTTAAAAGTCAACTTTGGTCAACTTCCGTCTCGACCCCCGTCTTGACCCCGTCTCGAACGTCTCGACATTTTTAGGACCCGACCGTCTCGACCCCGTCTCACGTCTTTTGCAACCTTGCTTTTAACCATTCATTTCACACATTTCTTATACTTTCTACTTTATCAATTAAATTTATATAAACATAAACACTTTCGTTTTATCAACAAAAAATGGAGTTTTTAGCAGCTAGTCTAGATTTGCTATTCGATAGCACCTCGTCCGACGAAGAGGAGGAAAGCCCACCTAGAAGAACTCGGGTGCAACGGAACCCACGACGTTTTATTAATAGAGATCGTGAAGCTGCGGGTCTTCTTTTGTGGAACGACTACTTTTCGCAAAATCCGACGTTTCCAGACGACATTTTCAAGAGACGATTTCGGATGCGAATTAATTTATTTCTACGTATCAAAGACGGTATTCTCAATCACTCTTATACTAATAATGCTCCTAAACACTTTGCATTTTTCCAACAACGTCCGGATGCACTCGGACGTCTTGGTATTACTACGTATCAAAAAATAACTTGTGCGTTACACCAATTGGCATATGGAACATCCGATGATATTTTTGATGAATATATACAAATGGCGGAGAAAACGGGATATGTTTGCTTAAATAATTTTTGCAAGTGTATAATTGATTTATATGGCCGATGTAACGACCCGGCTTTTTCGACTTACTTTTGTGCTTTATGCTTTCACGAAACTGCGTATTTGTGCGTACTGAGCTATATTATACTCTGGGATCTTACTACATGTTGATTACTTTCGTTTATATGTTAAAGCGTGTCTTTAAGTACGTAGGTTACTTAACTTGATCCCCGGAAGCTTTTATGACCGTTAGTGTCACTTGACGTTTAGAACGAGCTATGTACTGTGTACACGTTTAACTTGGGTCATAATCGGAATATTATGACTACGTAATACTAATTGTTATTTTATAATAACAATTACTTAGATTTTTGGATGCATAATTACGCTTAGTAATTTACTAGAACACACTAGTTAGTCTAGTTGGACTTTCTACCTTGTTGGACTTTAGCCCACCCTACTCTAGCTAGTGAACTATTTAATTAGCCCACTTATTAATGGATTATGACCCATTTATATGTAAGACAAATGCCCATTTACAAGAGCCAACATACTAGCATTTTTGTTTACCATTATCACTAATGTTGCATGGGATCCCAACATAAGCACCAACTTTAGACCACCATTAACCAAAAAGCAAAAGTTGTCCCCCTTGTGTCCCCACCATGACCGACGGCCAAGAGGCCTCCCCACCACCCTCATCTCCTATAAATACCAAGCTATTTCCTCACATTTCACACTTGATCTCATTCACAATTTACGCACACTTGCTCTCTTATTTTCTCTCTAGTCTTTCTCACTCTAAAAATTGTAAGTTTTAAGTTTTATTTCTCTTCTTCTTCTTCTTTCATACACGACATCATCATCATCATACTTGGATCAAACTTTTTAGCTTTTTGATCTTGTTATATCTTGTAGATTCAAACTTGGGTTTGAATCCTTCAAGAACATGGAAGATTCAAGCTTTCTAGCTTTGAATCTTCACTTATTTTGTTAGATCTAAATCTTTTAGTTTATAATCTCTTTATTTTGTTGTAAAGATCAAAACTTGTGTTTGTGGTCTTCATGTAACTTGAAGATCTAGCTTCATGCTTCAAGGATCTTCAAGAACAATAAAGATTCAAGCTTTCTAGCTTTGAATCTTCATTACTTTTGTTAGATCTAAGCTTTCTAGCTTATGGTCTCTTTATTTTGTTATAAAGATCAAAACTTGTGTTTATGGTCTTCATGAAACTTGAAGATCTAGCCTTATGCTTTCAAAATCTTCAAGAACATAAAAGATTCAAGCTTTCTAGCTTTGTAATCTCATAACTTTTGTGAAAAGGATCCAAGCTCTCTAGCTTAGGGTCCCATTACTTTGTTTGATCAAAATTATATCTTGTTTGTTTGATTGAATGAAAGTTTGTAGCTTTTTGTAGATAGAATTTGTGTTTGTGTTAAGACTAAGAATATAATGTAACCTTGGTTCATCATCCTTCTAAAACTCTTAAGTGAGTTGAATTCTTACTTAGTCTTGACATTTTTTGTGTTGATGGTTGAATCTTGGTCAAAGTGATGCTAACACATCAATGAGTTGTACACTTGAAGCTACAAGCATCAAGGATGAGAACCGTGATGAGCATCAAGCACCAAGAATCCCACCAGAGCACTTGTTTACTATTTTTCGGGGTCTGATCAGACTCTTTGGGCTTCTGGAAATTTAATTTCAGATAGTTCGTTTCGAGTAGATGACTTTTCGTTGAAGACTCACCTAAATCCGATATACGGTTTAGGATTTATAGCCTTCCGAAAAGTACTACGCCTTTGTAACATTGTGCTGAAATTTCTGACCTACTCGCACTTAAACCGTCGCCACGGTCAAACGAAGACGAGTTAGGTTCTAAAAATTGGTCAGCGGTTAGAGGACTCACATACGGAGCATTGGCCACTGACTACGCGTCTTTTCGATTTGTATAGAGCTGTCCAAAGTCAGCCTATTGTTTCGATCTCTATTCTTGTGAAACTTACTTTAGCTTTTATGAATGATGAATGATGATGATGATACTTAAACTTAATTTATTCACTTTTAAACCTTTGGGGACAATTCACTGACCTAGTAACCTTTGACTTAGGTTGAGGACCTTTTGGATCGACCAACTTACTTGTTTGGACTGACTTACTACTTGCTTACATTGTCGTATCAATTTTACCGCACATTCACTGTGAGTTATAGCTTCCCTTTTTACTTACTATTTTTGGGACTGAGAATACATGCGATTTTTATGTTCTTACATACTAGAAACGAGTACTTAAACTTTACTTATGTGTGGGTGATATAACGGCATAAACATTCCCCTTAGCACGGTAACGTTTAATCATTGGTTTTTGAACCGGTGAACGCGAATATTAGATATGGATCCATAGAGTTTGACATCCCTAATCGGGCTAGTCGCGCTAGCATTTAATGGGTGTTTGATACTTCGAGGACATACGCACTCGCCAAGTGTACTTTTAAGGGGTGATATTTATATTACGTTAAGTTAGTTACCGGGTGCCCACGGATAAGCATATACTTTATCATACTGTTTTGAAACACTGGTTGAAGCACTGAAATCTCATGGTCTACATTACATTACTGATTACAAACAAACTATAGCTCACCAAAATTCTTGTTGACTTTTTAAGCATGTATTTCTCAGGTGCTTAGACGTTGTTGCTTCCGCTGTTAGACTCGCTGTTATAAACTTGCTGTTACAGACTCGCTGTGTTAGACTTCCGCTGCATTACTTAGAGATGTCTCAATCATGGAACTTTTATTTTGCATTCACAACTTATGTTATTTTGAATAATGGCTTTGTAACAACCTTTGTGTCACGTTATCTTTTGTAAAACGTTATCTTTTCATGAATGCAAAACTTGTTTTAAAATAGCATGTAGTATTAAACCGTGTAATGGACCTGTTGTTGACGATCCGTGCATGATAGTTTTGTACGGGGCGTCACATTTGGTATCAGAACATTGGTTATAGGGAATTAGGTTGCATTAGTGAGTCTTGACCGAGTCGAGTAGGATTCGCTAATAGGACTAATCTACAACCAGCTCGTTTATTTGCTTCTGCGAAACTACTGTATGCTACTGTTAGATCTTACTGCATGTTACCGCTTATTACTACTGCATGCTACTGCTTACTTTTACTGCTATATGAACTTGCTGCATGCTACTGCATACTTTTACTGCTATGTGAACTTGCTGTAAGCTATTGCGTATTCTCACTACTGCATGCTACTATCTGCTTTTGATTGCATGATTACTTCTGCTTAATACTGTTATTATTGCCATGCTATGTACTGCTGTAGACGATCTAGGCTGCTGTAGTTATTATGCCTGATTACGTTCTTGCTACACGTCCGCTATTCGCTGTACCGACTTGGAGAATTTATCCTACCTAGTTCAGATGTTTTTCTGAACCCTTTTCCCACTCGTCTAACCCTAAGGACTAGTAATGTAATCCACCTGTTACTACCATTCCACCGTTCCAGAGATCGAAACATTACTTCACGCAATCCAGGAAGAGTACCCCTCGGATTACACGCCCACTAAAGTTGATCCTCAGAGGAGGAGATATGTGAAGACTTGTCGGAGTAACCGCACCTCGCCCCACTCCCCGATCTCACCCTAGTTAGCCACGTGCAACGTATGAACATTAGAAGGTTGTTCTGTTCCCACAAGCTGACCCGTATCCCGTATGCTTTCATGTCCGTCGCTCATCTCTTTCATTCTTCACCACTGCTCAACGATCTAACGACAATTCTGGACTTAGGTCCCTAACACTCTTAGGCATTGGAGAAGTCGGGAAGGCATCTCCTTTCACAAGGTCAGAGTGCCTTCTACTAATGCTCAGCCATACCCAGAGACTTGGGAGTCGCCTCAAAACATATCGTATTACTACTTGCAACACGTACAACTCAACGCGAGACCCAGATTGAATTTCTAGAAAGGAACCTAACGACATTACCTGAACCCGAATATTTTAAAGAAATTTCGGGACAATTAGGCATTGATGCATGACCTACGGAACCTACGCACCCACACCGAGAAACCGTGAGATTAATTATGTAAATTTTGTTTTGAGATAGCATAGATAAAGCACCGTTAGATGAAATTGAGTAGAACTTGAAGTGATCACGTTACATTGACAATATGGAGTGATATTGGAATGAACGTACGATTTAGTACAATATAATGATGCCAGACCAGCGAGATTATATTGAAGTAAATCATGCAGAAGTCCCAATGCTACTATATAAGGAATATGAAGTGATTCAAAGGAAATTTTGGTAGGAACCTGATGTGTGCAGAGGTGTATACGAAATAGTTATATTTTTGTTGCGAAATACTATTAAATACGATACAATTTTACACAAGTTATTTATTTATTTATAGAATGGATATACCTAAACCTTGCTACAACACTTATAGGCAGTGTACCTAATTGTACAGTAGTGTAGTTTTTAGTAAGTTCGGTTCGTTCCACAGGGAGCTAGCCAAGTTTAACGCTATATTTTTAAAAACTATATTTGTATAATATATATATATATATATATATATATATATATATATATATATATATATATATATATATATATATATATATATAAGTAGTATTATTATTATTATAAAAGGGGGGTTTTACTGTTTAATGACCGGTTTGTCAATTTTATGTCTTAAGTCGCAGTTAAAACCTAATGTAAAATATTAAAAATAAATACAACTTAATTTAAAGCGTAAAGTAAATGAAAATAATTAAGGTGCGATAAATTAAAGTGCGATAAATAAAATGACGATAAATAAAATTGCGATAATTAAAAAGTACGATAATTAAAAGTGCAATAAATAAAATGACAGTAAATAAAAGTGCGACGAGATATAAAATAAAGGAATTATGCTTATTTAAACTTCCGTAATCATGATGTTTGACGTGTTGATTTTAATTTATTACCATGGGTTAATTGTCCTTTGTCCTGGATTATTCGATATGTCCATATGGTTTTGTCCATAATAGTCCATCAGTCATAAATATAAAGTGCGAGAGTCTTCGTCAAATTATCCTTATACCCGAAGTCAAATATTCCAACTAATTGGGGATTCGAACTGTAATAAGGTCTTAATACTTTGTTTAATGAATACACCAGGTTATCGACTGTGTGTAATCCAAGGTTTTACTACTTTGTTAACAATTACACCAATTACCCTTGAATGTAATCCACCCCTATTTTAATGAGTCCATTAACTATTAATCCAATCCCGTGTCAGGTAAAATGAACGATAATTCGTATTTATAGATATCCCGCCCACCGTACCCGATTAAGCGTATGTGGTTATATATAGATACGTCAAATTGTAATCTTTATTTTAAATTAACGAGGTATCGTTTAGTTAATATAAAGCCCATTAATAGCCCATAGTCTAATTTCCACAAGTGTTGTTCTTTTGTTCAAACCCCAATTATAATTCAAAGCCCAATAACCCCAATCTTAATATTTAGCCCAACATCACGATTACTTCGATTTAAATAAGCATAATAATAACTTAGCTACGAGACATTAATTTAAAAAGGTTGAACATAACTTACAATGATTAATAATAGCGTAGCGTTACACGGACAGAATTTCGACTTACACACTTACAACATTCGCCACTATAACCTTATTATTAAACTTTAAAATTAAAATTATAATTAAAATATAAATATAAATATATATATATATATATATATATATATATATATATATATATATATATATATATATATATATATATATATATATATATATATATATATATATATATATGAGAGGAGTGAGAGATAGATATATGATGGATAGATAAAATTCGGCCAGAACTCGCAAACTTTATAGGACCTCAGCTGCTACAGTGATCCATGCGATCGCATGGCTTTTGTTCTTCTAGGCCATGCTATCGCATGGCCTCCTGGGACAGCTCACATTACTTTGTTTTCTTGTTTGCCGACGGTATAATATATATATAATTTTAAGAATTAATTATATATTATATTATATTCATGTGCATAGTTGACTTGTAATTTTTAGTCCGTTGCGTAGCGCGTTGAGAGTTGGCTCTGGTCTCGGTTCCGGATTTTCGAACGTCCTTGCGTACATTTTAATATCTTGTACTTTGCGTTTTGCGGCTCGTACTCTTGTAATTTTTAGACGTTTCTCATCAATAATTTGAACCACTTTGATTGTACTTTGTACTTTTTAGCTTTTTGGTCGTTTGCGTCTTCAAATCGTCGAATCTGTCTTTTGTCTTCACCTTTTATTATTTAAATGAATATCACTTGTAAATAGAACAATTGCAACTAAAAGCTTGTCCTTCTTGAGAGATAATGCTATGAAATATATGTTCGTTTTTAGCATTATCAAATATTCCCACACTTGAGCGTTGCTTGTCCTCAAGCAATATTGAAATAAAAATACTAGAATCACTTCTTTATTCTTCACACTTTGTACATCAGTGATTTCGATTTGCCGGTATGAACAATGATAGTAACGTTGTGGTTTACAGTCCCACATGACTATGAAAATTTAGATCCTTTAAGGAAATTGGATCTTTATGAAAACATTTGATCTTTTGAAAATTCAATCTAGCTTTTACCCTAGATAAGTTTTCTGGAATAACCCTTCACCGGTGTTTGCAAAATATTTTTGTGGGTTTTGTGGGTTTCAGATTTGAAAATTTTAGCTCAAAACTTATGGTTTTGTGTCACCCACTTGCTAACCTTGTATTGGGAAAGCAACACGTCCAGTTTACTTGCTCCGTATATTACCTTTCGGTAAACTACCGTCCGGTTGTAAAGGAAAGCGTTGAACAAGCAACTGTTAAGGCAATATCCCGTGACATGCTTTTGATTATGGTCTATATCGTGTTGGATGCAATTACTATCCTTGGTAGGAGCACTAGTAAAGATCACCCTATAGTTTTTTGGTATGGCACAAGGTCCTGTCTTTGACCATGCTATGCAACCACCGTTCTTACGGTTGACACCCGATTTGGTTCAGGTGACCTAATGAATTCCAGGTGAATTCCTAGGATTTTACGTTCAATGGTAATGAACGCATTAAAAATAGGGTTTTAGAAAACAAATCGGTTTGTAATTTTGATCAAAATATTTTCTTGTTCAAGATCGAGTTTAGATATCATCTAATTCCATGAGTTTGAATTCTCAATCTTTAAGGTCAATCTCAAGGATTGAGTAATATCAGTCTTAAAAGCTGATTTTTGATCTTTAAGGAGATTATCCTTTCTGGGGATCTGATTCATTAGTCTTATAAGCTAATTTTCACGGTGCCCCCATTGTACGAGACAGATCCTCTCATGGTTAGGATAAGTCTGACCACTTGGCGACCCTGTTTGATGCTGAGGTCAGTGGATTTCCAGCTGATTTTCGAGAAAACTTTTCAAGGTTTTTCGTAGACTCTACAACTGGTCTGGACGACAACTTCCTGACCTAAATCAAGAAGCACGTTTCTTTTTCGGAAGACTTTACTTCCTTTTAATGATGGAATTGATTCATCGTGTAGATCCATCTTTTCTTTCAAATATATTATAAGAAATTGGGTAAAACTGATAAAATTGTCCAAAACAAAAGTATCTTCAATTATTTATACAAAAATATGTGATATATGTTCTAAATAATTTGGTAAATTTTTCCCACAGTTGGCTTTTATTTTCCTTTATTTGCCTTTTTATTTTCCTCTATTCCATTTTAAATGAATTCTAACATTTTAGGTTGTTTCTCAATTTATGTCCTTTCCGAGGTAACAATAATTTCGGTGTTAACACCTAGTTTTATTGTTCATAAATATGTATAAACATGATTCTGAATTCATTTATTTGAAAATTTTGAAAAATTTTACTAGAATTGGGTAGTCAGTATATAAGACTAGGGCTGTTCTTTATTATCAGCGAGCACTAGATTCTAATACAACTACTGCGTTACTAGTATTTTTAATGGTAACCAAGTGTTTTAATTTAAAATTTTAAAAATTCGAAAGAATTTAACCCCTTCCCACACTTAAGATCTTGCAATGCCCTCATTTGCAAGAAATTAGTACAATTTAAATTATTGAGGGTTATTAGCGTAGAAAAATGATTAAATTTTACCAAAGTTTCCAAACATATTGGCGTTTGTTTGTTGAATGATAAATGGTGCACATCATTTGTTCATTCCTGCAGTTGTTATTTCACATTTATTTTGCATCTTGTCGTCAAAATTAGTTGCTTTTGCTGAACTTAATGCCAGTCTTTGAAAGTTCATTGTTTTACCCTGTTGTGTACAATTGACAATATACATACATACAAATAATAACATGCATGGTAATTTGAAATGGGACTTAACATCCCACTTTCAAATCAAATATGAAATATTAGTACAACATAACAAAAATGTTAAAACTTACATAAAAGTATCACAATATTATATGTTTAAACAATAATAAAAAGATAAAAATCATAGAAATCACCAACGGAACTATATCAATCTGGATAGGGGTTCCAGTTCATGTCGTCGATCGGGTTCCACGGTTGGTTATAGGTGTACTGATAGGCTTGGTTGGGTTCATAGAGAGTAAATGGTGGTCGCATATCGGGCTGGTGTGGCAGATAGTAAGCAGGTCGGGTCGGTACGTAGTTATTTGGTACCTGAGGTGATAGCTGGCTCATGATCTGATGCTGATGATAGTGCCATCTTTCATGCTGTCGTTGCCTGGAATGCTCGTATACATTCTCGGCGTGCCACTGCTCGAACTGACTATGTCTAGTTTCGTTTGTCATTTCTACCTCATCTATACGCTGGTAAACGTCAGTAATAGCCTCCCTAATGACATCCCTAATGTCACCCGGTTCCTTCATTTCCTCATCTGAACCTCTCTCTACCTGTGGATGACGACCCTCATATGGTACTACTTGATTGCGTCTGCTCTTTAATACCTTTGCACCCTAATAGACCCGCAATCCTAAAGTCTCAACCTTTTCTCTACACACCATCAGTGGACCCCCTTGATCCCTATCTACGCCTAAATACTCTCCAATGAGAGTAAAAAAAATACCCCCTCCTATTATTCCCCCATCATGTATTCCTTCCACCATTTTGGACAGATAAAAACCAACACAGTAGGGAATATTAACAAAGCTTCTAGTGTTTTGAATACACTTAAGGTAAAATAAATCGTGTTGAGTCACTTTTTCCTTGTTGTTACCTCTTTGTGTAATCGAATTAGCTAAAAATCTATGTATAATATGAAGCTCGACTTTGTTAATATCTAAATAGGAGTGTCTTCCTCCCAGCGTAAAAACATTATAATTTGACATACGCCTCCAGACGGCGTCCGCGTCAAAATTCCTATCTACCCTTTCACCATGATAAATCAGATTTTTACAATTAGGTAGTAGTAATTCACCAAGAGTGTAAATCTGTAAAGTCCTGGCCATGTCCAGCATGGACATCCTATACATCCTACGGCCAAGTAAAAATCTAAGAAAATTCCTATCGTCTAACCTAACTACATCCGCATTAAGTGATATAGTACTCATAAGCTCAACACACCACTCTTTATATACAGGCATACGAATGGTGAATAAACGTTCCCAATCGGGAAAAGAAGATTTCCCATACCTTTGGATCAGATGCTGCCTAACTGAGTTAGCTAGTTGGACCCTTTCCAAAGGCTCCCAATCGATTACCCTCGGTACTTCTTCATTTTTCGATACCAATTTAAATTTGTTACTTTGGTACGTCAGGTAATCTCTCCAGCTTCGATCAAATCTCAAATTGGGATGCAACTGTTCTTCATGAATCATTGGGTGTTCTATTATTGGATGAATCGGAAATTGTACGTAGGCATTAACATATTCTTGTTGCGGATCATAATACGGTATGTGTTGATCATTATGATATTGTTGTTCCTGTTGTTGCTCCTGTTCAGGTTCTGGTTCATATTGTGGCTCATATTGCATTTCTGGTTGTGGTTCATTTTCAGGTTGTCTGGATGATGACGATGCACCGCCAGATTCGGTATATTTCTGCAAAACACATTAAACACAAAATTTGTGCATCCAAATATGCATTAATGTTAGCAAACTAACAAATTAAAACAATAACAATAACATGTTTAATCTATATTAAACTCATGTTCATTTTCATATTTTTATCAATTCTACACTTTTTTAAACAAGCATATATGAAAATGTTTACAAAGTTCATAAGCATTCAACTCAAATAACATGTTAAAATAATCATTACTAGCAATTGAACAAGTTTCAAATGGTATTTATATCAAATTAATCAAGTTCATGAATTTTAAACTTGAAAAGTCCACTTTATTTCTCAAAAATCATGTTTAGGATCAAAGTTTGGATCATTTAGCTACCTAAACATGTTATATTACTTAATTTAGCAATAATTCATGACAAAAATCGGCCATAACCTGTTTATATCAAAAAACCCCAAATTGCTTAAGAACACAAACCCTAGATTTCTAAAATTTTTGAAGTTTTTGGCTTCAAATCATGACAAATAGCATCAATCTAGGTTATAGATGCATAATATACTAACAATTTAACTCTAATTATACTAGAAATTAACAAAATCAAATTAGGTAAAAATTAGCTCAAGAACACTAAAATTCGAATTTAAAGAGTTTTAGGGGTGAAATCTTTACCTTCTTGCCTCCCCATCTGAAGAAAGACATGATTGTAGCAAGAAATTTGGTTGATTTTGATGAAAAATTGACGATTTTAGGGGTGATTTGGGAGAGTTTTCGTGTGTTTATGTGTGTGTTATTGTGAAGACAGAACAGCGAGCTGCTCTTTGTTACCTGAACAGTTTTTGGCCTCCATGCGACCGCATGGATATGAAGTGTAAACCCCATGCGATAGCATGGGGTCTGACTTTTTTTTTAAAGGTTTAACTAATAAAACATAAATTAATAAATTGTAAAAATTTGTTTCTTTTAAGAATGAGGGCGTTTCGGATCGTTGTCCTAGTCCGTTCCTCGACAAAATTTTAAAATTTGTCATTTTAAAGCGATTGTTTTAAAAGCAAAGATTTTTGGGTTTTTTAATGTTTTTGGCATACTTTAGATCAAATAAGATTAAAAATAATGATAACAAAATTTCTCGTCCCTCCCTTGGGTAAAGCAATTTCGGTTCAACGACCTAGCCTTCAACTCACGACGAATTTTAGGTATCAAATTTTTAACTTAATGAAATAAAGTACATTTTTATTTTTAAATTCACACCAAACTTAAATTTAAAATGCATAAAATTTAAAAATTAATTAATATTAATTTTACAAACTTATATTAAAAATATTAATTTTTAAAATATTTAAAAACTTAAATATATCGATTTTAAAAATTTACATTATTAATTTAATATTAATATAAAAATAAGGTAAAAATAAAATTAAAAATCTTTTTGGTCTTTTATCCCACTTTAATCACTCAAATATTATCAAAAATATACGCCCATCTTTTGGGTAAAGTAATTTCGGCTATATTACCTAGTTTTACTCCTGACGAATTTTTGAAATATTTTGGGTTGATTGATTAAAGATATTTATACCTTAAGAATAGACGGTAAATTTCGCAGTGATGTAATAAATTTTTGTATGATATCAATAATTTCGGTTTCGCATACCTAATTTTATTGAATATCAATTTAATACTTTATAGCGAACGATTCAGCGTTTATTATCAAAAGGTTAAAAGCAATAAATAAAAATAAAAACTGTACATACTTATCTGTGAGAAAGAATTCTCAGATACCTACTTTAGCCGACTCATAGGAGAGTCGTGTGATTTGGTTTTCCATAGCTACGTAAGCGTAACCTCGATTCTTCAATAACTTTTCTTCTAAACATATGAACGGTCCTTCTCTGCATAGAGTAACAAATTCGGTATTTGAATATGCTTGATTGTTTGAACATTTACCTTCGTGTGACCATTTCCCGCATTTATGACATCTTTCAAGGTGTCGTGCTCTTCTTTTTGTTGCGGATTTTGATTTTCCTTTACCAAAATGTGTCTTATGATGATCTTTCCTGAGTTCTTTCCTTACTTCGTCCATTTTTCCTCTTATGAATGATACCAGTTCACTCGGGAAGATGTTATTATTACGTTTAGTAATCATAGTGTGTAGTAGTAGACCATGGTTCAGATAAAAGGAATTCTTCATCTCGTAAAACCTAAAAAAATAAAAATTCAGAATGGAGGGAGAAGACTAGTTCTTTAGGGTCTGCTAGGGAAAGACCATTCGGATTCCATTCTCGAGAACTACACGAAAACAGAATATCTAACTCTAACAGAAATATATATTATCCTTAAAAGACTTGATTCTCCCCACACTTAGTTAGCTGTGGTGTCGAAATTGTGATTAACTTCGTTTTCAATTGGACTATCAACAACTTGTATATCTCTGACTTTTGCTTCAAGCCAATTGTTGATTTCCTCTGTAACTTTCACAAATTCAACTAACATTGCCTTTTTTTTGGGCGACAAATTGGATACTAATCGGTTACATAACTTAAAGTTCCCCTTAATCCTAGCATCTTGAATCCGTTTATAAAGTTTCTTCATTGAACTGTTAAAAATGGGTTCATCTAATTTTGTGTCAACAACAGGGTTCTTTGTTATCAGGTCATCATTGGTTGTTGCTTCATCTTTCTCACACTTAGGCGTTTTTATTAGTTCAACAGTTTTGGTTGGTGGAGATCTAAACTTTTGGTTCACAAAGGTAACCGATTTGTCACCATCCCTAAGTGTCATTCTACCTTCTCTTACATCAATGAATGCTTCGGTGGTTGCTAAAAATGGGTGACCTAAAATTAGAGGAATATTAAGGTCTTCCTCCATATTAATAACTATGAAGTTTGCAACAAAGGTCAAACTTCCCACTTTAACTAGTAAATTATTTGCTATTCCAACCGAGTGTTTAATGGTTTGATCAAATAATTGAACACCTATTCTGGTTGGTCTTAATTTACCCACACCTAATCTTTTATATAAGGAAAGAGGCATAACATTTGCACTTGCTCCTAAATATGCGAGTCCATTATACATAGCACCATTGTTAAGCAAGCAAGAAATGATAAATTCACCTGGGTCTCCTACTTTAGTAAGTAGAGTTGCTTTGTTAACCTTTTCCAAGTGATCTTTTCTTGGTTCTTTCACTTCTACTTGAACTTCTTGTTCACATTTTTCTTCGTTTCTTGGAATGGGTGGTTTGTATAGGAATTCTTCTTCATCACTCCAATTTAAAGCTTCCCCGTCTTCCAATTTTGGTTTTTCATATGTTGTTGATAACATATTTATGTTTTCATTCTGAGGGTTTTCTTGGGTGGTGAAATTATGATTGACTTCATTGTCAACTTCCATTGGACCATGTATGTAATGGTTAACTCTGTGACCATTAACTTTAAATTCAATCCCATTTGAATTTATCAACTCTATTGTTCCATATGGGAAAACTCTTTTGACTATGAATGGTCCAGACCAGCTTGATTTCAATTTTTCAGGAAATAGCTTGAATCGTGAATTGAAAAGAAGAACTCTGTCTCCTTCTTTAAATTCTTTTGAACTTCTGATTCTTTTATCATGCCATTTCTTCGTTCTTTCCTTATAGATTAACGAATTTTCGTATGCTTCATGTCTTAATTCTTCTAATTCGTTTAGTTGACTTAACCGTAGACGTCTGGCTTCATGCAAATCAAGATTACATGTCTTCAAAGCCCAAAATGCTTTGTGCTCAATTTCTACTGGTAGGTGACATGCTTTTCCGTAAACGAGTTTAAAAGGTGTGGTTCCAATTGGAGTTTTGTAGGCTGTTCTAAAAGCCCAGAGTGCATCCTCCAATTTCATGGACCATTCCTTCGGATTTAATCCTACGATTTTCTCTAGAATACGTTTTAATGCTCGGTTGGTATATTCAACTTGTCCACATGTTTGTGGATGATAAGCGGTTGAGATTTTATGAGTTACTCCATATCTTTTGAGAACTTTCTCAAGTTGATTATTACAAAAATGAGTACCCCGATCACTTATTAAAGCTTTCGGTGTTCTAAACCTTGCAAAAAGATGTTTTAAGAAGTTGACTACAACTCGTGCATCGTTAGTTGGGAGAGCTTGTGCTTCCGCCCATTTAGATACATAATCAATAGCAACGAGAATGTAGAGATTATTATGAGATTTTGGAAATGGACCCATAAATTCAATACCCCAAACGCCAAATACTTCACATACTTGAATGACATTTTGTGACATTTCATCACGTTGACTTATTTTTTCGGCCCTTTGACAAGCATCACATGATTTACAGAGAAGGTGTGCTTCTTTGAAAATTGTAGGCCAATAGAATCCAACGTCGTAAACTTTCCTTGCTGTGAGTTGAGGCCCATAATGTCCTCCTGTTGGTCTTGTGTGACAATGGTTTAAGATTTGACTAGCTTCATCTCCGAATACGCATCGGCGTATTATTCCATCGGGACAACTTTTAAACAAATGTGGATCTTTCCAAAAATAGTGTTTTATATCACTAAAGAATTTCTTTCGTTTTTGGTACGACAACCCTTTTTCAAGGAATCCACATACTAAGTAGTTTGCATAGTCTGCAAACCATGGAATTTCACTATAATCTATCTTCAATAGATATTCATCAGGAAAGTTATCTTGTATGACCGATTCATTTAGAACTTCTAATTCGGGATTTTCAAGACGAGAAAGATGATCAGCGGCGAGATTTTCTGCTCCCTTTTTGTCTCGGATTTCAATATCGAACTCTTGTAAGAGTAAGATCCAACGGATTAATCGTGGTTTGGCATTTTGTTTTGAAAATAGGTATCTAAGAGCAGAATGGTCAGTATAGACCACCGTTTTTGCTAGAACGAGATATGAACGAAATTTGTCAAAAGCAAAGACAATAGCAAGGAGTTCTTTTTCAGTAGTTGTGTAATTCGTTTGTGCTCCTTTTAATGTCTTACTAGCGTAATAAATAGGTTGAAATCGTTTTTCAATCCTTTGTCCTAAAACGGCTCCCATTGCAAAATCACTTGCATCGCACATGAGTTCAAATGGTAGATTCCAATTTGGAGTTATCATGATCGGCGCATTAGTGAGTTTTTCTTTTAGAATATTAAAAGATTTGATGCATTCATCTGAAAAGATGAATGGAGCATCTTTTTCTTGGAGTTTTTCATAAGAGTGGCAATTTTAGAAAATTTTTTTATGAAACGTCGGTAAAAACCGGCATGTCCTAAAAAACTCCTAACTCCTCTAACATTGGTGGGATGTGGAAGTTTAGCAATTACATCTACTTTAGCTCTATCCACTTCAATTCCTTCCTTTGAAATTTTATGACCAAGAACGATGCATTCTTTAACCATAAAATGGCATTCCTCCCAATTAAGTACTAGATTTGATTGCTCACATCTAATAAGCATTCGTTCAAGATTAACTAGACATGTTTCAAAAGTATCACCGAAGACTGAAAAGTCGTCCATGAAAACTTCCATGCATTCTTCTATCATGTCGTGAAAAATCGCCATCATGCACCTTTGAAAGGTTGCAGGGGCGTTGCAAAGTCCAAATGGCATGCGTTTGTAAGCAAAAGTACCATAAGGGCACGTGAACGTGGTTTTCTCTTGGTCCTCGGGTGCGATTGAAATTTGAAAGTATCCGGAGAAACCGTCAAGAAAATAATAGTAACTATTCCCAGCTAATCTTTCCAACATTTGATCAATGAAAGGTAAGGGAAAGTAATCTTTTCTGGTGGCTTCATTTAATTTTCTATAATCAATACAAACACGCCATCCTGTTACAGTCCTAGTAGGAATAAGCTCATTTTTTTCATTTGTGATGACAGTCATGCCACCCTTCTTAGGTACGCATTGAACTGGGCTTACCCATGGACTATCAGAGATTGGATAAATTAAACCTGCATCTAGCAGTTTAATAATTTCTTTCTTAACAACATCTTGCATATTTGGATTTAGTCTTCATTGGCGTTGCACATACGTTTTATGACATTCTTCCATAAGGATTTTATGTGTGCAACACGAAGGACTTATACCTTTAATGTCATGAATCTTCCATGCAATAGCTGGTTTATGAGCTTTTAGCACAGAAATGAGTTGAGATTTTTTATTTTCCGTAAGAGAAGACGATATTATTATAGGTAATTCAGATTCACCATGTAAATAAGCGTATTCCAAATGGGTTGGAAGTGGCTTTAACTCTAATGCCGGTGGTTCTTCTATCGATGATTTGTATCGATATCTATCTTCCTCTTTTAGCATTTGAAGTTCTTCTGTTGTTGGTTCGTATTCATTAGCCATAAGTGTAGCTAACATTTCAGGTTCATCAATTGATTCAGTTCCTTCTCCTAAAGAACATTATCATGTTCCTTGTAATTCTGGAAATTCTTCTAACAATTCTGCATGTGAATCTATAGTTTGAATATAATAACATGTATCATCTGCAGATTGCGGTTGTTGCATGGCTCTATCCACAGAAAAGGTAACACTCTCGTCCTCTATACTTAGGGTCAGTTTCTTATCGAACACGTCTATTATTGCTTTAGCCGTGTTTAAGAATGGTCTTCCTAATATGAGAGGAACTCGAGAATCTTCTTCCATGTCCAGAATAACAAAATCTTCTGGAAATACTAAAGTACCAACTTTAACTAGCATGTTCTCCATTATCCCTCTAGGATATTTTACTGATCGATCGGTTAGTTATATGCTTATTCGTGTTGGTTTCAATTCTCTGAGGTCTAGTTTAGTGTATAATGAATATGACATTAAATTTATACTAGCACCTAAGTCTGTCAATGCTTCTATTGAACTAAGACTACCCAGAAAACATAGAATTGTGAAACTTCCTGGATCAGAGAGTTTTTCTGGTATCTTATTCAACAATACTGCAGAACAATTTGCATTCATAGTAACAGCCGATAGTTCTTCCATTTTATTTCTATTTGTGATTAGATCTTTTAGAAATTTAGCATACCTAGGCATTCCTGAAATCACATCAATGAAAGGAAGATTGACATTTATTTGTTTAAACATATCCAAGAGTTTGGATTGCTCGGCTTCAAGTCTTTCTTTTCTCATTTTACTCGGGTAAGGAAGTGGTGGTTGATATGGTTTAACATAAGGTTTAGCCTTAACTTTGTTATCTTCATTAACCTTTTCAACTACTGGTTCTGATTCCTTCTCTTGCTCAGGTTGTTGTTCTTGTGGAGTATGAATAGAGTCATCAGAAATTACAGGTATTTCAGGTGGTTTAAGTGTAATACCACTTCTTATGGTAATGGCTTTAGCTGTTTCATTCTAGGGGTTAGCATTTGTATCACTAGGTAGACTTCCCGGTTTTCTTTAACCTATCAACCTTGCTAGGTTGCTTACTTCTTGTTCCAGATTTTGAATAGAAGCTTGTTGATTTCTAAATGCTTGAGCATTTTGTTCATTGGTTTGTTTTTGAGATGTGAAAAATTGAGTTTGAGATTCAACTAGCTTCGACATCATATCTTCTAAATTTGGTTTTTTATCATCGGTTTGTGGTGGTTTAATTGGAAAAATAGGTCTTTGCTGATTGTAAGTATTATTGGATACTTGTTGATTGCTAGGACCTTGTTGGTTGTTGTATAGAACATTTTGGTTATAATTATGATTTTGATTATAGATTGGTCTTGGCGGTTGATAATTATTCTGATAATTATTTCCAGGCCTTTGGTTCATGTATGAAACATTCTCTCTTTGTTCCATTGTTTGTTCAATACTGAGATAATCTTTTGTCAAATGTGGTCCTCCACACTGCTCACAACTAATTCGTATTGAGTGAATATCTTTAGTCATCTTTTCCATTCGTCTCTCGACAGCATCTATCTTTGCAGAAATGGAATCAAAGTCATGGCTAGAATCGGCTCTAGCCGCTTTAGATGATCTAACAATATCTTTTTCTTGGTGCCACTCATGTGAGTGGGAAGCAGTGTTATCAATAATTTTGTAAGCTTCAGTTGCGGTTTTCTTCATAATAGAACCACCAGCTGCTATATCAGTGTCTTTTCGTGTAGTGATGTCGCATCCTTGGTAGAATATTTGTACTATTTGATAAGTGTCTAAACCATGTTGCGGACATCCTCTCAACAACTTTCCAAATCTTGTCCATGCCTCATATAGAGTTTCATTTGGCTTTTGCGTGAACGTAACAATTTCTCCTTAAAGTCTTACGGCTTTAGATGCCGGAAAGAATTGTTTAAGAAATTTTTCAACTAAGACATCCCATGTATCAATCGCCTCTTCAGGTAACGATTCTAACCAATCTTTGGCTTCTCCCTTTAAAGTCCAGGGAAATAACATGAGATAGATCTGTTCATCCTTCACTTCTCAGATTTTGAATAGAGTACAGATCCTATTAAAGGTTCGAAGATGTTCATTTGGATCTTCCTTCGGCACACCACTAAATTGGCATTGATTTGTTACATGTGTAGGATTTGTCCTTTGATTTCATAATCTGGCGCATTAATGTCTGGTTGAGTAATTGCATGACCTTGGCCAGTGCGTTTAGCTCTCATTCGGTCTTCCATACTTAGAGGTTCTAGATTCTCCATGATTGAATTTGTTGAATCTGAATCACTAAAGGATTCTGACTTAATGGTTTCTTCCTCGACAATCTCTGGATGAGTGATTTGTGGTTCAGGAGGAATGATTAGTGGTTCAGGATCTCTGAATTGTCCCTGAATATCCTCCGGATTCTCAATTGTGAGGTCGGGTTCAAAAAATGGATTATCGGAAATTTGAATTGGAGTACTTGGTCGACTAGATGACGATTCTAAAGAAAAATCAATGGCGACAATATTGGCTAGATGTCTTGATCGAGTTACAGGTGGTGAACGTATAAAAGGTGGTGAACGTTTCGCTCAGTGCATTCACTGAATATCCTATTAGTTATAAAAGATAAAAATTATATAAGCTATCAAATTACTAGACTTTTCTGATTTTGCCCACGTTTCAAATAGCCAATAGATGCAGCAGGTAGCCAGGACCCTTTAAATCGGAAGCCCACAACTCGCCACTAACAAATCCAACTATTACTACGAATCAGAAAATTTTGGATGTCTATCAATTTAACCGCTTAAAATAATTTTTCGTCGAAGTTTAAAGAAATTTTAGAGAAGAAATAGAAAATTCTATGTCCTAAAAACTAGAGCGTCGAGAAATAAGAAAGAAAAAGAGCGCGTCGAAAAACGTCGAAAAATAAAAAATAAAAGGTCGAAAAATAAAAATAAGAAAGAAAAGCGTCGAAACTCAAAAGTCTAAAAACTAAATATTAAAAGTTGCGTCTAAAGGTATTAAAGCTTAAAGGAATTCTATATCCAAAACGGTAATAACTTAAAAGTCACTAAAATCTATTAAATATTAAAGCGATGAGCGACGTCGTAAAATTTTAAAGCACCTAAATCTTAATCTAAAGAAAAAGCACTTAAGGGATTTTACGGCAAAGCCTAAAAATCTAGAAATAAAAATAAATGCTGCAAAATACTAGTTTTAAAACTAATTATGAACGATAAATATACAATTTACGAATAAACGATTAAAAAGATACGAAATATAAAAAGATATAAAAAGTGATAAAATTACTTATTTTTATAAAAATATTATTTTTATATTTATTTTATAAAAGTATTAATTTTTATATATTATTAAAACTAATTAAACTTAAAAATACAAATTAACTAAAACTAATTATTATTATAATAAACCCTAATTATGTAATTAATAATAATAATAATAATTAACTTAACACTAATTCGTACGGTACTAGGATCAGACCAGTCTTTTCACCTCATGTGACCGCATGAGGTTTCTTTGTTCTGGCCATGCGATCGCATGGTTCTTGGATCCAGGCCAGAAGTTTGGGCTGCTACAGTGTCAGGCCCGATTTTTTTTTCTGTTTTAATTTTATATAAAATATTTATATTTATATAAAATAAATTAAAAAAACTTATATTTTAAAAACTAAAATAGAAATAGAAATACTTTATAATTTTATATATTTTAAACAAACTCTTAAAAATATTTTTTTTATATAGCGTTTCGCTTCCGGCGTTTAAGAAGTCCCCGGCAGCGGCGCCAAAAATACTTGATGTGTGCAGAGGTGTATACGAAATAGTTATATTTTTGTTGCGAAATACTATTAAATACGATACAATTTTATACAAGTTATTTATTTATTTATAGAATGGATATACCTAAACCTTGCTACAACACTTATAGGCAGTGTACCTAATCGTACAGTAGTGTAGTTTTTAGTAAGTCCGGTTCGTTCCACAGGGAGCTAGCCAAGTTTAACGCTATATTTTTAAAAACTATATTTGTATAAATATATATATATATATATATATATATATATA
Organism: Rutidosis leptorrhynchoides; assembly: GCF_046630445.1. Classification (NCBI taxonomy): domain Eukaryota; kingdom Viridiplantae; phylum Streptophyta; class Magnoliopsida; order Asterales; family Asteraceae; genus Rutidosis; species Rutidosis leptorrhynchoides. Next base: position 126,016,446 of record NC_092340.1, read on the forward strand.
TATATATATATATATATATATATATATATATATATATATATATATATATATATATATATATATATATATATATATATAAGTAGTATTATTATTATTATAAAAGGGGGTTTTTACCGTTTAATGACCGGTTTGTCGATTTTATGTCTTAAGTCGCAGTTAAAACCTAATGTAAAATATTAAAAATAAATACAACTTAATTTAAAGCGTAAAGTAAATGAAAATAATTAAGGTACGAAAAATTAAAGTGCGATAAATAAAATGACGATAAATAAAATTGCGATAATTAAAAAGTACGATAATTAAAAGTGCAATAAATAAAATGACAGTAAATAAAAGTGCGACGAGATATAAAATAAAGGAATTATGCTTATTTAAACTTCTGTAATCATGATGTTTGACGTGATGATTTTAATTTATTACCATGGGTTAATTGTCCTTTGTCCTGGATTATTCGATATGTCCATACGGTTTTGTCCATAATAGTCTATCAGTCATAAATATAAAGTGCGAGAGTCTTCGTCAAATTATCCTTATACCCGAAGTCAAATATTCCAACTAATTGGGGATTCGAACTGTAACAAGGTCTTAATACTTTGTTTAATGAATACACCAGGTTATCGACTGTGTGTAATCCAAGGTTTTACTACTTTGTTAACAATTACACCAATTACCCTTGAATGTAATCCACCCCTGTTTTAAAGAGTCCATTAACTATTAATCCAATCCCGTGTCCGGTAAAATGATCGATAATTCGTATTTGTAGATATCCCGCCCACCGTACCCGATTAAGCGTATGTGGTTATATATAGATACGTCAAATTGTAATCTTTATATTAAATTAACGAGGTATCGTTTAGTTAATATAAAGCCCATTAATAGCCCATAGTCTAATTTCCACACGTGTTGTTCTTTTGTTCAAACCCCAATAACCCCAATCTTAATATTTAGCCCAACATCACGATTACTTCGATTTAAATAAGCATAATAATAACTTAGCTACGAGACATTAATTTAAAAAGGTTGAACATAACTTACAATGATTAATAATAGCGTAGCGTTACACGGACAGAATTTCGACTTACACACTTACAACATTCGCCACTATAACCTTATTATTAAACTTTAATATTAAAATTATAATTAAAATATAAATATAAATATATATATATATGAGAGGAGTGAGAGATAGATATATGATGGATAGATAAAATTCGGCCAGAACTCGCAAACTTTATAGGACCTCAGCTGCTACAGTGATCCATGCGATCGCATGGCTTTTGTTCTTCCAGGCCATACGATCGCATCGCCTCCTGGGACAGCTCACATTACTTTGTTTTCTTATTTGCCGACGGTTTTAATATATAATATAATATATATATAATTTTAAGAATTAATTATATATTATATTATATTCATGTGCATAGTTGACTTGTAATTTTTAGTCCGTTGCGTCGCGCGTTGAGAGTTGGCTCTGGTCCCGGTTCCAGATTTTCGAACGTCCTTGCGTACATTTTAAAATCTTGTACTTTTGAAACAACCCCAATCCGATAAACTAAAAACGGAGTACATTATATATATATATATATATATATATATATATATATATATATATATATATATATATATATATATATATATATATATATATATAAGTTAGGTCCCATTCATACGTTCATATTACATAACATTTCGATACGTTTAACAATTTATCATAATAACACGTTAACGTTTTATCTCGACTCTTGGTTTACAATTGACATCATACATCCTTACGAGAATGTATTTCACATACAAGGTTTGACTTGACACAACCAAACAATACGACCTCGAAACATTTATTCAACACGACGGTTAAGACACAATAGCCCAACCCGATACCAAGAGCATAATCCCGAGGATCTACCAAATCTCCAATCCACATCCATATCCGAAAGCTACCCCATCGAGCCCAAGCGCTCATACGCATCTAGTCTAACGACTAACTAGCTTCACAGTTACAATACCTGTAAAAAGGTAAACAACGAGAGGGGTAAGCATAAAGCTTAGTGAATGCAATAATTATACATATACATATATAATGTACCTACTTGCATACACTTACTCACATACCGCATACATGCTAGCAACATAATTAGCAAACCATCTCAAGTATCAAGCTAAAAACCTCCAATATCGCAAGCTAGCATAACCAATAACATATACTCAAACAATATAATATGCTACACTACAACACATACACAATACCATATGGTTAACCATAAACGCTATGGTGCTACCGGCTCGTGGTTCACACCATACGTAATGCTATGACGCTACCGGCTCCTTGGTTCACGCCACTACGCATTTGAGTCATACTCTTTTATAGTGCTACTGGCTCGTGGTTCACACTTTGATGCTACCGGCTCGTGGTTCACATCTTAGTTTATAGTGCTACCGGCCCGTGGTTCACACTCGATGCTACCGGCTCGTGGTTCACATCTCATTTTATAGTGCTACCGGCTCGTGGTTCACACTCTGATGCTACCGGCTCGTGGTTCACATCATGACACTCGTCACACACATGTTATGGTACTACCGGTTCGTTGGTTTATACCATAACATTCACAAATAAATACACTATATACATACATGCATAATTATTCCACTCACCTTGTGAACTCGAGCATTACAAACCATGCGCGAAATCTCCACCACACGCAACCGAGCAATATTTTACCTATAATACGCATATAGGTATACACATAATCAATATACAACCTCATTTGGACTCCTGACCCACCCAAATGAACCATAAGTGCAAAATACACCCTTTTGCACTTTTAACGCTACCCGAAGGTCTAAAACTAACGAGACTAGTTCCCGCATTTCCAAAATACCCAAATACATCAACTTTAACCTTTAAACGCATAATAGTTCGCATTTTATACAAAAACCAATTCCATGGTTGACCAAGTTTGACTTTATTGCCAAAACACCAAATTTCAACCCAAAATCATTTTCAACGATTAACTTACATCCAAACACGTCCTTTAACACTTAACACTAGTGTTTAAACAATCGTTTGACCAAAACTAGTGTCATCATCAAGTTTGACCCAATTCAATTTACCCATTTTGACTAAAGTCATTAAAAATGCCCAAACTAATCAATAATCACTAACACAAGTGAAAATGGCCCTAATACACCAATTAAACCAAATCACAAGTGTTAAACCCTTAACTTACCCAATTTGACACATAAACCCTAATTTTGACCCAATTCAAAATTAGTCAACCCAAATACATCCAAAAGGGTTCCAACACTTCTAAAATTACTAAACTGAGTGATTACACCCATAACCAAAGCCTAATCATGGCCAAAACGTTAAACAACCCAAAACCCGCCATGTATCAAAAATAAGTAGTTTCCATAAACCCACTTCATCATCTAAATTGGTTTTACAACTAAAAAGCTCAAAACCCTAACTTGAATATCAAATCATAAAGATGAATTTCGGAGTTAGAACTTACCAACACTACCACAACGTAGCCGTGAACTAGATGAACAACTTTAACACTTGAGGTTTGACCCGAAACACCCTTCTTCTTCTCCAAATGGAGCTCTCTCTCTCTAAACTCTCTTCTCTCTCTCTAGGGTTGAAGATGAGAGTGTCTGGTGTGTAAATGAGGATAAGATTGAGATTGGATCAGTTTTAGAGGCTCAAAACCGACCCCCAAGTAAAAAGACTCAAATACCCTTCATTAAAACTCAAAATATCAAGAAAATCACCAAAAATGCGTTTCCAGCCGCAATTTGCGCCTACTGGCCGCAATTTGCGCCTACTGGCCGCAAATTACGGCCAACCGCAAAAGTGGCTGCAAGAATACGCCCATTTGGGCACTGAAGAACTCCAGCCAGCCGCAAATTGCGCCCACCAGCCGCAATTTGCGCCTGGGCCCTTTTTCGCATTTTTCTGACACTTGTTTTGCTCGTAACTTTTAAACCGTAACTCCGTTTTCGACGAATCAAATATCGTTGGAAACGTAATAAGATTTCCTTTCTAATGGTAAGGTTTTGAAATATTAACTCAAATTTTATTTGGGGTCGAAAAGGTACGTACACATCTTGTAACTCAAACAACGTCCAGTTTTCTTCGACATTCGAACAAGAAACACGTACACGCTTGGTACACTTCATGCACTCATCGTACAATCATCTTTATACTATTATACAACCAAGTATGAACATTCTAAAGTTCATCACGTACCTGGGACATGTTATGATGAAAAACGGGATGTTACAACTCTCCCCCACTTATTTCGATCACGTCCTCGTGATCCTAATAACTTAACCAATTCGAACCTACACTCTATAGTCCTCCGACAAACATCGAAACTTGATGTCCGCAACAATTTAACTAACGATTTCCATTAATCCGAAGTTTTCACCACACGCTAATAATCACTAGCGTGCATTATCGCAACAAGCGATATTTCACGCGTTCAACGTTCAAATTGCCCCCATTAAAACTCTGTACTTAAACAGTCCATAACGCACCACTCAACCGGCCAATCAAGTATGTTCTCTATTTCAAAAAACAACTTCCCTCATCTCCGCAACCGGATTATTCCTTCAATGAAGAAATTTCGGTATCACCAAAATAATCACTCTAGGGAACACAAACTTTCCCATCGATCGATCCGTTCACGACCACCAGTCTCTAGATTAATCCAGGACGATAATAATACACCACGAACTAGGCAAAACATCAACACTCGACACAGGGTTTCTCCCTTAAACCCTACAACACATCATACACTACGGCTTCCTAGTAATAGCATGGAAACTATTCGTGTACTAGAATCGCGTCAACAGCGAATTATCATCATAACAACTCGCGATTTGCCACACGGACCTACAAATATATTCACCTATGCAGGGTGAATCCTCCTACCTAGACAGTCCATTAAGGATGGCCTCGACATTTCCATGCCACCAACGGGTCGCATCACTTGGGAACACACTCTCACAAACAAACAACAACCGCGTGTCTCTATGTGAGACAATCTGGACCGGCACTCCCCGCCTCACAATCATCCACGAAGTGGAATAATCCACTGATAATTTCCACGATCACGTTTCCCGATAGGGAATAAATACAACAACCACCACGATATCGAACTCGTTCCCATTCAATAATACTGTCCGAGTTTCACGACAATCCATATTTTCACTACGAGAGCACCCGTAATGACAGCTTCACTCTCTCACTTTCGTGATCTCAAACTTCACACTTGTTCTCATTCCACACTTTGGTACTACACGACCACCTTACATAAGAAGTCTAACACTTCACTTGATCTAGTACCACGGGAGCTTCCTCGGGCGGTAGTAAAAACTCCCCCACTTTGGATTCAGCTCCACATTCTCACCGCCAAGATGATAACATCCCGCGGAATCTCCATTCCACAACACACATGATCATTCTCATCGCTGATCATAAACACCGAATCACTGCAATTTCACTTTAGGCTCTCAGAGCCATCATACAAAATTACCAGAGATGTCGTACAAGCGACGACTTCGCACCTTCATACCACAAATCACAATTGACTGCCTTAATCGTTCGCAAAGCGAACTCCACCAAAGTCCCACATACGTCTCTATGCCTAAGCATATGTCACTCCGATAAATCAGTCGTGCATCTCAGTCGAGATCACCCGACCTTCCACTCAACGAACCAGTATCCGTAATTGCTCACTCTCATGGAGAAGAGTGACCAATCCGATACAATAATTTCGTTGACCACAATATCAACACTTCATCATAACCTTAGGCCTATCCGACCATTAAGTCCGTCACCGGCTCACCGGTCATCTTACCCGTCTATCACTTAAGAGCAACCAGATTTGCTCATCCGCTACTTCATAAGAAGTATTTACCGCAATGCTCTTAAACTTCGACTTTCACAACCGTCGAATTACTATCACCCATCGATCACTTTCGTAATCTCTGATGCTTTCAAGGGTATCTCACGAGAACCCTAAGCACAAAGTGATCACACCACTACCGGAGTTGACCATTACACCAGCAGGTATAAAAAGACACCCGTCGCAGTGTCATGCAACTCCCACCGCAACCTATCGAGATTTAGAAACTCGATCTTTAGGTTCCATACACCCGATGTCACCAACTTCTCTACAATAATGACCCGAAGTCATACCTACCCGACAAACCTTACGGTTTATTGTCTTCTCAAAAGTTCCTAGCGATTACACGTCACCCGCAATTCCACAAGGCCAAACGATATAGCCTAATGAGGCCCTTCATCTAATACTAAGGAGATGCTCGGGAACACCAAGTCTTACACCCTTCTACATCTCGATAACACCACTACTACAAGGGATATTCCGTTAGGAGTGTTACCCTATAATCCATAACACACTAACGCACTCATCATTATACGGGTCCCACTCCCATGAGTTTAACGACCCGAAGATTCCGCGATTCGCCAATTCCAAGGCGACTCACAACTAGAATCCTAACACGATTCTCTAACCACACACTCTACCGAGTGTAACTCAATTCTATAATCATTAAACTTGCTACGTCCCATTACGGAACTCAGATCCTCGTCGCACACACACACACACGCTAACCGGTTATTCTAGTTACGATGGGTAACTTTAACCAAATGACAATCTCAATAGTGCACCCACTACCTAGGGTGACTAAGTACGCGCCAAACTCGTGAGTTTGCTCGCTCACGTAACTAACTGAATCAACCGTAATACTTCCCGACTCACAGAGAACCCGATGTGACAACAAGTAGAGACTACTATATTCTAGGAACCAATAAAAGATTCCTAACTCGTCCCGATTCTACCCCAACCATGCCACGTTTCCTCCGCTCGGTACTCGTCATGTCATGCTTGGTGTCAAGATACACTTTCGTAGTAATGGTGATCAGTCACTATTACAAATGCGTACCTTACCATTTTCACATGGTCACGCAAAGTACTTTACCTGGACTGACACAACATTCACACAAGATAACACGCGATAACTCCTAGTACCCGAATGACCAAAGTCCTTACCGCAAACTGGATCACTCAAAACCACCAAATATTCGAATCTCTCCAATAGATTCATCCCTAGGACACCGCACCATTAGATACCTGTATATATACATCTATATACAATACAATAATAAATATACACAAGTACACCGCAACAACAAGTCAACCTACAACCTAGGTGACTATCACTAAAACAATGTCCAAGTTCGCCTACTTACATTAGGCACTAGCAATCTATGGCACTAATTTACACACGAAATAAGGCCCCACATAATCACGCTTTGGACAATCACAAGTCCTAGTTAGTCACCTACTCTAAGGCACTAACAAATCTCAAACCGACTCGTATTCCTACAAGTCCCGCAAATAACGCACAACCGTCAATAAGTCTAAGATCAGGCACCTATTCCAAGGTCACCTAATTTCCTTAGACTATGCTCTGATACCACTTGAAACAACCCCAATTCGATAAACTAAAAACGGAGTACATTATATATATATATATATATATATATATATATATATATATATATATATATATATATATATATATATATATATATATATATATATATATATATATATATATATAAGTTAGGTCCCATTCATACGTTCATATTACATAACATTTCGATACGTTTAACAATTTATCATAATAACACGTTAACGTTTTATCTCGACTCTTGGTTTATAATTGACATCATACATCCTTACGAGAATGTATTTCACATACAAGGTTTGACTTGACACAACCAAACAATATGACCTCGAAACATTTATTCAACACGACGGTTAAGACACAATAGCCCAACCCGATACCAAGAGCATAATCCCGAGGATCTACCAAATCTCCAATCCACATCCATATCCGAAAGCTACCCCATCGAGCCCAAGCGCTCATACGCATCTAGTCTAACGACTAACTAGCTTCACAGTTACAATACCTGTAAAAAGGTAAACAACGAGAGGGGTAAGCATAAAGCTTAGTGAATGCAATAATTATACATATACATATATAATGTACCTACTTGCATACACTTACTCACATACCGCATACATGCTAGCAACATAATTAGCAAACCATCTCAAGTATCAAGCTAAAAACCTCCAATATCGCAAGCTAGCATAACCAATAACATATACTCAAACAATATAAATGCTACACTACAACACATACACAATACCATATGGTTAACCATAAACGCTATGGTGCTACCGGCTCGTGGTTCACACCATACGTAATGCTATGACGCTACCGGCTCCTTGGTTCACGCCACTACGCATTTGAGTCATACTCTTTTATAGTGCTATCGGCTCGTGGTTCACACTTTGATGTTACCGGCTCGTGGTTCACATCTTAGTTTATAGTGCTACCGGCTCGTGGTTCACACTCGATGCTACCGGCTCGTGGTTCACATCTCATTTTATAGTGCTACCGGCTCGTGGTTCACACTCTGATGCTACCGGCTCTTGGTTTACATCATGACACTCGTTACACACATGTTATGGTACTACCGGCTCGTTGGTTCATACCATAACATTCACAAATAAATACACTATATACATACATGCATAATTATTCCACTCACCTTGTGAACTCGAGCATTACAAACCATGCACGAAATCTCCACCACACGCAACCGAGCAAGATTTTACCTATAATACGCATATAGGTATACACATAATCAATATACAACCTCATTTGGACTCCTGACCCACCCAAATGAACCATGAGTGCAAAATACACCCTTTTGCACTTTTAACGCTACCCGAAGGTCTAAAACTAACGAGACTAGTTCTCGCATTCCCAAAATACCCAAATACATCAACTTTAACCTTTAAATGCATAATAGTTCGCATTTTACACAAAAACCCATTCCATGGTTGACCAAGTTTGACTTTATTGCCAAAACACCAAATTTCAACCCAAAATCATTTTCAACGATTAACTTACATCCAAACACGTCCTTTAACACTTAACACTAGTGTTTAAACAATCGTTTGACTAAAACTAGTGTCATCATCAAGTTTGACCCAATTCAATTTACCCATTTTGACCAAAGTCATTAAAAATGCCCAAACTAATCAATAATCACTAACACAAGTGAAAATGGTCCTAATACACCAATTAAACCAAATCACAAGTGTTAAACCCTTAACTTACCCAATTTGACACATAAACCCCAATTTTGACCCAATTCAAAATTAGTCAACCCAAATACATCCAAAAGGGTTCCAACACTTCCAAAATTACTAAACTGAGTGATTACACCCATAACCAAAGCCTAATCATGGCCAAAACGTTAAAAAACCCAAAACCCACCATGTATCAAAAATAACTAGTTTCCATAAACCCACTTCATCATCTAAATTGGTTTTACAACTAAAATGCTCAAAACCCTAACTTGAATATCAAATCATAAAGATGAATTTCGGAGTTAGAACTTACCAACACTACCACAACGTAGCCGTGAACGAGATGAACAACTTTAACACTTGATGTTTGACCCGAAACACCCTTCTTCTTCTCCAAATGGAGCTCTCTCTCTCTCTAAACTCTCTTCTCTCTCTCTCTAGGGTTGAAGATGAGAGTGTTTGGTGTGTAAATGAGGATAAGATTGAGATTGGATCAGTTTTAGAGGCTCAAAACCGACCCCAAGTAAAAAGACTCAAATACCCTTAATTAAAACTCAAAATATCAAGAAAATCACCAAAAATGTGTTTCCAGCCGCAATTTGCGCCTACTGGCCGCAAATTACGGCCAGCCGCAAAAGTGGCCGCAAGAATATGCCCATTTGGGCGCTGAAGAACTCCAGCCAGCCGCAAATTGCGCCCACCAGCCGCAATTTGCGCCTGGGCCCTTTTTCGCATTTTTCTGACACTTGTTTTGCTCGTAACTTTCAAACCGTAACTCCGTTTTCGACGAATCAAATATCGTTGGAAACGTAATAAGATTTCCTTTCTAATGGTAAGGTTTTGAAATATTAACTCAAACTTTATTTGAGGTCGAAAAGGTACGTACACATCTTGTAACTCAAACAACGTCCAGTTTTCTTCGACATTCGAACAAGAAACACGTACACGCTTGGTACACTTCATGCACTCATCGTACAATCATATTTATACTATTATACAACCAAGTATGAACATTCTAAAGTTCATCACGTGCCTTGGACATGTTATGATGAAAAACGGGATGTTACAACTTTGCGTTTTGCGGCTCCTACTCTTGTAATTTTTAGACGTTTCTCATCAATAATTTGAACCACTTTGATTGTACTTTGTACTTTTTAGCTTTTTGGTCGTTTGCGTCTTCAAATCGTCGAATCTATCTTTTGTCTTCACCTTTTATTATTTAAACGAATATCACTTGTAAATAGAACAATTGCAACTAAAAGCTTGTCTTTCTTAAGGGATAATGCTATGAAATATATGTTCGTTTTTAGCATTATCAGAACCACTTAAGTATACGCATTATGGTCTGTTAGAGGTAAGGAAAGAATAACCGCTTAGCCCAGATACTATACAAGGAGGGCCTTGATTGCAGAATTGATAACCCGAAAATTTGTTATAGATATCGACACCCTGGACACTTAAGGAAAAAGTTCTCAAATAGGAAAAACTTTGGACTTACCTACGGTAGAGAAATCGTTATCTCAGCTATGGAGACTCGCATGGATCCTGATTTTAGTTAGGATACGTTTCGTCACAACGTTTTATGATCTCAAAGTTGTTTAATACTAGAGCGATAAAAACCTTATATCTAAGAACCTTAGTGTTATGACTAATGAGCCATTAACAACCATGAGAGTTAGGGATTCTATAGGACAAGCTAATGGTAAGCTGGTAGAAATACAGGAATAATTTAAGATAGTACCTTAAAATTAACAGGTGGGTCATCTGGAGATGACCTCATGTCAACAACTTAGAAGTTTAAAAGTAATAGTTGGAAAGGATTAGTTACCTATGCACAAGCAGATGTTATTTGAGAAGATTGATAGAATTTTTCACGACAGTATAATAAGATGTGGTTGGAATGAACCTTAAGGTTAACCTAACACCCATCAAGTTAGGAAGCTTGATGTAAAAGTTGAAATGGACTTTAGGATTAACTTAATACTCATCAAGTTGGGAAGCTTTGATGAAATAGTTGGAACGGACTGGCTTTCAAGGATGAAAGCGGAAGTTATTTATAGTGAGAAGATTATTCGTATACCTCGCGAGAATGGTGAACTGTTACGGGGAGAGAAGTAGCCCGAAGCTGAACCTTATTAGTTGCATGACAACAACCCAAAATCCCACAATAGAAATGAGAAGGAATAACAATGGATTTTATCACGAATATACCGAAAATGGTAGGCGGTTAGGACGCTATTAGGGTTATGGTTGACCGCCTCACCAAATCTGCTTACTTTCTAGCCATGAAAGAAACTGATACAATGGATAAACTTTCACAACGATACATAAAGGAAATTGTATCCCGTCACTTCAGCAATTCAGATTCTATATTAAAGACTACCCAAGAATCTTATTTGATACTCATTCTTACGCGACTCTGAATCCTAACTTATTTCGAGAGATTTCTTAATCGATGATAATCACACCATCATCCTTCTTACTTCGATATTAGTCATACCAGTTCGAAATTTTCCAAAATCAATGGGTGGTTAATTCTCATCCTCGTACTCTCCCATTCGTATCTCACTTATAAGCAACAACTTCACACTTAAGCATTTTTGGACGAAGGACTTATGCCCTACTAATAGTCATCAACCACATTTAAATTCAATAGTTTTTATTACCTCAAAGATCACCCAAAATTTTCAAAATCTTTTATTCAATCCTCATAAATCTTGTTCCAACTTGTACCTCCGAAATATGAAAATTTTGTTTGCCAAAATTTTACTCACACTGTTTTACTATGCGATCCTCTAAAAGTTTTATAAAGATGAATTTATTTTATTGCCATTCGTACAAATTTTAGAAACTGTATATGTTATATATAATAAAGTAAATAATTACTTATTTTTTACTAGTACATATGAAATTTTACTTTTACTTTCACTTTTACAAATCAATTCTTTTATTCAAAGGATATTTTACTTAGAATAGTACATGTTGTACATAACTCTATTTTATTAAGAACTTCGTTTCTTTTCTTACATTGTCACCTAAAACGATTTCTATAAAATTTTCGTTGCTTATTATATAAAAAAAAATTTCGTTGCTTATTCGTATCCAAGTCATCATGAAGACTTTACAACCGTCAAAATCGAGAGATTTGTGTATGTGTGTGTGTATGTGTGTGTGATAAAGGCACTCACTACCACATCATGCAGAGCCTTTGGGCATCCACTAACACTTAAACCATTCAAAATTATTGCGTTAACCCCAAGGATCTTATTTGCCACACCTGTTGAAACGATGCTCTTTCTTACGTAACTTGTGACGATCGCTCCAAATCCATATGGACGAACACGTAATTCATCGATTTCATTACGAGGTATTTGACCTCTATATGATACGTTTTGTAAATATTGCATTCTTTTGAAAAGGCACACCATAAATGAATATTTAAATCAAAGGTTTTCGACATCTGATGATTTCTACATATAGACAATCACCATAAATAGTAGTTTACAATAGTACTTCTGTTGACAATGCAGTCAAAATAAGATACATGGTGATGATTTGGCGAATGCAATGTTTCCTTGAAAAATATGCCATGTAAGACTCCATGCACATAGCTTGTCTAACATATAAGAAAACAGCGGAAGACTTCTAGGGAACCTGAGAATAAACATGCTAACAAGTGTCAACACAAAGGTTGGTGAGTTCATAGTTTTAATGTTTTGCATAATCTGTACATAAAGATGGATCACAAGATTTCAGTTGTTTCATCCAGAAACGTTTATTAAAATATTCTACAAGATTGAGCACCCTGGTAGCTATACTTTAACGTTATAATAAGTACCCCTGTTTTAACATACATGCAACCAACATGTACAATACATGCAAACCAACGTGTACTAAACTCAAATAGCATACGTCTGTTTTATAGTTCAGGCTAGGGTTTCTATACCTGGAACAGACGGGGATGTTAAGCCCTATGGATCCATATACAACTATTCGCACCCACCAGTTCTTATAACCGGCAGTTACTAGTTACCAAAGCTAAGGGAATTTCGGTTCAAACTCAGTGTAGAATTTAGTATGTACTTGTATCCATTGCGTTTAAAATAAAGTGCATGTATTCTCAGCCCAAAAATATAGATTGCAAAAGCAATTAAAAAGGGAGCAAATGAAACTCACCTTAGCAGCACATAAAGTTGTTCACCGAAATGTGACCGAAACTCAAAATACCAAATAACCGTAGATCTCAACCTAGAGAACATATGTTGGTCAATAAATGTCTAACAAGCTAGGTCTGGTCATAGTGTATCACAATCCTAATGCTCGAGACCGACATACAAAAGTTATCAAAAGTCATTTCAAAAAGTCAATCTGACTCAATACTATAGTTGAATGATCATGGCAATCGAAACATTCTAACATTTCACATAGTTTCCCAATTCTTGTAAAATTAAACTATAGTTTTTATAAGGCTTTAAAATATGATAAAACAATCAATTTTGACAATTGCTCAACAAGACGAGACTTGCCTTATATAGAAATTCATTTACTCGATTAGTAATATTTGAAAATCCAATTTATCAATCTTATAAACAAGTTGTTTAAATATCAATTGCAGATTCAAAAGCAATTCAATTAATGTCAATCATAATTCAGTTGACCATATCTTTTGATTCGTTCATCGAAATTACGCGATTTCTAAATGAAAAGTTATTGATTTTTCGCCAGCTTTCCAAAAACATGCATATCATATACCTTTTATCAGTAATATATGTATTTAATTTGTGATTCACCATAAACTGTTTAACGACGAAATTTAGCATACAAGCATGCATAAACATATATACTCGAGCTCTAGACATGGATACATTATTAATATATAAAAGATAAGATATGAATGCTCACGTATCAATATTGTGATTCAATATTGCAGGAAAGTACGTAGACGCAACAGAGATGATAAACACTAGTTTGACTCACGAGCAAAACCCTCGAACCATACCCATAATCTCCATAGCTATAACCCATAATTTCCTTAGCTCTATCCCGCTCGAAAACCCATTTCAAAAGTGACCCGCTCATGGCCTCGTCGTAGTATTTTATGTACTAATACTACTAATAATAATAGGATTAATAATAATATTAATCTTAATAATAATAATAATAATAATAATAATAATAATATAATAATAATAATAATAATAATAATAATAATAATAATAATAATAATAATAATAATAATATAAATAAAATAAATAATATATGGGAGTAATATGAATATGAAGATGAAGTGTGCAACAAATGAACAAAAATCGTTGAAATTTATAGACTTGTGCCCCCAGCCCCCACCATGCGATCGCATGGTTTTGAAGGGCACTGACCATGCGATCGCATGGCCCTAGTGTCCAGCTCACAATTGTTTGTCTCGTTGTTTGTCGACATGTTTTTATAATATAAATATAATATATTTAATTTATATAATTAATTATATATTATATTAAATTCACGTGCATAGTTGATTTGTAATTTTTGTTCCGATAAGTCATACATTGTCACTCGACTTATGTCCCGGTTCCGGTTTTTCGAATGTCCTTTCGTACACTTAGAAAACTTGCATTTTACGTTTCGTGTCACGTACCTTTATCAAAATATAGCCTTAAATTATCCCTAAACTATACCACTCAAAGTATATCTTAAACTTTTGAGTGTTTTGGTCATTTACTTCTATAAATCATCATCTCGCTATTTGTTAATATATATATATATATATATATATATATATATATATATATATATATATATAATATCAAATCGTTTTATGACCAAGTTAATATTATATTTTATCATATTGTTAAATATATATTTTCAATATTAATAAACACGTTTTAAAATACACATCGCAAGTTATTCATATATCTAATTCTAACAGTTAATATTCTTATTATTGTATGTGTCCAAATTACGTTATTTAAACAACCACACTTAATTAACCAATTCTATTATATCAAAAAACGTTCTCGCACGTTTGAAACAAAATCAATCGAATATTATGCAGTTTAGTTTTCCACTAACTTTTATCTAACACTTTACCATTTATTCCGAATATCGTTAAAAATGAACGATTTCCCAAATCAACGTGGACCTCATAACAGAGACCCGTAATAAAATCATAATTCTTAAGGGACTCAATAAATATCTTTTTAATTAAATCATTTGGCATAATCTTTTAACTCCGCAGTTAAATATATTAATTAGATAATCAAACCAATAAGTTTAATGCACGATATCATATAATCAACACTGTGTTATGTTTTCAAGTTATAGTATGTATCTATTTACATATAATTGTTTGTTAATTGTTGAGAACAATCGAAGGGTATTTGAATAGTTCAAGAATTTTGAGATTCAGTTTTACAGACTTTGTTTATCGTGTCGAAAACGTTAAAGATTAAGTTTAAATTTGGTCAGAAATTTCCGGGTCATCATATAACTCTAAGTCCTGACTTATTCCAAGGGATTCTCATTTAGTGATATTAATACCATCAGTATTCCGACTTTAATATTAGTCATAACCTGTTCGGCATTTTGCAAAGTCAAGAAGCGATTAACTTCTCATCCTCATGCTCTATCCTTCATACCTCATTTTTTAGCAACAGCTTCTCATGTGAACATTTTTGGCCCAAAAACTTATGTCCTGATAATTATCAAAACTACATTTAATTCATTAGTTTTCATTACTTAGTAACATGTCACCCGATGATTCGAAGATTTTTCACTCGATCTTTTTCAACTCGTAACCTCTGAAATACTAAAAACTATGTTTATCAAAAATTTTACACGTTGTTTATTTGTGCGGTCCTCACGAGATTTATGGACAAATGAAAGTGATAAGATTTTCTGTCACTTATGCGATTTATAAAATCATGTATGCATGTATATAAATAAGATAATAAACTCACCTTTACTTATTTTGGTTGGTACATACTAAGTTATACCTTCAAATTATTTAAAAATCGCTCTTTTATTGAGTTGTTTAACTTAAGTCAAATAGTTTTGTATAAAATGGTACACGTTGTACATACTTCTAAATTTACTAGGAACTTCGTTCCGTTTATGTTGTCATATCAAACGTTTAAAGGTTTTTCAAAACTTTCTTGGTTGATTTTATTAAAGGTTTTCGTATTAGACTACACCATGTATGGACCACACTTTTTCTTGCCCTCCGTTAGGGATGAAACTCACTATTAAGATCTTTGTTAAAAACCCTTGAGCCACTTTGGATGGCAATTTTATAAAATTTGTTGGGAAGTCTTTGCGCTCATAGAATGTTCCTTTTAAGGTTAGACATGGCAAAAACGCGGACCGATAAATCAGTTTTCTGGGGAACACTCAGTGGTCACCCCATTGTAGGAAAGGCACTAGGTGGGTTTCTACTCTCAATATTTCACGGCTAATCGCAACACCCTCGTCAACATCATCTATATGAATCATTATACTGAGGTACAAGAAATCACTTTTGAGATTCTTTTGGGAGTAAACCATTCTTTATGACCTAGGGTTCACGTAGCTTCTCATTCGCGCATCCCTTTAAGTATAAGGATAAATTCAGAACAACCCGCTCGAAGAGTCCACTCTCATTCAAAGATCACACCTTTCGTGCGATTTTCTTTCGAAAATGTAATATAAAATATGTGATGATCCGATAAAATCCCTTTTGGACGAATACATCATTCATCGATTTCACAGTGAGGTACTGACCTCTACATGATATGTTTTGTAAACATTTCATTCTTTTGAAAAGGCACACCATAATTGAATATCAAATTCCAAGGTTTTTGACGTTTGATGATTTCTACATATAGACAATCACCGTAAATAATAGTTTACAATACTACATCCGTTGATAATGCAGTCAAAATAAGATACATGGTGATGATTTTGTGAATGCAACGTTTTCTCGAATAAAGCATGTATGACTCCATGCACATAGCTTGTATCACATATAAGCAAACAGCGGAAGACTTCTAGGAACCTGAGAATAAACATGCTTAAAAGTGTTGATAATGCTAAAAACGAACATATATTTCATAGCATTATTCCTCAAGAAAGACAAGCTTTTAGTTGCAATTGTTCTATTTAAAAGTGATATTCGTTTAAATAATAAAAGGTGAAGACAAAAGATAGATTCGACGATTTGAAGACGCAAACGTCCAAAAAGCTCAAATGTACAAGATACAATCCAAGTGGTTCAAATTATTGATGAGAAACGTCTAAAAATGACAAGAGTACAAGTTACAAAACGCAAAGTACAAGATATTAAATTGTACGCAAGGACGTTCGAAAATTCGGAACCGGGACATGAGTCAACTCTCAACGCTCGACGCAACGGACTAAAAATTACAAGTCAACTATGCACATAAATATAATATAATATTTAAATAATTCTTATAATTATTTATATATTATATAATATATTATAAACCGTCGGCAAGAAAGGCTCCAAACTTGTGTGAGCTGTAAAAGCAAACTCCGCGAGTTGCGGAGTTTGCAGTGCAAAAACTACGCGAGTCGCGGAGCCCCTAATTTTGAAACTGCCTATAAAGCTCGCGCATTCTGATCGTAAAAATCAATATATATCCATCCTCTCTATATCTATACGTAAATATTTATATTTATATTTTAATTTTAATTTTAATTTTAATCCTAATAATAAGGGTATGTTAGCGAATATTGTAAGGGTGTAAGTCGAAATTCTGTCCGTGTAACGCTACGCTATTTTTAATCATTGTAAGTTATGTTCAATCTTTTTAATTTAATGTCTCGTAGCTAAGTTATTATTATGCTTATTTAATCCGAAGTAATCATGATGTTGGGCTAATTACTAAAATTGGGTAATTGGGCTTTGTACCATAATTGGGGTTTGGACAAAAGAACGACACTTGTGGAAATTAGACTATGGGCTATTAATGGACTTTATATTTGTTTAACTAAATGATAGTTTGTTAATGTTAATATAAAGATTTACAATTGGGCGTCCCTATAAATTACCATATACACTCGATCGGACACGATGGGCGGGGTATTTATAGGTACGAATAATAGTTCATTTAACCGGACACGGGAATGGATTAATAGCCACTAGAATAATTAAAACAGGGGTGAAATTATGTACAAGGACACTTGGTATAATTGATAACAAAATATTAAAACCTTGGGTTACACTCAGTCGACATCCTGGTGTATTTATTAAACAAAGTATTAAAATCTTGTTACGGTTTAAGTCCCCAATTAGTTGGAATATTTAACTTCGGGTATAAGAATAATTTGACGAGGACACTCGCACTTTATATTTATGACTGATGGACTGTTATGGACAAAAACCAGACGGACATATTAAATAATCCAGGACAAAGGACAATTAACCCATGGGCATAAAACTAAAATCAACACGTCAAACATCATGATTACGGAAGTTTAAATAAGCATAATTCTTTTATTTCATATTTAATTTCCTTTATTTTATATTTAATTGCACTTCTAATTATCGCATTTTTATTGTTATTGTATTTAATTGCACTTTTAATTATCGTACTTTTTAATTATCGCAAGTTTATTTTATGGCACTTTTATTATTCTCAATTTCATTATCGTTATTTACGTTACGCTTTAATTTAAGTCTTGTATTTATTTTTAATATTTTACATTTGGTTTTAACTGCGACTAAAGTTTTAAAATCGACAAACCGGTCATTAAACGGTAAAAACCCCCCTTTATAATAATAATATTACTTATATATATATATTTGTATTTTTATATAGCGTTAAGCTTTGTTTAAAGATTTTCCCTGTGGAACGAACCGGACTTACTAAAAACGACACTACTATACGATTAGGTACACTGCCTATAAGTGTTGTAGCAAGGTTTAAGTATATCCATTCTCTAAATAAATAAATATCTTGTGTAAAATTGTATCGTATTTAATAGTATTTTCCTGCTAAAATTAATAGCTATTTTATATACACCTCGCATACACATCAAGTATTTTTGGCGCCGCTGCCGGGGAATCGCTTAAAAGCCGGAAGCGCAACGCTAATATAAAAAAAAAAATTTAGTTTACTTTTATTAAAATTCGTTTTTATAAAAATACGTTTTAAATATTCGAAAATATAAAAAGAAAAACAAAAATATAAGTATTTTTAAGATTTTGTTAAATATTTAAGTTTTATAAAGTTTCTTTATTTTTATATAAGTTTTATTTAAGTATTTTGTTTTTATTTAAAACATAAAAAAACTGAAAAAAAAATTTAATATATATAAATCTATTTTTAAGATATTTTTAAAATTATAAAGTAGTTCTATTTTTATTTAAGTTTTTAAATATAAGTTTTTATTATACAAATATTTTGATAAAAACAGAAAATATAAAAACAGAAAATATAAAAAAGAAACGCGTCAAGTTTTAAACTGTACCAGAGTTGAATTTTGGAACCCCGCGACTCGCGGGGTTTGCTGCTTGGAATACCGCAACTCGCGGAGCTACCCTGACACCGACAGAAACCCTAATCTGCAATTAATTACGGGTAATTATTAATTATTATTATTATTAACCCTAAATAATAATTATTATTATAATTAGTTTTATTTTAAAGTTTCTTTTTATTTAATTTGTTTTATTTAGTTAAATTAGTTTAATTAAATTATAAAATTAATAGTTTTAATAAATAAATAATATAAAAATAATATTTTTATAAAAATTTGTACTTTTTACAACTTTTTGTATATTTTTATATTTTGACCCTTTTTAATTGTTTTAGCGTAATATTTGTATTTTTCGCTCATATTTAGTTTTAAACTTAGTTTTTGCCATAGTTATTTTTATTTCTAGATTTTTAGGCTTTGCCGTAAAATCCCTTAAGTGCTTTTTCTTTAGACTAAGATTTAGTTGCTTTAGAATTTTGCGACGCAGTTTTTAGATTTTAGTACCTTTTTAAGTTATTTCCATTTGGGATTTAGTTTTTCCTGTAAGCTTTAATATTTTTAGACGACTTTTTCCTATGTATCAATTATCATTCCAATTAGTAATCTCAATTTGCGATTATAATTTTAAGTTAGTTGTAGTAATAAGGTTAGGTTAGTCAAGTATTTTTAAGTGTTATAAGTTTCTTTTATTTTTCCGTCACCTTTTATTTTTCAACTATTTTTCTTTTTCGACCTTTTTCGACGAGCTCTTTTTCTTTCTTATTTCTCGCTATTCTAGTTTTAGGACATAGATTTTTATTCTACTTCTTATCTAAATTTCTTAAAATTACGAAAATTTATTTTAAGTGGTTAAATTGATAGACATCAAAATTTTCTGGTTCGTAGTAATAGTTGGATTTGTACGTGGACCGGGTTATTGGAGCCAAACAGTCCTCAATTATATTGAGACCAAACGAATCCTTGCCCCTCTGCTGCATCTTTTGGCTATTCGAAACGTGGGCAAAATCAGAAAAGTCTATTGATTGGATAACTTATTATAATTTTTCTTTCCTTTTAAAAACTAATAGGATATTCAGTGAATGCACCGAGTAAGACGTTCACCACCTTTTGTACGTTCACCACCTGTAACTAGATCAAGACATTTAGCAAATATTACCGCCGTTGATTTTTCTTTAGAATCGTCATCCAGTCGACCAAGTACTCCAGTTCAAATTTCCGATAATCCATTTTTTGAACCCGACCTCACAATTGAGAATCCGGAGAATATTCAGGAATGATTCGTAGATCCCGAACCACTAAATTTTCCTCCGGAACCACCAATCATTCAAACAGAGATTGTTGAGGAACGAACCATTAAATCAGAATCCTCTAGTGATTCCGATTCAACAAATTCAATTATGGAGAATCTGGAACCTTTAAGTATGGAAGACCGAATGAGAGCTAAACGCACTGGCCAAGGTCACGCAATTACTCATCCAGAAATTAATGCGCCAGATTATGAAATCAAAGGACAAATTCTACACATGGTGACTAATCAATGCCAATTTAGTGGTGCGCCGAAGGAAGATTCAAATGAACATCTTCGTACCTTTAATAGGATCTGCACACTATTTAAAATCCGAGAAGTGGAGGATGAACAGATATATCTCATGTTATTTCCCTGGACTTTAAAGGGAGAAGCCAAAGATTGGTTGGAATCGTTACATGAAGGGGCGATTGATACATGGGATGTTTTAGTTGAAAAATTTCGTAAACAATTCTTTCCGGCATCTAAAGCCGTAAGACTTCAAGCAGAAATTGTTACGTTTACACAGAAGCCAAATGAAACTCTATATGAGGCGTGGACTAGATTTGGAAAGTTGTTAAGAGGATGTCCGAAACATGGTTTAGACACCTGTCAAATAGTACAAATATTCTACCAGGGATGCGACATCACTACAAGGAAAGACATAGATATAGCAGCTGGTGGTTCTATTATGAAGAAAACCGAAACTGATGCTTACAAAATTATTGATAACACTGCTTCCCACTCACATGAGTGGCACCAAGAAAAAGATATCGTTAGATCATCTAAAGCAGCTAGAGCCGATTCTAGCCATGACTTAGATTCGATTTCCGCAAAGATAGATGCTGTTGAGAGACGAATGGAAAAGATGACTAAAGATATTCACTCAATACGAATTAGTTGTGAGCAGTGTGGAGGACCACATTTGACAAAAGATTGTCTCAGTATTGAATTAACAATGGAACAAAGAGAGAATATTTCATACATAAATCAAAGGCCTGGAAATAATTATCAGAATAATTATCAACCGCCAAGACCGATTTACAATCAAAACCAGAATTATAATCAAAATATTCCATACAACAACCAACAAGGTCTTAGCAATCAACAAGTATCCAATAATACTTACAATCAGCAAAGACCTAATTTTCAAAACAAACCACCACAACAAACCGATGATAAAAAGCCGAATTTAGAAGATATGATGACGAAGCTAGTTGAAACTCAAACGCAATTTTTCACATCTCAAAAACAAACCAATGAACAAAATGCTCAAGCATTTAGAAATCAACAAGCTTCTATTCAAAATCTGGAACAAGAAGTAAGTAACCTAGCAAGGTTAATAGGTGAAAGAAAACCGGGAAGTCTACCTAGTGATACAAATGCTAACCCCCGGAATGAAACAGCTAAAGCCATTACCACAAGAAGTGGTACAACACTTAAACCACCTGAAATACATGTAACTTCTGATGAAGCTATTCATACTCCACAAGAACCCCAACCTAATCAAGATAAGGAAAAAGAACCGGTAGTTGAAAAGGTTAATGAAGATAACACAGTTAAGGCTAAACCTTATGTTAAACCATACCAACCACCACTTCCTTACCCGAGTAAAATGAAGAAAGAGAAACTTGAAGCCGAGCAATCCAAATTCTTGGATATGTTTAAACAGATAAATGTAAATCTTCCTTTCATTGATGTGATTTCAGGAATGCCTAGATATGCTAAATTCTTGAAAGATCTAATTTCAAATAGAAAGAAAATGGAAGAACTCTCGGCTGTTACCATGAATGCTAATTGCTCAGCAGTGCTGTTGAATAAGATACCAGAAAAATTATCTGATCCAGGAAGTTTCACAATTCCATGTTTTCTGGGTAGTCTTAGTTCAATAGAAGCATTAGCAGATTTAGGTGCTAGTATAAATCTAATGCCGTATTCACTATACGCTAAACTAGACCTTGGAGAATTGAAACCAACAAGAATAAGCATACAACTAGCCGATCGATCAATAAAATATCCTAGAGGGATAATGGAGAACATGCTAGTTAAAGTTGGTACTTTAGTATTTCCAGTAGATTTTGTTGTTCTGGACATGGAAGAAGATTCTCAAGTTCCTCTCATATTAGGAAGACCATTCTTAAACACGGCTAAAGCAATGATAGACGTGTTCGGTAAGAAATTGACCCTAAGTATAGAGGATGAGAGTGTTACCTTTTCAGTTGATAGAGCAATGCAACAACCGCAATCTGCAGATGATACATGTTATTATATTCAAACTATAGATGCACATGCAGAATTATTAGAAGAATTTCCAGAATTACAAGGAACATGAGAATGTTCTTTAGGAGAAGGTAATGAACCAATTGATGAAGCTGAAATGTTAGCTACACTTATAGCTAATGGATATGAACCAACAACAGAAGAAATTCAAATGCTAAAAGAAGAAGACAGATATCGATACAAATCATCGATAGAAGAACCTCCGAAATTAGAGTTAAAGCCACTTCCAAACCATTTGGAATACGCTTATTTACATGGTGAATCTGAATTACCTGTAATAATATCGTCTTCTCTTACTGAAAATGAGAAATCACAACTCATTTCTGTGTTGAAAGCCCATAAACCAGCCATTGCATGGAAGATTCATGATATTAAAGGAATAAGTCCTTCGTATTGCACACATAAAATCCTTATGGAAGAAGGTCATAAAACGTATGTGCAACGCCAATGAAGACTAAATCCTAATATGCAAGATGTAGTTAAGAAAGAGATTATTAAACTGCTAGATGCAGGTTTAATTTATCCAATTTCTGATAGTCCATGGGTAAGCCCAGTTTAATGCGTGCTTAAGAAGGGTGGCATGACTGTCATTACAAATGAGAAAAATGAGCTTATTCCTACTAGGACTGTAACAGGATGGCGTGTGTGTATTGATTATAGAAAATTAAATGACGCCACCAGAAAAGATCACTTTCCCTTACCTTTCATTGATCAAATGTTGGAAAGATTAGCCAGAAATAGTTACTATTGTTTTCTAGATGGATTTTCCGGATATTTTCAAATTCCAATAGCACCCGAAGACCAAGAGAAAACCACTTTCACGTGCCCTTATGGTACTTTTGCTTACAAACGCATGCCATTTGGACTTTGTAACGCCCCTGCAACCTTTCAAAGGTGTATGATGGCGATTTTTCACGACATGATAGAAGAATGCATGGAAGTTTTCATGGATGACTTTTCAGTCTTCGGTGATACATTTGAATCATGTCTAGTTAATCTTGAACGAATGCTTATTAGATGCGAACAATCAAATCTAGTTCTTAATTGGGAGAAATGCCATTTTATGGTTAAAGAAGGCATCGTTCTTGGACATAAAATTTCAAAAGAAGGAATTGAAGTGGATAGAGCTAAAGTAGATGTAATTGCTAAACTTCCACATCCCACCAATGTTAGAGGAGTTAGGAGTTTTCTAGGGCATGCCGGTTTTTACCGACGTTTCATAAAAGATTTTTCTAAAATTGCCACTCCTATGAATAAACTCCTAGAAAAGGATGCTCCATTCATCTTTTCAGATGAGTGTATCAAATTTTTTAATATTCTTAAAGAGAAACTCACTAATGCGCCGATCATGATAACACCAAATTGGAATCTACCATTTGAACTAATGTGCGATGCAAGTGATTTTGCAATGGGAGCCGTTTTAGGACAAAGGATTGAAAAACGATTTCAACCTATATGTTATGCTAGTAAGACGTTACAAGGAGCACAAACGAACTATACAACTACTGAAAAAGAACTCCTTGCTATTGTCTTTGCTTTTGACAAATTTCGATCATATCTCGTTCTAGCAAAAACGGTGGTCTATACCGACCATTCTGCTCTTAGATACCTATTTTCAAAACAAGATGCTAAACCAAGATTAATCCATTGGATCTTACTCTTACAAGAGTTTGATATTGAAATCCGAGATAAAAGAGGAGCAGAAAATCTCGCCGCTGATCATCTTTCTCGTCTTGAAAATCCTGAGTTAGAAGTTCTAAATGAATCGGCCATACAAGACAACTTTCCTGATGAATATCTATTGAAGATAGATTATAAAGAAATTCCATGGTTTGCAGACTATGCAAACTATTTAGTATGTGGATTCCTTGAAAAAGGATTATCGTACCAAAGACGAAAGAAATTCTTTAGTGATATAAAACACTATTTTTGGGAAGATCCACATTTGTTTAAAAGTTGTCCCGATGGAATAATACGCCGATGTGTATTTGGAGATGAAGCTAGTTAAATATTAAACCATTGTCACATAGGACCAACAGGAGGGCATTATGGGCCTTAACTAACAGCAAGAAAAGTTTATGATGTTGGATTCTATTGGCCTACAATTTACAAAGACGCACACCTTCTTTGCAAATCCTGTGATGCTTGTCAAAGGGCCGGAAAAATAAGTCAACGTGATGAAATGCCACAAAATGTCATCCAAGTATGTGAAGTATTTGACATTTGGGGTATTGACTTTATGGGTCCATTTCCAAAATCTCATAATAATCTATATATACTCGTAGCCATTGATTATGTATCTAAATGGGCGGAAGCACAAGCTCTCCCAACTAACGATGCACGAATTGTAGTCAACTTTTTAAAACGTCTTTTTGCAAGGTTTGGAACACCGAAAGCTTTAATAAGTGATCGGGGTACTCATTTTTGTAATAATCAACTTGAGAAAGTTCTTAAAAGATATGGAGTAACTCATAAAATCTCCACCGCATATCATCCACAAACAAGTGGACAAGTTGAAAATACCAACCGAGCTTTAAAACGTATTCTAGAGAAAACCGTAGGATCAAATCCGAAGGAATGGTCCATTAAATTGGAGGATGCACTCTGGGCTTTTAGAATAGCCTACAAACTTCCAATTGGAACTACACCTTTTAGACTTGTTTATGGAAAAGCATGTCATCTTCCAGTAGAAATTGAACACAAAGCATTTTGGGCTTTGAAGACGTGTAATCTTGATTTACATGAAGCCGGACGTCTACGGTTAAGTCAACTAAACGAATTAGAAGAATTAAGACATGAAGCATACGAAAATTCGTTAATCTATAAAGAAAGAACGAAAAAATGGCATGATAAAAGAATCAGAAGTTCAAAAGAATTTAAAGAAGGAGACATAGTTCTTCTTTTCAATTCACGATTCAAGCTATTTCCTGGAAAATTGAAATCAAGATGGTCTGGACCATTCATAGTCAAAAGAGTTTTTCCGTACGGAACGGTAGAATTGATAAATTCAAATGGGATTGAATTTAAAGTTAATGGTCACAGAGTTAAACACTACATAGATAGTCCGATGGAAGTCGACAACGAAGTTAATCACAATTTCGACACCACAGCTAACTAAGTGTGGGGAGAATCAAGTCTTTAAAGGATAATATGTATTTCTGTTAGAGTTAGATTGTCTCTTTTCTTGTAGTTCTCGAAAATGGAACCCGAATGGTCTTTCCCTAGCAGACCCTAAAGAACTAGTCTTCTCCCCCCATTCTGAATTTTTATTTTTTTAGGAAATGAAGACTGCTTGTGAACTAAACCATGGTCTAATGCCACACGCTTTGATCACTAAACGTAATAATGACACACTACCAAGTGAAATAGTATCAGTAATCAGAGAAAGATTGGACGGAGTTAGAAAAGAATCCAGATGCGAAAATAATAAGTTACAATTTGGTAAAGGAAAATCAAAATCCGCAGCGAAAAGAAGAGCACGACACCTAGAAAGATGTCATAAATGTGGAAAATGGTCACATGGAGGTAAATGTTCAAATAATCAAACCTATTCAAACACCGAATTTGTTACTTTATGCAGGGACGGACCGTTCATATGTTTAGAAGAAAAGACACTGAATGCTCGAGGTTACGCCTATGTAGCCATAGAAAACCAATTAAACCGACTATCTTATGAATGGGATAGATCATATAACTAAGAATACTATCTCACAGGTAAGTCTGTACAGTTTTTATTATTTTTATTTTTAACCTTTTGATAATAAATGCTAATTTGTTCGCTATAAAGTATTAAATTGGTATTGAATAAAATTAGGTTTGGCGACCGAAATTATTGATATCATTCAAAAATTTATTACATCACTGCGAAATTTAACGTTTATTCTTAAGGTATAAATATCTTTAAACAATCAACCCAAAATATTTCAAAAATTCGTCATGAGTTAAATTAGGTCATGGAACCGAAATTACTTTACCGAAAAGAGGGGGGCATATTTTTGATAATATTTGATTGATTAAAGTGGGATAAAAAGTCAAAAAGATTTTTAATTTTATTTTTACCATGTTTTTAAAATTAATATATAAATCTTAAATTAATATTGTAAACTTTGTAAAAACAATATATTTAAAATTGTAAATATTTAAAAATTTATATAAGTTTGGTGTGAATTTATAATATGAATTTTTAAATTAAGTTTGGTGTGAATTTTTAATTTTTAAAATATGAATTTTTAATTTTATGCATTTCAAATTTTAAGTTTGGTGTGAATTTTTAATATTAATTTTGAATTTTATGTATTTTTATTTTAATTTTATGCATTTCAAATTTTACGTTTGGTGTGAATTTTTAATATTAATTTTGAATTTTATATTTAAGTTGTGTGAATTTAAAAACAAAAAATTTACTTTATCTCATTAAGTTAAAAATATGATTTTTAAAATTCGTCGTGAGTTGAAGACTAGGTCTTTGAACCGAAATTGCTTTACCCAAGGGAGGGACGAGAACTTTTATTATCATTATTTTTAATCTTATTGAATTAAAGTGTGCCAAAAACATTAAAAAAAACCCAAAAATCTTAGCTTTTAAAACAATCGCTACAAAAAGACAAATTTTAAAATTTTGTTGAGGGACGGACTAGGACATCGATCCGAAACGACCTCGACCTAAATAACAAGGGAAACAAAATTTTAAAATTAATTACTTAATTGTTTTAATTAATATAAGATGTTATAAAAAAAAAAAACTCTGCGACTCGCGGAGTTTGGAGGTTTAATCCCCGCGACTCGCGGAGTTCCTAAAATCCAGAAAAAAAAAATAAACGCAGAACAGCTCAGTTGCAACCCACAAACAAGAAAAATACTGCGAAAATACTCCACAAAAACCCGAAAAAACACCCACAAAATCACAATTTTTAACCGTTAATCATCAAATCTTTTACTAAAATCATGTTGAGAAGGATGCTATCAAGGAATTACTCAAGAAAAACGGTAAATTTCTACACCTAAACACCATTTAATCCGAAAATTAGTGTTCTTGAGCAATTTTTTCCCCAATTTGATTTTGATGCTTTTTAGTGTAATTATGCTTAAATTGCTTATGTATTATGCTTGTATAACCTACATTGATGCTATTTAATATGATTAGAAGCCTTAAACTTCAAATTTTGAGTAATCTAGGGTTTGTGTTCTTGAGCAAATTTGGGGCTTTTTGATATAAACAGGTTATGGCCGATTTTTGTCATGAATTGTTGCTAAATTAAGTAGTGTAACATGTTTAGGTAGTTAAATGATCCAAACTTTGAGCCTAAACATGATTTTGAGAATTAAAGTGGACTTTTTCAAGTCTAAAAATTCATGAACTTGATTTTTGAGAGATAATGCCATTCGAAACTTGTTTAATTGCTAGTAATGATTATTTTGACATGTTATTTGAGTTGAATGCTTATGAACTTGGCGAACATTTTCGTATATGCTTCTTTGAAAAAGTGTAGATTTGATGAAAATATGAAAATGAGCTTAAGTTTGATATAAATTGATCATGTCATTGTAATTATTTTGATTGATGATTTTGCTGACACTGATGCATATTTGGATGCACAAAAATTGTGTTTGATGTGTTTTGCAGACTGAAAGGGGTGAATCTTCATCCCAAGCTCGCAATGCTCCTGCTGAGAATGCGGAACAACGGGAGGTGGATAACTACTACAAGCAAGATATACCTCATCCAGTCATGATATTTTCTGATATGCACTTGGAAGATTTGCACCCGAACCTGAGATTTGACAGACTTTGGATAGATTATCCAAAATACCAAAGGGGTTTGCATACTCTTCATTCTAAAGTTGTTGAGGTACCTAGGGTCATAGAATGGGGACCATTAGAAGCTGTAGAATTGGCCGGGCCAATTAGGGAATTACATGCACAGAGGTATGGTAATTCTACTTTTAACGACTGGGTACGTTTATTCACCATGCGTAGACCTGTATATAAAGTATGGTGTGAAGAATTGTTGTGTAGTATAGAATTAAATGATCGGGTAGCTAGTTTAACCGATCGATCTTTTATTAGATTTTTGTTAGGAGGTTCGATGCGCCACATGTCTTTACTAGACATGGCTCAGGCTTTACGTATATATACACCTGAGGAGTTAGCATCTGCCGATTGTAGAGGGTTGATACTAAATGGTAGAAAGATAGATGAAAATTTTGATACACATGGTGTATGGAGTCAAATGACAAGCCATCACCGATTCAAAGGGGGAAATTACTCTTATTTGGATATAGATAGAGCTGAATTAAGAGTGATTCATAGATTTTTAGCTAATTCGATTACACAAAGAGGTAAGAACAAGGAAAAGGTAAATGAACAGGATTTGTTTTACCATATGTGTATTCGAGACCCACAAAGCACTGTAAGTATACCTTATTGTGTGGGTTATTATTTATCAGCTATGGTTAGGGGGATGAGACCGCATAGCATAATAGGAGGTGGTATTTTTATTACTTTGATTGCTGAATATCTCGGTGTGGATATAAGTCGGGGGGGATTATTAGTCGAAGAACCAGAACCCCGCGATACAATAGGTTTAAATGTATACCATGGTGCGAAAGTTTTGAAGAGGCGAAATAACGTCGCAGTACAATACCATGGTAGACATCCATAGGTTGAGAGAAACCAACAGCAAGGTAATGTAGGAGGGGGAAATGAAATGCAAGAAATGCAAAGGTTTATAGCTTCACATGAGTACGAAAATGCTAGACAGAGAGCATTTGAAGATTGGCAAGTTCATCAAACCAAATCATAGCTCATTGCCAACATATAGGTAGAAACTATATTCCTACTCCAAAACCCATATTCCCTCCCTGGTCTATAGAGATGCAACCACCGTATCCTACGTATAACCCAGCCGAAGCATTCTATAGCACCTATGGTTATGCATGGAACCCCTATTGGTATCAGTATCATCCCTAGTCTACTTAGTTTTATTTATTTTGTAATTTGTAATGTTGATACGTTAATACTTATGTTAATATTGTAATAGTTTTTATAATTTTCTAACTTTTATTCTTAGATTTTAATAATTTTTGAATGTGGGGTAATATACCAAACTTCAAAAATATGTATATATGTTTGCAGTTTATCTTATGTACACAATAGGGTAAAACAACGCATTTTCAAAGACTGGCATTAAGTTCAGCAAAAGCAACTAATTTTGACGACAAGATGCAAAATATATGTGAAATAACAACAAGACGGAATGAACAAATGATGTGCACCATTTATCATTCAGCAAACAAACGCCAATATATTTGGAAACTTTGGTAAAAATTTAATCATTTTCACACAAATCACCCTCAATAATTTAAATTGTTACTGATTTCTTGCAAATGAGGGCATTGCAAGATCTTAAGTGTGGGAAGGGGTTAAATTCTTTCGGATTTTATAATTTTTATCTTAAACACTTGGTTACCATTAAAAATACTAGTAAAGCAGTAGTTGTATTAGAATCTAGTGCTCTCTGATAATAAAGAACAGCCCTAGTCTTATATACTGACTACCCAATTCTAGTAAAATTTTTCAAAATTTTCAATTAAATGAACTCAAAATCATGTTTATACATATTTATGAACGATAAAACTAGGTTTTAACACCGAAATTATTGTAACCTCGGAAAGGACATAAATTGAGAAACAAACCAAAATGTTAAAATTCATTTAAAATGGAATAGAGGACAATAAAAAGGAAAATAAAAGCCAAGTGTGGGAAAATTCTCCAAGTTATTCAAAACATATATCACATATTTTTGTACAAATAACTGAAAATACTTTTGCTTTGGACTAAACTAAAAAGTTTTACTTGATTTACTGTAAGAAAGATGGATCTACACGATGAATCAATTCCATCATTAAAAGGAAGTAAAGTCTTTCGAAAAAGACACGCGCTTCTTGATTTAGGTCAAGAAGTTGTCGTCCAGACCAGCTGTAGGTTGACGAAAAATCTAGAAAAGTCATCACTAAAATCAGCAGGAAATCCACAGACCTCAGCATTAAACAGGGTCGCCAAGTGGTCTGATTTATCCTAACCATGAGAAGGATTTATCTCGTACAATGGGGGGCACCATGCAAATTAGCTGGATAAGACTAATGAATCAGATCCCCAGAAAGGATAATCTCCTTAAAAGATCAAAAAATCAGCTTTTAAGCCTGATATTACTCAATCCTTGAGATTGACCTTAAAGATTGAGAATTACAAACTCATGGAATTCAATGATATCTAAACTCGAGCTTGAACGAGAAAATATTTTGATCAAAATTACAAATCGATTTGTTTTCTGAAAACCCTATTTTCAATGCGTTCATTACCATTGAACGTAAAATCCTAGGAATTCACCTGGAATTCATTAGGTCACCTGAACTAAATCGGGTGTCAACCGTAAGAACGGTGGTTGAATAGCATGGTCAAAGACAGGACCTTGTGCCAAACCTACAAATTATAAGGGCGAGCTTTACTATTGCTCCTACCAAGGATAGTAATTGCATCCGACACGTTATAGACCATAATTAAAAGCATGTCAGGGGACATTGCCTTAACAGTTGCTTGTTCAACGCTTTCCTTTACAACCAGAGGGTAGTTTACCGAAAGGTAATATACGGGACAAGTAAACTGGACGTGTTGCTTTCCAAATACAAGGTTAGCAAGTGGGTGACACAAAACCATAAGTTTTGAGCTAAAATTTTCAAATATGAAACCCACCAAACCCACAAAAATAATTTGCAAACACCGGTAAAGGGTTATTCCGGAAAACTTATCTAGGGTAAAAACTAGATTTAATTTTCAAAAGATCAAATGTTTTCATAAAGATTCAATTTCCTTAATGGATCTAAATTTTTATAGTCATGTGGGACTGTAAACCATATCGTTACTACCATTGTTTATACCGCCGTATAGAAATCACTGATGTACAAAGTGTGAAGAATAAAGAAGTGATTCTAGTATTTCAAGACGATATTGCTTGAGGACAAGCAACGCTTAAGTGTGGGAATATTTGATAATGCTAAAAACGAACATATATTTCATAGCATTATTCCTCAAGAAAGACAAGCTTTTAGTTGCAATTGTTCTATTTAAAAGTGATATTCGTTTAAATAATAAAAGGTGAAGACAAAAGACAGATTCGACGATTTGAAGACGCAAACGTCCAAAAAGCTCAAATGTACAAGATACAATCCAAGTGGTTCAAATTATTGATGAGAAACGTCTAAAAATGACAAGAGTACAAGTTACAAAACGCAAAGTACAAGATATTAAATTGTACGCAAGGACGTTCGAAAATTCGGAACCGGGACATGAGTCAACTCTCAACGCTCGATGCAACGGACTAAAAATTACAAGTCAACTATGCACATAAATATAATATAATATTTAAATAATTCTTATAATTATTTATATATTATATAATATATTATAAACCGTCGGCAAGAAAGGCTCCAAACTTGTGTGAGCTGTAAAAGCAAACTCCGCGAGTTGCGGAGTTTGCAGTGCAAAAACTACGCGAGTCGCGGAGCCCCTAATTTTGAAACTGCCTATAAAGCTCGCGCATTCTGATCGTAAAAATCAATATATATCCATCCTCTCTATATCTATACGTAAATATTTATATTTATATTTTAATTTTAATTTTAATTTTAATTTTAATTTTAATCCTAATAATAAGGGTATGTTAGCGAATATTGTAAGGGTGTAATTCGAAATTCTGTTCGTGTAACGCTACGCTATTTTTAATCATTGTAAGTTATGTTCAATCTTTTTAATTTAATGTCTCGTAGCTAAGTTATTATTATGCTTATTTAATCCGAAGTAATCATGATGTTGGGCTAATTACTAAAATTGGGTAATTGGGCTTTGTACCATAATTGGGGTTTGGACAAAAGAACGACACTTGTGGAAATTAGACTATGGGCTATTAATGGGCTTTATATTTGTTTAACTAAATGATAGTTTGTTAATGTTAATATAAAGATTTACAATTGGGCGTCCCTATAAATTACCATATACACTCGATCGGACACGATGGGCGGGGTATTTATATGTACGAATAATCGTTCATTTAACCGGACACGGGAATGGATTAATAGCCACTAGAATAATTAAAACAGGGGTGAAATTATGTACAAGGACACTTGGTATAATTGATAACAAAATATTAAAACCTTGGGTTACACTCAGTCGACATCCTGGTGTAATTATTAAACAAAGTATTAAAATCTTGTTACAGTTTAAGTCCCCAATTAGTTGGAATATTTAACTTCGGGTATAAGGATAATTTGACGAGGACACTAGTACTTTATATTTATGACTGATGGACTGTTATGGACAAAAACCAGACGGACATATTAAATAATCCAGGACAAAGGACAATTAACCCATGGGCATAAAACTAAAATCAACACATCAAACATCATGATTACGGAAGTTTAAATAAGCATAATTCTTTTATTTCATATTTAATTTCCTTTATTTTATATTTAATTGCACTTCTAATTATCGCATTTTTATTGTTATTGTATTTAATTGCACTTTTAATTATCGTACTTTTTAATTATCGCAAGTTTATTTTATCGCACTTTTATTATTCGCAATTTCATTATCGTTATTTACGTTACGCTTTAATTTAAGTCTTGTATTTATTTTTAATATTTTACATTTGGTTTTAACTGCGACTAAAGTTTTAAAATCGACAAACCGGTCATTAAACGGTAAAAACCCCCCTTTATAATAATAATATTACTTATATATATATTTGTATTTTTATATAGCGTTAAGCTTTGTTTAAAGATTTTCCCTGTGGAACGAACCGGACTTACTAAAAACTACACTACTGTACGATTAGGTACACTGCCTATAAGTGTTGTAGCAAGGTTTAAGTATATCCATTCTCTAAATAAATAAATATCTTGTGTAAAATTGTATCGTATTTAATAGTATTTTCCTGCTAAAATTAATAGCTATTTTATATACACCTCGCATACACATCAAGTGTCAACACAAAGGTTGGTGAGTTCGTAGTTTTAATGTTGCGCATAATCTGTACATAAAGGTGGATCACAAGATTTCAGTTGTTTCATCCAGAAACGTTTATCAAAATATTCTACAAGATTGAGCACCCTGGTAACTAAGCTTTAACGTTATAATAAGTACCCCTGTTTTAACATACGTGCAACCAACATGTACAATACACGTAATCCAACGTGTACTAAACTGAAATAGCATACGTCCGCTTTATAGTTCAGGCTAGGGTTTCTATACCTGGAACAGACAGGGATGTCAAGCCTTATGGATCCATATATAACAACTCGCGCCTACCAGTTCTTATAACCGGCAGTTACTAGTTAACAAATCTAAGGGATTTTTGGTTCAAACTTGGTGTAGAATTTAGTATGTACTTGTGTCCATTGCGTTTAAAATAAAGTGCATGTATTCTCAGCCCAAAAATATAGATTGCAAAAGCAATTAAAAAGGGAGTAAATGAAACTCACCTTAGCAGCACATAAGGTCATTCACCGAAATGTGACCGAAACTCGAAATGCAAAATAACCGTAGATCTCAACCTAGAGAACATATATTGGTCAATACATGTCTAACAAGCTAGGTCAGGTCATACTGTATCACAATCCTAATGCTCGAGACCAACATGCAAAAGTTAACAAAAGTGATCTCAAAAGTCAACCTGACCCAATATGATCTTTAAATCTATACATGTTTATTAACCTAGTATAAGTCTTGATAATTGAAAGAATTTATAGTTTATCAAACTCAAAATATTATTTATTTCAGGAGCTATATTATATTTGAATTATCATGGCAATCGAACATGTTTTATTATTTCACCTAGTTTTCTAATACTTGTAAAATTAGATTATAGTGTTTATAAAGCTTTTAAAAGATGATAATACAGTCAACTTTGAAAATTGATCAACAAAACAAAATGTGCCTTATATAAAAATTCATTTACTCGATTTGTAATATCTAAAAATCCAATTTATCAATCTCATAGAAAAGTTGTTTAAATATTAATTTACAGTTTCAAACACAATTTCAATTAACGTTAACCATAATTCAGTTGACCATATCTTTTAATCCGTTCATCGAAATTTCTGTAGTGACCCGAACTTTTCCATGTTTATATATATTAAATGAAATTGATATTTATATGATTAAATGTTTCCAACATGTTAAGCAATCAAACTTGTTAAGACATTGATTTATTGAAATGAGGAGTTTATGTAGTCAATTGATCACCCAAATTGTCCGGCGATTCACGAACGTTAAATCTTGTAAAAACGACATGATATATATATATATACATATATATATATATATATATATATATATATATATATATATATATATATATATATATATATATATATATATATATATATATATATATATATATATATATCTAACATTATATTATGATGAATAAGTATCTCACCAAGTACGTTAACAATGAGTTATATACATGAAATGAAAGTAGCGAATTAAGAAACGCGAAACGATATATATAACGACTATCATTATAACAACGTCTTACTAAATACATATGTATCATGTTAAGATATTAATACACTATGTTTAACATGATAAAATGATAATTATATATATCATTAAGTGTATTAACAATAAACTACACGAGTAAGATGAGACTACTAACCTAAGAATTTCGAAACAATATATATATGTGTAACGATTACCGTTGTAATAGTATTTTAACATATATATATATATATATATATATATATATATATATATGATGTTAAGATATATTCATACACCATCGTAACATGTTAACATAACAATCTAACATCTCATTTAAGTATAATAACAATAAATTAATTACATTTAACAAGATCGTTAACTTAATGGTTTCAAAACAACACTTATATGTAACGACTAACGATGACTTAACGACTCAGTTAAAATGTATATACATGTAGTGTATTTAGATGTATTAGTACACTTTTGAAAGACTTCAAGACACATATCAAAATACTTTTACTTAACAAAAATGCTTACAATTACATCCTCATTCATTTTTATCAACTATTCTACTCGTATGCACTCGTATTCGTACTCTTACAATACACAGCTTCTAGATGTATATACTATTGGTATATACACCTCAATAATCAGCTCCTTAGCAGCCCTAAATGATTAATAACATGTAGGACTCAAAGCTTTGTCATCTAATACCAAATATCTAACTAGAAAACAAGTTACATGTTTTATATCATGAATTATTAAACTAAAATACAAACTAGAATTTCCTTTAAATCCCATCCATTATCCACGACAAAAAACACCTACAAACACTTTCATTCTTCAATTTTCTTCATCTAATTGATCTCTCCCAAGTTCTATCTTCAAGTTCTAAGTGTTCTTCATAAATTCTATAAGTTCTAGTTTCATAAAATCAATAATACTTTCAAGTTTGCAAGTATACTTCCAAGCTTTCTAATCCATTCCAAGTAATAATCTAAGATCAAGAAACCTTTGTTACTTATAGTAGGTTATCATTCCAATTCAAGGTAATACTCATATTCAAACTTTGATTCAATTTCTATAACTATAACTATCTTAATTCGAGTGATAATCTTACTTGAACTTGTTTTCATGTCATGATTCTACTCCAATAACTTTCAAGCCATCCAAGAATCCTTTGAAGCTAGATCAATTTTTGTCACTTCCAGTAGGTTTACCTACTAAACTTGAGGTAGTAATGATGTTCATAGCATCATTCGATTCATATATATAAAACTATCTTATTCGAAGATTATAACATGTAATCACTAGAACATAGTTTAGTTAATTCTAAACTTGTTCGCAACCAAAGTTAATCCTTCTAACTTAACTTTTAAAATCAACTAAACACATATTCTATATCTATATGATATTCTAACTTAATGATTTAAAACCTGGAAACACGAAGAACACCGTAAAACCGGACATACGCCGTCGTAGTAACACCGCAGACTGTTTTGGGTTAGATAATTAAAAACTATGATAAACTTTTATTTAAAAGTTATCCTTCTGGGAAAATGATTTTTCTTATGAACATGAAACTATATCCAAAAATCATGGTTAAACTCAAAGTGGAATTATGTTTTTCAAAATGGTCATCAAGACGTCGTTCTTTTGACTAAAATGACTACCTCTTACAAAAATGACTTGTAACCTGTATTTATGACAATAAACTTATACTTTTTCTGTTTAGTTTCATAAATTTCAGTTCATTATGAAACCATAGCAACTTGAATCACTCAAAACGAATTTGAAACGAAGAAATGACGGGTAAAACAAAATTGGATAAATTTGCTAGTTTTAGCTACGAAAATTTTGTAACAAATCTAGACTAACCATAACTTAACTAACTTATATTGTATTATACATGTATTCTAATATATATTATGTAATCTTGGGATACCATAGACACGTATACAATGTTTTGACATATCATATCGACCCATATATATATATATATTATTTGGAACCACCATAGACACTCTATATGCAGTAATGCTTGAGTTAGCTATACAGGGTTGAGGTTGATTCCAAAATAATATATATACTTTGAGTTGTGATCTAGCCTGAGACTTGTATACACTGGGTCGTGGATTGATTCGAGATAATATATATTGATTTATTTCTGTACATCTAACTGTGGACAACTAGTTGTAGATTACTAATGTTGGACCACTAACTTAATAAACTTAAATCATTAAAACGTAATAAAAATGTTGTGAATATATTTCGATCATACTTATATATATATGTATATATTTTTTATAGGTTCGTGAATCGATCCGTGGCCAAGTCTTAAATTTTCGACGAAGTAAAAATCTGTGAAAGTGAGTTATAGTCCCATTTTTAAAATCTAATATTTTTTGGATGAGAATACATGCAGTTTTTTAAATGTTTTACAAAATAGACACAAGTATGTGAAACTACATTCTATGGTTGGATTATTAAACCGAATATCGCCCTTCAAGTCTGGTAACCTAAGAATTAGGGAAATGGCCCCTAATTGACGCGAATCCTAAAGATAGATCTATTGGGCCTAACAACCCCCATTCAGGTTATGGATGGCTTTAGTACTTCGAGATTATTATACAGACGAGAGGTTCTATTTGGGGATATTCTATGCATTAAGTTAATGTCGGTTACCAGGTGTTCAACATATGAATGATTTTTATCTCTATGCAGTTTGCGAAATACCTGATATGAGATGCGTTATAAAAATGAAATCTTGTGGTCTATTATTATGATTGATAAATATATATGTTAAACCTATAACTCACCAACATTTTTGTTGACGTTTTAAGCATGTTTATTCTTAGGTGATTGTTAAGAACTTCCACTGTTGCATACTAAATTAAGGACAAGATTTGGAGTCCATGCTTGTATGATATTGTCTAAAAACTGCATTCGAAAGTTTACTTTGTTGTAATATAATATTTATTGTAAACCATTATGTAATGGTCATGTGTAAGCATGATATTTTAGATTATCATTACTTGATAATCTAGGTTATGTCCTTTAAACCTTTGTTGATAAAATAAAGGTTATGGTTTGTTTTAAAAACGAATGCAGTCTTTGAAAAACGTCTCATATAGAGGTCAAAACCTCGCAACGAAATCAATTAATATGAAACATTTATAATCAATATGAACGGGACATTTCAGTTGGTATCCGAGTGTTGGTCTTTGAGAACCAGAAATTTACATTAGTGTGTCTTATCTAGTTTATAGGATGCATTAGTGAGTCTGAACTTCGACCATTTCTTAACACTTTTTTTTGAAAACTATACATTATTAACATGTAAATATTATGTGATATATTAATCTCTTAATGTGTTTGATATTGTGTGATAGATGTCTACCTCTAGTACAAATCCCATTGACTCACCTAATAATAATGAAGAGTCGAATATATATTGGGAAGACTCACAAATTCCCGAAGAGGAACCAGAAGAAGAGGAACCGGAAGAAGAAGAGGTTTCAGAGGAGGAAATATTAGAAACCACTGAAAAACAGATAAATAAAAGCAAACCCTCAACCAATGGACCAAAATTAATAATGGTCAATGGTGTTTCCGCCGAGGAAGCAAAATATTGGGAAGATTACCAATTTTCCGATGAATCGGATCCCGATGAGGATCCCGATGATGTTATAGAAATTACCCCGACCCAATTTGAAAAGGCAAAATAAAATAATAAGGGAAAAGGCATCAAAATAGAGAAACCTAATTCCAACCCCGATGACCTATATGTTAACATGAAATATCCCGATGGGAAATACCGTCAACACCCGTATTTCTTAAGTTTTAGCTATAACCCGGGAACATCTAAGCCACCAAGTTTTTCTAGAAAATTTGTGAAAAGAACGACTCGTATATGGGGAGCACCATATATCCCTAGGAAATTAGCGAAACAAACCAAGTCCGAAGAAGAAGAAACAAGTGAGTCGGAATAAAGAGTTGTAATCATGCGATGTAATATATATAATATAGTGTGCTTGTGCTTTTATGATATATGTAAAAATTGCTTGTATTGTTTGTTAAGTATCTTTTATGAATCTAACCCTCGTCTATTTTTACAGTATAAAAACACAAAATGGATGTTAAGGATAGACAACCAAAAATTTTAGAAGACCTACCCGGGGACATGATTGATGAAATCTTGTCTAGAGTCGATCAGAATTCGTTGGCACAATTATTTACGGCAAAATTAGTTTGTAGAACATTTGAAGAACGTTCCAGGCATGCCTTAGTTTATAAAAGGCTTTCTTTTGAAAGATAGGGTATATCACATTGGGGAGACCTTAAGTTACGCCGTGTTTTCTTTAAAGCGTTAAAGGCGGGGAACCCAAGTGCAATTTTACGCTACGGGTTAAGAACCTATTTTGACTCAACATATCCCAACATAGGACTTCATGCTTTAGAAAGAGCTTCTAACATGCAACATAAAGAAGCATGTTATGCTTACGGGTTAGTGATGTTCGCTTCTCACTAAAGTGAGAAAAAGAACATCGGAATACAACTTTTAAATAAAACCTTCCCACAAGTGATGGATTCGGTAGTTGGGGTGAGAAACAAAGTTTTTAGATTGTTACGGGGCTATTGGGCATTACGAAACCCTCGTCCTTTTGACGACGTTACAAAATGCTGCCTAGCCAACGGTCACTGTAGTGACCCGAACT
Source organism: Rutidosis leptorrhynchoides (assembly GCF_046630445.1). NCBI lineage: Eukaryota > Viridiplantae > Streptophyta > Magnoliopsida > Asterales > Asteraceae > Rutidosis > Rutidosis leptorrhynchoides. Next base: position 126,056,936 of record NC_092340.1, read on the forward strand.
TTTCCATGTTTATATATATATATTAAATGAAATTATTATTTACATGATTAAGTGTTTCTAACATGTTAAGCAATCAAACTTGTTAAAGACTTGATTAATTGAAATAGGTTTCATATAGACAATTGACCACCCAATTTTACCGGTGATTCACGAACGTTAAAACTTGTAAAAACTATACGATGACATATATATGGTTATATATATAGTTAACATGATTTTATTATAAGTATGTATCTCATTAGGTATTTTAACAATGAGTTATATACATAAAAATGAGACTATTAATTTAAGAAACTCGAAAATGATATATATAACGATTATCGTTATAACAACGTCTTACTAGGTACATATGAATCATATTAAGATATTGATACACTTGGTTAATTATGTTAAATGATAAGTAAATATATTATTAAGTGTATTAACAATGAAATACATATGTAAAAATAAGACCACTAACTTAATGATTTCGAAACGAGACATATATGTAACGATTATCGTTGTAACGACATATTAACTGTATATATATCATACTAAGATATATTATATATCATAATATCATGATAATATAACAATTTAACATCTCATTTGTTATAATAAACAATGGGTTAACAACATTCAACAAGATCGTTAACCTAAAGGTTTCAAAACAACATTTACATGTAACGACTAACGATGACTTAACGACTCAGTTAAAATGTATATACATGTAGTGTTTTAATATGTATTCATACACTTTTGAAATACTTCAATACATTTATCAAAATACTTCTACTTAACAAAAATGCTTACAATTACATCCTCGTTCAGTTTCATCAACAATTCTACTCGTATGCACCCGTATTCGTACTCGTACAATACACAGCTTTTAGATGTATGTACTATTGGTATATACACTCCAATGATCAGCTCTTAGCAGCCCATGTGAGTCACCTAACACATGTGGGAACCATCATTTGGCAACTAGCAAGAAATATCTCATAAAATTACAAAAATATGAGTAATCATTCATGACTTATTTACATGAAAACAAAATTACATATCCTTTATATCTAATCCATACACCAACGACCAAAAACACCTACAAACACTTTCATTCTTCAATTTTCTTCATCTAATTGATCTCTCTCAAGTTCTATCTTCAAGTTCTAAGTGTTCTTCATAAATTTCAAAAGTTCTAGTTTCATAAAATCAAGAATACTTCCAAGATTGCAAGTTTACTTCCAAGTTTTCTAAATCCATTCCAAGTAATCATCCAAGATCAAGAAACCTTTGTTACTTACAGTAGGTTATCTTTCTAATACAAGGTCATAATCATATTCAAACTTTAATTCAATTTCTATAACTATAACAATCTTATTTCGAGTGGAAATCTTACTTGAAATTGTTTCCGTGTCATGATTCTGCTTCAAGAACTTTCAAGCCATCCAAGGATCCTTTGAAGCTAGATCTATTTTTCTCATTTCCAGTAGGTTTATTGAAGGAACTTGAGGTAGTAATGATGTTCATAACATCATTCGATTCATACATATAAAGCTATCTTATTCGAAGGTTTAAACTTGTAATCACTAGAACATAGTTTAGTTAATTCTAAACTTGTTCGCAAATAAAAGTTAATCCTTCTAACTTGACTTTTAAAAGTTAATTCTAAACATGTTCTATATCTATATGATATGCTAACTTAATGATTTAAAACCTGGAAACACGAAAAACACCGTAAAACCGGATTTACGCCGTCGTAGTAACACCGCGGGCTGTTTTGGGTTAGTTAATTAAAAACTATGATAAACTTTGATTTAAAAGTTGTTATTCTGGGAAAATTATTTTTATTATGAACATGAAACTATATCCAAAAATTATGGTTAAACTCAAAGTGGAAGTATGTTTTCTAAAATGGTCATCTAGACGTCGTTCTTTCGACGAAAATGACTACCTCTTTCAAAAACGACTTGTAACTTGCATTTCCGACTATAAACCTATACCTTTTCTATTTAGTTTCATAAATTCAAGTTCAATACAAAATCGTGGCCGCTTAAATCACTCAAAACGGATTAGAAACGAATAAATGGCGAGCAAAACAAAATTGGTAAAAACTACTCATTTTAGCTACGTGAAAATTGGTAACAAATCTATTTCAACTATAACTTAATCAACTTGTATTGTATATTATGTAATCTTGAGATACCATAGACATGTATACAATGTTTCGACCTATCATGTCGACACATCTATATATATTTCGGAACAACCATAGACACTCTATATGTGAATGTTGGAGTTAGCTATACAGGGTTGAGGTTGATTCCAAAATATATATAGTTTGAGTTGTGATCAATACTGAGATACGTATACATTGGGTCGTGGATTGATTCAAGATAATATTTATCGATTTATTTCTGTACATCTAACTGTGGACAACTAGTTGTAGGTTACTAATGAGGACAGCTGACTTAATAAACTTAAAACATCAAAATGTATTAAAAGTATTGTAAATATATTTTGAACATACTTTGATATATATGTATATATTGTTATAGGTTCGTGAATCAACCAGTGCCCAAGTCTTACTTCCCGACGAAGTAAAAATCTGTGAAAGTGAGTTATAGTCCCACTTTTAAAATCTAATATTTTTGGGATGAGAATACATGCAGGTTTTATAAATGATTTACAAAATAGACACAAGTACGTGAAACTACATTCTATGGTTGAATTATCGAAATCGAATATGCCCCTTTTTATTAAGTCTGGTAATCTAAGAATTAGGGAACAGACACCCTAATTGACGCGAATCCTAAAGATAGATCTATTGGGCCTAACAAACCCCATCCAAAGTACCGGATGCTTTAGTACTTCGAAATTTATATCATATCCGAAGGGTGTCCTGGAATGATGGGGATATTCTTATATATATGCATCTGGTAATGTCGGTTACCAGGTGTTCACCATATGAATGATTTTTATCTCTATGTATGGGATGTGTATTGAAATATGAAATCTTGTGGTCTATTGTTACGATTTGATATATATAGGTTAAACCTATAACTCACCAACATTTTTGTTGACGTTTAAAGCATGTTTATTCTCAGGTGAATACTAAGAGCTTCCGCTGTTGAATACTAAAATAAGGACAAGATTTGGAGTCCATGTTTGTATGATTTTGTGTAAAAACTGCATTCAAGAAACTGATTTCGATGTAACATATTTGTATTGTAAACCATTATGTAATGGTCGTGTGTAAACAGGATATTTTAGATTATCATTATTTGATAATCTACTTAAAGCTTTTTAAACCTTTATTTATGAAATAAAGGTTATGGTTTGTTTTAAAAATGAATGCAGTCTTTGAAAAACATCTCATATAGAGGTCAAAACCTCGCAACTAAATCAATTAATATGGAACGTTTTTAATCAATAAGAACGGGACATTTCAGTTGGTATCCGAGCGTTGGTCTTAGAGAACCAGAATTTTGCATTAGTATGTCTTATCGAGTTTGTTAGGATGCATTAGTGAGTCTGGACTTCGACCGTGTTACTTGAAAAATGATTGCTTAACAAATTTTGTTGGAAACTATATATTTTTAACATGTGAATATTATGTGATATATTAATCTCTTAACGCGTTTGATATTATGTGATAGATGTCTACCTCTAGAACAAGTCCCATTGACTCACCTAATAATAATGAAGAGTCAAATGTAAATTGGAATGATTCGTGGACTGATTCACAAGTTCCCGAAGAGGAACCGGAAGAAGAGTCGGAACCGGAAGAAGAATCAGAACCGGAAGAGGAGGAACCGGAGGAGGAAATAGAACCGGTGGGGGAAATAATAAAATGGTTAAGTAAAAGAAAATCCTCAACCAACCGACCAAGGTTAATTATGGTCAATGGCGTTTCCGCCAAGGAAGCAAAATATTGAGAGGATTACCAATTCTCCGATGAATCGGATTCCGACGAGAATTCCGATGATGTTATAGAAATGACCCCAACTGAATTTAAAAAGGCAAAAGAAAATAATAAGGGAAAGGGCATAAAAATAGAGAAATCTAATTCCAACCCCGATGAACTTTATATGTATCGTCAACCCCCGAAGCCCTTAAGTTGTAACAATGACCCGGGAACCTCTAAACCACCAGGTTTTTCTAAACCAATGTGAAAAACGACGGCTCGTATTAGGGGAACATCATATATCCCTAGAAACTTGGCAAAACGAACCAAAACCGAAGAAGAAGAAACGAGCGAGTCGGAATAAGATAGTTGTATTCGTGTGGTGTAATATATGTAATATAGTGTGCTTATGCTTTATGATATATGTAAAAATTGCTTGTATTAATAAGTAATTTTTTTATGAATCTAACTCTTGTCTATTTTACAGTTTAAAAACACAAAATGGATAGACAACCCAATATTTTAAGAGATCTACCCGGAGACATGATTGATGAAATCTTGTCTAGAGTCGGTCAGAATTCCTCGGCACAACTATTTAAGGCGAATTCAGTTTGTAAGACATTCGAAGAACGTTCCAAGAATGTCTTGGTTTATAAGAGACTTTCGTTTGAAAGATGGGGGATATCACATTGGGAAACCCATAAGTTACGATGTATTTACTTTGACGCATATATTGTGGGGAACCCAAATGCTATTTTACGCAACGGGTTAAGAAATTATTTTGACTCAATGTATCCGAATATAGGACTTCATGATTTAGAAAAAGCGGCTAACATGCAACATAAAAAAGCATGCTGTGCTTACGGGTTAGTAATGTTCGCTTCTCACCAAAGTGAGAACAAGAACATCGGGCTACAACTATTAAACAAAATGTTCCCACAAGTAACGGAGTCGGTAATTGGGGTAAGAAATGAGGTTTTTAGATTGTTACGGGACTGTTGGACATTACGTAACCCTCGTCCCTTTGACGACGTTACAACACGTTGTCTTATCAACGGCCATAACGGTTATGTTCCACAAGACCAAGGATGGGAAGTAGTCCTAGTAAAACCAGAATGCATGACTTGTTTCTGGACGTATGAATTACGTGTCTTTATTGCCTTTGCTGAACGACTTGTGTACTAGCTAGAATTATCTTCACAACCATCTTGTATCAAATTTATTGTGTGCTATATTTCATGCTATATGTAAAATAAGCGGTATTGTAAGTTTGTAAAATATTGTGTAAAAGTTTGAACGCGAAATATTATTATAATCAGTTTTTCATATAGAATTGTAGTAGTTGAATTGTATATTAGCTACTAAGTATGAACTTAACGGGTAGGTACTACCCGACTTTAAACTTATAAAACGCTAATATGAAGAAAAAGCTTTTATAAATAAGTTCATATTATGCTACGAAATACTATTGACTACTCTTGATATTCTATATGATTAACTCGTTTCATTTGACTATTTTGAAGGAAATGGCACCGACTACTCGACACACCTTGAATATGAGTGAAGAGGAATTTCGTGCCTTTCTTGCTTCAAACATAGCCGCAGTACAGGTCGCGCTACATACCAACAATATAACCATGGATCTAGCAGTACAGGAAATTGTGTAGGATGCACCTACAAAGAATTCACTGCCTGCAAAACTTTGGAATTTGATGGAACCGAAGGACCGATCGGATTGAAACGGTGGACCGAGAAGGTCGAATCGGTGTTTGCCATAAGTAAGTGTACTGAAGAGGACAAAGTGAAGTACGCTACGCATACCTTCACAGGTTCTGCGTTAACATGGTGGAATACCTATCTAGAGCAAGTGGGACAAGATGATGCGTACGCACTACCGTGGTCAGCATTCAAGCACTTGATGAACGAGAAGTACCGTCCCAGAACCGAGGTCAATAAGCTCAAGACAGAACTTAGAGGGTTACGAACCCAAGGATTTGATATTACCACGTACGAAAGACGATTCACAGAATTGTGCCTATTGTGTCCGGGAGCATTCGAAGATGAGGAAGAGAAGATCGACGCGTTTGTGAAAGGATTACCGGAAAGAATTCAAGAAGATATAAGTTCACACGAGCCCGCCTCCATACAACAGGCATGAAGAATGGCTCACAAACTAGTGAACCAGATTGAAGAAAGAATTAAAGAACAGACTGCTGAAGAGGCCAATGTGAAGCAAGTCAAAAGAAAGTGGGAGGAAAACGGTGATAAGAATCACCAATACAACAACAACAGCAATTACAACAATAATCGCAACAACTATCCTAACAATCGCAACTACAACAAACGGCCCATCAACAACAACAACAACAACAACAACAACAACTACAACAATCATCTTAACAACAATAATAACCGTAACAACAACAACAACAACAACAACAACAACAACAACAATCAGAAGCAGCTATGCCAAAGGTGTGAAAAGTATCACTCGGGGTTCTGCACCAAATTTTGCAACAAGTGTAAAAGAAATGGTCATAGCGCAGCGAAGTGTGAGGTCTACGGACCAGGGGTTAACAGAACGAAAGGAACAAATGGTGTCGGAACGAGTAATGGCGGAGCAAGTAGTGTCGGAGCAAGTTATGCCAATGTAGTTTGTTATAAATGTGGAAAATTGGGCCACATTATTAGAAATTTCCCGAACCAGGAGAACACGAATGGACAAGGCCGCGGAAGAGTTTTAAATATTAATGCGGCAGAGGCACAGGAAGACCCGAAGCTTGTTACGGGTACGTTTCTTGTTGACAATAAATCTGCTTACGTTTTATTTGATTCGGGTGCGGATAGAAGCTATATGAGTAGAGATTTTTTTGCTAAATTAAGTTGTCCATTGACGCCGTTGGATAGTAAATTTTTACTCGAATTAGCAAACGGTAAATTAATTTTAGCAGATAATATATGCCGAAATCGAGAAATTAAACTGGGTAGCGAAATATTTAAGATTGATTTGATACCAGTAGAGTTAGGGAGTTTTGATGTAATAGTTGGCATGGACTGGCTGAAGAAGGTGAAAGCAGAGATCGTATGTTATAAAATGCAATTCGCATTGTACGAGAAGAAGGAGAACCCTTAATGGTGTACGGAGAAAAGGGCAACATGAAGCTACATCTTATTAGTAATTTGAAGGCACAAAAACTAATAAGAAAAGGTTGCTATGCTGTTCTAGCACACGTCAAGAAAGTACAAACTGAAGAAAAGAGCATCAATGATGTTCCCGTCGCAAAAGAATTTCCCGATGTATTTCTGAAAGAATTACCGGGACTACCTCCACATCGATCTGTTGAATTTCAAATAGATCTTGTACCAGGAGCTGCACCAATAGCTCGTGCTCCTTATAGACTCGCACCCAGCGAGATGAAAGAACTGCAAAGCCAACTGCAAGAACGTTTAGAGCATGGTTTCATTCGACCAAGCACATCACCGTGGGGAGCTCCTGTTTTGTTTGTCAAGAAGAAATATGGTACATTCAGGTTGTGTATCGACTACCGAGAGTTGAACAAACTTACCATCAAGAACCGCTACCCACTACCGAGAATCGACGACTTATTTGATCAACTACAAGGCTCGTCTGTTTATTCAAAGATTGACTTACGTTCCGGGTATCATCAAATACGGGTAAAAGAAGATGATATTCCAAAGACTGCTTTTAGGACGCGTTATGGTCATTACGAGTTTATGGTTATGCCGTTTGGATTGACTAACACACTAGCTGTGTTCATGGACCTTATGAACCGAGTGTGTGGACCATACCTTGACAAGTTTGTCATTGTTTTCATTGATGACATACTTATTTACTCAAAGAATGACCAAGAACACGGTGAACATTTGAGAAAGGTGTTAGAAGTATTGAGGAAGGAAGAATTGTACGCTAAATTTTCAAAGTGTGCATTTTGGTTGGAAGAAGTTCAATTCCTCGGTCACATAGTGAACAAAGAAGGTATTAAGGTGGATCCGGCAAAGATAGAAACTGTTGAAAAGTGGGAAACCCCGAAAATTCTGAAACACATACGCCAGTTTTTAGGACTAGCTGGTTACTACAGAAGGTTCATCCAAGACTTTTCCAGAATAGCAAAACCCTTGACTGCATTAACGCATAAAGGGAAGAAATTTGAATGGAAGGATGAACAAGAGAAAGCGTTTCAGTTATTGAAGAAAAAGCTAACTACAGCACCTATATTGTCATTGCCTGAAGGGAATGATGATTTTGTGATTTATTGTGACGCATAAAAGCAAGGTCTCGGTTGTGTATTAATGCAACGAACGAAGGTGATTGCTTATGCGTCTAGACAATTGAAGATTCACGAACAAAATTATACGACGCATGATTTGAAATTAGGTGCGGTTGTTTTTACATTAAAGACTTGGAGGCACTACTTATATGGGGTCAAAAGTATTATATATACCGACCACAAAAGTCTTCAACACATATTTAATCAGAAACAACTGAATATGAGGCAGCGTAGGTGGATTGAATTGTTGAATGATTACGACTTTGAGATTCGTTACCACCCGGGGAAGGCAAATGTGGTAGCCGACGCCTTAAGCAGGAAGGACAGAGAACCCATTCGAGTAAAATCTATGAATATAATGATTTACAATAACCTTACTACTCAAATAAAGGAGGCGCAACAAGGAGTTTTAAAAGAGGGAAATTTAAAGGATGAAATACCCAAAGGATCGGAGAAGCATCTTAATATTCGGGAAGACGGAACCCGGTATAGGGCTGAAAGAATTTGGGTACCAAAATTTGGAGATATGAGAGAAATGGTACTTAGAGAAGCTCATAAAACCAGATACTCAATACATCCTGGAACGGGGAAGATGTACAAGGATCTCAAGAAACATTTTTGGTGGCCAGGTATGAAAGCCGATATTGTTAAATATGTAGGAGAATGTTTAATGTGTTCTAAGGTTAAAGCTGAACATCAGAAACCATCAGGTCTACTACAACAACCTGAAATCCCAGAATGGAAATGGGAAAACATTACCATGGATTTCATTACTAAATTGCCAAGGACTGCAAGTGGTTATGATATTATTTGGGTAATAGTTGATCGTCTCACCAAGTCAGCACACTTCCTACCAATAAGAGAAGATGACAAGATGGAGAAGTTAGAACGACTGTATTTGAAGAAAGTCGTCTCCAGACATGGAATACCAATCTCTATTATCTCTGATAGGGATGGCAGATTTATTTCAAGATTCTGGCAGACATTACAGCAAGCATTAGGAACTCGTCTAGACATGAGTACTGCCTATCATCCACAAACTGATGGGCAGAGCGAAAGGACGATACAAACGCTTGAAGACATGCTACGAGCATGTGTTATTGATTTCAGAAACAGTTGGGATCGACATCTACCGTTAGCAGAATTTTCCTACAACAACAGCTACCATTCAAGCATTGAGATGGCGCCGTTTGAAGCACTTTATGGTAGAAAGTGCAGGTCTCTGATTTGTTGGAGTGAAGTGGGGGATAGACAGATTACGGGTCCGGAGATAATACAAGAAACTACCGAGAAGATCATCCAAATTCAACAACGGTTGAAAATCGCCCAAAGTCGACAAAAGAGCTACGCTGACATTAAAAGAAAAGATATAGAGTTTGAAATTGGAGAGATGGTCATGCTTAAAGTTGCACCTTGGAAAGGTGTTGTTCGATTTGGTAAACGAGGGAAATTAAATCCAAGGTATATCGGACCATTCAAGATTATTGATCGTGTCGGACCAGTAGCTTACTGACTTGAGTTACCTCAACAACTCGCGGCTGTACATAACACTTTCCACGTCTCGAATTTGAAGAAATGTTTTGCTAAAGAAGATCTCACTATTCCGTTAGATGAAATCCAAATCAACGAAAAACTTCAATTCATCGAAGAACCCGTCGAAATAATGGATCGTGAGGTTAAAAGACTTAAGCAAAAAAAGATACCAATTGTTAAGGTTCAATGGAATGCTCGTAGAGGACTCGAGTTCACCTGGGAATGAGAAGATCAGATGACGAAGAAATACCCGCATTTATTTCCAGAAGATACGTCAACACCTCCAACTGCTTAAAATTTCGGGACGAAATTTATTTAACGGGTAGGTACTGTAGTGACCCGAACTTTTCCATGTTTATATATATATATTAAATGAAATTATTATTTACATGATTAAGTGTTTCTAACATGTTAAGCAATCAAACTTGTTAAAGACTTGATTAATTGAAATAGGTTTCATATAGACAATTGACCACCCAAGTTGACCGGTGATTCACGAACGTTAAAACTTGTAAAAACTATAAGATGACATATATATGGTTATATATATAGTTAACATGATTTTATTATAAGTATGTATCTCATTAGGTATTTTAACAATGAGTTATATACATAAAAATGAGACTATTAATTTAAGAAACTCGAAAACGATATATATAACGATTATCGTTATAACAACGTCTTACTAGGTACATATGAATCATATTAAGATATTGATACGCTTGGTTAATTATGTTAAATGATAAGTAAATATATTATTAATTGTATTAACAATGAAATACATATGTAAAAATAAGACTACTAACTTAATGATTTCGAAACGAGACATATATGTAACGATTATCGTTGTAACGACATATTAACTGTATATACATCATACTAAGATATATTATATATCATAATATCATGATAATATAACAATTTAACATCTCATTTGTTATAATAAACAATGGGTTAACAACATTCAACAAGATCGTTAACCTAAAGGTTTCAAAACAACATTTACATGTAACGACTAACGATGACTTAACGACTCGGTTAAAATGTATATACATGTAGTGTTTTAATATGTATTCATACACTTTTGAAAGACTTCAAGACATTTATCAAAATACTTCTACTTAACAAAAATGCTTACAATTACATCCTCGTTCAGTTTCATCAACAATTCTACTCGTATGCACCCGTATTCGTACTCGTACAATGCACAGCTTTTAGATGTATGTACTATTGGTATATACACTCCAATGATCAGCTCTTAGCAGCCCATGTGAGTCACCTAACACATGTGGGAACCATTATTTGGCAACTAGCAAGAAATATCTCATAAAATTACAAAAATATGAGTAATCATTCATGACTTATTTACATGAAAACAAAATTACATATCCTTTATATCTAATCCATACACCAACGACCAAAAACACCTACAAACACTTTCATTCTTCAATTTTATTCATCTAATTGATCTCTCTCAAGTTCTATCTTCAAGTTCTAAGTGTTCTTCATAAATTTCAAAAGTTCTAGTTTCATAAAATCAAGAATACTTCCAAGATTGCAAGTTTACTTCCAAGTTTTCTAAATCCATTCCAAGTAATCATCCAAGATCAAGAAACCTTTGTTACTTACAGTAGGTTATCTTTCTAATACAAGGTAATAATCATATTCAAACTTTAATTCAATTTCTATAACTATAACAATCTTATTTCGAGTGGAAATCTTACTTGAAATTGTTTTCGTGTCATGATTCTGCTTCAAGAACTTTCAAGCCATCCAAGGATCCTTTGAAGCTAGATCTATTTTTCTCATTTCCAGTAGGTTTATCGAAGTAACTTGAGGTAGTAATGATGTTCATAACATCATTCGATTCATACATATAAAGCTATCTTATTCGAAGGTTTAAACTTGTAATCACTAGAACATAGTTTAGTTAATTCTAAACTTGTTCGCAAATAAAAGTTAATCCTTCTAACTTGACTTTTAAAATCAACTAAACACATGTTCTATATATATATATGATATGCTAACTTAATGATTTAAAACCTGGAAACACGAAAAATACCGTAAAACTAGATTTACGCCGTCGTAGTAACACCGCGGGCTGTTTTGGGTTAGTTAATTAAAAACTATGATAAACTTTGATTTAAAAGTTGTTATTCTGGGAAAATGATTTTTATTATGAACATGAAACTATATCTAAAAATTATGGTTAAACTCAAAGTGGAAGTATGTTTTCTAAAATGGTCATCTAGACGTCGTTCTTTCGACGGAAATGACTACCTCTTTCAAAAATGACTTGTAACTTGCATTTCCGACTATAAACCTATACCTTTTCTGTTTAGTTTCATAAATTCAAGTTCAATACGAAATCGTGGCTGCTTAAATCACTCAAAACGGATTAGAAACGAATAAATGGCGAGCAAAACAAAATTGGTAAAAACTACTCATTTTAGCTACGTGAAAATTGGTAACAAATCTATTTCAACCATAACTTAATCAACTTGTATTGTATATTATGTAATCTTGAGATACCATAGACACGTATACAATGTTTCGACCTATCATGTCGACACATCTATATATATTTCGGAACAACCATAGACACTCTATATGTGAATGTTGGAGTTAGATATACAGGGTTGAGGTTGATTCCAAAATATATATAGTTTGAGTTGTGATCAATACTGAGATACGTATACACTGGGTTGTGGATTGATTCAAGATAATATTTATCGATTTATTTCTGTACATCTAACTGTGGACAACTAGTTGTAGGTTACTAACGAGGACAGCTGACTTAATAAACTTAAAACATCAAAATGTATTAAAAGTATTGTAAATATATTTTGAACATACTTTGATATATATGTATATATTGTTATAGGTTCGTGAATCAACCAGTGCCCAAGTCTTACTTCCCGACGAAGTAAAAATCTGTGAAAGTGAGTTATAGTCCCACTTTTAAAATCTAATATTTTTGGGATGAGAATACATGCAGGTTTTATAAATGATTTACAAAATAGACACAAGTACGTGAAACTACATTCTATGGTTGAATTATCGAAATCGAATATGCCCCTTTTTATTAAGTCTGGTAATCTAAGAATTAGGGAACAGACACCCTAATTGACGCGAATCCTAAAGATAGATCTATTGGGCCTAACAAACCCCATCCAAAGTACCGGATGCTTTAGTACTTCGAAATTTATATCATATCCGAAGGGTGTCCCAGAATGATGGGGATATTCTTATATATATGCATCTTGTTAATGTCGGTTACCAGGTGTTCACCATATGAATGATTTTTATCTCTATGTATGGGATGTGTATTGAAATATGAAATCTTGTGGTCTATTGTTACGATTTGATATATATAGGTTAAACCTATAACTCACCAACATTTTTGTTGACGTTTAAAGCATGTTTATTCTCAGGTGAATACTAAGAGCTTCCGCTGTTGCATACTAAAATAAGGACAAGATTTGGAGTCCATGTTTGTATAATATTGTGTAAAAACTGCATTCAAGAAACTGATTTCGATGTAACATATTTGTATTGTAAACCATTACGTAATGGTCGTGTGTAAACAGGATATTTAGATTATCATTATTTGATAATCTACGTAAAGCTTTTTAAACATTTATTTATGAAATAAAGGTTATGGTTTGTTTTAAAAATGAATGCAGTCTTTGAAAAACGTCTCATATAGAGGTCAAAACCTCGCAACGAAATCAATTAATATGAAACGTTTTTAATCAATAAGAACGGGACATTTCAGTCACAATGGTTATCTTCCACATAACCAAGGATGGGAAATAATATTAGTACAACCAGAATGCATGACTTGTTTCTGGACCTATGAATTACGTATCTTTATTGCCTTCGCGGAACGACTTACGTTAAACTAGAAGTATCTTCGCAATTGCCTTGTATCAAAGTTATTGTGTGCTATACTTCATGCTATATGTAAAATAGCGGTATTGTAAATTTGTAAAAATATTGTATAAAAGTTTGAACGTGAAATATTATTGTATTTAGTTTTTCATATAGAATCGTAGTAGTTGAATTGTATAGTAGCTACTAAGTATGAACTTAACGGGTAGGTACTACCAGAATTAAAAATATAAAATGCTAATATGAAGAAAAAACTTTTATAAATAAGTTCATATTATGCTACGAAATACTACTGACTACTCTTGAATTCTATATGATTAACTCAATTCTTTTGGCTATTTTTGAAGGAAATGACACCGACGACTCGTCAGAACTTGAACATGAGTGAGGAAGACTTCCGTGTTTTCCTTGCTGCGAACATAGCCACAGTACAGGCCGCAATGCAAAATAACAACAATAACTCTGGTTCTAGCAGTGAAACTAATTCCACAAGAAATCATGTAGGATGCTCCTACAAAGAATTCACTGCCTGTAAACCTTTGGAATTCGATGGAACCAAGGGTCCAATCGGATTAAAACGGTGGACCGAAAAGGTTGATTCGGTGTTTACCATAATTAAGTGCACAGAAGAAGATAAAGTAAAGTACGCTACGCATACCTTCATAGGTACTGCGTTAACATGGTGGAACACCTATCTCGAGCAAGTGGGACAAGATGCTGCTTATGCACTACCATGGTCAGCATTCAAGCACTTGATGAACGAGCGGTACCGTCCCAGAAACGAGGTCAATAAGCTCAAGGTAGAGCTTAGAGGATTATAAATGCAAGGTTTCGACATTACCATATACGAACAAAGATTCACAGAGTTGTGTTTATTGTGTCCAAGAGCGTTCAAAGATGAAGAAGAGAAAATTGACGCGTTTGTGAAAGGGTTACCAGAAAGGATTCAAGAAGATGTGAGCTCACACGAGCCCGCCTCCATACAAAAGGTGAGTCGAATGGCTCATAAACTCATAAATCAGATTGAGGAAAGAATTAAAGAGCAGGCGGCCGAAGAAGCTAACACAAAACAAGGCAAGAGAAAGTGGGAAGAAACCAGTGACAAGGGTCACAATTTTAACAATCAACACAACAATCACAACTTCAATCGCACCAAATTTCGCAACAACAACCGCAACATCAACCATCCCAACAACAATAACCATTACAACCACCGTCCCAACAATAATAACAATCGCAACAACAACCATTTCAATAACAACAAGAGGCAGAAACTATGCCAGAGGTGTGAAGGATACCATCCGACTGGGCTCTGTACGGTAGTGTGTACTAAGTGTAAAAGAAAGGGCCATGGTGCGACAAAGTGCGAAATCTATGAATCAATGACTAAGGGAACAAATAATGTCGGAACAAGTTATGCCGACATTACTTGTTTCGGATGCGAGAAGAAGGGCCATTATAAAAATATGTGTCCAAATCAGGGGGATAATAATGGGCAACTCCAAGGAAGAGTCTTCAACATTAATGTGGCTGAAGCGCAGGAAGACCCGGAGCTTGTTACGAGTACGTTTCTTATTGACAATAAATCTGCTTATGTTTTATTTGATTCGGGTGCGGATAGAAGCTATATGAGTAGAGATTTTTGTGCTAAATTAAGTTGTCCATTGACGCCTTTGGATAACAAGTTTTTATTCGAATTAGCATACGGTAAATTAATTTCAGCAGATAAAATATGTCAGAATGGAGAAATTAAACTGGTTAGCGAAACGTTTAAGATTGATTTGATACCAGTAGAGTTAGGGAGTTTTGATGTGATAATTGGCATGAACTGGTTGAAAAAGGAGAGAGCAGAGATCATATGTTACAAAAATGCAATTCGCATTGTACGAGAAGAAGGAAAACCCTTAATGGTGTACTGAGAAAAGAGCAACGCGAAGCTAAATCTTATTAGTAATTTGAAGGCACACAATCTAATAAGAAAAGGTTGCTATGCTGTGCTAGGACATGTCAAGAAAGTCAAACCCGAAGAAAAGAATATCAAAGATGTTCCCGTCGCAAAAGAATTTCCCGATGTATTTCCGAAAGAATTACCGGGACTACCTCCACATCGATCCGATGAATTTCAGATAGACCTTTTCTAATAACCCGTCCTAATCCATCTGGACGAATACATTACAATTGATTACATCGCGAGGTACTTGACCTCTATATGATACATTTTACAAATATTGCATTCGTTTTTAAAAGACAAACTTTCATTACATCGACAGTTGACGGCATGCACACCATTTCATAATATATCCAACTATAATTGACTTAGTAATAATCTTGATGAACTCAATGACTCGAATGCAAGTCTTTTGAAATATGTCATGAATGACTCCAAGAAATATCCTTAAAATGAGATAATGCACAGTGGAAGATTTCTTTCATACCTGAGAATAAACATGCTTTCAAGTGTCAACCAAAAGGTTGGTGAGTTCATAGGTTTATCATAAAACAATAAAATTCATCATTTTAATAGACCACAAGATTTAAATCCTGCATGGTACAAATGGGCCCGAATCCTATACCCACCTGTAATGTACATGCGATATCTCTTAAATACAGTACACCTTTCTCGTGTACGAAATCATCTTTCATAAATCTTAGTAACCGTACACATATCTTGTGCACAAAAATAACATACACATAACCTGTGTATAAAATCATTCTCTCGATACATAACATTCACTTTTCATTGTTTTCATAGCTAGGCTTGGTAACCGACCTTAACATATAATGCGCATAATAATATCCCCAAAACAGAACATCTCGTCTGTATAATAATAATATAAACTTCGAAGTACTAAACACCACGCCCACTAGCCCTTCCGTCTAGTGAACATTCTGGGTGGGGGTGTTAAACCCGGTAGCTACCTTTAGGATTCACTTCAATTAGGCGTGCACTAATTCTCAAAATTAGTGATGTTCCCTAATTCTTAGGTTACCAAGCAATAATAATCAGGGGAAAAATATTCGTATCAATTGTGGCAATTATCACGTCCACATAATTCAACGGTTGCAATTATCACGTCCACATAATTCATTAGAGGAATGTTTTGCTCGTGTCTATCTCGTCAAACATTTATAAAAGCATTTCATGTATTCGCAGTTCAAAATGTATTTAAAAAACATTTAATAAAGTAGTTGTAAAAGTAGCGCATGTATTCTCAGTCCCAAAAATGTAAAGAGTAAAAAGGAATCAAATGAACTCACAATACTGTATTTTGTAGTAAAAATACATATGACGATATTGAACAATGCAGGGTTGGCCTTGAATTCACGAACCTATTATTCAATCATGTATATTAATACTTGTAATGGTAATTCGAACAAATATATATAAATTTATTAGTTGTATACTTTTTATATTAATAATATATATGTTTCATATATTCATGTTGTTATATAAAATATAAATTTTCGTTATGTTATATGTATTAAATATATTTTTAACACACATATATATATCATTTGTATGTTAATAATAGTATTTATAATAAAACCAAAAATAATATTAGCAGTGGTAAAAATGATAGTAATTATAATTATAATACTTAATATTACTAATGAGATAATAATATTAATAATTCTATTCTATTAATGATAATAATAATGATATTAATAATTATATTTGTAAAATATTAGTTTTTCTGTTAACAATAGTTATGTTATCGATTTGTTTTGTAATTTACATAATAATAATACTCGTGGTAATACAAATAATAATACTTATGTTAATATTAACAATTATATTATTTATAAAAAGATACTAATACTAATATTTACGAAAATAATAATACTAATAATGAAAATAATAATAATAATAATAATAATAATAATAAATTACTACCTTAAGAGTATAAGCTTCAAAAATAAATAAAAATGTCTCTGCCAGGACTCGAACCCGCAACCTCTCGTTAACACAACACATACACAACCATCTCTTTTATTCTGTTTTTCTTTCTAATTTTCATTCGCAGCTTAAATTATTTAACCCATTAACTGTTTTCCCTATTTCTTCTCCTTTTCTAAAAAAATGACGTAGCCAGGGATCGAACCCGTGACCTCTCGATTAAACCAAACATCCCTAACCAATGCACTGCTTCATACTTTTCTGTTTTATTTAGCTTCTAAAATTGTTTTAATCCCGTTTCCTGTTTCCTAATCATCCTCATCATTTACACCATGATAAACATTATTTTTATGATTTTCACAGGTTCAATATCCATAACATGTATCCATTTTTCCTAATCACCAACTATCGTCACCAGTCTCGTTATCAACTAATTACGTTCATCATCACCGCTATTAATTTCCGGCTACCATCTTAATTTATCTATATCATCGTTAATGTACAGTTTTTCGATCCACTGAACACAGCGGCCCAACTACAAGAATTTTTGCAACTCAAACCAATAGCCCAACTCATCTTAATTGAAAATCACACGTTCTAAAGGCCCAATACATAAATATTGGAATTCAGTGTGGGCATAAATGGAAAACAGAAATCGTGCAGCCTCACGTTTCTTTATTTATTTATTTTATTTTTTTCTTAAACGTCCCACTAGCAAAGAATAATAGTTGTCGGTAATTATCAAGTGGGTGGGTTTGGTATTTGTCTACCATAATTGTAAAGAAAAAAGGGATGTGTAATATTCAACATTATTTAATACGTTTATCATAAACATGTTTACAGCTTTAAAGTCCTCTGCATCATTTAACATCACTATCGCCACTTACCATCAATTTTTGTATCATGCAGCATGTCATCTTCACCTCCCATCATTATTGTTGTTTTAGCTGAAAAAGAGAAAGAAACAGCAATAGGTATACAGCAGCTGCAATAGCGAGGTTGTAGCAGTGACAATAGTATAGCAGTAGTTCTTATGTTTACAAATAAACTGTTTAATCTATCTGTGGTAGTGGTTAATGGCAACGGTGGAGATGGTTTATGATAATGGCGTATGATGTACTTGAACAGAAGAAGAAACGTAATGATAAGTAGTAGTATTCGTGACTAATGGTGGTGATAATATGGTGGTGATTTTGGTGGTGATAGTCTTCGGTGGTTAGTGCAAACGAAAACAGAAAAATTCAATATGGTTAGATGTGTTTGATTGTTAAACTTAAACATGTAAGGGTGGTGTAAGTGGTGTCAGTTTGGTCGTGATTTGAACACAACAGAAAAAAATATTGTGGTGTTAGTGAAGACGGTTGTTATGGTGGATGGCAGTGGCGGTGAGCTGTGGTGGTGTTTTGATCATGATGATAAGTGATGGTGGTGTGTGGGTTTGTTTTCATTTAATTTTCTGTTTAATGAGTTGTGGAGCTGATGTCGTAGGGGGTGTATACGAAATAGTAGTATTTTTGCTAGGAAATACTATTAAATACGATACATTTTTTTCACAAGATATTTATTTATTTAGAGAACGGATATACTTAAACCTTGCTACAACACTTATAGGCAGTGTACCTAATCGTACAGTAGTGTAGTTTTTAGTAAGTCCGGTTCGTTCCACAGGGAATCTTTTTTTTAAACAAAGCTCAACACTATATAAAAATACAAATATATATATAAGTAATATTATTATTATAAAGGGGGTTTTTTTTACCGTTTAATGACCGGTTTGTCGATTTTAAAACTTTAGTCGCAGTTAAAACCAAATGTAAAATATTAAAAATAAATACAAGACTTAAATTAAAGCGTAAAGTAAATAACGATAATGAAATTGCGAATAATAAAAGTGCGATAAAGTAAACTTGCGATAATTAAAGAGTACGATAATTAAAAGTGCAATTAAATAAAATAACAATAAAAATGCGATAATTAGAAGTGCAATTAAATATAAAATAAAGGAAATTAAATATGAAATAAAAGAATTATGCTTATTTAAACTTCCGTAATCATGATGTTTGACGCGTTGATTTTAGTTTTATGCCCATGGGTTAATTGTCCTTTGTCCTGGATTATTTAATATGTCCGTCTGGTTTTTGTCCATAACAGTCCATCAGTCATAAATATAAAGTGCGAGTGTCCTCGTCAAATTATCCTTATACCCGAAGTTAAATATTCCAACTATTTGGGGATTTAAACTGTAACAAGATTTTAATACTTTGTTTAATAATTACACCAGGATGTCGACTGAGTGTAACCCAAGGTTTTAATATTTTGTTATCAATTATACCAAGTGTCCTTTGTACATAATTTCACCCCTGTTTTAATTATTCTAGTGGCTATTAATCCATTCCCGTGTCCGGTTAAATGAACGATTATTCGTACATATAAATACCCCGCCCATCGTATCCTATTGAGTGTATATGGTAATTTATAGGGACGCCCAATTGTAAATCATTATATTAACATTAACAAACTATCATTTAGTTAAACAAATATAAAGCCCATTAATAGCCCATAGTCTAATTTCCACAAGTGTCGTTCTTTTGTCCAAACCCCAATTATGGTACAAAGCCCAATTACCCAATTTTAGTAATTAGCCCAACATCATGATTACTTCGTTTTAAATAAGCATAATAATAACTTAGCTACGAGACATTAATGTAAAAAGGTTGAACATAACTTACAATGATTAAAAATAGCGTAGCGTTACACGGACAGAATTTCGACTTACACCCTTACAATATTCGCTAACATACCCTTATTATTAGAATTATAATTAAAATTAAAATTAAAATATAAATTATAAATATAAATATATCGTATGAATGAGGAGAAAAAAGATGATGAAAATGATCAGATTTCGGTTTGCTTTATAGGGAGTTTCAAAACTAGGGGCTCCGCGACTCGCGGCCATTTTGGCCTTCAAACTCCGCGAGTCGCGGAGAATGAAATTACAGCTCAGTCCCTTTGGAGTCTTTCTTGCCGACGGTTTTTATTATTTATTATAATATATAAATAATTATAAGAATTATTTAAATATTATATTATATTTATGTGCATAGTTGACTTGTAATTTTTAGTCCGTTGCGTCGAGCGTTGAGAGTTGACTCTGGTCCCGGTTCCGGATTTTCAAACGTCCTTGCGTACAATTTAATATCTTGTACTTTGCGTTTTGAATCTTGTACTCTTGTAATTTCGAGACGTTTCTTATCAATAATTGGAACCTCTTTGATTGTCTTTTGTACTTTTGAGCTTTTTGGTCGTTTGCGTCTTCAATTCGTCGAATCTGTCTTTTGTCTTCACCTTTTATTATTTAAACGAATATCACTTGTAAATAGAACAATTGCAACTAAAAGCTTGTCTTTCTTGAGGAATAATGCTATGAAATATATGTTCGTTTTTAGCATTATCAAATATTCCCACACTTGAGCGTTGCTTGTCCTCAAGCAATATCGTCTTGAAATACTAGAATCACTTCTTTATTCTTCACACTTTGTACATCAGTGATTTTCTATACGACGGTATAAACAATGGTAGTAACGATATGGTTTACAGTCCCACATGACTATAAAAATTTAGATCCATTAAGGAAATTGGATCTTTATGAAAACATTTGATCTTTTGAAAATTAAATCTAGTTTTTACCCTAGATAAGTTTTCCGGGATAACCCTTTACAGGTGTTTGCAAAATATTTTTGTGGGTTTGGTGGGTTTCAGATTTGAAAATTTTAGCTCAAAACTTATGGTTTTGTGTCACCCACTTGCTAACCTTGTATTTGGAAAGCAACACGTCCAGTTTACTTGTCCCGTATATTACCTTTCGATAAACTACCGTCCGGTTGTAAAGGAAAGCGTTGAACAAGCAACTGTTAAGGCAATGTCCCCTGACATGCTTTTAATTATGGTTTATAACGTGTCGGACGCAATTACTATCCTTGGTAGGAGCAATAGTAAAGCTCACCCTTATAATTTTTTGGTATGGCACAAGGTCCTGTCTTTGACCACTATGCAACCACCGTTCTTACGGTTGACACCCGATTTAGTTCAGGTGACCTAATGAATTCCAGGTGAATTCCTAGGATTTTACGTTCAATGGTAATGAACGCATTAAAAATAGGGTTTTCAGAAAACAAATCGGTTTGTAATTTTGATCAAAATATTTTCTCGTTCAAGCTCGAGTTTAGATATCATTGAATTCCATGAGTTTGAATTCTCAATCTTTAAGGTCAATCTCTAGGATTGAGTAATATCAGTCTTAAAAGCTGATTTTTAATCTTTAAGGAGATTATCCTTTCTGGGGATCTGATTCATTAGTCTTATCCAGCTAATTTGCATGGTGCCCCCCCCATTGTACAAGATAAATCCTTCTCATGGTTAGGATAAATCTGGCCACTTGGCGACCCTGTTTAATGCTGAGGTCCGTGGATTTCCTGCTGATTTTAGTGATGACTTTTCTAGATTTTTCGTCAACCTACAGCTGGTCTGGACGACAACTTCATGACCTAAATCAAGAAGCGCGTGTCTTTTTCGGAAGACTTTACTTCCTTTTAATGATGGAATTGATTCATCGTGTAGATCCATCTCTTCTTTTCTTTCATCGGGTAAAACAGTTTAGTTTAGTCCAAAGCAAAAGTATTTTCAGTTATTTGTTACAGATATATATATGACATATGTTTAAGATAACTTGGTAAATTTTCCCACACTTGGCTTTTATTTTCCTTTTTATCGTCCTCTATTCCATTTTAAATGAATTTTAACATTTTGGTTTGTTTCTCAATTTATGTCCTTTTTGAGGTAACAATAATTTCGGTGTTAAAACCTAGTTTTATCGTTCATAAATATGTATAAACATGATTTTTAGTTCATTTAATTGAAAATTTTGAAAAATTTTACTAGAATTGGGTAGTCAGTATATAAGACCAGGGCTGTTCTTTATTATCAGAGAGCACTAGATTCTAATACAACTACTGCTTTACTAGTATTTTTAATGGTAACCAAGTGTATAAAGTAAAAATTTTTAAAATCCGAAAGAATTTAACCCCTTCCCACACTTAAGATCTTGCAATGCCCTCATTTGCAAGAAATCAGTAACAATTTAAATTATTGAGGGTGATTTGTGTGAAAATGATTAAATTTTACCAAAGTTTCCAAATATATTGGCGTTTGTTTGCTGAATGATAAATGGTGCACATCATTTGTTCATTCCGTCTTGTTGTTATTTCACATATATTTTACATCTTGTCGTCAAAATTAGTTGCTTTTGCTGAACTTAATGCCAGTCTTTGAAAATGCGTTGTTTTACCCTGTTGTGTACATAAGATAAACTGCAAACATATATACATATTTTTGAAGTTTGGTATATTACCCCACATTCAAAAATTATTAAAATCTAAGAATAAAAGTTAGATAATTATAAAAATGATTACAATATTAACAAAAGTATTAAACGTATCAATAATTACAAATTACAAAAAAAATAAAACTAAGTATACTAGGGATGATACTGGTACCAATAGGGGTTCTAGGCATAACCATAGGTGCTATAGAATGCTTCGGCAGGGTCATACGTAGGATACGGTGGCTGCATCTCTATAGACCAGGAAGGGAAGATGGGTTTCGGTGTAGGAATATAGTTTCTACCTATATGTTGGCAATGAGCTATGATTTGGTTCTGATGAACTTGCCAATCTTCAAATGCTCTCTGTCTAGCATTTTCGTATTCCTGAGAAGCTATAAACCTTTGCATTTCTTGCATCTCATTCCCCCCTCCTACATTACCTTGCTGTTGGTTTCTCTCCACCTGTGGATGTCTACCATGGTATTGTACTGCGACGTTATTTCGCCTTTTCAAAACTTTCGCACCATGGTATACATTTAAACCTATAGTATCGAGGGGTTCCGGTTCTTCTACTAATAATCCCCCCCGACTTATATCCACACCGAGATATTCACCAATCAAAGTAATAAAAATACCACCTCCTATTATGCTATGCGGTCTCATCCCCCGAACCATAGCTGATAAATAATAACCCACACAATATGGTATACTTACAGCGCTTTGTGGGTCTTGAATACACATATGGTAAAACAAATCCTGTTCATTTACTTTTTCCTTGTTTTTTACCCCTTTGTGTAATCGAATTAGCTAAAAACCTATGAATCACTCTTAATTCGGCTCTATCTATATCCAAATAAGAGTAATTTCCCCCTTTGAAACGGTGATGGCTTGTCATTTGACTCCACACACCGTGTGTATCAAAATTTTCATCTATCTTTCTACTGTTTAGTATCAACCCTGTACAATCGGCAGATGCTAACTCCTCAGGCGTATATATACGTAAAGCCTGAGCCATATCCAGTAAAGACATGTGGCGCATCGAACCGCCTAACAAAAATCTAATAAAAGAACGATCGGTTAAACTAGCTACCCGATCATTCAATTCTATACTACATAACAATTCTTCACACCATACTTTATATACAGGTCTACGCATGGTGAATAAACGTACCCAGTCATTAAAAGAAGAATTACCATACCTCTGTACAAGTAATTCCCTAATTGGCCCGGCCAATTCTACAGCTTCTAAGGGTCCCCATTCTATGACCCTCGGTACCTCAACAACCTTAGAATGAAGAGTATGCAAACCCCTTTGATATTTTGGATAATCTATCCAAAGTCTGTCAAATCTCAGGTTCGGGTGCAATTCTTCCAAGTGCATATCAGAAAAGGTCATGACTGGATGAGGTATATCCTGCTTGTAGTAGTTATCCACCTCCTGTTGTTCCACATTCTCAGCAGGAGCATTGCGGGCTTGGGATGAAGATTCACCCCTTTCAGTCTGCAAAACACATCAAACACAATTTTTGTGCATCCAAATATGCATTAGTGTCAGCAAAATCATCAATCAAAATAATTACAATGACATGATCAATTTATATCAAACTTAAGCTCATTTTCACATTTTTATCAAATCTACACTTTTTCAAATAAGCATATACGAAAATGTTCGCCAAGTTCATAAGCATTCAACTCAAATAACATGTCAAAATAATCGTTACTAGTAATTAAACAAGTTTCAAATGGCATTGTCTTTCAAAAATCAAGTTCATGAATTTTAGACTTGAAAAAGTCCACTTTAATTCTCAAAATCATGTTTAGGCTCAAAGTTTGGATCATTTAACTACCTAGACATGTTACACTACTCAATTTAGCAACAATTCATGACAAAAATCGGCCATAACCTGTTTATATCAAAAAGCCCCAAATTTGCTCAAGAACACAAACCCTAGATTACTCAAAATTTGAAGTTTAAGGCTTCTAATCATGTTAAACAGCATCAATCTAGGTTATACAAGCATAATACATAAACAATTTAAGCCTAATTACACTAAAAAGCATCAAAATCAAATTGGGAAAAAATTGCTCAAGAACACTAAATTTCGGATTAAATGGTGTTTAGGTGTAGAAATTTACCGTTTTTCTTGAGTAATTCCTAGATAACATCCTTCTCAACATGATTTTAGCAAAAGATTTGATGACTAACGGTTAAAAATTGTGATTTTGGGGTGTATTTTTCGGGTATTTCGAGCAGGTTTTCGCAGTTTTTTTTTTTTTTCTGTGTTGGGACTGATCAGTTCGGGTGTTTATATTTTTTTCTGATTTTTCGACCCCTCCGCGAGTCGCGGAGATTAAAGCTCCAAACTCCGCGAGTCGCGGAGTTTGGTATTTTTTTTTTTTTTATAATCTTTAACTTATTAAAACAATTAAGTAATTAATTTTAAAATTTTGTTTCCCTTGTTATTTAGGACGAGGTCGTTTCGGATCGATGTCCTAGTCCGTCCCTCGACAAAATTTTAAAATTTGTCTTTTTGTAGCGATTGTTTTAAAAGCTAAGATTTTTGGGTTTTTTCAATGTTTTTGGCATACTTTAATTCAATAAGATTAAAAATAATGATAATAAAAGTTCTCGTCCCTCCCTCGGGTAAAGCAATTTCGGTTCAAAGACCTAGTCTTCAACTTACGACGAATTTTAAAAATCATATTTTTAACTTAATGAGATAAAGTAAATTTTTGTTTTTAAATTCACACAACTTAAATATAAAATTCAAAATTAATATTAAAAATTCACACCAAACTTAAAATTTGAAATGCATAAAATTAAAAATTCATATTTTTTAAAAAAAAAATAAAAATTCACCCCAAACTTAATTTAAAAATTTATAAATTCATACCAAACTTATATTAATTTTTTCAAATATTTACAATTTTAAATATATATATATTTTTTTTTACAAAGTTTACAATATTAATTTAAGATTTAAATATTAATTTTAAAAACATGGTAAAAATAAAATTAAAAATCTTTTTGTCTTTTTATCCCACTTTAATCAATCAAATATTATCAAAAATATGCGCCCCTCTTTTCGGTAAAGTAATTTCGATTCCAAGACCTAATTTAACTCATGACGAATTTTTGAAATATTTTGGGTTGATTGTTTAAAGATATTTATACCTTAAGAATAAACGTTAAATTTCGCAGTGATGTAATAAATTTTTGAATGATATCAATAATTTCGGTCGCCAAACCTAATTTTATTCAATACCAATTTAATACTTTTTAGCGAACAAATTAGCGTTTATTATCAAAAAGGTTAAAAATAAAAATAAAAATAAAAACTGTACAGACATACCTGTGAAATAGATTTCTTAGTTATATGATCTATCCCATTCATAAGATAGTCGGTTTAATTGGTTTTTCATAGCTACATAGGCGTAACCTCGAGCATTCAGTGTCTTTTCTTCTAAACATATGAACGGTCCGTCTCTGCATAAAGTAACAAATTCGGTATTTGAATAGGTTTGATTATTTGAACATTTACCTCCATGTGACCATTTTCCGCATTTGTGACATCTTTCTAGGTGTCGTGCTCTTCTTTTCGCTGCGGATTTTGATTTTCCTTTACCAAATTGTAACTTATTATCTTCGCATCTGGATTCTTTTCTAACTCCGTCCATTATTTCTCTGATTACTGATACTATTTCACTTGGTAGTATGTCATTATTTCTTTTAGTGATCAAAGCGTGTAGCATTAGACCATGGTTTAGTTCACAGGCAGTCTTCATTTTGTAAAAACCTAAAAAAAATAAAAATTCAGAATGGGGGGAGAAGACTAGTTCTTTAGGGTCTGCTAGGGAAAGACCATTCGGGTTCCATTTTCGAGAACTACACGAAAACAGACAATCTAACTCTAACAGAAATACATATTATCCTTTAAAGACTTGATTCTCCCCACACTTAGTTAGCTGTGGTGTCGAAATTGTGATTAACTTCATTGTCGACTTCCATTGGACCATGTATATAATGTTTAACTCTGTGACCATTAACTTTAAATTCAATCCCATTTGAATTTATTAATTCTATCATTCCGTATGGGAAAACTCTTTTGACTATGAATGGTCCAGACCATCTTGATTTCAATTTTCCAGGAAATAGCTTGAATCGTGAATTGAAAAGAAGAACTCTGTCTCCTTCTTTAAATTCTTTTGAACTTCTGATTCTTTTATCATGCCATTTCTTCGTTCTTTCCTTATAGATTAACGAATTTTCGTATGCTTCATGTCTTAATTCTTCTAATTCGTTTAGTTGACTTAATCGTAGATGTCCGGCTTCATGTAAATCAAGATTACATGTCTTCAAAGCCCAAAATGCTTTGTGTTCAATTTCTACTGGAAGATGACATGCTTTTCCATAAACAAGTCTAAAAGGTGTGGTTCCAATTGGAGTTTTGTAGGCTGTTCTAAAAGCCCAGAGTGCATCCTCCAATTTAATGGACCATTCCTTCGGATTTGATCCTACGGTTTTCTCTAGAATACGTTTTAAAGCTCGGTTGGTATTTTCAACTTGTCCACTTGTTTGTGGATGATATGCGGTGGAGATTTTATGAGTTACTCCATATCTTTTAAGAACTTTCTCAAGTTGATTATTACAGAAATGAGTTCCCCGATCACTTATTAATGCTTTCGGTGTTCCAAACCTTGCAAAAAGACGTTTTAAAAAGTTGACTACAACTCGTGCATCGTTAGTTGGGAGAGCTTGTGCTTCCGCCCATTTAGATACATAATCAATGGCTACGAGTATATATAGATTATTATGAGATTTTGGAAATGGACCCATAAAGTCAATACCCTAAATGTCAAATACTTCACATACTTGGATGACATTTTGTGGCATTTCATCACGTTGACTTATTTTTCCGGCCCTTTGACATGCATCACAGGATTTGCAAAGAAGATGTGCGTCTTTGTAAATTGTAGGCCAATAGAATCCAGCTTCATAAACTTTTCTTGCTGTTAGTTGAGGCCCATAATGCCCTCCTGTTGGTCCTGTGTGACAATGGTTTAATATTTTACTAGCTTCATCTCCAAATACACATCGGCGTATTATTCCATCGGGATAACTTTTAAACAGATGTGGATCTTCCCAAAAATAGTGTTTTATATCACTGAAGAATTTCTTTCGTCTTTGGTACGTTAATCCTTTTTCAAGGAATCCACAAACTAAGTAGTTTGCATAGTCTGCAAACCATGGGATTTCTTTATAATCTATCTTCAATAGATATTCATCAGGAAAGTTGTCTTGTATGGCCGATTCATTTAGAACTTCTAACTCAGGATTTTCAAGACGAGAAAGATGATCAGCGGCGAGATTTTCTGCTCCTCTTTTATCTCGGATTTCAATATCAAACTCTTGTAAGAGTAAGATCCAACGGATTAATCTTGGTTTAGCATCT
Source organism: Rutidosis leptorrhynchoides (assembly GCF_046630445.1). Taxonomy (NCBI): domain Eukaryota; kingdom Viridiplantae; phylum Streptophyta; class Magnoliopsida; order Asterales; family Asteraceae; genus Rutidosis; species Rutidosis leptorrhynchoides. Next base: position 126,085,272 of record NC_092340.1, read on the forward strand.
TGTTTTGAAAATAGGTATCTAAGAGCAGAATGGTCGGTATAGACCACCGTTTTTGCTAGAACGAGATATGATCGAAATTTGTCAAAAGCAAAGACAATAGCAAGGAGTTCTTTTTCAGTAGTTGTATAGTTCGTTTGTGCTCCTTATAACGTCTTACTAGCATAATATATAGGTTGAAATCGTTTTTGAATCCTTTGTCCTAAAACGGCTCCCATTGCAAAATCACTTGCATCGCACATTAGTTCAAATGGTAGATTCCAATTAGGTGTTATCATGATCGGCGCATTAGTGAGTTTCTCTTTAAGAATATTAAAAGATTTGATACACTCATCTGAAAAGATGAATGGAGCATCCTTTTCTAGGAGTTTATTCATAGGAGTGGCAATTTTAGAAAAATATTTTATGAAACGTCGGTAAAAACCGGCATGCCCTAGAAAACTCCTAACTCCTCTAACATTGGTGGGATGTGGAAGTTTAGCAATTACATCTACTTTAGCTCTATCCACTTCAATTCCTTCTTTTGAAATTTTATGTCCAAGAACGATGCCTTCTTTAACCATGAAATGGCATTTCTCCCAATTAAGTACTAGATTTGATTGTTCGCATCTAATGAGCATTCGTTCAAGATTAACTAAACATGATTCAAATGTATCACCGAAGACTGAAAAGTCATCCATGAAAACTTCCATGCATTCTTCTATCATGTCGTGAAAAATCGCCATCATACACCTTTGAAAGGTTGCAGGGGCGTTGCAAAGTCCAAATGGCATGCGTTTGTAAGAAAAAGTACCATAAGGGCACGTGAATGTGGTTTTCTCTTGGTCCTCGGGTGCTATTGGAATTTGAAAATATCCGGAAAATCCATCTAGAAAACAATAGTAACTATTTCCGGCTAATCTTTCCAACATTTGATCTATGAAAGGTAAGGGAAAGTGATCTTTTCTGGTGGCGTCATTTAATTTTCTATAATCAATACACACACGCCATCCTGTTACAGTCCTAGTAGGAATAAGCTCATTTTTCTCATTTGTAATGACATTCATGCCACCCTTCTTAGGCACGCATTGAACTGGGCTTACCCATGGACTATCAGAGATTGGATAAATTAGACCTGCATCTAGCAGTTTAATAATCTCTTTCTTAACTACATCTTGCATATTAGGATTTAGTCTTCGTTGGCGTTGCACATACGTTTTATGACCTTCTTCCATAAGGATTTTATGTGTGCAATACGAAGGACTTATTCCTTTAATATCATGAATCTTCCATGCAATGGCTGGTTTATGAGCTTTCAACACAGAAATGAGTTGTGATTTCTCATTTTCAGTAAGAGAAGACGATATTATTACAGGTAATTCAGATTCACCATGTAAATAAGCGTATTCCAAATGGTTTGGAAGTGGCTTTAACTCTAATTTCGGAGGTTCTTCTATCGATGATTTGTATCGATATCTGTCTTCTTCTTTTAGAATTTGAATTTCTTCTGTTGTTGGTTCATATCCATTAGCTATAAGTGTAGCTAACATTTCAGCTTCATCAATTGGTTCATTACCTTCTCCTAAAGAACATTCTCCTGTTCCTTGTAATTCTGGAAATTCTTCTAATAATTCTGCATGTGCATCTATAGTTTGAATATAATAACATGTATCATCTGCAGATTGTGGTTGTTGCATTGCTCTATCAACTGAAAAGGTAACACTCTCATCCTCTATACTTAGGGTCAATTTCTTACCGAACACGTCTATCATTGCTTTAGCCGTGTTTAAGAATGGTCTTCCTAATATGAGAGGAACTTGAGAATCTTCTTCCATGTCCAAAACAACAAAATCTACTGGAAATACTAAAGTACCAACTTTAACTAGCATGTTCTCCATTATCCCTCTAGGATATTTTATTGATCTATCGGCTAGTTATAGGCTTATTCTGGTTGGTTTCAATTCTCCAAGGTCTAGTTTAGCGTATAGTGAATACGGCATTAAATTTATACTAGCACCTAAGTCTGCCAATGCTTCTATTGAATTAAGACTACCCAGAAAACATGGAATTGTGAAACTTCCTGGATCAGATAATTTTTCTGGTATCTTATTCAACAGCACTGCTGAACAATTAGCATTCATAGTAACAGCCGAGAGTTCTTCCATTTTCTTCCTATTTGAAATTAGATCTTTCAAGAATTTAGCATATCTAGGCATTCCTGAAATCACATCAATGAAAGGAAGATTTACATTTATCTGTTTAAACATATCCAAGAATTTGGATTGCTCGGCTTCAAGTTTCTCTTTCTTCATTTTACTCGGGTAAGGAAGTGGTGGTTGGTATGGTTTAACATAAGGTTTATCCTTAACTGTGTTATCTTCATTAACCTTTTCAACTACCGGTTCTTTTTCCTTATCTTGATCAGGTTGTGGTTCTTGTGGAGTAGGAATAGAATCATCTGAAATTACAGGTATTTCAGGTGGTTTAAGTGTAATACCACTTCTTGTGGTAATGGCTTTGGCTGTTTCATTCCGGGGGTTAGCATTTGTATCACTAGGTAGACTTCCCGGTTTTCTTTCACCTATTAACCTTGCTAGGTTACTCACTTCTTGTTCCAGATTTTGAATAGAAGCTTGTTGATTTCTAAATGCTTGAGCATTTTGTTCATTTGTTTGTTTCTGAGATGTGAAAAACTGCGTTTGAGTTTCAACTAGCTTCGTCATCATATCTTCTAAATTTGGCTTTTTATCATCGGTTTATTGTGGTGGTTTGTTTTGAAAATTAGGTCTTTGCTGATTATAAGTATTATTGGATACTTGTTGATTGCTAGGACCTTGTTGGTTGTTGTATGGAATATTTCGGTTATAATTCTGGTTTTGATTGTAAATCGGTCTTGGCGGTTGATAATTATTCTGATAATTATTTCCAGGCCTTTGGTTTATGTATGAAATATTCTCTCTTTGTTCCATTGTTAATTCAATACTGAGACAATCTTTTGTCAAATGTGGTCCTCCACACTGCTCACAACTAATTCGTATTGAGTGAATATCTTTAGTCATCTTTTCCATTCGTCTCTCCACAGCATCTATCTTTGCAGAAATAGAATCTAAGTCATGGCTAGAATCGGCTCTAGCTGCTTTAGATGATCTAACGATATCTTTTTCTTGGTGCCACTCATGTGAGTGGGAAGCAGTGTTATCAATAATTTTGTAAGCGTCAGTTTCGGTTTTCTTCATAATAGAACCACCAGCTGCTATATCTATGTCTTTTCTTGTAGTGATGTCGCATCCTTGGTAGAATATTTGTACTATTTGACAGGTGTCTAAACCATGTTGCGGACATCCTCTTAACAACTTTCCATATCTTGTCCACGCCTCATATAGAGTTTCATTTGGTTTCTGTGTAAACGTAACAATTTCTGCTTGAAGTCTTACGGCTTTAGATGCAGGAAAGAATTGTTTAAGAAATTTGTCAACTAAAACATCCCATGTATCAATCGCCCCTTCAGGTAACGATTCCAACCAATCTTTGGCTTCTCCCTTTAAAGTCCAGGGAAATAACATGAGATATATCTGTTCATCCTCCACTTCTCGGATTTTAAATAGTGTGCAGATCCTATTAAAGGTACGTAGATGTTCATTTGGATCTTCCTTCGGCGCACCACTAAATTGGCATTGATTAGTCACCATGTGTAGAATTTGTCCTTTGATTTCATAATCTGGCGCATTAATGTCTGGATGAGTAATTGCGTGACCTTGGCCAGTGCGTTTAGCTCTCATTCGGTCTTCCATACTTAAAGGTTCCAGATTCTCCATAATTGAATTTGTTGAATCGGTATCACTAGATGATTCTGATTTAATGGTTCGTTCCTCAACAATCTCTGTTTGAATAATTGGTGGCTCCAGAGGAAAGTTTAATGGTTCAGGATCTATGAACTGTTCCTGAATATTCTCCGGATTCTCAATTGTGAGGTTGGGTTCAAAAAATGGATTATCGGAAATTTGAACTGAAGTACTTGGTCTACTGGATGACGATTCTAAAGAAAAATCAACGGCGGTTATATTTGCTAAATGTCTTGATCTAGTTACAGGTGGTGAACGTACAAAAGGTGGTGAACGTCTTGCTCGGTGCATTCACTGAATATCCTATTAGTTTTTAAAAAAGAAAGAAAAATTATAATAAGTTATCCAATCAATAGACTTTTCTGATTTTGCCCACGTTTCGAATAGCCAAAAGATGCAGCAGAGGGGCAGGATTCGTTTGGTCTCAATATAATTGAGGACTATTTGGCTCCAATAACCCGGTCCACGTACAAATCCAACTATTACTACGAACCAGAAAATTTTGATGTCTATCAATTTAACCACTCAAAATAAATTTTCGTAATTTTAAGAAATTTAGATAAGAAGTAGAATAAAAATCTATGTCCTAAAACTAGAATAGCGAGAAATAAGAAAGAAAAAGAGTTCGTCGAAAAAGGTCGAAAAAGAAAAATGGTTGAAAAATAAAAGGTGACGAAAAAATAAAAGAAACTTATAAAACTTAAAAATACTTGACTAACCTAACCTTATTACTACAACTAACTTAAAATTATAATCGCAAATTGAAATTACTAATTGGAATGATAATTGATACATAGGTAAAAGTCGTCTAAAAATATTAAAGCTTACAGGAAAAACTAAATCCCAAATGGAAATAACTTAAAAAGAAACTAAAACTTAAAAAGGCGTCGCAAAATTCTAAAGCACCTAAATCTTAGTCTAAAGAAAAAGCATTTAAGGAATTCTACGGCAAAGCCTAAAAATCTAGGAGTAAAAATAACTATGGCAAAAACTAAGTTTAAAATTAAATATGAGCGAAAAATACAAATATTACGCTACAACGATTAAAAAGGGACAAAATATAAAAATATACAAAAAGTTGTAAAAAGTACAATTTTTATAAAAATATTATTTTTATATTATTTATTTTATTAAACTATTAATTTTACAATTTAATTAAACTAATTTAACTAAAATATAAATTAAATAAAACTTAAATTAAAAATAAACTTAATTATAATAATAATAATAATTAGGGTTAATAATAATAATAATTAATAATAATCCGTAATAAATGCAGGATTAGGGCTTCCTGTTCGTGTGTCAGGTCCCCTCCGCGACTTGTGGTATTCAAAGCTTCAAACCCCGCGAGTCGCGGGGTTCAGAAATTCAGATGACAGATTTAATCTTCGACGCGTTTTTCTTTATTTATTTATTTATTTATATTTATTTTTTTTTCTGTTTTTATATAAACAAAAGATATTTAAATAAAACTTATATTTTTATAAACTAAAATAAAAATAAAGAAACTTATAAAACTTAAATATTTAACAAAATCTTAAAAATACTTATATTTTTGTTTTTCTTTTTATATTTTCGAATATTTAAAACGTTTTTTTTTTTTAAATATTAGCGTTGCGCTTCCGGCGTTTAGAAAGATTCCCCGGCAGCGGCGCCAAAAATACTTGATGTCGTAGGGGGTGTATACGAAATAGTAGTATTTTTGCTAGGAAATACTATTAAATACGATACATTTTTTTCACAAGATATTTATTTATTTAGAGAACGGATATACTTAAACCTTGCTACAACACTTATAGGCAGTGTACCTAATCGTACAGTAGTGTAGTTTTTAGTAAGTCCGGTTCGTTCCACAGGGAATCTTTTTTTTAAACAAAGCTCAACACTATATAAAAATACAAATATATATATAAGTAATATTATTATTATAAAGGGGGTTTTTTTACTGTTTAATGACCGGTTTGTCGATTTTAAAACTTTAGTCGCAGTTAAAACCAAATGTAAAATATTAAAAATAAATACAAGACTTAAATTAAAGCGTAAAGTAAATAACGATAATGAAATTGCGAATAATAAAAGTGCGATAAAGTAAACTTGCGATAATTAAAGAGTACGATAATTAAAAGTGCAATTAAATAAAATAACAATAAAAATGCGATAATTAGAAGTGCAATTAAATATAAAATAAAGGAAATTAAATATGAAATAAAAGAATTATGCTTATTTAAACTTCCGTAATCATGATGTTTGACGTGTTGATTTTAGTTTTATGCCCATGGGTTAATTGTCCTTTGTCCTGGATTATTTAATATGTCCGTCTGGTTTTTGTCCATAACAGTCCATCAGTCATAAATATAAAGTGCGAGTGTCCTCGTCAAATTATCCTTATACCCGAAGTTAAATATTCCAACTATTTGGGGATTTAAACTGTAACAAGATTTTAATACTTTGTTTAACAATTACACCAGGATGTCGACTGAGTGTAACCCAAGGTTTTAATATTTTGTTATCAATTATACCAAGTGTCCTTTGTACATAATTTCACCCCTATTTTAATTATTCTAGTGGCTATTAATCCATTCCCGTGTCCGGTTAAATGAACGATTATTCGTACATATAAATACCCAGCCCATCGTATCCGATTGAGTGTATATGGTAATTTATAGGGACGCCCAATTGTAAATCTTTATATTAACATTAACAAACTATCATTTAGTTAAACAAATATAAAGCCCATTAATAGCCCATAGTCTAATTTCCACAAGTGTCGTTCTTTTGTCCAAACCCCAATTATGGTACAAAGCCTAATTACCCAATTTTAGTAATTAGCCCAACATCATGATTACTTCGTTTTAAATAAGCATAATAATAACTTAGCTACGAGACATTAATGTAAAAAGGTTGAACATAACTTACAATGATTAAAAATAGCGTAGCGTTACACGGACAGAATTTCGACTTACACCCTTACAATATTCGCTAACATACCCTTATTATTAGAATTATAATTAAAATTAAAATTAAAATATAAATTATAAATATAAATATATCGTATGAATGAGGAGAAAAAAGATGATGAAAATGATCAGATTTCGGTTTGCTTTATAGGGAGTTTCAAAACTGGGGGCTCCGCGACTCGCGGCCATTTTGGCCTTCAAACTCCGCGAGTCGTGGAGAATGAAATTACAGCTCAGTCCCTTTGGAGTCTTTCTTGCCGACGGTTTTTATTATTTATTATAATATATAAATAATTATAAGAATTATTTAAATATTATATTATATTTATGTGCATAGTTGACTTGTAATTTTTAGTCCGTTGCGTCGAGCGTTGAGAGTTGACTCTGGTCCCGGTTCCGGATTTTCGAACGTCCTTGCGTACAATTTAATATCTTGTACTTTGCGTTTTGAATCTTGTACTCTTGTAATTTCGAGACGTTTCTTATCAATAATTGGAACCTCTTTGATTGTCTTTTGTACTTTTGAGCTTTTTGGTCATTTGCGTCTTCAATTCGTCGAATCTGTCTTTTGTCTTCACCTTTTATTATTTAAACGAATATCACTTGTAAATAGAACAATTGCAACTAAAAGCTTGTCTTTCTTGAGGAATAATGCTATGAAATATATGTTCGTTTTTAGCATTATCAGGAGCAGAGAAATTTATGTGAATAACTGAATGGTTGATGTAGAATTTGTAATTCAATCACAGCTGGCTTGTAGCATAATGTGGTCGTCCGAATAAAATCAAGAGCAGTGTAAAATAATAAAAAATTAAAAAGCTGAATATGATTGCTAACGGTTTTTGGTTCTTAATGAGATTGAGATTCGATCTTGAAACAGAAGTAGGGACATGAAAACAAAAATCAACTACAGCTGATTGAGATAGGCAACGTTTTTGATTCCTAAAGATTTTCAAACGATTTTTATATAAATATTATTAATAATTTTATAATTATAATTATATTAATAATAATCCAAATACTAATACGAATAATAATAATATTAATGATAATAATAATTATAAAAATAATAAGGGTACTAATAATAAATCACAATAATAACTTTAGTGAATTCGATAATAATTATAATAATGATAATAATTATATTAATGTTGATATTAATATTTATATATATATCAATTTTCATATTTATATTTTAACATAATAATATTAATAACACTAGTATTGATATTAATAAAAGTAATAACAATATAACAACTATATTTAATACATTAATTTTACATATTGTATATTATGTATATTATATAAAATTATATTATCATATAATAATAAATTTTAATAAGGATCATATATATATATATATATATATATATATATATATATATATATATATATATATATATATATATATATATATATATATATATATATAGATTAATATCATATTTATATATTCATTTTGATAATACATAATTATGTTGTTTATTATTTACATTTTTATTTATTTATTTACACACAATTGTTCGTGAATCGTCGGGCACGGTCAAAAGGTAACTGATTATATGAACATAGTTCCACAATTTTTCGAGACTTAATATTATAGACTTTACTTATCGTGTTGGAAACATATAAAGATTAAGTTTAAATTTGATCATAAATTTCCGGGTGGTCACAGTACCTACCCGTTAAAGAAATTTCGTCCCGAAATTTGAGTGAGGTGGTCATGGCTAACAACAAAAATATTCTCATGATGAATATGAGTTAATAAATAGAGTTTTATCATTGAGTAATATGGATAAAACAATTCGATTATTCGAAGAGTACGAATGAAGCTATCACAAAAGATTTGAAATGAGTAAATGCAGGTTCGTCTTAACTGATGACGTAGTCACAGGTGATTTCACGAATTCAAGGAATTTAAGAGAAAATCTTTGAAATCTGAATAAGATTAGATTCTTCGGTGAATAAGGAAATTAAGATCTCTTTAAACAAATGCGAACATCTGTCTTGAATGCTCTGTCTGGTATTTCACTATAAATCCACCCTCTTCGTTTCCTTTACATTTTAGAGTTCTATACTTTTTTTCTCTTTCCGACTTTAAGTCAAGCGAATAATGGTCCAGAATTCGTAGGTATGAAGTTTTGAATGAACATGACTAACGTTCTAAAAGAGAAATTGTAATAACACGATCTTGATTGGTTAAATTACCAGAATTCAAGAGAAAAGATAGAACTATCAAGAAAATATGTTCTTGATATGTTTATAAATTAGATAGAATGTAAGAGTCGTGTAACATGGTACATGATGATGTTATAATCTGTGAATCATTACGTTCTATTAGAAACTCAGCATGACTTACTATAATATAATCACGTTGATCAAGTGTCATTATATTATATTAACTAATGCATTAGTTCCCAACATTACTTCAATAACATTCATATTTTAAGCTCGAAAGTTTACATAATATAGAAACTAACAGTTTCTATATGATGTAACACTGATAGCACGAAGAGATTAATGATTTCAGATAAGAATAGTTATGAAAATATCTTCAGAAATTTGGAGGATATTTATAATGAAAGATACGATTATATCTTGGAATTTTTAATATCGAAGGATGGTGAAGAAAATTTGTCCGCAAGAGTTTGGAGTCAGAAGCAAGATATTCGCTAAAGATTTCATCAGAAACAGAATCATCAGGATTCTTAATGTACAAGTTTAGTCCTTGTGATTTGTTCAGAGACTCCTTCGTAGTTTGCTCAATCAGTTTTTCAGTTTCAAACTTTTTCTGAGCTTTGCCAACATACAATTCTTTATCATCAACTTTTGGCTGTTGAGGTCATTTACAGTTTTTGTTGCTTCATTCAACTTTTGAAAATTCAGAGCATTAATTCGCAGACTGGGTGCTTTTCAGAATTTCAGAATGGAAGATCTTATTTCTAAGAGATAAATGTTATATGGATACATATAACTGTTGATGTGGAAACGTTACGAGACTCACAATACAGATTTACTGATTTCCGATAATTGGTATGGCAATTCTTGTTACAAGATGCGGATGAGTACATGATAAGGCTTCACCAGATAAGTATAGTGATTTGTCGGAGAGTTTTAAGTCAAAGTGCAACGAGGTTGCTGGTACGTCTGCTGGTAATGTGGTGGAATATAAGAGGTTCTCCGGTACGATGAGGAAGGGAAAAATGTATATATCAAATTTATAGTAAGACTTACTCGAATGAAAAGTTGAAATTGATTTGCTGAAGCTATGACAAAATTGGCTACTTTGGAAAGGGATTGCAAAGTGATTTTTGGTAATAACAACGCCAAAGGAGCTAATATAGATACGTGTTAAACGTTTACTCAAGTTCCGAGTGTTTTCAAGTGCATAACTATATGCATTAATCTCTTCTTACGTAGATGAAGTGTGGTTGGTTCATCCTCTCGATTGAGGTGTTTTCGAGAATTACGAAAGGTTTGAATGCAGATTGTAATCGTCAGGATACAAACGAGGTTTAAGATGATATCAAGTGGCAAACTTGAAGAATTGTTTAATTTCATATGTTATAATCAATATTTTACTTCATCTTAATTGTCCAATGTTTTTAGTCCACAGTCGATAGTCCACAGTTTACAGTCCAATAATTCATATATATAGTTTAATATATAATATTAGAATTAATTAATACGTCTCGTGACCCGTGTACATGTCTCAGACTCAATCACAACTCAAAGTATATATATTATTATAGAATCAACCTCAACCCTGTATAGCGAACTCGATCATTACAGCATATAGAGTGTCTATGGTTATTCCAAATAATATATATAGATGCGTCGATATGATATGTCAAAACCTTGTATACGTGTCCCGATATTTAAAGTGTGTAAAATAAATAACAGAAATTAAATGACGATAAATAAAATTGCGAGAATATAAATTGCGATAAATAAATTGCGATAAATAAAATGTAATCAGTTAGCTAGGAACAGTTAGCGTGAATTCTTAACAAATTTTTTTTCTCATAGTTAATTTGTTTGTTTCTAGCAAATTTTATTTTGTCAAATGTTTTCTTCATTATGCCACTCGTTGGATTCTGATAGGTCAAAATCCAAATATGAAATTGAATGAAACTGGTTATTCTGTGGTGCACGGATACGTATATCTGTGGATGTAAGTAGGATGGTAAATGACTGTTGAATCAGATTGGAAGAATGTACAGTGTAACTTATTAATGTGAAATCTAAATATTCCTCGGGAATTACCTACCCGTTAAAATATTTTCACCATTAACAGTTTGTACAAAAGAATTTTTAATTACAATCTTTATGAAAATATACTTATATATATATATATATATATATATATATATATATATATATATATATATATATATATATATATATTCTTCAGATGTAATCGCAGATTTAATGAGTCAATATGATATTAAACTTATTTGATTTACCGTTAGAACAAAAATATATAATCTCTAAAACATTAGAGATTACATAATCATCATGTCGAACGAAGATAAATGATGTAGAACGATATGTAGAACGATGATTATGCTTGAGGTATAGATTGTGATGTTGAGGCATGTGATGTTGAAACTTAGGTTGTTGGTGGTACTGGTGTGGATGTTGATGTTGCAGACGTAAGTCTATCTTCCAAATTGCGTACTGTACTTTCCAGAGACTCCATTCTTTCTTCAAACCTAGCATGAAGCTCCCTGACTTCTTCCACTAATCCTACCTGATTAGTAGTCAGGAATAGAGGTTGAATCACCAACATAACTCTATGAATGCGCTCTTCGAGGCAGAATATTCTGGCAAAGAGTGTAAAAAGGGTATTGCGGATTGGTTGACCGGTGAGCGCGTCAAGTTCTCCGATGTCGGGAGGTAAATTTGGTTTGCAGTAGGGTTCTCCCTTTTCATTTCTCCAGCGAGTGAGTATGTCTCGAACCCATCCCCATCTCCTCCAGAAAGAAGTGCAGTCAACCAGTTGGGGCACTTTGGTCACACTACCTTCAGAGTTTTCAGAATTATCTTCGGAATTATATGAATTCGAATTTGGTACAGGATCCATCTGGCACGATCAGCTAAAGGATTGTCGATATGAAATGATTTTTGGATTCGGATGATATTCTAATTACATAGGATATCTATATATAGTCCAAAAAGATTTCGTAGATTACGGAGGAACTTTCGGAAGTTGTCGGGCAAAGTTTATAGTAACAGATACGCTAAGATATGAATTAGCAGATACGCTAAGATTTGAATTTTATCTATACACTATTCATGCAGTCAATGCAGTAAGATGTGTCTAGACTAAGAATGATAAACAAATAATTTTTGACACGAAAACATAAGCAAAACTTTTGACATGCAGACACTGTCAAAGTCCAGACTCATTAATGCATCCTAACAACTACTAGTTAGACACACTAATGCATGACCTGGTTCGCTAAGACCACCGCTCTGATACCAACTCTAATAATCCGTCCTAATCCATCTGGACGAATACATTACAATTGATTACATCGCGAGATACTTGACCTCTATATGATACATTTTATAAACATTGCATTCATTTTTAAAAGACAAACTTTCATTACATTGACAGTTGATGGCATGAATACCATTTCATAATATATCCAACTATAATTGACTTAGTAATAATCTTAATGAACTTAACGACTCGAATGCAACGTCTTTTGAAATATGTCATGAATGACTCCAAGAAATATCCTTAAAATGAGCTAATGCACAGTGAAAGATTTCTTTCATATCTGAGAATAAACATGCTTTCAAGTGTCAACCAAAAGGTTGGTAAGTTCATAGGTTTATCATAAAACAATAAAATTCATCATTTTGATAGACCACAAGATTTAAATCCTGCATGGTACAAATGGGCCCGATCCTATACCCACCTGTAATGTACATGCGATATCTTTTAAATATAGTACACCTTTCTAGTGTACGAAATCATCTTTCATAAATCTTAGTAACCGTACACATATCTTGTGCACAAAAATAACATACACATAACCTGTGTATAAAATCATTCTCTCGATACATAACATTCACTTTTCATTGCTTTCATAGCTTGGCTTAGTAACTGACCTTAACATATAATGCGCATAATAATATCCCCAAAACAGAACATCTCGTCTGTATATAATAATCATATAAACTTCGAAGTACTAAACACCACGCCCACTAGCCCTTCCGTCTAGTGAACATTCTGGGTGGGGGTGTTAAACCCGGTAGCTACCTTTAGGATTCGCGTCAATTAGGCGTGCACTAATTCTCAAAATTAGTGATGTTCCCTAATTCTTAGGTTACCAAGCAATAATAATCAGGGGAAAAATATTCATATCAATTGTGGCAATTATCACGTCCACATAATTCAATGGTGGCAATTATCATGTCCACATAATTCATTCGAGGAATGTTTTGCTTGTGTCTATCTCGTCAAACATTTATAAAAGCATTTCATGTATTCGCAGTTCAAAATATATTTCAAAAGCATTTAATAAAGCAGTTGTAAAAGTAGCGCATGTATTCTCAGTCCCAAAAATGTAAAGAGTAAAAGGGAATCAAATGAACTCACAATACTGTATTTTGTAGTAAAAATACATATGACGATATTGAACAATGCAGGGTTGGCCTTGGATTCACGAACCTATTATTCAATCATGTATATTAATACTTGCAATGGTAATTCGAACAAATATATATAAATTTATTAGTTGTATACTTTTTATATTAATAATATATATGTTTCATATATTCATGTTGTTATATAAAATATAAATTTTCGTTATGTTATATGTATTAAATATATTTTTAACACACATATATATATCATTTGTATGTTAATAATAGTATTTATAATAAAATCAAAAATAATATTAATAGTGGTAAAAATGATAGTAATCATAATACTTAATATTACTAATGAGATAATAATATTAATAATTCTATTAATGATAATAATAATTATATTAATAATTATATTTATAAAATATTAATTTTTTTGTTAACAATAGTTATGTTATCGATTTTTTTTGTAATTTACATAATAATAATACTCGTGATAATACAAATAATAATACTTATGTTAATATTAACAATTATATTATTTATAAAAAGATACTAATACTAATATTTACAAAAATAATAATCTTCAAAAATAAAATAAAAAATGTCTCTGCCAGGACTCGAACCCGCAACCTCCCGTTAACACAACACATATACAACCATCTCTTCTATTCTATTTTTCTTTCTAATTTTCATTCGCAGCTTAATTTATTTAACCCATTAACTGTTTTCCCTATTTCTTCTCCTTTTTCTAAAAAAAATGTCATAGCCAGGGATCGAACCCATGACCTCTCGATTAAACCAAACATCCCTAACCAATGCACTGCTACATACTTTTCTATTTTATTTAGCTTCTGAAATTGTTTTAATCCCGTTTCCTATTTCCTAATCATCCTCATCATTTACACCATGATAAACATTATTTTTATGATTTTCACAGGTTCAATATCCATAACATGTATCCATTTTTCCTAATCACCAACTATCGTCACCAGTCTCGTTATCAACTAATTACGTTCATCATCACCGCTATTAATTTCCGGCTACCATCTTAATTTATCTATATCATCGTTAATGTACAGTTTTTCGATCCACTGAACACAGCGGCCCAACTACAAGAATTTTTGCAACTCAAACCAATAGCCCAACTCATCTTAATTGAAAATCACACGTTCTAAAGGCCCAATACATAAAAATTGGAATTCGGTGTAGGCATAAATGGAAAACAGAAATCGTGCAGCCTCACGTTTCGTTATTTATTTATTTTATTTTTTTTCTTAAACATCCCACTAGCAAAGAATAATAGTTTTAGGTAATTATCAAGTGGGTGGGTTTGGTATTTGTCTACTATAATTGTAAAGGAAAAAGGGATGTGTAATATTCAACCTTATTTAATACGTTTATCATAAACATGTTTACAGCTTTAAAGTCCTCTGCATTATTTAACATCACTGTCGCCACTTACCATCAATTTTTGTATCATGCAGCATGTCATCTTCACCTCCCATCATTATTGTTGTTTTAGCCGAAAAAGAGAAAGAAACAGCAATAGGTATACAGCAGCTGCAATAGCGAGGTTGTAGCAGTGACACTAGTATAGCAGTAGTCCGTATGTTTACAAATAAACTTTTTAATCGATCTGTGGTAGTGGTTAATGGCAGCGGTGGAGGTGGTTTATGATGATGGCGTATGATGTACTTGAACAGAAGAAGAAATGTAATGATAAGTAGTAGTATTCGTGACTAACGGTGGTGATAATATGGTGGTGATAGTCTTCGGTGGTTAATGCAAACGAAAACAGAAAAATTCAATATGGTTAGATGTGTTTGATTGTTAAACTTAAACATGTAAGGGTGGTGTAAGTGGTGTCGGTTTGGTCATGATTTGAACACAACAGAAAAAAAATATTGTGGTGTTAGTGAAGACGGTTGTTATGGTGGATGGCAGTGGCGGTGAGCTGTGGTGGCGTTTTGATCATGATGATAAGTGATAGTGGTGTGTGGGTTTGTTTTCATTTAATTTTCTTTTAATGAGTTGAGGAAGCAGAGAAATTTAAGTGAATAACTGAATGGTTGATGTAGCATTTGTAATTCAATCACAGCTGGCTTGTAGCATAATGTGGTCGTCCGAATCAAATCAAGAGCAGTGTAAAATAATAAAAAATTAAAAAGCTGAATATGATTGCTAACGGTTTTTGGTTCTTAATGAGATTGAGATTCGATCTTGAAATAGAAGTAGGGACATGAAAACAAAAATCAACTACAGCTGATTGAGATAGGCAACGTTTTTGATTCCTAAAGATTTTCATACGATTTTTATATAAATATTATTAATAATTTTATAATTATAATTATATTAATAATAATCCAAATACTAATACTAATACTAATAATAATAATATTAGTAATAATAATAATAATAATAATAATAATAATAATAATAATAATAATAATAATAATAATAATAATAATAATAATAAGGGTAATAATAATAATAAATCACAATAATAACTTTAGTGAATTCGATAATAATTATAATAATGATAATAATTATATTAATGTTGATATTAATATTTATATATATATCAATTTTCATATTTATATTTTTAACATAATAATATTAATAACACTAGTATTGATATTAATAAAAGTAATAACAATATAACAACTATATTTAATACATTAATTTTACATAATGTATATTATGTAATATAACTATATTATATAAAATTTTATTATCATATAATAATAAATTTTAATAAGGATCATATATACATATATAGATTAATATCATATTTATATATTCATTTTGATAATACATAATTATGTTGTTTATTATTTACATTTTTTTTATTTATTTACACACAATTGTTCGTGAATCGTCGGGCACGGTCAAAAGGTAACTGATTATATGAACATAGTTCCACAATTTTTCGAGACTTAATATTATAGACTTTACTTATCGTGTCGGAAACATATAAAGATTAAGTTTAAATTTAATCGGAAATTTCCGGGTCGTCACACCTTGTACCAGGAGCTGCACCAATAGCTCGTGCTCCATACAGACTCGCACCCAGTGAAATGAAGGAACTCCAAAGCTAATTACAAGAACTTTTAGAGCGTGGTTTCATACGACCAAGCACATCACCATGGGGATCTCCTGTTTTTTTTGTCAAAAAGAAGGATGGTACATTCAGGTTGTGTATCGACTACCGAGAGTTAAACAAACTTACCATCAAGAACCGCTACCCACTACCGAGAATCGACGACTTATTTAATCAACTACAAGGCTCGTCAGTTTATTCGAAGATTGATTTACGTTCTGGGTATCATCAAATGCGGGTGTAGGAGGATGATATTCCAAAGACTGCTTTTAGGACGCGTTACGGTCATTATGAGTTTATGGTTATGCCGTTTAGATTGACTAATGCACCAGCTGTGTTCATGGACCTCATGAACCGAGTGTGTGAGCCATATCTTGACAAATTTGTCATTGTCTTCATCGATGACATACTTATTTACTCAAAGAATGATCAAGAGCAAGGTGAGCATTTGAGAAAGGTGTTAGAATTATTGAGGAAGGAAAAATTGTACGCTAAGTTTTCAAAGTGTGCATTTTGGTTGAAAGAAGTTCAATTCCTTGGCCACATAGTGAACAAAGATGGTATTTAGGTGGATCCGGCAAAGATTGAAATCGTTGAAAAGTGGGAAACCCCTAAAACTCCAAAGCATATACGCCAATTTTTAAGACTAGCTGGTTACTACAGAAGGTTCATCCAAGATTTTTCCAAAATAGCAAAACCTTTGACTGCATTAACGCATAAAGGGAAGAAATTTGAATGGAAGGATGAGCAGGAGAAAGCGTTTCAATTGTTGAAGAAAAAGTTAACTACGGCACCTATAATGTCATTTCCTGAAGGGAATGATGATTTTGTGATATATTGTGACGCCTCAAAGCAAGGTCTCAGTTGTGTATTAATGCAACGAACGAAGGTAATTGCTTATGCGTCCAGACAATTGAAGATTCATGAGCAAAATTATACGACTCACGATTTGGAATTGGGCGCTATTGTTTTTGCATTAAAGACTTGGAGGCACTACTTATATGGGGTTAAAAGTATTATATATACCGACCACAAAAGTCTTCAACATATATTTAATCAGAAACAACTGAACATGAGGTAGCGTAGGTGGATTGAATTGTTAAATGATTACGATTTTGAGATTCGTTACCACCCGGGGAAGGCGAATGTGGTAGCCGACGCTTTGAGTAGAAAAGACAGAGAACCTATGCGGGTAAAAGCTATGAATATAATTATTCGTACTAACCTTACTACTCAAATAAAGGAGGCGCAGCAGGGAGTTTTAAAAGAAGGAAAGTTGAAGAATGAAATACCCAAAGGATCGGAAAAATATCTAAATATTCGGGAAGACGGAACCCGTATAGGGCTGAAAGAATTTGGGTACCAAAGTTTGGAGACATGAGAGAAATGGTACTTGAGGAAGCACATAGAACTAGATATTCAATACATCCCGGAGCGGGGAAGATGTACAAAGATCTCAAGAAATACTTTTGGTGGCCAGGTATGAAAGCCGATATTGCTAGATACGTAGGAGAATGTTTGATGTGTTCTAAGGTCAAAACTGAACATCAGAAACCATCAGGTCTACTTCAACAACCCGAAATCCCGGAATGGAAATGGGAAAACATTACTATGGATTTCATTACTAAATTGCCAAGGACTGCAAATGGTTATGATACTATTTGGGTAATAGTCGATCGTCTCACCAAATCAGCACATTTTCTGCCAATGAGAGAAGATGAAAAAATGGAGAAGTTGGTGCGATTATACTTGAAAGAAGTTGTCTCCATACATGGAATACCAATCTTTATTATCTCTGATAGGGATGGCAGATTTGTTTCAAGATTCTGGCAGACGTTGCAACAAGCATTGGGAACTCGTCTAGACATGAGTACTGCTTATCATCTACAAACCGATGGGCAAAGTGAGAGGACTATACAAACGCTTGAAGACATGCTACGAGCATGTGTTATTGACTTTGAAAACAGTTGGGATCGACATCTACCATTAGCAGAATTTTTCTACAACAACAGTTACCATTCGAGTATTGAGATGGCACCGTTTGAGGCACTTTATGGTAGAAAGTACAGGTTTCCGATTTGTTGGAGTGAAGTGGGAGATAGAAAAATTACGGGTCCAGATATAATCTAAGAAACTACAGAGAAACTCATTCAAATTCAACAACGATTGAAAACCGCTCAAAGTAGACAAAAGAGCTACGTGGACATTAAATGAAAAGATATAGAATTTGAATTTGGAGAGATGGTCATGCTTAAAGTTTCACCTAGGAAAGGCATTGTTCGATTTGGTAAACGGGGGAAACTAAATCCAAGGTACATTGGACCATTCAAGATTATAGATCGTGTTGGACCAGTAGCCTACCGACTTGACTTACCTCAACAACTCGCCGGGGTACATAACACTTTTCATGTCTCAAATCTGAAGAAATGTTTTTCTAAAGAAGATCTCACTATTCCGTTAGATGAAATCCAAATCAATGAAAAACTTCAATTCATCGAAGAACCCGTCGAAATAATGGATCATGAGGTTAAAAGACTCAAGCAAAACAAGATACCAATTGTTAAGGTTTGATGGAATGCTCGTAGAGGACCCGAGTTCACCTGGGAACGAGAAGATCAGATGAAGAAGAAATACCCGCACTTATTTCCAGAAGATGCGTCAACACCTCCAGCTGCTTAAAATTTCGGGACGAAATTTATTTAACGGGTAGGTACTGTAGTGACCCGAACTTTTCCATGTTTATATATATTAAATGAAATTGATATTTACATAATTAAATGTTTCCAACATGTTAAGCAATCAAACTTGTTAAGACATTGATTTATTGAAATGAGTTTATGTAGTCAATTGATCACCCAAATTGTCCGGCGATTCACGAACGTTAAATCTTGTAAAAACGACTTGATATATATATATATATATATATATATATATATATATATATATATATATATATATATATATATATATATATATATATATATATATATATATATATATATATATATATATATATATATATATATATATATATATATATATATATATATATAACATGATATTATGATGAATAAGTATCTCACCAAGTACATTAACAATGAGTTATATACATAAAATGAAAGTAGTGAATTAAGAAACGCGAAACGATATATATAACGACTATCGTTATAACAACGTCTTACTAAATACATATGTATCATGTTAAGATATTAATACACTATGTTTAACATGATAAAATGATAATTACATGTATCATTAAGTGTATTAACAATAAACTACACGAGTAAGATGAGACTACTAACCTAAGAATTTCGAAACAATATATATATGTGTAACGATTATCGTTGTAATAGTATTTTAACATATATATATATGATGTTAAGATATATTCATACACCATGTTATCTTGTTAACATAACAATCTAACATCTCATTTAAGTATAATAACAATAAATTAATAACATTTAACAAGATCGTTAACTTAAAGGTTTCAAAACAACACTTACATGTAACGACTAACGATGACTTAACGACTCAGTTAAAATGTATATACATGTAGTGTATTTAGATGTATCAGTACACTTTTGAAAGACTTCAAGACACATATCAAAGTACTTCTACTTAACAAAAATGCTTATAATTACATCCTCATTCATTTTCATCAACAATTCTACTGGTATGCACCCGTATTCATACTCGTACAATACACAGCTTCTAGATGTATATACTATTGGTATATACACCTCAATAATCAGCTCCTTAGCAGACCTAAATGATTAATAACATGTGGGAATTAAAGCTTTGTCATCTAATACCAAATATCTAACTAGAAAACAAGTTACATGTTTTATATCATGAATTATTAAACTAAAATACAAACTAGAATTTCCTTTAAATCCCATCCATTATCCACGACCAAAAACACCTACAAACACTTTCATTCTTCAATTTTATTCATCTAATTGATCTCTCTCAAGTTCTATCTTCAAGTTCTAAGTGTTCTTCATAAATTCTATAAGTTCTAGTTTCATAAAATCAAGAATACTTTCAAGTTTGCAAGTATACTTCCAAGCTTTCTAATCCATTCCAAGTAATCATCTAAGATCAAGAAACCTTTATTACTTACAGTAGGTTATCATTCTAATTCAAGATAATACTCATATTCAAACTTTGATTCAATTTCTATAACTATAACTATCTTAATTCGAGTGATAATCTTACTTGAACTTGTTTTCGTATCATGATTCTACTCCAAGAACTTTCAAGCCATCCAAGAATCCTTTGAAGCTAGATCAATTTTTGTCACTTCCAGTAGGTTTACCTACTAAACTTGAGGTAGTAATTATGTTCATAGCATCATTCGATTCATATATATAAAACTATCTTATTCGAAGATTATAACATGTAATCACTAGAACATAGCTTAGTTAATTCTAAAGTTGTTCGCAAACAAAGTTAATCCTTCTAACTTAACTTTTAAAATCAACTAAACACATGTTCTATATCTATATGATATGCTAACTTAATGATTTAAAACCTGGAAACACGAAGAACACCGTAAAACCGGACATACGCCGTCGTAGTAACACCGCGGGCTGTTTTGGGTTAGATAATTAAAAACTATGATAAACTTTTATTTAAAAGTTGTCCTTCTGTGAAAATGATTTTTCTTATGAACATGAAACTATATCCAAAAATCATGGTTAAACTCAAAGTGGAAGTATGTTTTTCAAAATGGTCATCAAGACGTCGTTCTTTCGACTGAAATAACTACATCTTACAAAAATAACTTGTAACCTATATTTATGACTATAAACTTATACTTTTTCTATTTAGTTTCTTAAATTTCAGTTCATTATGAAACCATACCAACTTGAATCACTCAAAATGGATTTGAAACGAAGAAATGACGGGTAAAACAAAATTGGATAAATTTGCTAGTTTTAGCTACAAAAATTTTGTAACAAATCTAGACTAACCATAATTTAACTAACTTATATTGTATTATACATGTATTCTAACATATATTATGTAATCTTGGGATACCATAGACACGTATACAATGTTTTGACATATCATATCGACCCAGGTATATATATTATTTGGAACAACCATAGACACTCTATATGCAGTAATGCTTGAGTTAGCTATACAGGGTTGAGGTTGATTCCAAAATAATATATATACTTTGAGTTGTGATCTAGCCTGAGACTTGTATACACTGGGTCGTGGATTGATTCGAGATAATATATATTAATTTATTTCTGTACATCTAACTGTGGACAACTAGTTGTAGATTACTAACGTTGGACCGCTAACTTAATAAACTTAAATCATTAAAACATAATAAAAAAATGTTGTGAATATATTTCGATCATACTTTGATATATATGTATATATTTGTTATAGGTTCGTGAATCGATCCGTGGCCAAGTCTTAAATTTCCGACGAAGTAAAAATCTGTGAAAGTGAGTTATAGTCCCATTTTTAAAATCTAATATTTTTGGGATAAGAATACATGCAGTTTTTTAAATGTTTTACAAAATAGACACAAGTATGCGAAACTACATTCTATGGTTGGATTATTAAACCGAATATCGCCCTTCAAGTCTGGTAACCTAAGAATTAGGGAAATGGCCCCTAATTGACGCGAATCCTAAAGATAGATCTATTGGGCCTAACAACCCCCATTTAGGTTATGGATGGCTTTAGTACTTCAAGATTATTATACAGACGAGAGGTTCTATTTGGGGATATTCTATGCATTAAGTTAATGTCGGTTACCAGGTGTTCAACATATGAATGATTTTTATCTCTATGCAGTTTGCGAAATGCCTGATATGAGATGCGTTATAAAAATGAAATCTTGTGGTCTATTATTATGATTGATAAATATATATGTTAAACCTATAGCTCACCAACATTTTTGTTGACGTTTTAAGCATGTTTATTCTCAGGTGATTGTTAAGAACTTCCGCTGTTGCATACTAAATTAAAGAAAAGATTTGGAGTCCATGCTTGTATGATATTATCTAAAAACTGCATTTGAAAGTTTACTTTGTTGTAATATAATATTTATTGTAAACCATTATGTAATGGTCATGTGTAAGCGTGGTATTTTAGATTATCATTACTTGATAATCTAGGTTATGTCCTTTAAACCTTTGTTGATAAAATAAAGGTTATGGTTTGTTTTAAAAACGAATGCAGTCTTTGAAAAACGTCTCATATAGAGGTCAAAAGCTCGCAACGAAATCAATTAGTATGAAACCTTTATAATCAATATGAACGGGACATTTCAATTTCTAAATGAAAGGTTAATAATTTTTCGGCAGCTTTCCAAAAACATGCATATCATATCCTTTATATCAGTAGCATATGTATCAAATTCGTGATTCATCATAAACTATCTAACGACAAAATTAAAGCATACAAGCATGCATAAACATATATACTCTAGCACTAGACATAGATACACTATTAATATTTTAAAGATAAGATATGAATGTTCACGTATCAATATTGTGATTCAATATTGT
Organism: Rutidosis leptorrhynchoides; assembly: GCF_046630445.1. NCBI lineage: Eukaryota > Viridiplantae > Streptophyta > Magnoliopsida > Asterales > Asteraceae > Rutidosis > Rutidosis leptorrhynchoides. Next base: position 126,108,292 of record NC_092340.1, read on the forward strand.
AGGAAAGTACGTAGACGCAACGGAGATGATAAACACTAGGTTTGACTTGCGAACAATACCCATAAACATTACCCATAACCTCCATAGCTATAACCCATAGTTTCCTTAGCTTTGACTCATTTGAAAACTCGGTTTGAAATCATTTGAGCAGTACTTCGTCCTATTATTTTATGTATAATACTAATAATAATAATATTAATACTACTGATAATAATAATAAGATTAATAATAATAATAATATTAATCTTAATAATAATAATAATAATAATAATAATAATAATAATAATAATAATAATAATAATAATAATAATAATAATATAAATATAAATATAATACAGAGTAAGTAATTTATGTGTGTGTGTGTCGAAGCAGAAATGTGCGAGCTTTATAGATGTTTGTTGAGATTGATCCCCATGCGATCGCATGAGTTTCATGCTCATTTGCCATGCGATCGCATGACCAGCTGGTACGCACCCAATATGTTTTGTTTTCTTGTTTGTCGACATTTTTCACTGTAGCAAATAGTGGGGGGGTACTGTAGCATTAGTGTTTACTGTAGCAAATAGTATTTACTGTAGCAAAGTCATTTTTACTATAGCAAATAATGTTTTACTGTAGCAAAGTCGTTTTCACTGTAGCAAATAGTGATTTTCGAAAAAACACTGTAGCAAAATAATTTTTACTGTAACAAATAGTGATTTTCGAAAACACTGTAGCTTTTCGGGTACTGTAGCAATTCGAAAATACTGTAGTAAATTAGTATTTTACTTGTTCATCTTAAACGTTTTAGTTAACTTATCTAAATATCAATCGAATCAATAGACGAATGTTACTATCGTTTACTAAATAACTTGAAATTATATATATGTATATATCTTTATTTAATATACATAAATCAGTTTTTAAATACACATTGCAAGTTATTTATGAATAATTAATATTCTCACTTATTGTGTATATATATATATATATATATATATATATCTATTTACAAATAGATGTTCTTGAATCATCGGTCAATAGTCAAAGGTTAATTGAATATATAAGATTAGTTCAAAAAGTTTGAGAATCAATATTACAGACTTTGCTTATCGTGTCTGAAACATATAAAGATTAAGTTTAAATTTGGTCAAAAATTTCTGGGTTATCACAAAATACCTTAAGAATCTATGAATCTTGTTATCCTCTTGGAAGGGACTGCTTAAAACGTCTATAACACTAATGTGGTTACTCTATATATTTCTTCTTTCGTTGGTTGCAACTATATGTTGTTCTAGTCGATGTTACCCCTAACTTCAACATGTAACTGAAAGGATATAGTTACATTATGGAACTGTGCTTTCATTCCATCCAAGGATAAGTTCACACACAGTATGTTGTGATCACCATGTTTTCCATTCTATCTGTCAGCTTTGTATTGCGACATAAGCGCTCAATGTTTTAGATGAGTTTAGTAACATTCATGATGTATTTCATGCATCCAGCTTACTGAAGATGCATGTAAGGCTAAAAACTTCATCTTTCCTATTGTGGATATATATTTAGATGACATATTTCATGTTAGCGAGAAACAAAATCAATTTGTTGATCTCTTAGGAATCTTACTACATATTGATTACGTATTTGTGCGTACTGAGCTATATAATACTCTGGAATCTTACTACATATTGATTACTTTCGTTTATATGTTAAAACGTGTCTTTAAGTACGTAGGTTACTTAACTTGATCCCCGGAAGCTGTTATGACCGTTAGTGTCACTTGACGTTTAGAACGAGCTATGTACTGTGTACACGTTTAACTTGGGTCATAATCGGAATATTATGACTACGTAATACTAATTGTTATTTTATAATAACAATTACTCGGGTTTTGGATGCATAATTACACTTAGTAATTTACTAGAACACACTAGTTAGTCTAGTTGGACTTTCTACCTTGTTGGACTTCAGTTCACCCTACTCTATCTAGTGAACTATTTAATTAGCTCACTTATTAATGGATTATGACCCATTTATATGTAAGACAAATGCCCAATTACAAGAGCCAACATACTAGCATTTTTGTTTACCATTATCACTAATGTTGCATGGGATCCCAACATAAGCACCAACTTTAGACCACCATTAACTAAAAAGTAAAAGTTGTCCCCCTTGTGTTCCCCCTATGACTGACGGCCAAGAGTCCTCCCCACCACCCTCATCTCCTATAAATACCAAACTATTTCCTCACATTTCACACTTGATCTCATTCACAATTTACACACACTTGCTCTCTTATTTTCTCTCTAGTCTTTCTCACTTTAAAAATTGTAAGTTTTAAGTTTTATTTCTCTTCTTCTTCTTCTTTCATACACGACATCATCATCATCATACTTGGATCAAGCTTTTTAGCTTTTTGATCTTGTTATATCTTATAGATTCAAACTTGGGTTTGAATCTGTGATGACCCGGAAATTTCCGATCAAATTTAAACTTTAATCTTTATATGTTTCCGACACGATAAGCAAAAATCTGAAATGTTAAGTCTCGAAAGTTTTGAAATCTATATTCATGTAATCAATCACCCTTTGACCACGTCTGGCGATTCACGAACATTCATGTGTATATAGATATGTATATATAATATATACTTATTAATTGAAAATGTTAAGGTATTAGATGTATAATACTTTACATAAACGTGTTTGTTTCGATATTTGTTCAATATAGTTATTGACGGAATTAAAAGATAATATCATATGATTGAATTATCAGATACATTGAATTATGATTACGAGTCTCTGTTAGGAGGTCAATGTGGATTTGAGAAATCGTTTCTTTTTAACGGTATTCGGAAATTTAGCAAAATGACTTACATGTAAGAACAAAAATGTTATTATTGAGGATTAGACAAAGGTTAGTGGGGAATTGAATTTCATAATATTTGATTGATCTATTTTCAAACGTGCGAAAACGTTTTTCAATATAATAGAACTTATATATTAAAATGTCTTGTTTAGATAACGTAAATTGGAATATTGGTTATTAGATATATAAATAACTTGCAACGTGTTAATAAAATGAATCTATATATATATTTATGATTGCTATACAAAATTATTGATCGTATGTATATTATAATATATTAAAATGTATAAAATTTAGTACTCAATAAGTTATTATATTGTTATTATTACTTTCATTATTATTATTAAAATAAATATTAATATTAATATTATATCAAGTATTATGAATATTATTATTATTATATATATATATATATATATATAAATATAAAATTTAATTCATTTAATTTGTTTTATTACAAATATTGTTGTTATTGTAATTAATATCATTATTATTATATTAGTAGTAAAATTATAATTTTAGTTATTATTATGATTATTATTATTACTACTAAAAATTATCATCTTTATTTAAAATTATTACTATCATGATTTTATTACTTTTATCATTAATTCAATTATTATCATTATTATTTTGATATTACTATCATTATTATTATTTAGTGTTTTGATTATTATTAATAATATTATCAATATTATTATTATTAATATATTTATTAATTATTATTATTAATATTAATTAAATAAAAATTAAAAAGTCAGATTAATCAGATAAGAGAGGAATTGTGTTACCCATCGATATCAAATTGTATTCTTTGTATTTTTCTTCTGTCTTCACCTCCTATTCGATTCTTCCTGTCTCTAATGCAGCGCATGCATCGAATGAATTCACAGATAGCATCAAAAATCAGTTGGACATAGCTATCTGCTTTATTTTTTTTATTTATTATTCATCTGCTACAGATTTTTGGTACTTCCTGTCTGTTATTGTTACCTGTCTTAATCCAGCCTCAATGTGAACAAATTGGAGTCGATTATAAGTTTTATACTTCAATCATTTACTCAAACAAACCCATTACTCACTGAAATTCGAAAATCAAAACAGAAAAAAAAATAAAGAAAAAGATCGATACTCTGTCTTGCTAAATTTTTAACCATATTTCGAATTCGAATGAATTTTAAAAATGTAACAATGCAGTTATGTTAGAAACCTTCCACCTAAACGATCTGGAAATTCTCGGGTCTCAATTCTTTCTATCAAGTTTCAATTTTTGAGTCAAAGTTTCGAAGTCAAAAGTCAACTTTCTTGTTCTTCATGAAATTCGAAGTTTGATTGATGTTAACGGTTCAATTGGTGGTTCCAGTGTATTTCAATAATGATTTAGAAAATAATTCGTGAATGTATCAAGGTCTCAAAACATTTCAATATCAAAATCAATATTTTTTTTTATATTCGAAGTTACAGCAGCAGCGATGTATTTTTTTTACTTTTTTTCTGGTTCGTTAATTAAAGTCTCCTTTACAAGTGATTCCTATTTAAGTTCAATAATAAATCAAACAATTAATTTGATACTAAAAATTGTATACCTTCGATTGTTTAGAGAGAAAGAAGGAGGAGAAAGTGAAAACAGAAAAGATTGAGTTAAATTAATTCGAATCTGTAATTAAATCAGAAAGACAGGTTTGGAGGCATGGTTAAGGGTGTTTGTGTTAAGCGGGAGGTCGCGGGTTCGAGTCCCGGCTTGGGCGATTTTGATATTTTTTGAGCCTTTAAGGTAGTAACCTATTTCCATTATTATTATTATTATTATTATTATTATTATTATTATTATTATTATTATTATTATTATTATTATTATTATTATTATTATTATTATTATTATTATTATTATTATTATGTTATTATTATTGTTATTAATATGTTAATCAAAGTTATTACTACCATTAATATTATGATTAATGTTATCATTAATTAAGTTAGATATTGTTATCATTATTATTAGTATTTTATAAGTATTATTATTATTACTAATATTATCATTATTATTATTATTATTATTATTATTATTATTATTATTATTATTATTATTATTATTATTATTGGTACCATCATTTAGGATATTATTAATTGTATTATTATGAATAAAACCAACATTTTGTTATATAATTATTATTATTATTATAAATATCATTATTGCCAAAATTAGTATGAAAATTATTATCCTAGTAAAAGTACTATATTTATTAAAATCATTATGATTATTATTAAAAGTGATATTTTTTTATAAAAGTTATCCTTTTGATAAATATTAGGATTATTATTATTAGTACTATTTTTTAAAGACGTCATTAGTATCACTACTATAATTATTGTTACTATCAGAATTATTATTATTAATATTATCATTATAACCAAACACAATTTTTATAATTATTGATACGAAAATATACTTATAGTAATATTACATATAAGTATGTACTAATCATATTAGCATTTTTAACAAATTAGGTATTTAATATAATACTAATTATATATATATATATATATATATATATATATATATATATATATATATATATATATATATATATATATAACTACATATATAAAAGATTAATCATATTAAATATATACACAAATTAAATATAATATATAATATATAAACTTGTTCGATTACAAATTATGTATATTAATAAATACACAAATGATATAGGTTCGTGAATCCGAGGCCAACCTTGCATCGTTTAGTTGTTCAATGTCGTTATATGTATTTTTACTACAAAATACATTAGGTGAGTTTTATTTGCTCCCTTTTTAAATGTTTTTGCAATATATATTTTTGGGACTGAGAATACATGCGCTGTTTTTATAAATATTTTACGGAATAGACACAAGTAATAAAAACTACATTATATGGTTGGATTATTAACCGAATATCGCCCTTCAAGTCTGGTAACCTAAGAATTTAGGGAAATGGCCCCTGATTGACGCGAATCCTAAAGATAGATCTATGGACCTTGACAAGTCCCATTCGGGGTACGAATGCTTTAGTACTTCGAGATTATTATACAGACGAGAGGTTATGTTTTGGGGATATTCTATGCATTATGTTAACGTCGGTTACCAGGTGTTCAATCCATATGAATGATTTTTATCTCTATGCAGTTTGCGAAATGCCTGATATGAGAATGATGTTTATGAAATATGAAAATCTTGTGGTCTATTAAAATGATAGAAATGATTATTTATATTAAACTAATGAACTCACCAACCTTTTGGTTGACACTTTAAAGCATGTTTATTCTCAGGTATGAAAGAAATCTTCCGCTGTGCATTTGCTTATTTTAGAGATATTACTTGGAGTCATTCATGACATATTTCAAAAGACGTTGCATTCGAGTCATTGAGTTCATCAAGATTATTATTAAGTCAATTATAGTTGGATATATTATGAAATGATATGCATGCCGTCAACTTTCGATGTAAAGCAAGTTTGTCTTTTAAAAACGAATGCAATGTTTGTAAAATGTATCATATAGAGGTCAAGTACCTCGCGATGTAATCAACTATTATGAATCGTTTGTAATCGATATGGACTTCGTCCGGATGGATTAGGACGGGTTATGAAAGAATCCTTCAAGAACTTGGAAGATTCAAGCTTTCTAGATTTGAATCTTCACTTGTTTTGTTAGATCTAAATCTTTTAGTTTATAATCTCTTCATTTTGTTGTAAAGATCAAAACTTGTGTTTGTGGTCTTCATGTAACTTGAAGATCTAGCTTCATGCTTCAAGGATCTTCAAGAACAATAAAGATTCAAGCTTTCTAGCTTTGAATCTTCATTACTTTTGTTAGATCTAAGTTTTCTAGCTTATGGACTCTTTATTTTGTTATTTGTTATAAAGATCAAAACTTGTGTTTATGGTCTTCATGAAACTTGAAGATCTAGCCTTATGCTTTCAAGATCTTCAAGAACATAAAAGATTCAAGCTTTCTAGCTTTGTAATCTCATAACTTTTGTGAAAAGGATCCAAGCTCTCTAGCTTAGGGTCCCATTATTTTGTTTGATCAAAATTATGTCTTGTTTATTTGATTGAATGAAAGTTTGTAGCTTTTGTTGTAGATAGAATTTGTGTTTGTGTTAAGACTAAGAATATGATGTAACCTTGGTTCATCATCCTTCTAAAACTCTTAAGTGAGTTGAATTCTTACTTAGTATTGACATTTTTTGTATTGATGGTTGAATCTTGGTCAAAGTGATGCTAACACATCAATGAGTTGTACACTTGAAGCTACAAGCATCAAGGATGAGAACTGTGATGAGCATCAAGCACCAAGAATCCCACCGGAGCACTTGTTTACTGTTTTTCGGGGTCTGATTAGACTCTTTGGGCTTCTAGAAAATTGATTTTCAGATAGTTCGTTCGAGTAGATGACTTTTCATTTAAGACTCACCTAAATCCGATATACGGTTTAGGATTTATAGCCTTCCGAAAAGTACTACGCCTTTGTAACGTTGTGCTGAAATTTCTGACCTACTCGCACTTAAACCGTCGCCACGGTCAAACGAAGACGAGTTAGGTTTTGAAAATTGGTCAGCGGTTAGAGGACTCACATACGGAGCCTTGGCCACTGACAACGTGTCTTTTCAATTTGTATAGAGCTGTCCAAAGTCAGCCTATTGTTTCGATCTCTATTCTTGTGAAACTTACTTTAGCTTTTATGAATGATGAATGATGATGATGATGATACTTTGAAATGTAATTGATTTTGAAAGACTAATTACTATAACATTAAATAAATATTTCAAACATATATATATTTTGTACAAATTTACAACAATATATATATATATATATATATATATATATATATATATATATATATATATATATATATATATATATATATATATATATATATATATATTAACTTAGTCATAAAACGTCCTGATTTAAAATAATATATTTTTATAAACAACGAGCCACTGATTTATAGAAGCAAATGACCACAACATTCAATTATATAAGTTATATTTTTCATAAAATAATTTATCAATGACTAGAACTAAATTTTGATAATGGTACGAGTCACAAAACGTAAAAAACTAGTTTTCTAAACATACGAAAGTGCGTTCGAAAAAATCAAAAGTGGTACATGAGTCGAGTGACAACGTCCGTGTCATTTGAGTAAAAATTATATTTTTACCATGAACATAAATATAATATAATATATAATTAATTATATAAATTAAAAATATTATATATATATATATATATATATATATATATATATATATATATATATATATTATTTAAAACCGTCGGCAGGAAGAGGTTAAACAAATGTGAGCTGGATCTGGGGACTCCGCACTCGCGGAGCAAAAGCACTACACAACTCCGCACTATCGGAGCTGTGGGTTCCAGAACTGGGCTATAAAGCTCGATCGTGTTCTGCTCGAATTCATTTCATCTATCTCTCTGCACTCTATCTTACTCCGTATTATATTTATTTATTTATTATTATTATTATTATTATTATTATTATTATTATTATTATTAGTATTATTGTTATTAGTATTTTTATACATAAAATATTACGACGAGGGTATGAGCGAGTCATTTTAAAACGGGTTTTATGAGTGGGATAGAGCTAAGGAAATTATGGGTTATAGCTATGGAGGTGATGGGTATGGTTCATGGGTATGCTCGTGAGGTCAATCTAGTGTTTATCATCTCCGTTGCGTCTACGTAACTTTCTTGCAATATTGAATCTCAATATTGATACGTGAGTACTCATAATTTAATTTTTACATACTAATAGTGTATCCCTGACTAGTGCTCGAGAATATAGGATTATGCATGTTTGTACTTTTGATATTGCTATTAGATAGGATATGTTGAATCCTGAATTAGTTACGTATGCGGCTGAGATAAGGTATAAGATATGCATGTCGCTGGAAAGCTAGCGAAAAATTAAAAACTTTTCATTTAAATATCGAATGGTTTCGATGAACGGATTTGAAGTTATAGCCAATCAAATTTTTGTATTATTTTTAAAAATGATTATTATTATCGTAGTTATTATCTTCGTTCTAGTTTTATCTTATTATTAATATTATTATTATCTTTATCAATAAAATGATTTATCATTAAAAATTGTTATTTTTATTATTATTACTATCGTTATTATCGTTAAAGTTATAATTAGTATGTTATTATCTAATTATTATTATTATTAATATTATTATCATTATTAATATATATATATATATATATATATATATATATATATATATATATATCATTATTTAAAAATGGTTATTGTTATTGTTATTATTATTATTATATTATCATTAAAATAATTATTAGTATTATCGTTAATAAGCTCATAGTAATTATCATTATTAGTATTATTGTAATTAAAACTAATATTAGTAACACCTAATTATTTTGATTACTATTATTATCATTATTATGAAAACGATATAAAAGACGATTAAAAGCTATTAAACGAAACGATTAGAAAATAATGAGTAAGAGTATCTTGATGAAATTAAAATATTATAAGATATTGATTTAGATAAAATTATCGTTCTTATTATTATTATCATTACTATTATTATTAAAAGTATCGTTAGTATTAAAAACTATCATTTTAACAAAAATTATCATTTTAATAGAAATGTCATTGTTATTATAAAATATCATTATTATTATCATTTTAAAAAGAATTATTATTTTAAAGATAATATTAAAAAGTATCGTAAATATTAAAGTTATCATAATTAGAATTATCGTTTTATCATAATGTCATCTTAGTAATTATAAATATTGATATTTTTATAATAATAATTATTATTACAAAATAATACAACTTTTACTTACTATTATTATAGATATTATTTTATCAAATAAATATGTGATACAAATATATTTTACTACGTGTAATAAATTACTTTAATAATACCTATCATATTATCTTTATGATATTAAATGAACTCTATAAATTTTATTACTTAATATATATAAAAGTATATTTTATTATATAAATTTTAATATAAAATTTTATTTATTAATAAATGAAGTATATTATTTACTCTAATAAATCTTTTAAAAATATTTAAAAATATAAAACGACGATATTTAAACTATATATTAATCATGTATAGATTTTTGGAAATCATTTTGAGTCAAATTGACTTTTGTTGACTTTTGCATATTAGTCTCGAGCATTAGGATTGTGGTACACTATGACTTGACCTAATTTGTTAGACAAATATTGACCAACACATATATATACATAATTAATTTAGGTTCGTGAATCCGAGGCCAACCTTGCACTTGTCCAATGACGTTATATGTATTTTTACTACGAAATACAGTATGGTGAGTTTCATTTACCTTTTTTACCCTTTATATTTTTGGGCTGAGAATACATGCGCAATTTTTATAAATGTTTTACGAAATAGACACAAGTAATTGAAACTACATTATATGGGTGAATGATCGAAGCCGAATATGCCCCTTTTGCTTGGTAACCTAAGAATTAGTAAACCGATCTACTAATTGACGTGAATCCTAAAGATAGATCTATTGGGCCTAACGAACCCCATCCAAATTACCGGATGCTTTAGTACTTCGATGTTGTTTTTATCATGTCCGAAGGATTTCCCGGAATGATAGGGGATATTCTTATATGCATCTTGTTAATGTCGGTTACCAGGTGTTCACCATATGAATGATTTTTGTCTCTATGCATGGGACGTATATTTATGAGAACTGGAAATGATATTCTTGTGGTCTATTAAAATGATGGAAATGAATGATTATGATAAACTAATGAACTCACCAACCTTTTGGTTGACACTTTAAAGCATGTTTATTCTCAGGTGATAAAGAAATCTTCCGCTGTGCATTTGCTCTTTTTAAAGATATTACTAGGAGTCATTCATGGCATATTTCAAAAGACGTTGCATTCAAGTTGTTGAGTTCAATAGAGATTATTATTAAGTAAATGACAGACTAGGTCATTTATAGTTGGATATTATGAAATGGTATGCATGCCTGTAAATTTTTGATGTAAAGAAAGTTTGTCTTTTAAAAACGAATGCAATGTTTATAAAATGTATCATATAGAGATCAAATACCTTGCGATGTAATCAACTATTGAGAATCGTTTATAATGTATATGAACGGGTCCTTTCATTACTGACCGAAAATTTCGAGATGTTATCGCACAAATTCAGCAAATCTACAACGTTATGGCCTCTTGGGGGTACTGACTTGCTCCAGTTAAAAGTTGCTTCCGAACCTGACCAAATTACACGATTGCTGATCTTGACATTTGATATCGGCTAAAAAGTCACGTTTTTACCCCCGATATTAGCCCCATTTATGATAAAGTAATTGACTTTATCATCTAAATAAGCATTTATTTGCTTCATTTGGTAGATTATGTCATTACAAAGGCTATGTTTCAAGAATCACTAAAAACGGATGAAACACGAGGAAAAACGAGCAAAACTGGCTAAGACGATTAACTCGCGTTTAAATAACTTATTTTATAATTTTTGTAAAAGTTTATCTACTTAATCTCATGTTGTAGGATATCCAATTATGAACGCGTGGGCGCAAGAATCGTCAGAAACGGAGCTAAAACGAAGATTCTAGAGCGAAAACGTTGAAAGACAAGAAATCAAGTTACGATTCAGCGAATCAGCAAGCCAAACGGTCCCTGCAAACGGCTTGCCAAACGGCCTGCCATCCGTTTGCAGGCAAAAATTCAAGTCCATGTTGATTAAATGCTTGGAATAATCTAGAATGTGCTTGCTCTCCAAGTTATACTTGCTCTCCAAGGTCACCTTGGCCACCAAGTTCTCAAAATGCTTTGCTTGGTCACCAAGCCCATTTATTTACAACTTTACCATCAAGCTTTCCTATAAATAGGTGGCTCATCCCACCATTTCAACACACACCAATTCTTCACTTCTCTCTCAAATATCTCTCTATAGTCGCTCTCTAGTGATCTATATGAGATTAATTCTCTCTACTTTCTCTCTCTAGATTCTAGAGAGAGAAAAGTACAGAGATTAGGAAAAATAATTATCTCTCTATTGTCGCTCTCTAGTGATCAATAGGAGATTAGTATGTAGTTAGTAGTAGAAGCTATCAAGCATTGTAACGCTATGGATATTATGAAGAAATACAAGTGTTATTCTGCCGACATTATTCGGTAATATCTATCCTTTCTTTTATTAATTTATTATAATATTTTTGTTTGATATTTGTGATTTATTAATATTAGAAATGTTTGTTGCCATGATGTGTGAGTAATTGCTTGATTGTTTGTCATGATTTAATAATGTTAGTTAGGGGATGATTATCGTTTCGTACTCTCTTTCTGTCTATGATATTAAACCTCGTTATTATCGTCCTTTCACCAATAAACGTGATTAAAACCTTTTATAAAGTCGACAATTATAAGGTAATTAATTATCTGTGTTTATACATTGGTCAAGGTATGAACCCATCAGAAATACTATAAAGTACATGGGGAAATACCGTAGGACCAGATCAAGACATTAGTCAAGAGTATAAGACTCGGGGAAATACTGTTGCAACAGTAGAGTATAGTGTTGATGTACTATAGGACCACTTGGGCATGGCCAAGGTTAGAAGCTATGGAACTACTATAAGTCTAGTACATGGTGGATAACTGAAATGTCCCGTTCTTATTGATTAAAAACGTTCCATATTAATTGATTTCGTTGCGAGGTTTTGACCTCTATATGAGACGTTTTTCAAAGACTGCATTCATTTTTAAAACAAACCATAACCTTTATTTCATAAATAAAGGTTTAAAAAGCTTTACGTAGATTATCAAATAATGATAATCTAAAATATCCTGTTTACACACGACCATTACATAATGGTTTACAATACAAATATGTTACAACAAAATAAGTTTCTTGAATGCAGTTTTTACACAATATCATACAAGCATGGACTCCAAATCTCGTCCTTATTTAAGTATGCGACAGCGGAAGCTCTTAATAATCACCTGAGAATAAACATGCTTAAAACGTCAACAAAAAATATTGGTGAGTTATAGGTTTAACCTATATATATCAAATCATAGTAATAGACCACAAGATTTCATATTTCAATACACATCCCATACATAGAGATAAAAATCATTCATATGGTGAACACCTGGTAACCGACATTAACAAGATGCATATATAAGAATATCCCCATCATTCCGGGACACCCTTCGGATATGATATAAATTTCGAAGTACTAAAGCATCCGGTACTTTGGATGGGGTTTGTTAAGCCCAATAGATCTATCTTTAGGATTCGCGTCAATTAGGGTGTCTGTTCCCTAATTCTTAGATTACCAGACTTAATAAAAAGGGGCATATTCGATTTTGATAATTCAACCATAGAATGTAGTTTCACGTACTTGTGTCTATTTTGTAAATCATTTATAAAACCTGCATGTATTCTCATCCCAAAAATATTAGATTTGAAAAGTGGGACTATAACTCACTTTCACAGATTTTTACTTCGTCGGGAAGTAAGACTTGGCCACTGGTTAATTCATGAACCTATAACCATATATACATAAATATCAAAGTATGTTCAAAATATATTTACAACACTTTTAATATATTTTGATGTTTTAAGTTTATTAAGTCAGCTGTCCTCGTTAGTAACCTACAACTAGTTGTCCACAGTTAGATGTACAGAAATAAATCGATAAATATTATCTTGAATCAATCCACGACCCAGTGTATACGTATCTCAGTATTGATCACAACTCAAACTATATATATTTTGGAATCAACCTCAACCCTGTATAGCTAACTCCAACATTCACATATAGAGTGTCTATGGTTGTTCCGAAATATATATAGATGTGTCGACATGATAGGTCGAAACATTGTATACGTGTCTATGGTATCTCAAGATTACATAATATACAATACAAGTTGATTAAGTTATGGTTGGAATAGATTTGTTACCAATTTTCACGTAGCTAAAATGAGAAAAATTATCCAATCTTGTTTTACCCATAACTTCTTCATTTTAAATCCGTTTTGAGTGAATCAAATTGCTATGGTTTCATATTGAACTCTATTTTATGAATCTAAACAGAAAAGTATAGGTTTATAGTCGGAAAAATAAGTTACAAGTCGTTTTTGTAAAGGTAGTCATTTCAGTCGAAAGAACGACGTCTAGATGACCATTTTAGAAAACATACTTCCACTTTGAGTTTAACCATAATTTTTGGATATAGTTTCATGTTCATAATAAAAATCATTTTCCCAGAATAACAACTTTTAAATCAAAGTTTATCATAGTTTTTAATTAACTAACCCAAAACAGCCCGCGGTGTTACTACGACGGCGTAAATCCGGTTTTACGGTGTTTTTCGTGTTTCCAGGTTTTAAATCATTAAGTTAGCATATCATATAGATATAGAACATGTGTTTAGTTTATTTTAAAAGTCAAGTTAGAAGGATTAACTTTTGTTTGCGAACAAGTTTAGAATTAACTAAACTATGTTCTAGTGATTACAAGTTTAAACCTTCGAATAAGATAGCTTTATATGTATGAATCGAATGATGTTATGAACATCATTACTACCTTAAGTTCCTTGGATAAACCTACTGGAAAAGAGAAAAATGGATCTAGCTTCAATGGATCCTTGGATGGCTCGAAGTTCTTGAAGCAGAATCATGACACGAAAACAAGTTCAAGTAAGATCATCACTTAAAATAAGATTGTTATAGTTATAGAAATTGAACCAAAGTTTGAATATGATTATTACCTTGTATTAGAATGATAACCTACTGTAAGAAACAAAGATTTCTTGAGGTTGGATGATCACCTTACAAGATTGGAAGTGAGCTAGCAAACTTGAAAGTATTCTTGATTTTATGAAACTAGAACTTTTAGAATTTATGAAGAACACTTAGAACTTGAAGATAGAACTTGAGAGAGATCAATTAGATGAAGAAAATTGAAGAATGAAAGTGTTTGTAGGTGTTTTTGGTCGTTGGTGTATGGATTAGATATAAAGGATATGTTATTTTGTTTTCATGTAAATAAGTCATGAATGATTACTCATATTTTTGTAATTTTATGAGATATTTCATGCTAGTTGCCAAATGATGGTTCCCACATGTGTTAGGTGACTCACATGGGCTGCTAAGAGCTGATCATTGGAGTGTATATACCAATAGTACATACATCTAAAAGCTGTGTATTGTACGAGTACGAATACGGGTGCATACGAGTAGAATTGTTGATGAAACTGAACGAGGATGTAATTGTAAGCATTTTTGTTAAGTAGAAGTATTTTGATAAGTGTATTGAAGTCTTTCAAAAGTGTATAAATACATATTAAAACACTACATGTATATACATTTTAACTGAGTCGTTAAGTCATCGTTAGTCGTTACATGTAAGTGTTGTTTTGAAACTTTTAGGTTAACGATCTTGTTAAATGTTGTTAACCCAATATTTATAATATCAAATGAGATTTTAAATTATTATATTATCATGATATTATCATGTATGAATATCGCTTAATATGATATATATACATTAAATGTCTTTACAACGATAATCGTTACATATATGTCTCGTTTAAAAATCATTAAGTTAGTAGTCTTGTTTTTACATATGTAGTTCATTGTTAATATACTTAATGATATGTTTACTTATCATAGTATCATGTTAACTATATATATATCCATATATATGTCATCATATAGTTTTTACAAGTTTTAACGTTCGTGAATCACCGGTCAACTTGGGTGGTCAATTGTCTATATGAAACATATTTCAATTAATCAAGTCTTAACAAGTTTGATTGCTTAACATGTTGGAAACATTTAATCATGTAAATATCAATCTCAATTAATATATATAAACATGGAAAAGTTCGGGTCACTACAGTACCTACCCGTTAAATAAATTTCGTCCCGAAATTTTAAGCTGTTGAAGGTGTTGACGAATCTTCTGGAAATAGATGCGGGTATTTCTTCTTCATCTGATCTTCACGCTCCCAGGTGAACTCGGGTCCTCTACGAGCATTCCATCGAACCTTAACAATTGGTATCTTGTTTTGCTTAAGTCTTTTAACCTCACGATCCATTATTTCGACGGGTTCTTCGATGAATTGAAGTTTTTCGTTGATTTGGATTTCAACTAACGGAATAGTGAGATCTTCTTTAGCAAAACATTTCTTCAAATTCGAGACGTGGAAAGTGTTATGTACAGCCGCGAGTTGTTGAGGTAATTCAAGTCTGTAAGCTACTGGTCCGACACGATCAATAATCTTGAATGGTCCAATATACCTTGGATTTAATTTCCCTCGTTTACCAAATCGAACAACGCCTTTCCAAGGTGCAACTTTAAGCATGACCATCTCTCCAATTTCAAATTCTATATCTTTTCTTTTAATGTCAGCGTAGCTCTTTTGTTGACTTTGGGCGGTTTTCAACCGTTGTTGAATTTGGATGATCTTCTCGGTAGTTTCTTGTATAATCTCCGGACCCGTAATCTGTCTATCCCCCACTTCACTCCAACAAATCGGAGACCTGCACTTTCTACCATAAAGTGCTTCAAACGGCGCCATCTCAATGCTTGAATGGTAGCTGTTGTTGTAGGAAAATTCTGCTAACGGTAGATGTCGATCCCAACTGTTTCCGAAATCAATAACACATGCTCGTAGCATGTCTTCAAGCGTTTGTATCGTCCTTTCACTCTGCCCATCAGTTTGTGGATGATAGGCAGTACTCATGTCTAGACGAGTTCCTAATGCTTGCTGTAATGTCTGCCAGAATCTTGAAATAAATCTGCCATCCCTATCAGAGATAATAGAGATTGGTATTCCATGTCTGGAGACGACTTCCTTCAAATACAGTCGTGCTAACTTCTCCATCTTGTCATCTTCTCTTATTGGCAGGAAGTGTGCTGATTTGGTGAGACGATCAACTATTACCCAAATAGTATCAAAACCACTTGCAGTCCTTGGCAATTTAGTGATGAAATCCATGGTAATGTTTTCCCATTTCCATTCCGGGATTTCGGGTTGTTGAAGTAGACCTGATGGTTTCTGATGCTCAGCTTTGACCTTAGAACACGTCAAACATTCTCCTACGTATTTAGCAACATCGGCTTTCATACCCGGCCACCAAAAATGTTTCTTGAGATCCTTGTACATCTTCCCCGTTCCAGGATGTATTGAGTATCTGGTTTTATGAGCTTCTCTAAGTACCATTTCTCTCATATCTCCAAATTTTGGTACCCAAATCCTTTCAGCCCTATACCGGGTTCCGTCTTCCCGAATATTAAGATGCTTCTCCGATCCTTTGGGTATTTCATCCTTTAAATTTCCCTCTTTTAAAACTCCTTGTTGCGCCTCCTTTATTTGAGTAGTAAGGTTATTATGAATCATTATATTCATAGATTTTACTCGAATGGGTTCTCTGTCCTTCCTGCTCAAGGCATCGGCTACCACATTTGCCTTCCCCGGGTGGTAACGAATCTCAAAGTCGTAATCATTCAATAATTCAATCCACCTACGCTGCCTCATATTCAGTTGTTTCTGATTAAATATGTGTTGAAGACTTTTGTGGTCGGTATATATAATACTTTTGACCCCATATAAGTAGTGCCTCCAAGTCTTTAATGCAAAAACAACCGCGCCTAATTCCAAATCATGCGTCGTATAATTTTGTTCGTGAATCTTCAATTGTCTAGACGCATAAGCAATCACCTTCGTTCGTTGCATTAATACACAACCGAGACCTTGCTTTGATGCATCACAATAAATCACAAAATCATCATTCCCTTCAGGCAATGACAATATAGGTGCCGTAGTTAGCTTTTTCTTCAATAACTGAAACGCTTTCTCTTGTTCATCATTCCATTCAAATTTCTTCCCTTTATGCGTTAATGCAGTCAAGGGTTTTGCTATTCTGGAAAAGTCTTGGATGAACCTTCTGTAGTAACCAGCTAGTCCTAAAAACTGGCGTATGTGTTTCAGAGTTTTCGGGGTTTCCCACTTTTCAACAGTTTCTATCTTTGCCGGATCCACCTTAATACCTTCTTTGTTCACTATGTGACCGAGGAATTGAACTTCTTCCAACCAAAATGCACACTTTGAAAACTTAGCGTACAATTCTTCCTTCCTCAATACTTCTAACACCTTTCTCAAATGTTCACCGTGTTCTTGGTCATTCTTTGAGTAAATAAGTATGTCATCAATGAAAACAATGACAAACTTGTCAAGGTATGGTCCACACACTCGGTTCATAAGGTCCATGAACACAGCTGGTGCATTAGTTAAACCAAACGGCATGACCATAAACTCGTAATGACCGTAACGTGTTCTGAAAGCAGTCTTTGGAATATCATCTTCTTTCACCCGCATTTGATGATACCCGGAACGTAAGTCAATCTTTGAATAAACAGACGAGCCTTGTAGTTGATCAAATAAGTCATCGATTCTTGGTAGTGGGTAGCGGTTCTTGATGGTAAGTTTGTTCAACTCTCGGTAGTCGATACACAACCTGAATGTACCATCTTTCTTCTTGACAAACAAAACAGGAGCTCCCCACGGTGATGTGCTTGGTCGAATGAAACCACGCTCTAAAAGTTCTTGTAATTGGCTTTGTAGTTCTTTCATCTCGCTGGGTGCGAGTCTGTAAGGAGCACGAGCTATTGGTGCAGCTCCTGGTACAAGATCTATTTGAAATTCAACGGATCGATGTGGGGGTAATCCCGGTAATTCTTTCGGAAATACATCAGGAAATTCTTTTGCGACGGGAACATCATTGATGCTCTTTTCTTCAGTTTGTACTTTCTCGACGTGTGCTAGAACAGCATAGCAACCTTTTCTTATTAGTTTTTGTGCTTTCAAATTACTAATAAGATGTAGCTTCGTGTTGCCCTTTTCTCCGTACACCATTAAGGGTTTTCCTTTTTCTCGTATAATGCGAATTGCATTTTTGTAACAAACGATCTCCGCTTTCACTTCTTTCAACCAGTCCATACCGATTATCACATCAAAACTCCCTAACTCTACTGGTATCAAATCAATCTTAAATGTTTCGCTAACCAGTTTAATTTCTCGATTCCGACATATATTATCTGCTGAAATTAATTTACCATTTGCTAATTCGAGTAAAAATTTACTATCCAAAGGCGTCAATGGACAACTTAATTTAGCACAAAAATCTCTACTCATATAGCTTCTATCCGCACCCGAATCAAATAAAACGTAAGCAGATTTATTGTCAATAAGAAACGTACCCGTAACAAGCTCCGGGTCTTCCTGTGCCTCTGCCGCATTAATATTGAAAACTCTTCCACGGCCTTGTCCATTCGTGTTCTCCTGGTTCGGGCAATTTCTAATAATGTGGCCCGGTTTTCCACATTTATAACAAACTACATTGGCATAACTTGCTCCGACACTACTTGCTCCGCCATTACTCATTCCGACACCATTTGTTCCTTTCGTTCTATTAACCCCTGGTCCGTAGACCTCACACTTCGTCGCGCTATGACCATTTCTTTTACACTTGTTGCAAAATTTGGTGCAGAACCCCGAGTGATTCTTTTCACACCTTTGGCATAGCTGCTTCTGATTGTTGTTGTTGTTGCGGTTATTATTGTTGTTGGGATGATTGTTGTAGTTGCTGTTGTTGTTGTTGTTGTTGTTGTTGTTGGGCCGTTTGTTGTAGTTGCGATTGATGTTGCGATTGTTGGGATGATTGTTGCGATTATTGTTGTAATTTCTGTTGTTGTATTGGTGATTCTTATCACCGTTTTCCTCCCACTTTCTTTTGACTTGCTTCACATTGGCCTCTTCAGCAGTCTGTTCTTTAATTCTTTCTTCAATTTGGTTCACGAGTTTGTGAGCCATTCTACATGCCTGTTGTATGGAGGCGGGCTCGTGTGAACTTATATCTTCTTGGATTCTTTCCGGTAATCCTTTCACAAACGCGTCGATCTTCTCTTCCTCATCTTCGAATGCTCCCGGACACAATAGGCACAATTCTGTGAATCGTCTTTCGTACGTGGTAATATCAAATCCTTGGGTTCGTAACCCTCTAAGTTCTGTCTTGAGCTTATTGACCTCGGTTCTGGGACGGTACTTCTCGTTCATCAAGTGCTTGAATGCTGACCACGGTAGTGCGTACGCATCGTCTTGTCCCACTTGCTCTAGATAGGTATTCCACCATGTTAACGCAGAACCTGTGAAGGTATGCGTAGCGTACTTTACTTTGTCCTCTTCAGTACACTTACTTATGGCAAACACCGATTCGACCTTCTCGGTCCACCGTTTCAATCCGATCGGTCCTTCGGTTCCATCAAATTCCAAAGGTTTGCAGGCAGTGAATTCTTTGTAGGTGCATCCTACACGATTTCCTGTACTGCTAGATCCAAGGTTATTGTTGGTATGTAGCGCAGCCTGTACTGCGGCTATGTTTGAAGCTAGAAAAGTACGGAATTCCTCTTCATTCATATTCACGGTGTGTCGAGTAGTCGGTGCCATTTCCTTCAAAATAGTTAAATGGAACAAGTTAATCATACAGAATATTAAGAGTAGTTAATAGTATTTCGTAGCATAATATGAACTCATTTATAAAAGCTTTTTCTTCATATTAGCGTTTTATAAGTTTAAATTCGGGTAGTACCTACCCGTTAAGTTCATACTTAGTAGCTAATATACAATTCAACTACTACAATTCTATATGAAAAACTGATTATAATAATATTTCGCGTTCAAACTTTTATACAATATTTTACAAACTTACAATACCGCTTATTTTACATAAAGCATGAAATATAGCACACAATAACTTTGATACAAGATAGTTGTGAAGATAATTCTAGCTAGTACACAAGTCGTTCAGCAAAGGCAATAAAGACACGTAATTCATACGTCCAGAAACAAGTCATGCATTCTGGTTTTACTAGGACTACTTCCCATCCTTGGTCTTGTGCAACATAACCGTTATGGCCGTTGATAAGACAGCGTGTTGTAGCGTCGTCAAAGGGACGAGGGTTACGTAATGTCCAACAGTCCCGTAATAATCTAAAAACCTCATTTCTTACCCCAATTACCGACTCCGTCACTTGTGGAAACGTTTTGTTTAATAGTTGTAGCCCGATGTTCTTGTTCTCACTTTGGTGAGAAGCGAACATTACTAATCCGTAAGCATAACATGCTTCTTTATGTTGCATGTTAGCCGCTTTTTCTAAATCACGAAGTCCAATATTCGGATATATTGAGTCAAAATAATTTCTTAACCCGTTTCGTAAAATAGCATTTGGGTTCCCCGCAATATATGCGTCAAAGTAAACACATCGTAACTTATGGGTTTCCCAATGTGATATCCCCCATCTTTCAAACGAAAGTCTCTTATAAACCAAGACATTCTTGGAACGTTCTTCGAATGTCTTACAAACTGATCTCGCCTTAAATAGTTGTGCCGAGGAATTCTGGCCGACTCTAGACAAGATTTCATCAATCATGTCTCCGGGTAGGTCTCTTAAAATATTGGGTTGTCTATCCATTTTGTATTTTTAAACTGAAAAATAGACAAGAGTTAGATTCATAAAAAAAAATACTTATTAATACAAGCAATTTTTACATATATCATAAAGCATAAGCACACTATATTACATATATTACACCACACGAATACAACTATCTTATTCCGACTCGCTTGTTTCTTCTTCTTCGGTTTTGGTTCGTTTTGCCAAGTTTCTAGGGATATATGATGTTCCCCTAATACGAGCCGTAATTTTCCACATTGGTTTAGAAAAACCTGGTGGTTTAGAGGTTCCCGGGTCATTGTTACAACTTAAGGACTTCGGGGGTTGACGATACATATAAAGTTCATCGGGGTAGGAATTAGATTTCTCTATTTTTATGCCCTTTCCCTTATTATTTTCTTTTGCCTTTTTAAATTCAGTTGGGGTAATTTCTATAACATCATCAGAATTCTCGTCGGAATCCGATTCATCGGAGAATTGGTAATCCTCCCAATATTTTGCTTCCTTGGCGGAAACACCATTGGTCATAATTAACCTTGGTCGGTTGGTTGAGGATTTTCTTTTACTTAACCGTTTTATTATTTCCCCCACCGGTTCTATTTCTTCATCCGGTTCCGGTTCCGATTCTTCTTCCGGTTCCGATTCTTCTTCCGGTTCCGACTCTTCTTCCGGTTCCTCTTCGGGAACTTGTGAATCAGTCCACGAATCATTCCAATTTACATTTGACTCTTCATTATTATTAGGTGAGTCAATGGGACTTGTTCTAGAGGTAGACATCTATCACATAATATCAAACACGTTAAGAGATTAATATATCACATAATATTCACATGTTAAAAATATATAGTTTCCAACAAAATTTGTTAAGCAATCATTTTTCAACTAAACACGGTCGAAGTCCAGACTCACTAATGCATCCTAACAAACTCGATAAGACACACTAATGCAAAATTCTGGTTCTCTAAGACCAACGCTCGGATACCAACTGAAATGTCCCGTTCTTATTGATTAAAAACGTTCCATATTAATTGATTTCGTTGCGAGGTTTTGACCTCTATATGAGACGTTTTTCAAAGACTGCATTCATTTTTAAAACAAACCATAACCTTTATTTCATAAATAAAGGTTTAAAAAGCTTTACGTAGATTATCAAATAATGATAATCTAAAATATCCTGTTTACACACGACCATTACATAATGGTTTACAATACAAATATGTTACAACAAAATAAGTTTCTTGAATGCAGTTTTTACACAATATCATACAAGCATGGACTCCAAATCTCGTCCTTATTTAAGTATGCCACAGCGGAAGCTCTTAATAATCACCTGAGAATAAACATGCTTAAAACGTCAACAAAAAATATTGGTGAGTTATAGGTTTAACCTATATATATCAAATCATAGTAATAGACCACAAGATTTCATATTTCAATACACATCCCATACATAGAGATAAAAATCATTTATATGGTGAACACCTGGTAACCGACATTAACAAGATGCATATATAAGAATATCCCCATCATTCCGGGACACCCTTCGGATATGATATAAATTTCGAAGTACTAAAGCATCCGGTACTTTGGATGGGGTTTGTTAAGCCCAATAGATCTATCTTTAGGATTCGCGTCAATTAGGGTGTCTGTTCCCTAATTCTTAGATTACCAGACTTAATAAAAAGGGGCATATTCGATTTTGATAATTCAACCATAGAATGTAGTTTCACGTACTTGTGTCTATTTTGTAAATCATTTATAAAACCTGCATGTATTCTCATCCCAAAAATATTAGATTTGAAAAGTGGGACTATAACTCACTTTCACAGATTTTTACTTCGTCGGGAAGTAAGACTTGGCCACTGGTTGATTCACGAACCTATAACCATATATACATAAATATCAAAGTATGTTCAAAATATATTTACAACACTTTTAATATATTTTGATGTTTTAAGTTTATTAAGTCAGCTGTCCTCGTTAGTAACCTACAACTAGTTGTCCACAGTTAGATGTACAGAAATAAATCGATAAATATTATCTTGAATCAATCCACGACCCAGTGTATACGTATCTCAGTATTGATCACAACTCAAACTATATATATTTTGGAATCAACCTCAACCCTGTATAGCTAACTCCAACATTCACATATAGAGTGTCTATGGTTGTTCCGAAATATATATAGATGTGTCGACATGATAGGTCGAAACATTGTATACGTGTCTATGGTATCTCAAGATTACATAATATACAATACAAGTTGATTAAGTTATGGTTGGAATAGATTTGTTACCAATTTTCACGTAGCTAAAATGAGAAAAATTATCCAATCTTGTTTTACCCATAACTTCTTCATTTTAAATCCGTTTTGAGTGAATCAAATTGCTATGGTTTCATATTGAACTCTATTTTATGAATCTAAACAGAAAAGTATAGGTTTATAGTCGGAAAAATAAGTTACAAGTCGTTTTTGTAAAGGTAGTCATTTCAGTCGAAAGAACGACGTCTAGATGACCATTTTAGAAAACATACTTCCACTTTGAGTTTAACCATAATTTTTGGATATAGTTTCATGTTCATAATAAAAATCATTTTCCCAGAATAACAACTTTTAAATCAAAGTTTATCATAGTTTTTAATTAACTAACCCAAAACAGCCCGCGGTGTTACTACGACGGCGTAAATCCGGTTTTACGGTGTTTTTCGTGTTTCCAGGTTTTAAATCATTAAGTTAGCATATCATATAGATATAGAACATGTGTTTAGTTTATTTTAAAAGTCAAGTTAGAAGGATTAACTTTTGTTTGCGAACAAGTTTAGAATTAACTAAACTATGTTCTAGTGATTACAAGTTTAAACCTTCGAATAAGATAGCTTTATATGTATGAATCGAATGATGTTATGAACATCATTACTACCTTAAGTTCCTTGGATAAACCTACTGGAAAAGAGAAAAATGGATCTAGCTTCAATGGATCCTTGGATGGCTCGAAGTTCTTGAAGCAGAATCATGACACGAAAACAAGTTCAAGTAAGATCATCACTTAAAATAAGATTGTTATAGTTATAGAAATTGAACCAAAGTTTGAATATGATTATTACCTTGTATTAGAATGATAACCTACTGTAAGAAACAAAGATTTCTTGAGGTTGGATGATCACCTTACAAGATTGGAAGTGAGCTAGCAAACTTGAAAGTATTCTTGATTTTATGAAACTAGAACTTTTGGAATTTATGAAGAACACTTAGAACTTGAAGATAGAACTTGAGAGAGATCAATTAGATGAAGAAAATTGAAGAATGAAAGTGTTTGTAGGTGTTTTTGGTCGTTGGTGTATGGATTAGATATAAAGGATATGTTATTTTGTTTTCATGTAAATAAGTCATGAATGATTACTCATATTTTTGTAATTTTATGAGATATTTCATGCTAGTTGCCAAATGATGGTTCCCACATGTGTTAGGTGACTCACATGGGCTGCTAAGAGCTGATCATTGGAGTGTATATACCAATAGTACATACATCTAAAAGCTGTGTATTGTACGAGTACGAATACGGGTGCATACGAGTAGAATTGTTGATGAAACTGAACGAGGATGTAATTGTAAGCATTTTTGTTAAGTAGAAGTATTTTGATAAGTGTATTGAAGTCTTTCAAAAGTGTATAAATACATATTAAAACACTACATGTATATACATTTTAACTGAGTCGTTAAGTCATCGTTAGTCGTTACATGTAAGTGTTGTTTTGAAACTTTTAGGTTAACGATCTTGTTAAATGTTGTTAACCCAATATTTATAATATCAAATGAGATTTTAAATTATTATATTATCATGATATTATCATGTATGAATATCGCTTAATATGATATATATACATTAAATGTCTTTACAACGATAATCGTTACATATATGTCTCATTTAAAAATCATTAAGTTAGTAGTCTTGTTTTTACATATGTAGTTCATTGTTAATATACTTAATGATATGTTTACTTATCATAGTATCATGTTAACTATATATATATCCATATATATGTCATCATATAGTTTTTACAAGTTTTAACGTTCGTGAATCACCGGTCAACTTGGGTGGTCAATTGTCTATATGAAACATATTTCAATTAATCAAGTCTTAACAAGTTTGATTGCTTAACATGTTGGAAACATTTAATCATGTAAATATCAATCTCAATTAATATATATAAACATGGAAAAGTTCGGGTCACTACAATAACTAAGGGATTTATTGGGTAGATTTAAGTAAGGGCTGGTTTAAATCATAAATGGGAGTTTAACGCACTACAATACAAACTAAACTTATAAATCTGTAAGGATGATCGAGAACTATCAGAGGTTCTAATTTGTCTGCAAACCCTTAGATTTTATCAAACCATTGACAGAAAAGAATTTGAAACACATCATAACCACTCACTTAGGTGATACACTAAGGTGTTAAGAAAGGTTGGATATTCTATATATATGGCTATGCTACTTTATTCGTGCGCCCAAGGTATGCACTGCATCCAAGATGGGCCGCTTATATCCTTAAACCGGATAAAGCGTCAGGAGTTGAGCATAGTCTATCCGATCAGAATCTTCAAAGCTTAGTTCCTCGTGACATGCTAATCGGGAAACCGCTTAGTAGGGAATCTAGTGTTCACACCAAGGTATATCTATCCAAGGAGTGTCTCATAATCATCCTGACGCTACGTTATCTTAAATCATGGTGAACCACATCTCCTTGTCCTTGGTTGTTGCATGCTAGCTAGCTTATTTTAATTATATTGCTTTAATATTTTAAATACAATTATAAATCAAATCAACCCAACTATTGCCTTTACACAATTTGATATTCCAGATAAAGTGGTGTCTAGAATAAACCGGTTGGACTTGGTTGTTGGATTTTCCGAACAGTCGCCAATTTATTGGGACCAAAAGGATCCTGCCTCTCCACACAAGGTGTACCTGGCCACTTGTCTTGGATACTAAATTGTTTACAAACCCAATCTTAATTACTAAATTATCTGAATAAGCTCCGTTTCAAATTCGACCGCTCAAGGAACGACCCTAGTTCCTATTTGCCCTTGCTAACCCATATGAAGGAATAATAGATTTAGGCCCAGCATATATAAATTAAACAATCAACTTCTTCTGTTGATATCCTGAATTGACGTTTGGCTACCTAATGAAACCGCATAAATAAACCATCCGATTCGTGCATATCAACATTTTTATCAGTAATGATACGCATACCCAATTAGCTTGTGTAGTGCATCAAACCGCATCACCAGATAAGCCATGCATGACGCGCGCTGAAAGGATGAGCGCTCAAAGTCCCTAATCCGCGCGGATCCTTCGTAAGCGCCAAGGTGACGTATACATGTCAGGCGATGCTGTAGCTGGTAGAGGGTATCTGGCAGACAAGAATCAGGTCCGACAAAATACTTTTTACTTTTGTCGGTCCAGCTCACTCGAGGATATACTGTTTGCAGACCATGATCCTCTTAGCCTTATTATGTGGCGGTAGAAGACAAAAATGATCGCCCTATAAAAAACAGACTTAATCCACAAGGTAAAGGGATTCCACTTTTGGGATTTACACACATGCTATTTTAAGTATTAAAGTACGAACTAGCTGCGCTATCTATATAGCGCGATTATACTCGCGCTACCGGACTTATAGCATTCCACTAGACACTCTTGATATACAAGTAACGTTCTATGAACATAAACCATACAACCCAGCGCGAGCCATCACTAACTAGACAACCCGTCGATGGTGGGTCTATGTTTAACCACCCCCGCTGAGATCTTCATCTCGCAAGGGGTTATTTACGGTACTCCGGACCGGAGAATTAAACTCAGTTGACCCTTAAAACCCCTTCTTTGATGTCAAGCATGGACCGAACCCGACCAGCATATTCTATGCTTGATCATTTGGCGTCATCCGTGGGACACACAAGTTAAAAGGTTTTGATTTTATCTTTTCTCTGTATGCCTGCTAACAGTTTGCTTGTTTCTTTCTAATACAGTTACAGGTATCGAAATGACTAGCAAGCCAGAAGTACCCAAGCATGTGCAAGCGCGAGCTACCTCGCCTACAGGACCAAAGCCCGCAGCCAAAGGACATGCGGGAACCTCTGAGAACGCGCCACCAAGGGGCACTCCGGTATCTCCCCTTAGTGTGTCCACATCTCCTTTCAAGACTCCAGAAGCGATCAGGCCGATACCATGGGCCTCAAACACCACGAGCATGAGGTTTACCCCCGCCTATCCAGCACCTAAGGTCACGCGCAGTAGCCCTAGTCACGCAAGCAGTCTTGTCGGCCCGCAGAGCGCGAGACCATCACCCTCGCCATGACGTGACGCTTCCCCAACAACTCCTAGATCCAGCGCTACTACCTTTGCGCAAGGCACTTCATCTGTAAGAAGAGATGCTCCAACTGGATCGCCAGTTCGAACGCGCGAAAAATGTGCTCTCAACCAAGCCAATCTAATATATGCACTAATGAACACTATGCCAGACGACATGGTGCATGCATTCGAACAACTTGGGAAGGCTGAACTCATGATCAAAAACCTGTACGCAGGCATGAAAGGGGTGAGTGTCAAACCTTCTTTTGAAACCGCTCCTACCGGGGAGAAGTTTTCAACACACATATTGAATCATGTCTCAACGCTATTTCCTGTGATACCGCTCACCTTGGGATACTACGATGGGTTCTCGGACCCAGATGACTTTTTGCAAAAATATGAAGGAATAGCGCGCAACCAGCGCTGGGCGGATGAAACAAAATGTATGGAGTTTCTGTCGCTGCTTGAAGGCATGGCTCGACAATGGTTTAACAACCTTCCAGTACCCGCTATCAGCTATTATGATGATCTTCGAACGCGCTTTCTGCTTAATTTCCACAACATGCGCGCAACTTGGAGGACGCATATGGAATGTCATAACATCAAACATGAACGAGGGGGATCTCTGGGACAGTTCATCGATAGGTACTTCCAAGAAGTAGCTAAAATCCCTAATTGCGCTGAATTACTGAAGGTATCCGGCTTCATACACGGAATATGCCGGGAACGCCACTTAACGTTGTGGCAAAGACTTCAGAAGTGCCCACCAGAAACGCTAGCGGAGGCCATTAGAGAAGCACACGAACACATGCGCGCGGAAGAAGATACAACTAGGTATTCCGGCTACCACGACTCGGGAAACGGCCGGCGCGACGGATACGATTCGCCAAGGGCAGTCGTCAGTCAGGCAGTTTCGGAAGAAGTCAACACGACTACAGCCCATACCGCCACCATGGTAGCAACCATCACAGTGATAGGAAACACAAACGAAGCCATCAAGGGAACAACAACAATCAGCAACACCATCGGAACAGGGACAGTGACTCACGGGAAAACAAGCAGGTGCTAATCAGGACTCTTACCAAAAGCTTGAAAGAGATATATGTGACGGAGCCCATCTCCAAAATGTTTGAGAAGCCTGAACGCATGTCTGAATACGCGCGGCGCGACAAATCCAAGTTCTGCGACTTTTACGATGATTTCGGACACGAGACCAATCGTTGCAAAGCGTTGGTTGACAAAGTGATCATCTGTCTCAAGCGTGGAGAATTAAAACATTTGAAACCAGCGAAGGAGGAGTACAAGAAAGAAAATGAAGGTGCTGAAAAGGACAAGGATATCTATGTCTTTTTGTGGCAGAAATGGAAGGAGATTGCGAAGGAACCACTATTGCCGTATGAATCCCTCAAGGCGCATCTTTCGTGCGAGCCTATTTATGAAAGAAAATGTGCCCCATTAGTTGTGGAAGGTTACTTGCTTGAATGCGGCCAATATATCAACAACATTCTCATCGACACTGGTAGTTGCGTCAATGTTATGTTCTTCCACTGTTTCAATGACCTGTCCTACAAAATGAAGAGCAACATAAGAGAAGTGAAGCAGCAGTTCAGAGGAATAAGTGGGGACCCCGCTTGGTCAAAAGGGATACTTGGAGCAGCGTTGACCTTGTAGGATGATCATGACAGGGAGAGGGAGTACACGTTGGTGGTTGACTTTAAAGTAATCCGCGCGGAATCAGAGTACGATGCTATCCTTGGGCAACTGGCGTTATCACACTTTTCCATCACCACCAACATTTCTCAAGGCATCATAGTGCTACCTACCCCGCTAGGGAAAGCCACGCTCAAGTCTAAAATAACAGCGGAGGACTATCGACTTCAGTAGGTACATATGTTATAACTAACTACTTCAAAAATTAAAACTACAGATCATGCGCGGTCACACAAAGGCAAAATCATTACTTAAATACTTAACCGGATGGAACGAAACAAATGCGCAACCAGTCTGCGCGCTTACCGCATTAAAACAAGCACAATCTTACATAATCTGAAACATAAGACGCATATTAGAGTGCACCTAGCACACATACTCGCGCATTCGTTGATTTTGTAACACAATTTGACTGGTGTTCACAAATCCGAAGTATTCAAGCCGCGGCGAAGGAGAAGAAAGATGGGGACAACTCTTCAGGTGCTGCAAATGAAGAGGAAGACGAGATCGACGGCGTTGACTATGAGTACGAGGAACACAAGGATGAGTTGTTGAGGGAGAGAGCGTGGTAGTACGGTTGTGATCAGGATGGTTGTTCCTATGTTTACTATTGAAATTTTTGGAAGTTTTTAAGCGCACCTTGTCTAGCGCATTTTTGAAGTCTGTACTGATATGAAAATATTCCTAAGCGCTTTACGCACAGTATTTATCTACGTTAAATTATTGTCTGCTAAAATCTTTGCGCCATTATATGTAAAGTAGTTCTATAACTTGAAAACGGTGCGCACAATCTTTTAGGCAGCGCACTCCTGCCTTTGAAGGGTTGCTTTCTCCGGCACCCGTGTGGCAGAAGCTTGTTTGGCGACAAGCTAGTCTATTATAACCGGACGGTTAAGCGTCATTGGGTTGACCTAACCTACCCGCGCAGAACTTGAGATCTGCAAGTCATGACTATAAATGTAACAACCCAAACCAACCCTCGACCAAACCCCGTGAAAATACAAACAAAAAAAAAATTTGCTGTACAGTGACCCCGCGCGCCGCGCCCCCTATCTGGCGCGCCGCGCCAAATCGGCCTGTCTCCGGGCTTTTTAAATGCGAAAAAGATAGACTCGTTCCCGACACTTTCAGACGAAACGCTTTTTACAACACATTAATATAAATAAAACTAACATGATTAATTAATTAAAACGAGCTTTACATCGCGGGGCCCACATATGCCCAAAATACCCCTTTTAATACAAAATACAACTTCGACCCAATGAGTTTAAGTTCCAACAAACTACGAGCATGATGTTGGGGATAAACTACCCAATCCTAGGTCGAATCCAAGCAAGCATCAAAATGGGAAAATCATCTAATCCCGAGCATACCCTTGCCACGTCCGTCTTCGAACCTAAAAATGTAAACAACGAGAGGGTAAGCTAATGCTTAGTGAATGCAATACTTATACGCATACATACATAATCCAATTACTTGCATACACCTACACAACAACACAATAACATTAGTAAACCGCAATAACAAATAAACGATTAATCGTACGTACAACAAGTCAACATCATTAGCATAGAGATCTCAACAATAATACATGCTAAAAACGAATACGTACAATGCTAATAAAATTACACATCCCAATATACCCAATGTCGACATTCGACTCGATGGTGGCCGACGAAGAGTAGTAGGTCAAAATCGTTAACTACTCACCACCCATCGCACGCGTAAGTGGCCGACGAAGAGTAGTAGGTCAAAATCGTTAACTACTCACCACTACGCACTATGAGGCCGACGAAAAGTGCAACCGAAACGTTAACACTTACCTCAATCACATGGATGGCCGATGAAAAGTGGAACCGCTTACCATCCCACGATAAGTGGCCAATGAAGAGAGAACCCCTAAACGGTTAACACTCACCACTTACCCAAACACACATGTGGCCGACTAAGAGCGATAGGTCAAACGTTAATCACTCGCCACAAACTAAATATACACATATGACTGACGAAGAGTGATAGGTCAAACATTAACCACTCATCACATATCCAAATGCACACATGTAGCCGACGAAGAGTGATAGGTCAAACATTAACCACTCGCTACATATCCAAAACGAATATAGCCAACGAAGAGCTATCCACGCGGATATCACTCACTATATTTTTCCCAACTCAAATGTGGTCCACGAAAAGTGAATCCTAACGGATATCACTTACCACCCCGCACACAAGCAACCAAATTATATACATAAGCGTATAAATATTCCACTCACCTTGAAATACTTGAAGAACGTATCCCGCGATCTTAACTTCTTCCACCGACTTCACGCAAATCACCTACGCAAAGTATACATGCAAATAAGCTACTTACAATGCTTGTTCGACTTAAACAATACATATGTTCTCCTAGAACATCCTATTGACCAACTTTGACCAAAAACCATTTTTCGCTCGAAAACCTTCATAATCACAAATGACTTGTGATTATGCCTCAACAACATCATTTAAACATGGTTTGGTCATTCGATCACTCATTTAAACACACGACCCGCCCATTTGGTCCTAAAGTGTGTTTTACACCCTATTAAGCATAAAACAGTACTCACAAGTCCAAAACTTATGAAATCACTTCCCGTGTTCCCGAAATAGCTAATCTTAACTCTTTTAGCCATTAAACGCCATTTATAGGGTTGTTTACTCAAAAACCCATTTTGACCTAAAACTAGTCAAAACACCAAATTGTAAGTTTACACCCCTAATCACCAACAATCCAAGTAGCTAGTGATTTCATCAACTAATTTAGTTTTACAAACCCACAATATCATCATCCAACCCTAGACCCACCAATATTAGGGTTCTTGCACTAAAACTTAACCCGTTTACCCCAAACTTCCAAGAAATGGGTTTTACATCTACTTTAACACAAACCCTAGCATAATAAACGAATTAACACAACTAAATCCGAATTAGGGTTTTACCTTTTGAAGAAAACGAAGCTAGTACAACAACAACACAAGTAATGAGCTTAAACTTGAAGAATCCAAGCTTCTTCTTCCTCTTCTCAAGCTTTCTCACTCTACTCTCACTCTAGAACTTGAGGTTGAAGATGAGAGTGTTTGTGGACTTGAAAATGATCCAAAAGTGGATCTAAAACTGATCTAAAAGCCACAAATCCGTCCACAAGTGAAAGGACCATAATACCCTTCATTTAGACACTTAAAATGCTGAAAAAAATGCATCAGACCCATTCGGCGCGCCGCGCCAAAAGGTCGCGCGCCGCTCCACACTGCAGGTCAGATTTCAGAAACTTGTTTTGGCCATAACTTTTTGACCGTAGCTCCGTTTTCGATGAACCAAATATCGTTGGAAACGTAATAAGATATTCTTTCCAATGGTAAGGCTTTGAAACATCAACTCAAACTTTATTTGGGGTTGAAAAGATACGTACACACTTTGTACCTCAAACAACGTCCAGTTTTCTTCGACGTTCAAGCAAGCAACACGTACCTGCTTCGTACACTTCGTATATGCATCGTACACCATAAATACATTATGTACAATAAATATTTGGGTCTTACAACTCTCCCCCACTTAGAATCGATCACGTCCTCGTGATCCTTGTCACTTAAATTAGCAAGTACCAAAATCCATGGTCCTTCTACATACGTCCAAACTCGATGTCCACAACATTTCCCCCAAATTCGAAGATTTCATACAAATCCTTTAGGCGACCTTACACAAAGTTACCTTTCTGTTTAGAATCATCCTCCGTGATTCACCAATTCTACCAAACCGAGTACTAAGTCTCGCTTCGTCCCCAAACCGGGACAAACTCATGCCTCGACCGCATGACATAAGTAAGCTAACGTTCCATACCTCGTATCAAGTTAGTAACCCCTTTAGCATACCCTTATCATGTACATCGCTAAAATAACAATACACTAATAATATGGCCAACAAACAATACAATGGAGCCAACGAAAAGTGAATCCTCACGATTGGATACCACTTGCCCCATATCCTCACGCGTACGTGGCCGACGAAAAGCGGTAGATCAAACGTTAACCACTTACCACTACGCAACAAGAGGCCGACAAAAAGCGCATTCTTACGGATCACACTTACCTCTCCTCACATATGGCTAAACAAAAGCGATTCCTAACGGAAAACGCATGCCACACACCAATAAGTAGCCAACGAAAAGCGAATCCTAACGGATAACACTTACTACTTATCATACTCAAACCGTGGCCAACGAAAAGTGAATCCTCACAATGGATAACACTTACCACAATACATACAAACAAACTAAGTATATGCGCATACTTAGAATCATTCCATACCGTCTGGAATTTCCGCACAAGAAATGTCCACACCCGCGAACATTGCTTAACACAATCAAGCAAGAACTACCTATAGCGCACATAGGCACAAAACAATAATCCTCTAGAAGAGAATTCGACACGCACACTCCTTAACCGGGGATTTCCTTGCTCGTCAAACACGTCCATTATCTCTCAACGAGATTTCCCACATTACCACCTCGAGTAGTAATTCACATCCAAATCAATAAATACAATTTAACCAAAATTGTATTCCACCACAAATCGACCAATCTAGGCCTCGACACCAACTCCGGATCTAATCATGAGCATTATCCGAAATTTTCACACCAAAACCTCCTCGTGCGGGAGTGTAACTCCCCCACTTGGAACTACGTTCCGTAACTGCATCTTGCACAACCGTACAATGCTACCAAAGGTAGACTTTACCAACAATTGGGTTCACATGACCCATCACCATATCTTGCTCCAACCTTGAGCATACTAAGGATCTTAACATACCCTTAAACACTTCGAACGAAGAGTTCATCACAAATTACCCAACTTCATTCTTGCAATCCCACGATTGCCACAACTTGTTAAAGTTCCACCTAGTCACTCATGTACCTAAGGGTTTCTCTCCGGTACCCTAAGTACAATGTAACCACAATACCGTCGGAGTCGAATGTTACGCTTGCAGGTATGAAAGAGGCACCTGACATCGCGTCACATAGACTCCACTATCAACATTCATCGAGACCGAAAAACTCAACCTCGAGGGTTCCATTCATCCGATGTCACCTATCACAACACTAAAGTGACCTTAAGTCATCCGTACCCGACGAAACTTATGTTTCATAAATTACGACACAAAAGCGACTACGCGCTACCAAAACAACACCAAAGCCCGTTCTCATGGCTTGGTAAAATCTTTCGCCTAACACTAAGGAATGCTTGGAATCACCAAGTCTTACGCCCTTAGCTCATCAATCCGACCATCGTCATAGGGTACTTCCATAAGGAACGCTGCCCCTCATCACACTATGCACTAACACAAAATGCATTTAAACAAAGTCATAAGTACGTTTCAATAAGATAATAGAAAGGTACCTGAACATCGTCGTCAGGTTCATGCATTACCAACCAAATCCGGACACGCCGACTTTCGGTGTCCCTCCTTTCGACAATTAAAACACGTAACCTTGTTAGACTTCGCATTCGTACATTCACGCGACAAATGACCTCGTTCGCCACAATTATAACACGTGGGCACAAAACCACCGGTGCCACTCCTTTTCATGCTCCCGCGGCCCTTGGAAATACTCTTACTTTTCTTGTTCGAATGCATCGTAGTCTCGGACTTCCGTTTACTAACATCAGACACACTTGGCTTCGACACCTCCGGTTCGAAACCCCGAGCCAATTCGAATAGCTCCTCAAAAGACTTAGCCATTCCCCGACTAATTTTACCCTTCAATTCATCATTCATCGTACGGTAAAAATCTTTCATCAACTTGTGATCGTCACCAACATACTCCGGACAAAAACGAGTCTTTGCAAAGAAGGTAGACTTGAGAGTAACCAAGTCCATCGAACCTTGTCGCAAATTGTGTAACTCGTCCCGAATTTTATCAAGGTCGGAAGAAGTTCGGTACTCGTTAAAGAACTCCTCTTTGAACTCATCCCATGACAAGCTCATACATTGTTCCTCGCCATACAATTGAATCTTGTCATCCCACCACAACTTGGCTTCTTCACGTAACATACTAGAACCGTACCTCGTTTTCTTCTCGGGAGGACATTCACTAGTACGGAAAGCCCCCTCGATATCGGAAACCCAACATGTACTCTTGAATGGATCCCTCACCCCATTAAACATAGGAGGTTGAGCATCCTTGAAGTTCTTGTAATGGAAGTCCCGCCTTCCATGTCCACCGTTACCATCGCTCCCTTCACCACGAGGGTAAATGTTTCTAGCCTCGAATGCCTTTTCGATCGCGGCATCCACTCGTTCGTCGATTAGTTCGGTTACTTGCCCATCAACCGATTCCTGGAACACCTTTCTAACATCCTCGAGAAACTCCACTTTATAACGTTTAATGATGGCCTCAACCTTAGCCGTGAACTCGGAGTCGTCGCTTTGATCACCATTATCATGTCCGTTCCTCGTCTTCATTCTAAGAAATGAACTTGGTTAGGAACGCAACACAAGTAAATCACATACACCGCCACGAACAATAATCACATCACATAAGTATGCCAACGTTCGTGCATCCCATCTAGTCCAATACTTGTTGTACATCACTTGTATGACTTGGCTTGCAACCGTAATAATGGTCGCGAAGCATTATTACGCTCACACGCCATGCCGAACTCATGAATACAACAATCATCTCGCTAGATGTTCAACACAACACAACATGATTAGTAACACATAATCAACACATAGTTAAAGCACCTATTTTCAAAGGCACTAACTAGAAACCCGAACCGACCCGTAATCCTACAAGTCCCGCATAATAGCACACACAAAAAGTCTAAGTCTAGGCGCCTATCTCAAGTCACCTAAATCCCTTAGACCATGCTCTGATACCACTTGTAACAACCCAAACCAACCCTCGACCAAACCCCGTGAAAATACAAACAAAAAAAAATTTGCTGTACAGTGACCCCGCGCGCCGCGCCCCCTATCTGGCGCGCCGCGCCAAATCGGCCTGTCTCCGGGCTTTTTAAATGCGAAAAAGATAGACTCGTTCCCGACACTTTCAGACGAAACGCTTTTTACAACACATTAATATAAATAAAACTAACATGATTAATTAATTAAAACGAGCTTTACATCGCGGGGCCCACATATGCCCAAAATACCCCTTTTAATACAAAATACAACTTCGACCCAATGAGTTTAAGTTCCAACAAACTACGAGCATGATGTTGGGGATAAACTACCCAATCCTAGGTCGAATCCAAGCAAGCATCAAAATGGGAAAATCATCTAATCCCGAGCATACCCTTGCCACGTCCGTCTTCGAACCTAAAAATGTAAACAACGAGAGGGTAAGCTAATGCTTAGTGAATGCAATACTTATACGCATACATACATAATCCAATTACTTGCATACACCTACACAACAACACAATAACATTAGTAAACCGCTATAACAAATAAACGATTAATCGTACGTACAACAAGTCAACATCATTAGCATAGAGATCTCAACAATAATACATGCTAAAAACGAATACGTACAATGCTAATAAAATTACACATCCCAATATACCCAATGTCGACATTCGACTCGATGGTGGCCGACGAAGAGTAGTAGGTCAAAATCGTTAACTACTCACCACCCATCGCACGCGTAAGTGGCCGACGAAGAGTAGTAGGTCAAAATCGTTAACTACTCACCACTACGCACTATGAGGCCGACGAAAAGTGCAACCGAAACGTTAACACTTACCTCAATCACATGGATGGCCGATGAAAAGTGGAACCGCTTACCATCCCACGATAAGTGGCCAATGAAGAGAGAACCCCTAAACGGTTAACACTCACCACTTACCCAAACACACATGTGGCCGACTAAGAGCGATAGGTCAAACGTTAATCACTCGCCACAAACTAAATATACACATATGACTGACGAAGAGTGATAGGTCAAACATTAACCACTCATCACATATCCAAACGCACACATGTAGCCGACGAAGAGTGATAGGTCAAACATTAACCACTCGCTACATATCCAAAACGAATATAGCCAACGAAGAGCTATCCACGCGGATATCACTCACTATATTTTTCCCAACTCAAATGTGGTCCACGAAAAGTGAATCCTAACGGATATCACTTACCACCCCGCACACAAGCAACCAAATTATATACATAAGCGTATAAATATTCCACTCACCTTGAAATACTTGAAGAACATATCCCGCGATCTTAACTTCTTCCACCGACTTCACGCAAATCACCTACGCAAAGTATACATGCAAATAAGCTACTTACAATGCTTGTTCGACTTAAACAATACATATGTTCTCCTAGAACATCCTATTGACCAACTTTGACCAAAAACCATTTTTCGCTCGAAAACCTTCATAATCACAAATGACTTGTGATTATGCCTCAACAACATCATTTAAACATGGTTTGGTCATTCGATCACTCATTTAAACACACGACCCGCCCATTTGGTCCTAAAGTGTGTTTTACACCCTATTAAGCATAAAACAGTACTCACAAGTCCAAAACTTATGAAATCACTTCCCGTGTTCCCGAAATAGCTAATCTTAACTCTTTTAGCCATTAAACGCCATTTATAGGGTTGTTTACTCAAAAACCCATTTTGACCTAAAACTAGTCAAAACACCAAATTGTAAGTTTACACCCCTAATCACCAACAATCCAAGTAGCTAGTGATTTCATCAACTAATTTAGTTTTACAAACCCACAATATCATCATCCAATCCTAGACCCACCAATATTAGGGTTCTTGCACTAAAACTTAACCCGTTTACCCCAAACTTCCAAGAAATGGGTTTTACATCTACTTTAACACAAACCCTAGCATAATAAACGAATTAACACAACTAAATCCGAATTAGGGTTTTACCTTTTGAAGAAAACGAAGCTAGTACAACAACAACACAAGTAATGAGCTTAAACTTGAAGAATCCAAGCTTCTTCTTCCTCTTCTCAAGCTTTCTCACTCTACTCTCACTCTAGAACTTGAGGTTGAAGATGAGAGTGTTTGTGGACTTGAAAATGATCCAAAAGTGGATCTAAAACTGATCTAAAAGCCACAAATCCGTCCACAAGTGAAAGGACCATAATACCCTTCATTTAGACACTTAAAATGCTGAAAAAAATGCATCAGACCCATTCGGCGCGCCGCGCCAAAAGGTCGCGCGCCGCTCCACACTGCAGGTCAGATTTCAGAAACTTGTTTTGGCCATAACTTTTTGACCGTAGCTCCGTTTTCGATGAACCAAATATCGTTGGAAACGTAATAAGATATTCTTTCCAATGGTAAGGCTTTGAAACATCAACTCAAACTTTATTTGGGGTTGAAAAGATACGTACACACTTTGTACCTCAAACAACGTCCAGTTTTCTTCGACGTTCAAGCAAGCAACACGTACCTGCTTCGTACACTTCGTATATGCATCGTACACCATAAATACATTATGTACAATAAATATTTGGGTCTTACAATAAATGACGACGTTGGTCGCCTGACCTCAATCCTAAGTGTTAGCACGCTTAGAAGACTCCCGATGCGCACATACGGATGCATAACTTAAGTATATTTTGTGTGCACAACAATATATATGATAAGTTAAGTGTTGACATGCCTTGAGTATAATTACGATTGAAATCAACAAAAACTTAGCCAAATGAAACATGTTAACAAACGATCTTACGCGCTTGATCATACTATAATTACAAACGAAACCCATATACATGGTCTTACAAATACTTAGCAACCATCACTTGGACGAAAACGCTTAAATCACAAAGGTTAGAGTTATATCTAGCGCACGTGTGGCATCTGTGATTAACAATGAATAAATTTACCCAAGTATATATCAATCACACCCGCTCATAAACTTAAGCGCGTTGTAGCATGAACGGTAGTTACAGAAAGATAAACAAAAAGATAAATATTTCATTCCCAAAAGTCATTACATACATACAGAAAAACAAAAGTTACAATGGTGCAGTTAACAAGCATTGAGCATCGGCGGTAGGGTTACTAGACAAAGCTATAAGCGAAGGGACCATAATTTTCTCCAAAGTAGGCGTAACCTCCTTGCTCTTTTGAGGTGCGAGAGGGTCCATTTCCTTGGCAAAAATAGCATCCAAAGCTTCGGAGGGTTGAACATGAGGCTGAATTTTCTTCCAAAACACAAGCTTCTCCTCCGCTTTGAAAGCCATCACGGCTTCGACAAACAAGTCACTCACGTACTTGGAATCACATACGCGAGCAACTAGCGAGGGAAGACCCTTATTCAAAGTCTCAAATTGATGCACCACCGCGTCACGATCACCTTCGCAGGTAGACAGTCAATCAACTAAACTCCCGCGCTCTTCAGTTAAAGCGCTCTTCTCCGACTCTAAAGAGTTAACCTTTTCGGTCAACTCATGAACCTTGGAGATTAATGACACCTTCTCAGCAACCATGACAGACGAGGAAGTGTTTGCCTCTCGACGAGCTTTTTCCACCTCCTCAAGCTTTGAATTTAAAAAACACGATGCGGTCATGGGATTGGTCGACAGTTAGTGTGCCCTGCGCAGAAGAGCCAGCGCCGTCAAGGCGAGCCTTTGCCTCTTGTAGACAAAATTGAGAGCGCATCAAGTTTAGCATGGTCATCTGAACATCAAAGTGCCTTGCTGCTTCGGGCGATAGATGTTTAAAGTAATCAGGGAGGTTAATACTCTCCATGAAGTTGAACTGGGAAGTCGCCGTCTTCTCCGGCACCGACATCAGGTCATTCATACCATAAAACTGCATTCGAGCCTCTGCAAGCAAAAGGATAACCGTTAGTAACGTAATTGGTGGCGCAATTGTTTGCAACATAAGCAAAGTAAACAACCTTTTACCCTCTTGGCGCGTTTATGCTTATGCCCACTTTCAGCTGGGGGCTCAGTCACCTTGTACTCCTCAGCATCAACTCTTTGAGAGTCATCACCTACACGGCTATCATGTTGCTCAGCGCCACCAGAACCACCAGCGCCACTAGAACTATCACCTTGGATCAAAGGGTCAGCACTTGAGCGTTACTCACCCTCATTCTCAGTTTCGAGCGTCTCAGTATAAACACCCCTAATGTCGCGAGATCCGAGAAGCCTGTCTAGACGCATGACTGCAACAAAAACAAATACAAGATTAGAACAAAGCATTGGGAAATAAAACAAGTATAAAGTTAGAGCCCATCTGCCGCCTACCATTATCGCGACCGTCTTTGATAATTGACAGGGCATACGGATAAGGACACATATTGGCAATTCGCAAAATGTCGCTACTATAACGGCGAATTGGAAGCTCGCGGTTAATAAAGTGCCCAAGCCTCTCTTGCTCGATCGAAGAAAGTGTGGGCTTAACATTCAGTCGCGCGTCAGTAGCTTCTGTGTGCCATGCACGAATATTTCTAAAGGCAAGAGGGATGAAGGAATCGTTAATATAGAAGAATGAACATTTTTTACGGACGCCGGCCTTCAGATGTGCCATAAAGTTAACCCTATCATTAAAAGCGTACCAACTTTGTTGGCTTTTACGGTAAGAAAACACGTTTTTAAATAGCGCTAGCGTGGGAGGAAAATTGTAGAAATTACAGATCATCTCAAAAAGTGTGACGCGGCAAGTGCTATATAGATGTAACTGACCAATGCCAATATTAAAATGGCTAAGACTGCCATGAAAAACGGAGTCGAAGGGTAGCGTAAATTCCCTTCCAACATAACATGCCGATACACGGTAACCTTATCGACAATTAAGGTGTCGGCGCACTGACCAGAAAGAGGCGCTAAAGGGTTAAGATCGCGCAAAGGGGGATACCAATCTATCAACAACGCAATCCGGCACTCTGTCATAATAGACCTAATACCCCCGTAATTCGAAGGCTCACCAGTAGAGGAAGATGCCATATATTAACAACATAATCAAAATACCGTAAGCAAAAGAAACTAAACGCGCGCTAACCTGAGGAAAGTTAAGGTCGAAACCAAAGAAGCAAAGAGAAGTGAGCCGAGAAGATTTGCTCAAGATCGAAGAAGGCAAAGAAGAGTAAAAATATGAAGAGGGGGTAATGAGGTATTTATAGGAGAGTAAAAACACGGAAGACATACCAAGGGAAGTTGAAAAGGGGGC
This sequence comes from Rutidosis leptorrhynchoides, assembly GCF_046630445.1. Taxonomy (NCBI): domain Eukaryota; kingdom Viridiplantae; phylum Streptophyta; class Magnoliopsida; order Asterales; family Asteraceae; genus Rutidosis; species Rutidosis leptorrhynchoides. The sequence goes on from NC_092340.1 coordinate 126,149,991, forward strand.
GGTTAAAAAATGAACGGCGGAGGTGGAGCCACGTGTCAAAAAGAAGGAAAGCAAGAAATACGAGGTAACAAAAGGTGGCTCAAGTGACAGCACGGTTACTGTATCAGACTGACAAGCGCCGCCTGAATTGCTTTGCATTTAATGCAGCAGGACAAAAGCATTATTTAAATGAAAACAAGCGAAAAGCAAGGATGCTTGACGCAAGTTAAGAAGGCGGTGGCCGTAAGTCGAGTTCAACAACATGCGCAATCCTTGTGCATAACATTGTACTGGGGGGACTTAATGATACGCATACCCGATTAGCTCGTCTAGCGCATCAAACCGCATCACCAGATGAGCCATGCATGACGCGCACTGAAAGGATGAGCACTCAAAGTCCCTAATCCGCGCGGATCCTTCGTAAGCGCCAAGGTGATGTATACATGTCAGGCGATGCTGTAGGTGGCAGAGGGCATCTGGCAGACAAGAATCAGGTCCGACAAAACACTTTTTACTTTTGTCGGTCCAGCTCACTCGAGGATGCACTATTTGCAAGCCATGATCCTTTTAGCCTTATTACGTGGCGATAGAAGACAAAAATGATCGCCCTATAAATAACGGACTTAATCCACAAGGTAAAGGGATTCCACTTTTGGGATTTACACACATACTATTTTAAGTGTTAAAGTATGAACTAGCTGCGCTATCTATATAGCGTGATTATACTCGCGCTACCGGACTTATAGCATTCCACTAGACACTCTTGATATACAGGTAACGTTCTACAAACATAAACCCTACAGCCCAGCGCGAGCCATCACTAACCGGACAACCCGTCGATGGTGGGTCTATGTTTAACCACCCCCGCTGAAATCTTCATCTCGCAAAGGGTTATTCACGGTACTCCGGATAGGAGAGTTAAACTCAGTTGACCCTTAAATTCCCCTTCTTTGATGTCAATCATGGACCGAACCCGACCCGAATATTCTATGCTCGATCAATCAGTTTCCAGCCTAAACAATCTTGGGTATTTATCTTTCAAAAACTTATCTCCCATCCATTTATCAAGCCAAAAAAATGTGTCTTTTCTCTGACCTACAATCTTGACAAATAAGTTAGAAATATTACACCCTAACCTATTTAGGGTGCTACCAATACGAATGATTTTTTAAATTCAATTTGTTTATTTTTGAAAATTGTAACTATTAAAAACGTTTAAAATTCAATCCATTCATATAAATATATAGACAAAGTTTGCGGAAAAATAATTTAGAAAGTAAAATGGGACGACTAATTTTGAGATGGAGGTACCTATATACAACAAATTGTTAGACGGGTTTGGTATTATGGTCCAAGTTCGATTGTGGGCTTGGGTCTGTTAGGGTTTTTGTGTAACTTCTAGGGTTTATGTGTAGTCTATATATACCGCTTCAATAATGAATAATAAGCTACAGGATTTCATTGTCTTACATGGTATTAGAGTGGGTCTGATCCTGAGACCTAGTCGGCCAAAGGCGTGCCGCTGTTTCTATACACAACCCCGTCAAATCTCTTCTTCTCATTTTCCTACTTTATCCACCATTTATCTGCCATCTCAAAACCCTAAACAAAAAATAAAAAATCATACAGCCACTATCATTGCTTGTGTTCCGTTGGGTTTTTTTTTCTTTGCCTAAACTCTTGGTGCCGTTTTTCTTTCCAAATTAATATTTAGTGTTTTCTTCAAGTTCAAGTTTTCGCGATTTCCCCGCTCGGACTGCGGGGACTGTTAGACGGGTTTGGTATTATCGCCCAAGTTCGATTGTGGGCTTGGGTCCGTTAGGGTTTTTGTGTAACTTCTAGGGTTTATGTGTAGTCTATATATACTGATTCAATAATGAATAATAAGCTACAGGATTTCATTGCCTTACACAAATAAGTACTCTATCGAATTGATGTATATGAAAACACAAATAAAAAGTGAAAACGTTAATATAAGTTGATAATTTAATAAAGTAAAACATTGCCTAATTATCAATGAAAAGGACAAACTGCCGTTGTAATTTTCGTTGTTCTCGTTATGTAGGGTGAGTTTTTTTATTAATAGGTGAGTTTTTTTTTTTAATAATATTCCTATTAAGAAAAATCATTGTCTAATTAGAAAGAAGAGAAAAAAGACATTGCCCATTAAGAAGAAAAAAACTCAAATCTTGCGCGAACACAAAGTTGAAAATGAGTATCTCTATACATTAAAACACCCAATTTTTCACCGAATTAGAAGGATTCGCTTTTAAAAAAGGAAGTTCTCACGACCCATAAAACACGGTGATTCGCAAGTCGCAAGGAAACCGTGCGATTGTGCGACACGTGCGGTCTCGGTCATGCGTCTAAGTCTCAGGCTGGGAATTCAAATTCCTCGGGAAAACAAGAAAAACGCACGAGTCGCAAAGTTGCAAGCGGGGATTGCGACTTGCGAAGGCATTTTGGCAAGTTACTTTTTTTTAAGACAAATCCTTGTATTTCGGTGAGAAATTGAGCATTTTAGTCAAAAGTACATAAATAAATCTAAGTCATAAGGTCCTTCAAAAAAGATAATTGTAACCAGAGCAATATATCGTAGTGTAGGCCAACCGAGAGGAGGAGAACGATCAGAAATCGACTTTACCTTCTTTTAATTAAAAAGGGAAAGGGCTTTTTCAACATCTCTAGTTTTTCGTCTACTTCTTTTATGAGCCACGTCGGTCGATTGCCAGAGGGCCTTACAACAACTCGACATTTCCTCGACGATAGGAGGGAAATCACTGCTAGAAGCCCTTGAGGTCGTTCGACTACGTGACTAATATAGAAAGTCAAGGCTCTAAGCTCCTCTACAACAACCCAACATTTCCTCTACGATTTGTGTTCTCGTTACCATTGGAGCAGAGCCCTTTCATGAGCGGGGCGAAAACTGCTTCTTTTTTCAAGATCTGAAACCCCCCTTTCGTTGTTAAAGCAAGTACACTTTTCAAACATGGGAATCCTTCTATGGGAAATCCCTAGTGATTCTGTTTTAAGAAGATCCCACATTGATTGGCTCTTTGCTTCCGGCCAGACCGATTAAATACATCGTCTTTTCATGTCGAAGACACGGGTTTGATTCCCGTATCTCTTTTTCGAATGGAAATTTTCCTATATATGCGACGCGCCGTCTTAACCTTCCCCGACCAGGATCGCTATATAAGTAAATATTAAATATTCATATTATATTAGTAAATATAAATAATAATAACAAAAATATAAATATAAAGATGATGGAGAATATATGATTGTTATATGTTCAAATTGGGTATAGAATGAATACATCATACATCATTAATTAAAAATAAGTTAAAAACTCATTTTTTAGTGTTTTAAACTTTTTATAATCATAAAAACTAATATAATATAAAATAATAATTTATACATGATTAGGTGATTTCCATAACTAAAATCAAGGTTGAAAAAGACGCGGGACGGGGCCGAAACGGTAGCGACCTAAAAACGTCGCAACGGAAAAAAGGGGGCCGAGACGGGGTCGAAACGGATGTTGACTAATGTTGACTTATATATATATATATATATATATATATATATATATATATATATATATATATATATATATATATATATATATATAATATATATTTACACATATTTTAGAGCTAAAAAACCTTCGTTGACAAGTTTGTACCTATAATTGCTATTAGCGTTAATATAATACAAAATGGAATACTAAACTAAGTCAATTTTGATTGATTTGACCGACTTATGACCGATTTTAATAGAATTTCTGACTTTTGACCGACGTTGACCCAATTTTTTCTGCATTTGACCTGACTTTTGAACGTTGACCGGCTTATAAGAAAACGGGATGGGGTCGAAACGGTTTAGTCACAAAAACGCCGCAACGGGCGTCACAACGGACGCAATGGACGTCGTTTACAACAATGACTAAAATGAAAGAAAGTCACCCTCTATTCACACTCTTCCGCTTAATGGATAATCATTTGCTACCAATGAAGATTTTTTTCTCTCTTCAATTGAGGTGAGTGATTTTACACCAATAGAAAACATAAACTTCATACAAAAATAAAAGGAACTAGTGAATGACCCCTAAAATTACGAGTTTGTTTAAATGAAACAATTTAATGATATGTTTTGGATATTAAGTGAATGTAAATAAGTGAATGTAAATGCTAGTCATTTAGTTTAATGACTCGTGAACCACGAATTCCGACTAAGAAACTTATCGTTGTTTTTACAAATTTATTGATGTACTTAACTTTTGTTAGAATAAATGAACTCCATTTATTCTTCCACTATCCTCTTCCAATTTTCATCATAATTACTACTTTATTTATCATAAAAACCTACACTACAACATTTTTTGAGACATGTATTTCGCATACATATGTAATGTAATTAATCTCGTAAAGAGAATCCATATTTAAAGAGAATCCATATTTGAATAACAATCATATAATAATTATAATTATAATTATAATTATAATTATAATAATATAATAATAATAATAATAATAATAATAATAATAATAATAATAATAATAATAATAATAATAATAATAATAATAATAATAATAATAATAAAGTTTTCTTCAAATTGAGCATTTATATTTATATTTTTAATAATAATTATTGGTAATAACAAATGTCTCTTGAAATTTTTATAAAAAATTAAAATACTGTTATTATATGAATATTATACAATATGCTTCAAAGTTTGTACATATGTTCATGAGGTGTTTTGTAAAAGATTGTACAATATGCTTCAAAGTTTGTACATATGGTCATGAGGTGTTTTATCATAAGGTTGTATATAATGCTTCAAATATTGTACATATGGTCACCGAGGTGTTTTATCATAAAGTTGTACATAATGTTTCAAATATTATACATATGTTCATGAGGGTGTTTTATCATAAGGTTGTACTTAATGCTTCATATGTATATATTCGTATAAACTTCTAAAATGATGATGTTATCATTTCACTAATTACCTTTTAATTTTCATAATGATGATGTCTTTATTATTTTATATATTAATTCTACTTAATTAAAAATTTAAAAGAATACAAAATAAAGACAAATAATAATACTGATAATATATGCATGCTCATTTTGAAGGCAATAAGATTTTATGATTTTAAATTATATATACAAAATAATAACAAATACAAATCGATAATATTTCTTTACTAATTTACATTATAAAATTAATTCTGATTAAAAAAAGATATAAAATCAAAACAAATAAATACCCAATATATATAAATACCCCATGATCATATGTACATGTAAAACAATCATATAATAATTGTATTTTAAGTTTTAAAAAAATTCAAAAGGCATTTGTTATTACTAATAATTATTATTAAAAATATAAATATTCAATTTTTAAACAAACTTTCTTATCATCATCATCATCATCATCATCATCATTATTATTATTATTATTATTATTATTATTATTCAAATGTGGGTTCTCTTTACGGGATTAATTACGTTACATATGTATCCGAACTACATGTCTCAATAAAATATTGTAATGTAGGTTTTTATGACAAGAAAAACAGTAATTGTGATGAAAATTGAAAGAGGGTGGTGAGAGAATGAATATAGTTAATTTATTCTGATCAAGTTAAGTACATTAATATGTTTATAAAAACAACGACAAGATTCTTAGTCAGAATTCATGATTCCACACGTCATTAAACTAAATGACTTTAAGATTTACATTCACTTAATACTTAAAACATATCATTAAATTGTTTCGTTTAAATAAATCCGTGATTTCACAGGTCATTTCACTAATATTATATAATTAACATGTTAATATTTTTAGTAAATACAAATAATTATTTTAATGACATCATGTGGAGCTTAGATTTTTTCTTTAGTTTTGAATTTTTTTAAGCTATAATAATTATTATTTATGAAATCATCATTTTAGAGATTTATTAGATAATATAGATAGATATATAAATGATACTCTACTCAAATCTCTTTTAAACATTAAAAGAGGAGCAATATCTCTCCTCATTAATGTAGGTTAGTCTCTAATGACCGTAGGATCATTTCTAAGAAATCATCTCAACCATTCATTTACCCTATTAGCTAAAAAAAAAATGAATTAGCTAATCAAATGTTAAAAAGACTATAATACCCTCTAATTAAATTATTAAATACTGTCATTCGCTTACTGAACACACACATATGTCATTCACGTTCAAAAATCAAACTACTGAAAAAACCCCAATTTTCTACCTAAACACACACATCTAAAATGAAATTCAAGATTACATCTTTCTTCACTTCCTGAATCGAACAATTCACGAGTGATTTATCTGTTGATTTACAATTTTATATTGGAAGTCTCAGATATCAATGTTGATTTTGAATGAAATCATCATCTAACTTCGGCGATCGTCGAGGATTATGCGATATGAACGAACCCTAATGTCTATTGAATCAGGTAATCAATTCATCTGCTATTAGATCGATTATTAGTTTAGATCGATTATTTAGGTTTTTGTTGCCTACGTTAACTTTCTGTGATGTAAATTATGTATGCATTAAACAAACAAAATGGAGCGGCGATGATTATTTACAACAATAAATCAACCAAATAAATGTGGTCAGTAACAATCATTGAAGATGGGCTTCTACATTAAGAATTTCAGGCACTTCTTTCTGCGTTCTGATCTGGTAGTCTCAAGTATGGCATCTATATTACATTATGATGATTTTGCTTTGTTATTCTAGGGAATCGGGAGGGAAAAAAGTATAATGTTCAGACTTTATACTGCCATTTTTTTTACTATGTTGAATTTAGTTATCTTGTGTTTTTTACTATGTAATGCTAGGACTGGTGTAGATGGAGGACATAGATGTAAAGAACTTCTATCAAGGTGTTTTTACCTTGGAGGTACTTCAGAACACCATTTATAGTGTTTTATCTCATTAAATATGATTGTGTCCAGTGATCACCATTTATACTAATCTTATCAGCTTATTAAGGAGGTGGTTGATTGCTATCACAAAGAAAAAGAGGATCAACAGTCAACAAGCCCCAATTTCGAAGGTAAGGGTATGTCTATTCTTGGAATGAAATAATTAGAAGAGAGAAATGGGTATAGGACTATAGGAGCGCGTCACTTATATTTGTTATAATCGTATATTATTTCCTAATATTGAATAACTTAAAGAAAATTAGAACTAGAATAATCTATATGGCCAAAGTGATTTTTGGAGCTGTTCGATTTTATCTTTTTGCCGCTTATATCAGGTCTGCAGAAGATCACTAAAATTGAATGCGCTTTCACACAAGGAGGAACCCGCTCAGTGTGTGTGTTGGTCTAACCGTCCATGAACCCAAAATAAAGGTTTTGAAAGGACCCGTTCATATACATTATAAACGATTCACAATAGTTGATTACATCGCGAGGTATTTGACCTCTATATGATACATTTTACAAACATTGCATTCATTTTTAAAAGACAAACTTTCTTTACATCGAAAATTGACAGGCATGCATACCATTTCATAATATCCACTATCCAACTATAAATTGACTTAATAATAATAATCTTTAATGAACTTAATGACTTGAATGCAACGTTCTTCGAAATATGCCATGAATGACTCCAAGTAATATCTTTAAAATGAGCTAATGCACAGCGGAAGTTTTCTTTAATATCTGAGAATAAACATGCTTTCAAGTGTCAACCAAAAGGTTGGTGAGTTCATTAGTTTATCATAATCATTCATTTTCATCATTTTAATAGAGCACAAGAATTTCATTTCCATTTATCATAAATATACGTTCCATGCATAGGGACAAAAATCATTCATATGGTGAACACCTGGTAACCGACATTAACTAGATGCATATAAGAATATCCCCTATCATTTCGGGAAATCCTTCGGACATGATAAAAACAACATCGAAGTACTAAAGCATCCGGTACTTTGGATGGGGTTCGTTAGGCCCAATAGATCTATCTTTAGGATTCGCGTCAATTAGTAGATCGGTTTACTAATTCTTAGGTTACAAAGCAAAAGGGGCATATTCGGCTTCGATCATTCACCCATATAATGTAGTTTCAATTACTTGTGTCTATTTCGTAAAACATTTATAAAAGCAGCGCATTTATAATTGATATTGCTCTAAACATACATATTATTCGACGCAATATCACTTATATTTCATAGGTTTTTATCATCTACAAAGACATTCAATGCGCATTTCACGAGAAAAACGACAAAAGTGGATAAGAGCTTGCTATTTGAAGATTCGACGATAAAACGATAGTTTTAACCAGATTTATATCAAGAAACGTTTATCCGAATGAAAGTACAAGATAGATGAAGAAAAGAGTTCAAATGTAAAGTGCCAAGTCAGTACACGTCAATACGAGGTCATCAAAGAACAAACGAAAAAGAAAAATAAAGAAAACTGCTTTTACTCTTACACGAATCGTGTATATCTACACGAAACGTGTAGTATATTTATTCTCACACGAATCGTGTAAGTCTACACGAATCGTGTAATGTTAGGCCGAATTTAATCATTCATCAGATAAGGGGCGGCTACTTTTGGAGTTTTAAATTACTTCTTTTCAAAGTGGTGCAGCAAATGGACAAGCTTTTGACTCAACTACTCACTACTATTACATGTTAAATACGGAGTATGTGCAGAGAGTTGAAGACACAGAGAACATATTACACACATATTTTCATACAATTATTATACGCAAGTTATTATTCTGTAATTTTTATTACTCTATTAGTTCAAGGTTAAAAATAGTTGTAATATTAAGGGTGTATTGTTCGTGATAAAGGGTGTTATTGTACGCGTGAAAGGGGTGTTATTATTGTAATTTTTCTACCGTTTGAAGTTAATGCAAGTGAAGATATTTTAGTAAGTTTACTCTGTTAAAATTAGCGTTGTTATTATGTTTGCATATCTATATTTTTATGTCTACCTTAGTGTAATGGATAGCTAAATTTCTAGTGTTTGCTTAAATGTAGAGCCCCTAGTGAAATGGATTGTTACCATTAGTAAAGTTAAAATGTAACTTTAGTATTTTTAATATTGAGCCTAGTTAAAAGAACCATTTTTATGTAATTAGGTATTTAACCCTTGCCACTTAATTTAGTAAATTTAAATAACGGAAGTTGTTTTTATTTACATAAATTGAGCTTCAACATTAAAAAATGATCTAGACGAATTTATGGATAAGTTATTAACACCAATTTAGAAATAAACTTCGGTGGTTTGGGTGATATCAATAAATTATATGAAGGTGAAATTATAAAAAGGGAAACCATTATAATTTGGGTATTGGCGAAGGTCAAAACTAGGCTAGGTCTCAATTTAAATACTTAGGGAATAGTAGCTTTCTAAAAAGAATCCAATGAAAATTAGATTTTATTTAGTTAAGTTGTAACCTTATATTTATTCGAGAGAAAAATGTAAAGTTTGATACTAGAACATTTTAATAGGGCGTAAAACTTAAAACAATCCATGGACTTAGGGGTGACACAATTAAGTAAACACTCCCATTTATCTTATTTATGTTTCTTATAAAAGTATTATTATTATTATTTACGATTTACCATTTTAAAATATTAGAAAAATACATAAAAACATTTATTTTTCGTAACAGTAATCTGTCACATACTTTTACACATACACGAATCGTGTATCATCACACGAATCGTGTAAGGTTCTGACGCGGCTACAGTACAGCTAGGGTTAAATTTAGGGTTTTAATTATTTAATTATATTTATAATTAGGTTATTAGTTATTTTAATTATTATAATTAAGTTATTTAGTTTTAATTATTATAAAATACTTAAATACATGTTTTAATCCTAAAATTAGTGTTAATTATTATCACTTTATAAATTGTAACTAGTTTATAATTAGTAAATTAATTAATTTCCCTTTTAATTTGTATTAGTTTTATTAAAAATGTCATTTAGTTAATTTAATTAAGTTTATATTATAATTGCTTAAAACAAAATTCTAAATATATAGTTTCATTAAAAATTACTATTTTACTAATTACCATTTAGCAACATAATTAATGCATCATAATTAGTTTATTTTCATTTAGTACCTTTTTAAGTTAATTTTTGTAATCTTGTAATTTTATTTAGTAATTTAGTTTAAGTTATTTTCTTTTACTGTTATTTTACAATTGCCTAATCCAAAACCCCCTTTAATTAAGTTTGACATCAAAGACTATTAAAAACCATTAAACACTCCATCTCCCTGTGGAACGAATCGGATTTACCAACAAACTAAACTACACGGATAGGACTAGTTGCCTATATCTATGTGTGAAATCAACCTGAAATCAATAAAATACCACATATACAATAAATCAATTCGTGTAACAAAACAACTCAAATCCATTCATAAATAAAGGTCTCGATCACACACATCAACTTTTTGGCGCCGCTGCCGGGGATTTGGCAGTTAAATAAATAGATAATTTTTCTGGTTCGTAGTAATAGTTGGATTTGTACGTAGACCGGGTTGTTGGATCACCAATTTTATTGGTCTTTGAAGGATCCTGCCCCTCTGCTGCATCTTTTGGCTATTCGAAACGTGGGCAAAAATCAGAAAGATAATCTGTTTGTTTAAAGGTTTTTATCATTGTTTTTATGTTATTCGATCCTCTCGAGGAAATTCATTTCCAAGAAAGTTCAAAGTTTTTGAATAAATCCTTTAATTCTTTGTACAATTTCCCAAATTGTATGATCCGTTCAATCCTAAACTCGTTAAACTTAATCCGGAACCTCAAAAAATTAATAAAGGACAAAAACAACAAAAAGAAATAGGAAGTACTAGTAATTTTAAAACACCGAAAAACACTAAAAAAGAGAAACAAATAGGTAACCCTAGATAAACCTTTAGTGAAGTGATCTCATAATAGAAATTAATGTATGAACTTACGTTCCTCCAACGCTGAATTAACTCCTTCACATCCTGAACCCGAAAGAAAACTCCACGAACGCTTAAGAGCTCAAGACGTAGATACTCTTGCTAAAAATTTAGAGTCACTTTCCTTAGAATCCGACTCTGAACCAATAATTCAACCAATCATAGAGCCGATTATTAAAGAAGAAGAAGAAATGGCTGATACAAATCAAACGATGGAAGCATTAATGAAGGCCACAAGAAAAGGTCAAGGCCACGCAATCATCCAACCCACGATGAGTGATGGCTTTGAAATAAAAGGTCAATTTTTACACATGGTAACTAATACATGTCAATTCGGTGGAGCCCCAAATGAGGATGCTAACGAGCATCTTCGTAAGTTTGTAAGCATTTGCAAGCTTTTCAAAATCAAAGATGTCACCGATGAAGTTGCATGTTTAAAAATCTTTCCATGGTCATTAAAAGATGATGCAAGAGATTGGCTAGACTCATTACCAGAAGGTTATATTGAAAACTGGAATGATATGATGGATAAATTTTTGTCAGAATTCTTTCCTGCTTCAAAAGCAGCAAAATTACAAAGTGACATAAATCACTTTAAACAAAAGCCTAATGAAACTCTTTATGAAGCTTGGACCCGATTCAATAAAATGCTTCGAATATGTCCTCAACACGGGTTGAATACATTCCAAAAGGTCCAAATATTCTATAAAGGAGTCAATGTGACAACTAGAAAAGATATAGATGTTGCAGCCGGAGGTTCGATCATGAAGAAAACACCTGAAGATGCTCACACAATCATTGCTGATTTAGCTTCCCATTCTCATAATTGGCATCAAGAAATAGAATTTTCTAGATCATCAAATGTTGCTAGTATTGAAAGCAATGATGAAATTGCTTCTTTAAAAGTTCAAATAGCAAATCAAGCAAGGCAAATCGAGAAAGTAACCAAGGAAATGCATGCTATCAGAGTAGGATGTGAACTGTGCCAAGGTCCCCATCTTACTAGAGATTGTGATCAAAGTACAATGGAAGAACAAGCAAATTTCTTAGGATACTTACGAAAAGGTGAAATGAACTTCAGTGATTTTCCAGCTATAGAAGCAAACAACCGAAAATATCCTCCTATAAACAGCTATCAAGTAGGAGGACCTTCAGGATCAAATAATAATAACTATCAAGGAGGAAATCCAGGTTACCAAAATAACCGGAATTTCCCAAATCAAAATCAAAGAATTCCGCCACCAGGTTATAATAATCGAAATCAACCTCAACGAAATTATCAAAATAATTTCCAACACACACAACCACTAGCATTCAATCAACCACAACCATTAGCAATTATGCAACCTCAACCTGAGAGGAAATCTGGTTTAGAAGATCTCTTAAGATATTTTATGGTTAAGCACGAGCAAAATGCAGAGCTCCAAACTCAGCAAATCCGAAATCAACAAGCTACAATACAAAACTTAGAAAGAGATGTTGGAAGGATCTCACAGTTACTATCAGAGAGACCACCAGGTACTCTCTCCTCAAATACTCAAGTAAATCCCAACAACCCTCAAACAAGGAACGAGCATGTAAATGCTATAACTACTAGAAGTGGTTTAACTACTAAACCGGAGACTACAAAATCCCCGGAAGTTCCTTTATCTCCTTCTATTTTACAAATACCGGTTGATGAAAATGAGCAAGATAACAAAGAACAAGAGAAAGATGATCCACCTGAGGTCATGCCAAAGAAAAGCGAAGAACCACCAGTAAAGGTGCATAAGGAACCTATTCCTTACCCGAAAGCATTAAAGAAAGACAGACTCGCAAGGCGGTATGAGAAATTTGCGGACATGATTAAGCAAATTAGCATTAACATGCCACTCGCGGAGGTTCTTAGGGATATGCCCAATTACGGGAAGTTTTTAAAGGATCTCATATCCTCGAAGGGTAAATACCACGACGTTTCTGCCACATTCCTCCATGAGGAATGTTCGGCCATCTTAAAGAAACAAAATGTACCTCCAAAATTAGGAGACCCTGGTAGTTTTATCATACCATGTATGATGGGTGATTCGGTAGTGTACGATGCACTAGCCGACCTAGGTGCAAGTGTTAACTTAATGCCTTACTCGTTATATTTAAAACTTGACTTAGGAGACTTAAAACCAACCCGAATGGGTATTCGATTAGCAAACCAATCATTTGATACTCCAATAGGTATAGCCGAGGATATACTTGTAAAAGTTGGCTCACTCATCTTTCCCGTCGACTTTGTTATTCTAGAAATGCAAGAGGACACAAAAGTTCCTATCATTTTAGGACGTCCTTTCCTAAATACTGCAGATGCTATCATCAATGTCCAAAAAGAACAATTAAGTCTAGGTGTGGGAAACGAGAGAATTATTTGTCACATTGACAAAGCCATGAAAAGACCCACTTCTACCGATGACTCTTGTTTTCAAATTGATGTTATAGATCTTTGTGTCGAGAATGAATTGAAGGAGCTACTTGAAATTGATATCCCGGGGTTAGCCCCGGTAAGTGAGAATGAATATTTCAATATTGATAAAGATTTTGATGAGTTGATGAAGGTGGTCACGGATGACGAGACCATAATAGAAGAAATTCCCATGGAAGAGGAATCGTTTGAGGAAATCAAAAATGAAGATAGATTTCGTATAAAAAATTCCTTAGAAGAACCACCCGTACTAGAGCTTAAAGAGCTACCCAAACACTTGGAGTATGCTTATCTCGAAGGTACATCTAAATTATCAGTAATTATTGCTTCACATCTTTCAGATAATGAGAAGGATAAGCTAATTTCTGTATTAAAAACCCATAAAAAGGCTATAGCCTGGAAAACAACCGACATTCCGGGAATAAACCCGTCTTATTGTACACATAAAATCCTCCTTGAGAATGACTACAAACCCGTAGTGCAAAGACAACGCAGGCTAAATCCCAACATGAAAGAGGTTGTTAAAAAGGAGGTCGTCAAGCTTCTTGACGCCGGGTTAATCTACCCCATCTCCGATAGTCCATGGGTTAGTCCAGTACAAGTAGTACCCAAAAAGGGGGGTACAACCGTTATATTAAATGAAAAGGACGAACTCGTCCCAACTAGAACAGTTACCGGCTGGAGAGTCTGTATTGATTACAGACGTCTAAATGATGCCACTAGAAAGGATCATTTCCCTTTACCTTTTATTGATCAAATGCTTGAACGATTAGCGGGAAAAGAATATTATTGCTTTTTAGATGGTTTCTCCGGTTACTTCCAAATTCCAATTGATCCCAACGACCAAGAAAAGACCACATTCACTTGTCCTTTCGGTACCTTTGCCTATCGCCGCATGCCGTTTGGTTTATGCAATGCACCCGGAACCTTTCAAAGGTGCATGATGGCAATCTTTGATGATATGGTAGAGGATTGTATGGAAGTCTTCATGGATGACTTTTCCGTGTTTAGAGACTCCTTTGAATCGTGTCTTTTCAATCTAGAACGTATGCTTATCCGATGTGAGAAAGCAAACTTGGTCCTAAATTGGGAAAAATGCCACTTCATGGTGAAGGAGGGCATTGTACTTGGTCACAAAATATCTCGTGCGGGAATAGAGGTAGATAAAGCTAAAATTGAAGTTATCTCTAAGCTACCTAAACCATCAAATGTTAAAGCAATTAGAAGCTTTCTTGGTCACGCAGGATTCTATAGGCGATTTATCAAAGATTTTTCTAAAATCGGCCGCCCATTGACGAAGCTTCTTGAAAAGGATGCTCCATTTGACTTTGACACTAATTGCGAGAATGCATTCTCGATTCTTAAGTCAAAACTCACACAAGCTCCCATTATGGTATCTCCAGATTGGAGTATGCCATTTGAGCTAATGTGCTACGCAAGCGACTATGCTTTAGGTGCTGTTTTAGGACAACGTCCCGATAATCATTTTCTTCCGATTTATTATGCAAGTAAAACTCTAACGGGAGCCCAAATTAATTATACCACCACGGAAAAAGAACTCCTAGCGGTTGTTTATGCATTTGATAAATTTCGGTCATATTTGGTGTTGTCTAAGACCATTGTTTACACGGACCATTCGGCACTTAGGTATTTATTCTCGAAACTAGATGCAAAACATCGTCTCATACGTTGGGTTCTTTTACTTCAAGAATTTGACATTGAGATACGTGACAAGAAAGGAGCTGAGAATCTAGCTGCCGATCATTTATCCCGACTTGAAAACCCCGAATTAGATAAACTTGATGACACAATCATCAAGGACACATTTCCTGACGAATCTCTAATGAGGGTTGAAAAAGAATCTGAAATCCCATGGTTTGCCCATTTTGCAAACTATCTTGCTTCAGGCATACTACAAAAAGGACTTACTTATCAGCAAAAGAAGAAATTTTTTGCGGATTTAAAATCTTATTTCTGGGAATACCCAGACCTATTTCGTGTTGGTGCGGATCAAATAATTCACCGTTGTGTGTACGGACAAGAAGCTCAACAAATTCTTGAGCATTGCCATCAAGGACCAACCGGCGGTCATTTCGGACCAAACCACACTGCAAGAAAAATCCTTGAATCGGGCTTTTATTGGCCCACGATCTTTAAAGATGCCCATGATTTCGTTCGGACTTGTAACGCATGCCAACGAACGGGTAACATCACGAAAAAGGATGAGATGCCTCAGACCGGCATCCAAGTTTGTGAAATCTTTGACATTTGGGGAATCGATTTCATGGGACCCTTTCCAAGTTCACATAAGTGCAAGTACATACTAGTAGCCGTTGACTATGTATCCAAGTGGGCTGAAGCAAAAGCTTTGCCTACAAATGATGCTAGGGTGGTGGTAAACTTCTTGAAAAATCTCTTCTCACGCTTTGGAATCCCAAAAGCACTCATATCCGACCGAGGAACACATTTTACCAACAACCTTCTTGAAAAGGTGTTGAAGAAGTATGGTGTAACTCATCGTTTCTCTACTCCGTACCACCCGCAAACAAGTGGTCAAGTGGAGAACACGAATCGTGCCTTAAAACGCATACTTGAGAAGACGGTTAATAACAACCCAAAAATCTGGCAACGCAAGTTAGATGACGCGTTGTGGGCTTTTAGGACTGCGTATAAAACACCAATAGGTACCACGCCATTTAGACTTGTATACGGTAAAGCGTGTCATCTACCTGTTGAAATTGAACACAAGGCGTACTGGGCTATGAGAGAATGTAATACCGACCTTGTACAAGCCGGAGAAAATAGGTTATCACAACTTAACGAACTAGATGAATTAAGATTACAAGCCTACGAAAATTCTAAAACATATAAAGAAAAAACTAAAGTATGGCACGATGCACGATTAAAAAAGAAAGAATTTGAGCAAGGGGATAAAGTATTGGTATTCCAATCACGTTTCAAGTTTTCACCTGGTAAACTTAGATCCCGATGGAATGGGCCATATATAATAAAACAGGTTTTTCCATCTGGATATGCAGAGTTGTATGGTAAAGACGGCGGAACTTTCAAAGTGAACGGACACAGACTCAAGTTATACTTTGAAGAAATCAATACTACGGAAAGAGACGAAACCACCTTCTACCCTAAGGACAAATAAATTCAGGGTAACTCTAAGGTTTTAAACTCCATTCTCGATTTTTATTCTTATCTTTAAGAGTGGGGTTAGATTGGTCTTTCCCTAGCAGACCCTAAAGAACTAGTCTTCTCCCTCCATTCTACCTTTTTAATTTCTTTTGGTTTGTTTTTATTGTTTATTTTCAAGATGCGAGGTCAATATATCTACAACCACTTCATTTTAATATGCGATAAGATTTTACCAAGAGATGTGGTGTTAGATATTAAGAAAAGATGCGATGCGATGAGAAAAGGAGAAAGACAAGATTATAATGAGAAAAATTATGGAAAAGGCAAATCAAAATGCGCTAAAAGGCGTCGGGCACGTCAATTGGGTAAATGTGAAAAATGTGGAAAACCAGCTCACTCAGGAGATTGCCCAAAGAACCAAACGGACTCTAATTTCGAGTACGTAACTTTATGCCGAGAAGGGCCTTTCAAATGTTTAGAAGAAAACCTCTTAAACCCACGAGGTTACGCCTACGAGGCAATGGGAAGCGAAATTTCGCGACTCGACTACGAAGCGAGTCAACGTGGGTTCACTATCTAATTCTTTTTCTCGTCGATTGTATGTATGTGCATATATTATTTTTATTTTTTTTATTTTATTTTGTGTGTATTTTGGTTTATATTTGTTTGCAGTGAGTTTTATAAAAAGGTCTACTATTTAAAATTGATTAAACTTGAATTTAACCTGTTTTCATTAAAAAACGATAATGTTAAAGTGTTAAAACTGAATTATTGTTGTTCAAAATTGCACGCAATTAATTGTTAAATTTTTAAGATATCATTTAAATAGTAAACCACGAAAAACAAAATAAATATATAAAAAAAAAAAAAAAAAAAATTCTTTCTACTAAATTGAGGTGAAACGCCTTGAGTTTAACTTGTTTCTTTGAAAATGAAAATGTTAGGTGTCACAACTGAATTTTTTATTTTTCAAAAATTGTACAGAATATTTGTTAAATTCTAAAAGTCTATAGTAGATTGCAAAAATATACTCTTTTATCAATAACCGTAAAAATATATAACTTGTAAATCTTTGTCGTGGATAATGATAGGTTTGACAACCGAAATTAATCTCTACCTAGACGATAGGAAACAAAGTTTTAAGTTTGAAAATTAGTTGATTTAAGGGTATATAACAAAAATAGAGTGAATTTTTATTTATTAAATTTTTATTTTTCATGTACTTGTTTTTATTTTATTTATTTTCGATAAAATTATAAAAACTTTAAACTTTTAATTAATTGAATTTTATAAATTGAAATTAAAAATTTATAAACGGATTAAGATCAGGTGTAAAAACCGAATTTCCGTTACAAATATAAATTTATAAAAGATATTTTGAATTCAATTGATTTTAAGTAAAATAAAAATAGAGTGTATTTTACATTATGTAATTTTAATTTTTTATGAACTTGTTCTAAAAATTAAAAATGTTAATATTTTTAACACAAAAATAGAGTGTTTTTATTTTATTTTTTTTGAATTTGTTTTCAGAAAAACTATAAAAACTTTAACTATTAATGAATTGAATTTTATAAATTTATTTTTAAGATTTATAAACGGATAAAGAACAGGTGTAAAAACCGAATTTCCGTTACAAATATAAATCTATAAAAGAGATTTTAAATTTAATTAATTATAAGTTATATATAAAAAAAAAAAAAAATATACAACTGGAAATTAAGCCTTACACGAATCGTGTAGCCCTACACGATTCGTGTAAGGCCAAAAACACTGAACATAACAGATCGGGCAGGGGCTGCTTCTCACACTCTATCCCTCCCCAATTTTTCTGCTTTGACGAACCACACACCCAAAAATCCTCAAATTCGCACCAAATCAATAAATTAACACCTCCAATCTCCTCTAATTCTTCAATCTTTCATCATGCCAAGAGTGGTAAGGATTTTTAACCCATTTTAATTAGTGTTCTTCAAGTTTTTCATAATTTTTCTTTATAGCATTAATACGAATTATATGCATGTTTTGTTGATTTTTGTTTGATTACTGCTATATCTATGTTGTTAGTAAGGTAATAAACCCGATTAGCATAAGAAATTGATGTTTAATTGGTGATTGAAAATTAGGGTTTATACAAAATTGGGGAAAATTGAGAAATTGAAATTGAGGTGTGTTAATTTGGTTATAATTAGTTGTTTTTGAGTATTTTGTTAGTATATAGAACTTGTGAACATGATTTTGATTGCTTGATTGTGTGATTTTTAATTTTAGCCTAAAATTGTTAACTTTTGATACTTTCATGAATCAAGTATGCGTTTGAATGATGTTAAGGATGATTTAGAAGCTGAGATATGCGCAATGTGATTGAATTGAAGTAGATATGCTTAGAAAAATTGCGTGTTTTCACTTGTGAATTAGACTTTTTATATGATTTGTGATTTTTGGTTTGTTTTTGCTTTGTTTTGGATAATGGAACTAAATATCCCAAGTTTGTTGAATTAAATTGATTAAGGTGGTGTTGAAAACAAGTTGTCTGTTGAAGTTAAAATCTTTGCTAACATTTACACATCCTATTGGGATGATTTCCTTGTTTTTAAAATGTTATGCAGGGACCAATTAGAATGAGGGCAGTTAACCAACAAGAGGAAGTTACGCCCGAAATGGAACAACAAATGTTGCAACTACACCCGATTCTACATTTCCCTATTGAAATAAGCCAAAGGGTACAAAAAGTTAAGGATTTACTTACTCTGGTAAATCGAACAATCAATCAAGTTTGCGTTGTTGATTGGACTCCCTTAGGTCACCCAGTTAATTTAGATACACAGATAAGGAATATTTTAACCCAAAGCTACACGGATGAATTTGGGGTAATTAGGTATTTTAATGACTGGGAGAGATTGTTTGGTTTGACTGCTCCTGTATATAGGGATTTGTGTTTAGAATTTTACTCTACTGTTAGGATGGATAAAAGCCCCGCAAGTGTCCAAGATACTAGTTTCCTACAATTCCGACTGGGTGGGGTTGATAGAGTAATGTCCCTAGGCGACTTAACTATGGCCTTAGGGATTTATGAGGGTGATGATATGATTGCTCCAGGTTTTTGGGAATTTATATTTACAGGAGCTAGGTATTCAGGAGATTATGATTCTGTCAGCGTCTGGCGATCTTTTTCCGGAAGAAATTCATATACAGCAGGCCGAGAATCATACCTTAAGATCCAAGATATTCGCTATCGATTAATTCATAAATTTATAGCGAACACGATTAACCAAAGGGCATTCCTTACTACAGATAGGATTAATTATGTCGACCTTTGGTATTTGGATGTTATTAGAGATAGGGAAACTAATATTAGTATACCCTATGGAGTGGCCTACTTTTTGGCTAATGTAGGTAAGGGTGCTCGAGGAGACAGTGACATATCGGGGGGTCACTATATCACATGTTTGGCATCCTGGTTCGATATCAACCCGAACGACTTTGCACCTCCAATCCAACCGATAAATCAACAGGTTCGTACCTTAGGATTGGATGTGTATAGGACAGCTAAAGCTATACGGGTGAGGGCTGGGGTGATTAGTTTAAGGCCATAGGAAGTTGCGCCTCAAGAACCGATGGAAGAGGATGACGAACCCGAGAGAGAAGCCAGGAGGAGACGACGAGAGACAGATCAGGCTAGCTCGTCTCATACAGGTACTTCTGATTTCGATATGCTCCAAAACTCCTTTAACGCATTGAGTTTAAATGTACGTAATTCATATCAAAACTGGGGAACGAGATCAGAAGATCAGTACACTGCTTTATCTCGGCAATTAGGGGACATTAGGCATACCCAGCTAGATCAATATAATATGCTGTCCAACATCCGATATGATCAGAGGGGAATGGGAAATCAATTAGAGTGGGCGCACCAACAGGCATATCTATACGCGTCTAACCCGCAAGCTTACGCACCCTCAGCCTTTCCATCATATCCCCCATGGCAATCACCCGATGACCCTCTACCTCCACCCTATGACCATAACGCCGCAATAGCCGCGAGTCAGGATGCATATAGGCGTTTCTACGAGGAACAATGCCTAAACGAGCAACGGCAGCGACAGCAACAGGAGGAGGGCGAACGAGGAGGACCATTTTGGAGCCCATTTGACTAGTTCTATTGTTTTTATTTTTTTTTATTTTTTAGTTTGTAATAACATAATTGAATGGTGTGTATTGATATTCTTTATACTTCTAATGTTTTATTGTATATTAGTAAGAAATAAGTGTGGGGTAATATTGTTTTGTATGATTGAAGTACAACCCCATATTTTGTGTGTTTTTAACATGGTTTTGACAGGTACAGACGAAAATGCAATTAGACGAAACGAAACATCGATACAAACGTTGGATAAAATCATAGGTAAAACAATTTGAAAATCCAAATCGGTTAACAAAGGAAGTTCCAAATACTTCACACTAATTGTCCTCTCAAATTTATACATTATTATCTGATTTTATGTAATGAGGGCATTACATAATCTTAAGTGTGGGGTGGGAATATATAAATTCTCGAGAACTTATAAGTTATTGGTTTTTATGAAAATTTGAAAATTTTTAAACAAATGTATCTAATCAATTTTTAAGGTAACTACGAGCAATTAAAGATCAGGTGTAAAAACCGAAATTGTTGTCTCCATACATTAAAAATACATAAGTTTATTTGTTTAAAACTTATAAAAGAAAACCATTTATAACAAGAATTTATAAATCCTTATATTGAGAACCATTTATCACATGTTTCTTTGAAGTTTATTGCAGATATCATTGCTAAGGAACGTATAAACCTGAATATTCCATTATCACGAGTAATAGAGGATGAATCAAGTCCATCCCATAAGGAAGTAAAGTCTTCCGAATTGACACACTTGCTAACTTATGTTAGAAGATGTAGTCCAGAACAGCTGTAGGTTGACGAAAAATCTTGTAAAGTCATCCCTAAAATCGGCTGGAAATCCACCTAACCTCAGCATCAAACAGGGTTTTTGGTGGTCAGACTTATCCTAACCATGAGAAGGATATGTCCCGTACAATAGGGGGCACAATGCAAATTAGCTTTTAAGACTAATGAATCTAATCCCCAGATGGATGATCTCCGTAAAGATCAACTGCATCTATGTTTGACCGCGGTCAACATACATATGCCATAACAAATTGAGGTGTGCAAACTCATGGTTCACCGATGATATTTGGACACGATATAATTTTGTTCTAAAACTTATGCTATTTTATGAATTATATTTGTGTAAAACTATTTTTGGACATTTGGCTTCAAGTTCCATGATACTACAATCATGGGGGCGAATAGCTTGCTAATCGCCGACTGAGACTTCGGTTTTCAGTTACCCTCAACCGGAATTTGAGGTTAAAACCGGAAAACGTGTCTAGTGTAAAAACTAGCATGACATTTTATAAAATCATAAAACGTTTTCACAAGGTCCAATTTTCCCTAAGGATCCAAATTTTTAAACCCTAATCACGAGTTTCATGTTTGTTTCTGTTGTCAGAATTTCATTTCGTGTGGTGTGCGTGTGATCCAATAAATACTGTGTTGTGTAATATATTTCATATAGCGTGTGTTTCATTTCGTGTAGTGTGTGTTGTGTGATCTAAATGTTCGATAAGAAAGATATATAATGTTCTAACTCTGTTAAAAGATGTAATTGCTTGAGGACAAGCAACGTTCTAGTGTGGGGTATTTTGATATTGCTCTAAACATACATATTATTCGACGCAATATCACTTATATTTCATAGGTTTTTATCATCTACAAAGACATTCAATGCGCATTTCACGAGAAAAACGACAAAAGTGGATAAGAGCTTGCTATTTGAAGATTCGACGATAAAACGATAGTTTTAACCAGATTTATATCAAGAAACGTTTATCCGAATGAAAGTACAAGATAGATGAAGAAAAGAGTTCAAATGTAAAGTGTCAAGTCAGTACACGTCAATACGAGGTCATCAAAGAACAAACGAAAAAGAAAAATAAAGAAAACTGCTTTTACTCTTACACGAATCGTGTATATCTACACGAAACGTGTAGTATATTTATTCTCACACGAATCGTGTAAGTCTACACGAATCGTGTAATGTTAGGCCGAATTTAATCATTCATCAGATAAGGGGCGGCTACTTTTGGAGTTTTAAATTACTTCTTTTCAAAGTGGTGCAGCAAATGGACAAGCTTTTGACTCAACTACTCACTACTATTACATGTTAAATACGGAGTATGTGCAGAGAGTTGAAGACACAGAGAACATATTACACACATATTTTCATACAATTATTATACGCAAGTTATTATTCTGTAATTTTTATTACTCTATTAGTTCAAGGTTAAAAATAGTTGTAATATTAAGGGTGTATTGTTCGTGATAAAGGGTGTTATTGTACGCGTGAAAGGGGTGTTATTATTGTAATTTTTCTACCGTTTGAAGTTAATGCAAGTGAAGATATTTTAGTAAGTTTACTCTGTTAAAATTAGCGTTGTTATTATGTTTGCATATCTATATTTTTATGTCTACCTTAGTGTAATGGATAGCTAAATTTCCCTAGTGTTTGCTTAAATGTAGAGCCCCTAGTGAAATGGATTGTTACCATTAGTAAAGTTAAAATGTAACTTTAGTATTTTTAATATTGAGCCTAGTTAAAAGAACCATTTTTATGTAATTAGGTATTTAACCCTTGCCACTTAATTTAGTAAATTTAAATAACGAAAGTTGTTTTTATTTACATAAATTGAGCTTCAACATTAAAAAATGATCTAGACGAATTTATGGATAAGTTATTAACACCAATTTAGAAATAAACTTCGGTGGTTTGGGTGATATCAATAAATTATATGAAGGTGAAATTATAAAAAGGGAAACCATTATAATTTGGGTATTGGCGAAGGTCAAAACTAGGCTAGGTCTCAATTTAAATACTTAGGGAATAGTAGCTTTCTAAAAAGAATCCAATGAAAATTAGATTTTATTTAGTTAAGTTGTAACCTTATATTTATTCGAGAGAAAAATGTAAAGTTTGATACTAGAACATTTTAATAGGGCGTAAAACTTAAAACAATCCATGGACTTAGGGGTGACACAATTAAGTAAACACTCCCATTTATCTTATTTATATTTCTTATAAAAGTATTATTATTATTATTTACGATTTACCATTTTAAAATATTAGAAAAATACATAAAAACATTTATTTTTCGTAACAGTAATCTGTCACATACTTTTACACATACACGAATCGTGTATCATCACACGAATCGTGTAAGGTTCTGACGCGGCTACAGTACAGCTAGGGTTAAATTTAGGGTTTTAATTATTTAATTATATTTATAATTAGGTTATTAGTTATTTTAATTATTATAATTAAGTTATTTAGTTTTAATTATTATAAAATACTTAAATACATGTTTTAATCCTAAAATTAGTGTTAATTATTATCACTTTATAAATTGTAACTAGTTTATAATTAGTAAATTAATTAATTTCCCTTTTAATTTGTATTAGTTTTATTAAAAATGTCATTTAGTTAATTTAATTAAGTTTATATTATAATTGCTTAAAACAAAATTCTAAATATATAGTTTCATTAAAAATTACTATTTTACTAATTACCATTTAGCAACATAATTAATGCATCATAATTAGTTTATTTTCATTTAGTACCTTTTTAAGTTAATTTTTGTAATCTTGTAATTTTATTTAGTAATTTAGTTTAAGTTATTTTCTTTTACTGTTATTTTACAATTGCCTAATCCAAAACCCCCTTTAATTAAGTTTGACATCAAAGACTATTAAAAACCATTAAACACTCCATCTCTGATAATGCTAAAAACGAACATATATTTCATAGCATTATTCCTCAAGAAAGACAAGCTTTTAGTTGCAATTGTTCTATTTACAAGTGATATTCGTTTAAATAATAAAAGGTGAAGACAAAAGACAGATTCGACGAATTGAAGACGCAAACGACCAAAAAGCTCAAAAGAACAAAAGACAATCAAAAAGGTTCCAATTATTGATAAGAAACGTCTCAAAATCACAAGAGTACAAGATTCAAAACGCAAAGTACAAGATATTAAATTGTACGCGAGGACGTTCAAAAATCCGGAACCGGGACCAGAGTCAATTCTTAACGCTCGACGCAACGGACTAAAAATTACAAGTTAACTATATATATAAATATAATATAATATATAATTAATTATATTAATTATATATATATTATATATATATATTTAAAACCGTCGGCAGCAGGAAACTCCAAGGGTGTAAACTGTAAATACCTCTCCGCGACTCGCGGAGTTTTAAGGGTATTTGGCCGCGAGTCGCGGAGCCCCAAAAATCAAGTCTGGCTATAAATCAACCCGAATTCTGATCAAAATCATCATCATTTTTTTCTTCTCATTCATACGAAGTAATATATATTTATATTTATAATTTATATTTTAATTTTAATTATAATTCTAATAATAAGGGTATGTTAGCGAATGTTGTAAGGGTGTAAGTCGAAATTCTGTCCGTGTAACGCTACGCTATTTTTAATCATTGTAAGTTATGTTCAACCTTTTTATATTAATGTCTCGTAGCTAAGTTATTATTATGCTTATTTAAAATGAAGTACTCATGATGTTGGGCTAATTACTAAAATTGGGTAATTGGGCTTTGTACCATAATTGGGGTTTGGATAAAAGAACGACACTTGTGGAAACTAGACTATGGGCTATTAATGGGCTTTATATTTGTTTAACTAAATGAAAGTTTGTTAATGTTAATATAAAGATTTACAATTGGGCGTCCCTATAAATTACCATATACACTCGATCGGACACGATGGGCGGGGTATTTATATGTACGAATAATCGTTCATTTAACCGGACACGGGAATGGATTAATAGCCACTAGAATAATTAAAACAGGGGTGAAATTACATTCAAGGGTAATTGGTGTAATTGTTAACAAAGTAGTAAAACCTTGGTTTACACGCAGTCTATAACCTGGTGTATTCATTAAACAAAGTATTAAAACCTTGTTATAATTCGAATCCCCAATTAGTTGGAATATTTATCTTCGGGTATAATAATAATTTGACAAGGACACTTGCAATTTATATTTATGACTGATGGACTGTTATGGACAAAAACCAGACGGACATATTGAATAATCCAGGACAAAGGACAATTAACCCATGGGCATAAAACTAAAATCAACACGTCAAACATCATGATTACGGAAGTTTAAATAAGCATAATTCTTTTATTTCATATTTAATTTCCTTTATTTTATATTTAATTGCACTTCTAATTATCGCACTTTTATTTATTGTTATTTTATTTTATCGCACTTTTAATTATCGTACTTTTTAATTATCGCAATTTTATTTTATCGCATTTTTAATTATCGTACTTTTTAATTATCGCAATTTTATTTTATCGCATTTTTATTATTCGCAATTTCATTATCATTATTTACTTTACGCTTTAATTTAAAGTCTTGTATTTATTTTATATTTTACATTAGGTTTTAACTGCGACTAAAGTTTAAAAATCGACAAACCGGTCATTAAACGGTAAAACCCCCCTTTATAATAATAATATTACTTATATATATATTTGTATTTTTATAAAAGTAAACTAATATAGCGTTGAGCTTTGTTTAAAGATTTCCCTGTGGAACGAACCGGACTTACTAAAAACTACACTACTGTACGATTAGGTACACTGCCTATAAGTGTTGTAGCAAGGTTTAAGTATATCCATTCTATAAATAAATAAATATCTTGTGTAAAATTGTATCGTATTTAATAGTATTTCCTAGTAAAATAATAACTATTTTATATACACCTCGCACTTCATCAAGTATTTTTGGCGCCGCTGCCGGGGAACATCTTAAAAGCCGGAAGCGCAACGCTAATATAAAAAAAAACAAGATTTTTAGTTACTTTTATTAAAAATTTGCTTTTGTAGAAATACGTTTTAATTATTCAAAAATATAAAAAACAAAAATATAAGCATTTTTAAGATTTTGTTAAATATTTAAGTTTTATAAGTTTCTTTATTTTTATTTTAGTTTATAAAAATATAAGTTTTAATTTTAATATCTTTTATTTAATTAAAAAAACAGAAAACAAAATAAAAAGAAAAAAAAAATAAAAAGAAAAACGCGTAAAAAGACAAAGCTGTCAACTGAATTCCTGAACCCCGCGACTTGCGGGGTTTTCCTCTTTATTTGCCGCGACTCGCGGAGACCCTCTGACACACGGACAAAAACCCTAATCACGGGTTATTTTTAATTATTATTATTATTAAAACCTAAATATTATTATTATTATTAATTTTAGTTTTATTTTTACTTTTTACTTTATATTTATGTATTTAGTATTAATTAAGTTTTTATTAAATTGTAAAATTAATAGTTTAGTAAAATAAATAATATAAAATAATATTTTTATAAAAATTGTACTTTTTACAATTTTTTGTATATTTTTATATTTTGTACCTTTTTAATCGTTGTAGCGTAACTTTTGTATTTTTAGCTCATATTTAATTTTAAACTTAGTTTTAGCTATAGTTATTTTTACTCCTAGATTTTTAGGCTTTGCCGTAGAATTCCTTAAGTGCTTTTTCTTTAGACTAAGATTTAGGTGCTTTAGAATTTTGCGACGCCTTTTTAAGTTTTAGTTTCTTTTTAAGTTATTTCCATTTGGGATTTAGTTTTTCCTTGTAAGCTTTAATATTTTTAGACCTTTTACTATGTATCAATTATCATTCCAATTAGTAATTTCAATTTGCGATTATAATTTTAAGTTAGTTGTAGTAATAAGGTTAAATTAGTTAAGTATTTTTAAGTTTTTATAAGTTTCTTTTATTTTTCCGTCGTCTTTTATTTTTCAATCATTTTTTCTTTTTCGACCTTTTGCGACGAACTCTTTGTCTTTCTTAATTCTCGCCATTCTAGTTTTTAGGACTTAGAATTTTATTCTACTTCTTATCTAAATTTCTTAAAATTACGAAAATTTATTTTGAGTGGTTAAATTAATAGACATCAAAATTTTCTGGTTCGTAGTAATAGTTGGATTTGTACGTGGACCGGGTTATTGGAGCCAAACAGTCCTCAATTATATTGAGACCAAACGAATCCTGCCCCTCTGCTGCATCTTTTGGCTATTCGAAACGTGGGCAAAATCAGAAAAGTCTATTGATTGGATAACTTATTATAATTTTTCTTTCCTTTTTAAAACTAATAGGATACTCTGTGAATGCACCGAGCAAGACGTTCATCACCTTTAATACGTTCACCACCTTTAACTCGATCAAGACATCGTTTAACAAATATAACCGCCGTTGATTTTTCTTTAGAATCGTCATCCAGTCGACCAAGTACTTCAGTTCAAATTTCCGATAATCCAGTTTTTGAAACAAACCTCACAATTGAGAATCCAGAAAATATTCAGGAACGGTTCATAGATCCTGAACCATTAAACTTTCCTCCGGAACCACCAATCATTCAAACAGAGATTGTTGAGGAACGAACCATTAAATCAGAATCATCTAGTGATACCGAGTCAACAAATTCAATTATGGAGAATCTGGAACCTTTAAGTATGGAAGACCGAATGAGAGCTAAACGCACTGGCCAAGGTCACGCAATTACTCATCCAGACATTAATGCGCCAGATTATGAAATCAAAGGACAAATTCTACACATGGTGACTAATCAATGCCAATTTAGTGGTGCGCCGAAGGAAGATCCAAATGAACATCTACGTACCTTTAATAGGATCTGCACACTATTTAAAATCCGAGAAGTGGAAGATGAACAGATATATCTCATGTTATTTCCCTGGACTTTAAAGGGAGAAGCCAAAGATTGGTTGGAATCGTTACCTGAAGGAGCGATTGATACATGGGATGTTTTAATTGACAAATTTCTTAAACAATTCTTTCCTGCATCTAAAGCCGTAAGACTTCAAGCAGAAATTGTTACGTTCACACAGAAGCCAAATGAAACTCTATATGAGGCGTGGACAAGATATGGAAAGTTGTTAAGAGGATGTCCGCAACATGGTTTAGACACCTGTCAAATAGTACAAATATTCTACCAAGGATGCGACATCACTACAAGAAAAGACATAGATATAGCAGCTGGTGGTTCTATTATGAAGAAAACCGAAACTGATGCTTACAAAATTATTGATAATACTGCTTCCCACTCACATGAGTGGCATCAAGAAAAAGATATCATTAGATCATCTAAAGCAGCTAGAGCCGATTCTAGCCATGACTTAGATTCCATTTCAGCAAAGATAGATGCTTTTGAGAGACGAATGGAAAAGATGACTAAGGATATTCACTCAATACGAATTAGTTGTGAGCAGTGTGGAGGACCACATTTGACAAAAGATTGTCTCAGTATTGAATTAACAATGGAACAAAGAGAGAATATTTCATACATAAACCAAAGGCCTGGAAATAATTATCAGAATAATTATCAACCGCCAAGACCGATTTACAATCAAAACCAGAATTATAACCGAAATATTCCATACAATAACCAACAAGGTCCTAGCAATCAACAAGTATCCAATAATACTTATAATCAGCAAAGACCAAATTTTCAAAACAAACCACCACAACAAACCGATGATAAAAAGCCGAATTTAGAAGATATGATGACGAAGCTAGTTGAAACTCAAACGCAGTTTTTCACATCTCAAAAACAAACCAATGAACAAAATGCTCAAGCATTTAGAAATCAACAAGCTTCTATTCAAAATCTGGAACAAGAAGTAAGTAACCTAGCAAGGTTAATAGGTGAAAGAAAACCGGGAAGTCTACCTAGTGATACAAACGCTAACCCCCGGAATGAAACAGCTAAAGCTATTACCACAAGAAGTGGTACAACACTTAAACCACCTGAAATACCTGTAACTTCTGATGAAACTATTCCTACTCCACAAGAACCACAACCTGATCAAGATAAGGAACAAGAACCGGTAATTGAAAAGGTTAATGAAAATAACACAGTTAAGGATAAACCTTATGTTAAACCATACCAACCACCACTTCCTTACCCGAGTAAAATGAAGAAAGAAAAACTTGAAGCCGAGCAATCCAAATTCTTGGATATGTTTAAACAGATAAATGTAAATCTTCCTTTCATTGACGTAATTTCAGGAATGCCAAGGTATGCTAAATTCTTGAAAGATCTAATCACGAATAGAAAGAAAATGGAAGAACTCTCGGCTGTTACTATGAATGCAAATTGTTCAGCAGTGCTGTTGAATAAGATACCAGAAAAACTATCTGATCCAGGAAGTTTCACAATTCCATGTTTTCTGGGTAGTCTTAGTTCAATAGAAGCATTGGCAGACTTAGGTGCTAGTATAAATCTAATGCCGTATTCACTATACGCTAAACTAGACCTTGGAGAATTGAAACCAACCAGAATAAGCATACAACTAGCCGATAGATCAATAAAATATCCTAGAGGGATAATGGAGAACATGCTAGTTAAAGTTGGTACTTTAGTATTTCCAGTAGATTTTGTTGTTTTGGACATGGAAGAAGATTCTCAAGTTCCTCTCATATTAGGAAGACCATTCTTAAACACGGCTAAAGCAATGATAGACGTGTTCGGTAAGAAACTGACCCTAAGTATAGAGGATGAGAGTGTTACCTTTTCAGTTGATAGAGCCATGCAACAACCACAATCTGCAGATGATACATGTTATTATATTCAAACTATAGATGCACATGCAGAATTATTAGAAGAATTTCCAGAATTACAAGGAACAGGAGAATGTTCTTTAGGAGAAGGAAATGAACCAATTGATGAAGCTGAAATGTTAGCTACACTTATAGCTAATGGATATGAACCAACAACAGAAGAAATTCAAATGCTAAAAGAAGAAGACAGATATCGATATAAATCATCGATAGAAGAACCTCCGAAATTAGAGTTAAAGCCACTTCCAAACCATTTGGAATACGCTTATTTACATGGTGAATCTGAATTACCTGTAATAATATCGTCTTCTCTTACTGAAAATGAGAAATCACAACTCATTTCTGTGTTGAAAGCTCATAAACCAGCCATTGCATGGAAGATTCATGATATTAAAGGAATAAGTCCTTCGTATTGCACACATAAAATCCTTATGGAAGAAGGTCATAAAACGTATGTGCAACGCCAACGAAGACTAAATCCTAATATGCAAGATGTAGTTAAGAAAGAGATTATTAAACTGCTAGATGCAGGTTTGATATATCCAATTTCTGATAGTCCATGGGTAAGCCCAGTTCAATGCGTGCCTAAGAAGGGTGGCATGACTGTCATCACAAATGAGAAAAATGAGCTTATTCCTACTAGGACTGTAACAGGATGGCGTGTATGTATTGATTATAGAAAATTAAATGACGCCACCAGAAAAGATCACTTTCCCTTACCTTTCATAGATCAAATGTTGGAAAGATTAGCCGGAAATAGTTACTATTGTTTTCTAGATGGATTTTCCGGATATTTTCAAATTCCAATAGCACCCGAAGATCAAGAGAAAACCACATTCACGTGCCCTTATGGTACTTTTGCTTACAAACGCATGCCATTTGGACTTTGTAACGCCCCTGCAACCTTTCAAAGGTGTATGATGGCAATTTTTCATGACATGATAGAAGAATGCATGGAAGTATTCATGGATGACTTTTCAGTCTTCGGTGATACATTTAAATCATGTCTAGTTAATCTGGAACGAATGCTAATTAGATGCGAAAAATCAAATCTAGTACTTAATTGGGAGAAATGCCATTTCATGGTTAAAGAAGGCATCGTTCTTGGACATAAAATTTCAAAAGAAGGAATTGAAGTGGATAGAGCTAAAGTAGATGTAATTGCTAAACTTCCACATCCCACAAATGTTAGAGGAGTTAGGAGTTTTCTAGGGCATGCCGGTTTTTACCGACGTTTTATAAAAGATTTTTCTAAAATTGCCACTCCTATGAATAAACTCCTAGAAAAGGATGCGCCATTCATCTTTTCAGATGAATGTATCAAATCTTTTAATATTCTTAAAGAAAAACTCACTAATGCACCGATCATGATAACACCAAATTGGAATCTACCATTTGAACTAATGTGCGATGCAAGTGATTTTGCAATGGGAGCCGTTTTAGGACAAAGGATTGAAAAACGATTTCAACCTATATATTATGCTAGTAAGACATTACAAGGAGCACAAACGAACTATACAACTACTGAAAAAGAACTCCTTGCTATTGTCTTTGCTTTTGACAAATTTCGATCATATCTAGTTCTAGCAAAAACGGTGGTCTATACCGACCATTCTGCTCTTAGATACCTATTTTCAAAACAAGATGCTAAACCAAGATTAATCCGTTGGATCTTACTCTTACAAGAGTTTGATATTGAAATCCGAGATAAAAAGGGAGCAGAAAATCTCGCCGCTGATCATCTTTCTCGTCTTGAAAATCCCGAATTAGAAGTTCTGAATGAATCAGCCATACAAGACAACTTTCCTGATGAATATCTATTGAAGATAGATTATAAAGAAATCCCATGGTTTGCAGACTATGCAAACTACTTAGTTTGTGGATTCCTTGAAAAAGGATTATCGTACCAAAGACGAAAGAAATTCTTCAGTGATATAAAACACTATTTCTGGGAAGATCCACATCTGTTTAAAAGTTGTCCCGATGGAATAATACGCCGATGTGTATTTGGAGATGAAGCTAGTAAAATTTTAAACCATTGTCACACAGGACCAACAGGAGGGCATTATGGGCCTCAACTAACAGCAAGAAAAGTTTATGAAGCTGGATTCTATTGGCCTACAATTTACAAAGACGCACACCTTCTTTGCAAATCCTGTGATGCATGTCAAAGGGCCGGAAGAATAAGTCAACGTGATGAAATGCCACAAAATGTCATCCAAGTATGTGAAGTATTTGACATTTGGGGTATTGACTTTATGGGTCCATTTCCAAAATCTCATAATAATCTATATATACTCGTAGCCATTGATTATGTATCTAAATGGGCGGAAGCACAAGCTCTACCAACTAACGATGCACGAGTTGTAGTCAACTTTTTAAAACGTCTTTTTGCAAGGTTTGGAACACCGAAAGCTTTAATAAGTGATCGGGGTACTCATTTTTGTAATAATCAACTTGAGAAAGTTCTTAAAAAATATGGAGTAACTCATAAAATCTCCACCGCATATCATCCACAAACAAGTGGACAAGTTGAAAATACCAACCGAGCTTTAAAACGTATTCTAGAGAAAACCGTAGGATCAAATCCGAAGGAATGGTCCATTAAATTGGAGGATGCACTCTGGGCTTTTAGAACAGCCTACAAAACTCCAATTGGAACCACACCTTTTAGACTTGTTTATGGAAAAGCATGTCATCTTCCAGTAGAAATTGAACACAAAGCATTTTGGGCTTTGAAGACATGTAATCTTGATTTACATGAAGCCGGACGTCTACGATTAAGTCAACTAAACGAATTAGAAGAATTAAGACATGAAGCATACGATAATTCGTTAATCTATAAAGAAAGAACGAAGAAATGGCATGATAAAAGAATCAGAAATTCAAAAGAATTTAAAGAAGGAGACAGAGTTCTTCTTTTCAATTCACGATTCAAGCTATTTCCTGGAAAATTGAAATCAAGATGGTCTGGACCATTCATAGTCAAAAGAGTTTTCCCATACGGAACGATAGAATTAATAAATTCAAATGGGATTGAATTTAAAGTTAATGGTCACAGAGTTAAACATTACATACATGGTCCGATGGAAGTCGACAACGAAGTTAATCACAATTTCGACACCACAGCTAACTAAGTGTGGGGAGAATCAAGTCTTTAAAAGATAATATGTATTTCTGTTAGAGTTAGATTGTCTGTTTTCGTGTAGTTCTCGAAAATGGAACACGTATGGTCTTTCCCTAGCAGACCCTAAAGAACTAGTCTTCTCCCCCCATTCTGAATTTTTATTTTTTTTAGGTTTTTACAAAATGAAGACTGCCTGTGAACTAAACCATGGTCTAATGCTACACGCTTTGATCACTAAACGTAATAATGACATACTACCGAGCGAAATAGTATCAGTAATCAGAGAAAGAATGGACGGAGTTAGAAAAGGATCCAGATGCGAAGATAATAAGTTACAATTTGGTAAAGGAATATCAAAATCCGCAGCAAAAAGAAGAGCACGACACCTAGAACGATGTCACAAATGCGGAAAATGGTCACATGGAGGTAAATGTTCAAATAATCAAACCTATTCAAATACCGAATTTGTTACTTTATGCAGAGACGGACCGTTCATATGTTTAGAAGAAAAGACAATGAATGCTCGAGGTTACGCCTATGCAGCCATGGAAGACCAATTAAACCGACTATCTTATGAATATAATAGATCATATAACTAAGAAATCTATTTCACAGGTATGTCTGTACAGTTTTTATTTTTATTTTTATTTTTAACCTTTTGATAATAAACGCTAATTTGTTCGCTAAAAAGTATTAAATTGGTATTAAATAAAATTAGGTTTGGCGACCGAAATTATTGATATCGTTCAAAAATTTATTACATCACTGCGAAATTTAACGTTTATTCTTAAGGTATAAATATCTTTAATCAATCAACCCAAAATATTTCAAAAATTCGTCATGAGTTAAATTAGGTCTTGGAACCGAAATTACTTTACCGAAAAGAGGGGCGCATATTTTTGATAATATTTGATTGATTAAAGTGGGATAAAAAGACAAAAAGATTTTTAAATTTATTTTTACCATGTTTTTAAAATTAATATTTAAATCTTAAGTTAATACTGTAAACTTTATAAAAACAATATTTTTAAAATTGTAAATATTTGAATTTTTAAAATAAGTTTGGTGTGAATTTATAATATGAATTTATAAATTAAGTCTGGTGTGAATTTTTAAAATATGAATTTTTAATTTTATGCATTTCAAATTTTGAGTTTGGTGTGAATTTTTAATTTTAATTTTGAATTTTATATTTATGTTGTGTGAATTTAAAAACAAAAATTTACTTTATCTCATTAAGTTAAGAATATGATTTTTAAAATTCGTCGTAAGTTGAAGACTAGGTCTTTGAACCGAAATTGCTTTACCCGAGGGAGGGACGAGAACTTTTATTATCATTATTTTTAATCTTATTGATTTAAAGTATGCCAAAAACATTGAAAAAAACCCAAAAATCTTAGCTTTTAAAACAATCGCTACAAAAAAGACAAATTTTAAAATTTTGTCGAAGGACGGACTAGGACATCGATCCGAAACGACCTCGTCCTAAATAACAAGGGAAACAAAATTTTAAAATTAATTTCTTAATTGTTTTATAAGTTAAAGATTATATAAAAAAAAAAAAAAAAAAGGGTAAACTCCGCGACTCGCGGAGGGACAAAATTACAGAAAAAAAAATATAACCAGCTGCACGATCAGTTCACTCACCCACACACATAAACACCCAAATACTGCGAAAAAAGACCCCGAAATACTGCGAAAATCACCCCCAAAAATCTCAATTTTTAACCGTTAATCACCAAATTTTTTGCTAAAATCATGTTGAGAAGGATGATATCTAAGAACTACTCAAGAAAAACGGTAAATTTCTACACCTAAACACCATTTAATTCGAATTTTAGTGTTCTTGAGCTATTTTTCCCCAATTTGATTTTGATGCTTTTTAGTGTAATTAGACTTAAATTGTTTATGTATTATGCTTGTATAACCTAGATTGATGTTGTTTAACATGATTAGAAGCCTTAAACTTCAAATTTTGAATAATCTAGGGTTTGTGTTCTTGAGCAATTTGGGGCTTTTTGATATAAACAGGTTATGGCCGATTTTTGTCATGAATTGTTGCTAAATTGAGTAGTGTAACATGTCTAGGTAGTTAAATGATCCAAACTTTGAGCCTAAACATGATTTTGAGAATTAAAGTGGACTTTTTCAAGTCCAAAATTCATGAACTTGATTTTTGAAAGATAATGCCATTTGAGACTTGTTTATTTATTAGTAATGATTATTTTGACATGTTATTTGAGTTGAATGCTTATGAACTTGGCGAAAATTTTCGTATATGCTTATTTGAAAAAGTGTAGATTTGATAAAAATGTGAAAATAAGCTTAAGTTTGATATAAATTGATAATGTCATTGTAATTATTTTGATTGATGATTTTGCTGACACTAATGCATATTTGGATGCACAAAATTTGTGTTTGATGTGTTTTGCAGAATGAAAGGGGTGAATCTTCATCCCAAGCCCGTCATGCTCCTGCTGAGAACTTGGAACAACAGGAGGTAGATAACTACTACAAGCAGGATGTACCTCATCCAGTCATGACCTTTTCAGATATGCACTTGGAACAGTTGCACCCGAACCTACGATTTGACAGACTTTGGATAGATTATCCAAAATATCAACGGGGTTTGCATACTCTTCATTCCAAGGTTGTTGAGGTACCGAGGGTCATAGAATGGGGACCCTTGGAAGCTGTAGAATTGGCCGGGCCAATTAGGGAATTACTGGTACAGAGGTATGGTAATTCTTCTTTTAATGACTGGATATGTTTATTCACCATACGCAGACCTGTATATAAAGTATGGTGTGAAGAGTTGTTATGTAGTATAGAGTTGAATGATCGGGTAGCTAGTTTAACCGATCGTTCTTTTATTAGATTTTTGTTAGGCGGTTCGATGCGCCACATGTCTTTACTGGACATGGCTCAGGCTTTACGTATATATACGCCTGAGGAGTTAGCGTCTGCCGATTGTAGAGGATTGATACTAAACGGTAGAAAGATAGATGAGAATTTTGATACACACGGTGTGTGGAGTCAAATGACAAGCCATCACCGTTTCAAGGGGGGAAACTACTCTTATTTGGATATAGATAGAGCCGAATTAAGAGTAATACATAGGTTTTTAGCTAATTCGATTACACAAAGGGGTAAAAACAAAGAAAAGGTAAATGAACAAAATTTGTTTTACCATATGTGTATTCGAGACCCACACAGCGCTGTAAGTATACCATATTGTGTGGGTTATTATTTATCAGCTATGGTTCGAGGGATGCGTCCACATAGCATAATAGGAGGTGGTATTTTTATTACTTTGATTGGTGAATATCTCGGTGTGGATATAAGTCGGGGGGGATTATTAGTAGAAGAGCCGGAACCCCGCGACACTATAGGTTTAAATGTATACCATGGTGCGAAAGTTTTGAAGCGGCGAAATAACGCCGCAGTACGATACAATGGTAGACATCCACAAGTAGAGAGAAACCAGGAACAAGGTAATGTAGGAGGGGGGAATGAGATGCAAGAAATGCATAGGTTTATAGCTTCTCAGGAATACGAAAATGCTAGACAGAGAGCATTTGAAGATTGGCAAGTTCATCAGAACCAGATCATAGCGCATTGCCAACATATAGGTAGAAACTATATTCCTACACCGAAACCCGTCTTCCCTCCTTGGTCGATAGAGATGCAGCCACCATATCCTACGTATGACCCTGCCGAAGCATTCTATAGCACTTATGGTTATGCGTGGAACCCCTATTGGTACCAATATCATCCTTAGTTTACTTTTTATTTTATTTTTTTTTTATTATTTTGTAATTTGTAATTATTGATACATTTAATATTTTTGTTAATATTGTAATCATTTTTATAATTATCTAACTTTTATTCTTAGATTTTAATAATTTTTGAATGTGGGGTAATAAACCAAACTTCAAAAATATGTATATATGTTTGCAGTTTATCTTATGTACACAACAGGGTAAAACAACGCATTTTCAAAGACTGGCATTAAGTTCAGCAAAAGCAACTAATTTTGACGACAAGATGCAAAATATATGTGAAATAACAACAAGACGGAATGAATAAATGATGTGCACCATTTATCATTCAGCAAACAAACACCAATATATTTGGAAACTTTGGTAAAAATTTAATCATTTTCACACAAATCACCCTCAATAATTTAAATTGTTACTGATTTCTTGCAAATGAGGGCATTGCAAGATCTTAAGTGTGGGAAGGGGTTAAATTCTTTCGGATTTTAAAATTTTTATATTAAACACTTGGTTACTATTAAAAATACTAGTAAAGCAGTAGTTGTATTAGAATCTAGTGCTCTCTGATAAAAAAGAACAGCCCTAGTCTTATATACTGACTATCCAATTCTAGTAAAATTTTTCAAAATTTTCAATTAAATGAATTCAAAATCATGTTTATACATATTTATGAACGATAAAACTAGGTTTTAACACCGAAATTATTGTTACCTCGGAAAGGACATAAATTGAGAAACAAACTAAAATGTTAAAATTCATTTAAAATGGAATAGAGGACGATAAAAAGGAAAATAAAAGCCAAGTGTGGGAAAATTTACCAAGTTATTTTAAACATATGTCACATATATCTGTAACAAATAACTGAAAATACTTTTGCTTTGAACTAAACTAAACTGTTTTACCCGATGAAAGAAAAGAAGAGATGGATCTACACGATGAATCAATTCCATCATTAAAAGGAAGTAAAGTCTTCCGAAAAAGACACGCGCTTCTTGATTTAGGTCATGAAGTTGTCGTTCAGACCAGCTGTAGGTTGACGAAAAATCTAGAAAAGTCATCACTAAAATCAGCAGGAAATCCACGGACCTCAGCATTAAACAGGGTCGCCAAGTGGTCAGATTTATCCTAACCATGAGAAGGATTTATCTCGTACAATGGGGAGGCACCGTGCAAATTAGCTGGATAAGACTAATGAATCAGATCCCCAGAAAGGATAATCTCCTTAAAGATTAAAAATCAGCTTTTAAGACTGATATTACTCAATCCTAGAGATTGACCTTAAAGATTGAGAATTACAAACTCATGGAATTCAATGATATCTAAACTCGAGCTTGAACGAGAAAATATTTTGATCAAAATTATAAACCGATTTGTTTTCTGAAAACCCTATTTTCAATGCGTTCATTACCATTGAACGTAAAATCCTAGGAATTCACCTGGAATTCATTAGGTCACCTGAACTAAATCGGGTGTCAACCGTAAGAACGGTGGTTGCATAACATGGTCAAAGACAGGACCTTGTGCCAGACCGACAAATTATAAGGGTGAGCTTTACTATTGCTCCTACCAAGGATAGTAATTGCGTCCGACACGTTATAGACCATAATCAAAAGCATGTCACGGGACATTGCCTTAACAGTTGCTTGTTCAACGCTTTCCTTTACAACCGGACGGTAGTTTGCCGAAAGGTAATATACGGAACAAGTAAACTGGACGTGTTGCTTTCCAAATACAAGGTTAGCAAGTGGGTGACACAAAACCGCAAGTTTTGAGCTAAAATTTTCAAATCTGAAACCCACCAAACCCACAAAAATATTTTGCAAACACCGGTAAAGGGTTATTCCGGAAAACTTATCTAGGGTAAAAACTAGATTTAATTTTCAAAAGATCAAATGTTTTCATAAAGATCCAATTTCCTTAATGGATCTAAATTTTTATAGTCATGTGGGACTGTAAACCATATCGTTACTACCATTGTTTATACCGCCGTATAGAAATCACTGATGTACAAAGTGTGAAGAATAAAGAAGTGATTCTAGTATTTCAAAGACAATATTGCTTGAGGACAAGCAACGCTCAAGTGTGGGAATATTTGATAATGCTAAAAACGAACATATATTTCATAGCATTATTCCTCAAGAAAGACAAGCTTTTAGTTGCAATTGTTCTATTTACAAGTGATATTCGTTTAAATAATAAAAGGTGAAGACAAAAGACAGATTCGACGAATTGAAGACGCAAACGACCAAAAAGCTCAAAAGAACAAAAGACAATCAAAAAGGTTCCAATTATTGATAAGAAACGTCTCAAAATCACAAGAGTACAAGATTCAAAACGCAAAGTACAAGATATTAAATTGTACGCGAGGACGTTCAAAAATCCGGAACCGGGACCAGAGTCAATTCTTAACGCTCGACGCAACGGACTAAAAATTACAAGTTAACTATATATATAAATATAATATAATATATAATTAATTATATTAATTATATATATATTATATATATATATATTTAAAACCGTCGGCAGCAGGAAACTCCAAGGGTGTAAACTGTAAATACCTCTCCGCGACTCGCGGAGTTTTAAGGGTATTTGGCCGCGAGTCGCGGAGCCCCAAAAATCAAGTCTGGCTATAAATCAACCCGAATTCTGATCAAAATCATCATCATTTTTTTCTTCTCATTCATACGAAGTAATATATATTTATATTTATAATTTATATTTTAATTTTAATTATAATTCTAATAATAAGGGTATGTTAGCGAATGTTGTAAGGGTGTAAGTCGAAATTCTGTCCGTGTAACGCTACGCTATTTTTAATCATTGTAAGTTATGTTCAACCTTTTTATATTAATGTCTCGTAGCTAAGTTATTATTATGCTTATTTAAAATGAAGTACTCATGATGTTGGGCTAATTACTAAAATTGGGTAATTGGGCTTTGTACCATAATTGGGGTTTGGATAAAAGAACGACACTTGTGGAAACTAGACTATGGGCTATTAATGGGCTTTATATTTGTTTAACTAAATGAAAGTTTGTTAATGTTAATATAAAGATTTACAATTGGGCGTCCCTATAAATTACCATATACACTCGATCGGACACGATGGGCGGGGTATTTATATGTACGAATAATCGTTCATTTAACCGGACACGGGAATGGATTAATAGCCACTAGAATAATTAAAACAGGGGTGAAATTACATTCAAGGGTAATTGGTGTAATTGTTAACAAAGTAGTAAAACCTTGGTTTACACGCAGTCTATAACCTGGTGTATTCATTAAACAAAGTATTAAAACCTTGTTATAATTCGAATCCCCAATTAGTTGGAATATTTATCTTCGGGTATAATAATAATTTGACAAGGACACTTGCAATTTATATTTATGACTGATGGACTGTTATGGACAAAAACCAGACGGACATATTGAATAATCCAGGACAAAGGACAATTAACCCATGGGCATAAAACTAAAATCAACACGTCAAACATCATGATTACGGAAGTTTAAATAAGCATAATTCTTTTATTTCATATTTAATTTCCTTTATTTTATATTTAATTGCACTTCTAATTATCGCACTTTTATTTATTGTTATTTTATTTTATCGCACTTTTAATTATCGTACTTTTTAATTATCGCAATTTTATTTTATCGCATTTTTAATTATCGTACTTTTTAATTATCGCAATTTTATTTTATCGCATTTTTATTATTCGCAATTTCATTATCATTATTTACTTTACGCTTTAATTTAAAGTCTTGTATTTATTTTATATTTTACATTAGGTTTTAACTGCGACTAAAGTTTAAAAATCGACAAACCGGTCATTAAACGGTAAAACCCCCCTTTATAATAATAATATTACTTATATATATATTTGTATTTTTATAAAAGTAAACTAATATAGCGTTGAGCTTTGTTTAAAGATTTCCCTGTGGAACGAACCGGACTTACTAAAAACTACACTACTGTACGATTAGGTACACTGCCTATAAGTGTTGTAGCAAGGTTTAAGTATATCCATTCTATAAATAAATAAATATCTTGTGTAAAATTGTATCGTATTTAATAGTATTTTCTGCTAAAATTTAATAGTATTTTATACCCCTCTGCTTTGACATCAATCTCCCTGTGGAACGAATCGGATTTACCAACAAACTAAACTACACGGATAGGACTAGTTGCCTATATATATGTGTGAAATCAACCTGAAATCAATAAAATACCACATATACAATAAATCAATTCGTGTAACAAAACAACTCAAATCCGTTCATAAATAAAGGTCTCGATCACACACATCAATAATGTAGTTTCAAGTCTTAGTGTATCACAATCCTAATGCTCGAGACTAATATGCAAAGGTCAACAAAAATCAATTTGACTCAAAATGATTTCCAAAATCTATATATAATTTAATATATAGTTTAAATATCGCCGTGTTATATTTTTAAATATTTTTAAAAGATCTATTAGAGTAAATAATATAATTCATTTATTAATAAATAAATTTTTTTTATATAAAATATACTTTTATATATCTTAGGTAATAAAATTTATAAAGTTCATTTAACATCATTAAAATAATATGATAGGTAGTATTAATGTAATTATGTTACACGTAGTAAAACATCTTTGTATTACATATTTATTTGATAAAATAATATCGATAATAATAATAGTAACTAAAAGTTATATTATTTTTGTAATAATAATTATTATTATTCTATTAATAATAATATCAATATTTATAATTATTAAAAATGACATTGTGTTAAAATGATAATTCTAATTATGATAACTTTAATATTTACGACACTTTTTAATACTATCTTTAAAATAATAATTGTATTTAAAATGATAATAATAGTGATACTTTATAATAACAATGACATTTCTATTAAAATGATAATTTTTGTTAAAATGATAGTTTTAATACTAACGATACTTTTAATAATAATAGTAATGATAAAAAATAATAAGAACGATAATTTTATCAATATCTTATAATATTTTGATTTCATCATGATACTCATGCTCATTATTTCCTAATCGTTTCGTTTAATAGCTTTTAATCGTCTTTTATATCGTGTTCATGATACTGATAATAATAGTAGTCAAAAGAATTAGGTGTTACTAATATTAGTTTTAATTATAATAATACTAATAATGATAATTACTATGATATTATTAATAATACAAATAACTATTTTAATGATAATAATAATAATAATAACAATAAAAATAATCATTTTTAAATAATGATATATATATTAATAATGATAATAATAATAATAATAATAATAATAATAATAATAATAATAATAATAATAATAATTAGATAATAATAATAATTAGATAATAATAATAATAATACTAATTATAACTTTAACGATAGTAAAAATAACAATTTTTAATGATAATACCTTTTATTGATAATGATAATAATAATAATAATAATAGTAATAATAATAATAATAATTAGATAAAAACTATAACGATGATAATAACGACGATAATAATAATCATTTTTAATAATAATACAAAAATTCAATTGACTATAACTTCTAATCCGTTCATCGAAACCATTCGATATCTAAATGAAAAGTTCTTAATTTTTCGTTAGCTTTCCAACGACATGCATACCTTATACCTTATCTCAACCGCATATGTAACTAATTCAGGATTCAACATAACCTATCTAACGACAATATCAAAAATACAAGCACGCATAATCAATGGCGGAGCCAATATGGGGGCTAAACGACTAAACTCCTCATGGAGTTTAGTACAAGTTTAGTATGTAGGGGTAATTACATATTATTAGTTTCTCCGCATTAATTATATCTATATATTTTATGTCCGTGAAACGGAAATGCTTATATGATAACCCGTCCCAGTTCCCTTACATAAATGCTTTATTATATTATTTGTTTTTTTTTTAAATCTTCAATTTTGTTCCATTACGAATCATCTTGAGTTATTATCGTTATTGAAAAAGGACACACGTTAATTTACCATCTTCATTTAAAAAAAATTAACATATTAGTTTTAAACTCTAGACTAATAAGTTACTATCTAATATTACTTTGAATGAACTTAATTAACAAGTTGATGTATAATTAGTTTTTATGATTTTAATCTTTTTAATTATTGTTGATTAGAATTAGAATTAAAATTATTGGGTGCATAACAATTTT
The DNA here is from genome assembly GCF_046630445.1 of Rutidosis leptorrhynchoides. Taxonomy (NCBI): domain Eukaryota; kingdom Viridiplantae; phylum Streptophyta; class Magnoliopsida; order Asterales; family Asteraceae; genus Rutidosis; species Rutidosis leptorrhynchoides. The sequence continues at coordinate 126,193,429 of NC_092340.1, forward strand.
GCATCCCCTAACTTAGAATCCTGGTTTCTCCTCTGTACATAATCCTATATACTCGAGCACTAGTCAGGGATACACTATTAATATATAATAGTTAAGTTATGAGTACTCACGTATCAATATTGAGATTCAATATTGCAGGAAACGTACGTAGACGCAACGGAGATGATAAACACTAGATTTCCCTCACGAGCATACCATCGAACCATACCCATAACCTCCATAGCTATAACCCATAATTTCCTTAGCTCTATCCTACTCGAAAAAACGGTTTTTAAAATAATGCGCACATGATCTCGTCGTAGTATTTTATGTATAATACTAATATTAATAATACTAATAATAATAATAATAATAATAATAAGATTTATAATAATTTTTAATAAATAAAATAAATATTACGGAGTACATGTAATATTAGAGAGATAGAAAGTTGAGAATGATTTTAGCAACTAGTACGATCGAGCTTTTAAAAGGGTTTGAGCTGCACCTAACCTCCATGCACTCACATGGAGAGTGTGCTTGTAAATCATGCACTCGCATGAAGTTAGAATTAGGACAAAATATTTTGTTTTTGTTTACCGACACCGTTTTTATATTATTTATATATATATATATATATATATAATATATTTAATTCATATAATTAATTATATATTATATTATATTTACGTTCATGGTAAAAATGTAATTTTTACTCAAATGACATGGACGTTGTCACTCGACTCATGTTCCGCTTTCGGTTTTTCGAACGCACTTTCGTACGTTTAGAAAACTAGCCTTTTACGTTACGCGACGTGTACCTTTAATAATAGTTTGACTTATTTATCAATAATTTACCTTATAAAAATATAACTTTGTAAAATTGAGTGTTGTGGTCATTTGCTTTTATAAATCCGTGACTCGTTGTTTATTAAAATATATTATTTTAAACTAGGACGTTTTATGACTAAGTTAAAATATATAGATATATACATATTTAGAATTGTAATTTTGTAATCAAAATCTTTATTTAATAATATAACATTTAGTTTTTCAAAACTATTTATACTTCAAAGTTTATTTTTATTTCGTTTAGAAAAATTAACGCGTAACGTTTTCATTTTAAAATTTAAATAGATACTAATCGTTTTTGTGATGCCCCGTACAAAACCATCGTGTACGAATCATCAACAACAGGATCATTACAAGGTTAAGTACTATATGCTGTAATTAAAGAAGTTGCATTCACGATAAAAAGGTGATGTCATAACCGACACCAAATGTTTTACATTTCAAAAGCATGCTTCACTAAGTAGAAGCAAATAATAAGTGTATGTGACCACAATGGTCGTTACAAGTCATAGTTCAAAAGTACGAATGTTTGAATGCAAAATAAAGTAGTTCATGCGTGGACAACTCTAAGCAGCGGGTGTCTACAGCACAACAAGTAAGACAGCGGAAGCAACCTCAAGCACCTGAGAAATACATGCTTAAAAACGTCAACACAATGGTTGGTGAGCTATAGTTTAAGTATAACAGTATGTAAGGTAGGCCACGAGATTTCAGTGCTACAAAGAGCGTTTCAAAACAGTATGATAAAGTATATGTTAACCGTGGGCACTTGGTAACTAACTTAACGTTTAAAATACCCCCTGAAAGTACACTTGGCGAGTGCGTATGTTTACGAAGTATTAAACATTCGTTGACTGCTAGCGCGACTAGCCCGAGTGGGGATGTCAAACCCTATGGATCCATATCTAAGATTCGCGTTCACCGATTCATAAACCAATGATTAAACGTTACCGAGCTAAAGGGAATGTTTCTGCCGTTATATAACCCACACATATATAAAGTTTAAGTACTCGTGCCTAGTATGTAAAACATAAAATCCGCATGTATTCTCAGTTCCCAAAATAAGTTAAAGCAAAAAGGGAATGCTATAACTCACAATGATATGTAGCGGTAAAGTAGTAATCAGGAAAGGTGTGCAAGTAAATGGTCCGAAGTCCTCAACCTAAGTCAAATAGTACTAGGTCAGTAAATCATATTAATAGGTTTAAAAGTATGTAATTAAGGTCTTAAGGGTCATCATCATTCATCATTAAACAAAAGACGTAAAGTAGGTTTCGTTTATGAAAGTAGCTTAAAACAAAGTCTGACTTCAGTCAGTCACCACGGCCTCTACCCTTACTGAATTAAGGTGAGACCAGTGGCCATGGCTCCGTCTATGAGTCCCTTAAGTGTGGTAAAATTTACAGAAGTAAACTCATCTTGGTTTGACCGTGGCGACGGTCTAAGTGCGAGTAGGTCAGAAATTTCTGCACAACGTTAAAGGACATAGTAACGATCGGAGGGCCATAAATCCTAAACCGTAACTCGGATTAAGACGAGTCCTATATGAAAAGTTATCTACTCGAAAAGTTATATCTAAAAATAAAGGTTAGAACAGCCCAGGTCTACTGGTCTGTTCCAAAAGAATCAGGTCAGTAGGTTTTGGACAGAACAGTGAGTTTAAAAAGGGTTCCGGTGGTCTTGGTGCTTGATGTTCATCATGGTTCTCATCCTTGATGCATATAACTTCAAGTGTACAACTCATTGATGTATCTACATCATCTTAACCAAGTCTTGACCATCATAACCCATGTGCAAGTCTAAGACATGAAGCACAACTCACTTAAGAGTTGTATGAAGTTTGATGAACCAAAGTTGCATCAAAGTCTTAGATCTAACACATACATGGACTTTAAAGCTAATAACAAGTTACAAACTTGAAAGTAAACTAACTAATCAAGATCATAAGTAGTAGAACATAGTTCTTAGTTTGATCTTGAAGATCCAAGACTCAAAAGTCTAGATCCAAAGTTACATTTAAAGAAAACTTATTTGTGTGTTCTTGAACTTTCAAAGTTAACTTAATTTGTTCAAGAGATATGAGATCAAGACTAACTTGTAGTACTTGACCATATAAACTAACTACATGAAATTAAAGTGTATAAAATAAAGAAACACGTTAATTAAATAAGTAATTAGTCCAAGGGTTGCTCATACTTTAAAGATTCAACCAAAGTTGATCTTTAAGTAAAGTAAACTTTAAGTTTACTTCCATGACTTACAAGTATGATTTCAACAACAATGAACTTATATCTTTTGAAACAATATATGTAGAACATAAACTAGTAAGTTTAGTTCTTGGATGTTCTTGAAATTACAAGATAAATGAAGAATTCAAACTAGTAAGTTTGATTCTTGAAAGCTAGTAATTAAGTAACAAGAAACTACAAAGTAAGTAACAACAACATGATTTAAATCAAAGACAAGTAACATTTAAATAAAAGAATGATGATGATGAAGATGTAGAATTCAGTTTTTAGAAGTAAAAAGGAGAGAAAAGTTATCTTGCTACTTACTAGATTTGAGAGAAAAGTAAGAGAGAAAGAAGTTGCAAGTTTGAATGTGTGTTTGAATGAGAGAAAATACAAGTGATGAAGTAATACAAAAATAAACCAAAAGAACTCCCTCCAAGGCCATAAGGGGGACGGTTTTGCAGCAGAAAAAATGGGGGGAGGGATTAGTTTGGTGGTCACTTGCAAGTAAAGCTTCAAAAGTTGGATAAAGAATGGTTATGCATGGGGATTATGAGTGAACTAGATTCCATGCAAGTTAACTAACTAGTTACAAGCTAAAGTGATACTTACACTTTGAAAGAGTGGGCTAACTAAGCCCACTTAAAGGTAGGGTGGGCTTACAAGTCTTAATTCATGAGTCCATTAACTAATCAAAGCCCAAGTTCAAATAAATCACAAGTTAAACCAATTAAAGCCCAAGTAACTAACTAATAGCCTTAGTTAATTAAAATGATTAATAAATTTAATCATGAATGTAAATAATATCTAAAAATATTATTCGTGAAAGTTCCGGGTGTCACAAAGACGTTTCGGGCTCTTAAAAGTCAAGTACGGGCAATCAAGGCAACATGTAAATGTAATAACATACATTCGTTTAATCACACGTATTAATAATAATAATTATTAATAAATAAATGTTGGAAATTCCAGGGTCGTTACATTACCCACCTGTTAAAGAAAATTTTGTCCCGAAATTTAAGCTGAGGTAGATGGAGGAGTCGGGAAAAGGTGAGGATACTTCCGCATCATTTGATCCTCTCGCTCCCAAGTAAACTCAGGTCCTCGTTTGGCATTCCATCGTACTCGGACGATCGGAATCTTGTTGCGTTTCAAAGTTTTGATCTCACGATCCATAATTTCAACAGGTTCCTCTACAAAGTGGAGTTTGTCATCAATTGTAAGTTCTTCCAGTGGTATGATAAGTTCTGGTGCAGCAAGACACTTCTTCAAGTTTGACACATGGAAGGTAGGATGAACTGAGCTCAATTGTGCTGGTAGATCCAAACGGTATGCAACGGGTCCAACACGTTCCAAGATTTCAAAAGGAACAATGTATCGTGGGTTCAACTTTCCACGTTTTTCAAAAAGGATCACACCTTTCCAAGGTGCAACCTTTAACATTACACGATCACCAACGTTGAATTCAAAGTCCTTACGTTTAAGATCGGCATAACTCTTTTGGCGATCACGGGCAGTCTTAAGTCTAGCTTGGATCTGAGCAATCTTCTCAGTGGTTTCGTGGACTACCTCGGGTCCGGTGATTTGCTTTTCGCCTACTTCGGCCCAACAAATAGGATATCGGCACTTACGGCCATACAATGCTTCAAAAGGTGCAGCATTAATGCTAGAGTGATAACTGTTGTACGAGAATTCGGCTAATGGCAGATGCCTTTCCCAGGCCTTTCCAAAATCAATGACACATGCACGCAACATGTCTTCCAACGTCTGAATCGTTCGTTCACTTTGCCCGTCAGTCTGAGGATGATAAGCAGTACTCATGTCGAGACGAGTTCCCATGGATTCTTGCAAAGAACGCCAAAATCTAGAAGCAAAACGGGGATCGCGATCTGAGATGATCGATAAAGGTACACCATGATGAGATACAACCTCTTTGATGTATAACTGAGCAAGTCTTTCCATTGTATCTGTTTCCTTCATCGCTAGGAAGTGTGCAGATTTGGTAAGGCGGTCAACAATAACCCAAATAGTATCGTATCCGCCCACCGTCTGTAGCGACCCGACAAAATCGTCATTGACGGCGCCGTCTACTTAGGTCCCGTTACGTGGTCATAAGTCTTTAAAACAACGTTTGACCAAAAGATATGTCGCATTCATTTCAAATGTAAAGATTGTTCAAAGTTTACAAGAATAGTTCCACCACAAGTTACGATACAAAGTTTTAAGTACAAATGAAACTTATGCGACACAATTTAAAAGTAGCCAAAAGACGCTCCATGTATGCATATATACTCGACACCCAATGCAAGTATCAAAATAATGAGCGGAAGCATGTATCATGTATCGTTCAAGGACCTGAGAAAAACATAGAAATCTGTCAACGAAAACGTTGGTGAAATCATAGGTTTAAGTAAGTAAGTACAAGTGAACCACAAGATTTGCATCAATGAAATAATAGTAATACATTCCAAAAGTTTGTTTCACGAGCACCCAATTATCAATGCTTAACATTCCTTCCATAGAACCCCATCCCTTAGTGCTAGAACATACACTGTTTCTCGAAAATATATTTCATTCGTAAACGGTAGTGAACCGTTTGAATGAGGGTTTGTCAAACCCATATGGATCCATACAACATAAGTTCTCGCTTACACCCGGCAAGTGTAACTAATGATAATCGAATTGAGGATTTTGTTCTAAACTCGTATGTAAAATGTTTATTTTCCTGTACTTGTGTTCACTTAGTAAATAAATGTTTATGTTTTCTCATCCCAAATGTAAGTTCAAAAAGAGTAAAAGTGGGACTATGATCTCACCTTGAGTGCACGAGTAGTAAAGTACTTCAACAAGTAAACGTGTGCAAAGAACAATGCTAATCTTGACCTAAACAATAGGTTGTATCAATAACGGTAAACACGATAGGTCAAAGATGTTCAATTAGTCCTATGGCTCGTTACGACTCGATTATGTAGCATGTGAATCAAATTGTCACGTTTCATGCAGGATATAAGTATAAAAGCATGTTAGAACGATTGCACAACCATTTGGTTAAGTTTGATTAAAAGTCAACTTGGTCGGGTCAAAGTCAACGAAAAAATCAACATGTTCGGGTCGGGTCCCGAACTATTTTTCTGAGGTTTTTAATCATATATGAGCATGTTAGAACAAGTTTCATGTGAATCGGAGGTCCGTAGTATGCCAAACATTTTTCGTATTTTGGTCATGGAGGTCAGAACCTGACCACGGTTTATGTCGCGCCGCGACATAAGCTGGCCGCGCCGCGGCATTGGCCGTGCGCTGGTACCTGGTCAGTCTCAATTGTTCAAGTCCCAAATCAAAACTCTTTCAAGCATAAATTACAAACCGCTAACTCTTAGAACTCGCACCTTATATCGTTGGAAAGGTAATTTGACAAAGAACACAACTAAATATATTTCACCAACTAAAAATGTTATTTGTAACAATCGGCTTTCCAAAGTAAATGATCAATTAATGCACACATTTAATACACAAATTTGATAAGTGCACATTTATGATTCGGGCATTTAATGCATACATATAACATGCCGTTTTGTAGGTAATCGAGCATACAATACAACTAACTACTTACTAACTACAATTCATGTCATTCAATGCATCAAATATTCATTTCAAGCTTATCAAACCCTAACCCGAATTCACCAAAATCACTAATCAAGTTTATGGAGTTTTCTCAAGCAACCTACACATCAAATTGAAGCTAGTGATACTAGGAACACAATTAGAACATGAACTTTTAACATCTAACAACATATGATCATCCAAAATTCAAGAACAACACACCAAAATTCAAGTTCATGCTAGTTACACTAAAACAACGAGATCGAGCATATAAATTACACACACGACATCACAATGAGCCATAGACACTAACTAACACCATTTCAAGTCAAAAACACGAATTTAGAGAAAATCTAGAGTTTTAGAAATGTTACCCAAACGAGATGAAGTTGGTACCAAAATGAAGAGGATGAAGAGAGGATTACGAATATGTAATTTATTTTTTTGTAAGCCTCCTAGATCGGATTTAGATGATGATTGAATGATTTTGGTAATGGTGTGTGTGTTCTTGCTAGAGAGAAAGAGAGAGAGATGGAGATGATAATGAATGAGTGAAAGGGGTTTGACCCTTTGACCTAGTCAAGGGTTTGATCCCTTGTCAAGTTTAGTCCCTCAACTTTCGTTCGGGTGCGTGAATTACCTAAACGAGATAATTTAAAACGCGTATCAACGGGAGATGTTATAAACATATAACGGACTTTATATTAGTATAACGGAAAAGTAAATGGAAAAAGGCAGGATGTTACACCGTCTTCGGCAGCTTAGTAATGAAATCCATTGTGATCCTTTCCCACTTCCATTGTGGGATTTCCGGCTGTTGAAGTAACCCAGAAGGCCTCTGATGTTCGGCCTTAACTTTCGAACAAGTCAAACACTTCCCAACATAAGTTGCAACGTCCTTCTTAAGATTCGGCCACCAATACTGTTCTTTAAGGTCGTGGTACATTTTACCCGCTCCAGGATGAATCGAATATCTCGACTTGTGTGCTTCATCAAGTATCAGGTTTCGTAGATCTCCATAAAGAGGTACCCAAATTCTTCCGGCATAACATCGGAGTCCAGACTCCCTAACCTCGAATCGAGAGACAAGTATGTTCAAATGTTCGCGAGATATGTTCTCCTCCTTGAGAGCCTCATCTTGGGCTACTCTGATCTGGCTGTTGAGGTTCGAATGGATGGTGATGTTCAGAGCCCTAACACGAAGAGGTGCCGTCCTCTCCTTTCGGCTTAAAGCGTCAGCTACAACATTGGCCTTGCCAGGGTGATAACGGAGTTCACAATCGTAGTCGTTGAGCGTCTCGATCCATCGACGCTGTCTCATATTTAGTTGCTTCTGATCAAAGATGTGCTGGAGACTCTTGTGGTCGGTGAAGATAGTGCTCTTAGTTCCATACAGATAATGTCTCCACAATTTGAGTGCAAAGACAACGGCTCCAAGTTCAAGATCATGCGTAGTGTAGTTCCGCTCGTGAATCTTCAATTGGCGGGAGGCATAGGCAATAACCTTTGATCGTTGCATCAGTACACAACCAAAACCACTCTTCGATGCATCACAATAAACAACAAAGTCGTCACTGCCTTCAGGAAGTGATAGGATAGGTGCGGTGATTAACTTCTTCTTCAAAGTTTGAAATGCTGATTCGTGTGCGGGTTCCCAAATGAACTTCTTGCCCTTGTGAGTCAGCGCGGTCAAAGGACGCGCAATCAGAGAAAATCCTTCGATGAATCTTCGGTAATAATCGGCGAGACCTAGGAATTGGCGAATATGCGTTGGAGTAGTGGGGGTCTCCCACTTGCTGATGGCTTCAATCTTGGCGGGATCAACTTTGATACCCTGGTCGCTCACAACATGACCCAAAAACTGTACTTCCTTCAACCAAAATTCACACTTGGAGAATTTGGCGTAGAGTTGCTCTTGTCTTAAGAGTTCAAGCACTAATCGGAGGTGTTGCTCATGTTCTTCTTCGCTCTTAGAGTAGATGAGGATATCATCTATGAAGACGATAACAAACTTGTCCAAGTAAGGCTTGCAGACACGATTCATGAGGTCCATGAACACGGCAGGTGCATTTGTCAAACCGAATGGCATCACAAGAAACTCATAATGACCATAGCGGGTTCTGAATGCAGTTTTCATCACGTCACTTTCCTTCACCCTCAACTGGTGATAGCCGGATCACAAATCGATCTTTGAATAAACGCTCGATCCTTGTAGTTGATCAAAAAGATCATCAATTCGCGGAAGAGGATACCGATTCTTGATTGTCAATTTGTTGAGCTCACGGTAGTCGATACACATACGAAAGGATCCATCCTTCTTCTTCACAAACAGAACAAGTGCGCCCCAAGGCGAGAAACTTGGTTGGATAAACCCTCGATCTAACAGCTCTTGTAGTTGACTCTGTAATTCTTGCATCTCGGAAGGTGCGAGTCTATAAGGTGCGCGAGCTACAGGTGCAGCTCCTGGCACTAAATCAATCTGAAATTCTACGGCTCTCGGCGGTGGTAATCCAGGCAATTCCTCTGGGAAGACATCGGAAAATTCGTTCACAATTCGAACGTCGTTCACGCTCTTCACCTCAGTTTCTACCGCTTTCACATGTGCTAGGACAGCAAAGTGTCCCTTCTTCATAATCTTTTGCGCTTTCACGCAACTAATGAGGTTCAACTTCGAGGTACATCTCTCTCCATAGAAAACCAGTGGTTCGCCATCTCCTTGTGGTATGCGAAGTGCTTTATCTCCACAGATAACATCGGCCTTTATCTTGATCAACCAATCCATACCGACGATCACGTCAAAACTTCCCAGTTTGATAGGTATCAAATCAATTTCGAAATCTGCACCAGCTATGTTGATAATAGCTCCACGACTAATATGGTCAACCTTTTCAAGTTTTCCATTGGCGACCTCGACAAGCATACTCTCTTTTAATGGGACTAATGACCAATTAATCTTATTGCAAAAATGTCTACATACATAACTTCTATCCGCGCCAGTATCAAACAAGACAGAAGCTAAAAGATTGTTGATTGTGAATATACCTGTCACCAAGTCGGGGTTATCGCGTACATCCCTTGCATTAACATTAAAAGCTCTAGCACGCGGTGGTCCGCCATCCTTTCGTTTGTTCGGGCACTCGTTTCTGAAATGGCCTGTCTACCCGCATTCGTAACACTTTTTCGGCTCGTTGGTGTTCGGCCTCCCTGTCATCGTGGTAGTCTTGCAGTCTCTACTGATGTGCCCGCTCTTCTTGCACTTCTCATAAACAGCATTACAATACCCGGTGTGGTGCTTGTAGCACCTCTTGCATTGTGGTAGCGTGCCTTTGTAGTTCGGGTTGGAGTTGTTGTTGTTGGGGTTGGGGTTGTTGTTGTTTTGCCTGAACCCTTCATGTCGCTTCGCCGGGTTTTGATCATAGTTTCTACCCCTGTTGTTGTTATTGTTGTTGTGGTTGTTGTGGTTGTTATGGTTGTTGTCCCATTTCCTCTTTTCACTACTACCGGCTTCAAACTTAGCCTTCTCCGGCTCGTCAAGGATGATTTGATTCAGGAGAGTATGCGCCATGCGCATTGCTTCGGGAACATTCGGTGGTTTGGATGAGGTGACATTTCCTTTGATGGACTTAGGGAGTCCCGAGAAGTATTTCTCCATGCGCTTGAATTCGGGGGTGACCATGGTCGGACACATAAGAGCCAACTCCAAAAACCTACGGTTGTAACTGTTAAGGTCGTTCCCTACGGCCTTTAACTGCATAAATTCGATTTCCATCTTCTGAATTTCGGTTCTCGGACAATACTCATCAATCATAGCCGCCTTGAATTCCTCCCATGGCGTAGCATACGCCTCATCGATACCTTTCGCTTGAGCTAACGTGTTCCACCACGTTAGCGCGCCGTCTGATAGCGTGCAAGATGCAAACTTGGTCTTATTGTCCTCCGAACAGTTGCTAACTCGGAATACTGATTCAAGTTTTTCGAACCATCTGGTGAGACCAACTGGTCCCTCGGTGCCGCTGAAGTTATGCGGTTTGCAGCTCTGGAATTCCTTGTATGTACACCCATTTCGAACGGGTGGGATAACTGGTGGTGGTGGCGGTGGAGCTTGGAGATTTCTTTCTGCTAGGGCTGCAGCGACCCGTTCGCTGATCATGTCCTCAATCTGGGCGGCGGTAGGTGTGGTTCTTCCGTTAGCCATGGTATTCTAAACAAAAATTTTGACTCAAGTCAAAATCCAGCATTCGATATGTAGTAATATAGTACATAGTAACCAACATGGAATCAAAACATCACATGTTTTTAAATAATGCATCTAGGTACAAATACCACAGAATCATCGTACAGCAATGTAAATAGAACATCGTGCAAGAATTAAATAACACAAAGTTCTATTCATTAATAATAATAAGTTTCATACATCTGAATAAGTTCGTACAATACATATGAAATACATGAAACTATAACTAGATTACATCATGAAATCTAAATACAAAGTCCTACGGTGAAGGCGGGTGAACTGCTCCTCGAGCCAACTGTTCCTCGAGCTCAGTGACTCGAGCTCGGAGAGTCTCAATCTCCCTCATCAGTTCCTCATTAGAGGGAGCTGGTGGGGCAGGTGGTGCAGGTGGGGCGGGTGGTGCGGGTGGTGCCGGTGGTGCTGATGTAGATGGTCCGGCTCCGGATGTAGACGGTACGTCCCTAGATGTAAGTGGTCCGTATCTAAATCTAGGTGGTACGGTTCCAGGAATAGTCAATACGTAACGGGGAACCTTACGTATCTGTGGGTTGGCAGGGTATGGCACAACTCGTTTACGAGCAGTAACCCTACGACGATGGCCAAAAGCGTCAGTAAAAGCACGACCTCCATTCACCCCTGGAATGACGGTGCCGTCGGAACGGTACCGCTTCTTCGGCGGGGTGGAGGGTGTCTGAATAGGTCTATCAGCAGGATCCTCATCATCGCTGGAGTCGTCTGATGATGAAGAATCGGCGGATGATGAGTCATCCGAATCATGTGGTGGTGACACTGGTGGCTGAGCTGGTAATCCAAAGCGTCCGAAGGCGGCCAACATCTGTCGGTGTCTGCCTGGCGGAATCACGACTAAACGTCCGTCGGGAGTGCGTCTGCAAGGCGTGCGCATGTGGTTACGAAACGGCCCTTCCCCGAACTCCGCGGGGATCTCAATACCACCAATGCGGGGCTGTGACCTCGAGGGTCCGGGAGCAGACACTGGGGCAGGTGCACTAGTACCAGCTCCGGAAGTAAAAGCGCCGGGATCACTAGTGGGTGTCGGGGCCGGTGTATCGGCAGTAGCAGCAGCAGGTGTAGCAGTAGGTAGGGCGACGGGGTCTGAGTCTGTACTGCCTGAAATGCCAGCAGGTGGAACATCCGACATCTGAACAAGGAAAAATAAATTTTCCATGTCAGTATGTCATAAAGCAAGCAAATAATAGGCCAACAGTTTAAATCATGTATAACCGTAACTAGCAGGGCAATAACAGTAATTCGTATGAAAGTAGCATGCAATCGAAAGCAAGTAGCATCATGCAGTAGTGAAATCATGTAATAGCATATGGCATATAGTAGTAACAGTAAGCAGCAGCATGCAGCAAGTTCAGCAGAAACACATAAACTAGCAAGTTGTAGATTAGTCCTATTAGTGAATCCTACTCGGGTCGGTCTTAGACTCACTAATGCAACCTAATTCCCTACAACCAATGCTCTGATACCAAATGTGATGCCCCGTACAAAACCATCGTGTACGAATCATCAACAACAGGATCATTACAAGGTTAAGTACTATATGCTGTAATTAAAGAAGTTGCATTCACGATAAAAAGGTGATGTCATAACCGACACCAAATGTTTTACATTTCAAAAGCATGCTACACTTATTATTTGCTTCTACTTAGTGAAGCATGCTTTTTAAATGTAAAACATTTGGTGTCGGTTATGACATCACCTTTTTATCGTGAATGCAACTTCTTTAATTACAGCATATAGTACTTAACCTTGTAATGATCCTGTTGTTGATGATTCGTACACGATGGTTTTGTACGGGGCATCACAGTTTTAAATATCAATTGCGTCACTAGGCGAGTGTTACTACCGTGTACTTGATTTGAAAATATATATCTTTAATGAACTCGTTTTAAATACACGTTACAACTAATATTCCAACTTACGTTTATTTAATCAAAGGCAGTTTAGATAGACAAGTCTTATTATATCAAAAAGTGTTTTCGTACAGTTGAAAACTACATCATTTGATTACTATGAAATTCCATCGATAAACATATGGAACCAAATACTATTATGTAAAGTATTTATATTAAATACATCGTTAACGTTATCAAGTTATAATATATACACATATTCATATATAATCATTTACGTTCGTTTAATGGTTCGTGAATCATTGGAATTTGGTCGAGGTTAAATGAATATATGAATATAGTTTCAAATCTTTGAGATTTAACTTAATAAACTTTGCTTATCGTGTCGGATTAATATAAAGATAAAGTTTAAATTTGGTCAGAAATTCCCGGGTCATCACAGGTTTGGACATATTTACATAACTCTATTATGAGACCTACATGAGCGTTACAGTGAAATTATATAAAGAAAGAAAAAAATGATCTGGTTGAAATTCTTTTAAAGCGTGTTGACCTGGCTGCATATGTGGAGAATCAAATATTTTGTTTCGATGTAGTACTTGACCATTAGGTAACTAATGATGAGGTAATTGTTTCAAATAATTAGGATGAAGATGCTATTAATGTTTATCTCCCTTGACAGAGTGTTTGATCCCACATTTCTTTAGTAAATAACAAATTGTCAACAGTTTAAAAGAATTTGATACAAATATTTCTTGGTCAAGTACTCAATCATTTCTTGAAAGGAAGGCTATATGTATGATTTGGGAAATTTCTTATTTTCTTTACTAAGATAATTTTGTTGTTAATTGGTTGTTATCTATATAACCATATGCTTCTGTATCTTCCGTGGCATGGATTAAAAGCTGCCAAAACTTTGTAAAATTCTGCACCGTCAGCAGATAGAGCTGATAAGGCTGACATTCAGTGTAGTGTTTGATTGAGCCTCCCTTATGAAAGCAAGTTCAGCTTAGAAGCTAACCCGATCTTTGAAAACTATGTGTTTCTTTAACAGATTAGAGTTGCAAGCGACTGTTTATTTTGTGTGTTAGTTGGAAACTATTATATCAGTTAAATAATATATATCGCCTGTGTATTATAGATTTTGATCCAAAGTGAGTAACATCTCGTGGTGGTTTGTTGGAGGATACTTTGCTGGTGGGGTAATTCAAGATATCTGATGAGGTGCATGACAAACTTGATGGTAAATGAGACACATTTTAACGACTTAATTGTATAAAGTTCAAGGAGCTTGCATCTCAAAGTAGTCTTGCTCAGGCATCTAAAATGAGCCAACAAATTTCAAAGGGAACTCATTATCAAACTCTTAAAATAGTACCGATCAATCATGAAGTAAGTAATTATACTTATTTTGACAATTATTATATGCCATATTATACCCAAATACCCACTTTGAGTAATGACATGCATTGTCTTTCTTTCACAGACGGCCGCCGTTATATAAGGAGTGTCGTTGGCATCGTCTTTATATGGTTTAGAGGTTTGTTAGCCTATCTTAATTTGTTAATGCAATGACTCCTGAATAAAAACTCAAGTTTGAATGTGTAGTTTTTTAGTATGTTATGTATGCTATTTTTAATTTTTTACATACAGTGAATTTATTTGACTATTAAGTATAACTAAAAATGATGTTAGTTTTAAGTGCCATTGTATCGTCAATTAATGTGTCATGGTGCGCCTACATGACAATATGGAATAGTCGGACGACTAACTGAGGCTTCAAAATAGGTTCTTGCTACTTTGTATTTATAAAATTACATTCTTTGAATATTTATAAGAAAGGGACAATTGGGCGGGGTCATGTGAGTACATAACAAAATTAAATAATTAACTTTCAGTGTGATCTACTCATCTACTTCAATTTTAGTAAATCTAAGAAATCTTAAAGATAGGCAGAGAAGTCTGTCATTCAACACATCTTGACTACACTAAAAGGACCCTTTTTGTACCCATTATCCAAATTGCCCTACTTGTTGTCATTACTATATGTTAACATCTATATCTTTCGTCTTTTAGTTTGATTTGTGACTTCCCCATTGTAAGATCTATCTCCCATAAAATAATGATTTAAACTCTTGGATTGCTTGAATCACTTTTATCTTCATCACATTTAGAATCACTACTACTATTATTATCATATAAGTTCTATCATTTCATTATATTTTACAAAATACTCCATGTTTTGTTTTGCACTCCTAATATAACGACGACGATTTGGATATTTACAGGAGGACCTTGTAACAGTGGGTATGATATACAGCAACAAAGATCAAACCTTGTAACAGTGGGTATAGTATACAACAACAAATAATTAAAAGGGTTATGTTCGTGTTTCTCTAGGTAAAACCAGAACAAAGTGACATTTTAGTGGATTCCATCAAGAGTGTAGTGGCATGATGAGGCAAATTATGTTTTGATAGGTCATAAATGTTGCTCCTTACGTTTGTTTCTAAATTTGTCCGTAACCCAAATGGGTTTGGAAGATAATATGTTTTGTAGCGGAATCATAAAACATACAATCAAATGTCACCATAGAGTATTTGTGATATTGAAATGTAGTAACTTGAAATATTCAGCAACAAATTATTTTAAGCCTACTTGTGGAATGATTTTATTACACCATCCGATTAAAATACATTGTTATTAGAATTTTGTTTCCTTAATCCCGCGAATTCGCGGGTATTAAACTAGTATAAATATAAAGAAATTACAAAAAGAAATAAATAAATAAATAATATAATATGAATAAATACATAAAGTAATTAATAGAATGAAAATGAGAAACTAAAAACACGGGTTATATAAAGGGAGTATAAATAGACTCCTATATCTATCTCCCCCAAACAGTCCGACTGCAAATTGCTACTTGTGTAAACTCATCTTCTTTACTTTTTCCAATGGCCGTCAATGATAACACCGCCGTTATCGCCTGGTTCGTCCTTCTTCCAAAACGCCCTTATACTTTATCGTTAATCTCTCATTATTAATTATTATATTATTTATTCATTTGTATAATTAGGGGTTCAGGTGAAGACGGGCAACTAGGACTCGGAGACAACGAAGAAAAAGATTTGATTTCCTCCGTCACATCTCTTAATTCCGTCACCGTTACTTCCGTCGTCGCCGGTAGCCGTAACTCTCTCGCCGTTTGCGATGACGGCAAGGTGTCTATACTTCCACACTCACACACACACGCGCACACTTTTTATTTGTTTTTACATTTTACTACACTTTGCTTTACTGAATACATATCTATTTCTATATTAATCGTAATAATAATAATAATAATAATATAAAAATAAATTAAATTACTAAACATAATACGTTTGTGATCATACTGTAATATGTACAAATGTTATCTCACGTGTGTGGTTGTAGAGCTATAATACTTAGAAAATGTACAAAACTACAATACACATCACTGTGCTAGGGTTTTTCATATCTATACTAATTTGTTTGTTAATCCTGTATTGCTGCATATTTTGCTTATGTAATTCATTTCATTAAAAATTGATTGGATCCAAGGCTTATGTATAATTGTATTTATATAATTGTGTATATTTGTAAGGTTTATTTGATGCTTATGATGTACTGTATGTTTATCAGTTGTTTATGTGGGGTTGGAATCAAAGAGGGACGTTAGGGCATCAACCGTCGACTAAAACTGAGAACGTTCCTAGTCAAGTTAAAGCTCTTGACAAAGTCAAGATTGTTCAGGCAAGTCGTTATTCGCCTAATGGCTATGAATAACAGCTAGCAAGTTGTGTTCTTGTTTTAGATACAACTAGTTGTGGAGCTTTCGCTTCGCGCCGGGGCTCCCTTTTGAATGCGAGTTAAAAAAAAAATCTTGATCTATTTTGTAAAAAAGAATTTTTTTCGCTTCGCGCCGGGGGCTTCTTTTACCTTTTTTGTTTAAGTTAGTTGATCTATTTTGTGAAAAAGAATGTTTTTCGACATCTTTTTGTAGCATTGAAGGGTTGTTCCTTTTATGAAAGTTGCCTCTTTTATCGTTGAGGGAAAAAAAAAGGTAGTTGATTTTTTTGTAAAAAAGAATTTTTTTCGACATCTTTTGGCAACATTGAAGGGTTGGTTCTTTTACGAAAGTTGCTTCTTTTATCGTTGGAGACCAAAAAAAAGAAGGTGAAATGACGAAAATACCCCTAGTTACTATTGTCTTTTAGATAGTATAGTAATAGTAATTTATATTGGTCGTTGATTCAGGCAGCTATTGGTGGTTGGCATTGTTTGGCTGTCGATGATCAAGGCCGCGCTTATGCTTGGGGTATTTTTCCCGTCTTATGTTTCACTTGTTTAAAGTCTTTATTTTCTAAATGCTGTTAGCATTACACAAATTAGCAAACTTGATGGTGTGATAATTGTGAATTTGCAGGTGGGAATGAGTATGGACAGTGTGGTGAAGAGCTTGAGAAGAAAGGCGAATCTGGTAGGACTTTGAGGCGAGATATTTTGATTCCTCAACGATGTGCATCAAAGCTTTCAGTTCGCCAGGTCTAATTATCATTTTCCTTAAATTTTAAAAATTTGAAAAAGCCCTATCTATATTGTTACTCAAGCGCTATTTATAGGCATTCTTGCTCGTCTAGTAAAATTAGGGGGCAGCTGTTCGGTCGCCTATGATACTAGGACCAATAGGTCAAAAATGGGTTTACCGTGCAGGTGTTGAACGATCCACTATACACAGGTGTGGGCTTACAGGGCTCATAAATTCTTTCATTCATCAATAGGGCCCTGATACTCTGTTTCTTCTTAGGTTGTCTGTAAGTGTAGTTCGTGGTTTACGGGTGAGGTTATCTGGATAGATGGTCAAGAGAGATGAACCCACACCACTTGCTATTATTGTATTTATTTAACATAAGCTGACTTATTGTGGTTGAAGGTAGCTGCTGGCGGCACACATTCGGTGGTGCTGACACGCGAAGGACATGTATGGACATGGGGTCAACCATGGCCACCTGGAGACATGTGAGTTGCTCATTTGTTTTTGTTGTATGCTAGCCTTCCTTTTTTTTCTTTTTGATTTTCGGAGTGAATGATATTGTAACCTAATTGTAGAAAACAAATTTCAACACCTGTGCGAGTACAAGGTCTCGAGAAGGTTAAGATGATTGCAGTTGGGGCTTTCCACAATCTGGCTCTTCTTGAGGATGGAAACTTATGGGTTTGGGGAAACAATGAATACGGACAGTTGGGAACAGGGGATACTCAACCGAGATCACTTCCGGTTCCTGTTCAAGGGTTGTCTGGAGTCAAGTTGGTTCGTTTCGTTCCGTTTCGTTCCGTTTCGTTCTTACCACCTTGATATATTACTGGATGTTCTTCAAACTATAGATGGCAAATTTTTTAAATGTGACTAACTGTAATGATTTTTGCTTTGGGTGACACTTTACTTGCGTACACAAAAGGCTCAAATTTTCTACTCTTAACAGGTTTCGAATAACGAATAAAAAATCACAATGTTCAAAGTAACAATTATCAGATTGATAGGGTAACTGTGTTATCCTCCTTGAATTAAGTTATGTGAAAGTTTAAGTTATTTTGTGAGTGTTAAGGGTGTTACCCAAAACCGAAATCCGACCATATTTGATCACCTTATGCCTAACTATAACTTGATTTCATATTTTGTTATAACCGAACAAATTTCTAAATTCTTGTTACATCAGGTTGATGTTGCTGCCGGAGGTTGGCATTCTACTGCTCTTACAGATAAAGGAGAGGTATCTTGTATTCCATTAGTTCAAGAATGTTTATATTTTACAGATTATATTCAAAGTTCTACCTAATTTATATGATTTTCTTATTATATACTTGTCATATTATCTCTTCTGCTCAAGGTTGCAAATATCGCTACTTGGGGAGTACTCGGTCGGGACTTTTTACTGAGTACTCGGATGTTGACTAAGTTTGACTTTGACTAATTTTGACCGAGTTTTGACTGATTTTGAGTTATAGCCGAGTTTTGTCCTATTTTTTGAGTAATCCGAGTTTGGGTCGAGTTTGACCATGTTTGACCGAGTACTTGCTTAGTTGCAAAAACCGAGTACTCGTCGAATAATTCCGAGTTCTGTAATACTGCTTCTGATTACACATACTGGGCTTAAAAAAAGTTCAAACTTACCTGCGTTTATCATTAGGTGTACGGGTGGGGCCGAGGGGAACATGGAAGACTCGGATTTGGAGAGGATAAAAGCAGTAAGATGGTCCCACAGCAAGTTCAGCTACTAGCCGGCGAAGATATCATCCAGGTGTCATGTGGTGGGACCCATTCTGTTGCGTTAACACGTGATGGTCGTATGTTTTCTGTAAGCATCAACAAACACTTGGAAAAATCCACTTATTTCACTTATTTTCTAGATCGACTGAAACTAAATACTATGTTAAACTCACCATTTTTAACTCAGTTTGGTAGGGGAGATCATGGAAGATTAGGATACGGTAAAAAAGTAACAACAGGCCATCCATCAGAAGTACCTATTGACCTTTCGCCCCCAAAAGACAACCGTGGTAATGAACCAGGACGATGGTGCGCTAAATACGTGGCTTGCGGGGGCCGTCATACACTCGCGATCGTTGAATGGCACCCTACTTACGCAGATGAGCTGATCTAATTATTGCTGTTCTATGTATTATGGGGTGATTGAAGTTTCGGTTTTTTCAAGTTAGTTTAAAGTTTTGTTTATTAAAGGATCGATCCAGGACTGTTTTGGGCATGTAAGATTTGATTCGTGAGAAATATATGTATCATTTCTCGATCTTCAAACATATTACAATCCAATATAAGAGCAATATTGTCATTTTTCAATCAAACTATTCATATGTAGTAAGCATCAGCTTTGTTGTGTAATGTAATGTAATGTGTATGACATAAAAGTGTGTTATTCCAAAGAGGAGGTGCTGGGCTGAGACTCGTTGGGCACACGGTGAATGACGGTTTCGTCCTTGTGACTCAGATAATCTGGTCCGTACTTTTTGCTAAATAGTCCTGCGTGTAGGAGCATTAGATACAACAGCTGGCTGAAAGTTGATATCGTGATGAATAATTCCAGTGTTTGCTGCACATTTACAATCATTCTCAGTAAACAAACTAGGGGTGTGTGGGCATTGCCCCGTTTCACGGCGAAAAGCAAACCAACAAATAAATAATTTCAAAAAATAATTTACTAAACTACCCCTAAACATGAACAGGTGAAGGTTACTGTTCATAGAGGTAAAATAATTAAAGATAAAAAAACTGATATTACCAGGCGTTTTCCTCTTCGTCCTCCCATTCTGATTTCCTTCCAAGCAAAACTATAACAACCAAAGTGTGTCAGCTGTAGAAGAAGAGAGATTCAACTAATTTTCTTTTTTCATTTCATATGGCTTAAATTGATAAGAGAATCGTATGGGTTTTAAATGATGAGTTTTAATTTATATAACTACAATACAATGTGTATAAAACAAAGCAAAAGGATTTTATGAAATAAGAAGTACCCAAAGGCAACAGCAGTAATGGCCCAAGCAATAAACGCTGAAGACGAAGCACTACCCAAACTGGCGCTATGCCATGCTCGTTGATGCATGAATCCGATTACCAGTGAGCACAATCCGGTTGCACCTCCTAATATTGCAAAATCTAACATGTATGTTGTAGATGGATTCCCTCCTAGGTCTAAAGCCATACAATTATATAAAAAAATATGTCATTTTGCATCAATTAATCTAAACTTTCACAAAACTGAATCTAGATTTTTAACCTATATATGCATCATAAGATATACTCCAGTAAGAACTCAAATATCAGTAAGAATTCTGTGAAACACATTAAAACATTTAGGTAAGCGAATCCATAAAGGAGGTCAGGGGTTCGATCCCATGAGCTGCAAAATATTTTCTTAGAGTTTACCCCCCATTTCACAGGAGTCTAAGGTTGCGAACATTTTTCGTTCAAACCTCACCCTAGGAGGTTTAATTACCACATGCGATGCCTGTATGGATTCGCCATGGAGTTTTCCTCGAGGGACAGTAAGACCTTAATGTTCGTACCAGTAGGACCTTAATGTTCGTACCAAGGAAATGATTGGGTGGGTGGGTGAGTTTTGACATCATCTTCTGACCCTGTCAGCGACTTCTAACCGCTGTTCAAAAAGTAAGCGAAGTCAATTTATTTAACAATTAGAAATATGCATCTAATTTGGCAAAAATGAAATTCTAGATCGTCTAAGAAAGTGATGAGCCTGCTGATGAGGTGACTCAAAAAGTCAAATAACAATAACAACAAAACTCAATTTCATAAAAAGTCAAAATATTAAACTCAAGGTTAGGGGTACTAAATGGTTAACTAAGAGAGTAATTTAATTTTGTACGGTTCAGTACACATTTTATTATCATTCCAAGATGTTACAAACAAACGGGTTCTATGTTCAACGGTTCATTATTCGATTAAGAGAATCAAATATCAAATATAATAAATAAAAATTGCATCTCTGCCGGTGTGTCCTTCCCAACTTGAAAACCCTACTGTTCTGTTTACTTTATTTTTTCTGCGACCGATCTCTGCCGCTGAAATACTCCACTTGCTATTACTCCTTGTCGGTAAATCTGTATCTATATATTTACCTTTCATGTTATATGGCAATTATTAAATTTCGTGCCTTTTAATTTTATAGTCGGTGATTGAATTGCAATCAACATCTCAATTGTTGATTTTGTAACTGTGTTGCTGTTTAGCTAATTTTAGTTTTGGTGACTTTCTTCTTTCGATCTACTTCCATTATTTATCTGCTATTAGAATCATCCCGGTAATTTCATGTTTATTTATCTGCTATCAAAACTGTCTTTTACAGATCCATTATTATATTCATGTATGTGGATAAGGTAATGTTTGTACAGATCCAGATCTGATTCCTTTTTCTCTGATTAGTTCATTTCAATTCCTGTAAAATTCGTATTATTAAAATACAAATGAAATTAAGTTCGCACAATTTCCATTTCATCTTCTGCTAACTTTCATCCCCATTTCCAATTTCTTCTCACCAAATTCCCACCACCGTAAAACCACCCTAATCCACCCAACATCCACCACCAAAGTGTAAAAATGGAGTGTGTGAGAGAGAGTGAGAGGGGAGAGAGTGAGAGGAGAGAGAGTCATGCACACAGGTTTAGTACGACGGGGCAGAGAGATCGAGGAGAGGGAAAGCCTAGGGTTCCGACGACAACAAAGTTTTTCGGGCATCGTTTGACATCATTTATGTTCTTTAATTTCGGTGATCATTGGGCTATTTCTGATCTTTGGCGGGTCTTCAAGCAATTCGGCGATCTTAGGGACATCTACTTGGCAGGCAAACGACTAAGAAATGGACTCAAGTTCGCTTTTGCTAGGTTCCATGGTGTTGGAGATGAAGCACAGTTTCTTCGTCGACTAGAAAGCATAACGTTTGATTCAAGACCAATTAGGGTTTTTAGAGCCGTCAACCGTTCGCAAAACCCTGACTCAAATCGTTTCAATACCAGGCCTGTTTTTCAAGGCAACGGACCAAAAGGTAATACTGGTGGTGCTTTCTGGATACCAAAGGGGTCATCAAAGGTGGGCACTAGTCGTGGAGATGATTTTCCGGCTCTCAATGAGGTATTCGGTGAACCTAAATCTAGGTTATTCGGTGAACCTAAACCTCAGGAGGATTTAAGAACACTGCTGATCAAATCTAGATCGAGAAAGGCCTGGAAATCGGAAGAAGCTGAAAGGTTTCGTACGGTGGAGGTTGAAGATAACTCTCCATTGGTGGGGATGGAAGATTGTATTATTGTTGGTGAACTGAAAAACATTGGTGCACTTAACCTTATTACCACGATAGGGCTGGCTAACGGATACGATGGTATACATATTAAGTACATTGGTGGCCTACATGTGTTATTGATATGTGCCAACAGTGTTACGGCCAAAAATATTGTATGTGATGCTAATTCGCCGGTGAAAAAGTGCTTTAATGAGTTAAAATTGTGGGATGGCCGTTCAGTCAATTTGGGTAGATTAACGTGGGTCGAGATCATAGGGGTTCCGTTTAAATATTGGTCTTGTAGTACCTTTAAATCAATTGCGGAGTGGTGGGGGCCAGCCCTGGATTTCAAGAATTGCAATATTATTCGTGGTAATCAAAATCTAATTTCGGGTAAAGTCTTGATTCATACTAAGAATGACGAACGCATCAATGGAATAGTAAAATTGGTCGCAGGCATCTGGTGCAAACATGTTGGTATTTCAGAATGTGATGATAAAATAGAACTTGATTTGGAAAATATTCCACAGTCGGATTGGGACAGCTCGGAAGATGAGGAAGAAATTCCGGATTCTTTGTCCGGTGATGACGCTTCCGATGAACTTGAAGATGGGGAGATTCGATCGGAAAAAGGTCAGGTGAATGGTGGCGGTCATGGCAGCTTACCATTGCAGGTGGAAGATGATGGGTCTTCCTGCATGGGAATTAAGCAACCTTTTGATAAAGATAATAATGATGATGCTTTTTTGTCCAATGTGCAAGAATCACCTATAGATGCAAATATCTCCAAGTCCAAGACTTCGGATACCAAGGTGAGGTCTGATGTCTCGAATAAAAAAGTAAATCCTGAGGGCTGTTATTCGGGTACTAGTGTTGGGTCAGCTCACTTCAACTTAAATGGGCCCAACTTTCATGTTGATAAATCTGGCCCAGTATCTCGTGATAATCCAGCAAAGGTGCTTAGTGTTGATGGGCCTATTAATCAAAATAAGTTTAATATCATTAGGCCGGCCGATCCAAGAGATAATGTGGTGATAGAGGATCTCGGTGATACCGATTGCTCATCGGATGAAGAAGAATGTAAAAGTCCAGTTAAGAACTACGGTGGTGACGGGGTGGAGAAGGCTAAGATTTCCGGTGATACATCCTCGTTGAATGTTATGGATACCGCTAACAACTATTTGCCTAAAAAAGCAAGTAAAGGGGTTGTTTATGCTTCTGATTCGTCCAATTGCTGCTGGAATTCCATCGGCAACTGGAAAGCTTCATCGAAAATTTTACATGCGAAAAAATCGACTAGGAAAGGGAAAGGCGTTGAGGATCCAAGTGGGATTAATTGTGTGACATGTGGTAGTAGAAGATCGAAACTGAGTAAGAAGCCATCGTCGTCTAGGAATAGCAAGAAGAAGGAGGTGAGCCAATTGATATCGGAAAACAGTATTGGAGTTGAGGAATTCGGCACCAATCTTGGTCTAAAATGGACCAAGAAAGATATGTAAGTGTCTTCTTTCTCTGTTCGTATCTTCTTTTTATTTATGAAGATTATTTCCTTAAACATTCGTGGGTTCGGGTCCGGGAAAGAAAGTAAGTTTGGTGATGTTAAAAGCTTATGTTTGGTCGAAAGGCCCTCTATTCTAGCATTTCAAGAAACTAAATGTCATAACCTTGTCGACAATTGGATATTCGGGCTTTGGGGTTCTAATGATTGTGGGTATGTTCAAAAAGAAATGATTGGTAAGTCGGGGGGACAATTAATAATTTGGGATAAAAACATCTTCGAGGTTTATAGTGAGGTAATTGGTGACTTTTTTATTGCTATACGGGGGAAATGGAAACAGTCGGGAAATGAATCGATTATTGTCAATGTGTACGGTCCGCATGATGACGCCAATAAATGTAAGTTTTGGGATTCGCTTGACAAGATCTTGTGTATTGATGGTGTGTCGTGGGTCATTTGTGGGGACTTTAATGAGGTTAGATATAAGTCGGAAAGATTGAATTGTGAATTTTTTTATAACCGGGCTAGGAGGTTTAACGAGTTTATTGATAGAAATAGTTTAGTGGACATTCCTTTGGGTGGGAGGAAATTTACTAGGGTTAGTGATGATGGGTTGAAAATGAGTAAACTAGATAGATTCTTGGTTTCGGACGACTTTCTTAGCTTTTGGACCGATCTAAAAGTGGTGGCTTTAGATAGAACTGTATCGGATCATTGTCCTATTATGATGTCGGATGGTGAAGTGGATTTTGGGCCTAAACCGTTTAAAATCTTTGATGATTGGTTCGTGGTTGAGGGTATTGACAAGGTTATTGCCGATTCTTGGTCTGGTCCAATGGGGGGTAACCGGAAGGATTGCGTTTTTCGTAACAAGTTAAAAAGATTAAAATGAGACCTTAAAGAATGGAGTAAAGTTCACTTTGGCAAGCTTGATTGTGAGATTGAGTCGGTTAAAAAGGTGGTAACGGATCTTGAAATGAAAGCAGAAGTAGGTAGTTTAAAGGATGAAGAGCGGACTAAATGGCTAAACTCAAGAAAAACATGGATGGAAAAGGAAAAAATCAAGACAGGGATGCTAAAACAGAAAGCTCGTGTTCGTTGGATGATCGATGGAGACGAAAACTCAAAATATTTTCATAATTCCTTAAAGAGGAAATATAATAAAAACAACATCCGGGGGATTAATGTTAATGGGTCTTGGTGTGAAAATCCTAATACAATCAAAGAAGTTGCTTTCAACCATTTTAAGAGCATATTCGAGGTACATAATTCGGATGGACCAAGCCTTGAAGGGCTTTTTTCTGAATTGATTACATCAGCGGACAACGAGCTCTTAGAAGCTCCTTTCACGGAAGGGGAAATTTGGGAATCGGTCAAATGTTGTGGTAGTTCGAAGGCCCCGGGACCGGATGGGTTCAACTTTGGTTTTTTCAAAAAGTTTTGGTCCATAATCAAAGATGATTTGGTAGGTGCTATCAACTGGTTTTGGGTTTTTGGCGAGTTTTCAAAGGGTTGCAATGCCTCTTTTGTTTCCCTTATTCCGAAGAAATCGGACCCGCTGAGTTTAGTGATTATCGCCCGATTAGTCTTATTTGCAGTTATTATAAAATTATCGCGAAGATGTTGTCTTTGAGAATTTGTAAAGTGGTACCTAGTCTTGTAGGGAAGGAACAGAGTGAGTTTCTTGGGGGTAGATATATTCTAGACGGTGCGTTAGTTGCAAATGAAGTGGTCGAAGATCTTAAACGAAACAAAAAGCACGGCCTAATTTTTAAGGTAGACTTCGAGAAAGCCTTTGATTCGCTTAATTGGGATTATCTTCTTGAAGTGATGAAATGTATGGGGTTCGGTACCAAATGGTGTAAGTGGATTTCCTCGTGTCTTAAATCGGCTACAATCTCCATTCTCATAAACGGGTCTCCGACAAGTGAGTTTAATCTTAAAAGGGGCGTTCGCCAAGGTGATCCCTTATCACCTTTCCTTTTTATTATTGCAGCGGAGGGACTTAATATCCTAACGAAAAAGGCGGTTGAGAGAGGGATGTATAAAGGGGTGGAGGTGGGTAAAGATAAAGTCGTCATTTCTCATTTGCAATATGCGGATGATACGATTTTTTTTGGCGAATGGAGTAGACGTAATGCGCGAAATTTAATGTACTTGTTGGAATGTTTTGAACGGGCTTCGGGGTTGAAGGTTAATTATAATAAAAGTCAATTATTTGGGATAGGCATTAGTAATGATAACGTGGAAGCTCTTGCGTCTTGGTGTTCATGTCTTGCAGGTCAGTTGCCTTTCATGTATTTGGGTATTCCCGTGGGTAATAAGATGAAGAAATTGAATGATTGGTCCCCGGTGATCGAGAAATTTAACAAGAGGTTAGCGGACTGGAGAGCAAAAATGATTTCATTCGGTGGACGGTTAACTTTAGTTAAGTCGGTTCTCTCTAGCCTACCTCTCTATTACTTCTCGCTCTTTCGTGCCCCTACTTGTGTGCTAAATTCTCTCGAGAGTGTGAGACGAAAATTTTTTTGGGGCGGGACGGGTTCTAAATCTAAAATGTCATGGGTTAAGTGGGAAAAAATCCTTCTTCCTCACGAAGAAGGAGGTTTAAATATCATGTCCTTAAAAAGTAAAAATTTAGCTCTTCTTTGTAAGTGGTGGTGGAGGTTTAAAACCGAAACTAACACTTTGTGGGTCGCCGTAATTCGTAGCATTTATGCTTCTAATGGAGGTCTTGTGCTTGGAAACGGGCTTGTCCGAAAACCAAACGCTAGCCTTTGGAATTCTATTTGTGTTGCAGGAAAACATGTGGACGGGTTAGGGATTCCTTTCTCTAAGTCTTTCATACGCTTGCTCGGGGACGGGAAAAGCACCTCTTTTTGGAATGACATTTGGGTGGGGAACGCAAGCCTCAAAGACAAATTCAAAAGATTATACAGGCTCGAGATTGACAAAGATATCAACATCAGTAACAAAACCGAAGAATTTAAGGGAGATGGGCTCGGCAATTGGGCCTATCCACCTATGGGACGAACGAATAGTGAACTAACTGAATTGCGAGATACTGTTCGGAACTTGCAGCTGATCGAAGATAAAAAAGACTGTTGGAGCTGGAATCTCAATTCGAAGGGTACATATATGGTAAAGGACTGTTCGGTTCTAGTGGACAAAGTCATCCTACCACGTGCGGTTAATTCAATTGAGTCGTTGCGAAATGGTTTGGTTCCAAAAAAAGTAGAGGTGTTTATTTGGCGGGCGAGATTAGGTCGTATACCGGTAAGGTTGGAGTTAGATAAACGGGGCATCGATTTGAACAGCGTGAGATGTCCGATTTGTGATGGTGACATTGAGACGGTGGAACATATACTTTTTTCTTGTCAAATGGCCAAAGACATATGGGCGAAAGTCCTTAAATGGTGGGGGTATAATTCGGCTTTATTCGGGTATGAGGATATTTTTAATGGTACCTTCGGCTACGTAGCACATGATCACAAAAGGAACCAATGGCAAGCGGTTTGTTGGGTGGTTTGTTACATTATATGGAAGAATCGAAATGCAAAGGTGTTCAAGAATAAGCTCGAGACGGTCCCATCTTTATTTAGCGAGGTTCAAGTTCTTTCATACGATTGGATTTCACGACGTTGCAAGGGTCATATTATGGATTGGCTTCAATGGTTCTCACAACCTTAGTTTCTCTCTTTTGTTAGTTGCAATCTTTGCAATTAGCTTAGGGCGGTGTAATTTGTTTTCTCTATTTCTTTCGTGATGTATTGTGTTGTTAAAGTTGCCCAGTCAACCATGTACTATTCGTGATTGTTTAATATAAGTCCTTCTTGCTTTTCAAAAAAAAAAAAAAAAAAAAAATATAATAAATATAAGTTAGTGAAAGATAGAAAGGTAACTTACGAGGGTGGTCCTGTTGACCATCGATGTACTTGTCAAGAGACCAGGCAGCAAGTCCAACCATTATTATATAAATCACAAAGTTGGCTGCCAACATTGGCACCATTAAACCTCTACCAATCTTTCCTACTTCCATCTTTCAAACTCAATATATTTAATAATTTCTGTAAACACCCAAAAACTAAATATGGAGATTTAAAAAAAAAAAAAAAACAGAGAGCTTGGTGTGATTTCAAAGGCAAAAGAGGCTTAGAATCCACCTAAACTATAAGGTTCATTAAAAAACACTACACATTCCTCAAATGTTAGTTGAACAAAGGTATGGACGTCAGAGTACAACTTATAATGCATAAGTACAAGTTATTTCCTGTTCGGAAGATTTTAGAATTCTGTAGAAAAAAACAAAAGTTATTCTTGGACTTTTTTCTCTAGAGATGACACCATCAAACATTTTGGTCTTTCTTTAACTTTTGGTCAATATGGGTCCCATGCTTTTACACGTGGACTGCATGCATGCACCAGTGTCCATCAAGGCATGTTTTTTACATGTCATTTGTTGCAAAATATACACACTATTTTATTTTTTTTATATATGGTGCACTTGGGGTTGCAGTTACACGTCTACGACTAGTGAACCAAGTGGAGGTTCAAACATTGGATGACATGTGATTAAACGATGTTTCCCTTTCCAACCTCCTTGCCATTTCGAACCAGATTGTTATGGCAGAACATGATGGAAATAAATACAAAAACAGTATATGATCAATGTAAAAAGAAGAGAAGAGGGGCAATTTTCTGTTTATTCTCACTGATTAAATTGGGAGATACAAAACTCTCTCAATAAATCAAATGCTACTACTATCTTCTATTTTAAACTATAAGCAAAATAAACTACACGTACGTTATTGCTATCTAAAAAATAGGATCCACAGCTCCATGTTCCACGTTTGTAGATGATTTGTTCAACTGCTTTCCATGATCCCAAATACTCGTTCATATGCTTTGACCCGGTCTAAATTGCTCCAACTGAACACCCTTCTTAATTATGAAAAGCAAGTTGATAATGTGCAAGACGCATTAGTAGTTGAGAATTCGATTTTGTCGTTCAAGAAATTGCACAAGATATTGGTACTAAATAATGTAGGTGATAATTTAAATATGTTTTTTGTTGGTTAAAGTTGTACTAATGAGATGATCAATAGTTATGTGCTAAGACACTTTATTGAAAAATGACATACGGGAATAAAAGTTTCTACTACGTGTCGGATTAAATAACGGTTATTTGGTGATTTAATTAACCCTTCGAATTGGATTATGCGTTTTACGTTCTGAACGCTACTATATGCTATCCGGTTTTAAGCGCAATCGCACTTTTACGGATCTTAATCACATACATGGTAATCGGTTTTATTTATTAATGGCATCTTTAACATATTTGCATACGTTGAGGGCGGCACATCACTAAATTCCAAAACAAAAAAGATTAGGGGCGTGCATTGTTCGGTACAAACCTTGGGGTATTTAAGCCAAATTTCACACACCCCCAATTCTAAGTGTAAAGTTGACTAACAAGTCATCAATTAGAACAAAAGTGGATAAAACAAAGACAAGAGCAGTAACGACCGATACATGCTTTCCAAAATATCTCTTTCCATGGCTTTATTATTTTTATATTGACAGATAAGCCAAGTTCCAATTATACCAAACACTGGTCCCTGACTAGTACACTGGTCCCTTAAAGATTAGCTGTTGTGAACTAATACATTTATAAATCAGTAAAATTTTCGTCAATATGTGATATGTTTTAAAATTAGGGTTTGTTTTTATTTTTTGGGCTGCTCTTTTCTCTATGTCCTTACTGATTATGTATTCGGTAACATTAATTGAGTTTGAAGTTTGATTGTATTTAAATTCAAGGTCTTATTTAAGAAATTTATGGTACAGAATCAACTATTATATACATATATAAATATATATCTAAGAAATTATTAATAAAGTCAACATTGGTCAACGACCGATGCGTCCCCGACGCGTCCCCGACTCGGCCGACGCGTCCTTTTTAGGTCCTGACCGATGCGTCCCCGACTCGCGACTTTTACAACCTTGGTCCCACCAACTATTTTAACTTTTATTGCAATTGGAATGTGTGTGGGAAAAATATAATACGGTGTTATCTTATAAGATGAGTATACAATTTAAACTCTAAAAGATATTTTTACAAAAAAAAAAAAAAATCGGAGATACTTAATAAGCATCAAGTATATTTTTAAACTTTTTTTATATAGAAAATATTAATTTAATTAAAAAGGATAAAATAAATGATAAATAATAAATATTTTCTCTTTCCAAGACACTGAACTGACAATCGTCCCAATTCCCCTGTTTTTTCACCAATGTCAGTTTTCAGTGTCAGTCCAGTCAGCGTCTAGTCATCAGCAAAATACTGAAGTAACACTGAACTGACGCGTCACCACACCTAGTGCTCTAATAGTTCTCAACAAGGACTTGATCATTTTGTGGTGTGCTCAATGGATGTAACTTTTGATTTGAATGACGGGAATGTATCTATCGATAAGGGTCCTTTGATTTGAATAATGGGTATGTATCTATTGGTAATGGTTCTTTTAATTTTGTTCATGTTTTGATCGAAATGTTTGTGTAAATGCAATTTTAGTAGAAAGTACAAATAGAAAAACTAAACAGATTTGATCTTGAACGTTCACCCTGGTTATTCACAAATAGCCACGAATTTTTCAAAGCGATCATCAGAGGCGGAGCCAGGATTTGAAGATAGGGGTGCATTACTTAATAATTGAATATTAACAACAAAAATTATACGGATATCATTAAAAAGTGTTACGAGTATTATTTACAAGATCATCAAATAGTGATAACTATCTTAAACAAAACAAATATTTGAGGTATATAAATGTATTAGTTCACAACAGCTAATCTTTAAGAAATTAGCAAAATTTCTACATATGCCAGTAGTTTTCTTATTATATATTCAATCTGTTATAATTTAGTAGTTTATAACTACCTTTAGTGACCTATTTTCAACTATAGTAAATTCTTAGTGAAGAAAATGGGTGTCTGCATCTTTTCATTTCAATCAGTATTTATAATACAACAATATACTGTACATGTTTGAATTATGAGGGTTAGGTGAAAACAATTGTCATCCATAATTAACTTTCTCACAACACTCCCCTTTGGATGACAATTTTATTAGAGTGCAACTAGTACCGTCTCGTTAAAAACCTTGCTAAAGAAAAACCCAGTGGGATAAAAACTTTAGTCAAGGGAAAAAGAGTGCAGTATAGAGTTGACTCCCCCTCAAGTAAACATCGCTGAGTCGTCACATCTTTTGAACTTGCCTCATGCCAATATTGTGAACGTGTGTTCTGAAAACAGCGGTTGAGAGTGGTTTGGTATAAAGATCAGCAGAGTTGTTGATTGAACGTATCTCATTTTAATCTGGTTATCTTTTACGAGATCTTGAGTATATGAGAAGAATCTGAGGTTTTCATCTGAAACTGTATCATCTAAATCTTTTATGTACAAGTTTAGCCTCTGTGATTTGTCTACAATCTCCTTCATGGTTTGCTCAAACCATTGTTTCAATTCCTATTCCCCTTTAGTTTTTTCTGAGCCTTACCAACATATCACTCTTTTCCATCAAACTTATGACCGTAAAGACCGTCTATGGCTTTGGCGCCTCGTCAGCATTTATATTTTGTTATGTCACTTTTGATACTCTTCTTTCATTTGTATTATGCAAGCTGCATTATCTTCATATATAGTTGTTGGTGAAGATAGTTGTTGGTCTTTTATAGCATTATAGTCCACAAGAATCAATAATGATTTGTGTCATTGATCTCAACCAAACACATTTTCAAGTAGTTTCATATAATGCAATCACTTCATCATGATTTGATGATGTTGCAACAAGTGTTTGTTTTAAGAACGCCATGATTTTGTGGTGCCTCCATTTAGGAATACATATCGAGTTTGAGATTTATCTTTATGAGGATTTGATGAATGACCTGCATATACATAATCAACCAAATCTTGTTTTGAAGCGTTAGAATAAAATAATTTTAAATCAGCAGTTCCTCAAGGGTATCAAAAATCTGGTTGATCCCATTTCAATGTCTTTTTGTAGGGGTTGAGCTGAACCTTGTCAACAAATTAACTGCAAAAGAAATGTCAGGTCTTGTACAATTTGTAAAATACATAATAACTCCAATTGCACTAAGATATGGAACTTCTGATCCGTAAAGATCTTCATGATCTTCATGGGGATGAAATGGATCAGTGTCAATATTGAGTGATATATCAACCAATGGTTTTGTCTTTAAAAATGTTTTCAAATCTTTTCGGTATAGTTTGTTTGATGTACAAGTAAACCATTAGGCATATGCTCAATTTGCAATTCAAGGCAGTGCTTGTTTTTTTTTCTTTCAATATCTTTCATTTAAATTTCTTTAGAAGTTGAATGATTTCATAGATCTCTTTATTTGTTCAGATGATGTTATGATCATTGAGATAAACAACTTACAATCACATATCCGGACAATGTTTTCTTAATGAAAATACATGGGCAAATAAGATTATTTGTATACCCTTTGCTTATATAGTAATCACTTAATCGGGTATACCACATGCGACCCGATTGTTTCAACCCATATAAAAATGTTTGTGATTCAATGGAATACATTTCTTTGGGTTTTGCATTAGATGTTTCTGATACCTTAAACCCTTTATGGATATGCATGTATATATCACTATCAAATGATTCATTTAGATAAGTAGTAATAACATACATGAGATGCATTTCTAAATTTTTTAGAAACTGTTAGGCTGATTAAGTATCTAAAAGTAATTGCATCTATAACAGGAGAATAAGTTTCATCATAATCAATTCCCGGTCTTTGAGAAAAACCTTGAGCTACAAGTCTAGCTTTATACCTTGTAACTTCATTTTTCTCATTTCTTTTTCGCACAAAAATCCATCTATACCCCACAGGTTTCACATCTTTAGGTGTGAGAACGATAGATCCGAAAACTTTTCTTTTATTGAGTGATTCAAATTCATCTCGTATTGCTCCTATCCATTGAGTCCAATCATGTCTATTTTGACATGCAATGACAGATTTTGATTCCAGATCATCATCTTTATTCACGATGTCATTGTAAGATTATATGAAAAATCAATATTTGTCATTTTGTTTTGGTTCCATAATATTGTATAATTTATTGCAATTTATGTATTTACATCGTCAATATCCTCTGCAGAAGGAATATTGATTTGTGGTTCTTCTTGAACAACTTTTTACCTCATTATCAGATAATTTTGTTTTTCGAGGATTTTTATCTTTGGAACCAATTGGTCTCTCACGTTTCTGGCGTGACAAAGACTCAAGAGTAACATTATTGCCAGCTTTTGAAATTTCAATTCGAGCTGGAGCATTTGCTGCTGCCTGCTGGTATATATGATTTAGTCACTCTTTTTGTATATGTAAATGCACCGGGAAATTTATTCGCAAGTTCTTGCATATGCATTATTTTTTTAACTTCGAACTCGCATTCTTTTGTGCGAGGATCAAGATACATTAATTGAGGTTCACACCATGAAACATCATTTTCTTTATTTTTATTTCTCCCCCTAATCTAGGGAACAATGTTTCATTAAAGTGATAATTGTAACAACCCAACCCGATAACCGACCATAAACAGTCCCTAAAAAAAAAAATTTAAAAGCTGCTGGACAGGGGAGTGCGCGGCGCGCATCCCCTGTAGTGCGCGGCGCGCACAGAGCACTCCAGCTTCTGTCCGAACTGTTTTTAACACACAAAAAGATGGACCACTTCTCGACATTTTTAGACCGAACGCTTTTCACAACAAACTTATATATGTAAAACTAACACGAATCAAACATAAAAATGATGTTTTACAAGCGGGCCCACACGACCCAAAATACAAGTTTAATACAAGTTTAGAGTTTCGACCACCAAAAAGTTTAAGTTCCAAACTACACAATGAGCATGGCGTTTGAGATTAAACTACCCAACTACCGGTCAAACTCCAAGAGCTACTAAAGCCAAAAGCGTCCCCTAGCATCAAGCGGGATCTCTAGTCCAATACGATGCCCTTACCCTTGTCCAAAACCGAACCTATAAAATGGTAAACAACGAGAGGGTAAGCAAAGCTTAGTGAATGCAATAATTATACGAATACATATATAATTATACCTACTTGCATACACTTACACAAACCGCAAACATGCTAGCAACACAATTAGCTTATCGTCACATTAACAAGCTATAATCTCCAATACCACAAGCTAGCAACAACCGCATAATAATATAACTCGAAATGATATAATATGCTTACAACACAAGTAACCATGGTCGACCAATAGTACAAGGGAACGACGCTCGCGAAAACGCCATCGGTGTTCATAACATCCATTAGGGCACTTAACACCTCGCACCACTAACCCCTAGGGTGCCACCTTAACACCTCGGCACATCACCCCGAGTGGCATCTTAACACCTCGATGCAACACTCATTATTTTACGGAGTGGTGTCTTAACACCTCGACACTACACTCCTAGGTGGCATCTTAACACCTCGATGCTACACCTGAGTGGCATCTTAACACCTCGATGCTACACCCTTCACGTGAAACGTGGTGTCTTAACACCTCGACACTACACTTTTCACGCTACAACAAATAGATACATTATATACATACGCATATAATTATTCCACTCACCTTAACAATTAGATGACGATTTCAACCTCCACAAGCTTCAAAGCAAAGTACCTAATATAATAAGTACTTGATCAACACACAAGCTAAGTGGACTCAATACTAACACTTACACATGAGCATTTAATGACTTAATGTATTAAATCGCCCATTTATACCAAAACCGCCCAATTAAAGTCAAGACCACCACTAATCACTTAAAAGCTAGTGATTAAGGTCCAACAACAACAACTAATACATAATTAGGGTAATTCATACCCATCTTTCCAAACTAGGTCAATTTATTACCCAAATAACCATTTTAAGACAACACACCCATTTCGGGTCATCCACTAACTAACCAACACCCATTTACTAAATAACTAGGTGTGTTAGCAATTAACTCACCAATTAGGGTTCATAAACATCATTTAATACTTTGAAACCCTAGACTAGTCACCAATTAGTATTCAAGACTCAATTTTACCCAAGAACACCCAAAATCACCAATAATGGGTTTTGTGTTCATCATTTACTCAACCCTAACCCTTACACTAAATCTAAGTAAGGAAAATAAAATTAGAACATACCACAACTACCACAACGAAGCTAGAGATAAGATGAACGACTTTAATGCTTGAACTTTAACCAAAAACGAGCTCCTTCCTCTT
This sequence comes from Rutidosis leptorrhynchoides, assembly GCF_046630445.1. Lineage (NCBI taxonomy): Eukaryota > Viridiplantae > Streptophyta > Magnoliopsida > Asterales > Asteraceae > Rutidosis > Rutidosis leptorrhynchoides. The sequence goes on from NC_092340.1 coordinate 126,228,867, forward strand.
GGATTTAAGCTTTCTCTCTCAAAAATCACAATCTCTCTCTAGAATTAAAGTTAAAGTGATAAGGTTGTTGATAATGGAGTAATGGTGCTCCACAAACTGACCTATCTGCCTTTAACCCGTCCATAAGTGAATTTACCAAAATGCCCATCAAAATATCTGATTTAAAAAGCTAGAACCCGGCTACAGTAAGGGTGCGAGGCGCGCTCCCTTTAGTATGCGCGGCGCGCACTAGGCTCAGCTCACTCAGTGACTTCTGTTTAACTGCACAACATCACCCACACTCAATGTAACATATTTACACTGCTTTACAAACTGATTAGGGTCTTACAACTCTCCCCCACTTATTCGGATTGCGTCCTCGCAATCCAAGCCGCATGACAAGAGGGAAGATATACCAACACGAACTCTTCGGGCTCCCAAGTAAACTCGGAACCTATACTTCGACGCCATTGGACTTTAAAAGTCCTCACCTCTTTATTTCTCAATTTCTTAACCTTTTCATCGAGTATAGCAACCGGCTCCTCAACATACTCCAACTTGTTATTTAGCTCAATCTCGTCTAACGACACCCAAGATGAATCATCCGCAAGACACTTACGGAGATGGGAAACATGAAAGGTATTATGGATCCCCGCAAGTTCTTCGGGTAATTCCAAACGATACGCGACTTCACCAATACGAGCTAAAACTTTAAAGGGACCAATAAACCGAGGAGCTAACTTTCCCCGTTTTCGAAATCGAATAATACCCTTCCATGGCGAAACCTTAAGCATCACCATATCGCCTTCTTGAAATTCGATCGTTCGTCTACGTTTGTCGGCATACGAATTTTGTCTATCTTGAGCCTTTCTCAAATGTTCCCGAATAATATCAATCTTGTTATTCGTCTCTAAAACCAAATCGGTACTCCCGATTTCTTTTTGACCCACTTCTCCCCAACAAATGGGAGTTCGACACCTCCGCTCGTAAAGCATCTCATAAGGTGGCATCTCGATACTAGTATGATAACTATTATTGTACGAGAATTCCACCAAAGGCAAATGCTCATCCCAACTACCACCTAAATCAATAATGCACGCCCGTAACATATCTTCCAAAGTTTGATTCGTACGTTCGGTTTGACCGTCCGTTTGAGGATGATACGCCGTGCTCAATTTCAATCGCGTACCCATATTTTCGTGAAACTTTTCCCAAAACCGAGATGTAAAACGAGTATCTCTATCCGAAACAATAGATATAGGAACCCCGTGTCGAGAGACCACTTCCTTGATAAACAACTTAGCCAAGGCCTCCGACGATATTGCTTCTTTAATGGGAAGAAACAAAGCACTTTTCGTCAACCGGTCAACTATCACCCAAATCGTATCAAATTGGGTTCTCGCCGTCTTAGGTAACTTTGTTATGAAATCCATGGTAATGTGCTCCCATTTCCATTTCGGAATTTCTAACGGTTGCAATTTACCATACGGCTTTTGGTGTTCGGATTTTACTTGCAAACACGTGACGCATTGCTCAACATACTTCACAACATCACGCTTCATGCCCGACCACCAATAATCTTTCTTCAAGTCAAGATACATTTTCGTCGCGCCCGGATGAATGGAATATTTTGACTTATGTGCTTCATCAAGTAGCACTCGTCGGTAATCACCCATCTTAGGCACCCACACCCTTCCTTGGAAAGACAACAAACCACGCGGACCCATAGTAATAAACTCCGATTGGCCCACGATTCGCTCCGTATGCTTGTTGTGAACATAAGCCTCTATTTGAATCTCACCAAGCTTTTCAAGAAAATCGTTGGTAATAATCAAACGTAACGATCCAACTCGTATCGCCGGATGTTGACTCTTTCGACTCAACGCATCCGCGACAACGTTCGCCTTACCCGGATGATAAACTATCTCACAATCATAGTCTTTCACCACATCCATCCACCTACGTTGGCGATAATTCAAATCTCGTTGATTAAAGAGATGTTTCAAACTCTTATGATCCGAATAAATCGTACACTTGACACCATACAAGTAATGGCGCCAAATTTTCAACGCATGCACAACCGCCGCCAACTCAAGATCATGAGTCGGATACCTCGTTTCATGTTCCTTTAATTGTCGAGAGGCATAAGTGATGACTTTACCTCTTTGCATTAGAACACACCCGAGACCATTTAAGGAAGCATCACAATAAACCACCATGTTTTCAACACCTTCCGGTAACACTAACACCAGAGCTTGACACAACTTCTCTTTTAACAATTGAAAAGCAATTTCTTGCTCGTTCTCCCAAACAAACCTCGCATTCTTCCTTGTCAATTTCGTCAACGAAGAAGCGATCTTAGAAAAATCTTGGATAAACCGACGATAATAACCTGCCAATCCGAGAAAACTTCGGATTTTCGTAGGCGTAGTCAGTCGTCCCCAACTCTTCACCGTCTCGATCTTCCCCGGATCTACTTGAATACCATTTTCGTTCACAATATGACCAAAGAATTGAACTTCCCTTAGCCAAAATTCACATTTGGAGAACTTTGCATACAACTTCTCCTTTCGTAGCGTCTTCAATACTTCACGCAAATGATGTTCATGTTCGTTCATACTTTTCGAGTAGACTAGTATGTCGTCAATGAACACTATTACAGACTTGTCCAACATAGGTTGGCACACTCGGTTCATAAGATCCATGAATGTTGCCGGTGCATTCGTAAGACCGAAAGGCATCACAACAAACTCAAAATGCCCATAACGCGTTCGAAAGGCCGTTTTCTCAATGTCTTCCTCACGGACCCGCATTTGGTGATAGCCGGACCGTAGGTCGATTTTCGAGAAATACGTTGCACCTTGAAGTTGATCAAACAAATCGTCAATCCTAGGTAACGGATAACGATTCTTGATCATCACTTTATTCAACTCCCGGTAATCGATGCACATCCGCATACTACCATCCTTCTTTTTCACGAATAAAACCGGAGCGCCCCATGGCGAAGCACTCGGTCGAATGAAACCCTTTTCAAGTAGCTCTTGGGTTTGATTTAACAACTCTTGCATTTTCGTCAGCGCTAAACAATAAGGAGTTTTAGCAATGGGGGTAGCCCCCGGAACCAACTCAATGCGAAATTCAACTTGTCTTTCCGCCGGAACACCCGGTAACTCATCCGGAAAAATGTCTTCAAATTCATTAACTACCGGAATTTCACGAATGGGTGGTGGCTCATTGCGAGTATCAACAACATGAGCAAGGAAAGCCATGCCACCGGTAACAACGAGACGACATGCCCGTGCAAAAGTGCATATCGGCACCGGTCTCCTTCGCTTATCACCATGAATAATCAACTTTCCCCCACTTGGGGTCTTCACACGAATAAACTTATCATGACATGCAATATCGGCTCTATAACGATCGAGCCAATCCATACCAACGACAATATCAAAATCGCCCAAGGTCATTGGAATGAGATCAATTTTAAAGGTTTTGGCACCGAAAACAACATCACAATTTTCACACACATCAACCACTAGCACCGTCTTGCCGTCCGCTATTTCAACTTCTACCGGACGACTTAACTTAGCTAACGGTCTATCAAGTTTAGGCACAAATTTAGGAGACACAAATGACAAATTTGCACCGCTATCAAATAGACTTCTTGCCGGATTAGAATTAACCACGAAAGTACCTGAGACGACTTCGTTTGATTGCTTGGCTTCATCATTGGTCATCAAATAATTTCGACCCCTTGTCGTACCCGCCGCCTTCTCTAACCGCTTAACATTATCATTGCGCAAGTCGGGACACTCCGGCTTCTTATGCCCTTCTTTTTCGCAATTAAAACAAGTGATTTTGTTTCTGGAAAATGGTTTTGGACATTCACGAGCCATATGACCCGGTTGCCCACAATTGTAGCACGCATAAGAAAAACTACCGGTAGCGCCATTCTTCACGCTATTGAAACTTTCGAAACCCTTCTTGTTCTTGTTCTTCTTGTTTGAAGAGTTAGAGTAACTAAAACCTTCAAACTTTCTCTTTGAAAAAGTGAAATCACTCTTCCTTGGAACCTCCGGTTCAAAACCCCGAGCCAACTCGAATAGTTCTTCAAAAGTCTTAGCCATTCCCCGACTAATCTTACCCTTGTACTCATCATTCAAAGTACGGTAGAAATCTTTCATTAGCTTGTGATCGTCACCCACATATTCCGGACAAAAATGAGTTTTTGCCAAAAAGGTAGACTTGAGTGTGACCAAGTCCATTGAACCTTGTTGCAAATGGTGCAACTCGTCCCGGATTCTATCAAGATCGGAAGAAGTTCGGTATTCTTTGAAGAATTCCTTCTTAAACTCCTCCCATGTCAAGTTCATACATTGTTCTTCGCCATATAAGTTGATCTTATCGTCCCACCACAACTTAGCTTCCTCCCGCAACATGCTTGAACCAAACCTTGTTTTCTTCTCAGGAGGGCATTCCGCGGTATGGAAAGCTCCCTCGATATCGGAGATCCAACATGTACTCTTCAAAGGATCTCGCACCCCATTAAACATCGGGGGTTGAGTGTCCTTGAAATTCTTATAATAGAAGTCCCGCCTTCCTTCACCTCCTTCACCGCGAGGATAAAGGTTTCTAGCATCAAGGGCCTCTTCGATAGTGGCCTTCATTCGTTCATTTATCAAATCGGTCACCTGCCCATCGACCGAATCTTGAAAGACCTTTCGGACGTCCGTAAGAAAATCCGCTTTTAACTTTTTAAAGACGGCCTCAACCTTGGCCGAAAACTTGGCGTCCTCGCTTGTACTTCCGTTATCATGATCGGGACCGTTTCTCGTCTTCATTCTATAAAACGAAATAGGTTAAACCACAAAAACGAAAGGACAATTACATGTGTATATACATATATGCCACACTACTCCATCTCGCTCAACAATCGTCGTACATTGCTTGTTTAACACGACTTGCGCCCGTAATAATGGTAGCTAGTCATTACTACGCGAGCACGTCGCATTAACTCGCTAGTACAACGCCTATCTCGCTTGATGCTTGCTAAACACAAGACAAACAATTAGCACAAGGTTAATTCTCATAAACCAATGCACTAACAATTCCCGATTAGACCCAAAGTCCTACAAGTCCCGCATAAAGCGCTCACACAATAAGGTCTAAGTCTAGGCACCTATCTCAAGTCGCCTAAATCCCTTAGACCATGCTCTGATACCACTTGTAACAACCCAACCCAATAACCGACCATAAACAGTCCCTAAAAAAATATTTAAAAGCTGCTGGACAGGGGAGTGCGCTGCGCGCATCCCCTGTAGTGCGCGGCGCGCACAGAGCACTCCAGCTTCTGTCCGAACTGTTTTTAACACACAAAAAGATGGACCACTTCCCGACATTTTTTAGACCGAACGCTTTTCACAACAAACTTATATATGTAAAACTAACACGAATCAAACATAAAAATGATGTTTTACAAGCGGGCCCACACGACCCAAAATACAAGTTTAATACAAGTTTAGAGTTTCGACCACCAAAAAGTTTAAGTTCCAAACTACACAATGAGCATGGCGTTTGGGATTAAACTACCCAACTACCGGTCAAACTCCAAGAGCTACTAAAGCCAAAAGCGTCCCCTAGCATCAAGCGGGATCTCTAGTCCAATACGATGCCCTTACCCTTGTCCAAAACCGAACCTATAAAATGGTAAACAACGAGAGGGTAAGCAAAGCTTAGTGAATGCAATAATTATACGAATACATATATAATTATACCTACTTGCATACACTTACACAAACCGCAAACATGCTAGCAACACAATTAGCTTATCGTCACATTAACAAGCTATAATCTCCAATGCCACAAGCTAGCAACAACCGCATAATAATATAACTCGAAATGATATAATATGCTTACAACACAAGTAACCATGGTCGACCAATAGTACAAGGGAACGACGCTCGCGAAAACGCCATCGGTGTTCATAACATCCATTAGGGCACTTAACACCTCGCACCACTAACCCCTAGGGTGCGACCTTAACACCTCGGCACATCACCCCGAGTGGCATCTTAACACCTCGATGCAACACTCATTATTTTACGGAGTGGTGTCTTAACACCTCGACACTACACTCCTAGGTGGCATCTTAACACCTCGATGCTACACCCGAGTGGCATCTTAACACCTCGATGCTACACCCTTCACGTGAAACGTGGTGTCTTAACACCTCGACACTACACCTTTCACGCTACAATAAATAGATACATTATATACATACGCATATAATTATTCCACTCACCTTAACAATTAGATGACGATTTCAACCTCCACAAGCTTCAAAGCAAAGTACCTAATATAATAAGTACTTGATCAACACACAAGCTAAGTGGACTCAATACTAACACTTACACATGAGCATTTAATTACTTAATGTATTAAATCGCCCATTTATACCAAAACCGTCCAATTAAAGTCAAGACCACCACTAATCGCTTAAAAGCTAGTGATTAAGGTCCAACAACACCAACTAATACATAATTAGGGTAATTCATACCCATCTTTCCAAACTAGGTCAATTTATTACCCAAATAACCATTTTAAGACAACACACCCATTTCGGGTCATCCACTAACTAACCAACACCCATTTACTAAATAACTAGGTGTGTTAGCAATTAACTCACCAATTAGGGTTCATAAACATCATTTAATACTTTGAAACCCTAGACTAGTCACCAATTAGTATTCAAGACTCAATTTTACCCAAGAACACCCAAAATCACCAATAATGGGTTTTGTGTTCATCATTTACTCAACCCTAACCCTTACACTAAATCGAAGTAAGGAAAATAAAATTAGAACATACCACAACTACCACAACAAAGCTAGAGATAAGATGAACGACTTTAATGCTTGAACTTTAACCCAAAACGAGCTCCTTCCTCTTGGATTTAAGCTTTCTCTCTCAAAAATCACAATCTCTCTCTAGAATTAAAGTTAAAGTGATAAGGTTGTTGATAATGGAGTAATGGTGCTCCACAAACTGACCTATCTACCTTTAACCCGTCCATAAGTGAATTTACCAAAATGCCCATCAAAATATCTGATTTAAAAAGCTGGAACCCGGCTACAGTAAGGGTGCGCGGCGCGCTCCCTTTAGTGTGCGCGACGCGCACTAGGCTCAGCTCACTCAGTGACTTCTGTTTAACTGCACAACATCACCCACACTCTATGTAATATATTTACACTGCTGTACAAACTGATTAGGGTCTTACAATAATCAGCAAAACGTGCTGTAAAAACATCACCCTTCATGGATTCAATATATCTTATGATTGAAGATGTTTCATATCCAACATATATTTCAATCCTTCTTCGAGGAACCATTTGTTGTGGTAGTGCAATTAAAAATATACTGCACAACCAAATGTTCTAAAATAGAAAATATTTGTCTCTCGACCAAAATTAAGTTGGTAATGGAGAATATTTATGACTTGCACTTGGTTTAATGCGAATTAATGTCGCATCATGTAAATTTACATGTCCCCATATAAATATTGAGAGTTTTGTACTCATTACCAATTATCTAGTTATTAGCTGCAAGCGTTTATCTATTGATTCGGCTAAACTAATTTTGTGTATGCACATGAGCAACTGGATGTTCAACAACAATCCCTGTAGACATATAATAATCATTAAATGTTTGAGATGTTAACTCACCAGCATTATCAAGTCTCATCCTTTTAATGGTGTAATCAGAATAATGTGTTCTCAATTTAATAATTTGTGCAAGAAACTTTACAAATGCCATATTACGGCTTGATAACACACAAACATGAGACCATCCGCTAGATGCGTCTATTAGAACCATGAAATATCAAAATGGTCCACATGATGGATGAATTGGTCCATATATATAACCTTGAATTCTTTCAAGAAACATTGGTGATTCTTTCTCAATATTCTTTTCATTAATCACCATATGTGCTTTTCATTAATCCCCATATGTGCTTTTTATTAATCACCATATGTGCTTTTTCATTAATCACCATATGCACTTTTAATCATATGCGCTGCGCTTTTCATCATATGCACTTTTCATCATATGCGCTTTTAATCATATGCGCTGCGCTTTTCATCATATGCGCTTTTCATCATATGCGCTTTTAATCATATGCGCTGCGCTTTTCATCATATGCGCTTTTTATCATATGCGTTTTTCATCATATGCGCTGCGCTTTTCATCATATGCTCTTTTTAATTATATGCGCTGTGCTTTTAATCATATGCGCTGCGCTTTTCATCATATGCGCTGCGCTTTTCATCATATGCGCTTTTTAATCATATCCATTATGATATATATCAGAGAAACTTAACAAATTTCTCTTTGATTTGGGAGAAAACAAAGCATTGTTTATCAGAAAATTCATACCATTTGGTAATATGAAGTTTTGCCTTTTCCGTTCCTTATATCAAGTTTGCAAGATCTGATATAGTATTTATAATTCCTTTATTTGATTTAAATCAATGAAATATTTCTTAAATTTGATCATAGTGTGTATGTTACCACTATCTGCAATACATAGGTCTTTACCATTTAATTGATGTTGTATTTCAGCAGGATTCATACTAAAACTTCAAATAAGATAAGCAAATAATGAGTTATATTTCAGCAAGATAATCAAATTATATTACCTGCAAACAAGTTACAATCTGAAGTACATAAAAGATAACACTTAATAAGCATATGCGTTATGGTCTAAAATCATTTATTTATGAGTGATACATAACAAGCTAGGCATCTTAGAAAATTCAAACCATTCAAGTCTCAAGGTAGCTCAGGGTTTATTTAATCAAGATTTTTCAACAGATTTACTCTCGTTTTCTTTTCTTTTGGGACTTATTTGTAGAGATAAACAAGATGTTCATGTATTTACGAAATACTAGACTGATGATCCACGTTACCTAATCATTAATAAGAATATCCGAGATTCTTATAAGAGCGTCTACTAACATCTTCAATTTTATTCTTTCATGGATCACCGCTATTTCTTGATAATTAATATCATATCTATCTTTGAGTATTTTCCATAATACACTTGGATCTTCGATCATTTAATATGTAGATTCTAAGGACTCGTCAATATGTTTGCTAAGAAAAATACTTGCTATTTCTTTCTCTTGTTCGGAACAATTGTTATTTTCATTCAGGGTTTCTAAAATACCGATTGATTCGAGATGTTTTTCTACATTCATAACCCATGTTAAGTAGTTGTTCCCACTTGATTCTAAAGAAGCAAATTTAAGCCTTTTCAAATTCGACATTTTCTATTATCAAAAAGATGAACAACATAAATCATAATCATAATTAATTTTTAACAACATGAAATTAGAATCATTTTAAATTCATAAGTAGCAAACAACAGAATAATGGTATGATTACAAATAATAAAACTACAAGGGCAGGATATAATATAGGTTCACCCGGTGGTATATTAACAACAATGATGATAGTTAGTATGACCAATCCAATAGGAATAATCATCCTTGTGTGAATCATCTTTACAAAAACTTTTTGAGAGTGGTAATCTGAGAAAATGAAGATTGATTTGTAAAAAATGTAAAAACGGAGATGTTTATTTTATATTTGAAAAACATAGTCGTTGTAACGTTGTCAGTTGACGTTAACAACCGTTATGTATATATGACCGTTGTAACGTCGTTAGTTGATGTTAACGACTGTTATGTACTCGTTGTATTAATAATAATTTTAATAAAAGAATTTTATTAGTATAAATACGATTACTATAAATACATTTAGTATAAATACGTTTAGTATAAATACGAAGATTAAGAGAATAAACATATTATGCATAAATAATAAATTTAAGAATAAACATTAGTATGCATGAAATAAATAATGATTAATTGCATAAGTAATCATAAATGTTAGATAACATAAATATAAATGTTAGTGAAGTTAATAAGAGTTAGATTACAGAAATATAATTCAGGTGGTATAACCAACCATATATAACTTAAATAACATAAATATAAATGTTAGTGAAGTTAATAAAAGTTAGATTACAGAAATATAATTCAGGCGGTATAACCGACCATATATAACTTAAATAACATAAATATAAATGTCAGTGAAGTTAATAAAAGTTAGATTACATAAATATAATTCAGGCGGTATAACTGACCATACATAACTTAAATAACATAAATATAAATGTTAGTGAAGTTAATAAAAGTTAGATTACATAAATATAATTCAGGCGGTATAACCGACCATATATAACTTAAATAATATAAATATAAATGTTAGTGAAGTTAATAAAAGTTAGATTACAGAAATATAATTTTACTTATGATGATAATAATATTTACCTTACTAATAAATAATAGAAGATATCGTTAAAGAATTTCTTACCTTGATTAGTGACTTGTGCTTGCTTAGATAAACCTTGATTATACGGAGCACTTCGTGCTGATAACGTGTTATAATTTAGTAGTTTATAACTACCTTTAGTGGACTATTTCCAACTATAGTAAATTCTTAGTGAAGAAAATGGGTGTCTGCATCTTTTCATTTCAATCGGTATTTATAATACAATAATATACTGTACATGTTTGAATTATGAGGGTTAGGTGAAAACAATTATCATCCATAATTGACTTTCTCACAACACAATCAATATACTTGTAATTATATGATACCAGTAGTTAAAAGCAAGTTATATGTTGATGAAAATATATAGGAAAAATTATTTAAAAATTGTACCTTTCACAATTGAAGTCGGCCGCATCTACGTTTATTAGAAGCTAAATATATATTTTTTTCATTCACAATTTTTATTGTTGGGACTTGAAGTTGATAGGTGAGAGTGAAGAAAATAAATAAATATCTTTTAATTATTCACGTAGATCCAAATTAGATATATTCAGTGGACCAAAATAATTGGGTTCAAAATAATTAGCGTTAGGAAAATGGACTAGAAGTATATGGATGTACTTTATAACTTATAAGTTTTGAATTTCGATGATATATGTTTGATATGATTAATGGGCCGAGAGAAAAGGGCTCAAAATACATAGCATATATGGGCTCAATAGGGGATGCTGGGCACCCACAAGCACCCCTATTGGCTCCACCATTGGCGATCATCATATTCTGTCTCTTCAAGCACTTCCTTATAAATTCATGGATTTATCTTGAATATTCACCCTGGTTATCCTGTCTTTTACGACGCATAATAGCATCGGACCTGAAATGTCGTATCCTAGTGCATCCGATTCTTGCGGCTCAAAACTTGGAAAGAAATGACGAGACAGTGGTGTTGCCAGGGGTGATGTTATGGTTTGAGGTTTCAATTGAGAGGAGTTGCTAGGGGTACCAAACAGTTCAGATTCTGAAAGTTCAACAAGAAATGCCTAATCATCTTCATTTTGTTTTTTTTATTGTGTTTGAATGAAATCTCTTCTAGGTCCGCTTCTTCATAGGGCACTTTCTTTAAAGAGGTAATTTTCGATCTTGAAAATCCAAAAAATATCAGAAATCCTATCCTAAACATCAGATCTTAGCATGTTGGTCTGTGCATGGTGCGCGTGTGTGGTGAGATGCAAGGATGTATGAGTGTTGTTGGTAATACCGTTCGGTGACACGCACCATGCAAGGACCTGCACGCATCGTGCGTGGACAGGGAAAAATGGTAATTACAAAAATTTAAAAGCATATCATTAATCACTTTATGTTTTAGGGGCATTCTGACCAATTTCTCTGTGTGTGCTGTAATTTATAGTTATGATTTGCAGACCAATTTCACATAATAGTATGATAATCATCGTTTAATCAGAGCATATTTTCAAAGGTGTCAAACTTGGCATGTCAGGTAATTGGTCAAAGAAGGTTCTTGAATCGACTCGCCTTTTAATACATAATCAAATGGTATAGGATGGGCAGGGAAAACATATTAGTTTCTTTATTTTATCTTCGGTTAATGTGTTGACTAATGTTAGGAGGTTTATGCATTAAAAACAAACTATGGGCAAATTTCAACCTGTTTAACCCACTTGATTTGTATTATGATTTGGCTTGTTTGATAGAATGAAACCTTGGGAACAACTATAGAACAGTGCAAATCGAGTCGTTAATCTTGTACTAAAAACATTGGTGTGAGAAGCCTCCGCCAATCTCCATATAGGATCAAGTGATTGATCTTTGTTCTATGAAAAGAGTTCCATGACAAACTTGTTTATTAGGCTCGCAATCTCAAACATATAACCTACCAGGCTTGTCTATCTTCCCAACTCTAAGCTGATGTTTTTTTGAAAATGTTTTTGTCTACAGATTTGCGGACTATGTCTGTAGAGAATATGTGACCTAAAGGTCTTTATGCTGAAATACTGAAGACTTCTTGTTTTTATGTCTGCAAAATAACTTAATCATGTCTGCAGTACTTTGAAGCATATTTCTAAGTTTGCGAGTTTGTAGACAGAATAACTCATTGTATCTTATGTCTTCAGAAAAACAAACACTCTGCAGCAAAAATGTTCGCGAGCACAGTCATAAGACATAATAAGATTCGCAGACTGAAAAACAAAGAACACTTAGATGATTTGCATTACGATAATTAATTAAAAGGAAAGGGAAAGCTAAAATATTTATATACTACCATTGGCCACCTGTGAGTAAAAGGTGTATACTGTAGTTTACATGTATAAAAAGTTAGTTACACGGAGAAATATATAAATTAAAGGCATTAGAATGGCATCAAAAGGAAAAGATGACAGCTACTCGTCTAGCGTTCTCCGTTCAGGAAGCTAAAGAAAGTGACATTTTGGGCCGCCTAGCGTCTTGCGTAAGCCCCGCAGGCCGCATCAAATGCATAAGCCCTAAATATCTAAATAAGAAGCATGTGAGCAACACACATGTCACGTCAATATAAAGTTCAAGGTCAGTTACGAACTTTTAGCATAAAGTAGTCACTAATAAAGTAACACGCGTGCCTCCAAACAATCAGGAGCTCTGACACCTTGATGTTATGCGAGGTGTATATGAAATAGCTTTATTTTTACAACTAAATACTATTAAATATGCTACAATTTTACACAAGTTATTTAATTATTTATCGAGTGGATATACTTAAACCTTGCTACAACACTTATAGGCAGTGTACCTAATCGTACAGTAGTGTAGTTTTTAGTAAGTCCGGTTCGTCCACAGGGAATCTTTTAAACAAAGCTTAACGCTATATTAGTTTTAATTTATAAAAATATAAATATATAAATAAGTAATATTATTATTATAAAGGGGAGTTTTTACCGTTTAATGACCGGTTTGTCGATTTTAAAACTTTAGGCTCAGTTAAAACCTAATGTAAAATATTAAAAATAAATACAAGACTTAATTTAAAGTGTAAAGTAAATAACGATAATGAAATTGCGATAAATGAAAGTGCGATAAAATAAAAGTGCGATAAAATAAAAGTGCGATAATTAAAAAGTACAATAATTAAAAGTGCAATTAAATACAATAACAATAAATAAAAGTACGATAATTAGAAGTGCAATTAAATATAAAATAAAGGAAATTAAATATGAAATAAAAGAATTATTCTTATTTAAACTTTCGTAATCATGATGTTTGACGTGTTGATTTTAGTTTTATGCCCATGGGTTAATTGTCCTTTGTCCTGGATTATTTAATATGTCCGTCTGGTTTTTGTCCATAACAGTCCATCAGTCATAAATATAAAGTGCGAGTGTCCTCGTCAAATTATCCTTATACCCGAAGTTAAATATTCCAACTAATTGGGGACTTAAACTGTAACAAGGTTTTAATACTTTTTTTAATAATTACACCAGGTTATCGATTGCGTGTAACCCAAGGTTTTAATACTTTGTTATCAATTATGCCAAGTGTCCTTGTACATAATTTCACCCCTGTTTTAATAATTCCATAGACTATTAATCCATTCCCGTGTCCGGTTAAATGAACGATTATTCGTACATATAAATATCCCGCCCATCGTGTCCGATTGAGTGTATATGGTTATTTATAGGGACGTCCAATTGTAAATCTTTATATTAAAATTAACAAACTATCATTTAGTTAAACAAATATAAAGCCCATTAATAGCCCATAGTCTAATTTCCACAAGTGTCGTTCTTTTGTCCAAACCCCAATTATGGTACAAAGCCCAATTACCCAATTTTAATAATTAGCCCACCATCATGATTACTTCGGCATTAAATAAGCATAATAATAACTTAGCTATGAGACATTAAATTAAAAAGGTTGAACATAACTTACAATGATTAAAAATAGCGTAGCGTTACACGGACAGAATTTCGACTTACACCCTTACAACATTCGCTAACATACCCTTATTATTAGAAATTAAAATTAAAATTAAAATTAAAATTAAAATTAAAATTAAAATTAAAATATATATATATATATATATATATATATATATATATATATATATATATATATATATATATATATATATATATATACGTTTAGATAGAGAGATTAAAGGATTAGGATATATAAAACTCATCGAATGCGTTGGCTTTTATAGGCAGTTTCAGAATTTGGGGCTCCGCGAGTCGCGGCATTTTTGCACTACAAACTCCGCGAGTCGCGAAGTTCGTAAATCCAGCTCACACAAGTTTGGATCCTAGTATGCCGACGGTTTTAATATATAAATATAATATATATATAATTTATATAATTAATTATATATTATATTATATTTATATACATAGTTAACTTATAATTTTTAGTCCGTTGCGTCGAGCGTTGAGAGTTGACTCTGGTCCCGGTTCTGGATTTTCGAACGTCCTTGCGTACTATTTAATATCTTGTACTTTGCATTTTGAATCTTGTACTCTTGTAATTCTGAGACGTTTCTTATCAATAATTGGAACCTCTTTGATTGTATTTTATACTTTTGAGCTTTTTGGTCATTTGCGTCTTCAATTCGTCGAATCTGTCTTTTGTCTTCACCTTTTATTATTTAAACGAATATCACTTGTAAATAGAACAATTGCAACTAAAAGCTTGTCTTTCTTGAGGAATAATGCTATGAAATATATGTTCGTATTTAGCATTATCAAATATTCCCCAACTTGAGCGTTGCTTGTCCTCAAGCAATATAGTCTTGAAATATAAACATACTTGAATCACTTCTTTATTCTTCACACTTTGTACATCAGTGATTTCTTTACGGCGGTATAAACAATGGTAGTAACGATGTGGTTTACAGTCTCACATGACTATAAAAATTTAGATCCTTTAGGAAATTGGATCTTTATGAAAATATTTGATCTTTTGAAAATTCATGCTAGATTTTACCCTAGACAAGTTTTCTGATTTGATCCACCATCGGTGTTGCAAAATATATTTGTGGATCAATATTTTGGCTAAAACTTTTAGGCTCATGTAATCCACTGCTATCCCTGTATCGGAAAGCACACATCCAGTATACTTGCTCCGTATATTACCTTTCGGTAAACTACCGTCCGGTTGTAAAGGAAAGCGTTGAACAAGCAACTGTTAAGGCAATATCCCCTGACATGGTTTTAATTATGGTCTATAACATGTCGGATGCAATTACTATCCTTGGTAGGAGCAATAGTAAAGCTCACCCTTATAATTTTTCGGTCTGGCACAAGGTCCTGTCTTTGACCATGCTATGCAACCACCGTTCTTACGGTTGACACCCGATTTGGTTCAGGTGACCTAATGAATTCCAGGTGAATTCCTAGGATTTTACGTTCAATGGTAATGAACGCATTGAAAATGGGTTTTTAGAAAACAAATCGGTTTGAAATTTTGATCAAAATATTTTCTCGTTCAAGCTCGAGTTTAGATATCATTGAATTCCATGAGTTTGTAATTCTCAATCTTTAAGGTCAATCTCTAGGATTGAGTAATATCAGTCTTAAAAGCTGATTTTTGATCTTTAAGGAGATTATCCTTTCTGAGGATCTGATTCATTAGTCTTATCAAGCTAATTTGCACGGTGCCCCCCATTGTACGAGACAGATCCTCTCATGGTTAGGATAAGTCTGACCACTTGGCGACCCTGTTTGATGCTGAGGTCCGTGGATTTCCTGCTGATTTTAGAGATGACTTTTCTAGATTTTTCGTCAACCTACAGCTGGTCTGGACGACAACTTCTTGACCTAAATCAAGAAGCGCGTGTCTTTTTCGGAAGACTTTACTTCCTTTTAATGATGGAATTGATTCATCGTGTAGATCTATCTTGCTTTCAAATATATTATAATAAATCGGGTAAAACTGTTTATTTTCGTCCAAAACAAAAGTATTTTCAATTAATTGTACAAAAATATGTGATATATGTTTTGAATAACTTGGTAAAAATTTCCCACACTTGGCTTTTATTTTCCTTTCTTTGCCTTTTTATTCTCCTCTATTCCATTTTAAATGAATTCTAACATTTTGGTTTGTTTCTCAATTTATGTCCTTTCCAAGGTAACAATAATTCCGGTGTTAACACCTAATTTTATCGTTCATAAATATGTATAAACATGATTTTGAGTTCATTTAATTGAAAATTTTGAAAATTTTTACTAGAATTGGGTAGTCAGTATATAAGACTAGGGCTGTTCTTTATTATCAGAGAGCACTAGATTCTAATACAACTACTGCTTTACTAGTATTTCTAATGGTAACCAAGTGTATAAAGTAAAAATTTTAAAATCTGAAAGAATTTAATCCCTTTTCACACTTAAGATCTTGCAATGCCCTCATTTGCAAAAAATCAGTAACAATTTAAATTATTGAGGGTGATTAGCGTAGAAAAATGATTAAATTTTACCAAAGTTTCCAAACATATTGATTCAATAACATATTGATTAAATTTTTTTTTATGTTTTTGGCATACTTTAATTCAATAAGATTAAAAATAATGATAATAAAAGTTCTCGTCCCTCCCTCGGGTAAAGCAATTTTGGTTCAAAGACCTAGTCTTCAACTCACGACAAATTTTAAAAATCATATTTTTAACTTAGCGAAATAAAGTAAATTTTTGTTTTTTAAATTCACACCAAACTTAAATTTAAAATGCATAAAATTAAAAATTCATATTTTAAAAATTCACAACAAACTTAAATTATATTTTTGTTTTTATACATACAAACTTATATTAAAAATATTAATTTTTCAAATATTTACAATTTTAAATATATTAATTTTAAAAATTGCACAATATTAATTTAATATTAATTTTAAAAATATGGTAAAAATAAAATTAAAAATATTTTTGGCTTTTATCCCACTTTAATCAATCAAATATTATCAAAAATATGGGCCCCTCGGTAAAGTAATTTCAGTTCCATGACCTTATTTAACTCATGACAAATTTTTGAAATATTTTGGGTTGATTGATTAAAGATATTTATACCTTAAGAATAAACGTTAAATTTCGCAGTGATGTAATAAATTTTTTTTTTTTTTGTATGATATCAACAATTTCGGTCGCAAGACCTAATTTCATCGAATACCAATTTAATACTTTATAGCGAACAAATTAGCGTTTATTATCAAAAGGTTAAAAATAAAAATAAAAATAAAAACTGTACAGACTTACCTGTGAGATAGTATTCTTAGTGATATGCTCTAGCCCACTCATAAGATAGTCGGACTAATTGGTTTTCCATGGCTACATAGGCGTAACCTCGAGCATTTAATGTTTTTTCTTCTAAACATATAAACGGTCCGTCTCTGCATAAAGTAACAAATTCGGTATTTGAATAGGTTTGATTATTTGAACATTTACCTTTGTGTGACCATTTTCCGCATTTGTGACATCTTTCAAGGTGTCGTGCTCTTCTTTTCGCTGCGGATTTTGATTTTCCTTTACCAAATTGTAACTTATTATCTTCGCATCTGGATTCTTTTCTTACTCCGTCCAATTTACCTCTGATTAATGATACTATTTCACTTGGAAGTGTGTCATTATTACGTTTAGTAATCAAAGCGTGTAGCATTAGACCATGGTTTAATTCACAGGAAGTCTTCATTTCGTAAAACCTAAAAAAAAATAAAAATTCAGAATGGGGGGAGAAGACTAGTTCTTTAGGGTCTGTTAGGGAAAGACCATTCGGGTTCCATTTTCGAGAACTACACGAAAACAGAAAATCTAACTCTAACAGAAATACATATTATCCTTTAAAGACTTGATTCTCCCCACACTTAGTTAGCTGTGGTGTTGAAATTGTGATTAACTTCGTTGTCAATTTCCATCGGACTATCTATGTAATGTTTAACTCTGTGACTATTAACCTTAAATTCAATCCCATTTGAATTTATTAATACTACTGTTCCGTATGGGAAAACTCTTTTGATTATGAATGGTCCAGACCATCTTGATTTCAATTTTCCAGGAAATAGCTTGAATCGTGAATTGAAAAGAAGAACTCTGTTTCCTTCTTTAAATTCTTTTGAACTTCTGATTCTTTTATCATGCCATTTCTTCGTTCTTTCTTTATAGATTAACGAATTTTAGTATGCTTCATGTCTTAATTCTTCTAATTCATTTAATTGACTTAACCGTAGACGTCCAACTTTATGTAAATCAAGATTACATGTCTTCAAAGCCCAAAATGCTTTGTGTTCAATTTCTACTGGAAGATGACATGCTTTTCCGTAAACGAGTTTAAAAGGTGTGGTTCCAATTGAAGTTTTGTAGGCTGTTCTAAAAGCCCAGAGTGCATCCTCCAATTTCATGGACCATTCCTTCGGATTTGATCCTACGATTTTCTCTAGAATACGTTTTAAAGCTCGGTTGGTATTTTCAACTTGTCCACTTGTCTGTGGATGATAAGCAGTGGAGATTTTATGAGTTACTCCATATCTTTTAAGAACTTTCTCAAGTTGATTATTACAAAAATGAGTACCCCGATCACTTATTAAAGCTTTCGGTGTTCCAAACCTTGCAAAAAGATATTTTAAAAAGTTGACTACAACTCGTGCATCGTTAGTTGGAAGAGCTTGTGCTTCCGCCCATTTAGATACATAATCGATGGCTACGAGAATATAGAGATTATTATGAGATTTTGGAAATGGACCCATAAAGTCAATACCCCAAATGTCAAATACTTCACATACTTGAATGACATTTTGTGGCATTTCATCACGTTGACTTATTTTTTCGGCCCTTTGACAAGCATCACAGGATTTGCAAAGAAGGTGTGCGTCTTTGTAAATTGTAGGCCAATAGAATCCAGCATCATAAACTTTTCTTGCTGTTAGTTGAGGCCCATAATGCCCTCCTGTCGGTCCTGTGTGATAATGGTTAAAGATTTGATTGGCTTCATCTCTGAATACACATCGGCGTATTATTCCATCTGGACAACTTTTAAACAAATGTGGATCTTCCCAGAAATAGTGTTTTATATCACTGAAGAATTTCTTTCGTTTTTGGTACGATAATCCTTTTTCAAGGAATCCACAAACTAAGTAGTTTGCATAGTTTGCAAACCAAGGAATTTCATTATGATCTATCTTCAATAGATATTCATCAGGAAAGTTGTCTTGTATGGCCGATTCATTTAGAACTTCTAATTCGGGATTTTCAAGACGAGAAAGATGATCGGCTGCGAGATTTTCTGCTCCCTTTTTATCTCGGATTTCAACATCAAACTCTTGTAATAGTAAGATCCAACTGATTAATCGTGGTTTGGCATCTTGTTTCGAAAATAGGTATCTAAGAGCAGAATGGTCGGTATAGACCACCGTTTTAGCTAGAACGAGATATGAACAAAATTTGTCAAAAGCAAAGACAATAGCAAGGAGTTCTTTTTCAGTAGTTGTGTAATTTATTTGTGCTCCTTGTAACATCTTACAAGCATAATATATAGGTTGAAATTGTTTTTCAATCCTTTGTCCTAAAACGGCTCCCATTGCAAAATCACTTGCATCGCACATAAGTTCAAACGGTAGATTCCAATTTGGTGTTATCATGATCGGCGCATTAGTGAGTTTCTCTTTAAGAATATTAAAAGATTTGATACATTCATCTGAAAAGATGAATGGAGCATCCTTTTCTAGGAGTTTATTCATAGGAGTGGCAATTTTAGAAAAATCTTTTATGAAACGTCGGTAAAAACCGGCATGCCCTAGAAAACTCCTAACTCCTCTAACATTGGTGGGATGTGGAAGTTTAGCAATTACATCTACTTTAGCTCTATCCACTTCAATTCCTTCCTTTGAAATTTTATGTCCAAGAACGATGCCTTCTTTAACCATGAAATGACATTTCTCCCAATTAAGAACTAGATTTGATTGTTCGCATCTAATAAGCATTCATTCAAGATTAGCTAGACATGTTTCAAAAGCATCACCGAAGACTGAAAAGTCATCCATGAAAACTTCCATGCATTCTTCTATCATGTCGTGAAAAATTGCCATCACGCACCTTTGAAAGGTTGCAGGGGCGTTGCAAAGTCCAAATGGCATGCGTTTGTAAGCAAAAGTACCATAAGGGCACGTGAACGTGGTTTTCTCTTGGTCTTCGGATGCTATTGGAATTTGAAAATATCCGGAAAAACCATCAAGAAAACAATAGTAACTGTTTCCGGCTAATCTTTCCAACATTTGATCAATGAAAGGTAAGGGAAAGTGATCTTTTATGGTGGCGTCATTTAATTTTCTATAATCAATACATACACGCCATCTTGTTACAGTCCTAGTAGGAATAAGCTCATTTTTCTCATTTGTAATAACAGTCATGCCACCCTTCTTAGGTACACATTGAACTGGGCTTACCCATGGACTATCAGAGATTGGATATATTAAACCTGCATCTAGCAGTTTAATAATTTCTTTTTTAACAACATCTTGCATATTAGGATTTAGTCTTCTTTGGCGTTGCACATACGTTTTATGACCTTCTTCCATAAGAATTTTATGTGTGCAATACGAAGGACTTATTCCTTTAATGTCATGAATCTTCCATGCAATGGCTGGTTTATGAGCTTTCAACACCGAAATGAGTTGAGATTTCTCATTTTCAGTAAGAGAAGACGATATTATTACAGGTAATTCAGATTCACCATGTAAATAAGCATATTCCAAATGGTTTGGAAGTGGCTTTAACTCTAATATCGGTGGTTCTTCTATCGATGATTTATATCGATATCTGTCTTCTTCTTTTAGCATTTGAATTTCTTCTGTTGTTGGTTCATATCCATTAGCTATTAGTGTAGCTAACATTTCAGTTTCATCAATTGGTTCAGTTCCTTCTCCTAAAGAACATTCTCCTGTTCCTTGTAATTCTGGAAATTCTTCTAATAATTCTGCATGTGAATCTATAGTTTGAATATAATAACATGTATCATCTGCAGATTGCGGTTGTTGCATTGCTTTATCAACTGAAAAGGTAACACTCTCGTCCTCTATACTTAGGGTCAGTTTCTTACCAAACACGTCTATCATTGCTTTAGCCGTGTTTAAGAATGGTCTTCCTAATATGAGAGGAACTTGAGAATCTTCTTCCATGTCCAGAACAACAAAATCTACTGGAAATACTAAAGTACCAACTTTAACTAGCATGTTCTCCATTATCCCTCTAGGATATTTTATTGATCTATCGGCTAGTTGTATGCTTATTCTTGTTGGTTTCAATTATCCAAGGTCTAGTTTAGCGTATAGTGAATACGGCATTAAATTTATACTAGCACCTAAGTCTGCCAATGCTTCTATTGAACTAAGACTACCCAGAAAACATGGAATTGTGAAACTTCCTGGATCGGATAGTTTTTCTGGTATCTTATTCAACAGCACTGCTGAACAATTAGCATTCATAGTAACGGCCGAGAGTTCTTCCATTTTCTTTCTATTCGAGATTAGATCTTTCAGAAATTTAGCATATCTAGGCATTGCTGAAATCACATCAATGAAAGGAAGATTTACATTTATCTGTTTAAACATATCCAAAAATTTGGATTGCTCGGCTTCAAGTCTCTCTTTTTTCATTTTACTTGGATAAGGAAGTGGTGGTTGGTATGGTTTAACATAAGGTTTAGCCTTAACTGTGTTATCTTCATTAACCTTTTCAACTACCGGTTCTTTTTCCTTATCTTGTTCAGGTTGTGGTTCTTGTGGAGTAGGAATAGCTTCATCAGAAATTACAGGTATTTCAGGTGGTTTAAGTGTAATACCACTTCTTGTGGTAATGGCTTTAGCTGTTTCATTCCGGGGGTTAGCATTTGTATCACTAGGTAAACTTCCCGGTTTTCTTTCACCTATTAACCTTGCTAGGTTACTCACTTCTTGTTCCAGATTTTGAATAGAAGCTTGTTGATTTCTAAATGCTTGAGCATTTTGTTCATTTGTTTGTTTCTGAGATGTGAAAAACTGCGTTTGAGTTTCAACTAGCTTCGTCATCATATCTTCTAAATTCGGCTTTTTATCATCGGTTTGTGGTGGTTTGTTTTGAAAATTAGGTCTTTGCTGGTTGTAAGTATTGTTGGATACTTGTTGATTACTTGGACCTTGTTGGTTGTTGTATGGAACATTTCGGTTATAATTCTGGTTTTGATTGTAAATCGGTCTTGGCGGTTGATAATTATTCTGATAATTATTTCCAGGCCTTTGGTTTATGTATGAAATATTCTCTCTTTGTTCAATTGTTAGTTCAATACTGAGACAATCTTTTGTCAAATGTGGTCCTCCACACTGCTCACAACTAATTCGTATTGAGTGTATATCCTTAGTCATCTTTTCCATTCGTCTCTCGACAGCATCTATCTTTGCAGAAATGGAATCTAAGTCATGGCTAGAATCAGCTCTAGCTGCTTTAGATGATCTAACGATATATTTTTCTTGGTGCCACTCATGTGAGTGGGAAGCAGTGTTATCAATAATTTTGTAAGCATCAGTTTCGGTTTTCTTCATAATAGAACCACCAGCTGCTATATCGATGTCTTTCCTTGTAGTGATGTCGCATCCTTGGTAGAATATTTGTACTATTTGACAAGTGTCTAAACCATGTTGCGGACATCCTCTTAATAACTTTCCAAATCTAGTCCACTCCTCATATAGAGTTTCATTTGGTTTCTGTGTGAACGTAACAATTTCTCATTGAAGTCTTACGGCTTTAGATGCCGGAAAGAATTGTTTAAGAAATTTTTCAACTAAAACGTCCCATGTATCAATCGCCTCTTCAGGTAACGATTCCAACCAATCTTTGGCTTCTCCCTTTAAAGTCCAGGGAAATAACATGAGATATATCTGTTCATCCTCCACTTCTCTTATTTTAAATAGTGTGCAGATCCTATTAAAGGTACGAAGATGTTCATTTGGATCTTCCTTCGGCGCACCACTAAATTGGCATTGATTAGTCACCATGTGTAGAATTTGTCCTTTGATTTCATAATCTGGTGCATTAATGTCTGGATGAGTAATTGCGTGACCTTGGCCAGTGCGTTTAGCTCTCATTCGGTCTTCCATACTTAGAGGTTCCAGATTTTCCATAATTGAATTTGTCGAATCTGAATCACTAGAGGATTCTGATTTAATGGTTCGTTCCTCAACAATCTCTGTTTGAATGATTGGTGGTTCCGGAGGAAAAATTAATGGTTCAGGATCTATGAATCGTCCCTGAATATTCTTCGGATTTTCAATTGTGAGGTCGGGTTCAAAAAATGGATTATCGGAAATTTGAATTGGAGTACCTGGTCGACTGGATGACGATTCTAAAGAAAAATTAACGGTGACAATATTTGCTAGATGTCTTGATCTGGTTACAGGTGGTGAACGTACAAAAGGTGGTGAACGTCTTGCTCGGTGCATTCACTGAATATCCTATCCTATTAGTTTTTAAAAGGAAAGAAAAATTATATAAGTTATCCAATTAATAGACTTTTCTGATTTTGCCCACGTTTCGAATAGCCAAAAGATGCAGCAGAGGCGCAGGATTCGTTTGGTCTCAATATAATTGAGTACTGTTTGGCTCCAATAACCCGGTCCACGTACAAATCCAACTATTACTACGAACCAGAAAATTTTGATGTCTATCAATTTAACCACTTAAAATAAATATTTGTAATTTTAAGAAATTTAGAGAAGAAGTAGAAAAATTCTAAGTCCTAAAAACTAGAATGGCAAGAAATAAGAAAGAAAAAGAAAGAGCGCGTCGAAATAGGTCGAAAAAGAAAAGGGTTGAAAAATAAAAGGCGTCGAAAAATAAAAATAAGAAAGTAGCGCGTTAAAACTTAAAAAGGAACTAAAAACTAAAAAATTAAAAGTTGCGTCTAAAAATATTAAAGCTTACTATATCCCAAATGGCAATATCTTAAAAAGGTACTAAAACTTAAAAAGGTGTCGCAAAATTCTAAAGCACCTAGATCTTAGTCTAAAGAGAAAGCACTTAAGGGATTTTACGGCAAAGCCTAAAAATCTAGAAAAAAAAACTAAGGCAAAAACTATGACTTAAAACTAATTACGAGCGAAAAATACAACAAATTACGCTAAAACAATTAAAAAAGACAAAATATAAAAATTTACTAAAAGTTGTAAAAAGTACAATTTTTATAAAAATATTATTTTTATATTATTTATTTTATAAAACTATTAATTTTGTAAATTAATTAAACTAATTAAACAAAATAATAACTTAAATTAACTAATTAAAAACTAAAAACCTAATTAGGGTTTTAAATAAAATAATAATAATAATAATTACTCCGTAATGATGCTGGTTAGGGTTTCTGTGTACGCGTGTCAGGGTGACTCCGCGAGTCGCGGTGCCACGTACCAGAAAACACCGCGAGTCGCGGTGATTGTATTTTCAAATGAGGTGCAGGCCAAAATCGTTCGGTTTTTAATATTTTTTTTATTTATATTTTTTATTTTTCTGTTTTAATATTTATATAAAATATTTATATTAATTAAATAAAAACTTATGTTTTAAACACTAAAATAAAAATAGAAATACAGAAAGTTTATAAAACTTAAATATTTAACAAACTCTTAAAAATATTTATATTTTTGTTTTTCTTTTTATATTTTCGAATATTTAAAACGTATTTTTACAAAAACGTATTTTTATAAAAGTAAACTAAAAATAAAAATCTTTTTTTATATATATAGCGTTGCACTTCCGACTTTTAAGTTGGGTTCGATCCCCGGCAGCGGCGCCAAAAATACTTGATGTTATGCGAGGTGTATATGAAATAGCTTTATTTTTACAACTAAATACTATTAAATATGCTACAATTTTACACAAGTTATTTATTTATTTATCGAGTGGATATACTTAAACCTTGCTACAACACTTATAGGCAGTGTACCTAATCGTACAGTAGTGTACTTTTTAGTAAGTCCGGTTCGTCCACAGGGAATCTTTTAAACAAAGCTTAACGCTATATTAGTTTTAATTTATAAAAATATAAATATATAAATAAGTAATATTATTATTATAAAGGGGAGTTTTTACCGTTTAATGACCGGTTTGTCGATTTTAAAACTTTAGGCTCAGTTAAAACCTAATGTAAAATATTAAAAATAAATACAAGACTTAATTTAAAGCGTAAAGTAAATAACGATAATGAAATTGCAATAAATGAAAGTGCGATAAAATAAAAGTGCGATAAAATAAAAGTGCGATAATTAAAAAGTACAATAATTAAAAGTGCAATTAAATACAATAACAATAAATAAAAGTACGATAATTAGAAGTGCAATTAAATATAAAATAAAGGAAATTAAATATGAAATAAAAGAATTATGCTTATTTAAACTTTCGTAATCATGATGTTTGATGTGTTGATTTTAGTTTTATGCCCATGGGTTAATTGTCCTTTGTCCTGGATTATTTAATATGTCCGTCTGGTTTTTGTCCATAACAGTCCATCAGTCATAAATATAAAGTGCGAGTGTCCTCGTCAAATTATCCTTATACCCGAAGTTAAATATTCCAACTAATTGGGGACTTAAACTGTAACAAGGTTTTAATACTTTTTTTAATAATTACACCAGGTTATCGACTGCGTGTAACCCAAGGTTTTAATACTTTGTTATCAATTATGCCAAGTGTCCTTGTACATAATTTCACCCCTGTTTTAATAATTCCATAGACTATTAATCCATTCCCGTGTCCGGTTAAATGAACGATTATTCGTACATATAAATATCCCGCCCATCGTATCCGATCGAGTGTATATGGTTATTTATAGGGACGTCCAATTGTAAATCTTTATATTAAAATTAACAAACTATCATTTAGTTAAACAAATATAAAGCCCATTAATAGCCCATAGTCTAATTTCCACAAGTGTCGTCCTTTTGTCCAAACCCCAATTATGGTACAAAGCCCAATTACCCAATTTTAATAATTAGCCCACCATCATGATTACTTCGGCATTAAATAAGCATAATAATAACTTAGCTACGAGACATTAAATTAAAAAGGTTGAACATAACTTACAATGATTAAAAATAGCGTAGCGTTACACGGACAGAATTTCGACTTACACCCTTACAACATTCGCTAACATACCCTTATTATTAGAAATTAAAATTAAAATTAAAATTAAAATATATATATATATATATATATATATATATATATATATATATATATATATATATATATATATACACGTTTAGATAGACAGATTAAAGGATTAGGATATATAAAACTCATCGAATGCGTTGGCTTTTATAGGCAGTTTCAGAATTTGGGGCTCCGTGAGTCGCGGCATTTTTGCACTACAAACTCCGCGAGTCGCGGAGTTCGTAAATCCAGCTCACACAAGTTTGGATCCTAGTCTGCCGACGGTTTTAATATATAAATATAATATATATATAATTTATATAATTAATTATATATTATATTATATTTATATACATAGTTAACTTGTAATTTTTAGTCCGTTGCGTCGAGCGTTGAGAGTTGACTCTGGTCCCGGTTCCGGATTTTCGAACGTCCATGCGTACTATTTAATATCTTGTACTTTGCATTTTGAATCTTGTACTCTTGTAATTCTGAGACGTTTCTTATCAATAATTGAAACCTCTTTGATTGTATTTTGTACTTTTGAGCTTTTTGGTCGTTTGCGTCTTCAATTATTCGAATCTGTCTTTTGTCTTCACCTTTTATTATTTAAACGAATATCACTTGTAAATAGAACAATTGCAACTAAAAGCTTGTCTTTCTTGAGGAATAATGCTATGAAATATATGTTCGTTTTTAGCATTATCACACCTATAAAAAGACCACATGGGTCATCACTTTACAACAACTGGACTTGTGACAGAGAACACACTTTCTCTCTCACAATATACTTTCTCACTCTAGAAGTAAAAGACTAAGCCGCACAATGCTAGCCAGACCAATTACTCATTTGGTTTGGAAAGATTGATTAAGTCACCCCGCGGTAACCAGGCCTTGATCCAGGTCTGCAGAGACAACATTCTCGAAGGTAAACATCAATCGAAAATATATCTCCACTACTCTTAGTTCTAGAAACCTGCTGATACTCGTGAACGATAGCCGTTATACTGTGACGACCCGGAAATTTTCGACCAAATTTAAACTTAACCTTATATGATTTCGACACGATAAGCAAAATCTGTTAAACCGAGTCTCAAATTTTTGAACTGTTTACATGGATTCAGTTAACCTTTGACTACTCCCGACGATTCACGAAAAATTGTGTGTAAACAAATATGTGTATATATATATATATATATATATATATATATATATATATATATGTATATATATATATATATATATATATGTATATATATGAAAGTATATATAATAATTAGAAATATTAAAAGTATAATTAAAACTTTAGAATCAAATATGTAAATAAAATACAAAATAATTATGTTGTAATAAATCTATATATACATGATTTCTATGTATAAGTATTATTACATATATATTGAATAATTAGTAAACATTACCTAAGTAATATTATATATATTGTAATATATATAAAATTTATAAATATTAAATATTCAGTATATTATATAATTAGTAAATATGATATAATTAATAAATTGTAATATTAATATATTAGATGAAATTATAAGTTGAAAATATAATTGTTATAGAAATATTATTAGTACCTTAATTATTACTATTAATATTAATATTAATATTTGCATTATTAATATTATTATTATAATTATAAATAAAAGTTTATGATTATTATTAATCCTATTATTGTTATTATTAGTATTAGTATTTTTATTATTAATAACATTAACAATATTATTATTATTATTATTATTAATATTTCTATAAACATTATTATTAATAATTATTATTATCAGTATTATTATTATTATTATTTATTAATATTAATAGAGTTATTATTATTAATACATTTATATTTATTTAATATTAAAAATATAAACGGATTATATCATTAGATTCAGTTTAACGTTTCAATCAGACTGTATTCCTTTTTGTTTTGTGTCTCTAAACTCGTACAATCAAGATTCAATCACAAGAATCAGACAAATGTGACGACCCAGAAATTTTCGACCAAATTTAAACTTTATCTTTACATTATTTCGACATGATAAACAATGTTTGTTAATTTAAATCTCAAACATTTTGAACTGTGTTCATGTAATCATTTAACCTTGACCAAACTCCAACGATTTACGAACCAACATATAAATGGATAAGATTATATATGTATATATGTATATATTATAACTTGAAAACATTAACAAAGTATTAAACGTATAATACTTTACATGAACGTATTGTTTCAATATGATTATCGATGGAATTAGAAGATAATATTAAATGATTGATTTATCAGATACATTGTATGATTACAAGTCTCTGTTGAGAGGTCCACATTGATTTGAGAAATCTTTGCTTTTTAACGGTATTCAGAATAATTGGTAAAGTGATTACAAGTAAGAACAAATAGGTCAATTAACGATAACTGGACAAAGGTTAGTAGAGATTAACTTTCAACACAATGATTTCCTCGTGTCATTTGATAAGATAATTATTAGTTTTCATAATATTGAAAACGTAATATGACATAAATGATATCTTTTAAGAAATGAATTTGAATAGATACAATAAGTTGAAATGTTATTTGTTAGAACTAAATATATAAATAACTTGCAATGTATATTTAAAACGTGCTCATTAAATATATATGTTTTCAAATCAGTTAAGTACACGATAGTAACACTCGCTTAGTGACGCGATTGATGATATAAATGCTAGTACCTAAATGAACCATATCTATTTAAGTTTTAAAATGTAAACGTTATATGATACAATATCTTCTAATATGTAAATGATTTTAAAGTTTACTTTGAAATATAAATAATTTTTGAAAGACTAAAAAATATTTTACTAAATAAATATTTCTATTACATATAAGTTACATTCCTAAATGAAAATGTATTTATGTTTTACAAATATAATATTTACTTACTCATAAAACGTTTGATTTAAAATAATATATTTTGTTAAACAATGAGACATTGATTTATAAAAGAAAATGACCACGACACTCAATTATATAAGTTACATTTTTTATAAAATAATTTATCGATGATTAAGTCTAAATTTTGATAAAGGTACGTGTCACGTAATGTAATGTGCTAGTTTTCTAGGCGTACGAAAATACGTTCGATAAATTGAAAACGAGACATAAGTCGAGTGACAACGTACGAGTCATGAGAATTAAATTTACAATTTAACTACGCACGTAAATATAATATAATATATAATTAATTATATAAATTAAATAAATAAATATAAATTAAATTAAAGAGTGACGGCAGCCATGATCAAGTGGGATATGAGCTGGAGTCAAGCCCCATGCGATCGCATGGGCACTCCACACATCAGCCATGCGATCGCATGGCAATAGAGGATAGGTCAGGTTTATAAAGCTCGACGTTTTGCACTCGAATTCATTTTCATCTTATCCCTTAGTCTCTCAAATCTCTCTATATACATATTATAATTATAATTATATTATTATTAATATTATTATTATTATTATTATTAAGATTAATATTATTATTAATCTTATGGTTAGGAGTATTATTATTATTAGTATTATATATAAAATACTACGACGAGGTTCTGCTCGCGTGTTTTCAAAACGAATTTTGCGAGGGGGATAGAGCTAAGGAAATTATGGACTATAGCTATGGAGGTTATGGGTGTGGATCAGGGGTATGCTCGTAAGGTCAATCTAGTGTTTATCATCTTCGTTGCGTCTACGTACTTTCCTGCAATATTGAATCTCAATATTGATACGTGAGCACTCATAACTTAACTTTTATATATTATTAGTGTATCCCTGACAAGTGCTCGAGTATATATGTTTTTGCATGCTTGTATGTTTAATTTTGTCGTTAGATAACTTATGATAAATTATGAATTTGATACATATGCGATTGAGATAAGGTATATGATATGCATGTCGTTGAAAAGCTGACGAAAAACTATAAACTTTTCATTTAGATAACGTATGGTTTTGATGAACGGATTAAAAGATATCGTCAATTGAATTATCTATAATTTTAAAGTATTATTGTTAAAATGATTATCGTTATCGTTATCGTCGTTAATATCGTTATTATTATTTTTATTTAATAATCAATATTATTATTATTATTATTATTATTATTATTATTATTATTATTATTATTATTATTATTATTATTATGATTATCATTATTATTAATAATATTATTAAAATAATTAATATTTTTTATCAAAACTATCAATTTATTATTTTTATCGTCATCATTATTATTAAAAGTATCACTAATATTAAAGCCATCATTTTTATTAAAATTATCATTTTTAATAGAAATATCATTGTTATTATAAAATATCATTATTATTATTATTATCATTTTAGTATTATTATTATTATTTAAAAATTATCATTTTGAATAGAAATATTATTTTTATATAAAATATCATTATTACGATTAATATTAAAAAGTATTGCTATTATTAAGATTTTCATGATTAGAATTATTATTTTATTATAATCATTAGTAAATATAAGTATTGTTATTTTTATTAGTAAAATAATAATAATAATTATTACAAAATAATACAACTTTCACTTATTATTGTTATTATCGATAATATTTTATCAAATCAATATGTGATACAAAGATATTTTACTACATGTAATATAATTATATTAATAATACCTATCATTATATTTTTATGATATTAAATGAACTTTATAAATTTTATTACTTAAGATATATAAAAGTATATTTTTATTATATAAATTTTAATATAAAATTTTATTTATTAATAAATGAATTATATTATTACTCAAATAAAATCTGTTAAATATATTAAATATATATAACTACTATATTTATGTTATATAATAATCATGTATAGATTTTGAAAGTCATTTTGGGTCAAGTTGACTTTTGTTGACTTTTGCATGATAATCTCGAGCATTAGGATTGTGATACACTATGACCTGACCTAAATTGTTAGACAGATATTGACTATTATATAAATATATATATACTTAATATAGGTTCGTGAATCTGAGGCCAACCTTGCACTTGTTCAATGACGTCATATGTATTTTTACTACGAAATACAGTATTGTGAGTTTCATTTGCTCCCTTTTTAAATGCTTTTGCAATATATATTTTTGGAACTGAGAATACATGCGTTGTTTTATAAATGTTTGACGAAATAGACACAAGTACTCGAAAATTACATTCTATGGTTGGATTATCGAAATCGAATATCACCCCTTTTAGCTTGGTAACCTAAGAATTAGGGAACATACACCCTAATTGACGCGAATCCTAAAGGTAGATCTACGGGCACTAACTCCCCCCATACTGGAAAATGGTATGCTTTAGTACTTCGAGTTATTACAACAGATGGATTTCTATTTTGGGGATATTCTATATGCATTATGTTAATGTCGGTTACCAGGTGTTCAATCCATATGAATGATTTTTATGCAGACGCATGATATTTTTGAGAAATGAAATGAAAATCTTGTGGTCTATTAAATTAATGGAAATGATTGTTTATGATAAACTAATGAACTCACCAACCTTTTGGTTGACACTTTAAAGCATGTTTATTCTCAGGTATTAAAGAAATCTTTCGCTGTACATTTGCTCATTTTAAAGATATTACTTGGAGTCATTCATGGCATATTTCAAAAGACGTTGCATTCAAGTCATTGAGTTCAATAAAGATTATTATTAAGTAAATGATAGATTAGGTCATTTATAGTTTGAATATTATGAAATGGTGTGCAGGTCTATCATCTTTCGATGTAATGAAAGTTGTCTTTTAAAAACAAATGCAATGTTTGTAAAATGTATCATATAGAGGTCAAATACCTCGCAATGTAACCATATGTTATTGTATTCGTCCTTATGGATTAGGACGGGTCGCTTCATGTGGTATCAGAGCGGTGGTCTTAGCGAACCAGGTCTTGCATTAGTGTGTCTAACTGATAGTTATTAAGATGTATTAGTAAGTCTGGACTTCGACCGTGTCTGCATGTCAAAAGTTTTGCTTATCGTTTCTAGTCGAAAATCATCTATCTATCATCCGTAGGAAATTACCTACTTATTATTCTAAGTCTAGACACGTTTTCGGCATTCATTGCATAGATAGTGCAAAGACAATTCATATCTTAGCATATCTGTGTAGGGATTTAACAAGTTCCATTATTTCTAAAACCATTTAGTAAATAAGATAAAGCGGAAGCATGTAATTACTATTTTAGAACATGTTAAACTTTAACCAATTAAAGTTAAATCCCAATTAGGATCAAGTTGTGAAACATACTTACAAACTACAAGTAAGAAAAGTGTATATACCTTCTCCTAGCTTGTTGGTAGATGATGATGAAGATGATGATGAATGGAGCTCCAAAACTATGAAACCTCAAGTAGTTATACCCCAAACTTGTGCACCAACACCCTAGCTTTGGTTAGGATTTAATTACACTTGAATGTTTCTTGCAAAAATCAAACTTTGAATCCCTTTTAGCTACCACAAGGCCACGGCACAGCAGCTGAGTTTTTTAGAGGATTATGCAGTTTTTTTTGTAAGTTTAAATGTGTATTGCAAGCTCACTTTGAGTCAAGGTCCTTGGTAAACTAATAGGCATGTCCCTTGGCACTTGTGTTGTCTTAAAATCAACAAAAACAAGCATGGGTGTGGTATCTTGGAGACCAAAATTCTGCACACCACATGTGTATTTTATAACAAGTTTTATTTTATAAAACTTATATTTATTTTATAAAACTTGTATAAAATAAGCATGTATTTGTTATTTGTAATTATTTCATAAACCATTTTATGAAATACAACATAATTATTTAAACCTATAAATAATTAAATCCACAACACATATAAATTATCCAAATAATTTTTCTCAAGTGATCATAATTTAGAAAACCGATTTTTTCTAAAGTTCAAGTGTCGTGTATTCATTTAACAATCCAACCGTTAAAATGAATACATATAAGGTGTCGGTAAGTTTGTTATTGGGTATGACCCGACTTGGATCATAACATGTTAGCCACATTAATTTAATATGTCTCTCGGGCATACGAAATACTTTCAATCTCCCACTTGCACGAGAAACATAAGAAATTAATGCAAGTGATGGATACAGCCTAACACACCGTCCATCACCCCTAATATGTTATGACTTTGTGCCATTCAATAACATCATCCCTTTCGAGTTCCCATCTCGAATATGATTAGGTGAATCTTTCATTATTTCCTTTCGTCCTAGATGTCATGTTAAATCCAAGAGATACAGAGTGATCACTCTCTTATAGATTTAACTTTTCAGGCCTTAGACATCTGACTCTCAACGAATAAGAGGGACAAATTCCATCTTGACTACATACGTCCTAGATATAGACTTTGTAATATACCTGAGTTCTTCCTTATGTACTACCATGTTTCAGAATAGCGAAGGAAAGAATCAAGGCACAGTACTTGGTGAATATCCGAACCCAATATGTATCTCAGGTCAGAGGATACAATGATATTCGCCTTTACTCAAGATTACATGTGATCAACCACAAAGGCCCTATACAGTAATTCTTGAGAGCGGGTCTTCCAATATTTGTTTCCCACAAATATCTATGAACCTTGGTTGCAACCTTGCCCCACATTCAACCCATGAATGTATACCAATCCAAGTTCATAATAGTCTAAACCTCACACTTGTTCCCACAAATGTGATCGACTACGGAAATTTAGAATAATTGCTTATTCATGGATGAAATATGCAAAATAGGAACATAACTCAAATAAATTAACACCATAGTTATATTAATGAGTTTGAATAATTTCATTCCGGTACAATACATAAAATAGATCATATCCAATCACTAGAATATCGAAGCCCTAATGCACAAACATGTCCCTCATGTTTTGGCCCATGTAAAAGCTTCGTGAGTGGATCCGCAACATTATGATCTGTATGAACTTTGCGAATACATATCTTTCCTTTTTCAACTTCATCCCTTATGTAGTTGAATCTCCGCTCAATGTGACGAGTCTTTTGATGGGCACGAGGTTCCTTGATTTGAGCAATCGCACCCTCGTTGTCACAAAAGATCTCAAGAGGGTCCTGAATGGAAGGGACCACTCCTAAGTCGTCGATGAATTTCTTCATCCATGCAGCTTCCTGTGCTGCCAATGAGGCGGCAATGTACTCCGACTCTGTAGTGGATAACGCAACAACCTCCTGTTTCGAACTCTTCCAAGAGACCGCACCTCCATTTAATGTAAATACATAACCGGATTGTGATCGAGAATCATCTCGATCAGTTTGGAAGCTCGCGTCCACGTAACCTTTTACAGCGAGTTCCTCCTCACCAGACCCATATATTAGAAACATATCCTTAGTCCTCCTAAGGTATTTCAATATGCTTTTAACAGCAATCCAATGACTATTTCCTGGGTTGTTCTGGTATCTACTTGTCAAGCTTAGAGCGCATGACACATCCGGTCTAGTACATATCATTGCATACATGATAGACCCAATAGCAGATGCGTATGGGACTTTCTTCATTCTCTCTTGTTCATCTTTCGTGGTAGGACACTGAGATGAACTGAGAACGGTTCCCTTTTGAATAGGTACCAAACCTCTCTTAGAGTTTTCCATCTTGAACCTTTTCAAGATTTTATCAATGTATGTACTTTGACTTAAACCTATCAATCTCTTGGATCTATTCCTATAGATCCCTATCCCCAATATGTATTGTGCATCTCCAAGATCCTTAATGGAGAAGCAACTCTTTAGCCAATTTTTGACTCCTTGCATTGTGGTAATAACATTCCCAAATAATAATATATCATCCACATATAGTACAAGGAACATGATAGTGCTCCCACTAGCTTTCTTATATACACAAGCTTCGTCACCATTTTTAATGAAGCCAAATTTCTCGGCTTCCTCATTAAAACGATGATTCCACATTCTAGATGCTTGTTTCAATCCGTAGATTGACTTCTTTAACTTGCATACACTTTTAGGATATTTTGGATCAACAAAACCTTCAGGCTGGACCATATAGACATCTTCCATAAGATATCCATTTAGGAAAGCGGTTTTGACATCCATTTGCCATATTTCATAGTCGTAGTGAGCAGCAATGGCAAATAATATCCTAATAGACTTTAGCATTGCCACAGGCGAGAAAGTTTCATCATAATCAACCCCTTGAGTTTGAGTGAAACCTTTTGCTACAAGTCTAGCTTTATATGTATCCAAGTTTCCATGTATGTCGGTTTTCTTCTTGAAAAGCCATTTGCAATCAACTAGCTTAGAGCTAGGAGGTTGCTCAACAAGTTCCCACACTTGGTTTTCATACATGGATTGCATCTCAGCGTTCATGGCATCCTGCCATTTATCTTTATCAATCCTTGATAAAGCATCTTCGTAGTTTATTGGTTCATCCAAATCAACCGTATAGCAACCATCCACGAGAAACCCATATCTCTCGGGAGGATTACTAATCCTACTAGATCTTCGAACATCTTGTGCATTTTGATCATCCACTTGATCATTTTCAACATCCTCATGTTGAGTACTAGTGCCAACCAATTGTGTATCATCGGCTTGATCTTGTACCTCTACAAGATCTATCTTCCTCTCACCATCACCTTCCATAAGGAACTTGGTTTCAAGGAATTCCGCCTTTCGAGCAACAAATACCGTTTGCTCGGATGGATCATAGAAATAATATCCCATGTCATCTTTGGGATATCCTATGAAGATACACTTTGTGGATCGAGCATTCAACTTATTAGGGACGTAACGCTTAGGATAAGCTTCACATCCCCATACCTTTAAGTATGATAGAGATGGAGGTTTACCAAACCACATCTCGTGAGGAGTTCGTTCCACTTTCTTGGTTGGGGCCATATTTAAAATACGAGCCGCGGAGCTTAGACAATAACCCCAAAATGATAGAGGCAACGAGCTTCTTTCCATCATAGATCGAACCATATCCATTAGGGTTCGGTTCCTCCTTTCGGAAACTCCATTAAGTTGGGGTGTTCCGGGTGGAGTAAGTTGTGAGATAATCCCACAACTCCTAAGATGATCTTGGAAGGTATCGCTTAGGTATTCACCTCCTCTATCGGTACGAAGTACCTTAATTGTCTTATTGAGTTGATTTTGTACTTCGTTTTGATATTCTTTGAATGCTTCAAACGTTTCGTCCTTGTGTCTTAATAAGTAGACATATCCGAAACGACTAAAGTCATCAATGAAAGTAACAAAGTATCTTTCACCATTCCTAGTCATGGGTTTAAAGGGTCCACATACATCCGAATGTATTAATCCCAATAAATCTTTAGCCCTTTCATAAGTTCCTTTGAAAGGTGCTTTAGTCATCTTGCCTTGTAAACAAGATTCGCATACATCAAATGAATCCATTTCATTTGATTTCAAAAGTCCATTCTTTTGAAGTGTATGCATTCGGTTCTTGTTTATGTGACCAAGGCGACAATGCCATAAGTAGGAATCACTCAAATCCCTTTTGAGTTTCTTGGTGCTTGTATGGTACATTGAGCTACTAGATAATGTGTTATCGTGAACCAATTCATAAATTCCATTTGAAGGTGAAGCCTTGAAATAGAATATATTATCTAAATAAAAGTGGATATCATCATTAACAAAATTAGGATTAAAACCACATTGTTTCAAATGGGAAACAGAAATAATGTTTCGACATAAGTCGGGTGCATACAAAACA
Organism: Rutidosis leptorrhynchoides; assembly: GCF_046630445.1. Classification (NCBI taxonomy): domain Eukaryota; kingdom Viridiplantae; phylum Streptophyta; class Magnoliopsida; order Asterales; family Asteraceae; genus Rutidosis; species Rutidosis leptorrhynchoides. Next base: position 126,266,139 of record NC_092340.1, read on the forward strand.
TCATTCAAAATAAGTTCCAAGCCACTTGGAAGTTTTAACACAAAGTCTCCTTGAGCTTTCACTTGCACTTTAGCTCCATTCCCCATGAAGAGACTTGATGTTCCCGTTTGCTTGTTACTTCTTTTGAACCCCTGCAAAGAATTGCAAATATGAGTTCCACATCCCGTGTCTAATACCCATGTATTAGAAGAAGTAATACTAAGCTCTATATATACCATATATATATTACCTGAGGTTTGCCCCGCATCCCTCTTCTCCTTCAACTCCTTAAGGTAGACCGGACAGTTTCGTTTCCAATGACCCATCTCACCGCAACCGAAACATGGGTCTTCCTTGGGGTTTGCCTTCTCGGCTACCTTTTGCTTCTTAGCCTTGTTCTTGGTTGGGGTAACCATCTTCCCCTTCCCTTTGCCTTGATGGGCGGGTCCTTTCCTCTTAGCCACCTTTGGCTTAGAGGCGTTACCTTTGGATCCACCTTGATCGATTGCTAACACGGGTAAAGCCCTTTTGCCCATGCTAGTTTCGGCCGTTCTAAGCATACCGTGAAGCTCACCTATGCTCTTATCCATCCCATTCATATTGTAATTAATTACAAATTGATCAAACCTTTTTGATAGGGAGTTAAGGATAAGATCGGTGGCTAACTCATTAGATATGTTTAGGTTAAGACGGTTAGCACGATCGATAAGGCTTTTCATCTTAAGTACATAAGATGAAACCGATTGGGTATCGTCCATACGACAAGCATGTAGCGCCCGAACCGTTTCGAAGCGCTCGACACGTGCTTGTTGAAGGAACATCTCCTTCAATTGCGTTATCATGTCGTATGCACTATGATGCTCGAAATCCTTTTGGAGTTCGGGAATCATAGTCCCAAGCATTAAGCATGAGACTTGAAGGGAGTCGTGGCAATACTTATCGTAAGAGGCCATTGCCTCCACATCATTCTCATCCGGTTGATCGGGAATGGGGTCCTCAAGCACACACATTTTATCCTCTTGTTTGAGGACAATCCGAAGATTGCGGAACCAATCCATAAAGTTTGTATGGTTGAGTTTGTCTTTCTCTAAGAGAGACCTTAATGATAGGTGGTTCAGGTTAAGTGGTGCGTTTGGAATGTTATTGTTGTTATTGGCGGCCATCTACAAAATTAACAAAGTTCGTTTAAGTATTGATTTTAATTTAACATTCAATACCCTTTTAAATATTAAATATTAGAATCCAACGGTAAATCAAATTTCAGTTAGGTGACCTTTATCCTGTTATTTGGTTTAGCTAGGTAGTCATTATATGACAATTGCAATCCTTTTGCAACTTCTAAGTTATGGGATCATGCAATCCTTTTGCATGGCATATTTATCCCATCAACGCCTATTTGTTCATCATGCTTCGGTGACCCTAAGTTCATGATTCCCAAATCAAGTCGTCCTACTTGTGTAAATATGTAGACTTAACATGCAAGTGGTTAGGTGACCTTTATCCCACATGTATGCGAAGTGTACCTTATTCATATTAGTTCGCTCATGACGGTTAGGTGACCTTTATCCCACCAAGAGTTTCCTAATACATCTAAGTGTTTCCACAAAAGGATGGCGTTTAACTTGTTTGCCTTGTTAATAAGGGATTTTAAGTTTTCATTAATTCTAGTTTGAGAAAACTTTTGCACCATACACCAACATGCATTTAGTGTATGGTTTATTTGAAATCCATTTTCATGTTGTGTAATAAAGCCAATTTTATTACTTTGATATAAACCATTTTATATGTATGATCCATATCATGTTCTTAATAACCGATTATTAATGTCCTTTTAGCCGTTTTTAATTTAACCATTTAGATTGACGTTTTGCATGTCGTTAGAACGTCTAATTTAACCAATTAAATTGTCGTTTCGTTTGTTGTTATCTAGTGATTAATTGTATCAACCAAACATACAAAACAATAATCATACAAACAACCACACATGCAAAATAAGTGTGTTCACAATCTAGCCATTTTGGTGGACATTTGTTTAGCCGAAAACAAATGTCACCGGGTTAAGGGGTAATAATACAAAGTAGGAGATTTCAAAATCTCCCACTCAATCTTGCATCCAAATGCTTCTTCTTGTGTTCTTCAAGTATTCATCATCTTCACCATTTTACAAAATATATCCTAATACATTTTGTCTAGAAAATGAAATACAACCTAATCTATTTTACATGCCAAATATAAAATAAATTACATAACCAAAATAATATTATTACAAACCAATTGAATAAATATTATTACAAACCAAATGAATGAATAATAAATCAACCAAACAAACATCCATTCAAACACAAGGTCTTGGCTATGATTGTGAACAACAACATACAACTAAAATTGACCAAATGGCAAGTTCCAAACCTATATGGAACCTCCAAAATTCGGCCAACATATGAACCCACCCAAAAATCAAAGTTTTTGCATTTTACTTGCATGCATGTTCATAAAATGCAAAAATATAGTGAATTTTATAAATCATCTCGAAGCATATTTCAACAACTTCGGCTCTAGATACCATTGTAGGGATTTAACAAGTTCCATTATTTCTAAAACCATTTAGTAAATAAGATAAAGCGGAAGCATGTAATTACTATTTTAGAACATGTTAAACTTTAACCAATTAAAGTTAAATCCCAATTAGGATCAAGTTGTGAAACATACTTACAAACTACAAGTAAGAAAAGTGTATATACCTTCTCCTAGCTTGTTGGTAGATGATGATGAAGATGATGATGAATGGAGCTCCAAAACTATGAAACCTCAAGTAGTTATACCCCAAACTTGTGCACCAACACCCTAGCTTTGGTTAGGATTTAATTACACTTGAATGTTGCTTGCAAAAATCAAACTTTGAATCCCTTTTAGCTACCACAAGGCCACGGCACAGCAGCTGAGTTTTTTAGAGGATTATGCAGTTTTTTTTGTAAGTTTAAATGTGTATTGCAAGCTCACTTTGAGTCAAGGTCCTTGGTAAACTAATAGGCATGTCCCTTGGCACTTGTGTTATCTTAAAATCAACAAAAACAAGCATGGGTGTGGTATCTTGGAGACCAAAATTCTGCACACCACATGTGTATTTTATAACAAGTTTTATTTTATAAAACTTATATTTATTTTATAAAACTTGTATAAAATAAGCATGTATTTGTTATTTGTAATTATTTCATAAACCATTTTATGAAATACAACATAATTATTTAAACCTATAAATAATTAAATCCACAACACATATAAATTATCCAAATAATTTTTCTCAAGTGATCATAATTTAGAAAACCGATTTTTTCTAAAGTTCAAGTGTCGTGTATTCATTTAACAATCCAACCGTTAAAATGAATACATATAAGGTGTCGGTAAGTTTGTTATTGGGTATGACCCGACTTGGATCATAACATGTTAGCCACATTAATTTAATATGTCTCTCGGGCATACGAAATACTTTCAATCTGTTACTTTAAACTTTACTTGGCATTTTTCAAAGATTCCTCCGTAAATTTTGGGATTTTGGTATTATATATACATATGCAAATTATGTATTTAATAATACCAATCTAAATCCTATAATCTATTTCATATCAAAAAAAAAAAAAAATAATTTCGTTTCCCTGATTTTACAAGATGGATCTCGTATCCAGTTCAAATTCCCTAGATTCCGACAGCTATTCCGATATGGAGTTTCACTCGAGCTTCGAAAGCAGTGTGACCGGAATGGATCAACCAATTAACCATCATCTATTTTGGATGAATTGGGGATGGGTTCGCAGTCTACTTAATCATTGGAGACAAGAAGAAGGTGATCCCTTCCATCCACCACATTTCCCTCTTGGTGAAGAACCTGAAGTACTTACCGGTGAACCTATTCGAGACACCATTTTCTCCCTCATTTCCAGAGTATCTCGTCACGATTATATACTATCTCACATTCTAGGTCTTATTCACCCACTCGTCTGAACCGAAAATCACCCCGGTGTAATAGAAGAAGTCAACGAGCTTCGTGCTCGGGTAGTAGCTTTGGAGAATATAGTGCAAAGGTTACAAGCACCAGCAGCAGCACTGGCAGTAACAGTACCATCACCACTACCAACACCAATATCCGCACCCAACAATTTAACATCACAATCGGTACCTCAAGCATCAACGTCACACACACCATAGATACCAAAGAGTACCAACAGCAACAAACGATGAAGTATTGATTCATAACTTCATCGGAGAAATATTCTACGGTCATTATGTAATCTATAAAGTTTTAAGAGATTATTTATTCAAATCATAGCCGTAAACCGAGATGAACGAATGGATAGAAATGATACAGGGAAGAATAGAAACCCTGACAAGGATGGTGCACGAATTACAAGCTAGACTTGTTTACCAGCAGCATCAACAGTACCGCCAGCATCACCGTCGGTATTGTGACGACCCGGGAATTTCTGACCAAATTTAAACTTGATCTTTATATATTCCGACACGATAAACAAAGTCTGTAATGTTGAGTCTCGTAAATTTTGAAACTATATTCATGTAATGCAAATACCCTCTGACCGTGCCCGATGATTCACGAACAATTGTTTATAAATAAATGTGTGTGTGTGTGTGTGTGTATATATATATATATATATAAATACATGTATATTGATATATAAATATATAATACGGTGTATACATATAAAATACATATCTATATTTAAACAAATATAGCTATATATATATAATGACATATAAGAATTTTATATAAAAATAAAGTGAATACACATTCTGTTTTAGATCGCTATCTTCCTGTTTAATTTGTCTCCTAGATTGAATCTTTCAATTGATTTATTCATAGTACGAGCCAAAATCAGTTAAGGGTTTACTTCAACTTTATTTTTTTATTTATTTATCTGTTTCAAGTACCAATCATACTATTTTAAACTTTGTTTGCTATCTCCTAAATTGTTGTACCACTGAATCAAATTGTACCAAACAGATATGACCTTATTCGATTTTATTTTTTTATATTAAACTTTCTGTCCTTGTTTTTGTCTGATTGAGAAATGGTTACCCACTCCTTACATAATCGATCAATTCAGATTATGATACAGTTATACGCACTTCTTTTCATTAATAAAATCAATCATAACAACTTCTAGTAGTGAGATAAAACAGAAAATTAGGGAAGACGATTTCTTCAACTCTCTAGCAACACACCTGCTTACACCAACCACCTTTTCATCAACTTGGTAACTACCTTCATCTTCATCGAAACCATCTCCACAAGAACCTATATACACATGCAAACTTTTATTCTTCTATCTTGCTCAAACCTTCAGCACCACCTTAACAACACACAACCACGTACCACCACTTACCATCAAACCACCTTCACTTTAGTTTCTGTTTCTGTGAAACCAACGCAATCCATCACTTCACTTCCACTAGCACTCACTAATACTTTTCTGTTCAATCTACTCAATTTACAAAAGAAGTATGCGAAAGAAATGGCCTTATATCTCGGTATGTGGCCGACCAATGGAACAAGTAAATGGATCCCATGTTGAAATTATTTCAATTATGTCGATATATAATTTTTTTTAAAAAGGAAACCCCACTACTTGAGCTAATCACCATCACCATTATCTTTATAAAGCAAAGAATAAAGAAGGTATTATGGATTATAAAGTGGGGGAAACATAGGGTGTCGGTGGGAAAAGTAGAGACAAAAGGGGATGCGTTGGAAAGTTGCGTTTTTGTTATTCATTTCGGACGAACCATTGATAAATTCACGTTCTATTGTATGTCAAGGTGATTATATTTTAATGCTAGTCATAACCCCACCCACTCAAGTTTGTTCTAAAAGTTAAGTATGTTACCATATTTAAACTAATATTATGTATCGGTTGTGACTAAGATTTTGTGGAGTGATAAAAAGTATTGTGGGGCATTGTATGAATGAATCCAAGGTTGAGTAACATGGGTGACAAGCTGGACTGAACATACTTCTGTTTAAGAATATCGATTAATTAGATGACGTATAGTATCACTCTTGGGCCTATCCTTATTGTTGGGTTATATAAATATATATTTTGGGCAGCCATGTTCCTGATTCTATTTGGGCCGTACGAGTTTCAACTTCTATATTTTTTTTTTACTTTTTCGTGTGAGCTATAAATGTAAATGAGATGAATGATGATGTTTATGATGTTAATTAGTTGGTGATGATGAGTTATGAAGGTGATGTCCCTGTGAGGATGATAACTAGGATTAAATGATGATGATGATATTATGAAGTAGTGATTTTATAATGATGATGAAAGTTATGTAAAAGTTAATGATGTTATAATAATAATGAAAGTTGATGATGGTAAACGATGCAGAGATGATTCTGTGATGTTGTTGTAGCGAATTTATGATGATAACGGATAACGAAGTTGATGATGAATGAAGATGAAAATGATGCTATAGAATGAGGAAGATGGTAAACGATTCGTACATATTGAATAATTAGGCGTGCGAAGTTATACAAGAAAGTATGAATGGTTCAATGGTCGAGTATGTGTATGTTATACAAGAGGTCTCCGGTTCGAACCTTGGCAATGGTGTTTTATTTTTAAGAGTATTATCGGGTTAGCGGGACGTCGCGGGTTCAAACCCGGACTTGGGCATTTTTTTTTAAGGATTACTTCTTTGAGGTAGTTTACTTATTACTCATTATCATCATCATCATTATTATTATTATTATTATTATTATTATTATTATTATTATTATTATTATTATTATTATTATTATTATTATTATTATTATTATTATTATTATTATTATTATTATTATTATATTATTATTATTATTATTATTATTATTATTATTATTATTATTATTATTAATATTATTAATATTATTATTATTATTATTATTATTATTATTATTATTATTATTATTTTTATTTTTATTATTATTATTATTATTATTATTATTATTATTATTAACATTATTTTATCAAAGAAATATTAGATTCATAAAAATATATTTGATACCTAATATATAAATATTGCATAAAATTATAGAATAAACATATTAACACTAAATATATAAATATTTTCATATAACAACTTATTGATTTTCAACATAATACTAATCACACACACACACACACACACACACACACACACATATATATATATACATATATATATATATATATATATATATATATATATATATAACTATCTAAATATTAATTATGTTAAATGAATATATAACTATCTAAATATTAATTATGTTAAATGAGTTTCATTTGCTCCCTTTTTAAATGCTTTTGCAATATATATTTTTGGAATGAGAATACATGCAGGTTTTATAAATGATTTACAAAATAGACACAGGTACATGAAACTACATTCGATGGTTGAATTATCGAAATCGAATATGCCCCTTTTTATTAAGTCTGGTAATCTAAGAATTAGGGAACAGACACCCTAATTGACGCGAATCCTAAAGGTAGATCTATTGGGCCTAACAAACCCCATCCAAAGTACCGGATGCTTTAGTACTTCGAAATTTATATCATATCCGAAGGGTGTCCCGGAATGATGGGGATATTCTTATATGCATCTTGTTAATGTCGGTTACCAGGTGTTCAATCCATATGAATGATATTTTGTCTCTATGCATGGGACGTATATTTATGAAAACTGAAAATGAAAATCTTGTGGCCTATTAAAATGATGGAAATGATTATTTATGTTAAACTAATGAACTCACCAACCTTTTGGTTGACACTTTAAAGCATGTTTATTCTCAGGTACGAAAGAAATCTTCCGCTGTGCAATTGCTCATTTTAAAGATATTATTTGGAGTCATTCATGACATATTTCAAAAGACATTGCATTCGAGTGGTTGAGTTCATCAAGATTATTGTTAAGTCAATTATAATTAGATATATTATGAAATGTTCTGCATGCCGTCAACTTTCGATGTAATGAAAGATTGACTTTTCAAAAACGAATGCAATGTTTGTAAAATGTATCATATAGAGGTCAAGTACCTCGCGATGTAATCAACTATTGTGAATCGTTTATAATCGATATGGACTTCGTCCGGATGGATTAGGACGGGTCTCTACAGTTGGTATCAGAGCAGTGGTCTTAGTGAACCAGGTCTTGCATTAGTGTGTCTAACTGATAGTCGTTAGGATGCACTAGTAAGTCTGGACTTCGACCGTGTCTGCATGTCAAAAGTTTTGCTTATAATTTTTGTCGAAAATCATCTGTTTATCATCGTTAGGAAATCATCTGCTTATCATTCTTAGTCTAGATACATCTTACTGCATTGATTTCATGAATAGTGTATAGACAAAAATTCATATCTTAGCATATCTACTAATCCATATCTTAGCGTATATGTCACTGTAAACTTTATCTGACACGTTTCCTTAATTTTCTCCGTAATTCATGGGATCTTTAGAAGTATGTATAGATATTCTATATATAATTAGAATATCATTCGATATTCGAAAATCATTTCATATCAAAACCCTTTAACTGATCGTGAGAGATGGATCCTACACCTAGCTTAGATTCCGTTAGTTCCGGAAGCGATTTCGAGATGTATATTGAAGCAGACTCCGAAGTCAATGAACCAGAAGTGCCTCAACCATTTAGATATTTTTCTTTCTGGAAGAGATGGGGGTGGGTCCGAGACTTACTCACTCGATGGAGAAATGAAGAAGGCGAGCCCTACTGCGAACCAAACTTACCTCCTAACATCGGGGAAAACGATGTACTCACCGGTGAACCTATACGCAACACTGTATTCACCCTTCTTGCTAAAGTTTTCCACCTCGAAGGTCGCATTACTGCAATCTCAGAAAATATTCAACCTCTACTTCTAAATACCAATCGAAGGGGAATATTAGAAGAAGTTAGGGAACTTCGAATTGATAATCAAGATCTATTGAATCAGATGAGTGGATGGATAGAAATGATAGAGGGTAGGATAGAAAACCTGACAAGAATGGTGCGTGATCTACAAGCTATACTTACTACACCAACATCATCACCAACCTCAGCACCAACAACACTTGTAGCACCGACAGCAACAGTACCACCATCAGCAGCACCAGCAGCATAACCAGTACCAACAACAACAACATCATCACACGTCTCAACCTCGCAATCTATACCTCAAGCATAATCATCATTCTACGAATCGTTCTACATAAACTATCTTCGTCCTTCATGGCGATTACGTAATCTCTAATGTTTTAGATATTATGTACTCTAGTTCTAGCCGTAAACCTAATGAGTTTAATATCGCATTGACTCATTAAATCCATAATTACGTCTGAAGAAAATATATATGTATATATATTGTTTCATAAAGATTGTAATTAAAATTTCTTTCGTACAAACTGTTAATGGTGAAAATATTTTAACGGGTAGGTAATACCCGAGGAATATTTAGATTTCACATTAATAAGTTACATTGTACATTCTTCGAATCTGATTCAACGGTCATTTACTATCCTATTTACATCTACAGAGATACGTATCTGTTCACCGCAGAATAACCATATTCATCCAATTTCATATTTGGATTTTGATTTATCAGAATCCAACAAGTGGCATAATGAAGAAAACATTTGACAAAATAAAATTTGTAGAAACAAACAAATTAACTATGAGAAATTTTGTTAAGAATCCACGCTAACTGTTCCTAGCTAACTGATTACATTTTATTTATTGCAATTTAATTATCGCAATTTTATTTATCATCATTTAATTTCTGTTATTTACTTTACGCATTTTATTTATCGTCATTTAATTTCTGTATTTATTTTACGCACTTTAAATATCGGGACACGTATACAAGGTTTTGACATATCATATCGACGCATATATATATATTATTTAGAATAACCATAGACACTCTATATGCAGTAATGATCGAGTTCTCTATACATGGTTGAGGTTGATTCTACAATAATATATATACTTTGAGTTGTGATCTAGTCTGAGACATGTACACGGGTCACGATATGTATTAATTCGAATATTATATATATAATTATATATGAATTATTGGACTGTTAACTGTGGACTATCGACTATGGACTAATAATATTGGACAATTAAAATGATTAAAATATTGATTATAACATATGAAACTAAATATTTCTTCAAGTTTGCCACTTGATTTCATCTTAAACCTCATTTGTATCTTGGCGATTATAATATGCGTTCAAACCTTTCATGATTCTTAAAAATATCTCAATCGAGAGGATGAACTAACCGCACTTCATCTACATAAGAAGAGATTGATGCATTTAGTTATGCACTTAAAAACTCTCGGAACCTGAGTAAACGTTTAACACGTGTCTGTGCTAACTCTTTTGGCATTGTTACTACCGAAAATAACAATGTAACTCTTTTCAAATTAGCCAAATTTGTCACAGCTCCAGCAAGTCAACTTCAACTTTTCAGTCGGACTAGCCTTACTATAACCTTGATATATATGCGTGCTTTTTTATTGTTATCAGGGAAATTTTTTTTTATATTCCACCATATTACCAGCAGATGTAACAGCAACCTCGTCGCTCCTTGGCTTAAATCTCTCCGACAAATCACTATATTTATCTATTGAAGTCTCATCATGTACTCATCCGCATCTTGTAACAAGAATTGCCATACCAATTACCGGGAATCAACAAATCTGTATTGTGAGTCTCGCAACGTTTCCACATCAACACTTATATGTATCCTTATAACATTTATTTCTTAGAATTATGATCTTTCATTCTGAAATTCTGAACAGCACTCAGTCTACAAACCAATACTATGAATGTTGAAAAAGCTGAATGAAGCAGCATAAACTGTAGACAACCGTAAGAGACCTTAATCGTCGGAAGTTTAATGATAAAGAATAGTATGTTGGAAAAGCTCAGAAAAGTTGGAACTGAAAAACGGATTGAGCTAACCATGAAGGAGACCAAGGACAAATACAAGGACCATACCCTATATTCAAAGAATCCAGATAATTCTGGATCCGTTGAAATCTTTAGAGAATATCTTGCTCCGAAGTCATGTTAAAATCTTGCGGAAAATCTTTCTCCATCAACCATCGAACTTAGAAATTCCAAAATATCATCATCAATATCTTCGATATTTCTGAGGATATTTTCATAAATATTCTCGTCCGAAATTATATACCTCTTCGTACTTCCTGTGTTTCATTATATTGGAAACTTCTGTAAAATCTAAGTTTAATTTATGAATAAATTATGGAGAAATGTAAAGAAATTGATGCATGAATTAGTATAATATAATGACACTTGATCAACGTGATTATATTACAATAAGTCATGCTGAGTTTCTAATGGAACGTGATGATTCACAGATCATATCGTCATCACGTGCCATGTTACATAACTCTTTCATTCAAATTAACTTCTGAACATATCAAAAAAATATATTCTTGTTAGTTCTATTCTCAGTGGTTCTGGTAATTTGACAAATCAAATCGTGCTATTACGTTCTTTCTTGCTTAGAACATTAAGTTCATTCGGAACTCCATACCTACAAATTCTGGACCAATACTTGCGAAAAGAAAACAAATGCATGAAGCTCCGAAATAGAAAGGGGGTATAAATCGCAACAAATAAGAGAGAGCATTAACTGTGGATGATAATGATTATAGGAGACAGAAGCAGGAACACCGAAATATAAGAAAAAATATAAAGCCCAATAACAACACGAAGATTACAAACCGTGGATATTAATATGAATAGCAATATAAAGACACGGTAGAATTAAGAATAGTATCATCCCAAGGTAATAGTAGAAGTAAACAAATTCTTCTGGTGGAAAATTAAAAAAAAGGATGACAGAAAGGATAATTAGGAAAATATCAATGATTAGAACTGGATGAAGCATTTTCAAAATCTTTTAGAAGTAAGAATTAAGAATGAAAGTATAGAAAATGGGAGTGGTGGAAAATAATAGAACAAAAAAAGTTTAATTTATAACGGAAATATCAGACGTACTAATCGAGACAGATCACCGTATTTATTTATAGAGATCTTAATTTCCTTATTCGCCGACGAATCAAATCTCTTAGATTTTGAAGATTTATTTAAATCCCTTGAATTCCGGAATTCAATCGCGACTACGTCAAAAGTTAGGGAAAATCTCCATTTCTTCATCTCGATCTTTTGTGATAGCTTCATTAGCTTCATTCATACGCTTCGATTAATCAAATCATTTTATCCATATTACTCAATGATGATAAAACTCTATTTATCAACTCATATTCGTCATGAAAACATTTTTATTGTTAACCATGACCACCTCACTCAAATTTCGGGACGAAATTTCTTTAACGGGTAGGTACTGTGACGACCCGGGAATTTCTGACCAAATTTAAATTTGATCTTTATATATTCTGACACGATAAACAAAGTCTGTAATGTTGAGTCTCGTAAATTTTGAAACTATATTCATGTAATGCAAATACCCTCTGACCGTGCCCGATGATTCACGAACAATTTTTTATAAATAAATGTGTGTGTGTGTGTGTGTGTGTGTATATATATATATATATATATATATATATATATATATAGATAAATACATGTATATTGATATATAAATATATAATACGGTGTATACATATAAAATACATATCTATATTTAAACAAGTATAGCTATATATATATATATAATGACATATACGAATTTTATATAAAAATAAAGTGAATACACATTCTGTTTTAGATCGCTATCTTCCTGTTTAATTTGTCTCCTAGATTGAATCTTTCAATTGATTTATTCATAGTACGAGCCAAAATCAGTTAAGGGTTTACTTCAACTTTATTTTTTTATTTATTTATCTGTTTCAAGTACCAATCATACTATTTTAAACTTTGTTTGCTATCTCCTAAATTGTTATACCACTGAATCAAATTGTACCAAACAGATATGATCTTATTCGATTTTATTTTTTTATATTAAACTTTCTGTCCTTATTTTTGTCTGATTGAGAAATGGTTACCCACTCCTTACATAATCGATCAATTCAGATTATGATACAGTTATACGCACTTCTTTTCATTAATAAAATCAATCATAACAACTTCTAGTAGTGAGATAAAACAGAAAATTAGGGAAGACGATTTCTTCAACTCTCTAGCAACACACCTGCTTACACCAACCACCTTTTCATCAACTTGGTAACTACCTTCATCTTCATCGAAACCATCTCCACAAGAACCCATATACACACGCAAACTTTTATTCTTCTATCTTGCTCAAACCTTCAGCACCACCTTAACAACACACAACCACGTACCACCACTTACCATCAAACCACCTTCACTTTAGTTTCTGTTTCTGTGAAACCAACGCAATCCATCACTTCACTTCTACTAGCACTCACTAATACTTTTCTGTTCAATCTACTCAATTTACAAAAGAAGTATGCGAAAGAAATGGCCTTATATCTCGGTATGTGGCCGACCAATGGAACAAGTAAATGGATCCCATGTTGAAATTATTTCAATTATGTCGATATATAATTTTTTTTTAAAAAAGGAAACCCCACTACTTGAGCTAATCACCATCACCATTATCTTTATAAAGCAAAGAATAAAGAAGGTATTATGGATTATAAAGTGGGGGAAACATAGGGTGTCGGTGGGAAAAGTGGAGACAAAGGGGGATGCGTTGGAAAGTTGCGTTTTTGTTATTCATTTCAGACGAACCATTGATTAATTCACGTTCTATTGTATGTCAAGGTGATTATATTTTAATGCTAGTCATAACCCCACCCACTCAAGTTTGTTCTAAAAGTTAAGCATGTTACCATATTTAAACTAATATCATGTATCGGTTGTGACTAAGATTTTGTGGAGTGATAAAAAGTATTGTGGGGCATTGTATGAATGAATCCAAGGTTGAGTAACATGGGTGACAAGCTGGACTGAACATACTTCTGTTTAAGAATATCGATTAATTAGATAACGTATAGTATCACTCTTGGGCCTATCCTTATTGTTGGGTTATATAAATATATATTTTGGGCAGCCATGTTCCTGATTCTATTTGGGCCGTACGAGTTTCAACTTCTATATTTTTTTTTACTTTTTCGTGTGAGCTATAAACGTAAATGAGATGAATGATGATGTTTATGATGTTAATTAGTTGGTGATGATGAGTTATGAAGGTGATGTCCCTGTGAGGATGATAACTAGGATTAAATGATGATGATGATATTATGAAGTAGTGATTTTATAATGATGATGAAAGTTATGTAAAAGTTAATGATGTTATAATAATAATGAAAGTTGATGATGGTAAACGATGCAGAGATGATTTTGTGATGTTGTTGTAGCGAATTTATGATGATAACGGATAACAAAGTTGATGATGAATGAAGATGAAAATGATGCTATAGAATGAGGAAGATGGTAAACGATTCGTACATATTGAATAATTAGGCGTGCGAAGTTATACAAGAAAGTATGAATGGTTCAATGGTCGAGTATGTGTATGTTATACAAGAGGTCTCGGGTTCGAACCTTGGCAATGGTGTTTTATTTTTAGGAGTATTATCGGGTTAGCGGGACGTCGCGGGTTCAAACCCGGACTTGGGTATTTTTTTTTAAGGATTACTTCTTTGAGGTAGTTTACTTATTACTCATCATTATTATTATTATTATTATTATTATTATTATTATTATTATTATTATTATTATTATTATTATTATTATTATTATTATTATTATTATTATTATTATTATTATTATTATTATTATTATTATTATTATTATTAATATTATTATTAATATTATTAATATTATTATTATTATTTTTATTATTATTATTTTTATTATTATTATTATTATTATTATTATTATTATTATTATTAACATTATTTTATCAAAGAAATATTAGATACATAAAAATATATTTGATACCTAATATATAAATATTACATAAAATTATAGAATAAACATATTAACACTAAATATATAAATATTTGCATGTAACAACTTATTGATTTTCAACTTAATACTAATCACACACACACATATATATATATATATATATATATATATATATATATATATATATATATATATATATATATATATATATATAAAACTATCTAAATATTAATTATTTTAAATGAATATACAAACTAAATATATAAGATGTATAATTTAATATATAAATTTGTTCGATTACAATTATGTGTGTTAATATATATATAAATAATATAGGTTCGTGAATCCGAGGCCAACCCTGCATTGTTCAGTTATTCAATGTCGTCATATGTATTTTTACTACAAAATACAATATGTGAGTTTCATTTGCTCCCTTTTTAAATGCTTTTGCAATATATATTTTTGGGATGAGAATACATGCAGGTTTTATAAATGATTTACAAAATAGACACAGGTACATGAAACTACATTCTATGGTTGAATTATCGAAATCGAATATGCCCCTTTTTATTAAGTCTGGTAATCTAAGAATTAGGGAACAGACACCCTAATTGACGCGAATCCTAAAGACAGATCTATTGGGCCTAACAAACCCCATCCAAAGTACCGGATGCTTTAGTACTTCGAAATTTATATCATATCCGAAGGGTGTCCCGGAATGATGGGGATATTCTTATATGCATCTTGTTAATTTCGGTTACCAGGTGTTCAATCCATATGAATGATATTTTGTCTCTATGCATGGGACGTATATTTATGAGAACTGAAAATGAAAATCTTGTGGCCTATTAAAATGATGGAAATGATTATTTATGTTAAACTAATGAACTCACCAACCTTTTGGTTGACACTTTAAAGCATGTTTATTCTCAGGTACGAAAGAAATCTTCCGCTGTGCAATTGCTCATTTTAAAGATATTATTTGGAGTCATTCATGACATATTTCAAAAGACATTGCATTCGAGTCGTTGAGTTCAATTCTAGTTTCAACCGTAAATCAAATGAGTTAATTTAATATTAACTCATTAAATCTATGTTACATATGAAGAAAATATACACATATATATTTTCATAAAGACTGTAATAAAATTCTTTTGTACAAAATATTAATTGTAAATTTTTTTTAACGGGTACGTAATACCCGAGAGATATAAATACACAATTAATATGTTACATCCTTCGAATCTGATTCAGCAATCATCAACTATACTCAATACTTTCACAACAAAATACATTCTTTTATAGAAATCAAAACAACGTTTCTCATCCAAATTTGACTACATATTATGATTTTGACAAATCAAAATCCAAGTCAAAATTTAACAGAAGACATCACTCTTAGATCCTTACAGCTTTCAAAGCTATACTTTGACTTCAAAACTATGCTAGAACATCACTTCTATTCATAAAACTCTTCGAAATTCCTGAAGATACCTCAACTAATGAAAAATCGAGAAGATGATCCAACCACATGTTATCCACAGTTATGCACCCAGAAAACTCTCGAAACCTGAGTAAAAGTTTAACACATATCTGTGTTAGATCCTTTGGCATTTATTAGCAAAAATGACTTGCAATCCTTTTCCAAAGTAGTCAATTTTGTCGCAGCTCCAGCAAGTCAACTTCGAATTTTCAGTCGGACTAGCCTTATTATAACCTTGAGATATACGTTGTCTTTTCGCCATCGTTACCGGAGAACCTTTTATATTCCACCACATTATCAGCAGATGTACCAGCAACTTCGTTACTCTTTGGCGTAAGTCTTTCAGAAAAACCATTATATTTGTTCATTAAAACCCTATCATATACTCATCCACATCTTGTAACAATAATTGCCATGTCAATTACCGGGAATTAGCAATCAGTATTTTGAAATCTCACAGCAAGTCTACGCCAACAGTTATATGTGTACATATAACATCTATCTCCTAGATTCACATACTTCGAATGTGAAGTTTCTGAAAAAACACCCAAAAACTGCGAAATAGATCTCGAAATTTTGAAAATGCTGATGAAGCAGCAAAAACTGTAAATGACCTTAACAGTCAAAAGTTTGATGATAAAGAATAGTGTGTTGGCAAAGCTCAGAAAAAAGAAGGTTTGAAACTGGAAAACGGATTGAGCAAACTATGAAGGAGGCTGTGGACAAATCACAAAGACTAAACCTGCCTTCAAAGAATCCTAATGATTTAGTATCTACTGATATCATTAACGAATACCTTACTCCTGATTCTAAACCCTTGCGGACAATATTCTTCATCATCCTCAGATCTTAGATACCATCATATCTTTCATTATAAATATCCTTGATATTTCTAAAGATATTTTCATAACTATTCTTATCTAAAATCATTTACCTCTTTGCGCTATCTATTATTACATCAAAAAGGAAACTGTTTAGTTTCTATATTCTGTAAACCTTCGAGTTTAAAATATGAATGTTTTTGAAGTAGTGTTGGGAACTGAAGCATGATTTAGTATAATATAATGACACTTGATCAACGTGATTATATTACAGTAAGTCATGCTGAGTTTCTAAATGGAACGTGATGATTCACAGATCATAATGTCATCATGTGCCATGTTACACGACTCTTGTATTCTACTTAAACTCTAAGTATATCAAGAAAACATTTCCTTGATGATTCGGTCTTTTCCAGATATTCTAGTAATTTGACAAATCAAATCATGCTACTATCTTTCCTTTCTACCTTGTATATTATGATAATTCGAAAACTTCATACCTACAAATTCTGGACCATTACTTGCGAAAAGAAAACAAAAGCATGAAACTCTGAAGTAGAAAGGGAAGTATAAATAGCAGCAAACAGAAAAGATCATTAACCATAGATGTCAATAATTATGGAAAGACAAATGCAAGGGAGAATTATAAAAATCACCACCCCAAGAGCGAAATAGAAGTAAACAGATTCCTCCGGTGGAAGTTGGAAGAGGAGGATGATTGTTGCGATAGTTAAAAACATATCAAGGATCAGAACTGGATCAAGCATATTGACAGATATGATGGAAGTATGAATTAAAGAAGAAAGTAAAGAAGATGGGAGATGAGGAAATAAGGAAAACGAAAGGAGCGAATTTATAGTGAAATATCCGACAGAGTAATCGATACAGATTATCGCATTTTGTAGTGACCCGAACTTTTCCATGTTTATATATATTAATTGAGATTGATATTTACATGACTAAATGTTTCCAACATGTTAAGCAATCAAACTTGTTAAGACTTGATTAAATGAAATAAGTTTCATATAGACAATTGATCACCCAAGTTGACCGGCGATTCACGAACGTTATAAAATTGTGAAAACTACATGTTGTAGTATATATAGACATATATATATGGTTGACATGAGATAATGATGAGTAAGTATCTCACTAAGTATATTAATAATGTGTGATATACATAATAAATAAGATTACTAAGTTAAGACACTCGAAATGATATACATAACGATTATCGTTATGATAACGTCTACTAAATACATATGTATCATATTAAGATATTGATACACTATATTTAACATGATAAAATGATATTTAAATATATCATTAAGTGTGTTAATAATGAACTACATATGTAAAAACAAGACTACTAACTCAAGAATTACGAAACGAGACTTATATGTAACGATTATTGTTGTAACGATATTTTAATGTATGTATCATATTAAGATATATTCATACATTATAATATCATGATAATATAATAATTTAACATCTCATTTGATATAATAAACATTGGGTTAACAACATTAATTGAGATCGTTAACTTAAAGGTTTCAAAACAACACTTACATGTAACGACTAACGAAGACTTAACGAATCCATTAGAATGTATATACATGTTGTGTTTTGATATGTATTATTACACTTTTGAAAGACTTCAAGACACATATCAAAGTACTTCTACTTAACAAAAATGCTTACAATTACATCTTCGTTCAGTTTCATCAACAATTCTACTCGTATGCACCCGTATTCGTACTCGTACAATACACAGCTTTTAGATGTATGTACTATTGGTATATACACTCCAATGATCAGCTCTTAGCAGCCCATGTGAGTCACCTAACACATGTAGGAACCATCATTTGGCAACTAGCATGAAATATCTCATAAAATTACAAAAATGTTAGTAATCATTCATGACTTATTTACATGAAAACAAAATTACATATCCTTTATATCTAATCCATATACCAACGACCAAAAACACCTACAAACACTTTCATTCTTTAATTTTATTCATCTAATTGATCTCTCTCAAGTTCCATCTTCAAGTTCTAAGTGTTCTTCATAAATTCCATAAGTATAGTTTCATAAAAATCAAGAATACTTCCAAGTTTGCAAGTCTACTTCCAAGCTTTCTAATCCATTCCAAGTAATCATCTAAGAACAAGGAACCTTTATTATTTACAGTAGGTTATCTTTCTAATTTAAGTTAATATTCATATTCAAACTTTGATTCAATTTCTACAACTATAACAATCTTATTTCGAGTGAAAATCTTACTTGAACTGTTTTCGTGTCATGATTCTGCTTCAAGAACTTTCAAGCCATCCAAGGATCCTTTGAAGCTAGATCCATTTTTCTCATTTCTAGTAGTTTTATCCAGAAAACTTGAGGTAGTAATGATGTTCATAACATCATTCGATTCATACATATAAAGCTATCTTATTCGAAGGTTTAAACTTGTAATCACTAGAACATAGTTTAGTTAATTCTAAACTTGTTCGCAAACAAAAGTTAATCCTTCTAACTTGACTTTTAAAATCAACTAAACACATGTTCTATATCTATATGATATGCTAACTTAATGATTTAAAACCTGGAAACACGATGAACACCATAAAATCGGATATACGCCGTCGTAGTGAAATCGGGGGCTGTTTTGGTTTGGATAATTAAAAACTATGATAAACTTTGATGTAAAAGTTGTTCTTCTGGGAAAATTATTTTTCATATTAACATGAAACTATATCCAAAAATCTTGGTTAAACTCAAAGTGAAAGTATGTTTTTCAAAATGGTCATCAAGATGTCGTTCTTTCGACGGAAATGACTACCTCTTTAGTAATTGACATGTAACTTAAATTTTCGACTATAAACCTATACTTTTTCTGTTTGGATTCTTAAATTAGATTCAATATGAAACCATAGCAATTTTATTCACTCAAAACGGATTTAAAATGAAGAAGTTATGGGTAAAACAAGATTGGTTATTTTTGATCTTTTTAGCTACGGGAAATGTTTAACAAATCTATACAAATCATATCCTAGCTAACTTATATTGTATTATACATGTATTCTAATATATTATGTAATCTTAGGATACCATAGACACGTATGCAAATGTTTTGACATATCATATCGACCCATGTATATATATTATTTGGAACAACCATAGACACTCTATATGCAGTAATGTTGGAGTTAGCTATACAGGGTCGAGGTTGATTCCAAAAATATATATACTTTGAGTTGTGATCTAGTCTGAGATGTGTATACACTGGGTCGTGGATTGATTCAAGATAATATATATCGATTTATTTCTGTACATCTAACTGTGGACAACTAGTTGTAGGTTACTAACGAGGACAGCTGACTTAATACACTCAAATATTTAAAACATAATAAAAATGGTTGTAATTATATTTTGATCATACTTTGATATATATGTACATATTTGTATAGGTTCGTGAATCGATCCGTGGCCAAGTCTTATTTTCGAGGAAGGAAATATCTGTGAAAGTGAGTTATAGTCCCACTTTTAAAATCTAATATTTTTGGAATGAGAATACATGCAGGTTTTATAAATGATTTACAAAATAGACACAAGTACGTGAAACTACATTCTGTGGTTGAATTATCAAAATTGAATATGCCCCTTTTTATTAAGTCTGGTAATCTAAGAATTAGGGAACAGACACTCTAATTGACGCGAATCCTAAAGATAGATCTATTGGGCCTAACAAACCCCATCCAAAGTACCGGATGCTTTAGTACTTCGAAATTTATATCATATCCGAAGGGTGTCCTGGAATGATGGGGATATTCTTATATATGCATATTGTTAATGTCGGTTACTAGGTGTTCACCATATGAATGATTTTTATCTATATGTATGGGATGTGTAT
Source organism: Rutidosis leptorrhynchoides (assembly GCF_046630445.1). Lineage (NCBI taxonomy): Eukaryota > Viridiplantae > Streptophyta > Magnoliopsida > Asterales > Asteraceae > Rutidosis > Rutidosis leptorrhynchoides. Next base: position 126,287,301 of record NC_092340.1, read on the forward strand.
TGAAATATGAAATCTTGTGGTCTATCGTTACGATTTGATATATATAGGTTAAACCTATAACTCACCAACATTTTTGTTGACGTTTAAAGCATGTTTATTCTCAGGTGAATACTAAGAGCTTCCGCTGTTGTATACTAAAATAAGGACAAGATTTGGAGTCCATGTTTGTATGATATTGTGTAAAAACTGAATTCAAGAAACATATGTCGATGTAATATATTTCTATTGTAAACCATTATGTAATGGTCGTGTGTAAACAGTATATTTTAGATTATCATTATTTGATAATCTACGTAATGTTTTTAAAACCTTTATTGATAAAATAAAGGTTATGGTTGTTTTAAAAATGAATGCAGTCTTTGAAAAACGTCTCATATAGAGGTCAAAGCCTCGCAACGAAATCAATTAATATGGAACGTTTATAATCAATATGAACCGGACATTTCACATTTAACCGAAGAGGATCCTAATTTACTTAATTACCAAAGAATCAAATCTTATTACAAAGATTTCCTCCAAATCCCTTGAACTCTAGAAATCAATCCTATCTACGTCAAAAGATATGACGAATCTACGCTTACTCATTTCACTCTTTTGTGAAAACTTCATTCGTACGCTTCACATAAACAATTTGTTTTATCCATATTACTCAATAATGATAAAATTCTATTTATCAACTCATATTCGTCATGAAAACATTCTTATTGTTATCCATGACAACCTCGATCAAATTTCGGGGACGAAATTTCTTTAACGGATAGGTACTGTGACGACTCGGAAATTTCCGACCAAATTTAAACTTTATCTTTACATTATTCCGACATGATAAGCAATGTTTCTTAAGTTAAATCTCAAACATTTTGAACTGTGTTCATGTAATCATTTAACCTTGACCAAACTCCGACAATTCACGAACCAACATATAAATGGATATGATTATATATGTATATATGTATATATTATAACTTGAAAACGTTAACAAAGTATTAAACGTATAATACTTTACATGAACGTATTGTTTCAATATGATTATCGATGGAATTAGAAGATAATATCAAATGATTGATTTATCAGATACATTGTATGATTACAAGTCTCTGTTGAGAGGTCCACATTGATTTGAGAAATCTTTCCTTTTTAACGGTATTCGGAATAATTGGTAAAGTGATTACAAGTAAGAACAAATAGGTCAATTAACGATAACTGGACAAAGGTTAGTAGAGATTAACTTTCAACACAATGATTGCCTCGTGTCATTTGATAAGATAATTATTAGTTTTCATAATATTGAAAACGTAATATGACATAGATGAAATCTTTTAAGAAATGAATTTGAATCGATACAATAAGTTGAAATGTTATTTATTAGAACTAAATATATAAATAACTTGCAATGTATATTTAAAACGTGTTCATTAAATATATATGTTTTCAAATCAGTTAAGTACACGATAGTAACACTCGCTTAGTGACGCGATTGATGATATAAATGCTAGTACCTAAATGAACCATATCTATTTAAGTTTTAAAATGTAAACGTTATATAATACAATATCTTCTAATATGTAATTGATTTTAAAGTTTACTTTGAAATATAAATAATTTTTGAAAGACTAAATAATATATTACTAAATAAATATTTCTATTACATATAAGTCACATTCCTAAATGAAAAGGTATTTATGTTTTACAAATATAATATTTACTTACTCATAAAACGTTTGATTTAAAATAATATATTTTGTTAAACAATGAGACATTGATTTATAAAAGCAAATAACCACAACACTCAATTATATAAGTTACATTTTTCATAAAATAATTTATCGATGATTAAGTCTAAATTTTGATAAAGGTATGTGTCGCGTAATGTAATGTGCTAGTTTTCCAGGCGTACGAAAATACGTTCGAGAAACTGAAAATGAGACATAAGTCGAGTGACAATGTATGATTCATGAGAATTAAATTTATAATTTAACTACGCATGTAAATATAATATAATATATAATTAATTATATTAATTAAATAAATAAATATAAATTAAATTAAAGAGTGTCGGCAGCCATGATCAAGTGGGATATGAGCTGGAGCAAGCCCCATGCGATTGCATGGGCACTCCACACATCAGCCATGCGATCGCATGGCAATAGGGGACAGGTCAGGTTTATAAAGCTCGACATTTTGCACTTGAATTCATTTTCATCTTATCCCTCAGTCTCTTAAATCTCTCTATATACATATTATAATTATAATTATATTATTATTAATATTATTATTATTATTATTAAGATTAATATTATTATTAATTTTATGGTTAGGAGTATTATTATTATTAGTATTATACATAAAATACTACGATGAGGTTCTGCTCTCGTGTTTTCAAAACGAGTTTTGCGAGAGGGATAGAGCTAAGGAAATTATGGGCTATAGCTATAGAGGTTATGGGTATGGATCAGGGGTATGCTCGTAAGGTCAATCTAGTGTTTATCATCTTCGTTGCATCTACGTACTTTTCTGCAGTATTGAATCTCAATATTGATACGTGAGCACTTATAACTTAACTTTTATATATTATTAGTGTATCCCTGACTAGTGCTCGAGTATATATGTTTATGCATGCTTGTATGTTTAATTTTGTTGTTAGATAACTTATGATAAATTATGAATTTGATACATATGCGATTGAGATAAGGTATATGATATGCATGTCGTTGGAAAGCTGACGAAAAACTATAAACTTTTCATTTAGATATCGTATAGTTTTGATGAACGGATTAAAAGATATCATCAATTGAATTATTTATAATTTTAAAGTATTATTGTTAAAATGATTATCGTTATCGTTATCGTCGTTAATATCGTTAGTATTATTTTTATTTAATAATCATTATTATTATTATTATTATTATTATTATTATTATTATTATTATTATTATTATTATTATTATTATTATTATTATTATTATGATTATGATTATTATTATTAATATTATTAAAATAATTAATATTTTTTATCAAAACTATCAATTTATTATTTTTATCGTCATTATTATTATTAAAAGTATCACTAATATTAAAACCATCATTTTTTTTATTAAAATTATCATTTTTAATAGAAATATCATTGTTACTATAAAATATCATTATTATTATCATTTAAGTATTATTATTATTATTTAAAAATTATCATTTTGAATAGAAATATTATTTTTATATAAAATATTATTATGACGGTTAATATTAAAAAGTATTGCTATTATTAAGATTGTCATGATTAGAATTATCATTTTATTATAATCATTAGTAAATATAAATATTGTTATTTTTATTAGTAAAATAATAATAATTATTATTACAAAATAATACAACTTTCACTTATTATTGTTATTATCGATAATATTTTATCAAATCAATATGTGATACAAAGATATTTTACTACATGTAATATAATTACATTAATAATACTTATCATTATATTTTTATGATATTAAATGAACTTTATAAATTTTATTACTTAAGATATATAAAAGTATATTTTTATTATATAAATTTTAATATAAAATTTTATTTATTAATAAATAAATTATATTATTACTCTAATAAAATCTGTTAAATATATTAAATAAACTACTATATTTATGTTATATAATAATCATGTATAGATTTTGAAAGTCATTTTGGGTCAAGTTAACTTTTGTTGACTTTTGCATGATAATCTCGAGCATTAGGATTGTGATACACTATGACCTGACCTAAATTGTTAGACAGATATTGACCATTATATAAATATATATACTTAATATAGGTTCGCGAATCCGATGCCAACCTTGCACTTGTTCAATGACGTCATATGTATTTTTACTACGAAATACAGTATTGTGAGTTTCATTTGCCCTCTTTTTAAATGCTTTTGCAATATATATTTTTGAGACTGAGAATACATGCGTTGTTTTATAAATGTTTGACGAAATAGACACAAGTACTCAAAAATTACATTCTATGGTTGGATTATTGAAATCGAATATCACCCCTTTTAGCTTGGTAACCTAGGAATTAGGGAACAGACACCCTAATTGACGTGAATCCTAAATGTAGATCTACGGGCACTAACTCCTCCCATACTAGAAAATGGTATGCTTTAGTACTTTGAGTTATTAAAACAGATGGATTTCTATTTTGGGGATATTCTATATACATTATGTTAATGTCGGTTACCAGGTGTTCAATCCATATGAATGATTTTTATGCAGATGCATGATATTTATGAGAAATGAAATGAAAATCTTGTGGTCTATTAAATTAATGGAAATGATTGTTTATGATAAACTAGTGAACTCACCAACCTTTTGGTTGACACTTTAAAGCATGTTTATTCTCAGGTATTAAAGAAATCTTCCGCTGTGCATTTGCTCATTTTAAAGATATTACTTGGAGTCATTCATGGCATATTTCAAAATACATTGCATTCAAGTCATTGAGTTTAATAAAGATTATTATTAAGTAAATGACAGATTAGGTCATTTATAGTTTGAATATTATGAAATGGTAAGCATGTCTATCATCTTTCGATGTAATGAAAGTTGTCTTTTAAAAACGAATGCAATGTTTGTAAAATGTATCATATAGAGGTCAAATACCTCGCAATGTAACCATATGTTATTGTATTCGTCCTTAAGGATTAGGACGGGTCGCTTCAACAAATTCAGTTAAAGATCAATTCAAACTTTTTATCTTTATTTTATTTCTTTTCTATTTCTAATTACAAATTTGTCGAGTGTAACACCCCATTTTTCCCCGAACATGAATTACAGGTGTATCGCGTATGTACGATAGGTGTATGAAGGAATTGAGACATGTTCGTGCGCTAAAGTTCTTGTATGCGAAAAGTGATCAGACCAAGTTAAAGGTCGCAGCGCGGAGGAGTGGGTCGCGGTGCAACATTACAAAAAAATCAGAATCAGGAGGCATGGTAAGGAAGGCACCAGACCACACCTTGAGTCGCGGCGTGACAGAAAGGGCCGCGACGCGGCATTCAGCTGATTTCAATTCCAGGAGGCATGTTAAGGAAACCACCAGAATACGTTATAGGTCGCGGCGCGACGATTAAGGCCGCGGCGCGGCATTCTGAGCGAGCTGGTACCAGATTTGCAATTTTAAAGGATGTTCGAGGGCATTTTGGTCATTTTGGTGCCAGATTTGGGATCTTAAATCCCATCCACTCATCTCTTTTCCTTTTATCTTTTTCCTTTTCTTCTTCATTTTCTCTCAAAAACTCAAACACCCCAATTGATTCAAAGGGATTTTTGGAAAGGAAGAAGCGGGTTTTGATCGAAAGCGTAAGAGACAAGTTTATTCTCCTCGTTCTTAGCTGCAAGGTGATACTAGCAGTAAGCTCTAACTCCGAATTTCATTTTCGTGTTCATCATTCAAATTTGGGGCTTTTGGCTTGTATGTTCATAGATGGAACCCATTTAGTTGTTAATTGAAAATTAACACCAAGATTCGAGTTTATTGTTGTTATTGGCGGGTTTTGGGTTTGGTGAACAAGTGTAAGTTTGTAAGACTTGCAAATGGGTGTAATCACTAGTATTTAGTGATTATTGAGGTGTTGGAAGCCTTTAGGGTTCATTCGGTTGACTAATTTTGAAATGGGTCAAAATTAGGGTTTTGGTGTCAAATTGGGCAAGACAAGTGTTTAACACTTGTGTTCGGGTTTAATTGGCTTATTAGGACCATTGTCACTAGTGTTAGTGATTATTGATTAGTTTGGGCGCGGTATGTGCTTGGAGGTGCTTTTGGGTAGAAATTGCGCTAGTTGTTGATTTTGGGTTGGTTTGTAAATCCACCCTAATTGTGTTATTTGTCATGTGATAATGGAATAGGTACGTTCCATTGGCGTTTGCGGATTTTGGTTGGCATCCATCAAGACTTCTAGGTGAGTGTAAATTTACTATGCACATGTGTATGTGTAAAATGGGTACGTGTGTGTAGGGTGACCCTTGTTCGGGTTTACTCTATTGCTTCAGGTCCATGTGATACGCTTGTGCGTTGTGGGTTTTTACCCTTGGTGTTGCGAATTGGCTAGCGTTTGGATAACCCTTTCGGCGATGGGTTGCTAGCATTTGTTGTTGAGGGAATGAATCTCGGTTAGTGCGGATTCATGATGACTCGGGTTGTTTTGGTCATCTTGGCGATGAGGTGGTAAATTTCGGGTTGTGCGAATTCACTAAGGCTCGGGTAGTTCGGCCAACCTCGGTTGTAGAAGTGGTGAAGGAAGTGAATCTCGGGTAGTACGAATTCACTACGGCTCGGGTATTTCGGCCGACCTTCGTATAGTTTGGGTTAAGGGGTTAACCTTATCGTTTTTGTTGATTATATTTGTTATACGCATATATACTTATCGTTGTGTTGTAGCTAATATTTTGGCATTAGCTTGGTGAATACGTAGCGTGTAGCTACTTTGTGTATGTGCTCTTTTGTAGTTTGTTTACCATGCGGAGCCGGTATGTGTTCATTTTGATGCTTGGTGATGTGTAGCCATTTTATGCATATGTATGTGTGTAATATCTTTACATTCACTAAGTATTAGCTTACCCTCTCGTTGTTGATATTTTTATAGGTTAGCATGCTTAGCGGTTCGGGTAAGCTTGGGGATTAGAGATCTTCGCTAGGTTGCTTGAGAAGATCTTGCTTTTGTACTTGATTAGGATTTGGGTAGCGTAGTCCCAAATCACCATGCTCGGTTTTGTGTAAACGTAACTAGTCGGGTCATAATGATTATAACCGGTTTATGATTTAACTAGCGTATTATTGTATTAAGAAGTTTAACTTATTATTGTACGTTTTAGGTTCGTTGAACTAACTTTGATGAAAATACGTTTTGGAAATTTGTGTAATGGGACCTAAAGTATTATTTAACGTGTATAAAAGGAAAAATTTTTATGGGCCGGTTTTAATACGGGTTGGGTTGTTTCAAGTGGTATCAGAGCATGGTCTAAGGGATTTAGGCAACTTGAGATAGGTGCCTAGACTTAGACTTTTGTGTGTGCTTATTTGTTGCAGTACTTGTAGGTGAACGAGTCGGAACGGGTTATAGTTAGTGCCTTGTTTGTAGGTAGACTAACGTTTATGTTAATATGTGGATTCTATTAATATATTATTGCGTTGTGTTGGTTTATATCATCGAGCGAGGCGGTCATTGTACTAACGAGATGATACGGCGTGTGTGCGTAATAAGGACTTGCAAACCTTATTACGGGTATAAATCGTGTCTAACAAGTGATGTACCACGAGTGTTTAGCAAGATGGGGCGGTGTTGTGCGCGTTGTTTATACGTTTGTGGACTAATCATTTTGCATTCTTTAGAATGACGACGCGAAACGAGATTGAGGCGAATGACGAGGAGTTTAACGCTAGAGTTGCAGAGCAAATGGGTGCATTTCGAGAAGAAATGGATAGGAAGTATTCCGAATTTCAAAGTAGTAGTGAAATGGAGCGTTGTCTTAAGAGCTTCATGAGGACTAAACCCCTGATGTATGACGCGAAACCGGATCCTTTGGTTATCACAACATGGATCTCTGATGTCGAAGGGTGTTTTCGTACTATTGAATGTCCTCCCGAGAAGAAGACGAGACTCGCTACTAGCTTGTTGCGGGGTAGGGCGAAGGATTGGTTGGATTTGATCTTGTCGGTGGTGAAACGTTTATGGCGTTATCATGGGACGAATTTAAGGAGGAATTCTTCGAGGAGTTCCGGACTTCAGCCGATTTGTCAGAATTGCGTAATGAGTTGCGAAATTTGCAACATGGTTCTATGGATTTGAATACTCTCAAGACATCCTTTATGGCGAAGGCTCGTTTTTGCCCGGAGTATTTAGGGAACGATCGTTTATTGATGGAAGATTTCTATCGAACTTTGAATGATGACTTGAAAAACAAAATTAGCCGGGGTTACGCGAAGTCGTTTGTGGAGTTATTCGCGATGGCTAGAGGTTTCGAGTCGTATACGCGATCAAAGATGTGTGAACCTTCAAGTAAGAGAAGGGTTGATTCGTACGGCGCCCCAAGTAAGAAAAATAAGGGTGCAAGTGCGAGTACGGGTAATGTAGAGAAAGGCACGATGGATTCTCGTGCACCTAGATGTTTCAATTGTGGTGTTAAGGGCCACAAGTTATGGGAGTGCACAATGCCGAGGAGTGATGACGGGATGTGCTACTACTACCATAAGGAGGGACATCGCAAGCCGGATTGTCTTGAGTTGGCAGTGGCGAATGCCACAAGGAGACGTTGAGGTACATTTCGTTTTAATAAATATGTCCTTTGAATATTTATTTATGTGCCTATGCGTCGGGTTTGTTAAATGCATTGTGTTGTGCATGATATTGTTATGGGTGACGTTCCTAATGGAAGTACCCTATGGTGACGTTTTGATTGGCGGGCGAAGGGCGTAAGACTTGGTGCAACCAAGCATTCCTTAGTATTTGAGAAATGTTTCTACCAAGCCATGCATTTGGGCTTTGGTGTTCGGATGTTAGAGCGTGTTCGCTCTCGTGTAGAAGTAGATGGACCGTGAGGTTCGTCAGGTGAATGAAACCCCTGAGATCGAGTGTTTTAAATCTCGATGTATGATTGGCGAAGGAGTCTACGTGACGCAACGATATGTGCCTCTTTTATACATACTAGCGTGATGTTCGACTCTGATGGCGTTGCGGTTACATTGTACTTAGGGTACCGGAGAGAAACCCTTAGGTACATGAGTGACTAGGTGGGAATTTGACAAACTTTAGCAATTGGATAATTGCTAGAGTAAAAGTTTGTATACTTGTGGTAAACTCCTCGTTCGAAGTGTTTAGGGATAGGTTAAATCCTTCGTGTGCTCAAGGTGGGAGCAAGATGTGGTAATGGGTCGTGTGAACCCAATTGTTAGTAAAGTCTACCTTTGGTAGCATTGTACGAGTGTACAAGATGCGGTTAAATGTCCAAGTGGGGGAGTTACACTCCGGCATAAGGAGGTTTTAGTGTGAGATTTCGGATGACGCTTTTAGTAGATCCGAAATTAGTGTCGGGACCTAGATTTTGGTCGATTTGTGGTAGAGTACAATTTCGGTTATAATTGTACTTATGATTTTGGACTTAAATTATCACCGAGGTGATAATGTGGTGAATCTCGTTGAGAGATAATGGGCGTATTTGATGAGCAATGTGAAATCCCTTGGTTAGGGATGTGCGTGTCGGATTCTCTTTTAGAGAATTATTGTTTTGTGCCTATGTGCGATATAGGTGGTTCTTGCTCGATTGTGGTAGCGATGTTCGCATGTGCGTATGATTCGTGTGTGGAAATTCCAGGCGGTGTTGAATGGTTACAAGTATGCGTATATACTTTTGGTTGTGGTGAATGGTTAGTGTAATCCGTTAGGATTCACTATAGTGTGGTAGTGCGCGATGTTGAACTACTCGTTGTTGAGGCCAAAAGAGCGTGTGTGACAAGTGGGTTAGTCGCAGTGTTTAAGACACCACTCATTGGTTTGATTGACATGTGGTATCGTCGCGATGTTCAAGACACCACATTGTCATGGGGGTGAGTTAGTCGCGGTGTTTAAGACATCACCCGGGGAATTAGTGTACGCGGTGTTAAGTATACTAATGGATATTTATGATGGGAGTAGTGTTATATCGGCATGGTATAACATTATCGGGAAATGCGAGTACCGGTGGGAAATGCGAGTACCATTCCTTGTGTGTGGTTTGGGACGTGAATATCGGGTTGTTCGTATTCACAATGTTTCGGGTTGTACGATTGTCCCTGTTGGTTGGACTCATAGTTTGAGGTAGTGAATGTCGGGTAGTTCGGATTCACTAAGGCTCGGGTTGTACAGCCATCCTCGGTTATACTATGGGGTGGAGGTAGTGAATATCAGTTTGCGCGTATTCACGTTGACTTGGGTTGTGCGGTCATTTTGTTGTGGAAATATGGATTGAGTTGGTGAATTTCGGGTTGTTGCGAATTCACTAAGGTTCGGGTTGTTTCGACCATCCTCCATATGTGTTTAGGCTCGGGTTGTTTCGGCCATGTTGGATGCGTGAACTATTGATTGTTTTATACGCCAATGGTGGGGTCGTGAGGACCATGTTGTGATCTATTGGTTGTTTTATACACCAATGGTGGGGTCGTAAGGACCATATTGTGATGTGATCTATTGGTTGTTTTATACACTAATGGTGGGGTCGTAAGGACCATATTGTGATGTGATCTATTGGTTGTTTTATACGCCAATGGTGGGGTCGTAAGGACCATGTTGTGTGATCCATTGGCGTTTCGTAATGACCATTTTAATGTGAATAGTGATGCAATAGTCGTATTTTGCTCACGTGTTTGCGGTAGTTGCGTATTAGACGTGTTTGCGCACTACAAGGGATTTTAAGTGGTAAGTGTTATCCGTTAGATTTCACTTTTATTTGGTCTTCATCGGCTCTTTAGTTTGGGACGTGTTTACTTTTAGCATTGTACTTGGTATGGTACGCTAAAGGGTTGATGTCTCGGTATGAGATTGGTGGAGTTTTTCCCGATATGAGGGATTGAGCAAGTTTTAGTGCTCGGATTTGTGGACTTGATAAATCGCGAATGACGATTTAGTTGTTAGGGGTAACTCTATGAGAAGAATTGCCTAGAGGAGTTGGAAGGATACGTGGCGATTTCGCGTATTCTAAGTGATCGTTATAAGACTTCGGATGATTTGTGTGTATTGTACGTCTCGAAATGCGTGCAAGTGTGTATTTTAGTTAATGGATAAACCTTCGGGTTAATGAGTGATGTGGTGGAAGTCGGATTAGAACGATTGTTTGGAAACCATATCGTGTAGGTTCGGATTGGTTAAGTGACTAGGATCACGAGGACGTGATCGAATCTAAGTGGGGGAGAGTTGTAACACCCCATTTTTCCCCGAACATGAATTACAGGTGTATCGCGTATGTACGATAGGTGTATGAAGGAATTGAGACATGTTCGTGCGCTAAAGTTCTTGTATGCGAAAAGTGATCAGACCAAGTTAAAGGTCGCGGCCCGGAGGAGTGGGTCGCGGCGCGACATTACAAACAAATCAGAATCAGGAGGCATGGTAAGGAAGGCACCAGACCACGCCTTGAGTCGCGGCGCGACAAAAAGGGCCGCGGCGCGGCATTCAGCTGATTTCAATTTCAGGAGGCATGTTAAGGAAACCACCAGAATACGTTATAGGTCGCGGCACGACGATTAAGGCTGCGGCACGACATTCTGGGCGAGCTGGTACCAGATTTGCAATTTTAAAGGATGTTCGAGGGCATTTTGGTCATTTCGCATATGTACCAGATTTGGGATCTTAAATCCCATCCACTCATCTCTTTTCCTTTTATCTTTTTCCTTTTCTTCTTCTTTTTCTCTCAAAAACTCAAACACCCCAATTGATTCAAAGTGATTTTTGGAAAGGAAGAAGCGGGTTTTGATCGAAAGCGTAAGATACAAGTTTGTTCTCCTCGTTCTTAGCTGCAAGGTGATACTAGCGGTAAGATCTAACTCCGAATTTCATTTTCGTGTTCATCATTCAAATTTGGGGCTTTTGGCTTGTATGTTCATAGATGGAACCCATTTAGTTGTTAATTGAAGATTAACACAAAGATTCAGGTTTATTGTTGTTATTGGCGGGTTTTGAGTTTGGTGAACAAGTGTAAGTTTGTAAGACTTGCAAATGGGTGTAATCACTAGTATTTAGTGATTATTGAGGTGTTGGAAGCCTTTAGGGTTCATTCGGTTGACTAATTTTGAAATGGGTCAAAATTAGGGTTTTGGTGTTAAATTGGGCAAGACAAGTGTTTAACACTTGTGTTCGGGTTTAATTGGCTTATTAGGACCATTGTCACTAGTGTTAGTGATTATTGGTTAGTTTGGGCGCGGTATGTGCTTGGAGGTGCTTTTGGGTCGAAATTGCGCTAGTTGTCGATTTTGGGTTGGTTTGTAAATCCACCCTAATTGTGTTATTTGTCATGTGATAATGGAATAGGTACGTTCCATTGGCGTTTGCGGATTTTGTTTGGCATCCATCAAGACTTCTAGGTGAGTGTAAATTTACTATGCACATGTGTATGTGTAAAATGGGTGCGTGTGTGTAGGGTAACCCTTGTTCGGGTTTACTCTATGTTTGTGTGGGAGAATGGACCTTGTGCTTCGGGTCCATGTGATACGCTTGTGCGTTGTGGGTTTTTACCCTTGGTGTTGCGAATTGGCTAGCGTGTTGGATAACCCTTTCGGCGATGGGTTGCTAGCATTTGTTGTTGAGGAAATGAATCTCGGTTAGTGCGGATTCATGATGACTCGGGTTGTTTCGGTCATCTTGGCGATGAGGTGGTGAATTTCGGGTTGTGCGAATTCACTAAGGCTCGGGTAGTTCGGCCAACCTCAGTTGTAGAAGTGGTGAAGGAAGTGAATTTCGGGTAGTGCGAATTCACTACGGCTCGGGTATTTCGGCCGACCTTCGTGTAGTTTGGATTAAGGGGTTAACCTTATCATTTTTGTTGAATATATTTGTTATACGCATATATACTTATCGTTGTGTTGTATCTAATCTTGTGGCGTTAGCTTGGTGAATACGTAGCGTGTAGCTACTTTGTGTATGTGCTCTTTTGTAGTTTGTTTACCATGCGGAGCCGGTATGTGTTCATTTTGATGCTTGGTGATGCGTAGCCATTTTGATCTTGGCTAGGTTGCTTTAGAAGATCTTGCTTTTGTACTTGATTAGGATTTGGGTAGCGTAATCCCAAATCACCATGCTCGGTTTTGTGTAAACGTAACTAGTCGAGTCATAATGATTATAACCGGTTTATGATTTAACTAGCGTATTATTGTATTAAGAAGTTTAACTTATTGTTGTACGTTTTAGGTTCGTTGAACTTACTTTGATGAAAATATGTTTTGGAAATTTGTGTAATGGGACCTAAAGTATTATTTAACGTGTATAAAAGGAAAAAAATTTATGGCCCGGTTTTAATACGGGTTGGGTTGTTTCATCGAGCCAATCAAGCTATAAAACAAACTATAATTGAGTCCTTATGGCTGTAATAACATCACTTGACCTTTATATAACCCACTGCCAATGCAATTCGAAAGAAAACAGAAGAATTAAACTGATATTTTGAATAACACCCTCGTATCCTCTGTTCTTGACCATAATTTGCAATTGTTCGATTTCGTATTAAATTTCAAAATCTAATAATGCAGAAATGTTAGGAATCTTTTACTCAATCTTTCTGCAAAAATCTCAGGTTTCAATTCGTTATATCGAGTTCGAATTTTTGAGTCAAACTTAATTTTTAAAAAGTCAAAGTTTGTGTTCATCGCGAAATTTGTAAGCATTTTGATGTTTCAAGTTCAATTGACGATTCCAATAGTTTATAGGATTAATTTTCAATGTATTTCGTGTAGAAATCTTGGTCTAAAATGTCTTAAAATTCAAAATCATTATTTTTTTTTAAAAAAACGCGAACAGCAGCTTTTATTGTTTTTTTTCTTCTTTAATTCTATTCTTTCTTCCTTTGATTAATTTCAATCACCATTACGTGTGTTTCTGTTTCAAATCCATGTCCAATTCAAACCTTTAATGTGTTGATTAGATTTCCAGTCGATTAGAAGAAGGAGATGAATAAGAAAATTTAAAGAAAAGAATTACGGGTTTAATAAGTATAGATTTCGTATTAAATCAGAAAAATGGGTAACAGCTCAATGGTTAAGGGTTAGTTCGGGTAAGTGAGAGGTCTCGGGTTCGAGCCTGGTTTGGGACATTTTTTTTATAAAAGCTTTGGGAAGGTAGATTCCATCACCAAAATCATTATTATTATTATTATTGTTATTATTACTAGAATATTAATTATTATTATTATTATTATTATTATTATTATTATTATTATTATTATTATTATTATTATTATTATTATTATTATTATTATTATTATTATTATTATTATTATTATGATTATGATTATTATTAATATTATTAGTATTATTATTATTACTAGCATTATAATTATTATTATAAGTATCATAATCATTATTATTATTATTATTATTGTTATAAGTATTATTATTTATATTATCATGAGTATTATTATTATATAACTACTAAAATCATTATCATAACTATCATTAACAGTAAAATTAATATTTTTACAGGTATTATTATTAATATCATTATTATTATCACTATTAGATTTATTAACATTATTATCTCTATTAGTAATATTAAGTATTATAATTATTATCATTTTTACCATTATTAATATTATTTTAGTATTATTATAATTACTACTTTTAACAAACAAATGATATATATATATATATATATATATATATATATATATATATATATATATATATATATATATATATATATATATATATATATATATATATATATATATATATATATAATACATATAACATAACAAAATTAATATTTTTATATACAAAATGAATATATGAAACATATATATATATATATATATATATATATATATATATATATATTATTAATATAAAAATGATATAACTAATAAATTTATATATATATTTGTTCGATTACAAATATGTGTGTTAATATATATACAAATGATATAGGTTCGTGAATTCGATGCCAACCCTGCATTGTTCAGTTCCGTCGTATGAATATTTTTTTACTACAAAATATTGTATCGTGAGTTTCATTTACTCCCTTTTTAATTGCTTTTGCAATATATATTTTTGGGCTGAGAATACATGCGCTGCTTTTATAAATATTTTACAAAATAGATGCAAGTACTTAAAAATATTCTACGACTGAATTATTATACCGAATATCCCTATTATTTTTGTCTGGTAACCTAAGAATTAGTGTTTATTACACAACCCTCATGCTGAAAAATGGTATGAGGCCTGTATAGTTGCCACTAATTGACGCGAATCCTAAAGATAGATCTATGGGCACTAACAACCCTCATTCTGAAAAATGGAATGCTTTAGTACTTCGAATTTTAGTATACAACCTGCATTCTGGAAAATGGAATGTGGCCTGTATGCTTATACAACCCTCATACTGGAAAATGGTATGGGGCCTGTATTTTTGGGGAATATTCTATATGCATCTTGTTAAGGTCGGTTACCAGGTGTTTATTCGTATGAATGGATTTTTGTAGATGGGTGTTCCTGCGGATTATTTATGAAAATGAAATCTTGTGGTCTATTGAAATTATTGAAATAATTGTTTCTGATAAACCTATGAACTCACCAACCTTTTGGTTGACACTTTTAAGCATGTTTATTCTCAGGTATTAAAGAAATCTTTCGCCGTGCATTTGCTCATATTAAAGATATTACTTGGAGTCGTTCATGGCATATTTTCAAAAGACGTTGCATTCAAATCATTCGAGTTCAAAAAAGATTGTTATTAAATAAATGACAGATTAGTCATTTATAATTTGGGAAAAACATTTATAGCATTTGTATAGAATAGATATGTTTTGAAATGGTATGCATACCTATTAACTTTCGTTGAAATGAAAGTTTGTCTTTTAAAATGAATGCAATGTTTACAAAACGTATCATATAGAGGTCAATACCTCGAAATGAAATCAACTAATGTGAATCGTTTATAATCGATATGAACGGGTTCTTTCATATACTCTAGCCGGAAATAGGTATCAACATATGACGCCAAAAAGTACGATAGCCGTCTCCAAGAACACTAGAAGCACAAAAAGTACGTTGGCAGAACAACTGACATACCTTCCACAAGTACGATAATGGAAACAATCGATGAACTTGAATTTGATGGAGTGCATGTTGATCGAATGATCGAAGAAAATATCCTAGGAGAAGAAGACGATAACACAAGTGAAGAAATGCCAGAAGAGATAATCAATGAGACACTAACAAGTTTCAAGAAGTTAGCAGCAGACGCACTCAAAACAAACTCACGGGGCATAAAACAGAGAGCGCGGAACATATCATTTAAGAATTCATCCAAGGATAAAGCAAGACAGATGTTTAAAAAACAAACAATTACTACAAAGCAATCATCTAAGTTGTTGGAACACTTGGGGATTTTAATTGAAGTTAAAGAGAAACAAGAAGAATTATCTTTTCATGATGATGAAGAATTCGAAGGTGAAGAATTTATTTAAGAAAAAATGGCAACCAAAAATGTTAGAAGGAATTTTTACCAAAACAGCACCATCCAAAATACAAGCAGAAATTGGCACAACCCGCCATACGTGTTGCAGCAGTTGATAACTTTTTCGTATTAATAACTGGAACAAGCAACTAAACCTCATATAGTAGCAGATCAGTCCAATGTTTTGTTAACTGTATTTCAAATTATCAGTTACCACGACATTTGGAAATTCCATCTTCAATAGGAACATATGACGGGACAACTGATCCGGAAGACTTATTGGTCGTATTTGAAGGAACTATGCATTTACAACATTGTTATGATGAAGTAGCATGTCATATTTTTCCTATTGTACTGCAAAAAATGGCAAGAGAATGGTTTGCAAGTTTGCCAGCAAGGTGTGTTACAAGCTTTCTAGATATGAGGTTCGTGATGCAATACCAGAGTTTGAGAAGCTGTGCATTAACTCAATTAGGAGCTTATGAAATCAAAATGCATCGAGATGAGTCTTTAAGTAATTTCATGAAAAGGTATACGTTGGAGTGCCAAAAAATCCTAGATATACCAGAATCACAGTTGGTATCGGGATTCATTTTCTGTTTAGATCATCGACGTTTTAAAATTTTGGTGCATGCACTAAGGTATGATGTGCCAAAGAATTTACATCAAGCGTTGGAAATAGCACTAAAACATTTTGGGGCAAGAGAGTTGGAGAAAGTGCAGTATGATCATGGTGTTAGGCATAATAGTGGGCGATATTATAATTGAATGTAGGGAAGGAGTGATTATCATCATCAAGCATGGAAAGGAAATAATAGCAATCAACATAATAATCGCAGGGCACTTGACAGAAACCCTTTGAGTATGTCATTAACAAAAACCCCTCGTGAAATCTTGTTCACAGAACCTGTGAGAAAAACTTTCAACCCTCCGGCACCAATAGAGGAAAGAGATGGACAAAAAAAAATGATACGTGGTGTGACTTCCATGAGGCTTACGACCATGATATTGATAATTGCAAATCGTTAATGAGAGAGATTATTGCGAAAATCAAAGATGTGGAATTGAATCATTTGTTACTAGGAAGAAGGTATCGCATAAATGACCCAAATAAGCATTTTGCTTGGCCAGAGAAATCAAAGGGGAGGACGGATGGAGCATAACACAAAGGATAAAAAGGGCAAGAAGGAAGAAAGAAAAGAAGACAGAGATCCAACTCCAGAGATGAGAATTAGGGTAATTTGGAATGATGATGTAGATGAAGAGATACAAACGGAAGCGAAAGAAGAATTTTGGACATATGCTCCAATCATTTTTCATACGATAAGGAATTGGAGATTTTCTAGTAAGCCCAGTAATCATATCAGCAGTGATTGTAAATCATCGTATTAAGAGGTCTTATACCGACACAAGAAGTGAGGCTGATATAATTTACATGGATTGCTTCAGGACTTTTCCGTTCAACGTTCAGAATGCCATTTGTGAAATAATTGTTCGAATATCAGGGATTACAAGAGTACCAATCAGGGTTGTGGGAAGAATCAGAATGAACGTTACAATGAGAACATACCCCTTTTTCGAACAGAGATTGTTGATTTTACAGTTTTAAATGGGACTTCAAGGTTCAATGCATTATTGGGAAGGAGATCCTTAAGGAAATTTAGAGCAATTATTTCCATCCCACATGCTGAATTGCGTTTTACTATGCCAAATGGTGCAGCGGTTATTCATTCAGAAGGCATACCTCCAAGCAGAGAACGATTCGTTATCCATGATGCAAGGGATGATGAAGCAAGGTATGATTCGCAGCATCAACTGTTCAGCAGAAATGAAGCAAGAGGATCTTTTTATTGAAGAATTTTGAAAGCAGATGATTGAATATTGTGGGGAAGACAGAAGAAAGAGACTGAGCAATTATTTACAAACTTATAGAATAAAACAAAATCTTATCGTTCTCCGGACAGAATTGATCACTCTGACCGTGTTGAATCATGATTAGATTTTTGTATACTATAGTTTACATGCAGAAAAAGTTAGTTAGACGAAGAAATATATAAATTAAAGGAATTAGAATGGCATCAAAAGGAAAGTATGACAGCTACTCGTCTAGCGTTCTCCGTTTAGGAAGCTAAAGAAAATGACATTTTGGGCTGCCCAACGTGCTGCGTAAGTCCCTCAGGCCACATCAAATGCATAAGCCCTAAATCTCTAAATAAGAAGCACGTGAACAACACAAATGCCACGTCAACATAAATTTCATGGTCGGTTACGAACTTTTAGCATAAAGTAACCACTAATAAAGTGACACGTGTACCTCCGAACATATAGGAGCTCTGACACCTATAAATAGACCATCTGGGTCATCACTTTACAACAACTGGACTTGTGACAGAGAACACACTTTCTCTTTCACATATTCCTTTTCTCACTCTAGAACTAAAAGACTAAGCCGCACAACGCTAGCCAGACCAATTGCTCATTTGGTTTGTAAAGATTGATTAAGCCGCACCACGGTAACCAGGCCGTGATCCGGGTCAGCAGAGGCAACTGTCTCGAGGGTAAACATCAATCACCAATATATCTCTACTATTCTTAGTTCTAGAAACCTGTACTGATACTTGTGAACGCTATCCGTTATACTCTAGCCGCAAATAGGTATCAACAGGTGTACATTATTTAATTGTGTGCAGGAACCAAACCATAAAGATCCTTTAATTCACGAGTCAACTCGAAATGATTCAATCATAATGTAAAGACAACAATGGCTGGCGGACGTATGGGGGTGACAACTTTTACCCTATGTATCTAACTTTTATTATCTTGACGAACCATATTTGTTAAACAGTTGTGTGTGTTCAGATTTTGAGTAGTTGAAAGTAATTAGTGGTCCTTACAAGGAGTCTATAACGCAAAATAAAGATGAGGAGAAATTAACATTAAGCACCGAGAACGACACTGGCTATTGATCCAATAGAAATCATGTTTAATAACAAAAATATGAAAAAAATGAGTTTTACATAACTGAGTTAAATGATATTATATGTTTGCCTTCAGTTGCAATTGATATTGAAATTGATTTGGGTTATAAATCTGTTTAAGTTTCAAGTTTGATGGGGATAAGAACAATACTTTTTATCAAAGGGCTTACGAGCGATATCAAATAAACTTATGGATCTGAAGTTATCATTTCGAGTCCCGGTATTTTACTAAAAAACAAAAACAATACGCTCTTATCTGTTTGATCTTAAGATATGGTCCCCGGGCCAGAGAGCCCAAGTCCAATACATGTGTGGCCCTAATCCAATAATTCAAGTACTATTATTTTTTTGATGGAATGGAATCAAAATTTTTAAAAACTATTTGATCTTTATCATTTGGTCATACTAATTTAGTAGCCAGTGATGTAAACATAATTTATGAGAGTATGACGTATATCGTGTAAGGATTATAGGACTCAAACAATAAAGTAATTCTAGAGAATTACCCTTCCACAATCGACAAACAAAAGAACAATAATTAAAGAATTAAAGACGCGAGATTTAACGTGGTTATATGTAATCGAATGTCGATTACTTTAATCCACGGACAAACTAAAGAGATTTTATTGATATAATTCGTAGATACAACTGAGGGTTACAATAGGATGCTTATATAGGCCAAAACACCTTGGAGAACAAGAAAAAACATAAATATGGAAACTGCTCGTTAGGCACTAGCCGCGCCGCGCCTCCAAGGCTAAACTCCGGACAGACGATTTCCTAATCTGATGCTCTGTTTCATGTGTTAGGCCGCGTCGCGCCTTCCAAGGCCGCGGCGCGCCTCCTCCTTTGTTTTGATATCCTTCACATCCAACAATCTCCCACTTGAAGATAGTCAAAATCATGACTCACATTGTCAACCCATCATATCATCAAACTAACCAAGATCGCCAAAGCACCCTTTACCGCCAAACTCCATTTGGGACATGCACACTGAAATGTCCCGTTCTTATTGATTAAAAACGTTCCAGATTAATTGATTTCGTTGCGAGGTTTTGACCTCTATATGAGACGTTTTTCAAAGACTGCATTCATTTTTAAAACAAACCATAACCTTTATTTCATAAATAAAGGTTTAAAAAGCTTTACGTAGATTATCAAATAATGATAATCTAAAATATCCTGTTTACACACGACCATTACATAATGGTTTACAATACAAATATGTTACATCGAAATCAGTTTCTTGAATGCAGTTTTTACACAATATCATACAAACATGGACTCCAAATCTTGTCCTTATTTTAGTATGCAACAGCGGAAGCTCTTAATATTCACCTGAGAATAAACATGCTTTAAACGTCAACAAAAATGTTGGTGAGTTATAGGTTTAACCTATATATATCAAATCGTAACAATAGACCACAAGATTTCATATTTCAATACACATCCCATACGTAGAGATAAAAATCATTCATATGGTGAACACCTGGTAACCGACATTAACAAGATGCATATATAAGAATATCCCCATCATTCCGGGACACCCTTCGGATATGATATAAATTTCGAAGTACTAAAGCATCCGGTACTTTGGATGGGGTTTGTTAGGCCCAATAGATCTATCTTTAGGATTCGCGTCAATTAGGGTGTCTGTTCCCTAATTCTTAGATTACCAGACTTAATAAAAAGGGGCATATTCGATTTCGATAATTCAACCATAGAATGTAGTTTCACGTACTTGTGTCTATTTTGTAAATCATTTATAAAACCTGCATGTATTCTCATCCCAAAAATATTAGATTTTAAAAGTGGGACTATAACTCACTTTCACAGATTTTTAATTCGTCGAGAAGTAAGACTTGGCCACTGTTGATTCACGAACCTATAACAATATATACATGTATATTAAAGTATGTTCAAAATATATTTACAACACTTTTAATATATTTTGATGTTTTAAGTTTATTAAGTCAGCTGTCCTCGTTAGTAACCTACAACTAGTTGTCCACAGTTAGATGTACAGAAATAAATCGATAAATATTATCTTGAATCAATCCAAGACCCAGTGTATACGTATCTCAGTATTGATCACAACTCAAACTATATATATTTTGGAATCAACCTCAACCCTGTATAGCTAACTCCAACATTCACATATAGAGTGTCTATGGTTGTTCCGAAATATATATAGATGTGTCGACATGATAGGTCGAAACATTGTATACGTGTCTATGGTATCTCAAGATTACATAATATACAATACAAGTTGATTAAGTTATGGTTGGAATAGATTTGTTACCAAGTTTCACGTAGCTAAAATGAGAAAAATTATCCAATCTTGTTTTACCCATAACTTCTTCATTTTAAATCCGTTTTGAGTGAATCAAATTGCTATGGTTTCATATTGAACTCTATTTTATGAATCTAAACAGAAAAAGTATAGGATTATAGTCGGAAAAATAAGTTACAAGTTGTTTTTGTAAAGGTAGTCATTTCAGTCGAAAGAACGACTTCTAGATGACCATTTTAGAAAACATACTTCCACTTTTAGTTTAACCATAATTTTTGGATATAGTTTCATGTTCATAATAAAAATCATTTTCTCAGAATAACAACTTTTAAATCAAAGTTTATCATAGTTTTTAATTAACTAACCCAAAACAGCCCGCGGTGTTACTACGACGGCGTAAATCCGGTTTTACGGTGTTTTTCGTGTTTCCAGGTTTTAAATCATTAAGTTAGCATATAATATAGATATAGAACATGTGTTTAGTTAATTTTAAAAGTCAAGTTAGAAGGATTAACTTTTGTTTGCGATCAAGTTTAGAATTAACTAAACTATGTTCTAGTGATTACGAGTTTAAACCTTCGAATAAGATAGTTTTATATATATGAATCGAATGATGTTATGAACATCATTACTACCTCAAGTTTAGTAGGTAAACCTACTGGAAGTGACAAGAAATTATCTAGCTTCAAAGGATCTTGGATGACTTGAAAGTTCTTGAAGTAGGATCATGACACAAAAACAAGTTCAAGTAAGATTTTTACTCGAATTAAGATAGTTTATAGTTATAGAAATTGAATCAAAGTTTGAATATGAATATTACCTTGAATAAGAAAGATAACCTACTGTATATAACAAAGGTTTCTTGATCTTAGATGATTACTTGGAATGGATTAGAAAGCTTGGAAGCAAATTAGTAAACTTGAAGGGATTTTTGAAGTGTTCTTGAAGTGTTCTTCCTATGATGATTATAGCTTGATTCTTGAAGTGATTTTTGATGAATATGATGATTAACTACTGAAAAAATACGTTCATAATAGTGTGTGTGTGTTGAGAGAGAATTAGAAAGAGAATTGGAAGTGAAATGGAGTGAATGATGAGTGGTAATTGGTGAGTGGTGAGTGGGGTTAAAAGGAGTTCTAGTTAGTTGACTAGCTCATGGTAGAAGTTAAAATTGATTAGTCATACATGACATAATCAAGATTGGAATCCCATGCTAGTTCCTATTGGTATATACCCATAGTAAGTACGTTTTGAAGCTGTGTATAATACGGGTAAGAATACGACTAGAATTCTTGATGAAAGAAAAGAATGGGAAAGTAACTGTAACCATTTTCGTTAAGTATGAGTGTTTTGATATATGTCTTGAAGTCTTCCAAAAGTATTTTAATACATCTAAATACACTACATGTATATACATTTTAACTGAGTCGTTAAGTCATCGTTAGTCGTTACATGTAAGTGTTGTTTTGAAACCTTTAAGTTAACGATCTCAATTAATGTTGTTAACCCATTGTTTATTATATCTAATGAGATGTTAAATTATTATATTATCATGATATTATGATATATTAATATATCTTAATATGATATATATACATTTAAATGTCGTTACAACGATAATCGTTACATATATGTCTCGTTTCGAAATCCTTAAGTTAGTAGTCTTGTTTATATGTATATAACTCATTGTTAATATACTTATGGAGATACTTACTTATCATAATATCATGTTAACCATATGTATATCCATATATATATCGTCATGTCATTTTTACAAGTTTTAACGTTCGTGAATCGTCGGTCAACTTGGGTGGTCAATTGTCTGTATGAAACATATTTCAATTAATCAAGTCTTAACAAGTTTGATTGCTTAACATGTTGGAAACATTTAATCATGTAAATATCAATCTCAATTAATATATATAAACATGGAAAAGTTCGGGTCACTACAGTACCTACCCGTTAAATAAATTTCGTCCCGAAATTTTAAGCTGTTAAAGGTGTTGACGAATCTTCTGGAAATAGATGAGGGTATTTCTTCTTCATCTGATCTTCACGCTCCCAGGTGAACTCGGGTCCTCTACGAGCATTCCATCGAACCTTAACAATTGGTATCTTGTTTTGCTTAAGTCTTTTAACCTCACGATCCATTATTTCGACGGGTTCTTCGATGAATTGAAGTTTTTCGTTGATTTGGATTTCATCTAACGGAATAGTGAGATCTTCTTTAGCAAAATATTTCTTCAAATTCGAGACGTGGAAAGTGTTATGTACAGCTGCGAGTTGTTGAGGTAACTCAAGTCGGTATGCTACTGGTCCGACACGATCAATAATCTTGAATGGTCCAATATACCTTGGATTTAATTTCCCTCGTTTACCAAATCGAACAACGCCTTTCCAAGGTGCAACTTTAAGCATGACCATCTCTCCAATTTCAAATTCTATATCTTTTCTTTTAATGTCAGCGTAGCTCTTTTGTCGACTTTGGGCGGTTTTCAACCGTTGTTGAATTTGGATGATCTTCTCGGTAGTTTCTTGTATAATCTCCGGACCCGTAATCTGTCTATCCCCCACTTCACTCCAACAAATCGGAGACCTGCACTTTCTACCATAAAGTGCTTCAAACGGCGCCATCTCAATGCTTGAATGGTAGCTGTTGTTGTAGGAAAATTCTGCTAACGGTAGATGTCGATCCCAACTGTTTCCGAAATCAATAACACATGCTCGTAGCATGTCTTCAAGCATTTGTATCGTCCTTTCGCTCTGCCCATCAGTTTGTGGATGATAGGCAGTACTCATGTCTAGACGAGTTCCTAATGCTTGCTGTAATGTCTGTGTAACGACCCGGAAATTTTCAAACAACTTTAAACTTTATCTTTATATCATTAGATAAATATTTCAAACATATATATTACGTATAAATTTACGATTCTAAATAAAAATATATATATATATATTTTAACTTAGTCATAAAACGTCCTGATTTAAAATAATATATTTTGACAAACAACGAGTCACTGATTTATAGAAGCAAATGACCACAACGCTCAATTTTATAAGTTACATTTATTATAAGGTAATTTTTTTGATAAGTAAGTCAAATTATTGATAAGGGTACACGTCGCATAACGTAAAAGGCTAGTTTTCTAAACGTATGAAAGTGCGCTTGAAAAACCGAAAGTGGTACATGAGTCGAGTGATAACGTACGAGTCATTTGAACAAAAATTACATTTTTACTACGCACGTAAATATAATATAATATTTAATTAATTCTAAAGATTAAATATATTATATATTAAATAATATATAAATCTATATTACATATGAAATAAGTGTCGGTAAGAAATGGAAGTGGATACCAGCTGTTTTAGATGAGCATGCGATCGCATGCTTAAACCATACACATCCCATGCGATCGCATGGGATGGATGGATTGGTAATGTGCTATAAAAAGCCTTTTTACTTCGTATATTAAACACACACATGCACGACTACATATTACTCCCTCTGTTGTTTATATTTATATTATTATTATTATTATAGAAATTAGTAATATTATTAATCTTATTAATATTAGTATTATGAGTGATATTATTGAGTATTATACATAAAATATTACGACGAGGTCATGAGCGAGCTATTTCGAAACGAGTTTTATGAGAAGGATAGGGCTAAGGAAATTATGAGTTATAGCTATGGAGGTGATGGGTAATGTTCGAGGGTATGCTCATGAGGTCAAACTAGTGTTTATCATCTCCGTTGCGTCTACGTACCTTTCCTTCAATATTGAATCTCAATATTGATACGTTGAGATCTACGATTAATTTGCATTCCGAGTTTCGGTCACATTTCAATGAATGACCTTATGTGCTGCTAAGTGAGTTTCATTTGCTCCCTTTTTATTTGGGCTGAGAATACATGCAAATGCTTTATTAACTGTTTTACAATATTTATATGCGTGAGTTTCATTAATCCCTTTTTAAATGCTTTCGCAATATATATTTTTGGGCTGAGAATACATGCACTTTATTTTAAACACAATGGATACAAGTACATATTAAATTCTACACTGAGTTTGAACCGAAAATCCCTTAGCTTTGGTAACTAGTAACTGCCAGTTATAAGAACGGGTGGGCGCGAGTAGTAGTATATGGATCCATAGGGCTTGATATCCCCGTCCGAGCTAGAGCGCTAGCCTTTTAACGGACGTATGCTATTTGATAAGCGTACACGTTGGTTTGCGTGTATTATTAAGATAATTATACAAAGGGTACAAATTATATATACGTTAAGTTTAGTTACCAGGGTGCTCAATTTTGTAGAATATTTTGATAAACGTTTCGGATGAAACAACTGAAATCTTGTGATCCACCTTTATATACAGATTATACGATACATTAAAACTATGAACTCACCAACCTTTGTGTTGACACTTGTTAGCATGTTTATTCTCAGGTTTTCTAGAAGTCTTCCGCTGTTTGATTATATGTTAGACAAGCTATGTGCATGGAGTCTTACATGGCATATTTTTCAAGGAAACGTTGCATTCACCAAATCATCACCATGTATCTTATTTGACTGCATTGTCAACGTAAGTACTATTGTAAACTATTATTTATGGTGATTGTCTATATGTAGAAATCATCAGCTGTCGAAAACCATTGATTTAAATATTTATTTATGGTGTGCCTTTTCAAAAGAATGCAATGTTTACAAAACGTATCATATAGAGGTCAAATACCTCGCAATGAAATCGATGAATGACGTGTTCGTCCATATGGATTTGGAGCGATCGTCACAGTTGGTATCAGAGCTTGAGGTCATAGGGAACCAGAATTTGCATTAGTGTGTTTAACTGGTAATTGTTAGAATGCATTAGTGAGTCTGGACTATGATCGTACCTGTTTTTACTGAGTTTTACTTATCATTTCTTGTCGGAAATTACATGCTTATCATTCTTAAGTATAAACACGTTTCCTGCATTTACTGCATAGATAGTGTACCGACAAAATTCATATCTTAGCATATCTGTTACTGTAAACTTTTCCTGACATCTTTCGAAAATTTCTCCGTAATTTACGGGATTTTGGTATTATATATACATATGTAAATTATGTATTGAAGAGTACCAATCTAAATTCTATAATCTATTTCATATCAAAAATCATCTCTCTAATTATACAAGATGGATCCCGTATCTAGTTCAAATTCCTTAAATTCCGACAGCTATTCCGATATGGATATTCATCTGAACTCCGAAGACAGTGTAACCGGAATGGATCAACCAATCAGCCATCACCTATTCTGGAAGAATTGGGTATGGGTTCGTAGTCTACTTAATCATTGGAGACAAGAAGAAGGCGATCCCTTCCATCCACCACATTGCCCTCTTGGCGAAGAACCTGAAGCACTTACCGGAGAACCTGTTCGTAATACTATTTTCTCTCTCATCTCCAGAGTATCTCGTCATGATTATATACTATCTCGAATTTTGGATCTTATTCATCCACTCGTCCCAACCGACAATCACCCCGGTGTAACAGAAGAAGTTAACGAGCTTCGCGCTCGGATAGTGGCTTTAGAGAATATGGTGCAAGGGTTACAAGTACCAGCAGCAGCACCGGCAGCAACAGTAGCACCATCAGCCACACCAACAGTACCATCACCACCACCAACAACAACATCCGCATCCCACACCTCAACATCACAATCTGTACCTCGAACATCAACGTCATACGCACCATAGACGCCAAGGAGTACCAACAACAATAACCGATGAAGTATTGATTCATAACTTCATTGGAGAAATATTCTACGGCAATTATGTAATATCTAAAGTTTTAGAGATTATATTCTAGTCCTAATCAAAAACCAGATGAGATTAATATTATGTTAACTCATTAAATCCATGATTACATCTAAAGAAAATATATATGTAGGTATATTTTCATAAAGATTGTAATTGAAAAATCCTTTTGTACAAACTGTTAATGGTGAGAATATTTTAACGGGTAGGTAATACCCGAGATATATATAAAGTCACAATTAATATGTTCGATTTTGATTAAGCAAATCATCAACTATACCCACTACTTTCACAACGAGATACATTCTTTCATAGAAATCAAAATAACTATTCGCATTCAAATTTGATTACATATTCTGATTTTGAAAAATCAGAATCCAAGCCAAGATTTAACAGAAAACATCACTCTTAGATTCTTACATCTTTCAAATGTTATACTTTGACTTCAAAACTGTGCTAGAACATCACTTCTATTCATAAACCCAGAAGAAAAAAAAATTTGTATCGTTCGAAATTCTAGAACATCATATGTATCTTGACAATTACAATCTTCATGCAAACCCTTCAAACTTTTGAAAACACCTCGGATTGATAAATGACGATTCGGTTATGATAACTTTGAATGCTGATGAATCAGCAAAAACTGTAAACGACCTTAACAGCCAAAAGTTTGATGATAAAGAATAGTGTGTTGGCAAAGCTCAGAAAAAGAGAAGGTTTGGAACTGAAAAATGGATTGAGCAAAGTATGAAGGAGGTTGTGGATAAATCACAAAGAATAAACCTATCTTCAAAGAATCCAAATGATTCAGTATCTGCTGAAGTCATTAACAAATACCTTACTCCTGACTCTAAACATTTACGGACAAATCTTCTTTATCATCTTTTGATATTAGAAATTCTAAGATATCATCGTATCTTTCATTATAAATATCCTCGATATTTCTGAAGATATTTTCATAACTATCCTTATCTGAAATCATTTACCTCTTCACGCTATCTGTATTACATCATAAAAGAAACTATTTTAGTTTCTAAATTCTGAAACCTTCGAGTTTAAATTATGAATGTTTTTGAAGAAGCGTTGGGAACTGAAGCATGAGTTAATATAATATAATGACACTTGATCAACGTGATTATATTACAGTAAGTCATGCTGAGTTTCCAAATGAAACATGATGATTCACAGATCATAACATTATCATGTGCCATGTTATACGACTTTTGTATTCTATTTAATCTCTAAAATATCAAGAAAATATTTTTTGATGATTAGGTCTTTTTCAGGGTATTCTGGTAATTTAACAAATCAAAATCGTGCCATTACCATTTCCTTCCTAGAAAATTAACAATGTTCATTCCAAAATTTGTATACACGAATTCTGGACCATTACAAGAGATGCTTAATCGCAAGAAGAAGAAACGAATGGACAAAGCTCCGAAATAGAAATTGGAGTATAAATCGCAGCAAATATGAGGGAGTATTAACTGTGGATGACAATGATTATAAAAGATAGAAGTAGGGACATTAAAATATAAGGGGAGATATAAAACCCGATAACAACGTATAAATTACAAACCGTAAATATCAATGTTTATTGCAACATAACGACACGGGAGAATTAAAAGCACTATAACCCCAAGAGAAAAGTAGAAGTAAGCAAATTCCTCTGGTGGAAGTTGGAAAAGGAGAATGATTATTGCGATAGTAAGGATAAGGACAAGGATCAGAACTGGATTAAGTATTTTCACAATCTTTTGAATTTGAGAATTAAGTATAGGAATGGTAAAAGTGACAAACCGAAAGAAGTTAATTTATAATGAAATATTTCATAGAGAAATCAAGGCAGATCTCCGCATTTAATTAGAGAGATCCTAATTTCCTTATTCGCTGAAGAATCAAATCTTTTAGATTTAGAAGATTTTCTTTAAATCCCTTGAATTTCGGAATCCAACCAAGACAACGTCAAAAGTTAAGACAAAACTTTAGTTCTCATTTCATTCCTTTTAGGATAGCTTCACTCGTACTCTTCAAGTAATCGAATCGTTTTATCTATATTACTCAAAAGTGATAAAACTCTATATACCAACTCATATTCGTCATAAAAACATTTTTCTGATTAGCCATGACGACCACAATCAAATTTCGGGATGAAATTTCTTTAACGGGTAGGTACTGTAACGACCCGGAAATTTTCAAACAACTTTAAACTTTATCTTTATATCATTAGATAAATATTTCAAACATATATATTACGTATAAATTTACGATTCTAAATAAAAATATATATATATATATATATATTTTAACTTAGTCATAAAACGTCCTGATTTAAAATAATATATTTTGACAAACAACGAGTCACTGATTTATAGAAGCAAATGACCACAACGCTCAATTTTATAAGTTACATTTATTATAAGGTAATTTTTTTGATAAGTAAGTCAAATTATTGATAAGGGTACACGTTGCATAACGTAAAAGGCTAGTTTTCTAAACGTATGAAAGTGCGCTTGAAAAACCGAAAGTGGTACATGAGTCGAGTGATAACGTACGAGTCATTTGAACAAAAATTACATTTTTACTAAGCACGTAAATATAATATAATATTTAATTAATTCTAAAGATTAAATATATTATATATTAAATAATATATAAATCTATATTACATATGAAATAAGTGTCGGTAAGAAATGGAAGTGGATACCAGCTGTTTTAGATGAGCATGCGATCGCATGCTTAAACCATACACATCCCATGCGATCGCATGGGATGGATGGATTGGTCATGTGCTATAAAAAGCCTTTTTACTTCGTATATTAAACACACACATGCACGACTACATATTACTCCCTCTGTTGTTTATATTTATATTATTATTATTATTATAGAAATTAGTAATATTATTAATCTTATTAATATTAGTATTATGAGTGATATTATTGAGTATTATACATAAAATATTACGACGAGGTCATGAGCGAGCTATTTCGAAACGAGTTTTATGAGAAGGATAGGGCTAAGGAAATTAGGGGTTATAGCTATGGAGGTGATGGGTAATGTTCGAGGGTATGCTCATGAGGTCAAACTAGTGTTTATCATCCCCGTTGCGTCTACGTACCTTTCCTGCAATATTGAATCTCAATATTGATACGTTGAGATCTACGATTAATTTGCATTCCGAGTTTCGGTCACATTTCAATGAATGACCTTATGTGCTGCTAAGTGAGTTTCATTTGCTCCCTTTTTACTCATTACATTTTTGGGCTGAGAATACATGCAAATGCTTTATTAACTGTTTTACAATATTTATATGCGTGAGTTTCATTAATCTCTTTTTAAATGCTTTCGCAATATATATTTTTGGGCTGAGAATACATGCACTTTATTTTAAACACAATGGATACAAGTACATATTAAATTCTACACTGAGTTTGAACCGAAAATCCCTTAGCTTTGGTAACTAGTAACTGCCAGTTATAAGAACTGGTGGGCGCGAGTAGTAGTATATGGATCCATAGGGCTTGATATCCCCGTCCGAGCTAGAGCGCTAGCCTTTTAACGGACGTATGCTATTTGATAAGCGTACACGTTGGTTTGCGTGTATTATTAAGATGATTATACAAAGGGTACAAATTATATATACGTTAAGTTTAGTTACCAGGGTGCTCAATTTTGTAGAATATTTTGATAAACGTTTCGGATGAAACAACTGAAATCTTGTGATCCACCTTTATATACAAATTATACGATACATTAAAACTATGAACTCACCAACCTTTGTGTTGACACTTGTTAGCATGTTTATTCTCAAGTTTTCTAGAAGTCTTCCGCTGTTTGATTATATGTTAGACAAGCTATGTGCATGGAGTCTTACATGGCATATTTTTCAAGGAAACGTTGCATTCACCAAATCATCACCATGTATCTTATTTGACTGCATTGTCAACGTAAGTACTATTGTAAACTATTATTTATGGTGATTGTCTATATGTAGAAATCATCAGCTGTCGAAAACTGATTTAAATATTTATTTATGGTGTGCCTTTTCAAAAGAATGCAATGTTTACAAAACGTATCATATAGAGGTCAAATACCTCGCAATGAAATCGATGAATGACGTGTTCGTCCATATGGATTTGGAGCGATCGTCACAGTCTGCCAGAATCTTGAAATAAATCTGCCATCCCTATTAGAGATAATAGAGATTGGTATTCCATGTCTGGAGACGACTTCCTTCAAATACAGTCGTGCTAACTTCTCCATCTTGTCATCTTCTCTTATTGGCAGGAAGTGTGCTGATTTGGTGAGACGATCAACTATTACCCAAATAGTATCAAAACCACTTGCAGTCCTTGGCAATTTAGTGATGAAATCCATGGTAATGTTTTCCCATTTCCATTCCGAGATTTCGGGTTGTTGAAGTAGACCTGATGGTTTCTGATGCTCAGCTTTGACCTTAGAACACGTCAAACATTCTCCTACATATTTAGCAACATCGGCTTTCATACCCGGCCACCAAAAATGTTTCTTGAGATCCTTGTACATCTTCCCTGTTCCAGGATGTATTGAGTATCTGGTTTTATGAGCTTCTCTAAGTACCATTTCTCTCATATCTCCAAATTTTGGTACCCAAATCCTTTCAGCCCTATACCGGGTTCCGTCTTCCCGAATATTAAGATGCTTCTCCGATCCCTTGGGTATTTCATCCTTTAAATTTCCCACTTTTAAAACTCCTTGTTGCGCCTCCTTTATTTGAGTAGTAAGGTTATTATGAATCATTATATTCATAGATTTTACTCGAATGGGTTCTCTGTTCTTCTTGCTCAAGGCATCGGCTACCACATTTGCCTTTCCCGGGTGGTAACGAATCTCAAAGTCGTAATCATTCAACAATTCAATCCACCTACGCTGCCTCATATTCAGTTGTTTCTGATTAAATATGTGTTGAAGACTTTTGTGGTCGGTATATATAATACTTTTGACCCCATATAAGTAGTGCCTCCAAGTCTTTAATGCAAAAACAACCGCGCCTAATTCCAAATCATGCGTCGTATAATTTAGTTCGCGAATCTTCAATTGTCTAGACGCATAAGCAATCACCTTCGTTCGTTGCATTAATACACAACCGAGACCTTGCTTTGATGCGTCACAATAAATCACAAAATCATCATTCCCTTCAGGCAATGACAATATAGGTCCCGTAGTTAGCTTTTTCTTCAATAACTGAAACGCTTTCTCTTGTTCATCCTTCCATTCAAATTTCTTCCCTTTATGCGTTAATGCAGTCAAGGGTTTTGCTATTCTGGAAAAGTCTTGGATGAACCTTCTGTAGTAACCAGCTAGTCCTAAAAACTGGCGTATGTGTTTCGGAGTTTTCGGGATTTCCCACTTTTCAACAGTTTCTATCTTTGCCGGATCCACCTTAATACCTTCTTTGTTCACTATGTGACCGAGGAATTGAACTTCTTCCAACCAAAATGCACACTTTGAAAACTTAGCGTACAATTCTTCCTTCCTCAATACTTCTAACACCTTTCTCAAATGTTCACCGTGTTCTTGGTCATTCTTTGAGTAAATAAGTATGTCATCAATGAAAACAATGACAAACTTGTCAAGGTATGGTCCACACACTCGGTTCATAAGGTCCATGAACACAGCTGGTGCATTAGTTAAACCAAATGGCATGACCATAAACTCGTAATGACCGTAACGTGTTCTGAAAGCAGTCTTTGGAATATCATCTTCTTTCACCCGCATTTGATGATACCCGGAATGTAAGTCAATCTTTGAATAAACAGACGAGCCTTGTAGTTGATCAAATAAGTCGTCGATTCTCGATAGTGGGTAGCGGTTCTTGATGGTAAGTTTGTTCAACTCTCAGTAGTTGATACACAACCTGAATGTACCATCTTTCTTCTTGACAAACAAAACAGGAGCTCCCCACGGTGATGTGCTTGGTCGAATGAAACCATGCTCTAAAAGTTCTTGTAATTGGCTTTGCAGTTCTTTCATCTCGCTGGGTGCGAGTCTGTAAGGAGCACGAGCTATTGGTGCAGCTCCTGGTACAAGATCTATTTGAAATTCAACGGATCGATGTGGGGGTAATCCCGGTAATTCTTTCGAAAATACATCGGGAAATTCTTTTGCGACGGGAACATCATTGATGCTCTTTTCTTCAGTTTGTACTTTCTCGACGTGTGCTAGAACAGCATAGCAACCTTTTCTTATTAGTTTTTGTGCCTTCAAATTACTAATAAGATGTAGCTTCATGTTGCCCTTTTCTCCGTACACCATTAAGGGTTTTCCTTTTTCTCGTATAATGCGAATTGCATTTTTGTAACAAACGATTTCTGCTTTCACTTCTTTCAACCAGTCCATACCGATTATCACATCAAAACTCCCTAACTCTACTGGTATCAAGTCAATCTTAAATGTTTCGCTAACCAGTTTAATTTCTCGATTCCGACATATATTATCTGCTGAAATTAATTTACCATTTGCTAATTCGAGTAAAAATTTACTATCCAAAGGCGTCAATGGACAACTTAATTTAGCACAAAAATCTCTACTCATATAGCTTCTATCCGCACCCAAATCAAATAAAACGTAAGCAGATTTATTGTCAATAAGAAACGTACCCGTAACAAGCTCCGGGTCTTCCTGTGCCTCTGCCGCATTAATATTGAAAACTCTTCCGCGGCCTTGTCCATTCGTGTTCTCCTGGTTCGGGCAATTTCTAATAATGTGGCCTGGTTTTCCACATTTATAACAAACTACATTGGCATAACTTGCTCCGACACTACTTGCTCCGCCATTACTCGTTCCGACACCATTTGTTCCTTTCGTTCTATTAACCCCTGGTCCGTAGACCTCACACTTCACCGCGCTATGACCATTTCTTTTACACTTGTTGCAAAATTTGGTGCAGAACCCCAAGTGATACTTTTCACACCTTTGGCATAGCTGCTTCTGATTGTTGTTGTTGCGGTTATTATTGTTGTTGGGATGATTGTTGTAGTTGCTGTTGTTGTTGTTGTTGTTGTTGTTGTTGTTGTTGTTGTTGGGCCGTTTGTTGTAGTTGCGATTGATGTTGCGATTGTTGGGATAATTGTTGCGATTATTGTTGTAATTGCTGTTGTTGTTGTATTGGTGATTCTTATCACCGTTTTCCTCCCAGTTTCTTTTGACTTGCTTCACATTGGCCTCTTCAGCAGTCTGTTCTTTAATTCTTTCTTCAATCTGGTTTACTAGTTTGTGAGCCATTCTACATGCCTGTTGTATGGAGGCGGGCTCGTGTGAACTTATATCTTCTTGGATTCTTTCCGGTAATCCTTTCACAAACGCGTCGATCTTCTCTTCCTCATCTTCGAATGCTCCCGGACACAATTGGCACAATTCTGTGAATCGTCTTTCGTACGTGGTAATATCAAATCCTTGGGTTCGTAACCCTCTAAGTTCTGTCTTGAGCTTATTGACCTCGGTTCTGGGACGGTACTTCTCGTTCATCAAGTGCTTAAATGCTGATCACGGTAGTGCGTACGCATCGTCTTGTCCCACTTGCTCTAGATAGGTATTCCACCATGTTAACGCAGAACCTTTGAAGGTATGCGTAGCGTACTTTACTTTGTCCTCTTCAGTACACTTACTTATGGCAAACACCGATTCGACCTTCTCGGTCCACCGTTTCAATCCGATCGGTCCTTCGGTTCCATCAAATTCCAAAGGTTTGCAGGCAGTGAATTCTTTGTAGGTGCATCCTACACGATTTCCTGTACTGCTAGATCCAAGGTTATTGTTGGTATGTAGCGCAGCCTGTACTGCGGCTATGTTTGAAGCTAGGAAAGTACTGAATTCCTCTTCATTCATATTCACGGTGTGTCGAGTAGTCGGTGCCATTTCCTTCCAAATAGTCAAATGGAACAAGTTAATCATACAGAATATTAAGAGTAGTTAATAGTATTTCGTAGCATAATATGAACTCATTTATAAAAGCTTTTTCTTCATATTAGCGTTTTATAAGTTTAAATTCGGGTAGTACCTACCCGTTAAGTTCATACTTAGTAGCTAATATACAATTCAACTACTACAATTCTATATGAAAAACTGATTATAATAATATTTCGCGTTCAAACTTTTATACAATATTTTACAAACTTACAATACCGCTTATTTTATATAAAGCATGAAATATAGCACACAATAACTTTAATACAAGATAGTTGTGAAGATAATTCTAGCTAGTACACAAGTCGTTCAGCAAAGGCAATAAAGACACGTAATTCATACGTCCAGAAACAAGTCATGCATTCTGGTTTTACTAGGACTACTTCCCATCCTTGGTCTTGTGGAACATAACTGTTATGGCCGTTGATAAGACAGCGTGTTGTAACGTCATCAAAGGGACGAGGGTTACGTAATGTCCAACAGTCCCGTAACAATCTAAAAACCTCATTTTTTACCCCAATTACCGACTCCGTCACTTGTGGGAACGTTTTGTTTAATAGTTGTAGGTCGATGTTCTTGTTCTCACTTTGGTGAGAAGCGAACATTACTAATCCGTAAGCATAACATGCTTCTTTATGTTGCATGTTAGCCGCTTTTTCTTAATCACGAAGTCCAATATTCGGATATATTGAGTCAAAATAATTTCTTAACCCATTGCGTAAAATAGCATTTGGGTTCCCCGCAATATATGCGTCAAAGTAAACACATCGTAACTTATGGATTTCCCAATGTGATATCCCCCATCTTTCGAAACGAAAGCCTTTTATAAACCAAGGCATTCTCGGAACGTTCTTCGAATGTCTTACAAACTGATCTCGCCTTAAATAGTTGTGCCGAAGAATTCTGACCGACTCTAGACAAGATTTCATCAATCATGTCTCCGGGTAGGTCTCTTAAAATATTGGGTTGTCTATCCATTTTGTGTTTTTATACTGTAAAATAGACAAGAGTTATATTCATAAAAAAAATACTTATTAATACAAGCAATTTTTACATATATCATAAAGCATAAGCACACTATATTACATATATTACACCACACGAATACAACTATCTTATTCCAACTCGCTTGTTTCTTCTTCTTCGGTTTTGGTTCATTTTGCCAAGTTTCTAGGGATATATGATGTTCCCCTAATACGAGCCGTCGTTTTTCACATTGGTTTAGAAAAACCTGGTGGTTTAGAGGTTCCCGGGTCATTGTTACAACTTATGGACTTCGGGGGTTGACGATACATATAAAGTTCATCGGGGTTGGAATTAGATTTCTCTATTTTTATGCCCTTTCCCTTATTATTTTCTTTTGCCTTTTTAAATTCAGTTGGGGTAATTTCTATAACATCATCGGAATTCTCGTCGGAATCCGATTCATCGGAGAATTGGTAATCCTCCCAATATTTTGCTTCCTTGGCGGAAACAACCTTGACCATAATTAACCTTGGTCGGTTGGTTGAGGATTTTCTTTTACTTAACCGTTTTATTATTTCCCCCACCGGTTCTATTTCTTCATCCTGTTCCGATTCTTCTTCCGGTTCCGATTCTTCTTCCGGTTCCGACTCTTCTTCCGGTTCCTCTTCGGGAACTTGTGAATCAGTCCACGAATAATTCCAATTTACATTTGACTCTTCATTATTATTAGGTGAGTCAATGGGACTTGTTCTAGAGGTAGACATCTATCACATAATATCAAACGCGTTAAGAGATTAATATATCACATAATATTCACATGTTAAAAATATATAGTTTCCAACAAAATTTGTTAAGCAATCATTTTTCAAGTAAACATGGTCGAAGTCCAGACTCACTAATGCATCCTAACAAACTCGATAAGACACACTAATGCAAAATTCTGGTTCTCTAAGACCAACGCTCGGATACCAACTGAAATGTCCCGTTCTTATTGATTAAAAACGTTCCATATTAATTGATTTCGTTGCGAGGTTTTGCCCTCTATATGAGACGTTTTTCAAAGACTGCATTCATTTTTAAAACAAACCATAACCTTTATTTCATAAATAAAGGTTTAAAAAGCTTTACGTAGATTATCAAATAACGATAATCTAAAATATCCTGTTTACACAGGACCATTACATAATGGTTTACAATACAAATATGTTACATCGAAATTAGTTTCTTGAATGCAGTTTTTACACAATATCATACAAACATGGACTTCAAATCTTGTCCTTATTTTAGTATGCAACAGCGAAAGCTCTTAATATTCACCTGAGAATAAACATGCTTTAAACGTCAACAAAAATGTTGGTGAGTTATAGGTTTAACCTATATATATCAAATCGTAACAATAGACCACAAGATTTCATATTTCAATACACATCCCATACATAGAGATAAAAATCATTCATATGGTGAACACCTGGTAACCGACATTAACAAGATGCATATATAAGAATATCCCCATCATTCTGGGACACCCTTCGGATATGATATAAATTTTGAAGTACTAAAGCATCCGGTACTTTGGATGGGGTTTGTTAGGCCCAATAGATCTATCTTTAGGATTCGCGTCAATTAGGGTGTCTGTTCCCTAATTCTTAGATTACCAGACTTAATAAAAAGGGGCATATTCGATTTCGATAATTCAACCATAGAATGTAGTTTCACGTACTTGTGTCTATTTTGTAAATCATTTATAAAACCTGCATGTATTCTCATCCCAAAAATATTAGATTTTAAAAGTGGGACTATAACTCACTTTCACAGATTTTTACTTCGTCGAGAAGTAAGACTTGGCCACTGTTGATTCACGAACCTATAACAATATATACATGTATATTAAAGTATGTTCAAAATATATTTACAACACTTTTAATATATTTTGATGTTTTAAGTTTATTAAGTCAGCTGTCCTCGTTAGTAACCTACAACTAGTTGTTCACAGTTAGATGTACAGAAATAAATCGATAAATATTATCTTGAATCAATCCACGACC
The DNA here is from genome assembly GCF_046630445.1 of Rutidosis leptorrhynchoides. Lineage (NCBI taxonomy): Eukaryota > Viridiplantae > Streptophyta > Magnoliopsida > Asterales > Asteraceae > Rutidosis > Rutidosis leptorrhynchoides. Next base: position 126,325,505 of record NC_092340.1, read on the forward strand.
CAGTGTATACGTATCTCAGTATTGATCACAACTCAAACTATATATATTTTGGAATCAACCTCAACCCTGTATAGCTAACTCCAACATTCACATATAGAGTGTCTATGGTTGTTCCGAAATAAATATAGATGTGTCGACATGATAGGTCGAAACATTGTATACGTGTCTATGGTATCTCAAGATTACATAATATACAATACAAGTTGATTAAGTTATGGTTGGAATAGATTTGTTACCAATTTTCACGTAGCTAAAATGAGAAAAATTATCCAATCTTGTTTTACCCATAACTTCTTCATTTTAAATCCGTTTTGAGTGAATCAAATTGCTATGGTTTCATATTGAACTATATTTTATGAATATAAATAGAAAAAGTATAGGTTTATAGTCAGAAAAATAAGTTACAAGTCATTTTTGTAAAGGTAGTCATTTCAGTCGAAAGAACGACGTCTAGATGACCATTTTAGAAAACATACTTCCACTTTGAGTTTAACCATAATTTTTGGATATAGTTTCATGTTCATAATAAAAATCATTTTCTCAGAATAACAACTTTTAAATCAAAGTTTATCATAGTTTTTAATTAACTAACCCAAAACAGCCCGCGGTGTTACTACGACGGCGTAAATCCGGTTTTACGGTGTTTTTCGTGTTTCCAGGTTTTAAATCATTAAGTTAGCATATCATATAGATATAGAACATGTGTTTAGTTAATTTTAAAAGTCAAGTTAGAAGGATTAACTTTTGTTTGCGAACAAGTTTAGAATTAACTAAACTATGTTCTAGTGATTACGAGTTTAAACCTTCGAATAAGATAGTTTTATATATATGAATCGAATGATGTTATGAACATCATTACTACCTCAAGTTTAGTAGGTAAAACTACTGGAAGTGACAAGAAATGATCTAGCTTCAAAGAATCTTGGATGGCTTGAAAGTTCTTGAAGTAGGATCATGACACAAAAACAAGTTCAAGTAAGATTTTTACTCGAATTAAGATAGTTTATAGTTATAGAAATTGAATAAAAGTTTGAATATGAATATTACCTTGAATAAGAAAGATAACCTACTGTATATAACAAAGGTTTCTTGATCTTAGATGATTACTTGGAATGGATTAGAAAGCTTGGAAGTAAATTAGTAAACTTGAAGGGATTTTTGAAGTGTTCTTGAAGTGTTCTTCCTATGATGATTATAGCTTGATTCTTGAAGTGATTTTTGATGAAGATGATGATTAACTACTGGAAAAATACGTTCATAATAGTGTGTGTGTGTGTTGAGAGAGAATTAGAAAGAGAATTGGAAGTGAAATGGAGTGAATGATGAGTGGTAATTGGTGAGTGGTGAGTGGGGTTAAAAGGAGTTCTAGTTAGTTGACTAGCTCATGGTAGAAGTTAAAATTGATTAGTCATACATGACATAATCAAGAGTGGAATCCCATGCTAGTTCCTATTGGTATATACCCATAGTAAGTACGTTTTGAAGTTGTGTATAATACGGGTAAGAATACGACTAGAATTCTTGATGAAAGAAAAGAATGGGAAAGTAACTGTAACCATTTTCGTTAAGTATGAGTGTTTTGATATATGTCTTGAAGTCTTCCAAAAGTATTTTAATACATCTAAATACACTACATGTATATACATTTTAACTGAGTCGTTAAGTCATCGTTAGTCGTTACATGTAAGTGTTGTTTTGAAACCTTTAAGTTAATGATCTCAATTAATGTTGTTAACCCATTGTTTATTATATCTAATGAGATGTTAAATTATTATATTATCATGATATTATGATATATTAATATATCTTAATATGATATATATACATTTAAATGTCGTTACAACGATAATCGTTACATATATGTCTCGTTTCGAAATCCTTAAGTTAGTAGTCTTGTTTATATGTATATAACTCATTGTTAATATACTTATGGAGATACTTACTTATCATAATCTCATGTTAACCATATGTATATCCATATATATATCGTCATGTCGTTTTTACAAGTTTTAACGTTCGTGAATCGCCGGTCAACTTGGGTGGTCAATTGTCTATATGAAACATATTTCAATTAATCAAGTCTTAACAAGTTTGATTGCTTAACATGTTGGAAACATTTAATCATGTAAATATCAATCTCAATTAATATATATAAACATGGAAAAGTTCGAGTCACTACACACACTCCTATCACATACGCCGGATAAGCAGACTTTCGATACAAGGTCTTCAACACTTCTTGTTAAAATCGAATCATCATCTCTCTATCTCCCTAGTCGATCACCACCTTCTCATTAGTTCATGAGAAGACCCGTTGAGGCTATGCAAAACCTCAACTTGTCCATTGACATCACCTTAGTAAACATATCCGCGGGATTCTTCATACCAAGGACTTTCTCCAACATCAAAGTACCATCTTCAATACGTTCTCGAATAAAATGATACCTCAAATCAATGTGTTTCGTACGATTATGAAACACCAGATTCTTCGCGAGATTGATTGCACTTTGGTTGTCACAATATAAGACACAATTGTCTTGTCTTTTACCCAACTCACACAAGAAGTTCTTTAACCAAACAAGCTCCTTAGAAGCTTCCGCAATAGCCATATACTCGGCCTCGGTGGTCGACAAAGCAACACTTCTTTGTAGTCTAGACATCCAACTAACCGCCGTCTTACCAACCAAGAACACATATCCTGTAGTACTCTTACCCGAATCACCGAATCCACCCAAATTTGCATCCGCATAACCTTTAAGTATAACATTGCCTTTAGTGAAACACAATCACATACTAAAAGTACCTTTCAAATAACGAAGCAACCATTTGACCGCTTCCCAATGCTCCTTCCCCGGATTAGACATATAACGGCTTACAACTCCCAATGCATGAGCTATATCCGGTCTTGTACAAACCATGGCATACATAAAACTTCCCACGGCCGATCTATATAGAACCTTTTCCATTTCCGCTTTGTCTTCTTCCTTTTTAGGTGATTGATTCTTCGATAACTTTATTGCGCTACCCAAAGGCATAGTACGAGCCTTTGCTTTATCAACATTAAACTTTTCTACTACTTTCTCAATATACTTGGATTGAGACAAGTATAGAACACCTTTAGCACGATCACGCACAATACTCATTCCAAGTATTTGCTTAGCACTACTAAGATCTTTAATCTCGAGCTCTTTTGAAAGCATACCTTTCAACTTATTGATCTCGGATATGTCCGAACCCGCAAGAAATATGTCATCAACGTATAACAATAATATTATGTAAGAAGAATTGAATTTATTCAAGTAACAACAATGGTCCGCTTCACATTTTACAAAACCAACCTTCTTCATAAACTCATCAAATCTCAAGTACCATTGCCGAGGTACTTGCTTCAATCTATACAAACTTTTCTTTAACATACAAACCCATTTCTCTTTACCCTTTACCTCAAAGCCCTCGGGTTGCCTCATGTAGATCTCCTCATCAAGATCCCCGTGTAAGAATGCGGTCTTCACATCTAGTTGTTGTAGATGTAAGTCCTCAGATGTGACCAACGCAAGCACCAAACGAATAGTAGTCATCTTCACCACCGGTGAAAATATCTCTTGGTAATCAACCCCTTTCCTTTATTGAAACCCTTTAACCACTAACCGTGTTTTGTACCTCTTCTTGCCATCCACCTCATTCTTTATTCTATACACCCATTTGTTTTGCTACGCCTTTTTATCACGAGGTAATTTCACTAGTGACCAAGTCTTGTTCTTCTCTAGTGACCCCATCTCTTCTTTCATAGCAAGCTCCCATTATATGGATTCTTTGGACTTTATTGCTTCAAAGTAACTTTCGGGTTCACCATTCTCGGTATAGAGCAAGTAGTTTGTTGATGGAGAATACCTAGGATTAGGTTTGGTCACTTTAGTCGAGCGTTTAAGTATAGGAGCAACTGGTATGGTTGGACCGGTTTCATTAGCCTCCTCATTACTAGAACTCGCACTATGTTCGGAATTATCACCGCTATCCGAACCATCCCCATCATTGTCAAGATCCGACCCATCACCATTAATCGGCAATTCATTGTTCCCCGAACTCCCACTAGAACCCGCAAGATCATCAAGAGAAACATCATCAAGAATAACATGATCCGGTTTTTGACTCTCCGTTTCCGGTTTACCATAGACCGAATCTTCATCAAAGATAACATCACACGATCAGATAACTTTTCTATCTTCATTATCCCAACAATGATAGCCCATTTTCATCCGAACCGTAACCAATGAATGTACAATTCTTTGACTTAGCTTCAAGTTTATCTTTATCAATATCTTTGGTCTTCACATAAACATTACACCCAAAGATTCTAAGATGATCATAACTAACCTTTTTACCTAGCCATTATTCCTCAGAAATTCAGAAACCCAATGGTATTGAGGGTCCCCTATTAATCAAATAACCGTATTAACCGCATCCGCCCAAAACATCTTAGACAAATCGGCATGTATTCTCATACTTCTAGCCCTTTCGTTCAACGTACGATTCATACGTTCGGCGACCCCATTGTGTTGCGGTGTTTTCGGTACCGTTTTCAACATTTTAATACCGAACTTTGCACAATGGTCTTTAAACTCAAGACTACCATATTCTCCTCCATTGTCCGACCTTAAGCACTTGACCTATAAATTTGTCTCATTCTTAACCATAGCTTTCCACTTCACAAAAGTACCAAAAACTTCGGATTTAGTTTTAAGAAAGTAAACCCATACCTTACGAGTGGTGTCATCAATGAAGGTGACATAATAACGAGAACTACCATGTAATTCTACATTCGTTGGCCCAAAAACATCCGTATGAACTAGCTCCAATTTTTTCAACTTTGGTGAATTCCCTGATTTAACAAAAGTTACCTTCTTTTGCTTCCCATAAGTACATGGTTCCCAAAACCCTAGCTCTATCTTTGTCAAATCCGGAATCCTCCCACTCGAACTAAGAACCTTCATACCCTTCTCACCCATATGCCCGAGTCTTCGGTGCCATAGAGTATAACTAGCCCCAACGTCAACCGTAGTAATCACCGTGTCTTCTTCAAACACCTCAGCCATATAAAGAGTTCCCATTTTATGTCCACGAGCTACGACACTACTACCCTTAATCACCTCCCATTGGCGATTCTTGAAAGTAACCTCATTACCTTCTTCATCTAATTGACCAACCGAGATTAACTTCCTCTTTAACTTAGGAATAAACCTTACGTTCTTCAAAGTCTAATTAGAACTAAGAGTAGTCTTCAATACAACATCTCCTATACCTTTAATCTCGAGTGGGTGTAGCGTGAAACGAAGCTCCCGAATCCAAGACCCAAGACTCCACCGAACTTTCAATACTACATAGTAGTGCATCCTCCGTATCTTCCGCGGTCAAGTTAACATCTTTAACCGGAGCATTCTTACAATATCTTTGATAATGCCCCTTTTGATTGCAACCCTAACAAATAACGTCACTTCGGTCTTTCGATGGATACCTCTTCTTGAACTTCCCTTTACTCTTCTTCACACCGCGATTAACTTTTCTACCATTGTCGGTACTTAACAAAGAACCGGATAACAATTCCCCTGAACCTCTCCTACGAGTGTCTTCACCAAGAATTAAATCCCCAATTCCTTCATACGCAAGCTTAGTAGTACCAGTAGAGCTACTAACCACTGTAACCGTACCCGACCAACTTTCCGGTAATGATGAAAGTAAGATTAGTGCTTTTAGTTCATCATCAAATTTAATTTCAACTGACTCTATTCTTGAAACAAGATTGTTGAATTCGTTGATATGATCCGTTGCACTCATACCTTCCTTCATCTTCGTGTTGAACAATTGTCGCATGAGAAAAACCTTATTCGCCGTCGTAGGTTTCTCATACATGTTGGAGAGCGCCTTCAAACAATTAAACATTGTCTTTTCATTCATGATATTACCAACAACGTTCTTGACGAGTGCAAGACGAACCGCACCCAAAGCTTGACGATCCAAGAGCATCCAATCGGTATCGTTCATGCCTTCGGGTTTGGTCTCCAACAAAGGTTGGTGAAGTTTCTTTTGATAAAAGTATTCTTCTATTTGCATCTTCCAAAAGGCGAAGTCTTTACCATCAAACCGCTCGATCTTTAATTTACCGTCTTCCACCATCGTTCCCAACTCGAACCTTGAGCTCTAGATACCAATTATAAGGATTATAGGACCCAAACAATAGAGTAATTCCAGAGAATTACCCTTCCACAATCGACAAATGAAAGAACAATAATTAAAGAATTAAAGACGCGAGATTTAATGTGGTTATATGTAATCGAATGTCGATTAATTTAATCCACGGACCAACTAAAAAGATTTTATTGATATAAATCGTAGATACAACTGAGGGTTACAATAGGATACTTATATAGACCAAAACACCTTGGAGAACAAGAAAAAACTTAAATATGGAAACTGCTCGTCAGGCACTAGTCGTCCAGCGCCATTTGAGGCCGCGCCACGCCTACAAGGCTAAACTCCGAACAGACGATTTCCCAATCTGATGCTCTGTTTCATGTGCTAGGCCGCGTCGCGCCTTCCAAGGCCGCGGCACGCCTCCTCCTTTGTTTTGAAATCCTTCCCATCCAACATATTGTTTCTTCAAAATAATCTTCAATTCCATTTAACGAGTTCATTTTCTTTAAAAATATAATATCACTAATTACAAATCTTAAGTTACACTAACAAATACTCTATTCGTTTTATTCATTTAAAACTTTAAATGTTAACGTTATGCTATTATATATATATATATATATATATATATATATATATTCTTTTTTTAACGGCCAAAGAATATATATAATAAGATAAAAACGATCTCTAGTAAGACGCTAAGAGATGATTACAAAGGAATAGCAAGCCATGAGTTCTAATTAGAAACTAAATGGCCCCTATTTTTAATCCATCTAAAAGAAAGTAATCTAATAATATCAAAAAGACTACTAAGATTACAAAAAACGTTATTAAAAACAAGACCATTTCGAAATTGCCAAATTGCCCAAAGAAGAGTCACAATAATAGCCACAACCTGATTCTTGCTCAAAGTAGGTAAACTAATACCCTCTAACCACGAAATGAATGAATCCCACGATAAAAAGGTGCGCATATCACAATTAAGCCACAACTGAACCTTATGCCATAAATACGAAGCCACCTCACACGTGAAAAACAGGTGATCTTTCGATTCAACTCCATTATTACAAACCGGGCACACAACCGTAGGTAACTCTATACCTCTCGCAGATAGGTTCCAACGAGTAGAAACTAAAACAGTTTCCTTTCTGATATAATACAGATAGTGCAAAGAGATAAATGATTTCAGATAAGAATAATTATGAAAATATCTTCAGAAATATCGAGGATATTTATAATGAAAGATACGATGGTATCTTAGAATTTCTAATATCGGAGGATGATGAAGAAGATTTGTCCGCAATGGTATAGAGTCAGGAGTAAGGTATTTGTTAATGACTTCAGCAGATACTGAATCATTTGGATTCTTTGAAGGCAGGTTTAGTCTTTGTGATTTTTCCACAGCCTCCTTCATAGTTTGCTCAATCCATTTTCCAGTACCAAACCTTCTCTTTTTCTGAGCTTTGCCAACACACTATTCTTTATCATTAAACTTTTGGCTGTTAAGGTCGTTTACAGTTTTTGCTGCTTCATCAACATTTTTCAAAATTTAGAGTATTGATTCGTAGACTTGATGCTTTTCAGAATTTCAGAATGGAAGATCAAAATTCTAGGAGATAAATGTTATATGTATACATATAACTGTTGATGTAGAAACGCTGTGAGATTTAAAATACTGAATGCTGATTCTTGATAATTGGTATGGCAATTATTGTTACTAGCAGATGAGTAGATAATGGGGTTTCAATGAGTACATATAATGATTTTTCGAAGAGGCTTACGCCAAAGAGTAACGAAGTTGCTGGTACATCGGCTGATAATGTGGTGGAATATAAAAGGTTCCTCGGTAACGATGGCGAAAATACATCGTATATATCAAGGTTATAATAAGGCTAATCCAAATGAAAAGTTGAAGTTGATTTGCTGAAGCTGTGACAAAATTTGGCTATTTTGGAAAGGGATTGCAAAGTTATTTTCGGTAATAACAACACCAATGGCTCACGAATTTGTGTTAAACTTCTACTTAGGTTCCGGGAGTTTTTCAGGTGCATGACTGTGGATAACATGTGGTTGGATCATCCTCTCGATTGTTTCTTAATTGAGAGGTTTTCAAGAATCATGAAGGGTTTGAACGCAGATTGTAATAGTCAATATACATATGATGTTCTAGAATTTTGAATGATACGAAAATTGTTTTCAGGGTTTAATGAATAGAAGTAATGTTCTAGCACAGATTTGAAGTCAAAGTATAGATTTGAAAGATGTAGGAATCTAAGAGTGATGATATCGGTTATATCTCGATTTGGATTCTGATCTGTTAAAATCAGAATATGTAATTGAATTTCAATGAGAATTGTTGTTCTGATTTATATGAAAAATGTATATCGCTGTGTAAGTAGTGAGTATAGTTAATGATTATTGAATCATAATCGAAGAATGTACAGTGTAACATATTAATGTGAAATCTAAGTATTTCTCGGGTATTACCTACCCGTTAAAAAAATTCACAAGTAATATTTTGTACAGAAGAATTTTATTACAGTCTTTATGAAAATATATATGTATGTATATTTTCTTCAAATGTAATATAGATTTAATGAGTTAATATTAAATTAAACTCATTTAATTTACGGTTGAAACTAGAAATGAATAATCTCTAAAACTTTAGAATTTACGTAACCATCGCGAATTATTTCTTCAACGTAAATGGAATCATGAATCAATACTTCATTATTCATTTTTAGTGATATTTCTTCGGTGAACGATGTTGGTGCTCATGGAATTCTTGCGAAATTCGCAAGATATGAATGATATTTTGTAGGAGGTTTCAAGTACATCGAATATGAAATTGTAAAATCAAATATATAATTGAATAATACACTTGATTTATTATGAAATGGAATTCATTGAGTTGAAACAGAGGTTGTAGTTAACGATGGTTAAGTCGTTAATGAAGGATGTACATCATAGCATATTAGTAATATGAATTAACCAAGTAGTAATTACTAGTTAAGATCCATATGTAATAACTTAGTACGAAAAGATCTATTGTGGTTTCAAAACTCATATATATATATATATATATATATATATATATATATATATATATATATATATATATATATATATATATATATATATATATATATATATATATATATATATATATATATATATAGAAAATATACATATAAATTCTTCAAAGTAATTGAGTTAATACTTCATAACTCGTTGATACAATGTATCCGTTGATGATTGTGGTGTCGATATCGTTGATGGTTATGGAGCTGGTGTAGTTTGTGGTGCTACAGGTGTTGCTGATGTTGGTGATACTGATAGTGATGCTGGTGGTACTATCGGTGGCGCTTGTATAACAAGTCTAGCTTGTAAATCACGCACCATTCTTGTCAGGGTTCCTACTCTTCCTTCTATCATTTCGGTCCCCTCATCTGATTTATGGTTAAGGCTAGAATAGATAATCTCTAAGACTTTAGAGATTACATAATCGCCGCAGAATGTTTCTCCAATGAAGTTATGAATAACTACTTTATCGGTTATTGTTGCTAGTATTCCTTAGTATCTACGGTGCGTATGACGTTATGCTCGAGGTACATATTGTGATGTTGAGGCATGGGATGTGGATGTTGTTGTTGGTAGTGGTAATGATACTATTGGTGTTGATGATGGTACTGTTGATGCCAACGATGCTGCTGGTGCTTGTGGTATTGAGGCTTGTGAGGTGGATGTCGTTGGTGGTACTGGTGTTGCTGATGGTGCTTGTAATCTTTGCACCATATTCTCCAAAGCCAATACTCGAGCGCGAAGCTCGTTGACTTCTTCTATTACACCGGAATGATTGGTGGTTCGGACGAGCGGGTGAATAAGATCTAGAATTTGAGATAATATATAATCGTGACGGGATACTCTGGAAATGAGAGAGAAAATGGTGTCTCGAACAGGTTCTCCGGTAAGTGTTTTAGGTTCTTCGCCAAGAGGGAAATGTGTTGGATGAAAGGGATCGCCTTCTTCTTGTCTCCAATGATTAAGTAGGCTACGAACCCATCCCCAGTTCATCCAGAATAGATGATGGCTAATTGGTTGATCCATTCCAGTCACACTGCTTTCGGAGCTCGAGTGAAACTCCATATCGGAATCCGAGGGACTTGAACTAGTGGCGAGTTCCATTTCGTACGATTGAATAAATGATTTTTCGATATGAAATGATTTCCGACTATCGGATGGTATTCTAATTATATAGAATATCTATATATATAGAACAAAAGATTTCATAGATTACGGAGGAATTTACGGAATATGTCAGGCAAAGTTTACAGTAACATATACGCTAAGATATGAATTAGCAGATACGCTAAGATATGAATTTTGTCTATACATTATTCATGCAATCAATGCAGTAAGATGTGTCTAGACTAAGAATGATAAACATGTAATTTTTCGACAAGAAATGATAAGCAAAACTTTTTGACATGCAGTTAAGGTCGAATTCCAGACTCACTAACGCATCTTATCAACTATCAGTTAGACACACTAATGCAAGATCTGGTTCGCTAAGACCACTGCTCTGATACCACATGAGACGACCCGTCCTAATCCATAAGGACGAATACAATAACATATGGTTCCATTGTGAGGTATCTGACCTCTATATGATACATTTTACAAACATTGCATTCGTTTTTAAAAGACAAACTTTCATTTCAATGAAAGTTGATAGACATGCATACCATACCATAATATATTCAACTATATAAATGACTTAATCTGTCCTTTACTTAATAATAATCTTTATTGAACTCAACGACTTGAATCCAACGTCTTTTGAAATATGCCATGAATGACTCCAAGTAATATCTTTAAAATAAACAAATGCATAGCGGAAGATTTCTTTAATACCTGAGAATAAACATGCTTAAAAGTGTCAACCAAAAGGTTGGTGAGTTCATTAGTTTATCATAATCATCATTTCCATCATTTTAATAGACCAAAAGATTTCAGATATTTAATTGTACATGTAACCCGAGTACAAAATAGTACGCATAAACTGCAAATTAAAAATCATTCATATGGTGAACGCTTGATAACTGAACTAACAGGATGCATATAGAATATCCCCCACATACAGGCATTTCGTAAACTTCATGCTATATACCGGCCATCGCAATCAGTATATATCGATCGAAGTACTAAAGCATTCGTACCCCGAATGGGACTTGTCAAGGTCCATAAATCTATCTTTAGGATTCACGTCAATTGGTGGCAATTATAATAAACATCAATTCTTAGGCTACCAAGCTAAAAGGGGTGATATTCGATTTCGATAATCCAACCATAGAATGTAATTTTTGAGTACCTGTGTCTGTTTCGTCAAACATTTATAAAACAGCACATGTATTCTCAGTACCAATAATATATATTGCAAAAACATTTAAAAAGGGGGTAATGAAACTCACAATACTATATTTCGTAGTGATTTATGCATATGACGGCACTGAACAAGTGCAGGGTTGGCCTCGAATTCACGAACCTATATTAAGTATATATATTTATATGGTGGTCAATATCTGTCTAACAATTTAGGTCAAGTCGTAGTGTATCACAATCCTAATGCTCGAGATTATCATGCAAGAGTCAACAAAAGTCATCTAATTCAAAAATGACTTCCAAAATCTATTTATGTTTATTATATAACTTAAATATAGTCATTTTATATATTTAAATATATTTACCAGATTTTATTAGAGTAAATAATAAAAGTATTTGTTAATAAAAAATTTATATTAAAATTTATATTTGATAAAAATATACTTTTATAAATCTTAAGTAATAAAATTTATAAAGTTCACTTAATATCATAAAAATATAGTGATATGTATTATTATATTACGTGTGGTAAAAATATCTTTGTATCACATATTTATTTGATAATATTGTTAATAATAAATAAAAGTTGTATTATTTTGTAATAATAATAATAATTATTATTATTCTACTACTAATAATAACAATATTTATATTTACTAAAGATGATATCAATTTTAATTAAATGATAATTCTAATCATGATAATTTTAATAATAACGCTACTTTTTAATATTAACTGTAATAATAATAACGTTTTATATAAAAATAATAATTCTATTCAAAATGATAATTTTTAATAATAATAATACTAAAATGATAATAAAAATAATATTTTATAATAATAATGATATTTCTATTAAAAATGATAATTTTAATAAAAATGATGATTTTAATATAAATGATACTTTTAATAATAATAATAATGATAAAAATAATTAAAATGATATTTTTCTCTTAAATCAATATCTTACAATATTTTAAATTCATCATGATACTCATACTCATTATTTCCTAATCAATTTATTTAATAGCTTTTAGTCCTCTTTTATATCGCATTTATAATAATGATAATAATATTAATCATAATAATTAGATGATACTAATATTAATTTTAACGATAATGATACTAATAACAATAATTATAATAATACTAATGATAATACTAATAATAATTATAATGATAATATTAATAATAATAATAATAATAATAATAATAATAATAATAATAATAATAATAATAATAATAATAATAATAACTTTAGTGATAGTAACAATAGTATTAATAATAACAATAACAATTTTTAAATGATAATTCTTATATTAATAATGATAATGATAATAATAATAATAATTATTATTAGATAATAATAATGACGATAACCATAACGACGATAGTAATAATAATAATAATAATAATAATAATAATAATAATAATAATAATAATAATAATAATAATAATAATAATAATAATATTAGAATTAATAATAATTCAGTTGGCCATATCTTTTAATCCGTTCATCGAAACCATACGATTTCTAAATGAAAAGTTATTAATTTTTCGCCAGCTTTCCAACGACATGCATATCATATACCTTATCTCAGTAGCATATGTAGTAAATTCGTGATTTATCATAAACTATTTAATGACGAAACTAAGCATACAATCATGCATAATCATATGTACTCGAGCACTAGTCAGGGATACACTATTAATATATAAAAGATAAGATATGAATGCTCACATATCAATATTGTGATTCAATATTGCAGGAAAGTACGTAGACGCGACGGACATGACAAACACTAGGTTGACCTCACGAGCAATACCCCCGAACAATACCCATAACCTCCATAGCTATAACCCATAATTTCCTTAGCTCTATCCCACTCGAAAAACCCATTTTGAAATAACTCGTTCATGACCTCGTCGTAGTATTTTATGTATACTAATACTAATACTGATAATACTACTACTAATAATAATAATACGATTAATAATAATAATATTAATCTTAATAATAATAATATAATAATAATAAATATAAATAATAATACTTATGGAGTAAGAATGAATGAATGAAAACTGAATCAGAATCCGAAATCGTTCAAAATATATAGGAAGTTGTCACTACCTACCCCTCATGCGATCGCATGAGGATGTGAGGGTGGGCTCATGCGATCGCATGAGGCCTGCATACAGCACACATTCAAAAATAATTGAGGCTACCGACACGTTTTTATTAATATTTATATATATATATAATATATTTAATTTATATAATTATTTATATATTATATAATATTTACATGCATAGTTAGTTTATAATTTTTGTTCTGATGACTCGTACGTTGTCACTCAACTTATGTCCTGGTTCCGGTTTCTTGAACGCATTTTTGTACGCTTAGAAAACTAGTACTTTATGTTTTGTGTAGTGTACCTTTATACATAACAAGACTCAAATCAATGAAAAACTATCCCACTCAAAGTGTAATTTATTTATTTGAGTGTTTTGGTCATTTGTTTCTTTAAATCATCGTTTCGCTATATATATATATATATATATATGTATATATATATATATATATATATATATATATATATATATATATATGATAGTATTATATTAAATCAAATCATTTTATAATAAAGTTTTATTTTATCATTTTGAAATATATATATATATATATATATATATATATATATATATATATATATATATATATATAGAAATATCAGTTTATATATATTAGAAATATTTGTCTAATAGTATTATATTTAGTTTTTCAAATACTAATTATATTTCAAAGTATAATTTAAGATCGTTTACATAATAGGAATTATTATATCATATAACGTTTTCATTTTTAAAACTTAACTAGGTATAATTCATTTATGTACTAGCGTTTATTTTAACTTCTTAAACGTACTAATTATCATATCTACATATTAATCGAATCACTAAGCGAGTGTTACTATCGTTTACTAAATTAATTTGAAAGCATATATATTTAATATTCATAAACACGTTTTAAATATACGTTGCAAGTTATTTATATATTTAGTTCTAACAATTAACGTTCTGACTTATTGTATATATTCAAATTCATTCTTTAAAAGGTTTCATCTATATCATAAAACGTTTTCAATATTATTAAATAATTATCTTATCAAAAGACACGAGACATTCATTGCTTTGAAAGTTAAGCAGGAATCTCTACTAACCTTTGTCCAGTTATCGTTAATTGACATATTTGTTCTTACTTGTAAATCACTTTACCATTTTCAGAATATTGTTAAAATGGAATGATTTCTCAAATCAGCGTGGACCTCACAACAGAGACTCGTAATCATATCACAATGTATCTGATAATTCAATCATTTGATATTATCTTCTAATTCCTTCGACAAATATGTTTAACATATTTTGAAACAAATACGTTCATGTAAAGTGTTATACATTTAATACTTTGTTAGTGTTTTCAATTACTATAACTATATATTGTATATACATATCCATATGCACATAAATGTTTGTGAATCATCGAGCATAGTCAAAAGGGTAATTGATTACATGAATATAGTTCCATAATTTTGAGACTCAGCATTACAGACTTTGCTTATCGTGTCGGAAACATATAAAGATTAAGTTTAAATTTGGTCGAAAATTTTCGAGTCGTCACAACATCAACCTCAATCTTCTTATAATGAGTTTTATTGTTTCTTCGGCATTTAATAAACCAACCATCCTTTAAAGGGATGTTGCGACCCTTTCTGACCATGGTGATAGGCATCTGAACCCACCTAGGATCACCAGAATTACGAAGGAAAACATACGGCGGTGTTGATCGCCCTAAAAAATGGAGAGGTTTTTAGGGTTTCTTTTTAGGGTTTTTATTATCATTGAAGCTAAATAGTATTGTACCTTCTTTTACAAATGCTAACACAATACACAAATAATCTGCCCAAACGAGAACAACCTATCCAGGCTTTAGTTTTGATTACATAAGTCAACAAGACACGACTAATTGCAAATGGCTTTTTCATTATGCTATTATATTAAGTTTTCTCTTTCTAAGTATCCATTTGATTGTGGAACAAATAAAAAAATATGTTAGAAAGTATAAGCAGATATAATATTTACTATTAGTAAAACTGCAATTAGCGAAAAAATTAAAAACTTTTTATACAATATTTTTTTTTTGAACAACAATTTTATTAAAAAACAATTTTATACAATTTAAAAATACAATTTGAGTGAGACCATGGGGTAGCTTATTATACACATTATATTACGGAGTATATGCTTATGAAAAAAAATAATCTTTTTAATTTGGTGCTACACCTAAATATAAGCTCAGCCGATCTAAAATATAAAAACAAATAATGATGCCCATCAAAAAACTGTGTAAAATAAATGGAATACCACCAGCACACATCATGCATCCCACAACACCAAGTCGCATAATGCTCTATGTGTGGTGCGTGCATGTTGTTTTTTTGTCGGTTGATATGTTAACGATTCAAAAATGTGTTTTTCGTTTGTTTACAAGACATAAGATTTAAACTAACTATAAACATCAAAGACAATTTAACAGCAATCAATTGATTGGTACCTTAAACTCACACCAAGTGTTCGACAAAATATATGCAACAAATAACGAATCTAACCAATGTAATATCGATTTTACCAGTTTCTTTAACATTGTGGATGATATGTCAATGTCCAGTTTCTTGATCAAACACTTTAATTAGTCAGATTTTACGGATTTCCCTCGTTCAACAACTTTAAAGACGATTGTGGGTTTTTCGATGCTTATTTCTGTGTATGATGTTGGCAACTGGGGTATAATATCGATCATAGGTTGAAGTTTATCGACAGGATTTAAAACCTATGAAAATTTGATTCAACCATTTTCATGGCATCTATTAATATTTTTATCTTAGTATTTTTATTTAAAAAAAATACTTTTTCCTACTTAAAGGCCGGAGGTCCTCTTGGAAGCAGTCTCTTTATCCATCGAATAAAGAGATTGATGACTTTTTTTACTCTTGAGAGTGTTTCACTCTGGGTGGAAAAATGACTTGTCTTTATTCTCGGATAGGAGAAGGATTATCTACATATCACCTCCCCCATACACCACTCATGTGGTATTGGGTTTTGTTGTTGTTGTTGTTGAAGTTTATTGACAACCGAGCGAGTGACAAACAAAAAATTGATAAGATGACCGATTTCTAAAAAAACTACTTGGGTGCGTGCTTATACGATTATTGGTGTGTGTAAAAGTTTAAAACTGAAATGAGCCGGCCTTATTAAAAAAGCAACTTGGTCGTGAATGTATTGGGTAAGCACGCGCTTGTTACCCATAATTGCTAGGTGACATGCATCACACACCATGACATACACATGATACGTAGTGCGTGATGCACGTACATGAGGTATATTTGTAATTTTGATTTTTGGAGACATATTGATCAATATTCTTTTTATAAAATGAATACTTACTCCGTATAATAAAAAGTAGAATATGTAGCGACCCGAAAAAATCGTCATTGACGGCGCCGTCTACTTAGGTCTCGTTACGTGGTCATAAGTCTTTAAAACAACGTTTGACTAAAAATATGTCGCATTCATTTCAAATGTAAAGATGTTTCAATATTTACAAAGTAGTTCGACGACTAATGCGTTACAACATTTTAAAGTACAAATGAAACCTATGCGACACAGTTTAAAGTAAAGTCAAAAGACGCTCCATGTATGCATGTATACTCGACATCCAAGCAAGTATCAAAATAGTGAGCGGAAGCATGTAACACATATCGTTCAAGGACCTGAGAAAAACATAGAAAATCTGTCAACGAAAACTTTGGAAAAATCATAGGTTTAGTAAGTGTGTACGTAAGTAAGTAAGCTGAACCACAAGATTTATAACATTGAAATAATAGTAAACCATTCTAAAAGTTGTTATCACGAGCACCCAATTATCAAGGCTTAACTTTCCACGAACCCCATAAATAAAGTGTTAGTTACTACACTTATACCCGAAAATATATTTCATTCGCTTAACGGTAGCGAACCGTCCGAATGAGAGTTTGTCAAACCCGTATGGCCACACAACATAAGTTCTTGCTTACACCCTGCAAGTGTAACTAATGATAATTGAATTGAGATATTTTATTTCTAACTCGTACGTAGAATGTTTGTTTTCGTACTTGTGTTCACTTTGTAAAACGGAACGTTTATGTTTTCTCATCCCAAATGTAAGTATAAAAGAGTAAAAGTGGGACTATGATCTCACCTTGAGTGCAAGAGTATAAAAGTACTTCACAAGTAAACATGTGCAAGAACGAATGCTAGTCTTGACCTAAACAAGTAGGTTGTATCAATAACGGTAAACATGGTTGGTCAAAGTTGTTCAATTAGTCCTATGGCTCATTACGACTCGATTATAAAGCATGTGAATGAAGTTGTCAAGTTTCATGCAAGAATCAAGTATACAAGAAGATTAGAACGGTTTAAACAAGTATTGGTTAAGTTTGAACAAAAGTCAACTTTGGTCAAGTCAAAGTCAATGAAAAAGTCAACACGTTCAGGTCTGGTCTCGAACAATTTTTCTGAGGTTTTTAATCATATATAAGCATGTTGGCCAAGTTTCATGTTAATCGGGGGTGCGTAGCATAGTTAGAATTAAACGAAAATGTGCATTTTTGGACAGCCGGGGCCCGAAGCGGCGCTCCATGAAATGCCCCGTTCATATCGATTATAAATGTTACATAATAACTGATTTCATTACGAGGTATTTGACCTCTATATGATACATTTTACAAACATTTCATTCGTTTTCAAAAGACAAACTTTCATTACATCGAAAGTTGACAGGCATGCATACCATTTCATAATATCCAAACTATAAATGACCTAATCTGTCATTTACTTAATAATAATCTTTATTGAACTCAATGACTTGAATGCAACGTCTTTTGAAATATGCCATGAATGACTCCTAGTAATATCTTTAAATGAGCAAATGCACAGCGGAAGACTTCTTTAATACCTGAGAATAAACATGCTTAAAAGTGTCAACCAAAAGGTTGGTGAGTTCAATAGTTTATCATAAACGTTCATTTCCATCATTTTAATAGACCACAAGATTTTATTTTTCAGTAACCATTCACTCGTAAGTGTAAAAATCATTCATATGAATTGAACACCTGGTAACCCATATTAACAAAAGGCATCAAAAATATTCCCAAAGTTAAACAGAACCACTCGTCTGTAGAGATTAGATCGACAGAACCACTCGTCTGTAGAGAATAGATCGACAGAACCACTTGTCTGTAGAGAACAGAACCACTCGTCTGTTAGAGAATTGATCTATCGTTCGCTTCAATTAGTGGCAATTATAATAAACACTAATTCTTATGTTACCAAGATAATAGATGTGAAATCCGGTATAATAGTCCAACCATAGAATGTAGTTTCAAGTACTTGTGTCTATTTTGTAAAACATTTATAAAAGCATCGCATGTATTCTCAGTCCCAAAAATATATATTGCAAAAGCATTTAAAAGGTAGCAAATGAAACTCACAATACTGTATTTTGTAGTAAAAATACATATGACGGCATTGAACAAGTGCAGGGTTGGCCTCGGATTCACGAACCTATATTAGTATATGTTGGTCAAATAAATGTCTAACAAGCTAGGTCAGGTCATAGTGTATCACAATCCTAATGCTCGAGATTATCATGCAAGAGTCAACAAAAGTCAACTTGTCCCAAAATGACTTTCAAAATCTATACATGTTTTTATAACTTAAATATACTCGTTTTATATATTTAAATATATTTATTAGATTTTATTAGAGTAAATAATACAAGTCATTTATTAATAAATAAAAATTTATATTAAAATTTGTATATGATAAAAATATAATTTTATATATCTCAAGTAATAAAATTTATAAAGTTCACTTGATATCATAAAATATAGTGGTATGTATTATTAATGTAATTATATTACGTGTGGTAAAAATATCTTTGTATCACTTATTTATCTGATGAAATAATATTGATAATAATAATAATGAACAAAAGTTGTATTATTTTATAATAATAATACTATTAATTATTTTAATAATAATAATATTAATGATAATAATAATAATAATAATAACATTATTTATGTTTATTAAAGATAATAATAATTTTAACAATAAATAATATTATTATAATCATGTTAATAATAACAATGATACTAATATTGTTGTTATTAATAATACTAATAATATTCATAAAATGATAATTTTAATGAATACATTTTCTAACAATTATGATAATCTTAATAATAACGATACTTTTTAATATTATCGATAATAATAATAATAATCATTTTATTAATAATACTAAAATGATAATAATAATGATATTTTATAATAACAATGATATTTCTATTAAAAATGATAAGTTTAATAAAAATGATAGTTTTAATATAAATGATATTTTTAATAACAATAATAATGATAAAAAATAATGAAATCGATATTTTTCTCTTAAATTAATATCTTACAATATTTTAATTTCATCATTTATTATAATGTATTAATGATAAAAATTTATGTTAATATATAGTAAAAATATATTTTTATATAGTAAGTATTATAATTTGTATAATGTTCACATAATATCTTTTTAATGATAAAAATGTAGTGATATGTATCATAAATATATATTTGTATCAAGTATTTATTTGATTAAATAATATAATATTGATAATAATAATAATAATGAACCAAAATTTGTATTATTTTATAATAATAATAATATTAATTATTTTAATAATAATAATAATAATAATAATAATAATAATAATAATAATAATAATAATAATAATAATAATAATAACAATATTGATATTTACTAATGATAATAATAATTTTGATAACAAATAATAATCTTTTATAGTAATTGTTGAGTCCCCAAAATAATTAAGGATTTAATTATGACAAAACTGTAATTTATTTGCACTAAAATGTTATGTGCAGCCAGCATAAGTTTGCTTATGTATAGACAGAAGATATTGCTGTGTCGAGTGTAGTTTGCTGCTCAGTCAACACAGGATGTGTACTCAGCAGTTCAAGAATATCAAGTGTCTCAGCAATGAAGAACCAGCACCGCTGGTATGCAGCTTACTACACAAGACAGCTATGCTCCATTATAAGCGTAGTAGTTTCCCGAGTGGTCTACATCAATTATACTATTCAACAGAAGTCAAAGACAAAGTTGAACAGAAAAGGACACGCGTCGGTGGCTGACAAGTGACCTTACAAGACCACGTGGGAATGCAGAAGTTTAACGCATGTGCAGACATGGGTTATACTTTTTCAACACCTAGGGAACATAACATTCTATTTGTTTAATCAAATAGTGGTGCCAAACCGAATTGGGGTGTTCCTGCAAATAGCTACCAAAGAGGAAAGAGGAGAGCATGCTCTCTGATGCAGTTGTCCTCACAAGTACAGACATCCTATGTAGATAGAACCATTACACGGTTAATAGGACTACTATAAATTGTTGTATCCACTATTGTAACAACTAGTTGTGTGGGTTTATTTATTTAGAGTCAAAAACGTGTAACAGCTTTTAGTTAACCTCTTAGCTATATTCTAGGTAATCTGTATCAACCAACTATCATTCCGCCAAGGATAGTTGTGATTTGTTGTGATTCAATCAATAAAGAATAACCGTTGAAAATTACATGTGACTCTATTTAATTTACATGTTTGAATACTAATCGTGTTTAACTGTTAAGTTAATTAAAAGAAATTGTATTCACCCCCCCCCCCTCTACAATACTCCTGTTGTTATCAAAAGACCAACAACTGGTATCAGAGCATTAGTCTTGATAATTAATATCTTGGATCTGAATTCTCTCATGGTTGCATATTCAAATACAGCTTACCTTGAAAATGGCTCATCCAATAGACCACCCAAATTTGATGAAGATGAGTATGAAACTTGGAAGGCAAGATTCATGCTTCACCTTGAGTCTATTGACTCACTCATGCCTGGTATTGCCACAGATGGTCCATTTGTTCCCACTGAGACTATTGGTAGTGCTCCAGCTACAGCTGACACTCCTGCTGTTCCTGGCAGAGAGGTTATTCTCACTCCTTCTAGATGGGATGCTGAGGATAAACGTCGTGTTGGACTTGACCCTAAAATCAGAACCCTGTTAGCTATAACTTTGCCTAACCTACTGTTCAAACTGATTAAGGGAAAAGCAAATGCCAAGCTTATGTTGGACTATCTATATGTCACCTATGAAGGTATGGGAGAAGTAAGGCAGAATAGAATGATTGCTTTGAAAAGAGAATATGAAATGTTCTTTGCCTATAAGAATGAAACCCTTAAGCAAACCTTTATTAGGTTTAACTCCTTGATTGCAGACCTGATCACTTTGAATGTCACCTATACTGAATTTGAACAAGTAAATAAATTCATTGATTCACTGCCTACTAAATGGAAATCTGTTACTGACCATTTAAGAACCACTCAGACCTTAAAAAACTTTAACATGTCTTCTCTCTACAGTTCACTTTGGAACCATGAGAAAGCAGAGGCTAAATTTGAACTTAACTTGAAAGAAAACTTTAGGTCAGCCCCCACCACTTCAATATCTTCTAAGACAGATGATACTGCTCTTATTGCTGCTGCTAAAAAGAAAGCTCAAAAGGCTTTACTAGTTCAAAAGTTGTTGGCAGAAGAAGAGACAGCTGAGAGTGATGTGGATAGTGGTACTGGGTCTGAAGAAAGCAGTGATGATGAAAGTGATGTAGAAGGGTTTGCTGAAGGTATGGCTTTGCTAGCTAGGCAGTTCAAAATGTTCAATCGTAATAGAACCAGCAAGTCATACAATGGGAGTAAGAAACCGAGTGCTAGGTATAGCAACAAGTCAGTCAAGGGTCCTAAATCTGAGTGTTATAATTGTGAGAAGGTTGTATATTTTGCTGCTGAATGCATGTCCAGGAAACCTTCAACTTCACATTCTAACTCTTTCTCAAATGCTGATAAGTACAAGAACAAGTACAAAGCTATGAAACCTCAGATGAAGGAAAGTGCTAAGACTGATAAGAAGGGTAAAAAGCCAGAAAAGGTTCTAGTTGCTGAGCATCATGATTGGGATGAAACTAGCTCGTCGTCATCCTCTGATAGTGATACTGATGATGATGGTGCTGGTTATGCTTCTGATAAAAAGCTGTGTTTAATGGCAAAGGAGGTCAAGGAGTCTGATGAGGATGATAGTGGTAGTAAGTTTTTGGCTGATATGAGGGAAGCTGATCAGAAAAGAGATTCACCTCAATGGAAAACTGAATTGATGTATAAGGTTGATAATTTTCGAACTTATACTGATGATGAAAAAGTCGAAATGTTTGACTACCTAAGAGTTGACTTATATAGAGGCAGCGAACGTGAAGAAGTTTTGAAAACTGACAACAAATCTGCAAATGAGAAACTTAAAAGCAAAAATGATGAAATTAAAATCTTGAAAGATGATATTTCCAAACTTGAAAAACAAAACTTTGCTTTAAAGTCTCTTCACGTTGAGGCAGCAGAAGTCAAGAACCAGCTGGATAATCTTAAAAAGGTTGTCACTTCGTGGTGTACATCTGCTCAACGCACAACCAAGTGTGTTAATGAGCAGGTGCCTGCCCAAGTTGAAGCTTTCTTTGCTGGTGACTATGCTGCTGCTGCTGCTATTGCAGAAGTTACTTTCATGGACCCAATTCTTGAAACTGATCCTGAAGCTGTCTTGCTAAATACTTTTACCAAGATAGTTAAGGGTAAAAAGGTCTTGAAAAATAAATTTGTTAGACCTGCTGTGTGCCCACCACCTGCCATGAAAGAGATTTTGGAAGATGAAGTTAGATCAAGAGAAGCCAGTACCTCAATTGATGAGACTACTGACCCCTCGAGCATCTACTATATAACTCCAAAAGAAAGACGTATTAAAAGGGAAATCACTGAAAATAATCTAAGAAAAATTAAACCAACTGATTCCCCTTCGTGTTCGAGTTCCAATTGTGCTGAGCCAGCTGATGACAAAATTACTGGTCAACCAGTAGCTGTAGATAAGCCAGTCAAATGAAATACTGGCAAGTCCAAGGCAACAGGTAAGACTTCTCCTAGCTCGTCAGCTTCAGTAGACAAGCCAGTAACTTCCCACGCTAGCTCGTCAAGTGATAAAGGCAAAGCAATACGCCATGACTATGGTACTGGTTCTAAGAAGAAAACTGCCCTTAAGGGAAAAGCAAAAGTGGACTCGAATGATGAGCTGTCTATCACTGAGATTATGACAGTCAAGCTTGACCAGCTAATTGAGGCCGTAACCAAAAGTCGACCCGATCTTACTGCACCCATTTACTCAGTGTATGACCAGTCACCGATACCAAATGTAAGAAAATGCTACAAATGTTGCAGCAAGTTTCACTTAGCCAACCGGTGTACTCTAACCCTAACCCCATCTGCTGCTGCTTCTTCAAGCAAACCAGCAGACATGAAGAGATCATCAAAGATGACCCTTCCAGAACCCATCCTTGGATGGGTTCCCAAAAAGAACTAATCTCTTAGCTACTGTGCAGGGCATTCAAAACAAGCAAATCTGGTATCTCGATAGTGGTTATTCGAGACATATGACCGGATGTAAGTCCCTGCTGATGGACTCTCAAGAAAAGGATGGTCCAGTTGTTTCGTATGGAGATAATTCGTTGGGTTACACAAAGGGTTTTGGTACTTTGACAAATGGGAATGTCACGTTCTCAAATGTTGCATATGTCATTGGGCTTAAACATAATTTACTCAGCATAAGCCAACTGATAAGTAAGAATAAGATAGTCCAAATCAGAAGGAAAATTGGCACTATTTTTGATAAGACATGGAAGCCACTGGTGACTGCAAAACGTCATGAAAGCATGTATTAAATTGACATGAACACAGCAGTCACAACAACTGATACTTGTTTCTATTCAAAGGCAGCAGAAAACCTGAAGTGGTTATGGCACAAGAGACTCTCACATCTCAACTTCAAAGACATTCACAAATTATCTACTAGAAGTTTGGTGTCTGGGCTACCCACTATGTCTTATGTAAAGGACAGATTGTGTCCTGGCTGTGAAAAGAGAAAACATCACCATGCCTCATTCAAATCAAAGCAAATCTCATCTATTGAGAAACCATTTCATTTACTTCATATGGATCTATTTGGTCCTGTTAATGTGGCCAGCTGTAGTGGGAAGAAGTATACACTGGTTATTGTTGATGAATATTCCAGATACCCCTGGATATTCTTTTTGAAGCAAAAGAGTGAAGCTGCTGACGAAATTATCAATTTTATCAAAAGAATGGAGCTTTTAAATGGGCAACTGGTGAAACAGCTAAGAAGTGATCATGGTACAGAATTCAGAAATACTACATTAGAAGAATTTTGTGCTGACAAAGGTATTTCACAGAACTTTTCTGCTGTGAGAACACCTCAATAGAATGGTGTTGCAGAAAGAAGAAACAGAACTCTCATTGAAGCAGTAAGATCTATGTTAGCTGAGTCTGGGCTGAAAAATTCATATTGGGTAGAAGTTGTGAACACTGCATGTTTTACTCAGAATAGATCTTTAATAGTGAAAAGACATCAAAAAACTGCTTATGAAGTTCTCAAAGGAAGAAGACCCTCAATTTCATTTCTTCATGTATTTGACACTCCCTGTTTCATTCTAAACAATAGGGATCAGCTAGGCAAGTTTGATGCTAAGGCTGATGAAGGTATATTCTTGGGATATTCCAACATGTCAAAGGCATATAGGGTTTTCAATAAAAGAAGGGTTGTTTTGAAGAATCAATTAATGTTACATTTGATAAAACTGCCCCTGCTTCATCTCCCAGTCAAGAAGATGAAGAGCTATTGTTTGAAGAGCCTACTCAGCAAGCTCTTGATGATGAAGAAGAACCAGCTGCAAATCCCTCACCAATCCATGTTGCTGGGTTCTCTGATGATGAGATGGAACACTCTGTTCCATCTGTGTCTAAACCAAGTGGACCTACTGGCTCTACTGAAGTCCTACAACTTGAGCATAGGTCTACTGGTTCTGAAGGATCACAAGCTGGTACTGGTTACATTAATAATGAACAGCTGTCTCCAACTGCTGCTCATACATTTGAACCAGCTGATGATCAAGATGCTGTGTGTTCCACAACAAGCTCACCTGTTCATAATACTAGATGGACAAAAGAGCATCCAATTGAGCAAGTTATTGGTAATCTGGCTAGTGGTGTTAAAACAAGAAGACATGCAACCAGCAATTTTTGTATGCATGTAAATTTTATGTCTACCATTGAACCTACATGTCCTGATGAAGCAATCAAAGATACAAGTTGGGCAGGAGCTATGCAAGAAGAGATCTCCCAGTTTGATAGGAATAAGGTTTGGACATTGGTGCCTAAACCTGATGATGAAACTAAGAAGATCATTGGTACCAAGTGGGTTTTCAAGAACAAGATAGATGAAGATGGGATTGTGATCAGAAACAAAGCTAGATTGGTAGCTCAAGGATTCAAACAGGAAAAAGGATTAGATTATGGAGATACATATGCACCAGTGGCTAGGATGGAAGCTATCATATTGTTCTTGGCATATGCTGCTAAGATGAACTTTAGGGTATTCCCGATGGATGTTAAATCTGCATTTCTAAATGGGAAGCTGCAAGAAGAAGTTTATGTCAAATAGCCTCCTGGTTTTGTAAGCAGTAAATATTCGGACTATGTCTACGAGCTAGACAAAGCTCTTTATGGCCTCAAACAGGCACCAAGAGCATGGTATGAGACACTTCATGTGTATCTCATTGGTATAGGTTTTAAAGTTAGAACAATTGATACCACTCTGTTCTCAAAAGAGACAGATGGTGATCTCTTGCTGGTACAGATATATGTGGATGCTATTATTTATGGATCTAAAAATGAGAAACATTGTCAAGATTTTTTAAAACTTATGTCAAAGACATATGAAATGAGCTTACAAAGAGATTTGCAATACTTTTTGGGATTGCAAATTAAACAACTTGATGATGGAATTTTTATAAGTCGGGATAAATATATCAAAGATATGTTAAAGAAATTTGGTCTGACCTGTTTAAAAGATATAGGGACCCCAATGGCAGCACCTATTAAAATAGATGCTGATCCCAATGGTGAACCAGTCAATATCACTTAATATAGAGGTATGATTGGATCCCTACTTTATGTTACAACCAGCAGACCAGATATTATGTTTGACACATGTCTCTGTGCCAGATATCAAGCTGATCCTAAAGAATCACACTTGCTAGCAGTAAAAAGGATATTTAGGTATCTGAAAGCTACTGATAAACGTGGTCTTTGGTATCCCAAAGTCCAGGATTTTAAGCTAATTGGGTATTCAGATGCTGACTTTACAGGGTGTAAAATAGACAGGAAAAGTACTACTGGTGGTTGCCAGTTACTGGGTGGTAGTCTAGTCAGTTGGACGAGCAAAAAGCAAAATACTGTGTCCACATCTACTACTGAGGCAGAATACGTTTCTGCTGGTAGTTGTACTGCTCAAGTACTATGGATGCAAAGCCAGCTGAAGGACTATGGTGTTCATGTTACAAAGACTCCAATCTACTGTGACAACACAAGTGCAATTGCTATCACCAACAATCCTGTGATGCATTCAAAGACGAAGCACATTGACGTTCGGTATCATTTCATAAGGGATTATGTTCAAAAAGGAGATGTGGAGCTACATTTTATTTCGATAGACCATCAGTTAGCAGATCTATTCACAAAGCCCTTAGATGAGAAACGTTTTAACTATCTCATCTCTGAGCTGGGTATGCTTGAACTTTAAATAAAAGACAATTTTGTTGGTGTGCTGGCTCTACAACATGTAGGGCAAACCAGTAAGTCACATTTATTAACTTACTGCCTACCTGTCAAACACTCAGCACAACAAAGTCTTTTATACTTTGGTTACTCAAAATGTTTTAAATGAAATAATAAATAGCTCTCAAAATTAAATGATTCTTTAAAACTGAAACTCATTTACTCCCAATGATTTAAATTAAATTCATGACATATTAAATGTAACAAAGTATTTTGTATTTAATACAAAACTTATTTTGTGGTATTTAAATCAATTTTGAATTAAAACCTGCTGCATTTAATGCTGAATGGGAGGTATGAGTGTTCAAGCCATATATACGTCATGTCAACAGTCTGTGTCCCCTCGAAAGTGTACCAGTCTGTCAATCTGCCCACGCGCCTGCAAATGACAGTTGCCATTTTCTCTCTCCTGCACTTTTTCACCCAATTAGAATAGATAAAAGAGTGTTTTATCTTCCATAATAACCTTCGGTTATTCATTATTCAAAATCACACACTCTTTTCTCTCAAAATCTTCAAATCTTCCAACTTTCACAACTTCATATCTTCATCTTTACCTATCATCAATGGCAGACCAACCACAATCACCACATGTTGAACACCAGCTAGAGGAACAACATCAGCACAACAACCGGCACAACAACCTGATCAACAACCACAACCGGCACCGGAGGAACAGGTTGTTCAAGGACCACTGTTCAATCTCCACCCAGCTCTGGTTAGGGCTGCTAATGCACTTGAACACATGACTATTCGCCTATCGAGAGGCAATGCTGCTTATTCACTCTCCATTACTAAATCAAAAGCCAATATGGGTTATGAAACGCTAATCGACTACATCCGGCAACCCCCTCTGGCTAGAGCTATCACCGGTGTACCTTCACGCTTATATGCTGCCTACTTGGCATGATTTTGGTATACTGCCACCATTGCCACCACTCCCCAGAATGTTCCATGTATTCGTGGCATGGTGACCGAAACCCTAACTTGCTCCGTCACCATTGAGGCCATCCGTTGTGCCCTTCAATTACCAGATGGACCGTTTTTCGATTCACCAACCAGCGATGTATTCAGATGGGAGGTGCTAGAAATCATTGGGTTTTCTCAACCAATAGCTCATACACCTTTGAGGAAGCATATGCCACCTCTTTAGTACTATTTCTTTGGGCTGCTAACCCAGTGCATCAGCCAGAAATTAGGAAGTTTTGACCAGTGCTTAGACTTTGAGCTTAAAATTGGTCATGGTTTGTTGTTCAACAGAAACTTTGATTATGCCGCGGAAATTTATTTGAGGCAAAGGGAGATGGTGCAGGCACCTAAACGAACACATTTAATCCCCTTTCCAAGGTTCTTAAGCCTGGTTTTTGAACATGAACTGGGTGAAGCTTACCAGCAGATTGCTGATCAATCATACGACCTGCCTCTAAAATAAGGTGGTATTCCAAAAGATTCACCTGCTGCTCCATATACTGGTTTAACACCAGGCATGCTCGAGTATCTTGCTGCTTGGGGTGGAGCTCACCAATCGACTGCCTCTGGTTCTACACCAGCTGAGGGGGAGGGTCCTCAGTGTAAGCCAGCTACGCGTAGGAAGCAGCCAGCTACATCAACTAGAACAGCCACCGTCTCACATACTGGTAAAGGAGTAGTTGTATTAGAATCTAGCTCTCTGATAATAAAGAACAACCCTAGTCTTATATACTGACTACCCAATTCTACTATTGGAATCCGTTGCTCATCTATTTTTTAGTAACAGGCAAATCCAAACGTGCAAAGGCTGGCTCCAAGCAAACCACAGGGGAGATTGCACCAGTCTCAACTGTTGCTCCTGCAAAGGATGTGGCTATGGAACCTGGTGCGTTTCTAGACCATACAGCAGAAAATTCTAACTTAATTGAAAATATTTTAACTGCTGACTTGAAAAATGAAAGTGGAGTTAAAAGTATAACATTGGCTCCCAAGCTGACTGGTTTTAAAACTAGTGTTAAGAAGAGTAGCAACCCATACTCTTCTAACCAGACACTTCCACATTTTTCTAAATTGAACTTAATGCTATATCCTCTGCTGACAGTACAACCAACAGAGCTCATAACTAACCCCCAAAGCAAACTTGAGCTGGGTCCTCATCGTGTTGAACCAGCTCAGGATACTGCACAACCAATATGTTACTTGGATCATGATAAGAGTCTCACTCCTACATCATTACCAGCCAGAACTCTTACACTATCTGGGTCAACATGTGTTGCCAATGAGTCAGCAGAGTCACAGTTGTACTTACAGACACCTAACTCTGTCTCAATCAAAGAGCTGACTAAACCACCAGTCTGTCCCCAGAGACTAACAACAGATGCAATTGTTGAGTCAAATTTATTTGGTTCTACAGTTGTTAACATAAAATGTTCTTTTATTTCAGTTCTTAGCAAGGTAGATGAACAGGCAGAGGGGGAGCAAGAAAAGGATGTTAATGTTTCTACTGATGAGCTCTCTACTTCTGCTACTAGTGTTGGTGCTACTGATTTGCCTACTGGTGGTGCTGATTCTAGTACTATTGTCTCTACTGCTGCTGGCTCTACTGGAGACAATGTGGTTGCTGGTTCCACTGATCTTACTGTTAATGAGGAGGTAGCTACTGTTGATATATCTGCTACTCCTCCTACTGTCTCTGGTATTGCTGCTTCAACCACTGATTCTTTAGTGGTTGAGGAGATGATAATGGAACCTCCTCCTGCACTTGAAAAGGTCATTGGTAATATTGTTAAGGAGGTACTTGATATTGATGACACTGGTTCTATTAGTATTCTGGGTGTTTCTGATCTTCAATCGAGACAGTTTATTACTGTGGATTCCGCTGGTAATCTACAGGTTTCTGATTCAACACCGGATACTTTCTTTAGAGGTGCTGCAGATGATGCTTCTTCACCTACTGCACAGTCACCTACTGCTGCTACTGGTTCTATGAAACCCATTATGGATGCTGGTACCTCTGCTACTGCCACTACTGATTCGTCTCATGCTACTGCTTCTGCTGAGCAGCAGCCATATGTGTGCCAGGTACTAGATCCTGATGAAGTTGTACCTAAATTCATCTATAGGGGAGCATCCATCACTCCCAGAGTTGCCTTGCTGGTGGATCAGCTGACTATTGATCCCCAAAGTGCTCTGGTGTTAGCCAGTAAACTACCTAGGGAAGAGCTAACTGAAATGCTGTCTCAGCTTGATCGACCAGCAAGAGAAAAGGTATATGAGAGGCTGGCTACTTTAGAACAGATCAATGAGCAGCTATACTATCACTATTTTGGTATGGCTCCACCTACTTCTCCATGACCTGGTACATGGAGGCCTCTCAAGTTCATCAGGGATCCCACTACTGGTAAATATATCATGCAACAACTTCCTGATTCGCCAGTACCTTCTGATTCATCAGCTTCTTCCTCATCATCTTCTTCATCTGATGGTGATGCTGATAAAGGTACTGGTAAGGAAGAGCCAGTCATTCATGATAATGTGACTGGCTCCAAAGATAAACCAGTGGATCTCACTGATGATGCTGATAATGATGCTGACAAGGATACCAGTGGTTATAAACCTTCGGGTGAAGGTAAAATGATGGTGATCATGGTGACGGGTCAGACTCTGACCTTCCACCTCCACCACCCCACGGAGGTACTGTAGTGACCCGAACTTTTCCATGTTTATATATATTAATTGAGATTGATATTTACATGATTAAACGTTTCCAACATGTTAAGCAATCAAACTTGTTAAGACTTGATTAATTGAAATAGGTTTCATATAGACAATTGACTACCCAAGTTGACCGGTGATTCACGAACGTTAAAACTTGTAAAAACTATATGATGACATATATATGGTTATATATATAGTTAACATGATATTATGATAAGTAAACATATCATTAAGTATATTAACAATGAACTACATATGTAAAAACAAGACTACTAACTTAATGATTTTTAAACGAGACATATATGTAACGATTATCGTTGTAACGACATTTAAATGTATATATATCATATTAAGATATATTAATATATCATAATATCATGATAATATAATAATTTAACATCTCATTAGATATAATAAACAATGGGTTAACAACATTAATTGAGATCGTTAACTTAAAGGTTTCAAAACAACACTTACATGTAACGACTAACGATGACTTAACGACTCCGTTAAAATGTATATACATGTAGTGTATTTAGATGTATTAAAATACTTTTGGAAGACTTCAAGACATATATCGAAACACTCATACTTAACGAAAATGGTTACAGTTACTTTCCCATTCTTTTCTTTCATCAAGAATTCTAGTCGTATTCTTACCCGTATTATACACAGCTTCAAAACGTACTTACTATGGGTATATACCAATAGGAACTAGCATGGGATTCCACTCTTGATTATGTCATGTATGACTAATCAATTTTAACTTCTACCATGAGCTAGTCAACTAACTAGAACTCCTTTTAACCCCACTCACCACTCACCAATTAACACTCATCATTCACTCCATTTCACTTCCAAATCTCTTTCTAATTCTCTCTCAACACACCCACACTATTATGAACGTATTTTTCCAGTAGTTAATCATCATCTTCATCAAAAATCACTTCAAGAATCAAGCTATAATCATCATAGGAAGAACACTTCAAGAATACTTCAAAAATCCCTTCAAGTTTACTAATTTACTTCCAAGCTTTCTAATCCATTTCAAGTAATCATCTAAGATCAAGAAACCTTTGTTATATACAGTAGGTTATCTTTCTTATTCAAGGTAATATTCATATTCAAACTTTGATTCAATTTCCATAACTATAAACTATCTTAATTCGAGCAAAAATCTTACTTGAACTTGTTTTTGTGTCATGATCCTACTTCAAGAACTTTCAAGCCATCCAAGATCCTTTGAAGCTAGATCATTTCTTGTCACTTCCAGTAGGTTTACCTACTAAACTTGAGGTAGTAATGATGTTCATAACATCATTCGATTCATATATATAAAACTATCTTATTCGAAGGTTTAAACTCGTAATCACTAGAACATAGTTTAGTTAATTCTAAACTTGTTCGCAAACAAAAGTTAATCCTTCTAACTTGACTTTTAAAATTAACTAAACACATGTTCTATATCTATATGATATGCTAACTTAATGATTTAAAACCTGGAAACACGAAAAACACCGTAAAACCGGATTTACGCCGTCGTAGTAACACCGCGGGCTGTTTTGGGTTAGTTAATTAAAAACTATGATAAACTTTGATTTAAAACTTGTTATTCTGAGAAAATGATTTTTATTATGAACATGAAACTATATCCAAAAATTATGGTTAAACTCAAAGTGGAAGTATGTTTTCTAAAATGGTCATCTAGACGTCGTTCTTTCGACTGAAATGACTACCTTTACAAAAACGACTTGTAACTTATTTTTCCGACTATAAACCTATACTTTTTCTGTGTAGATTCATAAAATACAGTTCAATATGAAACCATAGCAATTTGATTCATTCAAAACGGATTTAAAATGAAGAAGTTATGGGTAAAACAAGATTGGATAATTTTTATCATTTTAGCTACGTGAAAATTGGTAACAAATCTATTCCAACCATAACTTAATCAACTTGTATTGTATATTATGTAATCTTGAGATACCATAGACACGTATACAATGTTTCGACCTATCATGTCGACACATCTATATATATTTCGGAACAACCATAGACACTCTATATGTGAATGTTGGAGTTAGCTATACAGGGTTGAGGTTGATTCCAAAATATATATAGTTTGAGTTGTGATCAATACTGAGATACGTATACACTGGGTCGTGGATTGATTCAAGATAATATTTATTGATTTATTTCTGTACATCTAACTGTGGACAACTAGTTGTAGGTTACTAACGAGGACAGCTGACTTAATAAACTTAAAACATCAAAATATATTAAAAGTGTTGTAAATATATTTTGAACATACTTTAATATATATGTATATATTGTTATAGGTTCGTGAATCAACAGTGGCCAAGTCTTACTTCTCGACGAAGTAAAAATCTGTGAAAGTGAGTTATAGTCCCACTTTTAAAATCTAATATTTTTGGGATGAGAATACATGCAGGTTTTATAAATGATTTACAAAATAGACACAAGTACGTGAAACTACATTCTATGGTTGAATTATCGAAATCGAATATGCCCCTTTTATTAAGTCTGGTAATCTAAGAATTAGGGAACAGACACCCTAATTGACGCGAATCCTAAAGATAGATCTATTGGGCCTAACAAACCCCATCCAAAGTACCGGATGCTTTAGTACTTCGAAATTTATATCATATCCGAAGGGTGTCCCGGAATGATGGGGATATTCTTATATATGCATCTTGTTATTGTCGGTTACCAGGTGTTCACCATATGAATGATTTTTATCTCTATGTATGGGATGTGTATTGAAATATGAAATCTTGTGGTCTATTGTTACGATTTGATATATATAGGTTAAACCTATAACTCACCAACATTTTTGTTGACGTTTAAAGCATGTTTATTCTCAGGTGAATATTAAGAGCTTCCGCTGTTGCATACTAAAATAAGGACAAGATTTGGAGTCCATGTTTGTATAATATTGTGTAAAAACTGCATTCAAGAAACTGATTTCGATGTAACATATTTGTATTGTAAACCATTATGTAATGGTCGTGTGTAAACAGGATATTTTAGATTATCATTATTTGATAATCTACGTAAAGCTTTTTAAACCTTTATTTATGAAATAAAGGTTATGGTTTGTTTTAAAAATGAATGCAGTCTTTGAAAAACGTCTCATATAGAGGTCAAAACCTCGCAACGAAATCAATTAATATGGAACGTTTTTAATCAATAAGAACGGGACATTTCAGTTGGTATCAGAGCGTTGGTCTTAGAGAACCAGAAAATTTGCATTAGTGTGTCTTATCGAGTTTGTTAGGATGCATTAGTGATTCTGGACTTCGACCGTGTTTTCTTTAAAAATGATTGCTTAACATTTTTGTTGGAAACTATATATTTTTAACATATGAATATTATGTGATATATTAATCTCTTAACGTGTTTGATATTATGTGATAGATGTCTACCTCTAGAACAAGTCCCATTGACTCACCTAATAATAATGAAGAGTCAAATGTAAATTGGAATGATTCGTGGACTGATTCACAAGTTCCCGAAGAGGAACCGGAAGAAGAGTCGGAACCGGAAGAAGAATCAGAACCGGAAGAAGAATCGGAACCGGAAGAAGAATCGGAACCGGTGGGGGAAATAATAAAACGGTTAAGTAAAAGAGAATCCTCAACCAACCGACCAAGGTTAATTATGGTCAATGGTGTTTCCGCCAAGGAAGCAAAATATTGGGAGGATTACCAATTCTCCGATGAATCGGATTCCGACGAGAATTCCGATGATGCTATAGAAATTACCCCAACTGAATTTAAAAAGGCAAAAGAAAATAATAAGGGAAAGGGCATAAAAATAGAGAAATCTAATTCCAACCCCGATGAACTTTATATGTATCGTCAACCCCCGAAGTCCTTAAGTTGTAACAATGACCCGGGAACCTCTAAACCACCAGGTTTTTCTAAACCAATGTGGAAAATTACGGCTCGTATTAGGGGAACATCATATATCCCTAGAAACTTGGCAAAACGAACCAAAACCGAAGAAGAAGAAACAAGCGAGTCGGAATAAGATAGTTGTATTCGTGTGGTGTAATATATGTAATATAGTGTGCTTATGCTTTATGATATATGTAAAAATTGCTTGTATTAATAAGTATTTTTTTTTTTTTTTTTTTTTTGAATCTAACTTTTGTCTATTTTACAGTATAAAAACACAAAATGGATAGACAACCCAATATTTTAAGAGACCTACCCGGAGACATGATTGATGAAATCTTGTCTAGAGTCGGTCAGAATTCCTCGGCACAACTATTTAAGGCGAGATCAGTTTGTAAGACATTCGAAGAACGTTCCAAGAATGATTTGGTTTATAAAAGGCTTTCGTTCGGAAGATGGGGGATATCACATTGGGAAATCCATAAGTTACGATGTGTTTACTTTGATGCATATATTGCGGGGAACCCAAATGCTATTTTACGCAACGGGTTAAGAAATTATTTTGACTCAGTATATCCAAATATAGGACTTCGTGATTTAGAAAAAGCGGCTAACATGCAACATAAAGAAGCATGTTATGCTTACGGGTTAGTAATGTTCGCTTCTCACCAAAGTGAGAACAAGAACATCGGGCTACAACTATTAAACAAAACGTTCCCTCAAGTGACGGAGTCGGTAATTGGGGTAAGAAATGAGGTTTTTAGGTTATTACGAGACTGTTGGTCATTACGTAACCCTCGTCCCTTTGACGACGTTACAACACGCTGTCTTATCAACGGCCATAACGGTTATGTTCCACAAGACCAAGGATGGGAAGTAGTCCTAGTAAAACCAGAATGCATGACTTGTTTCTGGACGTATGAATTACGTGTCTTTATTGCCTTTGCTGAACGACTTGTGTACTAGCTAGAATTATCTTCACAACTATCTTGTATCAAAGTTATTGTGTGCTATATTTCATGCTTTATGTAAAATAAGCGGTATTGTAAGTTTGTAAAATATTGTATAAAAGTTTGAACGCGAAATATTATTATAATCAGTTTTTCATATAGAATTGTAGTAGTTGAATTGTATATTAGCTACTAAGTATGAACTTAACGGGTAGGTACTACCCGAATTTAAACTTATAAAACGCTAATATGAAGAAAAAGCTTTTATAAATGAGTTCATATTATGCTACGAAATACTATTAACTACTCTTAATATTCTGTATGATTAACTTGTTCCATTTGACTATTTTGAAGGAAATGGCACCGACTACTCGACACACCGTGAATATGAATGAAGAGGAATTCCGTACTTTTCTAGCTTCAAACATAGCCGCAGTACAGGCTGCGCTATATACCAACAATAACCTTGGATCTGGCAGTACAGGAAATCGTGTAGGATGCACCTACAAAGAATTCACTGCCTGCAAACCTTTGGAATTTGATGGAACCGAAGGACCGATCGGATTGAAACGGTGGACCGAGAAGGTTGAATCGGTGTTTGCCATAAGTAAGTGTACTGAAGAGGACAAAGTGAAGTACGCTACGCATACCTTCACAGGTTCTGCGTTAACATGGTGGAATACCTATCTAGAGCAAGTGGGACAAGATGATGCGTACGCACTACCGTGGTCAGCATTCAAGCACTTGATGAACGAGAAGTACCGTCCCAGAACCGAGGTCAATAAGCTCAAGACAGAACTTAGAGGGTTACGAACCCAAGGATTTGATATTACCACGTACGAAAGACGATTCACAGAATTGTGCCTATTGTGTCCGGGAGCGTTCGAAGATGAGGAAGAGAAGATCGACGCGTTTGTGAAAGGATTACCGGAAAGAATCCAAGAAGATATAAGTTCACACGAGCCCGCCTCCATACAACAGGCATGTAGAATGGCTCACAAACTAGTGAACCAGATTGAAGAAAGAATTAAAGAACAGACTGCTGAAGAGGCCAATGTGAAGCAAGTCAAAAGAAAGTGGGAGGAAAACGGTGATAAGAATCGCCAATACAGCAACAACAGCAATTACAACAATAATCGCAACAATTATCCCAACAATCGCAACTACAACAAACGGCCCAACAACAACAACAACAACAACAACAGCAACTACAACAATCATCCTAACAACAATAATAACCGCAACAACAACAACAATCAGAAGCAGCTATGCCAAAGGTGTGAAAAGAATCACTCGGGGTTCTGCACCAAATTTTGCAACAAGTGTAAAAGAAATGGTCATAGCGCGGCGAAGTGTGAGGTCTACGGACCAGGGGTTAATAGAACGAAAGGAACAAATGGTGTCGGAACGAGTAATGGCGGAGCAAGTAGTGTCGGAGCAAGTTATGCCAATGTAGTTTGTTATAAATGTGGAAAACCAGGCCACATTATTAGAAATTGCCCGAACCAGGAGAACACGAATGGACAAGACCGTGGAAGAGTTTTCAATATTAATGCGGTAGAGGCACAGGAAGACCCGGAGCTTGTTACGGGTACGTTTCTTATTGACAATAAATCTGCTTACGTTTTATTTGATTCGGGTGCGGATAGAAGCTATATGAGTAGAGATTTTTGTGCTAAATTAAGTTGTCCATTGACGCCTTTGGATAGTAAATTTTTACTCGAATTAGCAAATGGTAAATTAATTTCAGCAGATAATATATGTCGGAATCGAGAAATTAAACTGGTTAGCGAAACATTTAAGATTGATTTGATACCAGTAGAGTTAGGGAGTTTTGATGTGATAATCGGTATGGACTGGTTGAAAGAAGTGAAAGCAGAGATCGTCTGTTACAAAAATGCAATTCGCATTATACGAGAAAAAGGAAAACCCTTAATGGTGTACGGAGAAAAGGGCAACACGAAGCTACATCTTATTAGTAATTTGAAGGCACAAAAACTAATAAGAAAAGGTTGCTATGCTGTTCTAGCACACGTCGAGAAAGTACAAACTGAAGAAAAGAGCATCAATGATGTTCCCATTGCAAAAGAATTTCCCGATGTATTTCCGAAAGAATTACCGGGATTACCCCCACATCGATCCGTTGAATTTCAAATAGATCTTGTACCAGGAGCTGCACCAATAGCTCGTGCTCCTTACAGACTTGCACCCAGCGAGATGAAAGAACTGCAAAGCCAATTACAAGAACTTTTAGAGCGTGGTTTCATTCGACCAAGCACATCACCGTGGGGAGCTCCTGTTTTGTTTGTCAAGAAGAAAGATGGTACATTCAGGTTGTGTATCGACTACCGAGAGTTGAACAAACTTACCATCAAGAACCGCTACCCACTACCGAGAATCGACGACTTATTTGATCAACTACAAGGCTCGTCTGTTTATTCAAAGATTGACTTACGTTCCGGGTATCATCAAATGCGGGTGAAAGAAGATGATATTCCAAAGACTGCTTTCAGAACACGTTACGGTCATTACGAGTTTATGGTCATGCCGTTTGGTTTAACTAATGCACCAGCTGTGTTCATGGACCTTATGAACCGAGTGTGTGGACCATACCTTGACAAGTTTGTCATTGTTTTCATTGATGACATACTTATTTACTCAAAGAATGACCAAGAACACGGTGAACATTTGAGAAAGGTGTTAGAAGTATTGAGGAAGGAAGAATTGTACGCTAAGTTTTCAAAGTGTGCATTTTGGTTGGAAGAAGTTCAATTCCTCGGTCACATAGTGAACAAAGAAGGTATTAAGGTGGATCCGACAAAGATAGAAACTGTTGAAAAGTGGGAAACCCCGAAAACTCCGAAACACATACGCCAGTTTTTAGGACTAGCTGGTTACTACAGAAGGTTCATCCAAGACTTTTCCAGAATAGCAAAACCCTTGACTGCATTAACGCATAAAGGGAAGAAATTTGAATGGAATGATGAACAAGAGAAAGCGTTTCAGTTATTGAAGAAAAAGCTAACTACGGCACCTATATTGTCATTGCCTGAAGGGAATGATGATTTTGTGATTTATTGTGATGCATCAAAGCAAGGTCTCGGTTGTGTATTAATGCAACGAACGAAGGTGATTGCTTATGCGTCTAGACAATTGAAGATTCACGAACAAAATTATACGACGCATGATTTGGAATTAGGCGCGGTTGTTTTTGCATTAAAGACTTGGAGGCACTACTTATATGGGGTCAAAAGTATTATATATACCGACCACAAAAGTCTTCAACACATATTTAATCAGAAACAACTGAATATGAGGCAGCGTAGGTGGATTGAATTATTGAATGATTACGACTTTGAGATTCGTTACCACCCGGGGAAGGCAAATGTGGTAGCCGATGCCTTGAGCAGGAAGGACAGAGAACCCATTCGAGTAAAATCTATGAATATAATGATTCATAATAACATTACTACTCAAATAAAGGAGGCGCAACAAGGAGTTTTAAAAGAGGGAAATTTAAAGGATGAAATACCCAAAGGATCGGAGAAGCATCTTAATATTCGGGAAGACGGAACCCGGTATAGGGCTGAAAGGATTTGGGTACCAAAATTTGGAGATATGAGAGAAATGGTACTTAGAGAAGCTCATAAAACCAGATACTCAATACATCCTGGAACGGGGAAGATGTACAAGGATCTCAAGAAACATTTTTGGTGGCCGGGTATGAAAGCCGATGTTGCTAAATATGTAGGAGAATGTTTGACGTGTTCTAAGGTCAAAGCTGAGCATCAGAAACCATCAGGTCTACTTCAACAACCCGAAATCCCGGAATGGAAATGGGAAAACATTACCATGGATTTCATCACTAAATTGCCAAGGACTGCAAGTGGTTTTGATACTATTTGGGTAATAGTTGATCGTCTCACCAAATCAGCACACTTCCTGCCAATAAGAGAAGATGACAAGATGGAGAAGTTAGCACGACTGTATTTGAAGGAAGTCGTCTCCAGACATGGAATACCAATCTCTATTATCTCTGATAGGGATGGCAGATTTATTTCAAGATTCTGGCAGACATTACAGCAAGCATTAGGAACTCGTCTAGACATGAGTACTGCCTATCATCCACAAACCGATGGGCAGAGCGAAAGGACGATACAAACGCTTGAAGACATGCTACGAGCATGTGTTATTGATTTCGGAAACAGTTGGGATCGACATCTACCGTTAGCAGAATTTTCCTACAACAACAGCTACCATTCAAGCATTGAGATGGCACCGTTTGAAGCACTTTATGGTAGAAAGTGCAGGTCTCCGATTTGTTGGAGTGAAGTGGGGGATAGACAGATTACGGGTCCGGAGATTATACAAGAAACTACCGAGAAGATCATCCAAATTCAACAACGGTTGAAAACTGCCCAAAGTCGACAAAAGAGCTACGCTGACATTAAAAGAAAGGATATAGAATTTGAAATTGGAGAGATGGTCATGCTTAAAGTTGCACCTTGGAAAGGCGTTGTTCGATTTGGTAAACGAGGGAAATTAAATCCAAGGTATATTGGACCATTCAAGATTATTGATCGTGTCGGACCAGTAGCTTACCGACTAGAGTTACCTCAACAACTCGCGGCTGTACATAACACTTTCCACGTCTCGAATTTGAAGAAATGTTTTGCTAAAGAAGATCTCACTATTCCGTTAGATGAAATCCAAATCAACGAAAAACTTCAATTCATCGAAGAACCCGTCGAAATAATGGATCGTGAGGTTAAAAGACTTAAGCAAAACAAGATACCAATTGTTAAGGTTCGATGGAATGCTCGTAGAGGACCCGAGTTCACCTGGGAGCGTGAAGATCAGATGAAGAAGAAATACCCGCATCTATTTCCAGAAGATTCGTCAACACCTTCAACAGCTTAAAATTTCGGGACGAAATTTATTTAACGGGTAGGTACTGTAGTGACCCGAACTTTTCCATGTTTATATATATTAATTGAGATTGATATTTACATGATTAAACGTTTCCAACATGTTAAGCAATCAAACTTGTTAAGACTTGATTAATTGAAATAGGTTTCATATAGACAATTGACTACCCAAGTTGACCGGTGATTCACGAACGTTAAAACTTGTAAAAACTATATGATGACATATATATGGTTATATATATAGTTAACATGATATTATGATAAGTAAACATATCATTAAGTATATTAACAATGAACTACATATGTAAAAACAAGACTACTAACTTAATGATTTTTAAACGAGACATATATGTAACGATTATCGTTGTAACGACATTTAAATGTATATATATCATATTAAGATATATTAATATATCATAATATCATGATAATATAATAATTTAACATCTCATTAGATATAATAAACAATGGGTTAACAACATTAATTGAGATCGTTAACTTAAAGGTTTCAAAACAACACTTACATGTAACGACTAACGATGACTTAACGACTCCGTTAAAATGTATATACATGTAGTGTATTTAGATGTATTAAAATACTTTTGGAAGACTTCAAGACATATATCGAAACACTCATACTTAACGAAAATGGTTACAGTTACTTTCCCATTCTTTTCTTTCATCAAGAATTCTAGTCGTATTCTTACCCGTATTATACACAGCTTCAAAACGTACTTACTATGGGTATATACCAATAGGAACTAGCATGGGATTCCACTCTTGATTATGTCATGTATGACTAATCAATTTTAACTTCTACCATGAGCTAGTCAACTAACTAGAACTCCTTTTAACCCCACTCACCACTCACCAATTAACACTCATCATTCACTCCATTTCACTTCCAAATCTCTTTCTAATTCTCTCTCAACACACCCACACTATTATGAACGTATTTTTCCAGTAGTTAATCATCATCTTCATCAAAAATCACTTCAAGAATCAAGCTATAATCATCATAG
Source organism: Rutidosis leptorrhynchoides (assembly GCF_046630445.1). NCBI lineage: Eukaryota > Viridiplantae > Streptophyta > Magnoliopsida > Asterales > Asteraceae > Rutidosis > Rutidosis leptorrhynchoides. Next base: position 126,367,530 of record NC_092340.1, read on the forward strand.
GAAGAACACTTCAAGAATACTTCAAAAATCCCTTCAAGTTTACTAATTTACTTCCAAGCTTTCTAATCCATTTCAAGTAATCATCTAAGATCAAGAAACCTTTGTTATATACAGTAGGTTATCTTTCTTATTCAAGGTAATATTCATATTCAAACTTTGATTCAATTTCCATAACTATAAACTATCTTAATTCGAGCAAAAATCTTACTTGAACTTGTTTTTGTGTCATGATCCTACTTCAAGAACTTTCAAGCCATCCAAGATCCTTTGAAGCTAGATCATTTCTTGTCACTTCCAGTAGGTTTACCTACTAAACTTGAGGTAGTAATGATGTTCATAACATCATTCGATTCATATATATAAAACTATCTTATTCGAAGGTTTAAACTCGTAATCACTAGAACATAGTTTAGTTAATTCTAAACTTGTTCGCAAACAAAAGTTAATCCTTCTAACTTGACTTTTAAAATTAACTAAACACATGTTCTATATCTATATGATATGCTAACTTAATGATTTAAAACCTGGAAACACGAAAAACACCGTAAAACCGGATTTACGCCGTCGTAGTAACACCGCGGGCTGTTTTGGGTTAGTTAATTAAAAACTATGATAAACTTTGATTTAAAACTTGTTATTCTGAGAAAATGATTTTTATTATGAACATGAAACTATATCCAAAAATTATGGTTAAACTCAAAGTGGAAGTATGTTTTCTAAAATGGTCATCTAGACGTCGTTCTTTCGACTGAAATGACTACCTTTACAAAAACGACTTGTAACTTATTTTTCCGACTATAAACCTATACTTTTTCTGTGTAGATTCATAAAATACAGTTCAATATGAAACCATAGCAATTTGATTCATTCAAAACGGATTTAAAATGAAGAAGTTATGGGTAAAACAAGATTGGATAATTTTTATCATTTTAGCTACGTGAAAATTGGTAACAAATCTATTCCAACCATAACTTAATCAACTTGTATTGTATATTATGTAATCTTGAGATACCATAGACACGTATACAATGTTTCGACCTATCATGTCGACACATCTATATATATTTCGGAACAACCATAGACACTCTATATGTGAATGTTGGAGTTAGCTATACAGGGTTGAGGTTGATTCCAAAATATATATAGTTTGAGTTGTGATCAATACTGAGATACGTATACACTGGGTCGTGGATTGATTCAAGATAATATTTATTGATTTATTTCTGTACATCTAACTGTGGACAACTAGTTGTAGGTTACTAACGAGGACAGCTGACTTAATAAACTTAAAACATCAAAATATATTAAAAGTGTTGTAAATATATTTTGAACATACTTTAATATATATGTATATATTGTTATAGGTTCGTGAATCAACAGTGGCCAAGTCTTACTTCTCGACGAAGTAAAAATCTGTGAAAGTGAGTTATAGTCCCACTTTTAAAATCTAATATTTTTGGGATGAGAATACATGCAGGTTTTATAAATGATTTACAAAATAGACACAAGTACGTGAAACTACATTCTATGGTTGAATTATCGAAATCGAATATGCCCCTTTTATTAAGTCTGGTAATCTAAGAATTAGGGAACAGACACCCTAATTGACGCGAATCCTAAAGATAGATCTATTGGGCCTAACAAACCCCATCCAAAGTACCGGATGCTTTAGTACTTCGAAATTTATATCATATCCGAAGGGTGTCCCGGAATGATGGGGATATTCTTATATATGCATCTTGTTATTGTCGGTTACCAGGTGTTCACCATATGAATGATTTTTATCTCTATGTATGGGATGTGTATTGAAATATGAAATCTTGTGGTCTATTGTTACGATTTGATATATATAGGTTAAACCTATAACTCACCAACATTTTTGTTGACGTTTAAAGCATGTTTATTCTCAGGTGAATATTAAGAGCTTCCGCTGTTGCATACTAAAATAAGGACAAGATTTGGAGTCCATGTTTGTATAATATTGTGTAAAAACTGCATTCAAGAAACTGATTTCGATGTAACATATTTGTATTGTAAACCATTATGTAATGGTCGTGTGTAAACAGGATATTTTAGATTATCATTATTTGATAATCTACGTAAAGCTTTTTAAACCTTTATTTATGAAATAAAGGTTATGGTTTGTTTTAAAAATGAATGCAGTCTTTGAAAAACGTCTCATATAGAGGTCAAAACCTCGCAACGAAATCAATTAATATGGAACGTTTTTAATCAATAAGAACGGGACATTTCAGGTACTCCCGTGTTAGCTGCTAGTAATCGCCAATCAACCAGCTATACTAAGTTTAATGCTGATGAGTGGCTGACATCTCCACTTTGGTATTCTATAAGACATTAGCTGAAGTCACACCGGATCTACAAAACACCATTCATTCTGCTATTATTGATAGAGTGCCTGAAGCAGTATGCACAGCTGGGGAGGTTACCACTACTTCTATTGAAAACAAGCTCAAACAAGTGTGTGCCTTTGCAGATCTTGCGGTGGAAGCCATTGTTAAACAACATGAAGAGGAGGAGGATTTAAAGAGGCAAATCATCTCTCACAATGAGTATACTGAGGATATTGCATGTCTTCAATCTGATTTGGATGCTGCTAATCGCAGAATTCTTTTCCTTAATAAAGAAAATAGGGTGTTAGAAGAGAGATTGGATTCGCAGGAACCGCAAATGGCTACTATGACTCCTGCCTCAGCTTATGTTCAAATGGTAGAGGTAATGCAATGCATGGCTGATCTTCAAGCTGGTGTTAGGGCTGATGTCCAAAATATGGCCATGGGTGTTGCTAGAAATGAAGTTCGAACTTCCAACCTATGCCTAAGACAATATGGCGTAGATCCTGGTGCCCATCTTTCTCCTGCTGATGCTGACTGGAACAATTTTTCTTTTTCTGTTCCTCAGTCAGATAGTGACCTTGATGCACAGGTCTCCCCTACTCACCCTTCTGCCCCTGCTGAGGACAAAAAGGGGGAGAAGAAGTCTAGGAAAAAGTCCAAAAAGAGAAAACAATCTGAGGGGGAGCATGAGCATGAAAAGGCTCCTAAATAGCAGAGGAGAGATGGTGATGATGGTGGTGATGGTACTGGCACTAAGCCCAGCAATGCTCATACTGAAGCTGGTGTACAGGCAGCTGGTGAATCTCAACCCAGTGTGTCTGCCACATCAGTAGATGATATTGGTTTTGGCAGTAAGCCCAGTGATGTTTCTGAATTGGCTGTTGTTGAATCTTTTGCTATCTCTCAAACCATTGAACGTAAATTGAAAAGAAAAATGGAGAGACATCAGAAGAGACAACAAGAATTAGATGCTGCTTTCAACGCTAAGTTTGGGGCCTATGCTACTCTAAAAAGACTTAAAATGGAATGTAGGCAAACCCTCACTCCTGATAAGCGTGAAATTGATGATGATCTGATCAGCATTGAAGAATATAAAAGGGCTACCTTGAAAAGAAATGCTAAGTTCATGATCAAGTATGATAAAAAGAAAGCCAAGCTGTGATGACCCGGAAATTTCTGACCAAATTTAAACTTTATCTTTAAATGATTTAATGTTTTCGACACGATAAGTAAAGTCTGTAAAACTGAATCTCAAAATTTTTGAACTACTTTCATATATTCAAATACCTTTCGGTTATTCTTGACGATTCGCGAACAATTATATGTATATAGATACATATATATATACCATAACTTGAAAACGTAACAATGTATTAATTGTTTGATACTGTACATTAAACTTATTGGTTTAAATATTTATTTGAATATATATGATAAGTTGAAATATTAATTATATGAATAACTTGCGACGTATATTTAAAACGTGTTTATGAATGTTGAAAATATATATTAACTTGGTCATAAAACGATTTGTTATTATATATATATATATTAACAAATAGCGAGACAACGATTTATAGAAGTAAATGACCAAAACACTCGAAAGTTTAAGATACACTTTGAATGATATAGTTTATTGATAATTTAAGACTATATTTTGACAAAGGTACGAGTCACAAAACGTAAATTGCGAGTTTTCTAAGCGTACAAAAATGCGTTCGAGAAACCGGAACCGGGACATAAGTCGAGTGACAACGTATGTGACGATCGCTCTAAATCCATATGGACGAACACGTCATTCATTGATTTCATTGCGAGGTATTTGACCTCTATGTGATACATTTTGTAACATTGTATTCGTTTGAAAAGGTATTTCATAAATGAATATATAAATTCCAGGTTTTTAATATCTGATGATTCCTACGTATAGACAATCACCATTTAAATGGTTTACAATAATACATCTGTTGACAATACAGTCAAAATAAGATACATGGTAATGGTTTGGTGAATGCAAGTTTCTTGTATATAGCATGTATGACTCCAAGCACATATCTTGTATCACGTATAAGCAAACAGCGGAAGACTTCTAGAATCCTGAGAATAAACATGCTTCAAGTGTCAACACAAACGTTGGTGAGTTCATAGTTTTAATATTACACATAATCCGTATATCAATGTGGATTACAAAAGTTCAGTTGTTTTATTCAAAACGTTTATCAATAGGTTTTACATAAAAGGTGAATCACAAGATTTCAGTTGTTTCATCCGAAACGTTTATCAATCGGTTCTACAAAATTGAGCACCCTGGTAACTAAACTTTAACGTTTATATAATTTGTACCCTTTGTATAATCATCTTAATAATACACGCAAACCAACGTGTACGCTTCTCAAATAGCATACGTCCGTTAAAAGGCTAGTGCTCTAGCTCGGACGGGGATATCAAGCCCTAAGGATCCATATACTACTACTCGCGCCCACCAGTTCTTATAACTGGCAGTTACTAGTTACCAAAGCTAAGGGATTTTCGGTTCAAACTCAGTGTAGAATTTAGTATGTACTTGTATCCATTGTGTTTAATATAAAGTTCATGTATTCTCAGCCCAAAAATATATATTACAAAAGCAATTAAAAAGGGAGCAAATGAAACTCACACATATAAATATTGTAAATCAGTTAATAAAGCATTTGCATGTATTCTCAGCCCAAAAATGTAAAGGGTAAAAGGGATCATATGAAACTCACTGTTTAATATTGATATACAATATTGTAGGAAAGCACGTAGACACATCAGAGATGATAAACACGAGGTTTGATTCACAAAAATACCCCCGAACATTACCCATAATTTTCTTGGCAATAACCCATAATTTTCTTAGCTCTAGCTCGCTTGGAAACCATTTTGAAAGTGACAAGCTCATAACCTCGTCGTAGTATTTTATGTATAATACTAATTAATAATAATAATAAGATTATTAATAATATTAATCTTAATAATAATAATAATAATAATAATAATAATAATAATAATAATAATAATAATAATAATAATAATAATAATAATAATAATAAAATAAATACGGAGTAATATGTATGCGTGTGTGTTAATGTGTCGAGCAAAATGTCATTTTATAGCATCAGGCCAGACTTTTGCCTCCATGCGATCGCATGGATTTATAGGCTTGTGGCCATGCGATCGCATGGCCTCAGATTCCAGCTCACAAATTTTTGTTTTCTTGTTTGTCGACATAATATTAAATTAATATAAATATAATATATATAATTTATATAATTAATTATATATTATATTAAATTCACGTGCATAGTTGACTTGTAATTTTTGTTCCGATAAGTCGTACGTCATCACTCGACTTATGTCCCGGTTCCGGTATTTCGAATGTCCTTTTGTACCTTTAGAACACTTGCATTTTACGTTTCGTGTCACGTACCTTTGTCAAAATATAGCCTTAAATTATTCATAAACTATACCACTCATAGTATAACTTAAACTTTCAAATGTTTTGGTCATTTACTTCTATAAATCATCGTCTCGCTATTTGTTAATATATATATAATATATACATTTTCAAAGTCAAATGCAAGTGTAGCAAATAGTGATTTTCGAAAACACTGTAGCATTTTGAGTAATGTGGCAATTTGAAAACACTGTAGCAAATTAGTGTTTAACTGGTTCATCTTAAACGCTTTAGTTAACTTATCTAAATATCAATTGAATCAATAAAAGAATGTTACTATCGTTTATTATATATATGTATATATCTTTTTAATATACATAAATCAGTTTTTAAATACACATTGGAAGTTATTTATAAATAAATTTTAATAATAAATATTTCAACTTATCATATACATTCAAATAGATATTTAAACCAATAAGTTTAATGTACGGTATCAAACAATTAATACATTGTTACCTTTTCATGTTATAGTATATATGTATCTATTTACATATAATTGTTCGCGAATCGTCGAAAACAACCGAAGGGTATTTAAATATATAAAAGTAATTCAAAAATTTTGAGATTCAGTTTTACAGACTTTGCATATCGTGTCGGAAATGTTAATCATACAAAGATTAAGTTTAAATTTAGTCAAAATTTCTGGGTCATCATAACGTACGAGTCATCGGAACGAAAATTACAAGTCAACTATGCACATGAATTTAATATAATATATAATTAATTATTTAAATTATATATATTATAAAATATTATAAAATATTATGTCGACAAACAAGAAGTTAAAAATTTGTGAGCTGTCCCAGGGTGCCATGCGATAGCATGGCCTTGAAGCACAAATCCCATGCGATCGCATGGGGTACTTTTTCAGAAAAGGTTCTATAAATTCAAACGATTTCATTTCAATCACACACATATTTATTTATGTTACTTCCTCCGTATTATTATTATTATTATTATTATTATTATTATTATTATTATTATTATTATTATTATTATTATTATTAAGATTAATATTATTATTAATCTTATTAATTATTAGTATTATTAATTATTAATTAGTAATATACATAAAATACTACGACGAGGTTATGAGCGTGTCACTTTCAAAAATGGGTTTTTGAGCGGGATAAAGTTAAGGAAATTATGGGTTATAGCTATGGAGGTTATGGGTAATGTTCATGGGTATTATTTACAAGTCAAACCTACTGTTATCATCTATGTTGTGTCTACGTACTTTTCTGCAATATTGAATCACAATATTGATACGTAAGCAATTTATATTTTATCTTTTATACATTAATTGTGTATCCATGTCTAGTGCTCGAGTATATATATTTATACATGTTTGTATGCTAAATTTCGTCGTTAAACAGTTTATAATGAATCACGAATTAAATACATATATTACTGGTAAAAGGTATATGATATACATGTTTTCGAAAAGCTGGCAAAAAATCAATAACTTTTCATTTAGACACCGAATAATTTCGATGAACGGATTAAAAGATATGATCAACTGAATTATGATCGACGTTAATTGAAATTGCTTTTGAATCTGCAATTAAGATTTAAACAACTTGTTTACCAGATTGATAAAGTGAACTTTTAAATATTACCAACCGAGTAAATGACTCCTTATATAAGGTATGTCTCGTTTTGTTGAACTATTGTCAAAATTAACTTTTTGAAACGACTTTGGATAACTTTTGTATGTTGATCTCGAGCATTAGGATTATGATACACTATGACCTGACCTAGCTTGATAGACATTTATTGACCAACATATGTTCTCTAGGTTGAGATCTACGGTTATTTGGTAATCCGAGTTTCAGTCACATTTTGGTGAACGACTTTATATGCTGCTAAGGTGAGTTTCATTTGCTCCCGTTTTAATTACTTTTGCAATATATATTTTTGGGCTGAGAATACATGCACTTTATTTTAAACGCAAAAGACACAAGTACATACTAAATTCTACACCGAGTTTGAACCAAAAATCTCTTAGCTTTGGTAACTAGTAACTGCCGGTTATAAGAACTGGTGGGCGTGAGTAGTTGTATATGGATCCATAGGGCTTGATATCCCCGTCCGAGCTAGAGCACTAGCCTTTTAACGGACGTATGCTATTTGAGAAGCGTACACGTTGGTTTGCGTGTATTTATTAAGATGATTATACAAAGGGTACAAATTATATATACGTTAAGTTTAGTTACCAGGGTGCTCAATTTCGTAGAATATTTTGATAAACGTTTCTGGATGAAACAACTGAAATCTTGTGATCCACCTTTATGTACAGATTATGCAAAACATTAAAACTATGAACTCACCAACCTTTGTGTTGACACTTGTTAGCATGTTTATTCTCAGGTTCCCTAGAAGTCTTCCGCTATTTGCTTACATGTTATACAAGCTATGTGCATGGAGTCTTACATGCTTTATTCAAGAAAACGTTGCATTCACAAAACCATCATCATGTATCTATTTTGACTGCATTGTCAACGGAAGTATTATTGTAAACTATTATTTACGGTGATTGTCTATATGTAGAAATCATCAGATGTCGAAAACCTTGTAATTAAATATTCATTTATGGTATGCCTTTTCAAAAGAATGCAATGTTTACAAAACGTATCATATAGAGGTCAAATACCTCGCAATGAAATCAATGAAAGACGTGTTTGTCCATATGGATTTGGAGCGATCGTCACAGTTGGTATCAGAGCGTTGGTCCTAGCGAACCAGGTCTTGCATGAGTGTGTCTAACTGATAGTGGTTAGGATGCATTAGTAAGTCTGGACTTCGACCGTGTCTACATGTTAAAAGTTTTGCTTATCATTTTTTGTCAGAAATTACATGTTTATCATCTTAAGTCTAAACGCATCTTATTGCATTGATTGCATAGATAGTGTATAGACAAAATTCATATCTTAGCGTATCTGTTACTGTAAACTTTTTCTGACATCTTCCGAAAATTCCTCCGTGATTTATGGAATTTTGGTATTATATATACATATGTAAATTATGTATTGAAGAGTACCAATCTAAATTCTATAATCTATTTCATATCAAAAATCATCTGTCTAATTATACACAATGGATCCCGTATCTAGTTCAAATTCCTTAAACTCCGACAGCTATTCCGATATGGATATTCACCTGAATTCCGAAGACAGTGTAACCGGAATGGATCAACCAATCAGCCATCACCTATTCTGGATGAATTAGGGATGGGTTCGTAGCCTACTTAATTATTGGAGACAAGAAGAAGGCGATCCCTTTCATCCACCACATTGCCCTCTTGGCGAAGAACCTGAAGCACTTACCGGCGAACCTGTTCGAGACACCATTTTCTCTCTCATTTCCAGAGTATCTCGTCACGATAATATACTATCTCAAATTCTGGATCTTATTCATCCGCTCGTCCGAACCGCCAATCATCCCGGTGTAGTAGAAGAAGTCAACGAGCTTCGCGCTCGGGTAATGGCTTTGGAGAATATGGTGTAAAGGTTACAAGCACCAGCAGCATCACCGGCAGCAACAGTACCACCGACAACAACACCAACAGTACCATTACCACCACCAACAACAACCGCATCGCAAACCTCAACTTCACAATCTGTTCCACGAGCATCAACGTCATGCGCACCGTAGTTACCAAGAAATACCAGCAACAATAACCGATGAAGTATTAACTCATTTCCCCTGAAGAAATTTTATGTATATTTAATAAAAATAAATCTTTTCGTACTAAGCTATTACGTGTGAATCTTAACTGGTAGGTACTACTCGGTTAGTTCATATTACTAATATGCAATGATGTACATCCTTCCTTAACAACTTAACCATTGTTAACTACAATCTCTGTTTCAACCCAATGAATTCCATTTCATAATAAACCAAGTGTATTAATCAATTACATAATTGATTTTACATTTTCAATTTCGATATACTCGAAACTTTCCAGAAAACATCATCTGTGCCTTGTAAGGTTCACAAAAATTCCACGAGCACCAACATCCTTCACCGAGGAATATCAATAAGAATAAATAATGAAGTGTTGATTTCATTAGTGAAAAACTCCGCAAAGATTATGTAATCTTTAATGTTTTAGAGATTAATCATTTCTAAGTCAAGGCGAAAATCAAATGAGCTTAATATGATATTAAGTCATTAAATCCGTATTACATCTGAAGAAATATACATACATATATTTTCATAAAGACTGTAATGAAAATTATTTTGTACAATATATTACTTGTGAAATCTTTAACGGGTAGGTAATTTCCGGGAAATATATAAGTTCACAATTAATATGTTATACTGTATATTCTTCAACTTTGATTCAAAAATTATTAACTATGCTCACAGCCATATACAATCATTTCCATACAAATTCAATTACATATTCTGATATTGACAGATCAGAATTCAAGTCAAGATTTAACGGGTGACATCATTCTTAGATCTCTATATCTTTCAAAGCTATACTTTGACTTCAAAAATGTGAAAGATCCTTTAGCATTATTATTACTAAAAATAATATTGCAATCCCTTTTCAAAGTATCCAGTTTTACCACACTTTCAACCAGTCAACTTCAACTTTTCAGATTAACCTTATTATAAACTTGACATATACGTTCTTGTTACTGGGGAACCTTTCATGTTCCACCACATTAGCAGTAAATTTACCAACAACTTTATTAATACTTGACCTTTCGAAAAATCCTTATACTCATTGAAACCCTATCATGTACTCATCCACATCTTGTAACAATAATTGCCATACCAACCACCGAGAATTAGCAATCAGTATTTTGAATCTCGCAGCATTTTCTACGACAACAGTTATATATAGATAACATCCAACTTCTAGACTTACATACTTCGAATGTGAAGTTTCTGAAAAACATCCCAAACTATGAACTAGTTCTCTGAAATTGGAAAAATGCTGATGAAGCAGCAAAAACTGTAAACGACCTTAACAGTCAAAAGTTTGATGATAAAGAATAGTATGGTGGTAAAGCTGAGAAAAAGAGAAGGTTTGGAACTGAAAAATGGATTGAGTAAAGTATGAAAGAGGCTGTGGATAAATCACAAAGACTGAACCTGCCTTCAAAGAATCCCAATGACTCAGTGGCTACTGAAACCATTAGTAAGAACCTTACTTCTTATTCTAAACCCTCACAGACAGATTTTCCGCATCATCCTCTGATATTAGAAATTCTAAGATATCATCGTATCTTTCATTATAAATCTCCTCGATATTTTTGAAGACATTTTTTTATAACCATTCTTATCTGAAATCATTCATCTCTTCGCGCTATCTGTGTTACATCATAAAATAAACTATTTTAGTTTCTAAAATGTGAAAAATTCGAAAAATAGATGTTTTGAAGTAATGTTGGGAATTGAAGCATGAGTTAGTATAATATAATAACACTTGATCAACGTGATTATATTACAGTAAGTCATGCTGAGTTTCTAATGGAACGTGATAAAGGTTCACAGATCATACCCTCATCATGAACCATGTTACATAACTCTTCCATTCTATTTAATCTCTAAATATATCAAGAAAATACTTTTCTTGATGATTCGGTCTTTTCCAGATATTCTGGTAATTTGACAAATCAAGATCGTGTCATTACAATTTCTTTCTTAGAACATTAACTATGTTCATTCCGAAATGTATAGCTACGAATTCTGGACCATTATTCGCTTGACTTAAAGTCGGGAAGAGAAAATGAAAGCATGAAGCTCCGAAATATAATGGAAAATATAAAGCCCGAAAACAACTCTGAAATTACAAACCGTCTATATCAATGCGTATAGCAATATAAAGACACGGGAGAATGAAAAACAATATAATCCCAAGGTAATAGTAGAAGAAAATAACCTCCTCTGGTGGCAGATGAAAAAGAAGAATGGATGATATGATTGCCAAGAAAATATCAAGAATTAAAACTGGATGAAGCATTTTCATAAATCTTTTATAAGTATGAAATAAGAAAGAAGATTATAGGAGTGGTGAAAATAAATGAAATGGAAGAGGTCAATTTATAGCAAAATATCAGACATAGCAATCGAGGCAGATTACGCATTTAATCAAAGAAAATCCTAATTTCCTTAAATTCCGAAGAATCAAATCTTATTTAAATTATGAAGATCTTCTATTCCTTAAATTCCGGAAATCAATCATTACTACATCAAGAGATAAGACAAATCTCTATTCTCCATTTCACTCTATTACGATAACTTCTCTCATACGCTTCGAGTAATCGGATTGTTTTATTCGTATTATTCAACGGTGATAAAATTCTATTTATCAACTCATATTCGTCATGAAAACATTTTTATTGTTAGCCATGACGACCTCACTTAAATTTCGGGACGAAATTTCTTTAACGGGTAGGTACTGTGATGACACGGAAATTTCTGACCAAATTTAAACTTTATCTTTAAATGATTTAATGTTTTCGACACGATAAGTAAAGTCTGTAAAACTGAATCTCAAAATTTTTGAACTACTTTCATATATTCAAATACCTTTCGGTTATTCTTGACGATTCGCGAACAATTATATGTATATAGATACATATATATATATATATATATATATATATATATATATATATATATATATATATATATATATATATATATATATATATATATATATATATATATATATATATATATATATATATATATATATACTATAACTTGAAAACGTAACAATGTACTAATTGTTTGATACTGTACATTAAACTTATTGGTTTAAATATTTATTTGAATATATATGATAAGTTGGAATATTAATTATATGAATAACTTGCGACGTATATTTAAAACGTGTTTATAAATGTTGAAAATATATATTAACTTGGTCATAAAACGATTTGTTATTATATATATATATTAACAAATAGCGAGACAAAGATTTATAGAAGTAAATGACCAAAACACTCGAAAGTTTAAGATACACTTTGAATGATATAGTTTATTGATAATTTAAGACTATATTTTGACAAAGGTACGAGTCACAAAACGTAAATTGCGAGTTTTCTAAGCGTACAAAAATGCGTTCGAGAAACCGGAACCGGGACATAAGTCGAGTGACAACGTACGAGTCATCGGAACGAAAATTACAAGTCAACTATGCACATGAATTTAATATAATATATAATTAATTATTTAAATTATATATATTATATATATTATAAAATATTATGTCGACAAACAAGAAGTTAAAAATTTGTGAGCTGTCCCAGGGTTCCATGCGATCGCATGGCCTTGAAGCACAAATCCCATGCGATCGCATGGGGTACTTTTTCAGAAAAGGTTCTATAAATTCAAACGATTTCATTTCAATCACACACATATTTATTTATGTTACTTCCTCCGTATTTAAATTATTATTATTATTATTATTATTATTATTATTATTAAGATTAATATTATTATTAATCTTATTAATTATTAATTAGTAATATACATAAAATACTACGACGAGGTTATGAGCGTGTCACTTTCAAAAATGGTTTTTTGAGCGGGATAAAGTTAAGAAAATTATGGGTTATAGCTATGGAGGTTATGGGTAATGTTCATGGGTATTATTTACAAGTCAAACCTACTGTTATCATCTATGTTGTGTCTACGTACTTTTCTGCAATATTGAATCACAATATTGATACGTAAGCATTTATATTTTATCTTTTATACATTAATTGTGTATCCATGTCTAGTGCTCGAGTATATATATTTATACATGTTTGTATGCTAAATTTCGTCATTAAACAGTTTATAATGAATCACAAATTAAATACATATATTACTGGTAAAAGGTATATGATATACATGTTTTCGGAAAGCTGGCGAAAAATCAATAACTTTTCATTTAGACACCGAATAATTTCGATGAACGGATTAAAAGATATGATCAACTGAATTATGATTGACGTTAATTGAAATTGCTTTTGAATCTGCAATTAAGATTTAAACAACTTGTTTACGAGATTGATAAAGTGAACTTTTAAATATTACCAACCGAGTAAATGACTCCTTATATAAGGTATGTCTCGTTTTGTTGAACTATTGTCAAAATTGACTTTTTGAAACGACTTTGGATAACTTTTGCATGTCGATCTCGAGCATTAGGATTATGATACACTATGACCTGACCTAGCTTGATAGACATTTATTGACCAACATATGTTCTCTAGGTTGAGATCTACGGTTATTTGGTAATCCGAGTTTCAGTCACATTTTGGTGAACGACTTTATATGCTGCTAAGGTGAGTTTAATTTGCTCCCTTTTTAATTACTTTTGAAATATATATTTTTGGGCTGAGAATACATGCACTTTATTTTAAACGCAAAAGACACAAGTACATACTAAATTCTACACCGAGTTTGAACCGAAAATCCCTTAGCTTTGGTAACTAGTAACTGCCGGTTATAAGAACTGGTGGGCGTGAGTAGTTGTATATGGATCCATAGGGCTTGATATCCCCGTCCGAGCTAGAGCACTAGCCTTTTAACGGACGTATGCTATTTGAGAAGCGTACACGTTGGTTTTGCGTGTGTTTATTAAGATGATTATACAAAGGGTACAAATTATATATACGTTAAGTTTAGTTACCAGGGTGCTCAATTTCGTAGAATATTTTGATAAACGTTTCTGGATGAAACAACTGAAATCTTGTGATCCACCTTTATGTACAGATTATGCAAAATATTAAAACTATGAACTCACCAACCTTTGTGTTGACACTTGTTAACATGTTAATTCTCAGGTTCCCTAGAAGTCTTCCGCTGTTTGCTTACATGTTATACAAGCTATGTGCATGGACTCTTACATGCTTTATTCAAGAAAACGTTGCATTCACAAAACCATCATCATGTATCTATTTTGACTGCATTGTCAACGGAAGTATTATTGTAAACTATTATTTACGGTGATTGTCTATATGTAGAAATCATCAGATGTCGAAAACCTTGGAATTAAATATTCATTTATGGTATGCCTTTTCAAAAGAATGCAATGTTTACAAAACGTATCATATAGAGGTCAAATACCTTGCAATGAAATCAATGAATGACGTGTTCGTCCATATGGATTTAGAGCGATCGTCACACAAGCTGTATGTTGAGCGAGCAGATAGAATAAAGAAGATGACTCCTGAAGAGATGAAAGACTATTTAGCTTCTACTGGGTCAGGAGGAGTTAGAGCTGATGTATTTATGAAATGGCTGGATGCAATGTTAGAAACCAGCTCATCTTCTCGACCAGTATCGTCTATTCAGCCAGCTACACAACAACAGCCAGCAGATGTTGATGTTCAGGGGGAGCATCTTGCTATTGTTCCCTATCTGCCACCACAAGAACCAGTATCAACACAAGAACCATCAGCTAAACCCAAGCCAATTGATAAACAAATGGTAAAATCTGCTCCTAGGGACAACCAGCCCGTAAGGAAAGGACCCCAATTTGAGGCAGCTGATGAAGATACTGTGGCAGTTATGCCAGCTGATACTAATTAGTCAGCTGGTACTGAAGACACAGCAAGGTGTGCTGTGAATGAAGACCCAGCCAGTAGTGTGCTGCTGGGTGAAACAAGTGTTGAAGACCCAGCAAAGGTGGATGTGTTGGGTGCTAATCAAGATGATGATACGGTTAATCCTGCTGACTTTACAGTCTGGGGTAGTATATATATATATATATATATATATATATATATATATATATATATATATATATATATATATATATATATATATATATATATATATATATATATATATATATATATATATATATATATATATATATATATATATATATATATATATATATATATATATATATATATACTTATTTGTTCAATCACCTATCTCTCCCCGGACCCTCACTTATTTTAGCAGAACACAGGATAATCGTGTTAATCAGTTTCCAGTAAGTTCATCTGTTATAGGTGAATCAATCATGTATCCTCCATCTTCCCCAAAACGTCATGGTAAACACATAACTTGGGAAGATGATTCAGTTGCCCGTGGTGAGCCAGATCTATTTAGAATAAATCCAGATGAAAGAGATGCTTATAGGCTGGAGATCACTGTACCAGAATTGCTTGAGCAAAGACAAGCAGCTATTAATGAAACGATACGCCAAGTTAGATTGCTGCATCATCCTCTTGATTAGCCACTCTACATCACTACCTTGACTTATGGCATTGAAATTGGTGTAAACTTAAATAACAGTGGTCAAAGGCTCTCTACTGATGAGGAGAAAGCTCAATTTCAAGAGGCTCGCCAGCTGGGTATGGATCTAAGGGAGTATCGTGCTGCCCTTAGAACTGAAGAGGGTAGAAAGATGATTGAAACAGCAAAGTCCCTGAAAATTACTGCCGATGATTATCTGTTGGGCTTAGAAGCTGAAATGCAAAGAAGGGAGGCTGCTGATACTGAACTCGCTGAGAGGGTAAGGCTTCAGGAAATAGAAGACAAATTGGCTGCTGATAGAAAGATAGAGGCTGAGTCCCTCAAATTAGCTAAAGCCATTGTCAAGGAACAGGATGAGGCCCTTGATGAACTATAAGCTGCTGAGAAAGCACCTGCTATTGCTCTTATAGAAACTGCCCGAACCATTGAACTATCTGATCATTATTATAGGAGCAGGTATGGTGATGTGCTGAACATAAGATCAAATCCCACCAAGATCATCAAGGTACACAGAGGCTCAAAAAGAGCTTTCAATGTCAGCAGGGAGAATAATGTTCAAGAAAGAATAAATTATGATGAGTTACGATCCCTAGGATTCAGTGAATGGATGGAGATTTTGGAATACTTCATTGGTAAAGCTGAAAGTGGTATTAAAAAGGCATTGAAGCCAGAACTCCAAGACCTCTTCAACAAAGCTACAAAATTTGGGAATGCACCAGTAGTAAACGTAGAAGAAGTACTTTCTCAAAAACCTAAAGGAAAGAAATCTACTGGTGAAGGCCCACAAAGAAGAGATCACATCATTCTACCTCCTCATATCCCTGTATTTGATCCTGCTGATATACCTATCCTATTTCCTGAAGCCTGGAGAATCAAACAAGAGGAGCTATCTGAAGAGGAATTAAATAAAGATAAAGATAGATAGCTCTCTAGTGCTCAAATTGTATCTTTTGTTTATTTCATTTTTCATTATGATGTTCTTATAATTACTGTATATACTCTACTGTAATGAAAGTGAAATGAGTTTATCTTCAAAATCATATCAAATTATAAGATATAGATAATTTAGCAAAAGATCCCAAAAAAAAACTTAAAAGGGACAAATTTACTGCCTATTTTTCATTAGGTCCCTCGGTGCTAGCTTTAGTGTTTTCTCTGTATGTCATAGGTTTTGTCATCATCAAATAGGGGGAGATTGTTGAGTCCCCAAAATAATTAAGGATTTAATTATGACAAAACTGTAATTTATTTGCACTAAAATGTTATGTGCAGCCAGCACAAGTTTGTTTATGTAAAGACAGCAGATATTGCTGTGTCGAGTGTAGTTTGCTGCTCAGTTTATCAGCACAAGGTAGACAGTGTTCTTCAATCAGCACATGATGTGTACTCAGCAGTTCAAGAATATCAAGTGTCTCAGCAATGAAGAACCAGCACAGCTGGAATGCAGCTTACTACACAAGACAGCTATGCTCCATTATAAGCATAGTAGTTTCCTGAGTGGTCTACTTCAATTATATTATTCAACAGAAGTCAAAGACAAAGTTGAACAGAAAAGGACATGCGTCGGCGGCTGACAAGTGACCTTATAAGACTACGTGGGAATGCAGAAGTTTAACGCATGTGCAGACATGAGTTATACTTTGTCAACACCTAGGGAACACAACATTCTATTTGTTTAATCAAATAGTGTGCCAAACCGAATTGGGGTGTTCCTGCAAATAGCTACCAAAGAGGAAAGAGGAGAGCATGCTCTCTGATGTAGTTGCCCCACAAGTACAGACATCCTATGTACCAGTGGACAATAGAACCATTACACGGTTAATAGGACTATTATAAATTGTTGTATCCACTATTGTAACAACTAGTGGTGTGGGTTTATTTATTTAGAGTCAAAAACGTGTAATAGCTTTTAGTTTACCTCTTAGCTATATTCTAGGTAATCTGTATCAACCAACTATCATTCCGCTAAGGATAGTTGTGATTCTTTGTGATTCAATCAATAAAGAATAACCGTTGAAAATTACCTGTGACTCTATTTAATTTACATGTTTGAATACTAATCGTGTTTAACTGTTAAGTTAATTACAAGAAATTGTATTAACCCCCCCCCCCTACAATACTCCTGTTGTTATCAAGGGACCAACAGTAATACTAATGTCATAATAATATTACTAATAATGATAAAAATAATGAAAATGATTGTTTTATCTAAATCATAATCTTAACAATATTTTAACTGAATCATGATACTTATACTCATTATTTCCTAATCGACTTGTTTAATAGATTTTAGTCCTCTTTTATATCGTATTCATAATAATGATAATAATAGTAATCATAATAATTAGATGATACTAATATTAGTTTTAATGATAATGATACTAATAAGTATTATAATAATATTAATGATAATAATAATAATAATAATAATAATAATAATAATAATAATAATAATAATAATAATAATAATAATAATAATAATAATAATAATAATAATAATAATAATAATGATAATATTAATAATAACCTTAATGATAATAAGGTAGTAATAATAATAACAATAATAATACTTATATTAATAACGATAATGATATTAATAATAATAATAATTATTATTATTAAATAATAATAATAATGACGATAGTAATAATAATAATCATTTTAATAATAATAATAATAATAATACTAAAATTAATAATAATTCAGTTGACCATATCTTTTAATCCGTTCATCGAAACCATAAGTTTTCTAAATGAAAAGTTATTAAATTTTCGCCAGCTTTCCAACGACATGTATATCATATACCTTATCTTAGTAGCATATGTATTAAATTCATGATTTACCATAAACTATTTAACGATGAAACTAAGCATACAAGCATGCATAATCATATATACTCGAGCACTAGTCAGGGATACACTATTAATATATAAAAGATAAGATATGAATGCTCTCGTATCAATATTGTGATTCAATATTGCAGGAAAGTACGTAGACGCAATGAAAATGATAAACGTTAGGTTGACCTCACGAGCAATACCCTCGAACAATACCCATAACCTCCATAGCTATAACCCATAATTTCCTTAGCTCTATCCCGTTTGAAAACTTATTTTGAAATCGCCTGAACATAACTCCGTCGTAGTATTTTATGTATACTAATAATATCTTGAAATAATACTGAGTAAATATATATATATATATATATATATATATATATATATGTAAATCGATTGAGAGAGTTTAGATAAATATATTTTCAAGTTTATATAAAATAATGAAACCTATTGAATTCTATTTATAATAGATTTTTGAATTATTAAAGTGAATTATTAAAATATGAATTATTAAAGTGAATTATTAAAGTATGAATTATTAAAGTGAATTATTAAAGTGAATTATTAAAGTATGAATTATTAAAGTGAATTATTAAAGTATGAATTATTAAAGTGAATTATTAAAGTTAAAGTAAAGTAAAAGTAAAGTAAAAGTAAAGTAAAGGTAAAGTTAAAGTATAGTAAAAGTATAAAACTATGTACGTATAATAAGCGTATAAATATATATAATATTAATTTAAATTATTATATATATTTAATAAAATAAAATATAAATATCGTTATCTTTATCATACTGGTTAAGGAATGAGTTGTCAAAAGTGGTTCTAGATATTTATAAAAGTTATATACATTTTAATAATAAAGTTCTTTGTAAACTGAAAACGTTTTTGTACGTTTGAAACTAAATCAAATAAATATGATAATTTTATTTTCCAAAACTAAATATATTTAAGAATCATTTTGTTAAAAGGTTAAAATAATAGAAATCGTTATATCATAAAATGTTTTAGAAAAGTAGAATTATATATTCATAATAGGTTTCAAGTTTTTAAATTACAGTCTGTTGGTAAAGCATGGAATAAAGTTCAAAGGTTAAATAAATGTATGAAATCATCTTAATGAAAAATGTCGAGTTACTTAACTTGTCGATATCCAACATCTAAGTTATTTACACACCACGTTCTTACTTTCACATTAAATAAAATGAAAGTTAACATAGTTATCTTATCAAGGTCACGGGAAAAATATTATAAAACATGAATTGGAAATTAAACAGAAATTTCCACTAACCCTTGTCTAGTTCCCGTTAATTGACACATTTGTTCTTACTTATAAATCACTTTACCATTTTCCGAATTTTGTCAAAAAGAATAGATTTCAAAAATCACAGTGGACCTCATAACATAGACCCGTAATCATATCACAATGTATCTGACAATTCAATCATTTAATATTATCTTTTAATTCCATCGATAAATATATTAAACATATATTGAAACAAATACATTTATGTAAAGTATTATACATCTAATATTGTAACAACCCGAATTTTTCCGACTACTTGATTATACTATTTACATGATTTAATTATTCCAACTTGATAAGCAATGAATTTTAATAAGTCTTGAACCTTCGTAAAGAGTTTTACACAAGCTTTTGGTCACCCTTTTATCCCGACGATTCACGAACGTCATAACTTAATTTAATTATTTAATTGTTTAATTATTGTGTATATATATGGATTTATATATATTTAACTTGAAAATATGATAATTAAATATCTCATTATGTATATTAACAAAGTATTATATATATATTTTCATACTACTAATTTAAAGAGTTTTTGAACAATATATATGTTACTATTTAAACGACGTAATTAACTTATGTTAAAATGTATTTACATATAAAGTATTACGAGTGTAAATACATCCTTACAAGTATTAAATACACTTTATAATATACCAATACATATAAAGGATAGCTATACTCATATTTTCGTTCAATTTCCTCAAGAATTCTACTCGCATTCATGCGGTATTTTTACCCGTATTATACACAGCTTCTAGAAGTATTTACTATTGGTATATACCAATAGAAATCTGCAATTATTTTTGTAATATGTCATCCATGACCTAATCAATTTAATATGTCATCCATGACTTAATACATTTTAACTTATCTTGGATATTTTCACTAAAAACCAAATTTTCAAGCCTATAAATAAGCACCATTTCTAACTCATTTTTACACATTCATTTTCCAAATTTTACTTCTAATTTTCACACACACTTGCAAGAACTCTCTCAAGTTTTGTTCTACTACTTCTTTCCAGCAACTTTACATTCAAAACTTGAGGTAAAAACTCTACTTCAACTCTTGTTCAATTCATATGTCTATAGCTATCTATATAAGAGTTTATAAACTAGAACATAGTTTAGTTAATTCTAAACTTGTTCGAAAACTAAGTTAATCCTTCTAACTTGACTTTTAAAAACAACTTAACACATGTTTTATATCTATATGATATACAAACTTAATGAGTTAAAACTTAGAAACACGGAGAACACCGTAAAACCGGACATACGCCGTCGTAGTAAAACCGGGGGCTGTTTTGGGTTGGATAATTAAAAACTATCATAATATTTGATTTAAAAGTTGTTCTTCTGGGAAAATGATATTTCATATGAACATGATACTATATCCAAAAATCATGGTTAAACTCAAAATTGAAGTATGTTTTTCAAAATGGTTATCAAGATGTCGTTCTTTCGATGGAAATGACTACCTCTTTCAAATATGGATTATAACTTATAACTCCGTCTATAAACCACCACTTTTTCAGTTTAGTTTCACTAATTACAGTTCGTTATGAAACCATAGCAATTTGATTCACTCAAAACGGATTTATAACGAAGAAATTATGGGTAAAGCAATATTGGTTAGAAATGGATAATTTGATTACGGGATTAATTCATTAAAATCTATACTAACCATATCCTAGCTAACTTTTCTTGTATTATACATGTATTATACATGTATTATAACATGTCATGGTTACCCAATACATCGGATAAATCAAAAGACACCACATACACAATACGTGTAACTACAATAGCGGTATTGGGTCATGATTGAGTCTTATACAACACGTGTACACTATGTACTACTAATTGTGGACTACTAACTGTGGACTACTAACTGTGGACTACTAATTGTGGATTACTAACGTTGGACTGCTAACTTGATAACTTAAACAATTACACGTGATTGAAAATATAAACTTAAACAATCACACGTGATTGAAAATATGAACTTAAACAATTACATGTGATTGAAGATATGATATGAATAATAGTTGTATTACATTTTGATATACATATATATTTGTTACAGGTTCGTTAATCCAAGGACGAAGGCTATATTTTTAATAAGTTGAAAACTTATTATTAATATACTTTTACTACCGTGAGTATATAGTCTCATTTTTAAACTCTAAAAATATTTTGGGATGAGAATACATGCATTTTACGTTTTACGCCATGGACACAAGTACTTGAAATACATTCTACGTTGAGTTGTACCACCTTGCATATCTTCCCTAATAGCTTGCTAACTAATATTTACATGTTGTAAGAACATGTAAGCGCGAATCCTATTGATAGATCTATCGAGTTTGACAACCCCAACCGGGCTAGTCGCTCTAGTATCGTAAACGGTTGCATAGTACTTCATTTTTACTACACTTGGTACAGTGTAGCGAGATTTCATAATAAAGAGAATATGCTACATTTATGGTTAAGTATGGTTACCGAAGCGCTCCACAACTTATAGAATATCTTTATTGAAATATTTATAACTATGAAATATTGTGGTCTATATTTATATTGATGCTAGCTTTAAACCTATATATCTCACCAACCTTTGTGTTGACTGTTTAAGCATGTTTATTCTTAGGTCCTTAAGAAAGTCTTCCGCTGTTGCATTATCTGAGTAAGCTGTGCATGGAGTCTCATGCTTTTGTTTAAATGAAGTGTTGCATTCAATAAAACCTTTATCATGTATTATATATGACTGTTATGTCACGTGTGTAGTATTTAGAAACCGATGTATCATGGGGATTATTTTTTTAATAATCGCCCACTTGTTTAAAACATGCATTATGTATAATAATGTGCTTTTTATGAAACGAATGCAATATTTTCTAAAACGTATCATATAGAGGTCAAATACCTCGCTATGGGACCAATGAATAACGTACCACGTTTATAGTAATATGGACGAGTCGTTTCAGTTGGCATCAGAGCGGTGGTCTTAGCGAACCAGATCTTGCATTAGTGTGTCTAACTGATAGTTGTTAGGATGCATTAGTGAGTCTGGACTTCTGCCATGTCTACATGTCAAAAGTTTTGCTTATCATTTCTTGTCGAAAATTACTTGCTTATCATTCTTAGTCTAGGCACATCTTACTGCATTGATTGCATGAATGGTGTATAGACAAAATTCATCTCTTAGTATATCTGCTAAATCATATCTTAGCGTATATGTTACTGTAAACTTTGCCTGACATATTCCGTAAATTCCTCCGTAATCTACAAAATCTTTTGTTCTATATATATAGATATTCTATGTAATTAGAATACCATCCGATAGTTAGAAATCATTTCATATCAAAAAAATCCTTTATTCAATCGTACGAAATGGAACTCGCCACTAGTTCAAGTCCCTCGGATTCCGATATGGAGTTTCACACGAGCTCCGAAATCAGTGTGACTGGAATGGATCAACCAATTAGCCATCATCTATTCTGGATGAATTGGGGATGGGTTCGCAGTCTACTTAATCATTGGAGACAAGAAGAAGGTGATCCCTTCCATCCACCACATTTCCCTCTTGGCGAAGAACCAGAAGCACTTACCGACGAACCTGTCCGAAACACCATTTTCTCTCTCATTTCCAGAGTATCTCGTGACGATTATATACTATCTCAAATTCTAGATTTATTCATCCACTCGTCCGAACCGACAATCATCCCGGTGTAATAGAAGAAGTCAACGAGCTTCGCACTCGGGTAGTGGCTTTGGAAAATATGGTGCAAAGGTTACAAGCACCAGCAGCATCACCGGCATCAACAGTACCACCATCAGCAACATCAACAGTACCATTACCACCATCAACAACAACATCCACATCCCATACCTCAACGTCACAATCTATACCTCGAGCATCAACGTCATACGCACCGTAGATACCAAGGAGTACCAACAACAATAACCGATGAAGTATTGATTCATAACTTCATTGGAGAAACATTCTGCGGCGATTATGTAATCTATAAAGTCTTAGAGATTATCTATTCCAGCCTTAACCATAAATCAGATGAGTGGACCGAAATGATAGAAGGAAAAGTAGAAAACTTGACAAGAATGGTGCGTGGTTTACAAGCTAGACTTGTTATACAAGCACCACCGGTAGTACCACCAGCATCACCATCGGTATCACCAACACCGGAAAAACCTGTTGCACTACATGCTCCGCCAATTCCATAATCATCAACATCATCACAAATCAACAACGCGTACATTGTATCAACGAGTTATGAAGTATTAACTCATTCCCCCTGAAGAAATTATATGTATATTTTATATATATATGAATTTTGAGATCAAAATAAATCTTTTCGTACTAAGCTATTATGTATGAATTGAAAAAGGGTAGATACTACTCGGTTAAATTCATATTAATATGCTATGATGTACATCCATCGTTAACAACTTAACCATCGTTAACTACAATCTCTGTTTCAATTCAATGAATTCCACCACAACAACAACAACAACAGTACCCAATACCACTTGAGTGGTGTATGGGGGAGGTGAGATGTAGACAATCCTTCCCTTATCCGAGAATAAAAACAAGTCATTTCTCCACCCAGAAAAGTAGAGAAAGTCATCCCTCTCTTTATTCGGCGGATAAAGAGATTGCTTCCGAGTGGACCTCCGGCCTTTTTTTTATTTATTTATAAAAATAGTAAAATAAAAAAAAAAAAATAAAATAAAAAAAAAAAAAAAAAAAAAAAAAATATATATGTATATATATATATATGTATATATATATATATTGAGACGCCATGAAAATGATAGAATCAAAATTTCATGGGTTTAAAAGTCTCCCTGAAAAACAATTTAGGCTCTAAGCGGCTAAAAAATAAAAATACTAATACTAGTACTAGTGTTAGTAAAAAATAGTTAAAAGCAATAGTAATAATATTAATACCACAAATAATATTAATAATTAATATTAACACACCCATAATAATAATAATAGTAATAATAATAATAATAGTAATAATAATAATAATAATAATAATAATAATAATAATAATAATAATAATAATAATAAAAATAATAATAATAAAAGTAATAGTAGTAGTCGTAATAGTACCAGTACTAGTAATACCAAGTGTATTATTCAATTACATGTTTGATTTTACACTTTCATCTTTGATGTACTCGAAACTTTCTGGAAAACATCATTCGTGCTTTACGAAATTCACAAGAACTCCACAAACATCAACATCATTCACCGAAGAAATGTTAATAAGAATAAATAATGAAGTATTGACTACATTAGTGAAATACTCCGCGAAGATTATGTAATCTCTAATGTTTTAGAGATTATTCATTCCTAGTTCCAGCCGAAAATCAAATGAGTTTAATATTATATTAACTCATTAAATCTATGTTACATCTGCAGAAAATATACATTTAGATATATTTTCATAAAGGCTGTAATAAAAGTTCTCTTGTACAAAATATTACTTGTGAAACTTTTAACGGGTAGGTAATACCCGAGAGATATATAAATTCACAATTAATATGTTACATTCTTCGATTCTGATTCAGCAAATCATCAACTATACTCACTACTTTCACAACGATATACATTCTTTTATAGAAATCAAAACAACCATTCTCATCTAAATTTGATTACATATTCTGATTTTGACAAGTCAAGATTTAGCAGAAGACATCACTCTTAGATCCCTACAGTTTTCAAAGCTATACTTTGACTTCAAAACTGTAATAGAACATCACTTCTATTCATAAAACTCAGAAAAATATTCATGTCGTCCAAAACACTAGAACATCATATGTATATTGACGATTACAATCTGCGTTTAAACCCTTCATGAGTCTTGAAAACACCTCAATTAAGAAACAATCGAGAAGATAATCCAACCACACTATATCTATGAAAAGAAGAACTTATGCATACAGTCATACACCTGGAAAACTCCCGGAACCCAAGTAGAAGTTTAACACGTATCCGTGTCAGATCCTTTGGCATTTATTACCAAAAATAACTTTTCAATCCCTTTTCAAAGTAGAAAGTTTTGTCACAGCTCCAGCAAATCAACTTCAATTTTTCATTCGAATAAGCCTTATTATAACGATTACCCCTTCATCATTGTTACCGGGGA
Organism: Rutidosis leptorrhynchoides; assembly: GCF_046630445.1. Classification (NCBI taxonomy): domain Eukaryota; kingdom Viridiplantae; phylum Streptophyta; class Magnoliopsida; order Asterales; family Asteraceae; genus Rutidosis; species Rutidosis leptorrhynchoides. The sequence continues at coordinate 126,393,909 of NC_092340.1, forward strand.
AACTTTTATATCTCGCCACATTAGCAGTAAACTTACCAACAACTTCATTGATCTTTGACCTTTCGAAAAATCATTATACTCATTGAAACTGTATCATGTACTCATCCACATCTTGTAACAATAATTGCCATACCAACTACCAGGAATTAGCAATCAGTATTTCGAATCTCACAACGTTTCTACATCAACAGTTATATGCATACCTATAACAATTATCTCTTAGAATTATGATCTTCCATTCTGAAATTCTTAAAAGCGCCCAACCTACGAATCAGTTCTCAAAATATTAAAAAATGCCGATGAAGCAGCAAAAACTGTAAACGACCTTAACAGCGAAAACGAAGTGACCCGTCCTAATCCACCTGGACGAAGTCTTTATCAGATGGTTCCATTGCGAGGTTATGACCTCTATATGCCATGAATGACTCCATGTAATATCTTTAAAATGAGAAAATGCATAGCAAAAGATTTCTTTCATACCTGAGAATAAACATGCTTAAAAGTGTCAACCAAAAGGTTGGTAAGTTCATAAGTTTATCATAAAACAATAAAATTCAGTAATTTTGATAGACCACAAGATTTCAATACTGTACATATATCTCGTGTACAAAACCATTTATCATAATGCTTAGCAGAGTAAGTTCGTATCCTTATCTCCCCCGTAGGTTGCCTCGCGATTTTTAAATAATCGTACATATATCTCGTGCACAAAAATAATACACATAACCTGTGTATAAAAATCATTCTCTCGATACATAACATTCAATGTGATTTCATTGCTCAACATGGTAACCGACCTTAACATATAATGCGCATCAATAATATCCCTAAAACAGAACATCTCGACTGTATAATATATAAACTTCGAAGTACTAAACACCACGCCCACTAGCTCTTCCGTCTAGTGAACATTTTGGGTGGGGGTGTTAAACCCGGTAGCTACCTTTAGGATTCACGTGAATTAGGGCCATACCCGTTTCTAATTCTTAGGTTACCAAGCAATAATAATCAGGGGAAATATTCACATCAATTAGTCGCAATTATCACGTCCAACTAATTCAATAATAATCCACAGAACTTATGTCTGCATAATAATTCATTCGAGGAATGTTTTGCTTGTGTCTATCTCGTCAAACATTTATAAAAGAATTTCATGTATTCTCAGTTCAAAATATATTTCAAAAGCATTTAATAAAGCAGTTATAAAATCAGAACATGTATTCTCAGTTCCAAAAATGTAAAGAGTAAAAAGGAGCAAATAAACTCACGATACGATATTTTGTAGTAAAAATATGCATACGACGATACTGAACAATGCAGGGTTGGCCTCGGATTCACGAACCTATATAATTTATATGTATATTAACACATATAATGGTAATCGAATAAATTTAGGTATTATTATTAATTGTTATTTTAGTAACTTGTACGTTTCATTAATAACTAAATTAACTATATTTATTTTTATATACATTAAATTGATAATTAATATTTATTACAAACATATTAATATAGTTATGTTTTATGTAAATAATATATTTTTATATAGAAAATCTTTATTTGATATATTAATAATACTAATAATAATAATGATAAAAATAATAATATTAGTGTTAGAAATAATAAAAATGATAATAAAAGTAATAATGATAAAATAATGATAATTCTAATAATAATAATAATGATAGTTCTATTAATAAAAATGATAATTTTTATAAAAAGAAAATTAGTTTCAATAATAATACTACTTACATTAAAATGATGATGATAATAATGATAATAATAATAATAATAATAATAATAATAATAATAATAATAATAATAATAATAATAATAATAATAATAATAATAATAATAATAATAATAATAATAATAATAATAAAAGTGAGTAATAAGTAAACTACCTCAAAGGAGTAGTCCTAAAAAATACCCAAGTCCGGGTTTGAACCTGCGACATCCCGCTAACCCAATAATATCCTTAACCATTCCTCTATTAATTTATTTCCTGTCATAAATCGCCCATTAAACCTTTTAAGCCATAAAACCCTATTTCCTTCTTCTTCTCCTTGTTTTTCTAAAAAGAAATGCCCCATCCCGGGCTCGAACCTAGGACCTCTTGTAAAACACAACCACTCCTAATCACTTAACTGCACTTTCGTTCTTGTATTATTTCGCAAATTTAAATATTTACCACGTCCTAAACTGCCAAAACTTCATCATCATTATAATCCTAATCGTTTCATCACCTCATCATCTTACTAACATCATTTTAATCATTCTCATCATTCTGTAATTATCATGTTAATCACCTCATTATCAACAATGGATCATCATCATTTACATTGTGATAATCTCCATCTTGATTCATCATCGTCTATACTACGTTCAGTATCATTATCGTTATCATCTTCAATTAAACTTTCGTTCACCACAATTAACCCATTATCGTCAACTTATCATACGTGTATCATATCTTAAAATCATACGCTATCATCTTCATTTTTCCTATGATAACCTCTGTACATCTTCTTCATTTAACCCCACTGAAGCCATATACTCATTTTAATTATGCTTGTTGTTACTAGTCCGGCCCAAATATAAACACTAGTACACGGCCCAAAATTTCACGAGCCCAATATGCTACTCATTTTGTCATGGCCCAAGTTCTTTCTCAGCCTTACTTTAAAATAAATCTGTCTAGTTTCCATGTGAATTAAATAGGGTAGACAAGGAAATTGGGTGGGGTTATATGCTATGTATAATCACAGTTGGAGGTGGGGGTAAGTTTTTAAAATATGTCGGCCACTTACCCTTTCTTTTGCATTGTGAAAACTTGGGTGGAATCCATGTGGAACAAACAATACGTATCATCATAATTTAGTAAACCCTACAGAGTTTTAAATAAAAAAAACATTACGGTGACAGATAGTGGGGAGAAAAAAAAGGTTACGATGGTTTGCAGAAACAGATATACACATGCCCTTATCATTGTTACATCATCCTCGCCTCATGTTCCATATTCGCTTTTGAACCGATAATATCATTATCATGTCACTATTATCATTTTAACTCGCATCATCATTCATAATTGCTAGAAAATTCGATGCCCACATTACTAAATTAAATAATACCCCGTAACATCAACTTTTAATAAAAAAATTGAGTGGAGAGGTGGAGTTGTCGGTCACAAGAGAATAAAGCATTCACCTTGCCTTTAATATGCTTTCAACCTTATCTTTATATTTATTTCCCTGTAAACGTTTGGAAGGAAGAAAAAAATATACGCAGCTTCATGAGTGAATGGGTTGGGTTTGGTGACCTTATTCGAAACAAGAAGAAGTGGTACCAACACTGATCGAAGGTGGTGATAATATGGGTGATAGTGGCAGTTGTTATCAAGAAGGTGAATAAAGAAAGAAGGAGATGGTGGTTTGAAGGATTCACGACAAAAAGATGGTGAAGGGTTTGATTAGTTTAAAGAAAAGAAGCATCGAAGGTGATCTAAGGTGATGAAGTGAAGTGGTGTTGTGATACCCGATGTGGGTTTTTATATGTGTAAGTAATATATGTACACGTATCTTAATATTTCTGTTTTTTTTATTTTTACAATTGCAGTAGCGGATATATATATATATATATATATATATATATATATATATATATATATATATATATATATATATATATATATTGTGCATTTGAATGATTGTAATAGAACTCAAAGGTATGATCGATTTGTTTTATATTGAAGGTGTCGACATGAAGAATCAATCCAAAGAGATACCAACAAAATAAAAGAAGATTGAGAAGGTTGACAGAAGTATTCGAGCCAGGAAGAACAAACAAAAATATATAAAGCAGAAAGTGAAATGTAACAGATTCGTACGATATATACAGCACAAGATTCGATTACAGTTTGTTTCGTAGCTTTGACTGGGTAGACAGAAGAATCAATCGGGTACAGATAAAAATTATATATATACAAGTTGAATATGACTGGTAACAAATTCGTACATTTTTCTGTTACTGATTTCTATTCAAATTTGTTTTATATCTGATTTGAGATCGACATGTTTATTCTTATCGGACAAGAAGGACAGGTAAATAAGAAAAATTGATGTTGATGCCCAACTGAAATCAATTCTTTATCTGATTAATATCTATCAATCTTTGTATCTTACTGAATTATTATATCTGATTTTGATTCTATCAGATTTTGTTTATAATGAAATTGAAATTGACAGAGAATCTCGATCAAAAGAAGAGTTCAGGAGGAAGAAATAAATAAATAAAGTTGAAGTCGATTGGCAACTGATTTTGTTTTGTATTTGAGATCGAATTCGATTTGTAACATAGTTGAATTGATTTGTACTGATAACAAATTAAAAACAGGAAACGAATCATACATGAAACTGAATCTCAATTATTATGTGATTTTATAAAATTTATATTAATAGTTAATGTATATAATTTTATTAATAATATTAATTCTATTAATATTAATAATAATAAATGATAATAATATTTGTTAATAATAATATTAATAATGATATTAATAATAATATTATTAATAATAATAAGGATAATGATAATATAACAATGAAGATAATAATGATGATAAATAAAATGATAATAATAATAAAATTATTAACGATAATAATAATATTAGTAATAATAATAATATGACAAATTAAATGTATCAAATTTTATATCTATATATTATGTTAAATGATAATATTCATAATAATGATATTAACATTAATATTAATATATATATATTTTTTAAAATCGATAACGAAAGTGATAATAATTACATAACTATATTTTAACTTGCAATTACATATATTAATATTACAATTTATTAATTATTTAATATTAATAATTGTATATTAACATATATTGAATATTTAATATTTGCAATATACATATAATCATCAATTATATATATATATATATATATATATATATATATATATATATATATATATATATATATATATATATATATATATATATATATATATATATATTATACTTTTACATATATACACATTTATTTACACACAAGTGTTAAGTGTTCGTGAATCGTCAAAAATGGTCGAAAGTTAAATGAATGCAAGAAAACAGTTCAAAAATTTTGAGACTCAACATTACAGACTTTGTTTATCGTGTCAAAATATATTAAATTGTATCGAGAGTTTGGTTTAAAATTTGTCAAAAATTTCCGGTCATTACAGTACCTACCCGTTAAAGAAATTTCGTCCCAAAATTTGACTGGTGATAGTTGGAATTGAAATCAAGAATGTTTTAGTATCAAATTTGAACTCAGATTCTTAATAGAAAGATTTTAATCGTCTAAGAATGTTTCATCGAATAAGAAAATGATAAGATTAGAGATTTTTTTCGAGATAGATACGCAGATATTTTATGAATGCCCTTCTCGGGTCGATTAAGGTTTCATGATGAATTTGAATCAAGTAACATGGTTCATGATGAATACAAGTCAAGTAACACGGTTTGTGAGGATGGTAATGTTGATCAAGTATTACCATCATCACGTTCCATTAGAACTTCCGCATGACTTACTGTAATATAATCACATTGATCAAGTGTCATCGTATTACATTAACTCATGCTTTCATTCCAAAATTACTCAAGAATATCTAAGGATTTAAAACTTCTAGGGTTTTACTAGAATTTAGAAGTCAAAAAAGTTCTCGATATGTTGTACCAAGGATAAAATGACGGCGAAGGTAATTATGAATGAGAATGATAAAATCTTCAGAATGTTGAGGATATTGCATTTAAGGAAGATGTAATGACATCAAATATAGGAGAAATGAGGAAAGGAGATTTCGATCTTTTTCCGAGCTTTTCCAACGTAACCTTCTTTTGTTATCAAACTTCTGTCTTCTAAGACTTTCAGCCGTTTATACTGCTTCATCAGTATTCTCATGTCTGAATCATTGGTTATTAATCCGAGGTGTTTTCAAGATTTTTGAAGAGTTTGAACGTAGATGGTAATCGTCAAGATACAAATGACGTTTAAGATGGAATCAAGTGGCAACTTCAGGAAATATTTAACTGTGGTAGATGTAATTTATTAACGATATTTTAAGTCAAAATGTGTTGTAATTAATATTTTCTACTCTTTTAATACTTTTTAATTGTCCAAGGTTAGTAGTCCAATTTTAATAGTCCAATAGTCCAAGGTTAGTATAGGTTAAAGTTTTACATAGTTAATTAATTGGTTACTAATAAACTTTATTTTGTCCATTATTTTCTTCATTATGCCACTTGTCAAATCTTGACTTGGATTCTAATTGGTCAAAATCCAAATATGAAATTGAGTTTGAATGAAAATAGTTGTGCTTCTGTGAATGGATACGTATATGTGCGGATTTGAGCAGTATTGTTAATGACTGCTGAATCTGAATTGAAGAATGTACAGTGTAACTTATTAATGTGAAAACTAAATATTCCTCGGGTATTACCTACCCGTTAAAATATTTTCACCATTAACAGTTTGTACAAAAGAACTTTTAATTACAATCTTTATGAAAATGTATATACATATATATTTTCTTCAGATGTAATCATGGATTTAATGAGTCAATATGATATTAATCTCATTTGATGTACCGTTAGAACTAGAATACATAATCTCTAAAACATTAGAGATTACATAATTGCCATAAAGAATGAAGATAATTTATGTAGAACTATATGTAGAATGATGATTATGCTCGAGGTACAGATTGTAAGGTTGAGGCATGTGTTGTTGAAACTTGGGTTGTTGGTGGTACTGGTGTTGATGTTGGTGGTATTGTTGGTGCTAGTGGTGTTGCTGAAGCTGGTAAGTTTTGCACCATATTCTCCAAATTTATTACTCGAACGCGAAGTTCGTTGACTTCTTTCATTACTCCAGGATGATTGTCGGTCGGAACGAGCGGATGAATAAGGTATAGAATTTTAGATAGAATATAATCGTGGCAAAATACTCTGGAAATGAGTGTGAAAGGTGTTTCGAATGGATTCACCGATAAGTGCTTCAGGTTCTTCACCAAGAGTGCAGGTTGATGGGTGGAAAGGATCGCTTTCTTCTCGTCTCAATCGGTTAAGTCGACTACGAACTCATCCCCAATTCATCCAGAATTGAAGATGACTAATTGGTTGATCCATTTCGTTTACACTGCTTTCGAAGCTTAGGTGAATATCCATGTCGGAATAGCTGTCGGAATCCGAGGAACTTGAACTGGTTGCAGAATTCATCTTGCACGGTTAGATAAAGGATTTTCGATATGAAATGATTTTTGGATATCGGACAATATTCTAATTACATAGAATACCTATATATAGTACAAAAGATCCGTAGATTATGGAGGGAATTAAGGAAACGTGTCAGACAAGATCTAAGGTGATGGAATATGAATTCATCTGTACACTGTCTATGCAATATTTGCAATAAGACTTGTCGAGACTGAAAATGATAAGTAGATATTTTTCGACAAGGAATGATATGCAAAACTTTCTACATGCAGACAAGGTCCCAGTCCAGACTCATTAATGTATCCTAACAACTACTAGGTCGAAGTCCAGACTCACTAATGCAAGACCTAGTTCGCTAAAACCACCGTTCTGATACCACCTGAAGTGACCCGTCCTAATCCACCTGGACGAAGTCTTCATCAGATGGTTCCATTGCGAGGTTCTGACCTCTATATTCCATGAACGACTCCATGTAATATCTTTAAAATGAGAAAATGCACAGCGGAAGATTTCTTTCATACCTGAGAATAAACATGCTTAAAAGTGTCAACCAAAAGGTTGGTGAGTTCATAAGTTTATCATAAAACAATAAAATTCAGTAATTTTTATTGACCACAAGATTTCAATACAGTACACATATCTCGTGTACAAAACCATTTATCATAATGCTTAGCAGAGTAGGTTCGTATCCTTTTCTCCCCCGTAGGTTGCCTCGCGATTTTTAAATAACCGTACACATATCTCGTGCACAAAAATAATACACATAAACTGTGTATAAAAATCATTCTCTCGATACATAACATTCAATTTGATTTCATTGCTCAACATGGTAACCGACAACATATAATGCGCATCAATAATATCCCCAAAACAGAACATCTCGTCTATATAATATATAAACTTCGAAGTACTAAACACCACGCCCACTAGCCCTTCCGTCTAGTGAACATTCTGGGTGGGGGTGTTAAACCCGGTAGCTACCTTTAGGATTCGCGTGAATTAGGGCCATACCCGTTTCTAATTCTTAGGTTACCAAGCAATAATAATCAGGGGAAATATTCACATCAATTAGTGGCAATTATCACGTCCAACTAATTCAATAATAATCCACAGAACTTCTGTCTGCATAATAATTCATTCGAGGAATGTTTTGCTTGTGTCTATCTCGTTAAAGATTTATAAAAGCGTTTCATGTATTCTCAGTTCAAAATATATTTCAAAAGAATTTAATAAAACAGTTATAAAATCAGCGCATGTATTCTCAGTCCCAAAAATGTAAAGAGTAAAAGGGAGCAAATGAACTCACGATACGATATTTTGTAGTAAAAATATGCATACGACGATACTGAACAATGCAGAGTTGGCCTCGGATTCACGAACCTATATCATTTATATGTATATTAACACATATAATGGTAATCGAACAAATTTAGGTATTATTATTAATTGTTATTTTAGTAACTTGTACGTTTCATTAACAACTAAATTAACTATATTTATTTTTATATACATTAAATAGATAATTAATATTTATTACAAACATATTAATATAGTTATGTTTTATGTAAATAATTTATTTTTATATAGAAAATCTTTATTTGATATATTAATAATACTAATAATAATAATGATAAAAATAATAATATTAGTGTTAGAAATAATAAAAATGATAATAAAAGTTATAATGATAAAATAATGATAATTCTAATAATAATAATAATAATGATAGTTCTATTAATAAAAATGATAATTTTTATAAAAAGAAAATTAGTTTCAATAATAATACTACTTACATTAAAATGATAATAATAATAATAATAATAATAATAATAATAATAATAATATTTATAATAATAATAATAATAATAATAATAATAATAATAATAATAATAATAATAATAATAATAATAATAATAATAATAATAATAATAATAATAATAATAATAATAATAAAAGTGAGTAATAAGTAAACTACCTTAAAGGAGTAGTCCTAAAAAATGCCCAAGTCCGGGTTTGAACCCGCGACATCCCGCTAACCCAATAATATCCTTAACCATTCCTCTATTTATTTATTTCCTGACATAAATCGCCCATTAAACCTTTTAAGCCATAAAACCCTGTTTCCTTCTTCTTCTCCTTGTTTTTCTAAAAAGAAATGCCCCAGCCCGTGCTCGAACCCAGGACCTCTCGTAAAACACAACCACTCCTAATCACTTAACTGCACTTTCATTCTTGTATTATTTCGCACCTTTAAATATTTACCACGTCCTAAACTGCCAAAACTTCATCATCATTATAATCCTAATCGTTTCATCACCTCATCATCTTACTAACATCATTTTAATCATTCTCATCATTCTGCAATTATCATGTTAATCACCTCATTATCAACAATGGATCATCATCATTTACATTATGATAATCTCCATCTTGATTCATCATCGTCTATACTACGTTTGTTAGGACCCTGATAATGCTAAAAACGAACATATATTTCATAGCATTATTCCTCAAGAAAGACAAGCTTTTAGTTGCAATTGTTCTATTTACAAGTGATATTCGTTTAAATAATAAAAGGTGAAGACAAAAGACAGATTCGACGAATTGAAGACGCAAACGACCAAAAAGCTCAAAAGTACAAAATACAATCAATGAGGTTCAAATTATTGATAAGAAACATCTCAAAATTACAAGAGTACAAGATTCAAAACATAAAGTACAAGATATTAAATTGTACGCAAGTACGTTCAAAAATCCGGAACCGGGACCAGAGTCAACTCTCAACGCTCGACGCAACGGACTAAAAATTACAAGTCAACTATGCACATAAATATAATATAATATTTAAATAATTCTTATAATTATTTAATATATTATATTATTTATAAAACCGTCGGCAGAAGAAAACAACCAAATATGAGCCTCCCCAGCTGGCCATGCGATCGCATGGCCTGGAAGGCATAAATTCATGCGATTGCATGAGCCCCAGTTCCAGCCCACATGCCTATAAAAATCGAGCTTTGGTGCACCACAAATCTATCTATCTTTCTCTTCTCTCCATTCATACGTAATATTTATATTTATAATTTATATTTTAATTTTAATTTTAATTATAATTCTAATAATAAGGGTATGTTAGCGAATATTGTAAGGGTGTAAGTCGAAATTCTGTCCGTGTAACGCTACGCTATTTTTAATCATTGTAAGTTATGTTCAACCTTTTTACATTAATGTCTCGTAGCTAAGTTATTATTATGCTTATTTAAAACGAAGTAATCATGATGTTGGGCTAATTACTAAAATTGGGTAATTGGGCTTTGTACCATAATTGGGGTTTGGACAAAAGAACGACACTTGTGGATTTAGACTATGGGCTATTAATGGGCTTTATATTTGTTTAACTAAATGATAGTTTGTTAATGTTAATATAAAGATTTACAATTGGGCGTCCCTATAAATTACCATATACACTCGATCGGACACGATGGGCGGGGTATTTGTATGTATGAATAATCGTTCATTTAACCGGACACGGGAATGGATTAATAGTCACTAGAATAATTAAAACAGGGGTGAAATTATGTACAAGGACACTTGGTATAATTGATAATAAAATATTAAAACCTTGGATTACACTCAGTCGACATCCTGGTGTAATTATTAAACAAAGTATTAAAATCTTGTTACAGTTTAAGTCCCCAATTAGTTGGAATATTTAACTTCGGGTATAAGGATAATTTGACGAGGACACTCGCACTTTATATTTATGACTGATGGACTGTTATGGACAGAAACCAGACGGACATATTAAATAATCCAGGACAAAGGATAATTAACCCATGGGCATAAAACTAAAATCAACACGTCAAACATCATGATTACGGAAGTTTAAATAAGCATAATTCTTTTATTTCATATTTAATTTCCTTTATTTTATATTTAATTGCACTTCTAATTATCGCATTTTTATTTATTGTTATTGTATTTAATTGCACTTTTAATTTTCGTACTTTTTAATTATCGCAAGTTTATTTTATCGCACTTTTATTATTCGCAATTTCATTATCGTTATTTACTTTACGCTTTAATTTAAGTCTTGTATTTATTTTTAATATTTTACATTTGGTTTTAACTGCGACTAAAGTTTTAAAATCGACAAACCGGTCATTAAACGGTAAAAATCCCCCTTTATAATAATAATATTACTTATATATATATTTGTATTTTTATAAAAGTAAACTAATATAGCGTTAAGCTTTGTTTAAAAAGATTCCCTGTGGAACGAACCGGACTTACTAAAAACTACACTACTGTACGATTAGGTACACTGCCTATAAGTGTTGTAGCAAGGTTTAAGTATATCCATTCTCTAAATAAATAAATATCTTGTGTAAAAATGTATCGTATTTAATAGTATTTCCTTGTAAAAATTAATAGCTATTTTCTATATACCTCGCACGACATCAAGTATTTTTGGCGCCGCTGCCGGGGAAAGTCTTAAAAGCCAGAAGCGCAACGCTATATATAAAAAAAAAAGATTTTTACTTTTAGTACGCTTTTGTAAAAATACGTTTTAAATATTCAAAAATATTAAAAGAAAAACAAAAATATAAATATTTTTTTTAAGAGTTTGGTAAATATTTAAGTTTTATAAAGTTTCTTTATTTCTATTTTTTTTTTAGTTTGTAAAAATATAAGTTTTATTTAATTTATAAATATATTTTATATTTTACAGCAAAAAAAAAAAATTATTAATTCGGCCTGTACTGTAGCAGCCCACTCTGTGGCCCGAAACCCTAGCCCATGCGATCGCATGGCTGGGCAACTGAGGACTCATGCGATCGCATGAGCCCATCTGACACGCCAGACTGCAGCCAGCAATCATTACGGAGTATAATTATTAATTATAATTAATTATTACCCTAATTAGGGTTTAGGTTATTTTATTATTTAAATTAGTTTTAATTAATTTGTATTTAAAATTTTAATTAGTTTTTATAAATTACAAAATTAATAGTTTAATAAAATAAATAATATAAAAATAATATTTTTATAAAAATTGTACTTTTAACAACTTTTTGTATATTTTTATATTTTGTCCCTTTTTAATCGTTTTAGCGTAATATTTGTATTTTTAGCTCATACTTAGTTTTAAATATAGTTTTTGCCATAGTTATTTTTACTTCTAGATTTTTAGGCTTTGCCGTAGAATTCCTTAAGTGCTTTTTCTTTAGACTAAGATTTAAGTGCTTTAGAATTTTGCGACGCCTTTTTAAGTTTTAGTTTCTTTTTAAGTTATTTCCATTTGGGATATAGTTTTTCCTGTAAGCTTTAATATTTTTAGACGACTTTTACCTATGTATCAATTATCATTCCAATTAGTAATCTCAATTTGCGATTATAATTTTAAGTTAGTTGTAGTAATAAGGTTAGGTTAGTCAAGTATTTTTTTAGTTTTATAAGTTTCTTTTATTTTTCCGTCACCTTTTATTTTTCAACCATTTTTCTTTTTCGACCTTTTTCCGACGAACTCTTTTTCTTTCTTATTTCTCGTTATTCTAGTTTTAGGACATAGATTTTTGTTCTACTCCTTATCTAAATTTCTTAAAATTACGAAAATTTATTTTAAGTGGTTAAATTGATAGACATCAAAATTTTCTGGTTCGTAGTAATAGTTGGATTTGTACGTGGACCGGGTTATTGGAGCCAAACAGTCCTCAATTATATTGAGACCAAACGAATCCTGCCCCTCTGCTGCATCTTTTGGCTATTCGAAACGTGGGCAAAATCAGAAAAGTCTATTGATTGGATAACTTATTATAATTTTTCTTTCCTTTTAAAAACTAATAGGATATTCAGTGAATGCACCGAGCAAGACGTTCACCACCTTTTGTACGTTCACCACCTTTTGTACGTTCACCACCTGTAACTAGATCAAGACATTTAGCAAATATTACCGCCGTTGATTTCTCTTTAGAATCGTCATCCAGTCGACCAAGTACTTCAGTTCAAATTTCCGATAATCCATTTTTTGAACCCGACCTCACAATTGAGAATTCGGAGAATATTCAGGAACGATTCGTAGATCCTGAACCACTAAACTTTCCTCCGGAACCACCAATCATTCAAACAGAGATTGTTGAGGAACGAACCATTAAATCAGAATCCTCTAGTGATTCCGATTCAACAAATTCAATTATGGAGAATCTGGAACCTTTAAGTATGGAAGACCGAATGAGAGCTAAACGCACTGGCCAAGGTCACGCAATTACTCATCCAGACATTAATGCGCCAGATTATGAAATCAAAGGACAAATTCTACACATGGTGACTAATCAATGCCAATTTAGTAGTGCGCCGAAGGAAGATCCAAATGAACATTTACGTACCTTTAATAGGATCTGCACACTATTTAAAATAAGAGAAATGGAGGATGAACAGATATATCTCATGTTATTTCCCCGGACTTTAAAGGGAGAAGCCAAAGATTGGTTGGAATCGTTACCTGAAGGGGCGATTGATACATGGGATGTTTTAGTTGAAAAATTTCTTAAACAATTCTTTCCTGCATCTAAAGTCGTAAGACTTCAAGCAGAAATTGTTACGTTTACACAGAAGCCAAATGAAACTCTATATGAGGCGTGGACTAGATATGGAAAGTTATTAAGAGGATGTCCGCAACATGGTTTAGACACTTGTCAAATAGTACAAATATTCTACCAAGGATGCGACATCACTACAAGGAAAGACATAGATATAGCAGCCGGTGGTTCTATTATGAAGAAAACCGAAACTGATGCTTACAAAATTATTGATAACACTGCTTCCCACTCACATGAGTGGCACCAAGAAAAAGATATCGTTAGATCATCTAAAGCAGCTAGAGCAGATTCTAGCCATGACTTAGATTCCATTTCCGCAAAGATAGATGCTGTGGAGAGACGAATGGAAAAAATGACTAAAGATATTCACTCAATACGAATTAGTTGTGAGCAGTGTGGAGGACCACATTTGACAAAAGATTGTCTCAGTATTGAATTAACAATGGAACAAAGAGAGAATATTTCATACATAAACCAAAGGCCTGAAAATAATTATCAGAATAATTATCAACCGCCAAGACCGATTTACAATCAAAACCAGAATTATAACCGAAATATTCCATACAACAACCAACAAGGTCCTAGCAATCAACAAGTATCCAATAATAATTACAATCAGCAAAGACCGAATTTTCAAAACAAACCACCACAACAAACCGATGATAAAAAGCCGAATTTAGAAGATATGATGACAAAGCTAGTTGAAACTCAAACGCAATTTTTCACATCTCAGAAACAAACCAATGAACAAAATGCTCAAGCATTTAGAAATCAACAAGCTTCTATTCAAAATCTGGAACAAGAAGTAAGTAACCTAGCAAGGTTAATAGGTGAAAGAAAACCAGGAAGTCTACCTAGTGATACAAATGCTAACCCCCGAAATGAAACAGCTAAAGCCATTACCACAAGAAGTGGTACAACACTTAAACCACCTGAAATACCTGTACTTTCTGATGAAGCTATTCCTACTCCACAAGAACCACAACCTGATCAAGATAAGGAAAAAGAACCGGTAGTTGAAAAGGTTAATGAAGATAACACAGCTAAGGATAAACCTTATGTTAAACCATACCAACCACCACTTCCTTACCCGAGTAAAATGAAGAAAGAGAAACTTGAAGCCGAGCAATCCAAATTCTTGGATATGTTTAAACAGATAAATGTAAATCTTCATTTCATTGATGTGATTTCAGGAATGCCTAGATATGCTAAATTCTTGAAAGATCTAATCTCAAATAGAAAGAAAATGGAAGAACTCTCGGCTGTTACCATGAATGCTAATTGTTCAGCAGTGCTGTTGAATAAGATACCAGAAAAACTATCTGATCCAGGAAGTTTCACAATTCCATGTTTTCTGGGTAGTCTTAGTTCAATAGAAGCATTGGCAGACTTAGGTGCTAGTATAAATCTAATGCCGTATTCACTATACGCTAAACTAGACCTTGGAGAATTGAAACCAACCAGAATAAGCATACAACTAGCCGATAGATCAATAAAATATCCTAGAGGGATAATGGAGAACATGCTAGTTAAAGTTGGTACTTTAGTATTTCCAGTAGATTTTGTTGTTTTGGACATGGAAGAAGATTCTCAAGTTCCTCTCATATTAGGAAGACCATTCTTAAACACGGCTAAAGCAATGATAGACGTGTTCGGTAAGAAACTGACCCTAAGTATAGAGGATGAGAGTGTTACCTTTTCAGTTGATAGAGCAATGCAACAACCACAATCTACAGATGATACATGTTATTATATTCAAACTATAGATGCACATGCAGAATTATTAGAAGAATTTCCAGAATTACAAGGAACAGGAGAATGTTCTTTAGGAGAAGGTAATGAACCAATTGATGAAGCTGAAATATTGGCTACACTTATAGCTAATGGATATGAACCAACAATAGAAGAAATTCAAATGCTAAAAGAAGAAGACAGATATCGATATAAATCATCGATAGAAGAACCACCGAAATTAGAGTTAAAGCCACTTCCAAACTATTTGGAATACGCTTATTTACATGGTGAATCTGAATTACCTGTAATAATATCGTCTTCTCTTACTGAAAATGAGAAATCACAACTCATTTCTGTGTTGAAATCTCATAAACCAGCCATTGCATGGAAGATTCATGATATTAAAGGAATAAGTCCTTCGTATTGCACACATAAAATCCTTATGGAAGAAGGTCATAAAACGTATGTGCAACGCCAACGAAGACTAAATCCTAATATGCAAGATGTAGTTAAAAAAGAGATTATTAAACTGCTAGATGCAGGTTTAATTTATCCAATTTCTGATAGTCCATGGGTAAGCCCAGTTCAATGCGTGCCTAAGAAGGGTGGCATGACTGTCATTACAAATGAGAAAAATGAGCTTATTCCTACTAGGACTGTAACAGGATGGCGTGTATATATTGATTATAGAAAATTAAATGACGCCACCAGAAAAGATCACTTTGCCTTACCTTTCATAGATCAAATGTTGGAAAGATTAGCCGAAAATAGTTACTATTGTTTTCTAGATGGATTTTCCGGATATTTTCAAATTCCAATATCACCCGAAGATCAAGAGAAAACCACATTCACGTGCCCTTATGGTACTTTTGCTTACAAACGCATGCCATTTGGACTTTGCAACGCCCCTGCAACCTTTCAAAGGTGTATGATGGCGATTTTTCACGACATGATAGAAGAATGCATGGAAGTTTTCATGGATGACTTTTCAGTCTTCGGTGATACATTTGAATCATGTCTAGTTAATCTTGAACGAATGCTTATTAGATGCGAACAATCAAATCTAGTACTTAATTGGGAGAAATGCCATTTCATGGTTAAAGAAGGCATCGTTCTTGGACATAAAATTTCAAAAGAAGGAATTGAAGTGGATAGAGCTAAAGTAGAAGTAATTGCTAAACTTCCACATCCCACCAATGTTAGAGGAGTTAGGAGTTTTCTAGGGCATGCCCGTTTTTACCGACGTTTCATAAAAGATTTTTCTAAAATTGCCACTCCTATGAATAAACTCCTAGAAAAGGATGCTCCATTCATCTTTTCAGATGAGTGTATCAAATCTTTTAATATTCTTAAAGAAAAACTCACTAATGCACCGATCATGATAACACCAAATTGGAATCTACCATTTGAACTAATGTGCGATGTAAGTGATTTTGCAATGGGAGCCGTTTTAGGACAAAGGATTGAAAAACGATTTCAACCTATATATTATGCTAGTAAGACGTTACAAGGAGCACAAACAAACTATACAACTACTGAAAAAGAACTCCTTGCTATTGTCTTTGCTTTTGACAAATTTCGATCATATCTCGTTCTAGCAAAAACGGTGGTCTATACCGACCATTCTGCTCTTAGATACCTATTTTCGAAACAAGATGCTAAACCAAGATTAATCCGTTGGATCTTACTCTTACAAGAGTTTGATATTGAAATTCGAGATAAAAGAGGAGCAGAAAATCTCGCCGCTGATCATCTTTCTCGTCTTGAAAATCCTGAGTTAGAAGTTCTAAATGAATCGGCCATACAAGACAACTTTCCTGATGAATATCTATTGAAGATAGATTATAAAGAAATTCCATGGTTTGCAGACTATGCAAACTACTTAGTTTGTGGATTCCTTGAAAAAGGATTATCGTACCAAAGACGAAAGAAATTCTTCAGTGATATAAAACACTATTTTTGGGAAGATCCACATCTGTTTAAAAGTTGTCCAGATGGAATAATACGCCGATGTATATTTGGAGATGAAGCTAGTAAACTTTTAAACCATTGTCACACAGGACCAACTGGAGGGCATTATGGGCCTCAACTAACAGCAAGAAAAGTTTATGATACTGGATTCTATTGGCCTACAATTTACAAAGACGCACACCTTCTTTGCAAATCCTGTGATGCTTGTCAAAGGGCCGGAAAAATAAGTCAACGTGATGAAATGCCACAAAATGTCATCCAAGTATGTGAAGTATTTGACATTTGGGGTATTGACTTTATGGGTCCATTTCCAAAATCTCATAATAATCTATATATACTCGTAGCCATTGATTATGTATCTAAATGGGCGGAAGCACAAGCTCTCCCAACTAACGATGCACGAGTTGTAGTCAACTTTTTAAAACGTCTTTTTGCAAGGTTTGGAACACCGAAAGCTTTAATAAGTGATCGGGGTACTCATTTCTGTAATAATCAACTTGAGAAAGTTCTTAAAAGATATGGAGTAACTCATAAAATCTCCACCGCATATCATCCACAAACAAGTGGACAAGTTGAAAATACCAACCGAGCTTTAAAACGTATTCTAGAGAAAACCGTAGGATCAAATCCGAAGGAATGGTCCATTAAATTGGAGGATGCACTCTGGGCTTTTAGAACAGCCTACAAAACTCCAATTGGAACCACACCTTTTAGACTTGTTTATGGAAAAGCATGTCATCTTCCAGTAGAAATTGAACACAAAGCATTTTGGGCTTTGAAGACATGTAATCTTGATTTACATGAAGCTGGACGTCTACGATTAAGTCAACTAAACGAATTAGAAGAATTAAGACATGAAGCATACGAGAATTCCTTAATCTATAAAGAAAGAACGAAGAAATGGCATGATAAAAGAATCAGAAGTTCAAAAGAATTTAAAGAAGGAGACAGAGTTCTTCTTTTCAATTCACGATTCAAGCTATTTCCTGGAAAATTGAAATCAAGATGGTCTGGACCATTCATAGTCAAAAGAGTTTTCCCATACGGAACGATAGAATTAATAAATTCAAATGGGATTGAATTTAAAGTTAATGGTCACAGAGTTAAACATTACATACATGGTCCGATGGAAGTCGACAACGAAGTTAATCACAATTTTGACACCACAGCTAACTAAGTGTGGGGAGAATCAAGTCTTTAAAGGAAAATATGTATTTCTGTTAGAGTTAGATTGTCTGTTTTCGTGTAGTTCTCAAAAATGGAACCCGAATGGTCTTTCCCTAGCAGACCCTAAAGAACTAGTCTTCTCCCCCCATTCTGAATTTTTATTTTTTTAGGTTTTTACAAAATGAAGACTGCCTGTGAACTAAACCATGGTCTAATGCTACACGCTTTGATCACTAAACGTAATAATGACACACTACCGAGTGAAATAGTATCAGTAATCAGAGAAAGAATGGACGGAGTTAGAAAAGAATCCAGATGCGAAGATAATAAGTTACAATTTGGTAAAGGAAAATCAAAATCCGCAGCAAAAAGAAGAGCACGACACCTAGAACGATGTCACAAATGCGGAAAATGGTCACATGGAGGTAAATGTTCAAATAATCAAACCTATTCAAATACCGAATTTGTTACTTTATGCAGAGACGGACCGTTCATATGTTTAGAAGAAAAGACACTGAATGCTCGAGGTTACGCCTATGTAGCCATGGAAAACCAATTAAACCGACTATCTTATGAATGGGATAGATCATATAACTAAGAAATCTATTTCACAGGTATGTCTGTACATTTTTTATTTTTATTTTTTTTAACCTTTTGATAATAAACGCTAATTTGTTCGCTATAAAGTATTAAATTGGTATTAAATAAAATTAGGTTTGGCGACCGAAATTATTGATATCATTCAAAAATTTATTACATCACTGCAAAATTTAACGTTTATTCTTAAGGTATAAATATCTTTAATCAATCAACCCAAAATATTTCAAAAATTCGTCATGAGTTAAATTAGGTCTTGGAACCTAAATTACTTTACCGAAAAGTGGGGCGCATATTTTTGATAATATTTGATTGATTAAAGTGGGATAAAAGGCCAAAAAGATTTTTAATTTTATTTTTACCATGTTTTTAAAATTAATATTTAAATCTTAAATTAATATTGTAAACTTTGTAAAAACAATATATTTAAAATTGTAAATATTTGAAAAATTAATATAAGTTTGGTGTGAATTTATAATATGAATTTTTAAATTAAGTTTGGTGTGAATTTTTAATTTTTAAAATATAAATTTTTAATTTTATGCATTTTAAATTTTAAGTTTGGTGTGAATTTTTAATTTTTAAAATATAAAATTTTAATTTTATGCATTTCAAATTTTAAGTTTGGTGTGAATTTTTAATATTAATTTTGAATTTTATTTTTAAGTTATGTGAATTTAAATACAAAAATTTACTTTATCTCATTAAGTTAAAAATACGATTTTTAAAATTCGTCGTAAGTTGAAGACTAGGTCTTTGAACCGAAATTGCTTTACCCAAGGGAGGGACGAGAACTTTTATTATCACTATTTTTAATCTTATTGAAGTAAGGTATACAAAAAAAAAAAAAAAATTTAAAAAACCCAAAAATCTAAGCTTTTAAAACAATCGCTTGAAAAACACAAATTTTAAAATTTTGTCGAAGGACGGACTAGGACATCGATCCGAAACGACCTCGTCCTAAGAAAAAGGGAAACAAAATTTTAAAAATTAATCACTTAATTGTTTTATAAGTTAATTTAAAAAAAAAAAAACTGAAAACACTGTACCCGGACCCCCATGCGATCGCGTGGGTTTTACACTTCAACTCCATGCGATCGCATGGAGCTGAAATCCGGGCCAGAAACAAATACAGCAGCGAGTTCTGCTCTTCACCACAACACACACACATTCACGAACCAACTCCAAAAATTCACCAATTTTCGCCATTTTTCCACCGTAATTCGTCATTTTTCTTGCTCTAATCATGCCTAGATTCTCATTCTTCAGCAAATTGGTAAAAATTACACCCCTAAACTCTATAAATTCCTAGTTTTTGTGATAATTACCCATTTTTTACCTAATGCAATTTTGTTAATTTCTAGTGTAATTAGTGTTAAATTGTTAGTATTTTATGCATTTATAACCTAGATTGATGCTATTTAACATGATTTGAAGCCAAAAACTTCAAAATTTTTAGAAATCTAGGGTTTGTGTTCTTGAGCAATTTGGGGCTTTTTGATATAAACAGGTTATGGCCGATTTTTGTCATGAATTATTGCTAAATTAAGTAGTGTAACATGTTTAGATAGTTAAATGATCCAAACAATGATCCTAAACATGATTTTTGGAGATTAAAGTGGACTTTTTAAGTCCAAAATTCATGAACTTGATTAATTTGATATATTTGCCATTTGAGACTTGTTTAATTATTAGTAATGACTATTTTGACATGTTATTTGAGTTAAATGCTTATGAATTTTGTATACATTTTCATATGTGCTTATTTGAAAAGTGTAGAATTGTGAAAAATTGTGAAAATGTGTATAAGTTTAATTTTGATTTAACATGTTATAGTGATTGTTTTAAGTTGTTATTTTGCTAACACTAATGCATATTTGGATGCACAAATTTTGTGTTTAATGTGTTTTACAGAGAGCCGATACTGGAGGTTCAGGAGTATCATCATCTAGACGACCAGCACCAGAACCAGAACCAGAAATGCAACACGAACAAGAACCACAACAAGAACAACAACAACAACAGCCTGATCAGCACATACCTTATTATGATCCGGTACAGTTTGTTGATGAATTCATAGTATTCCCAATGAGGCCGCCAGTAGAATTCCCAACGATTCCTGAGCACACTCTACATCCTAATCTGAGATTTGATAGAAGATGGAGAGATTACGAGACATATCAAAGGAACAAATTCAAATTGGTAACAAAAAATGTAGAGGTGCCAAGGGTAATCGATTAGGCCCCTTTGGAAACGGTCCATCTAGCTGACCGTGTTAGACAGCTTTTAGTTCAAAGGTATGGCAGTTCTTCTTTTACAGATTGGGAACGTCTTTTCACCATTCGTAGACCTGTATATAAGGAATGGTGTGTTGAGTTGATAAGTACTGTATCACTTGATACAAATATAGTTAGAATAGATGATAGAAGATTTCTTAAGTTTATCCTTGGCGGTAGGATGTACAGAATGTCCATGTTAGACATGGCCAGGGCTTTACAGATATATACTCCTGGTGAGTTGCTATTACCCGATTGTACAAACTTGATTCATTATGGTGAACGGGTAGATAGTAACTTTGACGTTGACGCCATTTGGAGGCGTATGTCACATTTTGATGTTTTTACACGAGCAGGAGGACACTCCTATACACATATTGACAGAGCCGAGCTTCGTATTATTCATAGATTTTTGGCTAACTCGATTACATAAAGAGGTCATAATAAAGAAAAAATTACCTTATATGATTTATTCTACCTAAAGTGTATTCGGGATCCTAGAAGCTTTGTCAATATCCCTTACTGTGTTGCTTTTTATTTATCTAAAATGGTAGAGGGAATGCAGGACGGGAGTATAATAGGAGGAGGTATTTTTGTTACTCTCATTGGAGAGTATTTAGGTGTTGATAGGAACCAAAGGGGTCCATTACAGATTTGTAGAGAACAGGTTGAGCCCTTAGGATTGAAAGTTTATGTGGGTGCTAAGGTATTGAAAGGTAGACGTAACCAGGCAGTACCCTATGAGGGATCTCATCCTCAGGTAGAGAGAGGCTCAGACGAGGAAATGGAGGAGGCGGAAGACATTAGGGATGTCTTTCGAGATGCTATTCTTGACGTCCACGTTCGTATAGATGAGGAAGCAATGACGAACGCGGCAAGACATAGTATGTATGAGCAGTGGAACTCCGAGCGAGTATACGAGGATTATAGGCGACGCTAACACGATAGCTGGTTAGTTCATCAGCACCAAATCATGAGCCAGCTATCATATCAGGTACCAAATAACTATGTACCTACTCGACCTGCTCATTTTCCACCACATAGCCCCGATATCCGACCACCCTTTAACCGGTATGACTATGACCAAGCCTATCAGAACACCTATAACCAACAATGGAACCCACCCGATGAGATGAACTGGAACCCCTATCCAGACTGATTTAATTCCATTTGGTTATTTTTATGATTTTTATGTTTTTATCTTTTGACTTTTTCATGTTTAAACTTATGTTATTGGATATATTTGTGTAATTTTTATTATTATTGTGTACTAGTATTTAATATTTAGAATTTGAAAGTGGGATATTAAGTCCCATTTCAAATTGCCATGCATGATTATATTTGTATGTATGTATATTGTCGATTGTACAAAACAGGGTAAAACAGCGCATTTTCAAAGACTGGCATTAAGTTCAGCAAAAGCTACTAATTTTGACGACAAGATGACAAATAAATGTGATGTAACAACAGACGAAATGAACAAATGATATGCACCATTTATCATTCAGCAAACAAACGCCAATATGTTTGGAAACTTTGGTAAAATTTAATCATTTCTACACTAATCACCCTCAATAATTTAAATTGTACTGATTTCTTGCAAATGAGGGCATTGCAAGATCTTAAGTGTGGGAAGGGGTTAAATTCTTTCGGATTTTTAAATTTTTTTATCTTTATACACTTGGTTACCATTAAAAATACTAGTAACGTAGTAGTTGTATTAGAATCTAGTGCTCTCTGATAATAAAGAACAGCTCTAGTCTTATATACTGACTACCCAATTCTAGTAAAATTTTTCAAAATTTTCAATTAAATGAACTCAAAATCATGTTTATACATATTTATGAACGATAAAACTAGGTTTTAACACCGAAATTATTGTTACCTCAGAAAGGACATAAATTGAGAAACAAACCAAAATGTTAAAGTTCATTTAAAATGGAATAGAGGACGATAAAAAGGAAAATAAAAGCCAAGTGTGGGAAAATTTACCAAGTTATCTTAAACATATGTCACATATATCTGTAACAAATAACTGAAAATACTTTTGCTTTGGATTAAACTAAAAAGTTTTACCTGATTTACTGTAAGAAAGATGGATCTACACGATGAATCAATTCCATCATTAAAAGGAAGTAAAGTCTTCCGAAAAAGACACGCGCTTCTTGATTTAAGTCAGGAAGTTGTCGTCCAGACCAGCTGTAGGTTGACGAAAAACCTAGAAAAGTCATCACTAAAATCAGCAGGAAATCCACGGACCTCAGCATTAAACAGGGTCGCCAAGTGGTCAGATTTATCCTAACCATGAGAAGGATTTATCTCGTAAAATGGGGGGGCACCGTGCAAATTAGCTGGATAAGACTAACAAATCAGATCCCCAGAAAGGATAATCTCCTTAAAGATTAAAAATCAGCTTTTAAGCCTGATATTACTCAATCCTAGAGATTGACCTTAAAGATTGAGAATTCAAACTCATGGAATTCAATGATATCTAAACTCGAGCTTGAACGAGAAAATATTTTGATCAAAATTACAAACCGATTTGTTTTCTGAAAACCCTATTTTCAATGCGTTCATTACCATTGAACGTAAAATCCTAGGAATTCACCTGGAATTCATTAGGTCACCTGAACAAAATCGGGTGTCAACCGTAAGAACGGTGGTTGCATAGCATGGTCAAAGACAGGACCTTGTGCCAGACCGAAAAACTATAAGGGTGAGCTTTACTATTGCTCCTACCAAGGATAGTAATTGCGTCCGACACGTTATAGACCATAATTAAAAGCATGTCAGGGGACATTGCCTTAATAGTTGCTTGTTCAACGCTTTCCTTTACAACTGGACGGTAGTTTATCGAAAGGTAATATACGAGACAAGTAAACTGGACGTGTCGCTTTCCAAATACAAGGTTAGCAAGTGGGTGACACAAAACCGCAAGTTTTGAGCTAAAATTTTCAAATCTAAAACCCACCAAACCCACAAAAATATTTTGCAAACACCGGTGAAGGGTTATTCCGGAAAACTTATCTAGGGTAAAAGCTAGATTGAATTTTCAAAAGATCAAATATTTTTATAAAGATCCAATTTTCTTAAGGATCTACATTTTCATAGTCATGTGGGACTGTAAACCGCCTTTCAAATGTGCACTTTGCTTTGGAAACCGAAAGTAAATCGGCCATTTGATTGCAAGTGTCGTTGACCTAAACCCGAGGCAACTGTGGATGACACACCCACCTTTAACCATGGTTCTATCGTTACTACAATTGTTTATACCGCCGTATAGAAATCACTGATGTACAAAGTGTGAAGAATAAAGAAGTGATTCTAGTATTTCAAGACGATATTACTTGAGGGCAAGTAACGCTTAAGTGTGGGAATATTTGATAATGCTAAAAACGAACATATATTTCATAGCATTATTCCTCAAGAAAGACAAGCTTTTAGTTGCAATTGTTCTATTTACAAGTGATATTCGTTTAAATAATAAAAGGTGAAGACAAAAGATAGATTCGACGAATTGAAGACGCAAATGATCAAAAAGCTCAAAAGTACAAAATACAATCAATGAGGTTCAAATTATTGATAAGAAACGTCTCAAAATTACAAGAGTACAAGATTCAAAACATAAAGTACAAGATATTAAATTGTACGCAAGTACGTTCAAAAATCCGGAACCGGGACCAGAGTCAACTCTCAACGCTCGACGCAACGGACTAAAAATTACAAGTCAACTATGCACATAAATATAATATAATACTTAAATAATTCTTATAATTATTGAATATGTTATATTATTTATAAAACCGTCGGCAGAAGAAAACAACCAAATATGAGCCTCCCCAGCTGGCCATGCGATCGCATGGCCTGGAAGGCATAAATCCATGTGATCGCATGAGCCCCAGTTCCAGCCCACATGCCTATAAAAATCGAGCTTTGGTGCACCACAATTCTATCTATCTTTCTCTTCTCTCCATTCATACGTAATATTTATATTTATATTTTATATTTTAATTTTAATTTTAATTATAATTCTAATAATAAGGGTATGTTAGCGAATGTTGTAAGGGTGTAAGTCGAAATTCTGTCCGTGTAACGCTACGCTATTTTTAATCATTGTAAGTTATGTTCAACCTTTTTACATTAATGTCTCGTAGCTAAGTTATTATTATGCTTATTTAAAACGAAGTAATCATGATGTTGGGCTAATTACTAAAATTGGGTAATTGGGCTTTATACCATAATTGGGGTTTGGACAAAAGAACGACACTTGTGAAAATTAGACTATGGGCTATTAATGGGCTTTATATTTGTTTAACTAAATGATAGTTTGTTAATGTTAATATAAAGATTTACAATTGGGTGTCCCTATAAATTACCATATACACTCGATCGGACACGATGGGCGGGGTATTTATATGTATGAATAATCGTTCATTTAACCGGACACGGGAATGGATTAATAGTCACTAGAATAATTAAAACAGGGGTGAAATTATGTACAAGGACACTTGGTATAATTGATAACAAAATATTAAAACCTTGGATTACACTCAGTCGACATCCTGGTGTAATTATTAAACAAAGTATTAAAATCTTGTTACAGTTTAAGTCCCCAATTAGTTGGAATATTTAACTTCGGGTATAAGGATAATTTGACGAGGACACTCGCACTTTATATTTATGACTGATGGACTGTTATGGACAAAAACCAGACGGACATATTAAATAATCCAGGACAAAGGATAATTAACCCATGGGCATAAAACTAAAATCAACACGTCAAACATCATGATTACGGAAGTTTAAATAAGCATAATTCTTTTATTTCATATTTAATTTCCTTTATTTTATATTTAATTGCACTTCTAATTATCGCATTTTTATTTATTGTTATTGTATTTAATTGCACTTTTAATTTTCGTACTTTTTAATTATCGCAAGTTTATTTTATCGCACTTTTATTATTCGCAATTTCATTATCGTTATTTACTTTACGCTTTAATTTAAGTCTTGTATTTATTTTTAATATTTTACATTTGGTTTTAACTGCGACTAAAGTTTTAAAATCGACAAACCGGTCATTAAACGGTAAAAATCCCCCTTTATAATAATAATATTACTTATATATATATTTGTATTTTTATAAAAGTAAACTAATATAGCGTTAAGCTTTGTTTAAAAAGATTCCCTGTGGAACGAACCGGACTTACTAAAAACTACACTACTGTACGATTAGGTACACTGCCTATAAGTGTTGTAGAAAGGTTTAAGTATATCCATTCTCTAAATAAATAAATATCTTGTGTAAAAATGTATCGTATTTAATAGTATTTCCTTGTAAAAATTAATAGCTATTTTCTATATACCTCGCACGACATCAGACCCCGAAGTTGTATAGTGTTAATGTGAAATAAGCTTAATTGAAGGTTCCTTAGAAGAGGGCTATATAAGGAACCTAAGTAGTCCTAATTAGATAGCCATTGCATTGTAACTGAGTTCTAGAAGCTGTGGAATGTAATTGTACCGATTCTCTCTAATACCGAGTCTCATGCTTACATACCGAATCTCTCTTTATCTTATCATTTCTCTCAATCTCAACATGATCTGACCTATCATTTGGTATCAGAGCTTCCAGGAAGTGATTCTACATCACTATATCGATCCGGAGATTGTAGATTACAGAATCTGAATACTCTCGGTATTTTGAATCACATTCGGTATTATTGAATTTGATAATCTGACGTTCAGATTCTTGTGATAAGTTCAGCGAAGGTGCATTAGGTATTTTAGAAAGAATTTCGATCATCATTACAGCTTTTTAACTTCAATTATGGAGAATCAAGTTGATTTTTAGAGATTGTGGCTAAAACTCTCGGTATTGCTTAATTCAAACTTGATTCTGGATTTTTGTGAAGATTTAAGGATTCAGTTGTGTTCATGAGGTGTTAAATCACATTTCAGACGGTTCAATTTCTTCAATTCATCAAGTTTTGAAGATTTGATCAACACTCGGTATCGTAACTGTCATAACGAGTCTGCTTCATTACTTAAATTCATCTTAAGTGTTGCAGATTATGGTGTGATTGTGATTCTATCACATTCGGTTTGATTATACGCAGCTACTTGGTGTGGTTTGAGAAAGGATTCTATCATATTTCTAAGTTTTAAACTTAGACTCGGTATTGTCAACTGCTACAGTTGACATTCGGTATCCTATACTTTCGGTATCTTTGATATTTTGTGTGATACTAACGTGTTTCCTTGTGCAGCAAGGTTACAGAATCTAATTCAAAAGGATTGAATTGAGTTTGAACTTCAAATTCATACAGAATCTGACTACCGAATCAAATACAGAATTTGAGTTTCTGTATCTCTTAATCCATTGTTTTAAGTGGTTACAGGCTACAATTCTTGTGATTACCGAATCTATACTGAATCTGAGTATGTCTCTTGTATTTCTGATCAGTTTCTTTTACAGAATCTGATATACAGAATCTTTACCGAACTGCTACAGTACCGAATCTGACACAGAATCTGACATTCTAATCAGATTGTTGTGATTTTTCATCTTAGATTTGTGTAATACAGAATCTTTACCGAACCTACCTCATTTTCAAGATGTCTACTCAAGATACTTTGATCATTGGATCAGATTCCCGTCCTCCAGTGTTGTTTGATGGAAAGTACACTCAGTGGCTTCACCGTATCACTCAGTACATAGACTATAAGGGTGAGAAAGCAAAGTACATTTGGGCTTCTCTGAGAGATGGTCCAGTTGTTGATTATCATCCGGATACTGGTATGCCAATTCCAGTCTATGAACTTTCTGGTGATAAATGTGAGAGAGCTCAGGGTGACATAGAGGCAAAGAATATTGTTATGCAAGCTATCCCGTATGAATTGTTTGAAAATGTTGATAGCAACACAACAGCAAAAGATATATGGGATGAGATCAAACGACAGCAAGAAGGTTATGACATGTCAGACGTTACTAAATTGAATAAGGCTCTGGGATTCTATGAAGATTTCAAGCAGGAAACTGATGAACCACTCAAGGATACCTATCGTCATTTCAATGGTGTTCTCAATGAGTTGAAAAGGTGCAAGATCATAAAAGTAAATGCTGAAGTCAACATGAAGTTTCTCAAAAAGCTCAATGCTGATTGGCTTCCTTATGGAACCATTGTTCGATCTACTAAAGAGATTGACAAGTTGACTATTCATGAGCTTGTTGGAGTTCTTATGCATTACCAACTTGAAGTATCTAAACTTTAAGAAGGAAGGAAAGAGTCTTCTCCGGGCGATCCACTTGCCCTAATTGCCAAAAAGAAGAGCAAATCATTGACGTCTTCCAAAAGCTTGTCCAAGAAAGTGCTTGTAGAAGAATCAACTGATTCAGAAGATTTGAATCTTTCTGATGTTGATGATTCTCACCTTGAATTAGTCAAGATGGCAGCCATGTTCACAAAATCCTTGAACAAACACAAGTTTAAAGGCAAATCAAGCAATCAACGCAAAATCTCGTCATCTTCCTCGTACTACAAGAAAGCTGATCAATCTAAACAACAACGTGTTGATGATTCCAAGAAGGAAGATTCAATTTGTTTCAATTGTGGCAAAGCTGGTCATTACTCTCGTGAGTGCAAGATGCCTAAGAAGAAGGACGCAACTTACTACAAGAAGAAAATGTTGATGGCTAAGATTGTGGAAACTGGGGGAGAGCTAAAACCGGTTGATGATACTTGGTTTAACTGGACTGACGATTCAGATTCAGAGGTGGAACATGCAAATGTTTGCAAGGTGACAAAGCTCATCAAAGCTAAGGAAGCAATGGAGAATTCTGACTCAACATCCGATGATGATGAGGTACAATCAACTGAAATCTCACCTGATTTTATAAAAATGCAAAATGACTTGATGAAGAATCTGGTCTCAATGTCAAAAGAAGTCAAAGGCTTAAAATCTGAAAACAAGGTTTTAAAAGATAAAATCAAAATGAATGAGACCAGACCTTCCTCATCCAAATTGCAAACGAATGTGCAACAATTGACTCTCCAACTCAACTCTACGGAAACTGAGTTGGAAGATCTAAAAAATACAATTCATCCAATTAAAGTTGAAAGAACTGATTATCGTTTAAAATCGGAACGACTTGCAGAAAAAGTTCAATTTTTAGAAAAAAAATCTTTCTGATTTGAAAAACCAACATGAACCCACACTTTCAAAACTAAACAAGAAAATCATTCAATTGGAAAACACCATAATTGAAAAGAACACTGAAATTTCTTTATTATCAAAAGAATCTTTTCAAATGAAAGCTCAACTTGCTCGATATGAGTAAAAACTCTATCGAGCAATCCAAAGCTATCATGGATATGGAACTTTCAAAATAAACGATTTTCATGAATAGACCAAAAACGATTCATGGTGAAAAGTGGGGTTTGGGTTATGAAGATCCGAAAATTTTGGAAGATGCTTCCAAAAAGATTCCAGGATTATATCATTCTCATTATTTTCAAGCCGGTTTACCATCGCATTTTATACATGCTTCTGATGCTGATTTTGATGATATTATTGTAAATCGTAAATCTAGGAAATACCATCAAATTAGCTTAATGTATGAAAAAATCAATGCTAAGATCGGTAAATCGAATCCTGATTTCTTGAAAAATCTTGTTGAAACTGAAAAGAACATGCAACGTGAAGATTATGTGCCTAAGCGTAGACTGGTTTATATCCCAACACTCATGCTAGAGAAATACATTTTAATGTTTGAGAATGAAGTGTTTAACAAACCTAGTTCTAGCATTACTGCAATAGATGAGGTGTTTGATGAACCAATTTTTGATGTAAAACCAATTCTACTAACTTTACCTGCATGTCCAGATGATGTTTTCCGTGAAGACCTAGCACATGAACTAACTGTCTTCTTTGAGACGGATTCTCTAGGTCAAAATTTCTTAGATGAAAAAGTAGAACCTCAGGATGAACCGAACATTGAACCTTTGATAGATTTTGAAAGTCAACTTGATCCTTTGCATGATTATTACTTGCATTTGCCTGCTGTACGTAATTTGAATTGTATAGTAGCTCAACTTGAACAGGAGAATATTGACTTGCAACTTAAGTGCCAATCATTAGAACAAATGCTTGCTTTGTGTGATAAATTGCCTTCACTGCCTAAGAAAGAATGTACTTATGCTTTTAAGGAGGGTGAAGTGATAGTTTCTGCTGAAGAATTATGTCTTGAGATTAAAAGCTTAAAACAAAAGATAAGTCAAATGAAACAGGCTAACACACTTAAGCAAACATCTAATGTTGCAACCAATGTGCTTGAATGTACTGGTGGGATTACTAAGAAGGGGAAGGGAACAACAACATCTAAGGATGTAAAACCCATTACTATTCTTAAAAATCCTCTACATTCTCAATTTGACAATCATGGTTCGAAAGTTGTTTCTACAACTCAGTATATTGTTAAAAAGGTTCATTCTCCAAATGGTTCTGTGTTAACTGAAAAGATTCCTATGATTCCTATGACAAAAACTTCAAAAGCGAGTCTTTTAAAGAAATCAGTTAAGTCCACAACACACATAAGTTCTAAACCTGATTTAAGTGAGTATGATGTAAAAGAACGTACAATCAAATTGGAAATTCTGCAAAATAAGTCATCTCATGTGTTAACTGAAAAGTTTGGACGTCTAACTAACAAAGGTGTTTTTCGTGTCACAGGTTATAATCCAAACTTGAATTACAAATCTGTATGGGTTCCTAAGTCCACGACTAAGAAAGTAGCAACCAAACCAAAGCAATCTGAAAGTCGGCCTAGGAAATCATCTCATGTTTTTCAATTTTCGTCTGTGAACAAAACATCTACTTGGAATAAATTGTGTGTTAAGACTTCTGATAATGATGTAAAGATTGATATTGCGTATGATGCTTCATGTAATGTGGTTTTAAATGATGCTTTATTGTCTAAACTGCATGATGCTTTACGTGATTATTTCATCATTGATCCAAAGTTTGTTGTTAATCAAAAGTTTATTGCTGGTACTAACCGAAAAGGACCCAAGAAACTTTGGGTACCTAAACTCTAGGGAATTCACATTTACAGGGTTTCGACGTCTGTGTTTGGTATATCGATTCCGGTTGTTCTCGACACATGACGGGCGATAAATCCTTGCTTGTCAACTTCATTGACAAATTCCTAGGAACGGTTACATTCAGAAACGATGAGATTGCAACAATAACGGGTTACGGAGATTTTGTGCAAAATGGCATAACAACCAAACAGGTTTCATATGTTGAGGGTTTGGGGTGCAGTTTATTTAGTATGAGCCAATTCTGCGATGGAGATCTCAAAGTTTTGTTTGAACGTCGATAATGCTCGGTGCAATCCACCGAAGGGAATGATCTTCTTGTTGGTAAACGTTGTGCTTCACTATATACTATTGACCTCAATGACGCACCATCACATGCAACCATGTGTTTGGCCACTCGTTCTACCAAAGAAAATTCTTGGTTATGGCATCATCGGATGTCACACCTGAATTACAAGGGTATCAATCAATTAGTCTCTAAAGATTTAGTTGATGGTATTCCAACCTTTCAATATGATAAGCATCATGTGTGTCCAACATGTGCGATGGGTAAGCTGAAACGGACTAATCATCCGCTTAAGCAAAACCCAGTACTTCATCATCTTTGCAATTATTGCATATGGACTTATGTGGACCCATGCATATTTCTAGCCTCGGTGACAAGAAATATGTGCTTGTCATTGTTGATGACTATACCCGGTTTACATGGATTTTTCTTTTGCGAACTAAGGCAGAAACCCCCGCCATTATCATTGAATTCATTAAAAAGATTCAACGCTCTTTTAACAAACATGTTAAGAGCATCAGAACTGATAATGGGACGGAATTTAAGAATGACCCACTTGATAGTTATTTGAAAGACCAAGGCATTGAACATCAGTTCTCTGCTGCTCGGACCCCCCAACAAAATGGAGTAGTCGAACGACGTAATCGTACGTTGTGCGAAGCAGCACGAACGATGCTTGCATACTCCAAATTACCTCCAAAAATGTGGGGGGAGGCCATTTCAACTGCATGTTATACCCAAAATCGTTGTATTGTAAACAAACATTTTGATAAAACTCCATATGAGTTATTATATGGTAGACGCCCGAATGTCAAATATTTCCGTATTTTTGGTTGTATATGCTATGTGCTTAACGATATTGATAGCCCCGAAAAGTTTGATCCTCATGGCGATCAGGCCATATTTCTTGGTTATTCCTCGAACAAAGTTGCTTATCGTGTTTATCATAAGCGGACAAAGATGATTAAAGAGAGCATTAACGTCAAGTTCGATGAATTTTCGGGAATGGCTTTTGAACAACTCAGTTCAAAACCCGATCCTAACCTGGCTACTACTTCTTCCGTAAAACTCAATTTTCTCGAAGAAGGGTGTTCCTACGGTTACATCAGAGGAACTGGATATCTTGTTTGATAGTCTTTATACTCCACAACGGGATTCAAATGTTCAAACCGTACCAGTTACACCATCACAGTCAACTACTGTGGAGACTCTTCAAAGTCTTTTTGATGAAGATTCAACACCAACTGATTCACCTGTTGCTTCTTCATCCTCCCTCCAACCTCCTGTTATTGATAATCTTGAACAAGATCAAGATTCATCATTTGATACAACTCCAGCTGTTTCTCCAGATACTCTATTGAATCCATTAGATACTGTTACATCAGATCAAGCAGATCAAGGCTCAACGTCAACAACGGTTGATGTTCCAATGGATACAATTGATGTACAATCTCTTCCACACACCCGATGGACTAAAAGTCATCCAATAGATCTTATTATTGGTGACGCATCTGCTCCAGTTTCAACTCGGAGGGCTACTCAGAATATGTGTCTATTTACAGCCTTTCTTAGTAAGATTGAACCAACAACGGTTGCTCAAGCTTTACTAGATCCATACTGGGTAGTTGCAATGCAAGACGAGATCAATCAATTTGAACGATTAAAAGTATGGAGATTAGTTCCAAGACCAACGGGTCAACGACCAATAGGGGTTAAGTAGATTTTCAAGAACAAGAAGGATTCTGATGGAATTGTGGTTCGAAATAAGGCACGTCTTGTGGCCAAAGGATATCGACAACAAGAGGGCATTGATTATGACGAAACGTTTGCTCCGGTTGCTAGGATTGAGACAATTCGTCTTTTCCTTGCATTTGCTTCTCATATGAAGTTCACAGTGTTTCAAATGGATGTCAAAACTGCTTTTCTGAATGGTTATCTTCAAGAGGAAGTCTATGTTGATCAACCAGAAGGCTTTGTCGATCCCATTCATCCAAACCACGTTTACTACTTGGAGAAAGCTTTATACGGTCTGAAGCAAGCACCGCGTGCATGGTACGAGACCTTAACAAAGTATTTGCTGGACAATGATTTCTCTCGTGGAACGATTGATACAACGCTATTCATCCGTAAAAACCACGGTCACATTCTCTTGGTTCAAATTTACGTTGATGATATTATTTTTGGTTCCACGTCCCCGGCCTTATGCAAAGAATTTGGTGACCTTATGGCCAGCAAATTCGAAATGAGCATGCTTGACCAGTTAACTTTCTTCTTAGGGTTACAAGTAAAACAATTACCAAATGGGATTTTTATCAGTCAAACAAAGTATATCAATGATATGCTAAAACGTTTTAAAATGACTGCTTTAAAACCAATGACAACCCCAATGAGGACTTTACTGGATGCTAATACTAATGGGGAACCCTTTGATATTACGCTTTATCGAAGCATGGTTGGTTCTTTAATGTATCTGACTGCGAGTCGACCAGACATTACACTTTCCGTAACTGTCTGTGCCCGCTTTCAGTCCAACCCTAAGAAATCTCACTCCAAAGCGGTTGTTAGGATTTTTCAATACCTTAAAGGTACACCTAACCTTGGGATCTGGTATCCTCATGGATCCGATTTAAATCTCACTACTTATACTGATGCGGATCATGGTGGTTGCCATGTTGATAGAAAGAGCACATCTGGATCAATTCAGATGTTGGGGAATAGACTAGTTGGTTGGTCATCCAAAAAGCAGAACTGTGTGTCTTTATCAACAGCTGAGTCTGAGTATATTGCTGCTGCTCACTGTTGTTCACAAGTTTTGTGGATGCAAACTCAACTCTTGGACTATGGCTTTAAGATTTCTAAGACCCCGATCTATTGTGATTCACAAAGTGCTATTGCAATAACAAGCAACCCGGTTCAGCATTCTAAAACTAAACACATAGATATTCGTTATCATTTCATTAAGGACCATGTAGAGAAAGGGGATATAGAGTTATACTTTGTGCCTACTAAAGTGCAATTAGCTGACATGTTCACTAAACCTTTAGATGAACTTAGGCTAAATTTCTTGATCAAAGAGATTGGCATGGTAGAGTATAGTGCTTGATATTCCTTAGATCTGTTGGAACTTATTTTTGGGATCTTGTGTTTAGGGGGAGTAGATACTTTCTAGGGAGAGCAACTAAGTTTCAGTGCTTTAGATAATTTTTCTTTAAGGGACTACCTTTAGATTAATGATAACTTCCTAGATATATTTGTTCAATGGTTATGCAAGGGGGAGGTAACTCATTGATATCCTATTTCAAGGGGGAGTTAATTCATTTTCTTGGGAATATAATCAAAATGCTGATTTACTTTCTTGTATATCACATTTTGAGGGGGAGAAAACGGAAGAAAATGAGAAAATAATTCAAATATGTTGTTTTTCAAAAGTGAATTCAAAATTTCTTTGTTTTTATCTGAAATAATTCACTATGACTTGTATACATCTCAGTATGCAACCCGTGTCAACAATTGGTATCACTGAAGATTTGTACTTTGTATAAAATTTAAAGTTCTTTTAAGTACAAATCTTATTTTGAAAAATTCATAAAAATTGGAAAAGATAAAATCCAAAAATACTTAAATTTTACTGAATAAATGATATTTTTAGCATTTTACCGAGTCTGACAACCAATAGTACAGATTCGGTAAGTTCAAAGTTTTCAGAAATTGTCTCAGAATTGTTTTTCATGAAAAGATTGAAATGGATTTCAAGAGGAAAAATCAATTTGTCAAAATTTGGAGTTAAATTGTTAAAGTTTTGAAAAATTGGACTGTATTCGGTATTTTAGGCCCATTCTGTAAAGCCCATTCGGTATTTTACTTTCGGTATCTATAAAATGAGAGTCAAAGTCAAACATTACTCTCTTACTGTTATTAATTACCTACCGAGTCTGTTGATTATACCGAATCTGCCTAATTCTACCGAGTCCGTCATTCTGTTTCTTCAAATTCTTAGTAATTGTTCATTTTAATCAATGTTTAAGATATATAATTGTAGATCTGAGATAATTAAGTTTTTATCAACCAGAAAAGATCAAAATAACTGGATTATGACCTTTAATTTTTGAAATCTTGTTGATTATACCGAGTCTGAGTCGATTTCAATTAATCTTTGATTAAACTCAATTGATTTGGAAAATCAACATGAAATCTTGTCTAATCTGAGTTAAATTGACTGATCTATTATTTGACCGAGTCTGATTACATGTTTAATTGCTTATTTGATGAATTCTGTATCTACCGAATGTGTTCTTATCCTGATACCAAGTTTGTTCATACAATTAACATGTTAATATACTTGTAATTGAATGGTTAATTGATCATGGTTGTGATATTACTTGATATATGATAGAATATGCATGTTTGAGTGACTTTCTGTTAATTGTTGAAGATACCGAATCTGGTTTTCTTTCTTGATACCGAGTCTGAAATTTGGTACCTTGAAATTTTCTGATTTTTATCTTCAAACACTTAACATGTTTATTCTATATCTTTCTGATATGAAAACTCAAGCTTATTTGGTTACAGAATCTAAAGTTTTCATAACTACCGAATCTGCTTGAAATGTGTTTAAAAATTGACTAAGTGTTGTTCTGAGTCCTTGTGTTATATAATTGACTTTGCATGATGATTTTGTACTAAGATGAATATCATATGAATGTCATGGTTGTCAATTATTTGTTCATATTTGAGAATAAAAGACTTTTATATTTTTGAAAAACCATAAAAATCTTAAAATTTAAAAATATAAAAAGGATTTCAAATCCAAATAAGAATATAGATATATGCTTTTTGTTAAATATCTTGTGGTCTTCTATTTCTTATTTATACAGCTAAATGGCGAACAATCACTTCATCAACTCTGAAACCAGTATACCCTGCAACTACTGGACATCAATTCTAGAGAGGCACACACTGTGGCCTGCTCTCAATACTACTGACAGTGTAGCTGTAACAGATCTGGAGTTACTTAACAGAACAATTAGGTTTGTGGAAGCTACACAACCTACTACTGAAAATCCAGAGGGAACACAAGCTCGTTTTGAATTTCAACTAAGAGGAGTTCAAGGGAGGAGGAGTTTCACTAAAGCTGATTTCAGGAGGGTCTTCAGACTTCCTCTTGTACAGAATGCTCCTGCTTTTCCTGCTACTCAGCAAATGATGACTTCTATCTTTGATCTTGGTTATGTTGGAGCTACCAACGTTCCACCAGCTAAGTTTCAGAAGAAATATCTGCACTCAAGGTGGTATGTGATCTTCTCAATCATCAACAGATGCTTGCTGATGACAAGGAGTGGATCTGATAGCTTGACTGTGCCAATGCTGAAAGTATTCTACTCTTTCATAAGAGTAGAGGCTCCTGACTATGCTGAGCTTTTATGGGATCTGGTTCAAGCTCAAGTTGATAAACCAAGGGGTTCATACATCCCTTGTGAAAGGTTTTTCTGTATATTTATCCATGATGCTATAAATGCTTGCAGAAATGCAAATATATTTGTACCAGGTACACATGGATTACAGATGAAAAGGTTTGAAGAGCTGAATATGAACACCCCTATGGTGTCTGATAATCAATTCACTGCGCCAATTCCAAATTGGCTAGTGAGGCTAGCTGAACCCCAAGACGCTCGTATGCGTTCTTATTTTCAGGCTGTAGGAATACCACTTCCAAACCCGGTACAACAAGAACAAGTTGAACCTGCCGTGGTTCCAGCCCCAGAGGTTGTAAAGGAACCTGTAGTTCAACCACCCGGGCCAGCTAATCCTCCATTTAGGGTGAACCTCAAACGATCTAGGGTAGCACACCAAGCTCAACCCGTGAGGATCAGGGAACCTAGTCCAACTAGGATTGAATCAACCCTTTCCACAACACCCGAAGTAAGCAGTGACACTTCAGCAACAGCATCTGAATCATCTCCTGAACATTCTTCTAAGAGAACTCGATACATGCCTGATGAGATGATTCAGACTCCGCCAACCCAACGAGTAACTAGATCTAGGACTTCGAAACCCATCGTCCGCCAAACAGTTACTCCAACCATTGGTGATACGGACCAAGACCAAGAGCCAATTAGGTCACCCTCACCTATCTCCGTATCACATCCAAGAATAACAGTAAGCCCTACGCTAAATGAAGCGCAAGCTTCGGTAGACAAGAGATCTAAACGCACGAATGGTAAAAAGACCACTAAGCCCATCCAATCTAAACAGGACTTAATAATAAATCCTACAAAGCAAGGTGCTTCGGCATCTAAGGAAGTAAAGTCTTCCTCTGTAGTAAAGTCTGCGTTGACTCAATCGATTGAGGAAACTCAATCATTGAAGTCTAGAACGGCCGAAGGGGAGCCGGAAAATCTTGAAAAGGCACCCTGCGTATCGGCTGGAAATCCTCCTGTACCTCAACGTACAACAGGGTCTCGAGGTCAGGCTTATCTTGATGAGGAAGATCTGCCGCGTCCCATGGAAACGAGTCAACATGACAATCCTTCGGGATATTTATCAGAGTTCCAGCAGACTGTTCCCTTGGTTCATGAAAGTGATCCATTGGTTCAAACCACTTCTCTTCCGGATTCTGAATCTCAGAGTCTGGAGGAAGAGTCTTTAACTGAAAGAGATGTGCCACCTCATGGTATATCAATGATTTCAGGAGTCGGGGATAGCAATATCTCTGCGAGAACTAAACCGACGGGTAGTCCTGCTACTTTGTCAGAGTCCCATGAGACCAAAGTCATGGAGGCGGATGCTTCGAAAGAAACTTCGCCGGTGACAACTCCGGTTGTTACCCAACCTCCATCAGAAGGGGATATCACGAATCTGACTAGTAGTACGTATAGCACTACATATAAGAATAATACCGCACAATCATCCTTACCTGCCTTCACGGCAACTCAAACACTTCCACCAACATCGCCTTCAACAGTTGCTGCTGATGCTGCTTTTGTTCATGGTTACTGATGTGCACAGAGGTGTATATAAAATAGCTTTATTTTTACTAGGAAAAACTATTAAATACGATACAATTTTACACAAGATATTTATTTATTTATAGAATGGATATACTTAAACCTTGCTACAACACTTATAGGCAGTGTACCTAATCGTACAGTAGTGTAGTTTTTAGTAAGTCCGGTTCGTTCCACAGGGAATCTTTTTAAACAAAGCTTAACGCTATATTAGTTTTATTTTATAAAAATACAAATATATATAAGTAATATTATTATTATAAACGGGGTTTTTACCGTTTAATGACCGGTTTGTCGATTTTAAAACTTTAGTCGCAGTTAAAACCTAATGTAAAATATTAAAAATAAATATAACTTAATTTAAAGCATAAAGTAAATAACGATAATGAAATTGCGATAAATAAAAGTGCGATAAAATAAAATTGCGATAATTAAAAAGTACGATAATTAAAAGTGCAATTAAATACAATAACAATAAATAAAAGTGCAATAATTAGAAGTGCAATTAAATATAAAATAAAGGAAATTAAATATGAAATAAAATAATTATGCTTATTTAAACTTCCGTAATCATGATGTTTGACGTGTTGATTTTAGTTTTATGCCCATGGGTTAATTGTCCTTTGTCCTGGATTATTTAATATGTCCGTCTGGTTTTTGTCCATAACAGTCCATCAGTCATAAATATAAAGTGCGAGTGTCCTCGTCAAATTATCCTTATACCCGAAGTTAAATATTCCAACTAATTGGGGACTTAAACTGTAACAAGGTTTTAATACTTTGTTTAATAATTACACCAGGATATCGACTGCGTGTAACCCAAGGTTTTAATACTTTGTTATCAATTATGCCAAGTGTCCTTGTACATAATTTCACCCCTGTTTTAATAATTCTAGTGGCTATTAATCCATTCCCATGTCCGGTTAAATGAACGATTATTCGTACATATAAATACCCCGCCCATCGTGTCCGATCGAGTGTATATGGTTATTTATAGGGACGTCCAATTGTAAATCTTTATATTAAAATTAACAAACTATCATTTAGTTAAACAAATATAAAGCCCATTAATAGCCCATAGTCTAATTTCCACAAGTGTCGTTCTTTTGTCCAAACCCCAATTATGGTACAAAGCCCAATTACCCAATTTTAATATTTTTAGCCCAACATCATGATTACTTCGATTTAAATAAGCATAATAATAACTTAGCTACGAGACATTAAATTAAAAAGGTTGAACATAACTTACAATGATTAAAAATAGTGTAGCGTTACACGGACAGAATTTCGACTTACACCCTTACAACATTCGCTAACATACCCTTATTATTAGAATTAAAATTAAAATTAAAATATAAATTATATATATATTTACGTATATGATAGAGAGATTGATATATATATATAGATATTTAAAACGTCGAATTGCGCTTGCTTTTATAGGCATTTTTGTCCAGGGAGACTCCGCGAGTCGCAGCCTTTTTGGCCTTCAAACTCCGCAACTCACGGAGTTTGTTTCTACAGCTCATCTCATTTTGGAACCTTTCTTGCCGACGGTTTTAATATATAAATATAATATATATATATAATTTATATAATTAATTATATATTATATTATATTTATATACATAGTTACCTTGTAATTTTTAGTCCGTTGCGTTGAGCGTTGAGAGTTGACTCTGGTCCCGGTTCCGGATTTTCGAACGTCCTTGCGTACAATTTAATATCTTGTACTTTGCGTTTTGAATCTTGTACTCTTGTAATTTCGAGACGTTTCTTATCAATAATTGGAACCTCTTTGATTGTATATTGTACTTTTGAGCTTTTTGGTCATTTGCGTCTTCAATTCGTCGAATCTGTCTTTTGTCTTCACCTTTTATTATTTAAACGAATATCACTTGTAAATAGGACAATTGCAACTAAAAGCTTGTCTTTCTTGAGGAATAATGCTATGAAATATATGTTCGTTTTTAGCATTATCAAATATTCCCACACTTGAGCGTTGCTTGTCCTCAAGCAATATAGTCTTGAAATATACTAGAATCACTTCTTTATTCTTCACACTTTGTACATCAGTGATTTCTATACGGCGGTATAAACAATGGTAGTAACGATGTGGTTTACAGTCCCACATGACTATAAAATTTAGATCCATTAAGGAAATTGGATCTTTATGAAAACATTTGATCTTTTTGAAAATTCAATCTAGTTTTTACCCTAGATAAGTTTTCCGGAATAACCCTTCACCGGTGTTTGCAAATTATTTTTGTGGGTTTGGTGGGTTTCAGATTTGAAAATTTTAGCTCAAAACTTGCGGTTTTGTGTCACCCACTTGCTAACCTTGTATTGGGAAAGCAACACGTCCAGTTTACTTGCTCCGTATATTACCTTTCGGTAAACTACCGTCCAGTTGTAAAGGAAAGCGTTGAACAAGCAACTGTTAAAGCAATGTCCCCTGACATGCTTTTAATTATGGTCTATAACCTGTCGGACGCAATTACTATCCTTTGTAGGAGCAATAGTAAAGCTAACCCTTATAATTTTTCTTCGGTCTGGCACAAGGTCCTGTCTTTGACCATGCTATGCAACCACCGTTCTTACGGTTGACACCCGAATTGGTTCAGGTGACCTAATGAATTCCAGGTGAATTCCTAGGATTTTACGTTCAATGGTAATGAACGCATTGAAAATGGGTTTTTAGAAAACAAATCGGTTTTAATT
Organism: Rutidosis leptorrhynchoides; assembly: GCF_046630445.1. Taxonomy (NCBI): domain Eukaryota; kingdom Viridiplantae; phylum Streptophyta; class Magnoliopsida; order Asterales; family Asteraceae; genus Rutidosis; species Rutidosis leptorrhynchoides. Next base: position 126,435,636 of record NC_092340.1, read on the forward strand.
TGATCAAAATATTTTCTCATTCAAGCTCGAGTTTAGATATCATTGAATTCCATAAGTTTGTAATTCTCAATCTTTAAGGTCAATCTCAAGGATTGAGTAATATCAGGCTTAAAAGCTGATTTTTGATCTTTAAGGAGATTATCCTTTCTGGGGATCTGATTCATTAGTCTTATCAAGCTAATTTGCACGGTGCCCCCCCATTGTACGAGATAAATCCTTCTCATGGTTAGGATAAATCTGACCACTTGGCGACCCTGTTTGATGCCGAGGTCCGTGGATTTCCTGTTGATTTTAGAGATGACTTTTCTAGATTTTTCATCAACCTACAGCTGGTCTGGACGACAACTTCATGACCTAAATCAAGAAGCGCGTTTCTTTTTCGGAAGACTTTACTTCCTTTTAATGATGGAATTGATTCATCGTGTAGATCCATCGTTCTTTCAAAAGTATTACCATAAACCGGGTAAAACTGATTATTTTAGTCCAAAACAAAAGTATTTTCAATTATTTGTACAAAAATATGTGATATATGTTTTGAATAACTTGGTAAAAATTTCCCACACTTGGTTTTTTATTTTCCTTTCTTTGCCTTTTTATTCTCCTCTATTCCATTTTAAATGAATTCTAATATTTTGGGTTGTTTCTCAATTTATGTCCTTTCCGAGGTAACGACAATTTCGGTGTTAACACCTAGTTTTCATCGTTCATAAATATGTATAAACATGATTTTGAATTCATTTAGTTGAAAATTTTGAAAAATTTTACTAGAAGTGGGTAGTCAGTATATAAGACTAGGGCTGTTCTTTGTTATCAGAGAGCACTAGATTCTAATACAACTACTGCTTTACTAGTATTTTTAATGGTAACTAAGTGTTTAAGATAAAAATTTTAAAAATCCGAAAGAATTTAACCCCTTCCCACACTTAAGATCTTGCAATACCCTCATTTGCAAGAAATTAGTAACAATTTAAATTATTGAGGGTGATTAGCGTAGAAAAATGATTAAATTTTACCAAATTTTCCAAACATATTGGCGTTTGTTTGTTGAATGATAAATGGTGCATATCATTTGTTCATTCCGTCTTGTTGTTATTGCACATATATTTTGCATCTTGTCGTCAAAATTAGTTGCTTTTGCTGAACTTAATGTCATTCTTTGAAAATGCGTTGTTTTACCCTATTGTGTACATAAGATAAACTGCAAACATATATACATATTTTTGAAGTTTGGTATATTACCCCACATTCAAAAATTATTAAAATCTAATAATAAAAGTTAGAAAATTATAAAAACTATTACAATATCAACATAAGTGTCAAATGTAGTAACATTACAAAAATAAAATAAATAAAACTAAATAAACTAGGGTTGATACTGATACCAGTAGGGGTTCCATGCATAACCGTATGTGTTATAGAATGCTTCAGCTGGGTTATAAGTAGGATACGGTGGTTGGATCTCTATAGACCAGGGAGGGAATACGGGCTTTGGAGTAGGAATATAGTTTCTACCTATATGTTGGCAATGAGCTATGATGTGGTTTTGATGAACTTGCCAATCTTCAAATGCTCGATGTCTAGCATTTTCATACTCTTGTGAAGCTATAAACCTTTGCATTTCTGTCATTTCATTTCCCCCTCCCACATTACCTGGCTGTTGATTTCTTTCAACCTGTGGATGTCTTCCATTATATGCTACTGCGGCGTTATTTCGCCTTTTCAAAACCTTAGCACCATGATATACATTTAAACCAATTATATCTCGAGGTTCTGGTTCTTCGATTAATAATCCCCCCCGACTTATATCCACATCGAGATACTCAGCAATTAATGTAATAAATATACCACCTCCTATTATACTGTGCGGTCTCATCCCCCTAACCATAGCCGATAAATAATAACCCACACAATAAGGTATACTTACAGCGCTTTGTGGGTCTCGAATACACATGTGGTAAAATAAATCTTGCTCATTTACCTTTTCCTTATTTTTACCTCACTGTGTAATCGAGTTCGCTAGAAACCTGTGAATTACTCTTAACTCAGCTCTATCTATATCCAAATAAGAGTAATTTCCCCCTTTAAATCGGTGATGGCTAGTCATTTGACTCCATACACCATGCGTATCAAAATTTTCATCAATCTTCCTACCATTTAATATCAACCCTGGACAATCGGCAGATTCTAGCTCCTCAGGCGTATATATACGTAAGGCCTGAGCCATGTCTAGTAGAGACATGTGGCGCATCGAACCTCCTAACAAAAATCTAATAAAAGTTCGATCGGTTAAACTAGTTACCCGATCATTTATTTCTATACTACACAATAATTCTTCACACCATACTTTATATACACGTCTACGCATGTTGAATAATAGTACCCAATCGTTAAAAGTAGAATCACCATACCTCTGTATAAGTAATTCTCTAATCCGTTCGGCCAATCCTACGGCTTCTAACGGCTCCCATTCTATTACCCTAGGTACTTCAACAGCTTTAGAATGAAGAGTGTGCAAGCCCCTTTGGTATTTTGGATAATCTATCCAACGTCTGTCTAATCTCAAGTTCGGGTGCAAATCTTCCACGTGCATATATGAAAATGTCATAACTGGATGAGGTATATCTTGTTTGTAATAGTTATCAACATCCTGTTGTTCCACATTCTCAGGAGGAGCAATGTGAGCTTGGGATGAAGATTCACCCCTTTCAGTCTGCAAAACACATCAAACACAATTTTTGTGCATCTAAATATGCATTAGTGTCAGCAAAATCATCAATCAAAATAATTACAATGACATGTTTAATTTATATCAAACTTATGCTTATTTTCATATTTTTATCAAATCTACACTTGTTCAAATAAGCATATACGAAAATGTTTGCCAAGTTCATAAGCATTCAACTCAAATAACATGTCAAAATAATCATTATTAGTAATTAAACAAGTTTCAAATGGCATTATCTCTCAAAAATCAAGTTCATGAATTTTAGACTTGAAAAAGTCTACTTTAATTCTCAAAAATCATGTTTAGGCTCAAGGTTTGGATCATTTAACTACCTAAACATGTTACATTACTTAATTTAGCAATAATTCATGACAAAAATTGACCATAACCTGTTTATATCAAAAAGCCCCAAATTGCTCAAGAACACAAACCCTAGATTACTCAAAATTTGAAGTTTAAGGCTTCTAATCATGTTAAATAGCATCACTCTAGGTTATACAAGCATAATACACAAGTAATTTAAGCATAATTACACTAAAAAGCATCAAAATCGAATTGGGTATAAAATTGCTCAAGAACACTAATTTTTGGATTAAATGGTGTTTAGGTGTAGAAATTTACCGTTTTCCTTGAGTAATTCCTTGATAGCATCCTTCTCAACATGATTTTGTGAAAGATTTGATGAAAAATGGTGAAAAAATACGATTTTTGTGTGTGTTTTTGGTTGGTTTTTCGCAGTAATTTGGGATGTTTGTGTGTTGGTAAACTGATCAATTCTGCGTTTTATTTTTTTTCTGGAAATTTGATCCTCCGCGAGTCGCGGTATTCTTTCTCTTCAAACTCTGCGAGTCACGGAGTTTTTTTTTTTTTTTTTATAAAAACCTTAACTTATAAAACAATTAATTAATTAATTTTAAAATTTTGTTTCCCTTGTTATTTAAGACGAGGTCGTTTCGGATCGATAGCCTAGTCCGTCCCTCGACAAAATTTTAAAATTTGTCAATTTAAAGCGCGGTTTTAAAAGCAAAGATTTATGAGTTTTTTAATGTTTTTGGCATACTTTAATTCAATAAGATTAAAAATAATGATAATAAAAGTTCTCGTCCCTCCCTCGGGTAAAGCAATTTCGGTTCAACGACCTAGTCTCCAACACACGACGAATTTTAAAAATCATATTTTTAACTTAGCGAAATAAAGTAAATTTTTGTTTTTAAATTCACACCAAACTTAAATTTAAAATGCATAAAATTAAAATAAAATTCATATTTTAAAAATTAAAAATTCACACCAAACTTAAATTATATTTTTGTTTTTATACATACAAACTTATATTAAAAATATTAATTTTTCAAATATTTACAATTTTAAAGAAGTTTACAATATTAATTTAATATTTATATATTAATTTTAAAAACATGGTAAAAATAAAATTAAAAATCTTTTTGGCTTTTATCCCAATTTAATCAATCAAATATTATCAAAAATATGCGCCCCTCTTTTTGGTAAAGTAATTTCGGTTCCATAACCTAATTTAACTCATGACGAATTTTTGAAATATTTTGAGTTGATTGATTAAAGATATTTATACCTTAAGAATAAACGTTAAATTTCGCAGTGATGTAATAAATTTTTGTATGATATCAACAATTTCGGTCGCAAGACCTAATTTCATCGAATACCAATTTAATACTTTATAGCGAATAAATTAGCGTTTATTATCAAAAGGTTAAAAATAAAAATAAAAATAAAAACTGTACAAACTTACCTGTGAAATATATTTCTTAGTGATATGCTCTAGCCCACTCATAAGATAGTCGGACTAATTGATTTTCCATGGCTACATAGGCGTAACCTCGAGCATTTAATGTTTTTTCTTCTAAACATATGAACGGTCCATCTCTGCATAAAGTAACAAATTCGGTGTTTGAATAGGTTTGATTATTTGAACATTTACCTTCGTGTGACCATTTTCCGCATTTGTGACATTTTTCAAGGTGTCGTGCTCTTCTTTTCGCTGCGGATTTTGATTTTCCTTTACCAAATTGTAACTTATTATCTTCGCATCTGGATTCTTTTCTTACTCCGTCCAATTTACCTTTGATTAATGATACTATTTCACTCAGAAGTGTGTCATTATTACATTTAGTGATCAAAGCGTTTAGCATTAGACCATGGTTTAGTTCACAGGAAGTCTTCATTTCGTAAAAACCTAAAAAAATAAAAATTCAGAATGGGGGGAGAAGACTAGTTCTTTAGGGTCTGCTAGGGAAAGACCATTCGGGTTCCATTTTCGAGAACTACACGAAAACAGAAAATCTAACTCTAACAGAAATACATATTATTCTTTAAAGACTTGATTCTCCCCACACTTAGTTAGCTGTGGTATCGAAATTGTGATTAACTTCGTTGTCAACTTCCATCGGACTATCTATGTAGTGTTTAACTCTGTGACCATTAACCTTAAATTCAATCCCATTTGAATTTATTAATTCTACTGTTCCGTAAGGGAAAACTCTTTTGACTATGAATGGTCCAGACCATCTTGATTTTAATTTTCCAGGAAATAGCTTGAATCGTGAATTAAAAAGAAGAACTCTGTCTCCTTCTTTAAATTCTTTTGAACTTCTGATTCTTTTATCATGCCATTTCTTCGTTCTTTCTTTATAGATTAACGAATTTTCGTATGCTTCATGTCTTAATTCTTCTAATTCATTTAATTGACTTAACCGTAGACGTCCAGCTTCATGTAAATCAAGATTACATGTCTTCAAAGCCCAAAATGCTTTGTGTTCAATTTCTACCGGAAGATGACATACTTTTCCGTAAACGAGTCTAAAAGGTGTGGTTCCAATTGGAGTTTTGTAGACTGTTCTAAAAGCCCAGAGTGCATCCTCCAATTTAATGGACCATTCCTTCGAATTTGATCCTACGGTTTTCTCTAGAATACGTTTTAAAGCTCGGTTGGTATTTTCAACTTGTCCACTTGTCTGTGGATGTATGCAGTGGAGATTTTATGAGTTACTCCATATCTTTTAAGAACTTTCTCAAGTTGATTATTACAAAAATGAGTTCCCCGATCACTTATTAAAGCTTTTGGTGTTCCAAACCTTGCAAAAAGACGTTTTAAAAAGTTGACTACAACTCGTGCATCGTTAGTTGGGAGAGCTTGTGCTTCCGCCCATTTAGATACATAATCAATGGCAACGAGAATATAGAGATTATTATGAGATTTTGGAAATGGACCCATAAAGTCAATACCCCAAATGTCAAATATTTCACATACTTGAATGACATTTTGTGGCATTTTAATCACGTTGACTTATTTTTCCGGCCCTTTGACAAGCATCACAGGATTTGCAAAGAAGGTGTGCATCTTTGTAAATTGTAGGCCAATAGAATCCAGCATCGTAAACTTTTCTTGCTGTGAGTTGAGGCTCATAATGCCCTCCTGTTGGTCCTGTGTGACAATGGTTTAAGATTTGATTGGCTTCATCTCCGAATACACATCGGCGTATTATTCCATCGGGACAACTTTTAAACAAATGTGAATCTTCCCAGAAATAGTGTTTTATATCACTAAAGAATTTCTTTCGTTTTTGGTACGATAATCCTTTTTCAAGGAATCTACATACTAAGTAGTTTGCATAGTCTGCAAACCATGGAATTTCATTATGATCTATCTTCAATAGATATTCATCAGGAAAGTTGTCTTGTATGGCCGATTCATTTAGAACTTCTAATTCGGGATTTTCAAGACGAGAAAGATGATCAGCGGCGAGATTTTCTGCTCCTCTTTTATCTCGGATTTCAATATCGAACTCTTTTTAAGAGTAAGATCCAACAGATTAATCTTGGTTTAGCATCTTGTTTCGAAAATAGGTATCTAAGAGCAGAATGGTCGGTATAGACCACCGTTTTAGCTAGAACGAGATATGAACGAAATTTGTCAAAAGCAAAGACAATAGCAAGGAGTTCTTTTTCAGTAGTTGTGTAATTTGTTTGTGCTCCTTGTAACGTCTTACTAGCATAATATATAGGTTGAAATCGTTTTTCAATCCTTTGACCTAAAACGCCTCCCATTGCAAAATCACTTGCATCGCACATTAGTTCAAACGGTAGATTCCAATTTGGTGTTATCATGATCAGCGCATTAGTGAGTTTTTCTTTAAGAATATTAAAAGATTTGATACATTCATCTGAAAAGATGAATGGAGCATCTTTTTCTAGGAGTTTATTCAAAGGAGTGGCAATTTTAGAAAAATCTTTTATAAAACGTCGGTAAAAACCGGCATGCCCTAGAAAACTCCTAACTCCTCTAACATTGGTGGGATGTGGATGTTTAGCAATTACATCTACTTTAGCTCTATCCACTTCAATTCCTTCCTTTGAAATTTTATGACCAAGAACGATGCCTTCTTTAACCATGAAATGGCATTTCTCCCAATTAAGTACTAGATTTGATTGTTCGCATCTAATAAGCATTCGTTCAAGATTAACTAAACATGATTCAAATGTATCACCGAAGACTGAAAATTCATCCATGAAAACTTCCATGCATTCTTCTATCATGACGTGAAAAATCGCCATCATGCACCTTTGAAAGGTTGCAGGGGCGTTGCAAAGTCCAAATGGCATGCGTTTGTAAGCAAAAGTACCATAAGGGCACGTGAATGTGGTTTTCTCTTGGTCTTCGGGTGCTATTGGAATTTGAAAATATCCGGAAAAACCATCAAGAAAACAATAGTAACTATTTCCGGCTAATCTTTCCAACATTTGATCAATGAAAGGTAAGCGAAAGTGATCTTTTCTGGTGGCGTCATTTAATTTTCTATAATCAATACATACACGCCATCCTGTTACAGTCCTAGTAGGAATAAGCTCATTTTTCTCATTTGTAATGACAGTCATGCCACCCTTCTTAGGCACGCATTGAACTGGGCTTACCCATGGACTATCAGAAATTGGATAAATTAAACCTGCATCAAGCAGTTTAATAATTTCTTTCTTAACAACATCTTGCATATTAGGATTTAGTCTTCGTTGGAGTTGCACATACGTTTTATGACCTTCTTCCATAAGGATTTTATGTGTGCAATACGAAGGACTTATTCCTTTAATATCATGAATCTTCCATGCAATGGCTGGTTTATGAGCTTTCAACACAGAAATGAGTTGAGATTTTTCATTTTCAGTAAGAGAAGACGATATTATTACAGGTAATTCAGATTCACCATGTAAATAAGCGTATTCTAAATGGTTTGGAAGTGGCTTTAACTCTAATGTCGGAGGTTCTTCTATCGATGATTTATATCGATAACTGTCTTCTTCTTTTAGCATTTGAATTTCTTCTGTTGTTGGTTCATATCCATTAGCTATTAGTGTAGCTAACATTTCAGTTTCATCAATTGGTTCAGTTCCTTCTCCTAAAGAACATTCTCCTGTTCCTTTTAATTCTGTAAATTCTTCTAACAATTCTGCATGTGATTCTATAGTTTGAATATAATAACATGTATCATCTGCAGATTGTGGTTGTTGCATCGCTCTATCAACTGAAAAGGTAACACTCTCGTCCTCTATACTTAGGGTCAATTTCTTACCGAACACGTCTATCATTGCTTTAGCCGTGTTTAAGAATGGTCTTCCTAATATGAGAGGAACTTGAGAATCTTCTTCCATGTCCAGAACAACAAAATCTACTGGAAATACTAAAGTACCAACTTTAACTAGCATGTTCTCCATTCTCCCTCTAGGATATTTTATTGATCGATCGGCTAGTTGTATACTTATTCTTGTTGGTTTCAATTCTCCTAGGTCTAGTTTAGTGTATAATGAATACGGCATTAAATTTATACTAGCACCTAAGTCTGCCAATGCTTCTATTGAACTAAGACTACCCAGAAAACATGGAATTGTGAAACTTCCTGGATCTGATAATTTTTCTGGTATCTTATTCAACAGCACTGCTGAACAATTAGCATTCATAGTAAAGGCCGAGAGTTCTTCCATTTTCTTTCTATTTGTGATTAGATCTTTTAGAAATTTAGCATATCTAGGCATTCCTGAAATCACATCAATTAAAGGAAGATTTACATTTATCTGTTTAAACATATCCAAAAATTTGGATTGCTCGGCTTCAAGTTTCTCTTTTTTCATTTTACTCGGGTAAGGAAGTGGTGGTTGGTATGGTTTAACATAAGGTTTAGCCTTAACTGTGTTATCTTCATTAACCTTTTCAACTACCGGTTATGTTTCCTTATCTTGTTCAGGTTGTGGTTCTTGTGGAGTAGGAATAGCTTCCTCAGAAATTACAGGTATTTCAGGTGGTTTAAGTGTTGTACCACTTCTTGTGGTAATGGCTTTAGCTGTATCATTCCGGGGGTTAGCATTTGTATCACTAGATAGACTTCCTGGTTTTCTTTCACCTATTAACCTTGCTAGGTTACTTACTTCTTGTTCCAGATTTTGAATAGAAGCTTGTTGATTTCTAAATGCTTGAGCATTTTGTTCATTGGTTTGTTTCTGAGATGTGAAAAACTACGTTTGAGTTTCAACTAGCTTCGTCATCATATCTTCTAAATTCGGCTTTTTATCATCGGTTAGTGTTGGTTTGTTTTGAAAATTAGGTCTTTGCTGATTGTAAGTATTATTGGATACTTGTTGATTGCTAGGACCTTATTGGTTGTTGTATGGAATATTTCGATTATAATTCTGGTTTTGATTGTAAATTGGTCTTGGCGGTTGATAATTATTCTGATAATTATTTCCAGGCCTTTGGTTTATCTATGAAATATTCTCTCTTTGTTCCATTGTTAGTTCAATACTGAGACAATCTTTTGTCAAATGTGGTCCTCCACACTGCTCACAACTAATTCGTATTGAGTGGATATCTTTAGTCATCTTTTCCATTCGTCTCTCCACAGCATCTATCTTTGCGGAAATGGAATCTAAATCATGGCTAGAATCGGCTCTAGCTGCTTTAGATGATCTAACGATATCTTTTTCTTGGTGCCACTCATGTGAGTGGGAAGCAGTGTTATCAATAATTTTATAAGCATCAGTTTCTGTTTTCTTCATAATAGAACCACCAGCTGCTATATCTATGTCTTTTCTTGTAGTGATATCGCATCCTTGGTAGAATATTTGTACTATTTGACAAGTGTCTAAACCATGTTGCGGACATCCTCTTAATAACTTTCCAAATCTTGTTCACGCCTCATATAGAGTTTCATTCGGTTTCTGTGTGAACGTAACAATTTTTCCTTGAAGTCTTACGGCTTTAGATGCCAGAAAGAATTGTTTAAGAAAATTTTCAACTAAAACGTCCCATGTATCAATCGCCCCTTCATTTAACGATTCCAACCAATCTTTGGCTTCTCCCTTTAAAGTCCAGGGAAATAACATGAGATGTATCTGTTCATCCTCCACTTCTCTTATTTTAAATAGTGTGCAGATCCTATTAAAGGTACGAAGATGTTCATTTAGATCTTCCTTCGGCGCACCACTAAATTGGCATTGATTAGTCACCATATGTAGAATTTGTCCTTTGATTTCATAATCTGGCGCATTAATGTCTGGATGAGTAATTGCGTGACCTTGGCCAGTGCGTTTAGCTCTCATTCGGTCTTCCATACTTAGAGGTTCCAGATTTTCCATGATTGAATTTGTTGAATCTGAATCACTAGAGGATTCTGATTTAATGGTTCGTTCCTCTACAATCCCTGTTTGAATGATTGGTGGTTCCGGAGGAAAAATTAATGGTTCAGGATCTACGAATTGTCCCTGAATATTCTCCAGATTCTCAATTGTGAGGTCGGGTTCAAAAAATGGATTATCGGAAATTTGAATTGGAGTACTTGGTCGACTGGATGACGATTCTAAAGAAAAATCAACGGCGGTAATATTAGCTAGATGTCTTGATCGAGTTACAGGTGGTGAACGTCTTGCTCGGTGCATTCACTGAATATCCTATTAGTTTTTAAAAGGAAAGAAAAATTATATAAGTTATCCAATTAATAGACTTTTCTGATTTTGCCCACGTTTCGAATAGCCAAAAGATGCAGCAGAGGGGCAGGATTCGTTTGGTCTCAATATAATTGAGTACTGTTTGGCTCCAATAACCCGGTCCACGTACAAATCCAACTATTACTACGAACCAGAAAATTTTGATGTCTATCAATTTAACCACTTAAAATAAATTTTCGTAATTTTAAGAAATTTAGATAAGAAGTAGAAAAAAATTCTAAGTCCTAAAAATTAGAATGGCGAGAAATAAGAAAGAAAAATAGCGCGTCGAAAAAGGTCGAAAAAGAAAAGGGTTGAAAAATAAAAGGCGTCGAAAAATAAGAAAGAAAAAAAATGACTATAAAACTTTAAAACACTCGACTAACCCAACCTTATTATTATCACTAACTTAAAATTAAAATTGCAAATTGAGATTACTAATTGGAGTGATAATTGATACATAGGTAAAAGGCGTCGAAAAATAAAAAAATTAAAAAGTAGCGTGTCGAAACTTAAAAAGGAACTAAAAACTAAAAATTAAAAGTTGCGTCTAAAAATATTAAGGCTTACAAGTAAAACTATATCCCAAATGGCAATATTTTAAAAAAAAATACTAAAACTTAAAAAGGCGTCGCAAAATTCTAAAGCACCTAAATCTTAGTCTAAAGAAAAAGCACTTAAGGGATTTTACGGCAAAAACTATGGATTAAAACTAAATACGAACGAAAAATACAAAAATTACTCTAAAACAAATAAAAAAAGACAAAATATAAAAATAAACTAAAATTTGTAAAAAGTACAATTTTTATAAAAATATTATTTTTATATTATTTATTTTATAAAACTATTTTATATTAATTAAACTAATTAAAACTAAATAAAAAAAATAATAAAATTAAAACTAAATATTATAATAATAATAATACCCTAATTAGGGTTTAAAATTAATAATAATAATTATTATCCCGTAATTAATGCGAAATTAGGGCTGACTGTGGCCTGTCTGGGCGGCTCCGCGAGTCGCGTGACACGTAGCTGGAAAACTCCGCGAGTCGCGGGGTTTGTAAATTCAAACGTGTACCAGGCTTTACTTCGACAGGTTCAGTTTTTATTATATTTTTTTTTCTGCTTTGCTGTATTATATATTTATAATATATTTATATAAATTAAATAAAAATTATATTTTTACAAACTAAAAATAGAAATAAAGAAATTTTATAAAACTTAAATATTTAACAAACTCTTAAAAATATTTATATTTTTGTTTTTCTTTTTATTTTTTTGAATATTTAAAATGTATTTTTACAAAAGCGTATTTTTTATAAAAGTAAACTAAAAATAAAAATCTTTTTTTTTATTTAGCGTTGCGCTTCCGGCTTTTAAACTAGATTTCGAATCCCCGGCAGCGGCGCCAAAAATACTTGATGTGCGCAGAGGTGTATATAAAATAGCTTTATTTTTACTAGGAAAAACTATTAAATACGATACAATTTTACGCAAGATATTTATTTATTTATAGAATAGATATACTTAAACCTTGCTACAACACTTATAGGCAGTGTACCTAATCGTACAGTAGTGTAGTTTTTAGTAAGTCCGGTTCGTTCCACAGGGAATCTTTTTAAACAAAACTTAACGCTATATTAGTTTTATTTTATAAAAATACAAATATATATAAGTAACATTATTATTATAAAGGGGGGTTTTTACCGTTTAATGACCGGTTTGTCGATTTTAAAACTTTAGTCGCAGTTAAAACCTAATGTAAAATATTAAAAATAAATATAACTTAATTTAAAGCGTAAAGTAAATAACGATAAAGAAATTGCGATAAATAAAAGTGCGATAAAATAAAATTGCGATAATTAAAAAGTACGATAATTAAAAGTGCAATTAAATACAATAACAATAAATAAAAGTGCGATAATTAGAAGTGCAATTAAATATAAAATAAAGGAAATTAAATATGAAATAAAATAATTATGCTTATTTAAACTTCCGTAATCATGATGTTTGACGTGTTGATTTTAGTTTTATGCCCATGGGTTAATTGTCCTTTGTCCTGGATTATTTAATATGTCCGTCTGGTTTTTGTCCATAACAGTCCATCAGTCATAAATATAAAGTGCGAGTGTCCTCGTCAAATTATTCTTATACCCGAAGTTAAATATTCCAACTAATTGGGGACTTAAACTGTAACAAGGTTTTAATACTTTGTTTAATAATTACACCAGGATATCGACTGCGTGTAACCCAAGATTTTAATACTTTGTTATCAATTATGCCAAGTGTCCTTGTACATAATTTCACCCCTGTTTTAATAATTCTAGTGGCTATTAATCCATTCCCGTGTCCGATTAAATGAACGATTATTCGTACATATAAATACCCCGCCCATCGTGTCCGATCGAGTGTATATGGTTATTTATAGGGACGTCCAATTGTAAATCTTTATATTAAAATTAACAAACTATCATTTAGTTAAACAAATATAAAGTCCATTAATAGCCCATAGTCTAATTTCCACAAGTGTCGTTCTTTTGTCCAAACCCCAATTATGGTACAAAGCCCAATTACCCAATTTTAATATTTTTAGCCCAACATCATGATTACTTCGATTTAAATAAGCATAATAATAACTTAACTACAAGACATTAAATTAAAAAGGTTGAACATAACTTACAATGATTAAAAATAGCGTAGCGTTACACGGACAGAATTTCGACTTACACCCTTACAACATTCGCTAACATACCCTTATTATTAAAATTAAAATTAAAATTAAAATATAAATTATATATATATTTACGTATATGATAGAGAGATTGATATATATAGATATTTAAAACGTCGAATTGCGCTGGCTTTTATAGGCATTTTTGTCCAGGGAGACTCCGCGAGTCGCGGCCTTTTTGGCCTTCAAACTCCGCAACTCGCGGAGTTTGTTTCTACAGCTCATCTCATTTTGGAACCTTTCTTGCCGACGGTTTTAATATATAAATATAATATATATATAATTTATATAATTAATTATATATTATATTATATTTATATACATAGTTAACTTGTAATTTTTAGTCCGTTACGTCGAGCGTTGAGTGTTGACTCTGGTTCCGGTTCTGGATTTTCGAACGTCCTTGCGTACAATTTAATATCTTGTACTTTGCGTTTTGAATCTTGTACTCTTGTAATTTCGAGACGTTTCTTATCAATAATTGGAACCTCTTTGATTGTATTTTGTACTTTTGAGCTTTTTGGTCGTTTGCGTCTTCAATTCGTCGAATCTGTCTTTTGTCTGCACCTTTTATTATTTAAACGAATATCACTTGTAAATAGGACAATTGCAACTAAAAGCTTGTCTTTCTTGAGGAATAATGCTATGAAACATATGTTCGTTTTTAGCATTATCAGTTACACTGTTGTTTCACCAACTAGGTCACCTTCTCGAAGTTCAAATAGATATGGATTACAGTATCTCTCTGACAATGAGGTGGAGGAGCTCTATCTTGCTGAGTTTGCTAAACGAACTGATCTTGATGAAGTTCGTGAAACTGTGATGATTTATCTTGAGCAAGCAAGGATAGTGTATCCTTTATCTCCATGCAAGTCACCTGGACCAATTCACATGCCTGATCATGATGATTTCGATCCTGACAATCTTCATGAGGGGGAGAATAGACAAGGTGGTTATCGGTCCAGTGTTTTTCAAAGATCAACTTATGAAGCTGGTACATCTAGTCAACAGAAGGATAAAGATGTTGTTGATATATCTGATTCCAGTGATGAAATTGAAGAAATTCAGTGTGAAAGTTTTCTAGATGAATCGAAAAGTCAGAGAGAGGGTGATTCAGGAATGTTAATGACTATGGATTTAGCTGATCAATCAGAGAAAAAGTTAACTCAAGAGGACAATCAAAACTTTGACAACATTGAAGATATTTTGAAGGGGTCATCAAGTGTTGCCAATGAATTCAATGATCATCAATTTGTTAATTTGACATCTCCAACTGAAGAATTTGGAATACACTTCGAAAAGGAGATTTTCTCTAATGGCAAAGAAGATACCACGACTCCTCCCGATTTGAATGTTCCTTTTCAAATTGCAGAGATTGTTCTTGAACGTGATGCTAATTACCAACTGAGTGAGGATGAAGAGAAAGATATTCTTCGTTCACCATTCATTAAACACAAGCATATAGAATTTATGGTGATTCTGATCTCGTCCTTTCTGCATCAATGAGTGTTCTGGGTGCATGGAAATTTCATAAGAAACCAGAATATCTCAAAGCTTATCTGAGTGTTCGTGACAAATTCAAATTGAAGAATGAAGAAAAACTTCAAATTCAGCAGAGTTCAAATATTAAAATCATAAATAAGATTTTGATGATTAATAAGGATGGAGTGAAGATGCCATTGTTTCAAGTTACAAGAATGGATGATGAGGATTACCAATTCTCAGAAGCGGATTTTGATAAACTGAAGATGGATGACATTATTTTCATTTACAACTATCTGATTAACTTGAATGAATCTGCAACAATTTATCATGCTACTGCAATGAAGGCAGTCTACAGGTTTATTCTTGATTCGATGAGATGGATGCCAGTTCATGATTTTCAGTTGGGATTGGAATCTGGACACAAAAAGCTCGGAATCAAACCACCAAATCAAGTGATTGAAGAGCTAAGATACATGTCCTTACTTGAAGTGAGCGACTGTCCATATGGATTTGTATTTGTCAATTCTCACTATACAAAGATCTTCATCAGAGTCTCAGATTTCAGAAGATACTCAGACGGAATGTTGATGTATGCTTTTAAGTACATGAGATGGAGATTGATCAATAACTGCTATTCAACTGAAGATATTGAGATTGTCAAATACATTCTCACAAGATTAAAAAGTCGTCTCAAAACAAGAGTGAACATACGAAGATATGAGAATCTCAAGGGATCCAAATCCAAAGTTCACTTCAGAGGAACAAAGTTCTTTTAGATGTTCCTTTAAATAGGATTATGTTGTAAAGTTCACATTTAACACTAAGGGGGAGATTGTTAGGACCCCGAAGTTGTATAGTGTTAATGTGAAATAAGCTTAATTGAAGGTTCCTTAGAAGAGGGCTATATATGGAACCTAAGTAGTCCTAATTAGATAGCCATTGCATTGTAACTGAGTTCTAGAAGCTTTGGAATGTAATTGTACCGATTCTCTCTAATACCGAGTCTCATGCTTACATACCGAATCTCTCTTTATCTTATCATTTCTCTCAATCTCAACATGATCTGACCTATCAACGTTCATTATCATTATCGTCATCATCTTCAATTAAACTTCCGTTCACCACAATTAACCCATTATCGTCAACTTATCATACGCGTATCATATCATAAAATCATACGCTATCATCATCATTTTTCCTATGATAACCTCTGTACGTCTTCTTTATTTAACCCCACCGAAGCCATATACTCATTTTAATTATGCTAGTTGTTATTAGTCCGGGCCAAATATAAACACCAATACACGGCCCAAAATTTCACGAGCCCAATATGCTACTCATTTTATCACGGCCCAAGTTCATTCTCAGCCTTACTTCAAAATAAATCTGTCTAGTTTCCATGTGAATTAAATAGGTTAGACAAGAAAATTGGGTGGGGTTATAGGCTACGTATAATCACAGTTGGAGGTGGGTGTAAGTTTTTAAAATATGTCAGCCACTTACTCTTTCTTTTGCATTGTGAAATCTTGGGTGGAATCCATGTGGAACAAACAATACGTATCATCATAATTTAGTAAACCCTACTGAGTTTTAAATAATAAAAAAACATTACGGTGATAGATAGTGGGAAAAAAGGGTTACGATGGTTTGCAGAAATAGATATACACATGCCCTTATCATTGTTACATCATCCTCGGCTCATCTTCCATATTCGCTTTTGAACCGATAATATCATTATCATGTCACTATTATCATTTTAACTCGCATCATCATTCATAATTGCTAGAAAATTCGATGCCCACATTACTAAATTAAATAATACCCCGTAATATCAACTTTTAATAATAAAAAATCGAGTGGGGAGGTGGAGTTGTCGGTCACAAGAGAATAAAGCATTCACCTTGCCTTTAATATGCCTTCAACCTTATCTTTATATTTATTTCCCTGTAAATGTTTGGAAGGAAGAAAAAAAATATACGCAGCTTCATGAGTAAATGGGTTGGGTTTGGTGACCTTATTCAAAACAAGAAGAAGTGGTAGCAACACTGATCGAAGGTGGTGATAATATGGGTGATAGTGGCGGTTATTATCAAGAAGGTGAATAAAGAAAGAAGGAGATGGTGGTTTGAAGGATTCACGACAAAAAGATGGTGAAGGGTTTGATTAGTTTAAAGAAAAGAAGCATCTAAGGTGATCTAAGGTGATGAAGTGAAGTGGCGTGCTTTGTGATACCCGATGTGGGTTTTTATATGTGTAAGTAATATATGTACACGTATCTTAATATTTCTGTTTTTTTTTATTTTTACAATTGCAGTAGCGGATATATATATATATATATATATATATATATATATATATATATATATATATATATATATATATATATATATATATATATATATATATTATGCATTTGAATGATTGTAATAGAACTCAAAGGTACTATCGATTTGTTTTATATTGAAGGTGTCGACATAAAGAATCAATCCGAAGATATACCAACAAAATAAAAGAAGATTGAGAAGGTTGACATAAGTATTCGAGCCAGGAAGAACAAACAAAAATATATAAAGCAGAAAGTGAAATGTAACAGATTCGTACGATATATACAGCACAAGATTAGATTACAGTTTGTTTCGTAGCTTTGATTTAGTAGACAGAAGAATCAATCAGGTACAAATAAAAAATTATATATATACAAGTTGAATACGACTGGTAACAAATTCGTACATTTTTCTGTTACTGATTTCTATTCAAAATTATTTTATATCTGATTTGAGATCGACATGTTTATTCTTATCGGACAAGAAGGACAGGTAAATAAGAAAAATTGATGTTGATGCCCAACTGAAATCAATTCTTTATCTGATTAATATCTATCAATCTTTGTATCTTACTGAATTATTATATCTGATTATGATTCTATCAGATTTTGTTTATAATGAAATTGAAATCGACAGAGAATCTCGAGCAGAAGAAGAGTTCAGGAGGAAGAAATAAATAAATAAAGTTGAAGTCGATTGGCAACTGATTTTGTTTTGTATCTGAGATCGAATTCGATTTGTAACATAGTTGAATTGATTTGTACTGGTAACAAATTAGAAATAGGAAACGAATCATACATGAAACTGAATCTCAATTATTATGTGATTTTATAAAATTTATATTAATAGTTAACGTATATAATTTTATTAATAATATTAATTCTATTAATATTAATAATAATAAATGATAATAATATTTGTTAATAATAATATTAATAAAAATATTAATAATAATAATAATAATAATAATAATAATAATAATAATAATAATAATAATAATAATAATAATAATAATAATAATAATAATAATAATAATAATAATAATAAGGATAATGATAATATAACAATGAAGATAATAATGATGATAAATAAAATGATAATAATAATAATATTATTAACGATAATAATAATATTAGTAATAATAATAATATGACAAATTAAATGTATCGAATTTTATATCTATATATTATGTTAAATGATAATATTCATAATAATGATATTAACATTAATATTAATATATATATTTTTTTAAGATTGATAACGAAAGTGATAATAATGACATAACTATATTTTAACTTGCAATTACATTTATTAATATTACAATTTATTAACTATTTAATATTAATAATTGTATATTAACATATATTGAATATTTAATATTTGTAATATACATATAATCATCAATTATATAGACATCATATATATATATATATATATATATATATATATATATATATATATATATATACTTACATATATACACATTTATTTACACATAAGTGTTAAGTGTTCGTGAATCGTCGGAAATGGTCGAAAGTTAAATGAATGCAAGAAAACAGTTCAAAAATTTTTAGACTCAACATTACAGACTTTGTTTATCGTGTCAAAATATATTAAATCGTATCGAGAGTTTGATTTAAAATTTGTCGAAAATTTTCGGGTCATTACACAAAAGTTTGATGATAAAGAATAGTGCGTTGGCAAAGCTCAGAAAAGAGAAGGTTTGGAACTGGAAAACGGATTGAGCAAACCATGAAGGAGGCTGTAGATAAATCACAAAGACTAAATCCGCCTTCAAAGAATCCAAATGATTCAGTGTCTGCTAAAGTCATTAACGAATACCTTGCTCCTGACTCTAAACCTTTGCGGACAAATCTTCTTCATCACCTTTCGATCTTAGAAATTCTAAGATATCATCGTATCTTTCATTATAAATATTCTCGATATTTCTGAAGATATTTTCGTAACTATTATTATCTAAAATTATTCATTTCTGCACGCTATCTGTGTTATATCATAAAAAAACTGTTTTAGTTTCTAAATTCTGAAAATAAAAAAAAATTCGAATTTAAAATATGAATGTTTTTGAAGTAGTGTTGGGGACTGAAGCATGAGTTAGTATAATATAATGACACTTGATCAATGTGATTATATTACAGTAAGTCATGCTGAGTTTTAAATGGAACATGATGATTCACAGACCATATCGTCATCATGTGCCATGTTACATAACTTTTTCATTCTATTTAACCTCTAGAATTATCAAGAAAATATTTTTCTTGATGATTCGGTCTTTTCCGTAATTTTCTGGTAATTTAACAAGTCAGATCGTGCTATTACCATTTCTTTCTTAAAACATTAGTATTGTTCATCCGAAGCTTCATACCCACGAATTCTGGACCATTACTCGCTTGACTTGAAGTCGGGAAGAGGAGACAAAAACATGGAACTCTTAAATATAAAAGAAAATATAAAGCCCGACAACAATACATAAATTACAAACCGTGCATATCAATACGTATTGCAACGTAAAGGCACGGGAGAATTAAAAACACTATAACCCCAAGGTAATAGTAAAAGTAAATAAATTCCTCCGGTGGTAGATGAAAAAGAAGAATGACAGATATGAAAGTTAGGAGTATATCAAGAATCAGAACTGGATGGAGCATATTGACGAATGTTTTGGAAGTATGAATTAAGGAAGAAAGTATAGAAGATGAGAGATGTGGAAATAAGAAAACGAAGGGGGGGTGTTAATTTATAGCAAAATATCAGACATAGCAATCAAGGCAAATTACGCACCTAATCGAAGAAAATTCTAATTTCCTTAATTACTGAAGAATCAAATCTTATTAAGATTACAAGGATTTTCTTTAATCCGGAAATCAACCGTGACGACATCAAAAGTTAAGACGAATCTTTACTTTCCTCATTTCACTATTTTGCGATAGCTTCACTCATACACTTCACATAATCGAATTGTTTTATCCATATTACTCACTGATGATAAAACTATAATTTTCAAGTCGTATTCATCATGAAAACATACTTATTGTCAGCCATGACGATCTCGATCAAATTTCGGGACGAAATTTCTTTAACGGGTAGGTACTGTAACAACCCGGATTTTTTTGACTACTTGATTATACTATTTACATGATTTAATTATTCCGACTTGATAAGCAATGAATTTTAATAAGTCTTGAACCTCCGGAAAGAGTTTTACACAAGCTTTTGGTCACCCTTTTATTCCGACGATTCACGAACGTCATAACTTGATTTAATTGTTTAATTGTTTAATTATTGTGTATATATATGGATTTATATATATTTAACTTGAAAATATGATAATTAAATATCTCATTATGTATATTAACAAAGTATTATATATATATTTTCATACTACTAATTTAAAGAGTTTTTGAACAATATATATGTTACTATTTAAACGATGTAATTAACTTATGTTAAAATGTATTTACATATAAAGTATTACGAGTGTAAATACATCCTTACAAGCATTAAATACACTTTATAATATACCAATACATATAAAGGATAGCTATACTCGTATTTTCGTTCAATTTCCTCAAGAATTCTACTCGCATTCATACGGTATTTTTACCCGTATTATACACAGCTTCTAGAAGTATTTACTATTGGTATATACCAATAGAAATCTGCAATTATTTGTGTAATATGTCATCCATGACATAATCAATTTAATATGTCATCCATGACTTAATACATTTTAACTTATTTTAGATATTTTCACTAAAAACCAAATTTTCAAGCCTATAAATAAGCACCATTTCTAACTCATTTTTACACATTCATTTTTCAAATTTTACTTCCAATTTTCACACACACTTGCAAGAACTCTCTCAAGTTTTGTTCTACTATTTCTTTCCAGCAACTTTACATTCTAAACTTGAGGTAAAAACTCTACTTCAACTCTTGTTCAATTCATATGTCTATAGCTATCTATATAATAGTTTTTAAACTAGAACATAGTTTAGTTAATTCTAAACTTGTTCGCAAACAAAGTTAATCCTTCTAACTTGACTTTTAAAAATAACTTAACACATGTTTTATATCTATATGATATACAAACTTAATGAGTTAAAACTTGGAAACACGAGGCCGTCGTAGTAAACAGGGGGCTGTTTTGGGTTGGATAATTAAAAACTATCATAATATTTGATTTAAAAGTTGTTCTTCTGGGAAAATGATATTTCATATGAACATGATAATATATCCAAAAATCATGGTTAAACTCAAAATTGAAGTATGTTTTACAAAATAGTCATCAAGATGTCGTTCTTTAGACGAAAATGACTACCTCTTTCAAATATGGATTATAATTTGTAACTCCGACTATAAACCACCACTTTTTCAGTTTAGTTTCACAAATTACAGTTCGTTATGAAATCATAGCAATTTGATTCACTCAAAACGGATTTATAACAAAGAAATTATATTCAAAACAATATTGGTTAGAAATGGATAATTTGATTACAAGATTAATTCATTAAAAACTATACTAACCATATCCTAGCTAACTTTTCTTATATAATACATGTAGTCTAACATGTCATGGTTACACAATACGTCGGATAAATCAAAAGACACCACATACACAATACGTGTAACTGCAATAGCGGTATTGTGGGTCATGATTGAGTCTTATACAACACGTGTATACTATGTACTACTAATTGTGGACTACTAACTGTGGACTACTAACTGTGGACTACTAATTATGGACTACTAACGTTGGACTGCTAACTTGACAACTTAAACAATCACACGTGATTGAAAATATAAACTTAAATAATCACACATGATTGAAAATATGAACTTAAACAATCACATGTGATTGAAGATATGATATGAATAATAGTTGTATTACATTTTAATATACATATATATTTGTTACAGGTTCGTGAATCCAAGGACGACGGCTATATTTTTAATAAGTTGAAAACTTATTATTAATATACTTTTACTACCGTGAGTATGTAATCCCATTTTTAAACACTAAAAATATTTTGGGATGAGAATACATGCATTTTATGTTTTACGCCATGGACACAAGTACTTGAAATATATTCTACGTTGAGTTGTACCACCTTGCATATCTTTCCTAATAGCTTGGTAACTAATATTTACATGTTGTAAGAACATGTAAGCGCGAATCCTATTGATAGATCTATCGAGTTTGACAACCCCAACTGGGCTAGTCGCTCTAGTATCGTAAACGGTTGCAAAGTACTTCGTTTTTACTACACTTGATACAGTGTATGAAGATTTCATAATAAAGGGAATATGCTACATTTATGGTTAAGTATGGTTACCGAAGCGCTCAACAACTTATAGAATATCTTTATTGAAATATTTATAACTATGAAACCTTGTGGTCTATATTTATATCGATGCTAGCTTTAAACCTATATATCTCACCAACCTTTGTGTTGACTGTTTAAGCATGTTTATTCTCAGGTCCTTAAAAAAGTCTTCCGCTGTTGCATTATCTGAGTAAGCTGTGCATGGAGTCTCATGCTTTTGTTTAAATGAAGTGTTGCATTCAATAAAACCTTTATCATGTATTATATACGACTGTTATGTCACATGTGTAGTATTTGGAAACTGATGTATCATGGGGATTATTTTTTAAATAATCGCCCACTTGTTTAAAAATGCGTTATGTATAATAATAATGTGCTTTTTATGAAACGAATGTAATATTTTCTAAAACGTATCATATAGAGGTCAAATACCTCGCTATGGGACCAATGAATAACGTACCACGTTTATTGTAACGACCCTAGATTTTCCAACGTTTATTTATTAATAATTCATTATTAATGCTTGCGTTTTAATAAACGTGTTCTTATAAGTGTTACTTGTTACCGTATTTAACTTTTCATGGCCCGACTTGTCTTTGTGACACACGTACTTATCACGAATAATATTTTTGAATATTATTTACATTCATGATTAATTAATATTGATCATTTTTAATTAACTAATGTTACTAGTTAATTACTTGGGCTTGATTTATTTAATTGCATACTTACTTGAACTTGGGCCTTTATTATTGAAAATGGACTTGGAATCCCACCATACTCTCTTAATGGACTTGTAAGCCCATGTTTTATGCAAGTATAACATTAAGATACAACTAGATTAATTAGCTTAGTGAGGAATCTAGGTACATGCTTACTTACACCATTTTCCCATACCACTTTGCTTTAATACCACTTCAAGCTCTCACCACCTCCCCATGTATGAAAGTGCATTTGATCCCTTCCTCTTTTTCTCCTAAAACTGTCGACTTCCAAGGGTGGGGAGGGAGTTTTACTTTCAAATTTTGATTACTTATTCACTTGTATTTCCTCATTTTTACACACACTTCATTTCACATTTTCATTTCTCTCATCATTTCTCTCTACTTAGTAAGTAACAAGCTTTATATTTCTTCTCTTTTTCCTTCATAAAAACCGCCAC
Organism: Rutidosis leptorrhynchoides; assembly: GCF_046630445.1. Classification (NCBI taxonomy): domain Eukaryota; kingdom Viridiplantae; phylum Streptophyta; class Magnoliopsida; order Asterales; family Asteraceae; genus Rutidosis; species Rutidosis leptorrhynchoides. The sequence goes on from NC_092340.1 coordinate 126,459,415, forward strand.
CATCATCATCTAATTACTTGTCTTTGTTTGTTGTTTAGTTACTTATTGTTTGTTATGTTAAAGATCAAGTTTTCTAACTTGTATCTTCATGTAATCTTGGTTACTTTCATCTTTGTTTGATGAAGAACCAAGAACAAGGATCTAAGTTCTATAACTTATGGTTCTACACTTAAAAAGTCAAAAGAATTAAAGTTCATGAGTTCTAAAATCATACTTGTGTTCATGTTAGTAAACTTGAGGTTTACTTTCTTAATGATCAAAGCCTTGGCTTGAATCTTTCTAAGTATGAACAACCATGAACTTATTACTTATAGATTTAGTTTATCTCGTCATTTTATGTACTTTAAAGTTGTGATGTTGTTAATTTGGTCAAGTATTACTAGTTAATCTTGATCCCATATTTCTTGGAACTAAAAGTTAACTTTATAAGTTCAAGAACATGGAAGTATAATTTTCTAGTTATAACTTCATATACTTATATTAGATCAAAGTTTATATAACTTATGGTCTTCTAATTTTGTTGTAAATAAGAGCTTACAAGCTTACATACATTTTTCAAGTTGAAAATCTAAGTTTCATAACTTATGGTTTCATTAAAGTGTAGATCCAAGTTTTGTAACTTAGGATCTAACTTAAGAACACTAGATCTAGACTTTCTAGTCTAGGATCTTTAATGTCTAGCTAAGATCTAAGTTCTATAACTTAAGATCTTGATTATTTAGTCTACTTTCAAGTTTATAGCTTAATATTACTAGTAGAACTCATGTATGTGTCGGATCTAAGATCTTGATGTAACTTTGGTTCATCAAACTACATACAACTCTTAAGTGAGTTGTGCTACATATCTTAGACTTACACTAGTGTTATGATGGTCAAACCTTGGTTAAGATGATGCAAACCCATCAACAAGTTGTACACTTGAAGCTATACGCATCAAGGATGAGAACCGTGATGAGCATCAAGCACCAAGAACCCACCGGAACACCTTTCTTACTGTTTCTAGAACTGATCAAACTACCTGGGATACTGGAAAGTTGATTTTCAGTTAGTTCAGTTCGAGTAGATAATTTTCCATTTAGACCTCGTCTTAATCCGAGTTACGGTTTAGGATCTATGGCCTCCCGAAAGTCACTACACCCTATTAATGTTGTGCTGAAATTTCTGACCTACTTGCACTTAAACCGTCACCACGGTCAAACGAAGATGAGTTTGGTTCTGGAAATTGGTCAACCTCTAGGGGACTCATATACGGATCCATGGCCACTGTCACCTCATTTCAGTTTGTATAGAGGTCGTGGCGACTGAACGAAATCAGCCTTTATTTCAAACCCTAGTCTTGACTTAAAACTTACTTTACACTTTTTGTTTAATGATGAATGATGATGGTACTTAAGACCTAATTTACATACTTTTAAACCTTTGGGAATGATTTACTGACTTAGTAACTTTTGACTTAGGTTGAGGACCTTTCGGACCAACCACTTGCTTACTATTCCCACGTATCGACTTTTACTACTTTCCACTGTGAGTTATAGCATCCCTTTTTACTTTAACTATTTTGGGAACTGAGAATACATGCACATTTTACGTTTTACATACTAGGCACGAGTACTTAAACTTTAAAATATATGTGTGAGTTATACAACGGCATAAACTTTCCCCATAGCTCGGTAACGTTTAGTCATTGGTCTTTGAACCGGTGAACGCGAATCTTAGATATGGATCCATAGGGTTTGACATCCCCACTCGGGCTAGTAGCGCAAGCATTTAACGGGTGTTTAATATTTCATAAACTTATGCACTTGCCAAGTGTACTTTTAGGGGGTGTTATTTACATTAAGCTAGTTACCAAGTGCCCACGGTTATACATATACTTTTCATACTGTTTTGAAACGTTGTTGAAGCACTGAAATCTCGTGGCCTACCTTACATTACTATTATACTTAAACTATAGCTCACCAACCTTTGTGTTGATGCTTTTAAGCATGTCTTTCTCAGGTGCTTAAGGTTTGCTTGCTTCCGCTGTACTAGTCATGCTTTGTGGACACCCGCTGCGCTTATTAGAGATGTCACCGCATGAAACATTTAATTTGCATTCAAACAATGTTACTTTTGAAATAATGTATTTGTAACGACCTATGGGTCATGTACTATTATTTCTTGCTATTCGTAGAAGCATACTTTCGAATGTAAAACATTTGACGTTGGTTAAAACGTCACCTTTTATCATGAATGCAAACTCTTTTTGAAACAGCATATAGTATTTGACCTTGTAATGATCCTGTTGTTGATGGTCCGTACATGTTGATTTAGTACGGGGCGTAACATTTGGTATCAGAGCATTGGTTGTAGGGAATTAGGTTGCATTAGTGAGTCTAAGACCGACCCGAGTAGGATTCAATAATAGGACTAATCTACAACTTGCTAGTTTACTTGTTTCTGCGGAACTTGCTGCATGCCGCTGCTTACTTTTACTGCTATATACCGTACGCTACTACATGATTTCACTACTGCATGCTACTATCTGCTTTCGATTGCATGATACTTGTCGTTATTTCCATGCTACTTACTGCTATAGATGATCTAGACTGTCGTAGTTACTTTGCCTTATACGTGCTTGCTTTGTGACTTACTGACATGGAAAAATTTATTTTTCCTTCTTCAGATGTCGGATATTCCACCTGTTATCATTTTGGAGAGCGACTCGGACTCATCCGCCACCTCGCCTGCCATTGTTGCCGATTCTCAGATCCCGTCATCGACACCTTCCAGTGACTCTGGCACTTCATCCTCTGGAGCCAGTAGCCATGCACCCGACCCAGTGGTCACCTCTGACGGAGCCGAGGACCGACAGGAGATTCCAGTTCCACTTGTCCCAGGACCCTCGGAGCCACAGCACCATTCCGGTGGTGCTGTGATTCCCGCGGAACTTGGAGAAGGTCCGTTCCGTAATGAGCATAACCATTGGTGCCGACGCCTTCCTGATGGACGTCTCGTGCCGATCCCGCCTTTCAGATACCGACTGATGATAGCCGGCCGAGCAGAGCCACCTGTGCAGCCACCTCCAGATGATTCCGACGACTCATCATCCGACGACTCATCCTCTGATGACTCCAGTGATGAGGATTCCGACGAGGATCCCGAGGAAGCACCCGTGCAGCCACCCTCTACCCCGCCGAAGAAGCGGTATCGTTTCGAAGGTACTGTTATTCCTGGGGTTAACGGAGGGAGATCGTCCGTTAACGCGCATGGACTGAGGACTAGGGTCACAGCCCGTAAGCGGCTTGTGCCGTTTCCTGCTGATCCCTTCATCCGTAAGCCTTACCGCTATGCACAATCTACTTCCGGAGACGGACCATTTGCACCACCGGTACCACCCGTACCGACTGCACCGCCTTCCCCACCATCTCCCTCTATCGAGGAACTGACAAGGGAAGTGGATATCCTCCGTGCTCGGGTAACTGAGCTAGAGGACCAGGTGTCCCACATGATGGACATCCTTTACCCACCGTCACTATAGGGCTTTTGTAGTGGATTTCATTATGTAATCTCGTTTGTAGTTTTATGTTTTACTTATGTACTGTGCGAACCTATGCGGATGTATGCAACTTATTATTAATCAATGGACTTTGCGTTGTTTAATTTTTGTACGACGTTCCATTTACATTACAGTGTGATGATTTTGTAGTATCTGAATCTATTTGCGTTACTTAATTAACATGTGATGTGTTGATTCCATGTTGGTTACCATATACTGTATTATTATATATTGAATGCTGGATTTTGACTTGAGTCAAAATTTTTGTTTAGAACATCAATGGCCAACGGAAGATCAACACCCACCGTAGCACAAATCGAAGAAATGATCACTGAACGAGTAGCCGCAGCTTTAGCAGAAATGAACCCACAAGCTCCACCAGTTAACCAGCCCATTCGTAATGGGTGTACTTATAAGGAATTCTAAAGCTGCAAGCCCCACAACTTTAGTGGTACTGAGGGGCCAGTTGGGCTCACTAGGTGGTTTGAGAAATTAGAATCTGTGTTCCGCGTTAGTAACTGCTCAGAGACGAACAAAACCAAGCATGCCTCATGTACGCTATCAGACGACGCACTAACCTGGTGGAACACACTGGCTCAAGCAAAGGGTATTGATGAGGCATATGCTACCCCATGGGAGGAATTCAAAGGGGCCATGATTGAAGAGTATTGCCCTAGGACAGAGATCCAGAAAATGGAGATTGAGTTTGGGCAGTTGAAGGTTGTGGGAAACGATCTCGATGGTTACAACCGTAGGTATCTGGAATTAGCCCTGATGTGTCCTACCATGGTTACCCCGAAGTTTAAGTGCTTGGAAAGGTACTTGTGGGGACTCCCCAAGTCCATTAAGGGAAATGTCACCTCATTTAAGCCACCAAACATCCCGGAAGCAATGCGCATGGCGCACACCTTAATGAACCAAATTATCAGCGATGAACCGAAAAAGGCAAAATCCGAATCGGGGACTAGCAGTGAGAAGCGTAAGTGGGACAACAACAAGGGGAGAGCCTATGATCAAACCCCCGCTAAGAGGCAAAACGATGGGAGGAACCCCAATCCGAACACCAACTCGAACCCCAACTACAAGGGTAGTCTGCCACAGTGCAAGAGGTGCTACAAGCACCATACCGGGTACTGTAATGTTGTCTGTGAAAAGTGAAAAAGGACCGGGTATATTGGCAAGGACTGCAAGATCACCACCAGGACTGGGAAGCCGAACCCCAATGGACCGAGAAAGTGTTATGAATGCGGACAGACGGGCCACTTCAGAAATGAGTGTCCCAACAAGCGAAAGGACGGCGGACCACCGCATGGCAGAGCTTTCAATGTAAACGCAAGGGATACCCGTGAGAACCCCGACTTGGTCACAGGTATATTCACTATCAACAATCTATTAGCTTCTGTTCTGTTTGATACTGGTGCCGATAGAAGTTATGTATGTAGACACTTTTGCTCTAAGATAAATTGGTCGTTAGCTCCTTTAAAGAGAGTATGCTTGTAGAGGTAGCCAATGGAAAACTTGAGAAAGTTGACCAAATTAGCCGAGGAGCTATTATCAACATAGCTGGTGTGGATTTCGAGATTGACTTGATACCCATTAAATTGGGAAGCTTTGACGTTATTGTCGGTATGGACTTGTTGATCAAGATAAGGGCCGATATTATCTGTGAAGATAAAGCTCTTCGTATAATGCATGAAAATGGTGAACCACTGATTATTTACGGAGAGAGATGTAGCTCGAAACTGAATCTCATTAGTTGCATGAACGTGCAAAAGATCATGAAGAAAGGACGTCTTGCTGTTTTGGCACATGTGAAAACGTTAGAAACTGAGGTGAAGAGTGTGGATGACGTACGAATTGTGAATGAATTTTTCGATGTCTTTCAGGAAGAATTGCCTGGATTACCGCCACCAAGAGCAGTGGAGTTTCAGATCGATTTAGTGCCAGGAGCTGCACCTGTAGCTCGCACACCTTATCGACTCGCACCTTCCGAAATGCAAGAGTTGCAGAACCAATTACAAGAACTGCTAGACCGTGGATTTATCCAACCAAGTTTCTCGCCTTGGGGCGCACCTGTTTTATTTGTGAAGAAGAAGGACGGATCCTTCTGCATGTGTATCGACTACCGTGAACTCAATAAACTGACGATCAAGAATCGGTATCCTCTTCCCCGAATTGACGATCTTTTTGATCAACTACAAGGATCGAGTGTTTACTCTAAGATCGATTTGAGATCCGGTTATCACCAGTTGAGGGTGAAAGAGAGCGACGTGATGAAGACTGCATTCAGAACTCGTTATGGTCATTATGAGTTTCTCGTGATGCCATTCGGTTTAACCAATGCACCTGCCGTATTTATGGATCTCATGAATCGTGTATGCAAGCTATACCTGGATAAGTTCGTTATCGTCTTCATAGATGATATCTTCATCTACTCCAAAAGCGAAGAAGAATATGAGCAACATCTTCGTCTAGTTTTGGAACTCTTGAGACAAGAGCAACTTTATGCAAAATTCTCCAAGTGTGAGTTTTTGTTGAAGGAAGTCCAATTTCTGGGTCACGTTGTGAGTGATCAAGGTATCAAAGTTGATCCCGCAAAGATTAAAGCTATCAGCAAGTGGGAAACCCCCACTACTCCGACTCACATCCGCCAATTTTTAGGCCTCGCCGATTACTACCGAAGATTTATTGAAGGTTTCTCTCTGATTGCGCGTCCTTTGACCGCGCGGACTCACAAAGGGAAGAAGTTCATTTGGGAACCCTAACAGGAATTATCATTTCAAACCTTGAAAAAGAAGTTAACCACCGCACCTATCTTAACACTTCCTGAAGGCAGTGACGATTTCGTCGTTTATTGCGATGCTTCGAAAAGTGGTTTTGATTGTGTACTGATGCAACGAACAAAGGTTACTACTTCCGCCTCTCATCAACTGAAGATTTACGAGCGAAATTACACAACGCACGATCTCGAGCTTGGAGCCGTTGTCTTTGCATTAAAACTGTGGAGACACTATCTTTATGGAACCAAGAGCACTATTTTCACCGATCATAAAAGCCTCCAACACATCTTTGATCAGAAGCAACTGAATATGAGACAGCGTCGATGGATCGAGATGCTGAACGACTACGATTGTGAACTTCGTTATCACCCTGGCAAGGCAAATGTTGTAGCCGACGCCCTGAGCCGAAAGGAGAGGATGGCACCTCTTCGTGTTCGGGCCTTGAACATCACCATCCATTCAAATCTCAATAGCTAGATCCGAGCAGCCCAAGATGAGGCTCTCAAAGAGGAGAATATATCTCATGAATACTTGAACATTCTCGATTCGAAGTTAAGGAGACTGGACTCTGATGCTATTCAGGAAGAATTTGGGTACCTCGTTATGGAGATCTACGGAACCTTATATTAGATGAAGCCCACAAGTCGAGATATTCGATTCATCCAGGAGCCGGTAAAATGTACCACGATCTTAAGGAACAGTACTGGTGGCCTAATCTTAAGAAGGACGTTGCAACTTATGTTTGTAAGTGTTTGACTTGCTCGAAGGTTAAGGTCGAGCATCAGAGGCCTTCTGGTTACTTCAACAACCGGAAATCCCGCAATGGAAGTGGGAAAGGATAACAATGGATTTCATTACGAAGTTACTAAAGACAGTGGGCGAATACGATACCATCTGGGTTATCGTTGATCGTCTTACCAAATCTGCACACTTCTTAGTTATGAAGGAAACTGATACAATGGAGAGACTCGCTCAACTATACATAAAAAAGGTTGTATCTCGTCATGGTGTGCCCTTTTCGATCATCTCAGATCGCGATCCCCGTTTTGCTTTCAGATTTTGGCGTTCATTGCAAGAAGCCTTGGAAACCCGTCTCGACATGAGCACTGCATATCACCCGCAGACCGACGGACAAAGCGAACGCACGATTCAGACTTTAGAAGACATGTTGCGTGCATGTGTCATTGATTTCGGAAAGGCTTGGGAAAGGCATTTGCCGCTAGCAGAATTCTCTTACAACAACAGTTATCATTCGAGTATTAATGCCGCACCTTTTGAAGCGTTGTATGGCCGTAAATGCCGATCTCCTATTTGTTGGGCCGAAGTAGGCTAAACGCAAATCACCGGACCCAAGATAGTCCATGAAACAACTGAGAAGATTGTCCAAATTCAAGCGAGACTCAAGACTGCCCGTGATCGTCAAAAGAGTTATGCCGACCTTAAACGTAAGGACTTCGAATTCAACGTGGGTGACCGTGTAATGTTGAAGGTCACACCTTGGAAAGGTGTGATCCGTTTTGGAAAACGTGGGAAGCTCAATCCGCGATACATTGGTCCTTTTGAAATCTTGGAGCGTGTTGGACCTGTTGCTTACCGTTTGGATCTTCCAACTCAATTGAGCTCAGTTCATCCTACCTTTCATGTATCAAATTTGAAGAACTGTCTTGCTGAACCGGAACATGTCATACCATTGGAGAAACTTACAATTGATGACAAACTCCACTTCGTGAAAGAACCTGTCAAAATTATGGACCGTGAGGTCAAAACTTTGAAACACAACAAGATTCCGATCATCTGAGTACGATGGAATGCCAAACGAGGACCTGAGTATACCTGGGAATGAGAGGATCAAATGATGCAGAAGTATCCTCACCTTTTCCCGACTCCTCCATCTACCTCAGCTTAAAATTTCGGGACGAAATTTTCTTTAACAGGTGGGTAATGTAACGACCCTGGATTTTCCAACGTTTATTTATTAATAATTCATTTTTAATGCTTGCGTTTTAATAAACGTGTTCTTATACGTGTTACTTGTTACCGTATTTAACTTTTCATGGCCCGACTTGTCTTTGTGACACACGTACTTTTCACGAATAATATTTTCGAATATTATTTACGTTCATGATTAATTAATATTGATCATTTTTAATTAACTAATGTTACTAGTTAATTACTTGGGCTTGATTTATTTAATTGCATACTTACTTGGACTTGGGCCTTTATTATTAGAAATGGACTTAGAAGCCCACCCTACCCTCTTAATGGACTTGTAAGCCCATGTTTTATACAAGTATTATATTAAGATACAACTAGATTAATTAGCTTAGTGAGGAATCTAGTTACATGCTTACTTACACCATTTTCCCATACCACTTTGCTTTAATACCACTTCAAGCTCTCACCACCTCCCCATGTATGAAAGTGCATTTGATCCCTTCTCCTTTTTCTCCTAAAACCGTCGACTTCCAAGGGTGGGGAGGGAGTTTTACTTTCAAATTTTGATTACTTATTCACTTGTATTTCCTCACTTTTACACACACTTCATTTCACATTTTCATTTCTCTCATCTTTTCTCTCTACTTAATAAGTAACAAGCTTTATATTTCTTCTCTTTTTCCTTCATAAAAACCGCCACCATCATCATCTAATTACTTGTCTTTGTTTGTTGTTTAGTTACATGTTGTTTGTTATGTTAAAGATCAAGTTTTCTAACTTGTATCTTCATGTAATCTTGGTTACTTTCATCTTTGTTTGATGAAGAACCAAGAACAAGGATCTAAGTTCTATAACTTATGGTTCTACACTTAAAAAGTCAAAAGAATTAAAGTTCATGAGTTCTAAAATCATACTTGTGTTCATGTTAGTAAACATGAGGTTTACTTTTTTAAAGATTAAAGCCTTGGCTTGAATCTTTCTAAGTATGAACAACCATGAACTTATTACTTATAGATTTAGTTTATCTCTTCATTTTATGTACTTTAAATTTGTGATGTTGTTAATTTGGTCAAGTATTACTAGTTAATCTTGATCTCATATTTCTTAGAACTAAAAGTTAACTTTTTAAGTTCAAGAACATGGAAGTATAACTTTCTAGTTATAACTTCATATACTTATGTTGGATCTAAGTTTATATAACTCATGGTCTTCTAATTTTGTTGTAAAAAAGAGCTAACAAGCTTACATACATTTTTCAAGTTGAAAATCTAAGTTTCATAACTTATGGTTTCATTAAAGTGTAGATCCAAGTTTTGTAACTTAGGATCTAACTTAAGAACACTAGATCTAGACTTTCTAGTCTAAGATCTTTATGATCTAGCTAAGATCTAAGTTCTACAACTTAAGATCTTGATTATTTAGTTTACTTTCAAGTTTATAACTTAATATTACTAGTAGAACTCATGTATGTGTCGGATCTAAGATCTTGATGTAACTTTGGTTCATCAAACTACATACAACTCTTAAGTGAGTTGTGCTACATATCTTAGACTTACACTAGTGTTATGATGGTCAAACCTTGGTTAAGATGATGCAAACCCATCAACGAGTTGTACACTTGAAGCTATACGCATCAAGGATGAGAACCGTGATGAGCATCAAGCACCAAGAACCCACCGGAACACCTTTCTTACTGTTTATGGAACTGGTCAGACTACCTGGGCTACTGGAAATTGATTTTCAGTTAGTTCGGTTCGAGTAGATAATTTTCCGTTTAGACCTCGTCTTAATCCGAGTTACGGTTTAGGATCTATGGCCTCCCGAAAGTCACTACACCCTATTAACGTTGTGCTGAAATTTCTGACCTACTCGTACTTAAACCAACACCACGGTCAAAAGAAAACGAGTTTGGTTCTAGAAATTGGTCAGCCTCTAGGGGACTCATATACGGAGCCATGGCCACTAGTCTCACCTCATTTCAGTTTGTATAGAGGTCGCGGAGACTGAACGAAGTCAGCCTTTATTTCAAACCCTAGTCTTGACTTAAAACTTACTTTACACTTTTTGTTTAATGATGAATGATGATGGTACTTAAGACCTAATTTACATACTTTTAAAACTTTGGGAACGATTTACTGACTTAGTAACTTTTGACTTAGGTTGAGGACCTTTCGGACCAACCACTTTCTTACTATTCCCGCGTATCGACTTTTACTACTTTCCACTGTGAGTTATAGCATCCCTTTTTTACTTTAACTATTTTGGGAACTGAGAATACATGCGCATTTTACGTTTTACATACTAGGCACGAGTACTTAAACTTTATATATGTGTGGGTTATACAACGGCATAAAATTTCCCCTTAGCTCGGTAACGTTTGGTCATTGGTCTTTGAACCGGTGAACGCGAATCTTAGATATGGATCCATAGGGTTTGACATCCCCACTCGGGCTAGTAGCGCTAGCATTTAACGGGTGTTTAATATTTCGTAAACTTACGCACTCGCCAAGTGTACTTTTAGGGGGTATTATTTTCTTTAAGTTAGTTACCAAGTGCCCACGGTTATACATATACTTTTCATACTGTTTTGAAACGCTGTTGAAGCACTGAAATCTCGTAGCCTACCTTACATTACTGTTATACTTAAACTATAGCTCACCAACCTTTGTGTTGACGTTTTTAAGCATGTTTTTCTCAGGTGCTTAAGGTTTGCTTGCTTCCACTGTACTAGTCATGCTTTGTAGACACCCGCTGCGCTTATTAGAGATGTCACCGCATGAAACGTTTAATTTGCATTCAAACAATGTTACTTTTGAAACAATGTATTTGTAACGACCTATGGGTCATGTACTACTATTGCTTTCTATTCGTAGAAGCATACTTTCGGATGTTAAACATTTGACGTTGGTTAAAACGTCACCTTTTATCATGAATGCAAACTCTTTTTGAAACAGCATATAGTATTTGACCTTGTAATGATCCTGTTGTTGATGGTCCATACATGCTGATTTAGTACGGGGCGTCACATTTATAGTAATATGGACGAGTCGTTTCAAATACTTTGTTAACGTTTTCAATTAATATAACTATATCATATATATACATATCTATATACATATAAATGTTCGTGTCGTCGAGCACAATCAAAGGGTAATTGATTACATGAACACAGTTCAAAGTTTTTGAGATTTCAACATTACAGACTTTGCTTATCGTGTCGGAATCATATAAAGATCAAGTTTAAATTTGGTCGGAAATTTTCGGGTTGTCACACTCCAAGCCCTTGAGCGGCTCTCAGACTACCTGTTCAGCAAATCTGGGCAGTTTGAACACTTAATGCACGAATCCAACTTCAAACAACCATAACTTATGAACCGTAAACATTCAAAACACGTATCTTATATCGTTGGAAAGGTATTTTGACGAGGAATACAATTAAACACATTTCATCAAACAAAAACATCATTTACAAAAACAAAAACTCCGTCGAATGATCGTTAAAAGTTCGTTATCCAAGTTTCAAGTTCATAAAATGCATTTCATGATTCGGGAATCCAATTTACACATATGATATGCCGTTTCGAAGGTAATTAAACATACAATACAACTAAACACTTACTAACAACATTTCATAGCATTCAATGCATCAAAAATTCATATTTAAGTCTATCAAACCCTAACGAAGATCACAAAAATCAATAATCATGTTAGTGAAGTTTTCTTAATCAACCTACACATCAAATTGAAGCTAATGATGCTAGTAACGCATTTAATACATGAACTTTAATATAACAACAACATTTACTCATCCAAAACTCAAGATTAGACACACACTTTTCAAGTTCAAGCTAGTTACACTAAAACAACAAGATCGAGCATATAATTCATATATTCATGCTAGACTTGAGCCATAGACAATAATTAACACACTTTTAAGTTAAAAACATCAAGAACAAGAAATCTAGTGTTTTTAGAAAATTACCCAAAATAGATGAAGTTGGTATGGAATCGAAGAGGAAGATGCAAGGATTCCGAATATGTAATTTGTTTTAATGTTTGCTTGCGCTATCGAAATTAGATGATGATTTAATGAATTTGGTGAAATGAGGGTTTCATGAACTAGAGAGAAAAAGAGATGAGGGAGGTTGAAATGAATGAGTGGTGGTAGTGGGGTTTGACTAGTTGACCTAGTCAACTAGTTAGGCCCCTTGGCAACTTTGGTCCCTCGGGTTTAAAGCGGGTGCGCGAATTAATCAAACGAATTAATTTAAATACGCGAGAGTAAACAGGAGATGTTATAATCCAATAACGAAAATATTAAGAACGTTAGCTAACGGAGGATACAAATTTAGATAGCGGAAGATATTGTCAAAATAAAAAGACGGACGTTAAAATAATTTAACGGAAAAATGCAGGATGTTACAGAATATAAATATAGAAAGTATTATAAGTTATAGAGGAATATTCATTTGAGTCCATAAATTAAGTTGAGATTCAAGGGACCAATGAGAGCGCAACATGTGTCGCGAAAATCACATGTGATTGAAAAAAAAAATTCAAAAATTTTTTTTTGAAAAAAAAAATTTTTAATTTTTTTTTTTTCGAAATTTAAAAAAAAAAAATTTTTTTTAATTTTTTTTTTTTTTTACAATCACATGTGATTTACCTGCACAATCACATGTGATTGAATTGTACAATCACATGTGATTGGATTTGCCATGCATAATCACATGTGATTGGGTTTACAATCACATGTGATTGACATGCATAATCACATATGATTTTTTTTTTAAAAAAAATTCGAAAAAAAAATTTTCGGAAAAAAAATTCGAAAAAAAATTTGAAAAAAAAAATTTTTCGAATTTTTTTTTTCAATCACATGTGATTTTCGCGCCACATGTCGCGTTCTCATTGGTCCCTTTGTTTTCAAGCAAATTTATGGATGCAAGTGATTACAACTCATACATTATAATCGCGTATTCGCGTATATTATATATTATAACACATGATAATTGGAGGAAAAATGGTCCTCGGTACATTAAACTCCACTCGTGTTACAGCTACTATGATGCACGTGCTCTTGTCGAAAGCGGGTCCAACGTCAAGTAAGAAGCGTGTAATGTGTCTGTGGTGGTCCCCACGACAACAGCACTGACTCTTTACCCCATTCCTTTGTCCACACGTGACACTGTTAAGTTCCAAGTTAACAAATCCATGTCAGCCGCATCCTCAGTTAGCGCCTTCAAGGGATATATAACCATGTAACTACAAACAAGTCCCTATACAGTGACCAATCACACACTTTAGATACCAAATAGACAACGTGTATAATTTTAATCCTCAACAAAATCTATAAAAGAAAATAAGCATGAATTAGATAATAATAATAATAATAATAATAATACGTGTTAACATAAATTACTATAAGTGAGTGTAGATTAATGAGTAAGCGTAAACTTGATCTGTTTAGTCAGAATTATAAATATGTATTTATTTAACGGCAAACTTACATTAATGTACTACCTCCGTCCCACCAGAAGTGTCCACTTTGACTTTTGACAGTCTTTATTTGTCAACTTTGACTATAAATATTTTTGTTCGTCATATATAATATTTGATGAAAATTATGTGAATGGATTGAGTTTTAATTGTGTTTTCATTGATATAACTTTCATAAAATATTATATAACACCAACAAAAATATCTAAAGTCAAAGTTGAATAAGGAAGACTGTAAAAAGTCAAGTGGACACTTCTGGTGGGACGGAGGGAGTATTATTTATTTCAACGACACTCATCATATATTTTATTTATGTTGTTGGATATGAATTAAATGAGTTGAAATTCGATATTTGTTTGAAATATTATGTTTTTTTTCTTTAAACGCAACTAAATATACACTTAAATATAGATAAGAATTCTCTCAAGTAACATGATATGTCATTACCTTTAATGACTATTAATGAGTTAGAATTCCTTGTATAACATGGTGATAACATTTATATGATTTTAAATAAAAAAATATTATAACAGTTTTAACAACTAACAACTAGATTTTTTATTATTTTTTTTCTTTTTTACAAAAATAACGTAAACTTTATTAACAAAAAAAAAAATACAACGAAGAACACAAACTGACCTGTAACAAGGGCAACCCCAAACAAGAAAAAAACAACCTGAAACAACTAACCACTAAACCACATACAAGAAAAAGCATAAGACAAAAATTTCACACCTAACGGTCGGAATCCTAACCATCTAGCATACAAAGAACAACCGACACAACTCTACTCTAAATACAAGCTATCAAATGACACAAAACCGCAACCAACATACATGAAACTCACATCCCAACTACATTAAACTTGGCTAACTCGGCAACATGAACCTTCTTAACACAGTGAAATGGATTATTAATGAGGAATGGAGGAGGATGTATAAAAACATAGTGATAATCAAGGGGTGTGAATGTAACATTCCAAACTTTACAGACCAATCTCGTTTTAACAAATTGGATCGAAAAAAAAAAGTCTAGTAATTAAAAAACTTGTACACACACCTAAAGAGAAACTTCGCCGGAGCAAATAAAAAGAAATGACCGGCGGCGGCTCATCCGGTCGGCTGCCGTCATGGAAAGAAAGAGAGAACAATAAAAGACGAGAAAGAAGAAGAAGAGCCATCGCCGCAAAAATATACGCCGGACTCCGATCTCAAGGAAATTATAGACTCCCTAAACACTGTGATAATAATGAGGTCTTAAAAGCACTTTGTTCTGAAGCTGGTTGGGTTGTTGAAGAAGATGGTACCACTTACCCCAAGGTTGTTTATTTTTTTAAATTGAATATTAATATTGATTTTTCTTATATTTTGCTAGATCTAGTAATTAGATTTTTGTAGTTGACTTAGATCCAGTTTTAAAAAAATTGCCTTACAATTTGACCTGCTGTTGAAATATTTCAAGTAGAAGATTATGCAAAGAAGTTATCCCAAATGATGCAAAGATTAATTTTTTTTTTTTTTTTTTTTTTTTTTTTTAATTCTTGAAATCTAATGCTGACTTTGACTGTTCTTGAATGATGCAAAGATCAAAACTTTTGCCTGTTTAGTCCATGGGAACTTGAAATAGTGACTCCCAGAACCCCTTAATTTGCATAAAGTTGCAGATACTGATCTGAAAGAACAAAAAAGAGTATATTTATATATGTATATGTATATGTATATGTATATGTATATAATTTGATTCTGCTGCAAATAGCTTGAACTCCTAAACTTCCCCTTTATGTGTTTATGATTAATTTTTAAAATTAAAGGTTAAATTTTGGCAGGATCAGAACCCATAACATTGGGTTTATGGTTTACCACTTTCTTGCATACATTGCTCAAAATTTACAGTAAAGTTATCTGAAATGATGCAAAGATCAAAACTTTTTATTTTGTTCTTGTAATCTAATACCGACTTCAATTGTTCTTGAATGATTCCCTGGAAAGTAACAAAATTTAATAAAATTAGTAAATTTAAAATAAGACTTTAATTGGGTTTATAGTTTACCACTTTCTTGCATACATTGCTCAAAATTTACAGTAAAAATATCCAAAATGATGCAAAGATCAAAACTTTTTTTCCTTCTTGTAATCTAATACCTACTTCAACTGTTCTTGAATGATTCCCTGAAAAGTAACAAAATTTCATAAAATTAGTAAATTTAAATAAGACTTTAATTGGGTTTATAGTTTACCACTTTCTTGCATACATTGCTCAAAATTTACAGTAAAGTTATCCGAAATGATACAAAGATCAAAACTTTTTACATTGTTCTTGTAATCTTATTTTAAATTTTAAATTTACTAATTTTATTATTTTTTGTTACTTTTTATACAGGGTTGTAAACCATCTCCAAATGAAATAGCAGGGATGTCAACAAACATCAGTAACTGTTCATCAATCCAGCCCAGCCCAATGTCATCAGCCTTTCCAAGCCCGGTTCCATCATACCACGCAAGCCCGACATCGTCATCTTTCCCCAGCCCGACCCGCGAAAACCCGCCCAACCATTCATCCTACATTCTCCCTTACCTATGCAACTTATCAACATTACCCTCTCTACGAATCTCAAACAGCGCCCCGGTTACCCCGCCACTTTCCTCTCCAACTGCTCGTGGAACGAAACGAAAACCCGAATGGGAAATGTTATCGACAAGTGCGTTACAGTCGTTTCGTCACCCGCTTTTTGCGGCTTCTGCTCCAACGAGTCCCACACGCCGCCACCGTATTCCGCCAGCAACTATACCCGAATGTGACGAATCTGATGCTTCGACTGTGGATTCGGGCAGATGGGTCAGTTTTCAGACCATGGGTGCAGCCTCGGTTGCACCACCTTCACCCACGTTTAACCTTATGAAACCTGCGAGCCAACAAGCGTTTTTTGAAAACGGAGTAGTGGTGCAAAACGGGTCGGGTTGTGAATTTGAGTTTGAGAGTAATAATACGTTGAAAGCATGGGAAGGGGAGAGGATACATGAAGTTGGAAATGATGATTTGGAGCTTACACTTGGGAGTGGGAAAGTTGTCTAATTTCTGCTGTTTTTGAATTCGAGAAATGATTAATTTTAATGAGATTTAGTTCGTTGAGTTAAATCAAGATTCAAGATCAATAGTAATCGAATTTGTTTATAGCTGAAACGACTGATTGGATGTTGGTATTCTTGAATTTGGTTAGCAAGCTTAAATCTTTATATTACTCCTTTTAATCAAAATTTACTAGTTTAGTATACTGAGAAAATGCTTCTCTTTAGTGTTCAAAAATTTCCAAAAAAGCCAAAAACTAAATGAAGTTAGTATAGTGACTGTGAGGGATTGATATATATTTATAGTGGTAGGATCAAGAGGAAAGTAACTAATCGGGGGGAAGCGGGGGAAGCAAAAACTTTTTTTTTTTTTTTTCTTTTCTGTTTTTTGAAAAAACCTTGTTCACGAACATTATAGATGAGATGAAAATATGAACATTTAGTAGAGACATTTTGTGATAAATGTTTTTATTTTGGCGGGAAAACGCTCGAAGAAGTAATATATAACAATTCTGGTGTTTTTCGAGCGTATGTTGAGGTTTTAGCTATTGAGGTTTAGATATTAGGGTTTAGATATTAGAGTTTAGAAATTTAGGGTTTAGGGTTTAGATTTAGGGTTTAGATTGAGTTTTTAACACGAACGATTTAGAGTTCCATAAACCCAAAACACCAAACCCTAAACCCTAAACTCTAAATCGGGCTAAATTTTACTTCACAAAACATGAAAAAAAACGTTCATATTCTTCACGAACAATATTATCTTGAATGTTATTTTTGTCGATCGTTTTCCTGCCTAAATAATAACATTCATCACGAAGTGTCTCTTCTAAATGTTCATATTTTCGTGTGATCTTGATGCCGGAAAAAAAAAATTCTAAAAAAAAATGAAAAAAAAATATTTTGCTTCCCCTGCTTCTCCCGATTGATTACTTCCCATTGATCCTGCCCCTATATTTATATACATATAATATAATATTATTTATATTATTTTGAATTTTAATTTTTGTTACTTATATTAAGTATATAAAATAAAATATAGTAAGTAATAGTCAAACTCAAGCCAATATACAGTGAACGAAAAGTTATCATAGTACAAGTAATTAACAGGAGTAATTAATTGGAGCATACGCACATATGCATTTGGGCTCAAAAATTACTCCAACATACACCAAGTGTATATGCCTATGATCCACGTGGATACAACCCAACGATATTAACTGGGCTGAATAGCTCTTTGGGCCAGACAAGGACACCATAATAATATAATTATCTATATATGTAATAGATAAAACCCTGTAGCACTATTCATCAATAGTAACCAGAGATATTTTTGTCATTTCACTTTTATTCCTTTTTTTTTTGTCTCCAACGATAAAAGAAGCAACTCTTATAAAAGAACCAACTCTTCAATGTTACCAAAAAATGTCGAAAAAAATTCTTTTTTACCAAAAAAATCAACTAACATTTTTTTTCCCCTCAACGATAAAGGAGACAACTTTCATAAAAGGAACAACCCTTCAATGTTACCAAAAGATGTCGAAAAACATTTTTTTACAAAATAGATCAACTAATTTAAAAAAAAAAAAAACGAACGCTAAAAGAAGCAACTTTCACAAAAGGAACATCCCTTCAATGTTAGATGTCGAAAAAAAATTCTTTTTACAAAATAGATCAAGACTTTTTTTTAACTCGCATTCAAAACGGAGCCCCCGGCGCGAAGCGAGGGCTCCACAACTAGTTAAAAAAAAAATTATACGATCCCTCATGTTTGTGTCAGGCCGTTAAGTATGTGTCAGGCAGTTAAGTAGTATCATGTGAGGGTGATGTGAGGGTATATTTTAATTTTGCTCTCATCTCCTTCTCTTCCTTCACACGACTAACTAGGGATAACAATAGATCGAATATAGATTGAATGTGCCTATATCCATATCCATTGAATTAAACGGATTATTAGGTACCCATTAGATGTTAAGTTTTTCATAAAAATATTTCAATTGTGAAATGAAATCGTCGAAATGTTTTAACAAAAATGTGTAATATATGTAAGATATATATGAATTTAATACTACTCACATAGTTGTATTTTCACAATATATATTTTCGATAACATTTTAATAGTTTATAATGTACACATATGGACATTTAAATATATATATGCATATATTTAAGTAAATATGTATATATTTATATGTATATATGTATTTCGGGTGGATATATCTATGAATAATAAATTGTCATCCATATCTCATCCATTAATTATTCATATCAACCATATCCATATTCATATCTATTTATCATCCGTTTGGATCATCCATATCCATCTAAATAGATCGGATCGAATGCATATCCAATGAATCGAACATTCTTCGCCATCCATAGTCTCAACCACATAACCTTTTCAATAACCAAACCTTAACCACAAGCATTTCACAAACTCTTAATTACATACTGTACATATAAACGCATAATAAAATTAAATTAACACTTAGACCATTCCCAACGATTGTGCTATGGAGCCGCCCTCGTTCATACTCGGGAGGGCGCCGTTGGCATTCCCCTAGCCCTCTGCCGCCCTCAGTTTTCTTTCACCTGCTCGCCCTGCAACTCGTCATGGAATAGCATAATCGAGGGCATAATTTTGTTGAAAAATAGTGCATTTGAAACAACTATATAGCCGTTGTGTATTTTTTTTATTTACTGTATCTTTAATATATATATATATATATATATATATATATATATATATATATATATATATATATATATATATATATATATATACCATTTCAATTTATATCACAAATTCATCAATATCACTCTAAAAAATAACTCTAAAACAATGCCTCCAAATTGGATACTTTCACACAATTTGCAATTTATATAGCGAGTTCTGATTTTAATAATGTCGCACTCGATCTATTTGAAATGATTGATGAAGAAGAAGACGAAGAAATTGTCGAACTGATTCCAAGAGATCCTAGAAGATTTATAGCAAGAGATCGAGAGGGAACTGATATACGTTTATGGCGTTATTATTTTTCAGGTAATCCGAGGTTTCCCGGAGATTATTTTCGCAAATTTTATAGAATGAGTCGGCCATTATTTTTTATATTTTCGTCAAAAGCGGGGTGCTACAGGGTTGCTGGGTTTTAATGTTTTTCACAAAATGTAACGACCCGACTTTTTCGACCTACTTTTGTGCTTGTTACTTTCTGCCAAACTGCGTATTTGTGCGTACTGTGTTGGTTTATATTCTGGGATCTTATTTCATGATTAATTACTTTCGTTAATACCATACAACATGCCATTAAGTACTTAGTTACTTAACTTGATCCTCGAATGCTTTTATGACCGTTAGTGTCACTTGACGTTGAGAACGAGCTATATGTTTTGGTACACGTTTGACTTTTGTCGTAATTGGAATTTTACGACTACGTAATACTAATTGTTATTTTCTAATAACAATTACTTGGGCTTTTGGTTGCTTAATTACGCTTAGTAATTTACTTATGCTCACTAGTTAGTCTTGTTGGACTTTCTACCTTGTTGGACTTTAGCCCACCCTACTCTAGCTAGTGGACTATTTAATTAGCCCAATTTTAATAAGTTTATGACCCGTATAAATGTAAGACAAATACCCATTTATTATAGGGAACATACTAGCATTTTTGTTAACCATAATCACAATTGTTGCATGGGATCCCAACATAAGCACCAACTTTAGACCACCATTAACCAAAAAGCAAAAGTTGTCCCCCCTTGTCCCCCTTGAAACCTACGGCCACCACCACCTCACCACCACCTCACCACTCTATAAATACCTAGCAAATCTCACCTATTTCACACTTAATCTCATTCACATTTTACACACACTTACTCTCTAATTCTCTCTCTATTCTTTCTCACTCTAAAAAGTGTAAGTTTTAAATTTTCTTCTTCTTCTTCTTCTTCTTCTTCTTCTTCTTCTTCTTCTTCTTCTTCTTCTTCTTCTTCTTCTTCTTCTTCTTCTTCTTCTTCTTCTCTTCTCATTTTCGACATCATCATCATCATGCAAGGATCAAGCTTTTTAGCTTCTTGATCTTGTTACATCTTGTAGATTCAAACTTTGGTTTGAATCCTTCAAGAACATGAAAGATTCAAGCTTTCTAGCTTTGAATCTTCATTACTTTGTTGGATCTAAGTTTTCTAGCTTATGATCCCTTTATTTTGTTAAAAAGATCAAAACTTGTGTTTATGATCTTCATGTAACTTGAAGATCTAGCCTTTTGCTTTAAGGATCTTCAAGAACATTAAAGATCCAAGCTTTTTAGCTTATGGTTTCATTATTTTGTTAAAGATCTTAGATTTTTAGCTTATGGTCTCATTACTTTCATTAGATCTTAGTTTTTTAGCTTATGGTCTCATTACTTTCATTAGATCTTAGCTTTCTAGCTTATGGTCTCATTAATCTTGTAAAGATCCAAGCTTTCTAGCTTAGAGTTTTCTTAATATTTGAAGATCTAAGTTATTATTGTAGATCTCACTTGCTTGGAACCTTTTTGTGATTGTTGTGATGATAAAGATCAAGTCTTCATCATCTCATATGATGAAGATGCATAAACTTGTGTAAAAAGGACAAAGGTTGAAGCTTTATTGGGTTTATGCAATAAAGAGGCAACATTGATGTTCAAAACTTGTAGAATGTTAGCTTTTACTCTTAGTTGTGTGTTGATGGTTCAAACTTGATCAAAGTGATGCTAAAACATCAAAGAGTTGTACACTTGAAGCTTACACGCATCAAGGATGAGAACCGTGATGAGCATCAAGCACCAAGAAACCCACCGGAGCACTTGTTTTCTGTTTTTCGGGGTCTGATCAGATTCCTAGTGTGATGCCCCGTACAAAACCATCGTGTACGAATCATCAACAACAGGATCATTACAAGGTTAAGTACTATATGCTGTAATTAAAGAAGTTGCATTCACGATAAAAAGGTGATGTCATAACCGACATCAAATGTTTTACATTTCAAAAGCATGCTTCACTAAGTAGAAGCAAATAATAAGTGTATGTGACCACAATGGTCGTTACAAGTCATAGTTCAAAAGTACGAATGTTTGAATGCAAAATAAAGTAGTTCATGCGATGACAACTCTAAGCAGCGGGTGTCTACAGCACGACTAGTACACAGCGGAAGCTAACCTCAAGCACCTGAGAAAAACATGCTTAAAAACGTCAACACAAAGGTTGGTGAGCTATAGTTCAAGTATAACAGTATGTAAGGTAGGCCACGAGATTTCAGTGCTACAAAGAGCGTTTCAAAATAGTATGATAAAGTATATGTTAACCGTGGGCACTTGGTAACTAACTTAACGTTTATACCCCCTGAAAGTACACTTGGCAAGTGCGTATGTTTACGAAGTATTAAACACTCGTTAAATGCTAGCGCGACTAGCCTGAGTGGGGATGTCAAACCCTATGGATACATATCTAAGATTCGCGTTCACGGTTCAAAAACCAATGATTAAACGTTACCGAGCTAAAGGGAATGTTTATGCCGTTGTATAACCCACACATATATAAGTTTAAGTACTCGTGCCTAGTATGTAAAACATAAAATCCGCATGTATTCTCAGTTCCCAAAATAAGTTAAAGTAAAAAAAAAGGAATGTTATAACTCACAATGATATGTAGCGGTAAAGTAGTAGTCGGGAAAGGTGTGCAAGTAAACGGTCCGAAGTCCTCAACCTAAGTCAAATAGTACTAGGTCAGTAAATCGTCTTAATAGGTTTAAAAGTATGTAATTAAGGTCTTAAGGGTCATCATCATTCATCATCAAACAAAAGGTGTAAAGTAGGTTTCGTTTATGAAAGTAGTTTAAAACAAAGTCTGACTTCAGTCAGTCACCACGGCCGCTACCCTTACTGAATTAAGGTGAGACCAGTGGCCATGGCTCCGTCTATGAGTTCCTTAAGTGTGGTAAAATTTACAGAAGCAAAATCGTCTTTGTTTGACCGTGGCGACGGTCTAAGTGCGAGTAGGTCAGAAATTTCTGCACAACGTTAAAGGACATAGTAACGATCGGAGGGCCATAAATCCTAAACCGTAACTCGGATTAAGACGAGTCCTATATGAAAAGTTATCTACTCGAAAAGATCTATCTAAAAATCAAGGTTAGAACAGCCCAGGTCTACTGTTCTGTTACAGAATCACCAGACCAGTAGCTTTTGGACAGAACAGTGAGTTTAAAAGGGTTCCGGTGGTCTTGGTGCTTGATGTTCATCATGGTTCTCATCCTTGATGCATATAGCTTCAAGTGTACAACTCATTGATGTATCTACATCATCTTAACCAAGTCTTGACCATCATAACCCATGTGCAAGTCTAAGACATGAAACACAACTCACTTAAGAGTTGTATGAAGTTTGATGAACCAAAGTTGCATCAAAGTCTTAGATCTAACACATACATGGACTTTAAAGCTAATAACAAGTTACAAACTTGAAAGTAAACTAACTAATCAAGATCATAAGTAGTAGAACATAGTTCTTAGTTTGATCTTGAAGATCCAAGACTCAAAAGTCTAGATCCAAAGTTATATTTAAAGAAAACTCATTTGTGTGTTCTTGAACTTTCAAAGTTAACTTAATTTGTTCAAGAGATATGAGATCAAGACTAACTTGTAGTACTTGACCATATAAACTAACTACATGAAATTAAAGTGCATAAATTGAAGAAGTAAACTTAAATAAGCAAGAAAAGGTTCATGGTTGTTCATACTTTAAAGATTCAACCAAGGTTTGATCTTTAGAAAGTAAACTTTAAAGTTTACTTCATGAACTTCAAGTATGTCTTTCAACCATGAACTTTATAAACTTTGAACAAGTATTTAGTGGAGATCATAAACTAGAGAGTTTATGTCTTGTATGTTCTTGAAGATTCAAGATAAAAGAAGAATTAAACTAAGAAGTTTGATTCTTGAAAACATGCAAGTAAGTAAAGATAATAACAACTAGTAATCAACACAAGTAACAAAAGATTATAACAATCAAAGAATGATGATGATTTAAGGGTGCTAGAAATCGGTTTTGGCCAAGAAAGAAGAGAGAAAAATAAGTCCAAGTTACTTACAAAATGAGAGAAAAGATGAGAGGAAAATGAAAGTAAGTTTGAAGTGTGTTTTGAATGAGAGAAAACAAGTGAAAGATGTAACACAAAAATGAAACCAAAAACTCCCCTTGTGCACTAGTAGGCCGACGGTTTTCATGGGGGAAAGGGAAGAGGAGATTGTTCTTTGGTCACTTGTATGTAAAGCCTTACAAAGGTGGTTATTAGATGGTTATACATGGGAAAGATGTCTAACTATATTCCAATTGTTCTTAGACTAACTAGTAACCATATAATTGATACTTACACTTTGAAAGAGTGGGCTAACTAAGCCCACTTAAAAGGTAGGGTGGGCTTGGAAGTCCAATAACATGAGTCCATTACACTAACAAAGCCCAAGTTCAAATAAATCACAAGTTAAACCAATTAAAGCCCAAGTAACTAACTAATAGCCTTAGTTAATTAAAATGATTAATAAATTTAATCATGAATGTAAATAATATCTAAAAATATTATTCGTGAAAGTTCCGGGTGTCACAAAGACGTTTCGGGCACTTAAAAGTCAAGTTCGGGCAATCATGGCAACATGTAAATGTAATAACATACATTCGTTATATCACACGTATTAATAATAATAATTATTAATAAATAAACGTTGGAAATTCCAGGGTCGTTACATTACCCACCTGTTAAAGAAAATTTCGTCCCGAAATTTAAGCTGAGGTAGACGGAGGAGTCGGGAAAAGGTGAGGATACTTCCGCATCATTTGATCCTCTCGTTCCCAAGTAAACTCAGGTCCTCGTTTGGCATTCCATCGTACTCGGACGATCAGAATCTTATTGCGTTTCAAAGTTTTGATCTCACGATCCATAATTTCAACAGGTTCCTCCACAAAGTGGAGTTTGTCATCAATTGTAAGTTCTTCAGTGGTATGATAAGTTCTGGTGCAGCAAGACACTTCTTCAAGTTTGACACGTGGAAGGTAGGGTGAACTGAGCTCAATTGTGCTGGTAGATCCAAACGGTATGCAACGGGTCCAACACGTTCCAAGATTTCGAAAGGACCAATGTATCGTGGGTTTAACTTTCCACGTTTTCCAAAGCGAATCACACCTTTCCAAGGTGCAACCTTCAACATTACATGATCACCAACGTTGAATTCAAAGTCCTTACATTTAAGATCGGCATAACTCTTTTGACGATCACGGGCAGTCTTAAGTCTAGCTTGGATCTGAGCAATCTTCTCCGTGGTTTCGTGGACTACCTCGGGTCCGGTGATTTGCTTTTCGCCTACTTCAGCTCAACAAATAGGAGATCGGAACTTACGGCCATACAATGCTTCGAAAGGTGCAGCATTAATGCTAGAGTGATAACTGTTGTTGTACGAGATTTCGGCGAGTGGCAAATGCCTTTCCCAGGCCTTTCCGAAATCAATGACACATGCACGCAACATGTCCTCCAAGGTCTGAATCGTTCGTTCACTTTACCCGTCAGTCTGAGGATGATAAGCAGTACTCATGTCAAGACGAGTTCCCATGGCTTCTTGCAAGGAACGCCAAAATCTAGATGCAAAACGGGGATCGCGATCGGAGATGATCGATAAAGGTACACCGTGTCGTGATACAACCTCCTTAATGTATAATTGAGCAAGTCTTTCCATTGTATCAGTTTCCTTCATCGCTAGGAAGTGTGCAGATTTGGTGAGGCGGTCAACAATAACCCAAATGGTATCATATCCGCCCACCGTCTTTGGAAGCTTGGTGATAAAATCCATTGTGATCCTTTCCCACTTCCATTGTGGGATCTCCGGCTGTTGAAGTAAACCAGAAGGTCTCTGATGCTCGGCTTTAACCTTCGAACAAGTCAAACACTTACCAACATAAGTCGCAACATCCTTCTTAAGATTCGGCCACCAATACTGTTCTTTAAGGTCGTGGTACATTTTGCCTGCTCCAGGGTGAATCGAATATCTCGATTTGTGTGCTTCATCAAGTATAAGGTTTCGTAGATCTCCATAATAAGGTACCCAAATTCTTCCGGCATAACATCGGAGTCCAGACTCCCTAACCTCGAATCGAGAGACAAGTATGTTCAAATGTTCATGAGATATATTCTCCTCCTTGAGAGCCTCATCTTGAGCTACTCTGATCTGGCTGTTGAGGTTCAAATGGATGGTGATGTTCAGAGCCCTAACACGAAGAGGTGCCGTCCTCTCCTTTCGGCTTAAAGCGTCAGCTACAACATTGGCCTTGCCAGGGTGATAACGGAGTTCACAATCGTAGTCGTTGAGCGTCTCGATCCATCGACGCTGTCTCATATTCAGTTGCTTCTGATCAAAGATGTGCTGGAGACTCTTGGGATCGGTGAAGATAGTGCTCTTAGTTCCATACAAATAATGTCTCCACAATTTAAGTGCAAAGACAACGGCTCCAAGTTCAAGATCATGTGTAGTGTAGTTCCGTTCGTGAATCTTCAATTTTCGGGAGGCATAGGCAATAACCTTTGATCGTTGCATCAGTACACAACCAAAACCACTCTTCGATGCATCACAATAAACAACAAAGTCGTCACTGCCTTCAGGAAGTGATAGGATAGGTGCGGAAGTTAACTTCTTCTTCAAAGTTTGGAATGCTGATTCGTGTGCGGGTTCTTAAATGAACTTCTTGCCCTTGTGTGTCAGCGCGGTCAAAGGACGCGCAATCAGAGAGAAACCTTCGATAACCCTTCGATAATAACCGGCGAGACCTAGGAATTGGCGAATATGCGTCGGAGTAGTGGGGGTCTCCCACTTGCTGATGGCTTCAATCTTGGCGGGGTCAACTTTGATACCCTGGTCGCTCACAACATGACCCAGAAACTGGACTTCCTTCAACCAAAATTCACACTTGGAGAATTTGGCGTAGAGTTGCTCTTGTCTTAAGAGTTCAAGCACTAATCGGAGGTGTTGCTCATGTTCTTCTTCGCTCTTAGAGTAGATGAGGATATCATCTATGAAGACGATAACAAACTTGTCCAAGTAAGGCTTGCAGACACGATTCATGAGGTCCATGAACACGGCAGGTGCATTTGTCAAACCGAATGGCATCACGAGAAACTCATAAGGACCATAACGGGTCCTGAACGCAGTTTTCATCACGTCACTTTCCTTCACCCTCAGTTGGTGATATCCGGATCGCAAATTGATCTTTGAATAAACGCTCGATCCTTGTAGTTGATCAAAAAGGTCATCAATTCGTGGAAGAGGATACCGATTCTTGATA
Organism: Rutidosis leptorrhynchoides; assembly: GCF_046630445.1. Lineage (NCBI taxonomy): Eukaryota > Viridiplantae > Streptophyta > Magnoliopsida > Asterales > Asteraceae > Rutidosis > Rutidosis leptorrhynchoides. Next base: position 126,486,578 of record NC_092340.1, read on the forward strand.
GTCAGTTTGTTGAGTTCACGGTAGTCGATACACATACGGAAGGATCCATCCTTCTTCTTTACAAACAGAACAGGTGCGCCCCAAGGCGAGAAACTTGGTTGGATAAATCCTCGGTCTAACAGCTCTTGTAGTTGACTCTGTAATTCTTGCATCTCGGAAGGTGCAAGTCTATAGGGTGCGCGAGCTACAGGTGCAGCTCCTGGCACTAAATCAATCTGAAACTCTACTGCTCTCTGCGGCGGTAATCCAGGTAATTCCTCTGGGAAGACATCGGAAAATTCGTTCACAATTCGAACGTCATTCACGCTCTTCACCTCAGTTTCTACCGCTTTCACATGTGCTAGGACAGCAAAACGTCCCTTCTTCATAATCTTTTGCTCTTTCACGCAACTAATGAGGTTCAACTTCGAGGTACATCTCTCTCCATAGATAACCAGTGGTTCGCCATCTCCTTGTGGTATGCGAAGTGCTTTATCTCCACAGATAATATCGGCCTTTATCTTGCTCAACCAATCCATACCAATGATCACGTCAAAGCTTCCCAGTTTGATAGGTATCAAATCAATTTCGAAATCTGCACCAGCTATGTTGATAATAGCTCCACGACTAATATGGTCAACCTTTTCAAGTTTTCCATTGGCGACCTCGACAAGCATACTCTCTTTTAACGGGACTAATGACCAATTAATCTTATCGCAAAAATGTCTACATACATAACTTCTATCTGCACCAGTATCAAACAAGACAGAAGCTAAAAGATTGTTGATTTTGAATATACCTGTCACCAAGTCGGGGTTATCGCGTGCATCCCTTGCATTAACATTAAAAGCTCGTCCACGGGGTGGTCCTCCGTCTTTTCACTTGTTTGGGCACGCATTTCTGAAATGGCCCGTCTGCCCGCATTCGTAGCACTTCTTCGGCCCATTGGTGTTCGGCTTCCCATTCAAAGTGGTGACCTTGCAGTCTTTCCCGATATGCCCAGCCCATTGGTGTTCGGCTTCCCATTGGTCTTGAACTTTCAGCGGAAACAAGTAAACTAGCAAGTTGTAGATTAGTCCTATTAGTGAATCCTACTCGGGTCGGTCTTAGACTCACTAATGCAACCTAATTCCCTATAACCAATGCTCTGATACCAAATGTGATGCCCCGTACAAAACCATCGTGTACGAATCATCAACAACAGGATCATTACATGGTTAAGTACTATATGCTGTAATTAAAGAAGTTGCATTCACGATAAAAAGGTGATGTCATAACCGACATCAAATGTTTTACATTTCAAAAGCATGCTTCACTAAGTAGAAGCAAATAATAAGTGTATGTGACCACAATGGTCGTTACAAGTCATAGTTCAAAAGTACGAATGTTTGAATGCAAAATAAAGTAGTTCATGCGATGATAACTCTAAGCAGCGGGTGTCTACAGCACGACTAGTACACAGCGGAAGCTAACCTCAAGCACCTGAGAAAAACATGCTTAAACAAAGGTTGGTGAGCTATAGTTTAAGTATAACAGTATGTAAGGTAGGCTACGAGATTTCAGTGCTACAAAGAGCGTTTCAAAATAGTATGATAAAGTATATGTTAACCGTGGGCACTTGGTAACTAACTTAACGTTTATACCCCCTGAAAGTACACTTGGCAAGTGCGTATGTTTACGAAGTATTAAACACTCGTTAAATGCTAGCGCGACTAGCCCGAGTGGGGATGTCAAACCCTATGGATCCATATCTAAGATTCGCGTTCACGGTTCAAAAACCAATGATTAAACGTTACCGAGCTAAAGGGAATGTTTATGCTGTTGTATAACCCACACATATATAAGTTTAAGTACTCGTGCCTAGTATGTAAAACATAAAATCCGCATGTATTCTCAGTTTCCAAAATAAGTTAAAGTAAAAAAAAGGGAATGCTATAACTCACAATGATATGTAGCGGTAAAGTAGTAGTCGGGAAAGGTGTGCAAGTAAACGGTCCGAAGTCCTCAACCTAAGTCAAATAGTACTAGGTCAGTAAATCATCTTAATAGGTTTAAAAGTATGTAATTAAGGTCTTAAGGGTCATCATCATTCATCATCAAACAAAAGGTGTAAAGTAGATTTCGTTTATGAAAGTAGTTTAAAACAAAGTCTGACTTCAGTCAGTCACCACGGCCGCTACCCTTACTGAATTAAGGTGAGAACAGTGGCCATGGCTCTGTCTATGAGTCCCTTAAGTGTGGTAAACTTTAAAGAAGTAAACTCGTCTTCGTTTGACCGTGGCGACGGTCTAAGTGCGAGTAGGTCAGAAATTTCTGCACAACGTTAAAGGACATAGTAACGATCGGAGGGCCATAAATCCTAAACCGTAACTCGGATTAAGACGAGTCCTATATGAAAAGTTATCTACTCGAAAAGATATATCTAAAAAGCAAGGTTAGAACAGCCCAGGTCTACTGTTCTGTTACAGAATCACCAGACTAGTAGCTTTTGGACAGAACAGTGAGTTTAAAAGGGTTCCGGTGGTCTTGGTGCTTGATGTTCATCATGGTTCTCATCCTTGATGCATATAGCTTCAAGTGTATAACTCATTGATGTATCTACATCATCTTAACCAAGTCTTGACCGTCATAACCCATGTGCAAGTCTAAGACATGAAACACAACTCACTTAAGAGTTGTATGAAGTTTGATGAACCAAAGTTGCATCAAAGTCTTAGATCTAACACATACATGGACTTTAAAGCTAATAACAAGTTACAAACTTGAAAGTAAACTAACTAATCAAGATCATAAGTAGTAGAACATAGTTCTTAGTTTAATCTTGAAGATCCAAGACTCAAAAGTCTAGATCCAAAGTTATATTTAAAGAAAACTCATTTGTGTGTTCTTGAACTTTCAAAGTTAACTTAATTTGTTCAAGAGATATGAGATCAAGACTAACTTGTAGTACTTGACCATATAAACTAACTACATGAAATTAAAGTGCATAAATTGAAGAAGTAAACTTAGATAAGCAAGAAAAGGTTCATGGTTGTTCATACTTTAAAGATTCAACCAAGGTTTGATCTTTAGAAAGTAAACTTTAAAGTTTATTTCATGAACTTCAAGTATGTATTTTAACCATGAACTTTATAAACTTTGAACAAGTATTTAGTGGAGATCATAAACTAGAGAGTTTATGTCTTGTATGTTCTTGAAGATTCAAGATAAAAGAAGAATTAAACTAAGAAGTTTGATTCTTGAAAACATGCAAGTAAGTAAAGATAATAACTGTAGTGACCTGAACTTTTCCATGTTTATATATATTAATTGAGATTGATATTTACATGATTAAATGTTTCTAACATGTTAAGCAATCAAACTTGTTAAGACTTGATTAATTGAAATATGTTTCATATAGACAATTGACCACCCAAGTTGACCGGCGATTCACGAACGTTAAAACTTGTAAAAATGACATGACGATATATATACGGATATACATATGGTTAACATGAGATTATGATATGTAAGTATCTCCATAAGTATATTAACAGGAGTTATATACATATAAACAAGACTACTAACTTAAGGATTTCGAAACGAGACATATATGTAACGATTATCGTTGTAGCAACATTTAAATGTATATATATCATATTAAGATATATTAATATATCATAATATCATGATAATATAATAATTTAACATCTCATTAGATATAATAAACAATGGGTTAACAACATTAATTGAGATCGTTAACTTAAAGGTTTCAAAACAACACTTACATGTAACGACTAACGATGACTTAACGACTCAGTTAAAATGTATATACATGTAGTGTATTTAGATGTATTAAAATACTTTTGGAAGACTTCAAGACATATATCAAAACACTCATACTTAACGAAAATGGTTACAGTTACTTTCCCATTCTTTTCTTTCATCAAGAATTCTAGTCGTATTCTTACCCGTATTATACACAGCTTCAAAACGTACTTACTATGGGTATATACCAATAGGAACTAGCATGGGATTCCACTCTTGATTATGTCATGTATGACTAATCAATTTTAACTTCTACCATGAGCTAGTCAACTAACTAAAACTCCTTTTAACCCCACTCACCACTCACCAATTACCACTCATCATTCACTCCATTTCACTTCCAATTCTCTTTCTAATTCTCTCTCAACACACCCACACTATTATGAACATATTTTTCCAGTAGTTAATCATCATCTTCATCAAAAATCACTTCAAGAATCAAGCTATAATCATCATAGGAAGAACACTTCAAGAACACTTCAAAAATCCCTTCAAGTTTACTAATTTACTTTCAAGCTTTCTAATCCATTCCAAGTAATCATCTAAGATCAAGAAACCTTTGTTATATACAGTAGGTTATCTTTCTTATTCAAGGTAATATTCATATTCAAACTTTGATTCAATTTCTATAACTATAAACTATCTTAATTCGAGTAAAAATCTTACTTGAACTTGTTTTTGTGTCATGATCCTACTTCAAGAACTTTTAAGCCATCCAAGATCCTTTGAAGCTAGATCATTTCTTGTCACTTCCAATAGGTTTACCTACTAAACTTGAGGTAGTAATGATGTTCATAACATCATTCGATTCATATATATAAAACTATCTTATTCGAAGGTTTAAACTCGTAATCACTAGAACATAGTTTAGTTAATTCTAAACTTGTTCGCAAACAAAAGTTAATCCTTCTAACTTGACTTTTAAAATTAACTAAACACATGTTCTATATCTATATGATATGCTAACTTAATGATTTAAAACCTGGAAACACGAAAAACACCGTAAAATCGGATTTACGCCGTCGTAGTAACACCGCGGGCTGTTTTGGGTTAGTTAATTAAAAACTATGATAAACTTTGATTTAAAAGTTGTTATTCTGAGAAAATGATTTTTATTATGAACATGAAACTATATCCAAAATTATGGTTAAACTCAAAGTGGAAGTATGTTTTCTAAAATGGTCATCTAGACGTCGTTCTTTCGACTGAAATGACTACCTTTACAAAAACGACTTGTAACTTATTTTTCTGACTATAAACCTATACTTTTTCTGTTTAGATTCATAAAATAGAGTTCAATATGAAACCATAGCAATTTTATTCACTCAAAACGGATTTAAAATGAAGAAGTTATGGGTAAAACAAGATTGGATAATTTTTCTCATTTTAGCTACGTGAAAATTGGTAACAAATCTATTCCAACCATAACTTAATCAACTTGTATTGTATATTATGTAATCTTGAGATACCATAGACACGTATACAATGTTTCGACCTATCATGTCGACACATCTATATATATTTCGGAACAACCATAGACACTCTATATGTGAATGTTGGAGTTAGCTATACAGGGTTGAGGTTGATTCCAAAATATATATAGTTTGAGTTGTGATCAATACTGAGATACCTATACACTGGGTCGTGGATTGATTCAAGATAATATTTATCGATTTATTTCTGTACATCTAACTGTGGACAACTAGTTGTAGGTTACTAACGAGGACAGCTGACTTAATAAACTTAAAACATCAAAATATATTAAAAGTGTTGTAAATATATTTTGAACATACTTTAATATATATGTATATATTGTTATAGGTTCGTGAATCAACAGTGGCCAAGTCTTACTTCTCGACGAAGTAAAAATCTGTGAAAGTGAGTTATAGTCCCACTTTTAAAATCTAATATTTTTGTGATGAGAATACATGCAGGTTTTATAAATGATTTACGAAATAGACACAAGTACGTGAAACTACATTCTATGGTTGAATTATCGAAATCGAATATGCCCCTTTTTATTAAGTCTGGTAATCTAAGAATTAGGGAACAGACACCCTAATTGATGCGAATCCTAAAGATAGATCTATTGGGCCTAACAAACCCCATCCAAAGTACCGGATGCTTTAGTACTTCGAAATTTATAACATATCTGAAGGGTGTCCCGGAATGATGGGGATATTCTTATATATACATCTTGTTAATGTCGGTTACCAGGTGTTCACCATATGAATGATTTTTATCTCTATGTATGGGATGTGTATTGAAATATGAAATCTTGTGGTCTATTGTTACGATTTGATATATATAGGTTAAACCTATAACTCACCAACATTTTTGTTGACGTTTAAAGCATGTTTATTCTCAGGTGAATATTAAGAGCTTCCGCTGTTGCATACTAAAATAAGGACAAGATTTGGAGTCCATGTTTGTATGATATTGTGTAAAAACTGCATTCAAGAAACTGATTTCGATATAACATATTTGTATTGTAAACCATTATGTAATGGTCGTGTGTAAACAGGATATTTTAGATTATCATTATTTGATAATCTACGTAAAGCTTTTTAAACCTTTATTTATGAAATAAAGGTTATGGTTTGTTTTAAAAATGAATGCAGTCTTTGAAAAACGTCTCATATAGAGGTCAAAACCTCGCAACGAAATCAATTAATATGGAACGTTTTTAATCAATAAGAACGGGACATTTCAGTTGGTATCCGAGCGTTGGTCTTAGAGAACCAGAATTTTGCATTAGTGTGTCTTATCGAGTTTGTTAGGATGCATTAGTGAGTCTGGACTTCGACCGTGTTTACTTGAAAAATGATTGCTTAACAAATTTTGTTGGAAACTATATATTTTTAACATGTGAATATTATGTGATATACTAATCTCTTAACGCGTTTGATATTATGTGATAGATGTCTACCTCTAGAACAAGTCCCATTGACTCACCTAATAATAATGAAGAGTCAAATGTAAATTGGAATGATTCGTGGACTGATTCACAAGTTCCCGAAGAGGAACCGGAAGAAGAGTCGGAACCAGAAGAAGAATCGGAACCGGAAGAAGAATCGGAACCGGATGAAGAAATAGAACCGGTGGGGAAAATAATAAAACGGTTAAGTAAAAGAAAATCCTCAACCAACCGACCAAGGTTAATTATGGTCAATGGTGTTTCCGCTAAGGAAGCAAAATATTGGGAGGATTACCAATTCTCCAATGAATCGGATTCTGACGAGAATTCCGATGATGTTATAGAAATTACCCCAACTGAATTTAAAAAGGCAAAAGAAAATAATAAGGGAAAGGGCATAAAAATAGAGAAATCTAATTCCAACCCCGATGAACTTTATATGTATCGTCAACCCCCTAAGTCCTTAAGTTGTAACAATGACCCGGGAACCTCTAAACCACCAGGTTTTTCTAAACCAATGTGGAAAACGACGGCTCGTATTAGGGGAACATCATATATCCCTAGAAACTTGGCAAAACGAACCAAAACCGAAGAAGAAGAAACAAGCGAGTCGGAATAAGATAGTTGTATTCGTGTGGTGTAATATATGTAATATAGTGTGCTTATGCTTTATGATATATGTAAAAATTGCTTGTATTAATAAGTATTTTTTTTATGAATCTAACTCTTGTCTATTTTACAGTATAAAAACACAAAATGGATAGACAACCCAATATTTTAAGAGACCTACCCGGAGACATGATTGATGAAATCTTGTCTAGAGTCGGTCAGAATTCTTCGGCACAACTATTAAGACGAGATCAGTTTGTAAGTCATTCGAAGAACGTTCCAAGAATGCCTTGGTTTATAAAAGGCTTTCGTTCGAAAGATGGGGGATATCACATTGGGAAATCCATAAGTTACGATGTGTTTACTTTGACGCATATATTGCGGGGAACCCAAATGCTATTTTACGCAATGGGTTAAGAAATTATTTTGACTCAATATATCCGAATATTGGACTTCGTGATTTAGAAAAAGCGGCTAACATGCAACATAAAGAAGCATGTTATGCTTACGGATTAGTAATGTTCGCTTCTCACCAAAGTGAGAACAAGAACATCGGCCTACAACTATTAAACAAAACGTTCCCACAAGTGACGGAGTCGGTAATTGGGGTAATAAATGAGGTTTTTAGATTGTTACGGGACTGTTGGACATTACGTAACCCTCGTCCCTTTGATGATGTTACAACACGCTGTCTTATCAACGGCCATAACGGTTATGTTCTACAAGACCAAGGATGGGAAGTAGTCCTAGTAAAACCAGAATGCATGACTTGTTTCTGGACGTATGAATTACGTGTCTTTATTGCCTTTGCTGAACGACTTGTGTACTAGCTAGAATTATCTTCACAACTATCTTGTATCAAAGTTATTGTGTGCTATATTTCATGCTTTATGTAAAATAAGCGGTATTGTAAGTTTGTAAAATATTGTATAAAAGTTTGAACGCGAAATATTATTATAATCAGTTTTTCATATAGAATTGTAGTAGTTGAATTGTATATTAGCTACTAAGTATGAACTTAACGGGTAGGTACTACCCGAATTTAAACTTATAAAACGCTAATATGAAGAAAAAGCTTTTATAAATGAGTTCATATTATGCTACGAAATACTATTAACTACTCTTAATATTCTGTACGATTAACTTGTTCCATTTGACTATTTTGAAGGAAATGGCACTGACTACTCGACACACCGTGAATATGAATGAAGAGGAATTCCGTACTTTCCTAGCTTCAAACATAGCCGCAGTACAGGCTGCGCTACATACCAACAATAACCTTGGATCTAGCAGTACAGGAAATCGTGTAGGATGCACCTACAAAGAATTCACTGCCTGCAAACCTTTGGAATTTGATGGAACCGAAGGACCAATCGGATTGAAACGGTGGACCGAGAAGGTCGAATCGGTGTTTGCCATAAGTAAGTGTACTGAAGAGGACAAAGTAAAGTACGCTACGCATACCTTCACAGGTTCTGCGTTAACATGGTGGAATAGCTATCTAGAGCAAGTGGGACAAGACGATGCGTACGCACTACCGTGGTCAGCATTCAAGCACTTGATGAACGAGAAGTACCATCCCAGAACCGAGGTCAATAAGCTCAAGACAGAACTTAGAGGGTTACGAACCCAAGGATTTGATATTACCACGTACGAAAGACGATTCACAGAATTGTGCCTATTGTGTCCGGGAGCATTCGAAGATGAGGAAGAGAAGATCGACGCGTTTGTGAAAGGATTATCGGAAAGAATCCAAGAAGATATAAGTTCACACGAGCCCGCTTCCATACAACAGGCATGTAGAATGGCTCACAAACTAGTGAACCAGATTGAAGAAAGAATTAAAGAACAGACTGCTGAAGAGGCCAATGTGAAGCAAGTCAAACGAAAGTGGGAGGAAAACGGTGATAAGAATCACCAATACAACAACAACAGCAATTACAACAATAATCGCAACAATTATCCCAACAATCGCAACATCAATCGCAACTACAACAAACGGCCCAACAACAACAACAACAACAACAACAACGACAACAACAACATCACCTACAACAATCATCTCAACAACAATAATAACCGCAACAACAACAACAATCAGAATCAGCTATGCCAAAGGTGTGAAAAGTATCACTCGGGGTTCTGCATCAAATTTTGCAACAAGTGTAAAAGAAATGGTCATAGCGCGGCGAAGTGTGAGGTCTACGGACCAGGGGTTAATAGAACGAAAGGAACAAATGGTGTCGGAATGAGTAATGGCGGAGCAAGTAGTGTCGGAGCAAGTTATGCCAATGTAGTTTGTTATAAATGTGGAAAACCGGGCCACATTATTAGAAATTGCCCGAACCAGGAGAACACGAATGGACAAGGCCGCGGAAGAGTTTTCAATATTAATGCGGCAGAGGCACAGGAAGACCCGGAGCTTGTTACGGGTACGTTTCTTATTGACAATAAATCTGCTTACGTTTTATTTGATTCGGGTGCGGATAGAAGCTATATGAGTAGAGATTTTTGTGCTAAATTAAATTGTCCATTGACGCCTTTGGATAGTAAATTTTTACTCGAATTAGCAAATGGTAAATTAATTTCAGCAGATAATATATGTCGGAATCGAGAAATTTAACTGGTTAGTGATGATGTAGCGGAGGGGTACGTGATAGTACTATATTTTACTACGAAATACGTTACAAATTACACAAGTTTTAATTATTTATTTACAAAATGGATATACCTAAACCTTGCTACAACACTATAGGCAGTGTACCTAATCGTAGAGTAGTATAGTTTTTAGTAAGTCCGGTTCGTTCCACAGGGAGCGGGCTTATTGCACACTATATTTTTAAACAACTATATTTGTACAAAATATATATAATTATATAAAATAATATATAAAAGGAGGTTTACCGTTTAATGACCGGTTTGTCGATTTATATTTTAAGCGAAGCGTATAGTAAATGATGATATTTAAATAACAATAAAATAAATAACCATAATTAAAATGACAATAAATAAAAGTACGAGGAAATATGAAATAAAATATATTATGCTTATTTAAACTTCCGTAACCATGATGGTTGACGTGTTGATTTTAGTTTTATGCCCATGGGTTAATTGTCCTTTGTCCTGGATTATTTAATATGTCCGTCTGGTTTTCGTCCATAACAGTCCATCAGTCATAAATATAAAGTGCGAGTGTCCTCGTCAAATTATTATTATACCCGAAGTTAAATATTCCAACTAATTGGGGATTCGAATTGTAACAAGGTTTTAATACTTTGTTTAATGAATACACCAGGTTATCGACTGCGTGTAAACCAAGGTTTTACTACTTTGTTAACAATTACACCAATTACCCTTGAATGTAATTTCACCCCTGTTTTAATTATTCTAGTGGCTATTAATCCATTCCCGTGTCCGGTTAAATGAACGATTATTCGTACATATAAATACCCCGCCCATCGTGTCCGATTGAGTGTATATGGTAATTTATAGGGACGCCCAATTGTAGATCTTTATATTAACATTAACAAACTATCATTTAGTTAAACAAATATAAAGCCCATTAATAGCCCATAGTCTAATTTCCACAAGTGTCGTTCTTTTGTCCAAACCCCAATTATGGTACAAAGCCCAATTGCCCAATTTTAGTAATTAGCCCAACATCATGATTACTTCATTTTAAATAAGCATAATAATAACTTAGCTACGAGACATTAATTTAAAAAGGAGAACATAGCTTACATTGATTATTTATCGCGTAGTGTTACACGGACAGAGTTTCGACTTCAAAAACCCGTAAAATAACCTTTACATAACCCGAACTAATCTAATATAACACTAATCTATACTATATATATATATTTATTTATTTATTATCTTATGGAGTATTATTATTATTATTATTATTTATTTTTTTATATATATTTTACATGCAGAACTCGAGAGCTTTTATAGCCAGAACTGAAATTCACTGCTCCGCGAGTCGCGGCCATTTTGGCCTTCCAGCTCCGCAAGTCGCGGAGGTTCCAAAACCAGCCCACAAGTTCAAGATCCAAGGCTGCCGACGGTTTTTATTTAAATATATATAATATATAAATAATTTTTATAATTATTTATATATTATATTATATTTATATACATAGTAGACTCGTAATTTTTTTTTCCGTTGCGTCGAGCGTTGAGAGTTGGTTCATGTACCGGTTCCGGATTTTCGAACGTCCTTGCGTACGCTGAGATATTTTGTACTTTGCGTTTCGTAACTTGTACTCTTGTCATTTTTAGACGTTCCTTATCAATAAATTGAACCTTTTTAATTGTATCTTGTACTTTTGAGCTTTTTGGACCTTTGCGTCTTCAATTCGTTGTTTTCGCCTTTTGTCTTCGCACTTATTTAATATAAATGAATATTACATGAAAATGGAACAATTGCAACTGAAATCTTTACATATCGGAGGGATATTGATACTAAATATATGTTCATTTGGAGCACTATCAGTTAGCGAAACATTTAAGATTGACTTGATACCAGTAGAGTTAGGGAGTTTTGATGTGATAATCGGTATGGACTGGTTGAAAGAAGTGAAAGCAGAAATCGTTTGTTACAAAAATGCAATTCGCATTATACGAGAAAAAGGAAAACCCTTAATGGTGTACGGAGAAAAGGGCAACACGAAGCTACATCTTATTAGTAATTTGAAGGCACAAAAACTAATAAGAAAAGGTTGCTATGCTGTTCTAGCACACGTCGAGAAAGTACAAACTGAAGAAAAGAGCATCAATGATGTTCCCATCGCAAAAGAATTTCCCGATGTATTTCCGAAAGAATTACCGGGATTACCCTCACAACGATCCGTTGAATTTCAAATAGATCTTGTACCAGGAGCTGCACCAATAGCTCGTGCTCCTTACAGACTCGCACCCAGCGAGATGAAAGAACTGCAAAGCCAATTACAAGAACTTTTAGAGCATGGTTTCATTCGACCAAGCACATCACCTTGGGGAGCTCCTGTTTTGTTTGTCAAGAAGAAAGATGGTACATTCAGGTTGTGTATCGACTACCGAGAGTTGAACAAACTTACCATCAAGAACCGCTACCCACTATCGAGAATCGACGACTTATTTGATCAACTACAAGGCTCGTCTGTTTATTCAAAGATTGACTTACGTTCCGGGTATCATCAAATGCGGGTGAAAGAAGATGATATTCCAAAGACTGCTTTCAGAACACGTTACGGTCATTACGAGTTTATGGTCATGCCATTTGGTTTAACTAATGCACCAGCTGTGTTCATGGACCTTATGAACCGAGTGTGTGGACCATACCTTGACAAGTTTGTCATTGTTTTCATTGATGACATACTTATTTACTCAAAGAATGACCAAGAACACGGTGAACATTTGAGAAAGGTGTTAGAAGTATTGAGGAAGGAAGAATTGTACGCTAAATTTTCAAAGTGTGCATTTTGGTTGGAAGAAGTTCAATTCCTCGGTCACATAGTGAACAAAAAAGGTATTAAGGTGGATCCGGCAAAGATAGAAACTGTTGAAAAGTGGGAAACCCCGAAAACTCCAAAACACATACGCTAGTTTTTAGGACTAGCTGGTTACTACAGAAGGTTCATCCAAGACTTTTCCAGAATAGCAAAACCCTTGACTGCATTAACGCATAAAGGGAAGAAATTTGAATGGAAGGATGAACAAGAGAAAGCGTTTCAGTTATTGAAGAAAAAGCTAACTACGGCACCTATATTATCATTGCCTGAAGGGAATGATGATTTTGTGATTTATTGTGACGCATCAAAGCAAGGTCTCGGTTGTGTATTAATGCAACGAACGAAGGTGATTGCTTATGCGTCTAGATAATTGAAGATTCACGAGCAAAATTATACGACGCATGATTTGGAATTAGGCGCGGTTGTTTTTGCATTAAAGACTTGGAGGCACTACTTATATGTGGTCAAAAGTATTATATATACCGACCACAAAAGTCTTCAACACATATTTAATCAGAAACAACTGAATATGAGGCAGCGTAGGTGGATTGAATTGTTGAATGATTACGACTTTGAGATTCGTTACCACCCGGGGAAGGCAAATGTGGTAGCCGATGCCTTGAGCAGGAAGGACAGAGAACCCATTCGAGTAAAATCTATGAATATAATGATTCATAATAACCTTACTACTCAAATAAAGGAGGCGCAACAAGGAGTTTTAAAAGAAGGAAATTTAAAGGATGAAATACCCAAAGGATCGGAGCAGCATCTTAATATTCGGGAAGACAGAACCCGGTATAGGGCTGAAAGGATTTGGGTACCAAAATTTGGAGATATGAGAGAAATGGTACTTAGAGAAGCTCATAAAACCAGATACTCAATACATCCTGGAACGGGGAAGATGTACAAGGATCTCAAGAAACATTTTTGGTGGCCGGGTATGAAAGCCGATGTTGCTAAATATGTAGGAGAATGTTTAACGTGTTCTAAGGTCAAAGCTGAGCATCAGAAACCATCAGGTCTACTTCAACAACCCGAAATCCCAGAATGGAAATGGGAAAACATTACCATGGATTTCATCACTAAATTGCCAAGGACTGCAAGTGGTTTTGATACTATTTGGGTAATAGTTGATCGTCTCACCAAATCAGCACACTTCCTGCCAATAAGAGAAGATGACAAGATGGAGAAGTTAGCACGACTATATTTGAAGGAAGTCGTCTCCAGACATGGAATACCAATCTCTATTATCTCTGATAGGGATGGCGGATTTATTTCAAGATTCTGGCAGACATTACAGCAAGCATTAGGAACTCGTCTAGACATGAGTACTGACTATCATCCACAAACTGATGGGCAGAGCGAAAGGACGATACAAACGTGATGTGCGAAAAGTGGTATATGAATTATTGTATGAAAAATACCGGTTTTACAGATTACACACACTAACGGGCAGTGTACCCGATCGTGTAGTAGTATAGATAATGGTAAAATCCGTGTATCGTTCCAAGGACAGTTGTATTAGTCAAACTAGAATTATAAACTATATTATGATTAACTAAGTAAATGAAGTTTAAAGGTACAAGTTTTATGTTTTGTGGCTTTTTTAACGATTAGCCAAATCAGAGAAGAGTAAAAGTAAAAACAATATTTTTGGTCTTTTAAATTTATAAGTGCAAGGAAAGCAATTAAGATAGTTTTGATATCAAAGAGATGAAATATGCTCATCTAGACTTTTTACCCTCGATGTGAATGTTTATTTAGGATTAAGATCGGATTGATTGGTTATGCACGAGAACTAATTGATCAGTATACCAAGAGTAGTCTTGAATAAACACTCAAACGGGATTACACGATGCAAGTGATGTTCTTGTCATCTAAGACCTCCTATTTGTAATCAACTAATTCAACTAGTCTAAAGACTTGAAGAATGATCAAGTCAATGGTGTGTTGATCATGATCCACTCCTATATCAACTAATGGTTTAGCTTAGTTTATTCCCTTGATCTGGTTAAATGTTCAATTCACGCAACCCAAGTAAACAATTAAGTGTGGTAATAAGATCCCTATAAACGTCACTAGATAAGGCAATTTACTAACACCTATTAGTTATATGGAATTGAGTAGTGAAAATATGTATAACAGATTCTAGGGAATTGATCGTTCACCTAGACAACTACACATATCAATTAAGCTATCTGAGATTATCTACAAGAGTCGTTCTTACATTCCTATATAGATTAATCGTTTGAACGCAACTTACCCCTTTTGGTAAAAGATGGGCAAACACTTGTCACTAGGTGTAAATCAATATACTAAATCAGCAAGATGGTGTTTCTTAGTTGAACAAGTATACTAACTAGTTGAATCGAAAAGATTAAACTTAACAAGAATGATTCTTATATTCAAACATCAAACTATCGTACATGATAACTATCAATCAAAAGTAAACATTCAACATCTCGGTTATTTATCTAGATGAACATAAAAGAAACTAGCCAACAATCATGGTAACAGACAACATAACAATCAGATTAACAACTGAAATCATTGTTTTAGAACAAGGAATAACTACAAGAACAAGGAGTTCTTGGATGATGAAGGTTTTGATCTTTGATGTCTTGATGTTGAGCCTCTTCCAAGAGCTTGGAGTTCTCCAATTTTGCTCCTAAAAATCGTCTCTGTACTCTCTGGTTCGTAAGCTATCAAACAGTCCTTCAAAACAGTAGTTTTAAAGTGGAGAAAGTAGGTAAAAAGCACAAAAGTCGGCTGAAACCTACTACGGGACGGCGTCCAACAAGGCTGGACGGCGTCCCGTCCTTAAGAGCTAGACGGTGTCCTGTAAAACCAGGACGGCGTCCTGTTTCAAGAAGCTGGACGGCGTCCTATAATCCTGGACGGCGTCCAGATATGCTGAAATCCACTGTTTCGCTTTCTTTTCAATCCTCTTTTATTTGGACGAAGCCTAACACCTTGGAAGCTTTGTTTTACCATTTTAGAACACTAAATAGACCTTAAGTCGTATCGGGATCAACCAATGTCATAAATCATCAAAACTCTTTGTAAATCACTCTTCCGATACAAATTTGCGCATCTTGGATTATCACTTGTAGAAACGCCTTCATTATCCTCGATACTAGAGCATTTTACACGATATTGCGATAGATATATATGATGTTATTGAGCAATATCAAAACACCCCACACTTAAACCTTGCTTGTCCTCAAGCAATTCTTTCTTTACAAAGTAGAACAATATCAAACATAATCACACAATATAGATTACAAACATTACATGAATCACTCGAAGCACACGAAACACACTCGTTGATATGAAACACAACTCACGCTATATACACAATGGAAACACACACACACATTCTTGGGAGATTAGAGCCAAGTATCCGAAAAATATGACCCTAGGGAAATCAGGATCTTATGAAAACGTTTTATGATTTTGAAAATATCATGCTAGTTTTTAATACTATGCACGTTTTCCGATTTTGATCGGATTTTCTGAAATTTTTTTTTTTTTTTTCAAAAATGAGTGCGGGTTTCCCGCTATTGGTCAAGCCAATCCCTCCCACGGTACCTAACATTACGAAATGTCGGTAGAAAATAATGTGCTTTAGGAGGATACACATTACGTCCGGACATCATTGACAATTATGAGGTAATCATCTAATCCGTTAAATCAGTCATGAAGATTGAGGTTTATCAGTCTTAAAAGCTGATATTTTACCTTTCTGGAGGTTATCCTTCCGGGGATCTGATAAATCACTAACATTTTGTGTATACATGGTGCCCCCCCGTTTTACTAGTTAATCTCCCTCATTGAGATAAACTTTGACTACCAGTTTTCCTGTTTGACGTTGAGGCCTGGTAGATTTCCTGTCGATGTTAGTAATGACTTTTCAAGAGTTTTTGTCACCCTACAACTGGTCTGGACTACATCTTCTGAATTGAATCAGTAAATGTGTCATTCGGAAGACTTTACTTCCTTGAGGATGGAAAAAATACATCCTATTGGTCATATCAAGTGGTCGGACGCGACATTGTCCTTGTTAGGAGAAACAATGAGGACCGTCCTTAGGGTTTTCGATCTGGCGCGAGATCCGGTTTCCGACCACGCTATACAATCACCGCTCTCTCACGGTTTACACTCGTTTTGGTACAAGTGACCTACAAGTTAGCTTACTAAACTAGTAGGATTTTCATTCAAATAATTGAATGATAGTGTAACTTCAAAGACTATTAATAATTTAAAATGTAAACCAACATTTATTTTCTAGATTTTAAGATCATAATGCATAATGCGTATAACATGGTTTTTGGACTTTTAATCGTTTTTAAGGCTACTTGAAAATTTTAAAATTTTTATAATAAACGCCTTAATTTTAGTGAAAACGAGTTCCCGATAAATTTCTATTCCCCACCCCACACTTGAGATCATGCAAGGCCCTCATTGCATGAAATCAGAAAAAGGATTAAATTTAGAGGGTAAAGTGATAGGGTGATTGTAGAAATTTTCAATTTTTAACCTGCAAATCGTGGAACATGTAAACGGATGCCGCTGAACTTACTGCCAGCATAAGAGCATCGTCCATTCCGCGATTATCATCATACACACATCATAATATCAAATGTCGCTGAACTTAATGCCAGTCTTTGAAGTTCAATCACGCTGCACAAATTAACAAACCACACAATTTATAATAAAAAGAACGGTGTTTTTACAACCACAACCGTTCATAAATCCACACAATTAGCCAGTTATTACAAACCAAATATTGTCTAAAATCACACCACACAAATTAAATTGTCTCAAAACAAAGTACAAAATGATCAAAGGCACGCAGGCCTAGTTATCAAACGGCCAAAAATAATTACCCGAACCATCTCTGTACGGGCGTCCCTGTGGATATTCCTGCTCAAATCTATTCCGAGCATCCTGCAACGCAGCGGTATTATCATAAATCGGGTGAGGCGGAGGTGGGTTTTGAGGATCCGTGTAATATTGGGGTGTCAGACGTGTCGTCCCATAGTACTGCTCGGGGTTGGAATAAAACGACTCTGAGTTATGGTTATTCCAATCAATACCATAACTCATCCATCCCTGATCGTGCACTTGAGCAATCTGGCATTGCTCCATTCGTTTCTGACTATCCCACATTTGGTTGTTGTGCGTCCTTTGTTCGTTCGGGCTCAACCTCATGTTATTAACACTACCAACCAAACTGTCCCAACTTGATTGAGACGGATGCCACGGAACCTGATCACCAACGTTAGTCTATGCCTCCATTTCCGCCTCTTCTTCCTGCTGCTGTTCTTGCTGCACGCCACTGCCACTTGCGCCACCTGTGCCACCTGCCTCAAAAGGTACCAAATGCCCATTTCTATCTTTCATAAGAATTTCAGCATTAATATAAGAAACCTTTTTTAATGGTTTCATGACGTTCGTACACTCCTGTAGTCTGCTGAAATCTATGTTAAAATGTCGAGCAAGTCGGGTGATGTAGTGGCCTCCCAGAAGTGGCTTCTGTTGCCGTGTCTGGGTAGCAATGGCCAGGAAATAATTACCGATCAACCCAGGAATGTCGGTATAGCAACCCCGCTTTATTTGGTCCATAATCCATAAATCCAGCGTTTTCACTTTCTCGTGACCCTCAACCCTCGCATTAAAAGTGCATGCGATAAGTCTATGAAGCAGTTTATCATCCCGGGCTGCGATTTCGTTGTACCTGTGCCTGCTTGATCTAAACTGTGCCGCCGCATTCGGCCTACAAATCCTTCGCCAATAAGAAACATCACTAAATTCATGCCGGCCAACATAATCGGAGGCCCGTAAGTATTCACCTAACTGGGTATCTGTGAGTTCCTCAAAAATACCCAAAACTCGGCATAGCTCAAAACTACTTATACCCCTGTACTCACCCCCTAAACGAAATTGAAGAAAGTCATTTGACAAATAATCGCTGACATTGTTAAATCGCACAGTTGAGTAGAATTCTTTAAGCAGCACCGGATAAATTGGTTCGTTGATGCTGAAAACATGCTCCCAAGCGTGGGTGACTACTCTACCGTAGGGGATGGCGAGTAAGTTAGAAACATGACGGCGCATACCCGCCTCTTCCAATGGGCCCCAGATAAAATACCAAGTGGCATTAATAGGCCTACGGTTTATCGTCTCAAATGTTTCTGTGTAGTCTTCGTCGTTTTGAACCTGTGTCAACCAAACTCGAGGATCATTTCGATCCTCCTCTTCTTCTTCTCCTGACGATGATGATGAATGATGTTGCTGTTGTGGTGGTTGTCGTGGTGGAGCCAAACCTGCTGTCCTTCCTCTCTTTGCCGGTCCTCCTCGGCTTGATTGTCCCTGTAAAAGATTAACACCAGACCAAAAGAACATAAAAACCGTTGTGTTAATGTTAGCTAAAACATATTATGACTCATTTAAGCAAAAGCGTATGTTCACAATTTTAAACCAAAGTCAACTATAGTCAACATAAACCCGTTAATAACTTTTCAAAAATGAAAATCACAACTTCACAATGTAGCATCAACTTATGACTCAAGGATTCAAGCATGTTGTGTTATAGGTCATAACATTTAAATTTGCATTCTAATGATATTCATCACAAATCATAACACATTTTTCGCAATTTTAATTCAAATGACCTCATTATAACATCATACATTATGGCATTCCATTCCATCAATTTACTTCAACAGGCCCATACAAATGAAAATCAAGCATACATACTTCATAAGTTCATTACAATTCAACAATATGCTAAAAAATTCAAGAACATTCAAAAATGACCCGGCCAATTTGACATCAATAATACCACCAACACAATTAAATACTTATCAAGATTCATTAAAATCATACACAAACTCAACATCATGAACTAATCACCCTAAATTCGGATTCAAATTCCACAAACCCTAAAATCATGAACAAACCCTTAAAAGCATGTAATCTTTGCAAAATAAACACATTATGGGCAATTATACTACTAAGGCATGTTAATCTTAACAATAATCATGCAAATCAAACACCCCACACTTATCCTTCACCAATTTATAGATATAAACATACAATTCAAGTAATTGATAAAGAAAAGTGTAAAAATGGAGTATCCATACCCTAGAAAACATGATTTGAAGTTTGGATTTGAAGAAGAAAACGCGAAATTGAGGTAGAAATTAGGGTTTTTGGAGAGTGTTTCGTGTTTGGCAGAGAGAAATGGATAAAAATGTGTTTTTGTGGTTAAGAAATGGGTTGGATAGGTATTTAAAACGTATTTTTTTTTCTGAGTCAGACACGCTAGACGGCGTCCAGAAATGAGGACGGCGTCCAGGTATTTAAATTGGGATGGCGTCTAACATAATGGGACGGCATCCAGGTCTTCATATGGGGACGGCATCTAGTAAAAGAGGACGGCGTCCAGCTCTTCATATTGGGACGGCGTCCAGGAAAATGGGACGGCGTCCCATTGCACTAAAACTTACTGACCTGTTTTTCTGAGTCGCGCGTGTTTAAAGGCCAAACGTAAATCATTTTGTACCAAACTAAAATTTATCGTGCACACATTTCAAATCTATTTACAATTGTGAACCATTTTTTAACGAGTCGTTCACCAAACTCGTCCCATTTTGATTTATGCTTTGTTCTTGAAGTTGAGGTTAACCTCATCCTCAATTTCTAGGGGACCATCAACATAGTGTTTGACCCGGTGGCCATTCACTTTAAACGTGTCACCTTTTGCGTTTCTTAACTCCACTGTTCCATATGGAAAAACCTTATTAACCACAAATGGTCCCATCCATCGGGACTTGAGTTTTCCTGGAAAAAGATTAAATCGTGAGTTAAATAACAAAACACGATCACCCTCTTTAAAATCTTTTGGATTCTTGAGACGGTTATCGTGCCAAACTTTGGTCTTTTCCTTGTAAATGAGTGAGTTTTCATAGGCATTTTGTCTCAACTCATCCAACTCATTAAGTTGGTTTAGACGAAGGTTTCCCGCTTCCGTAAGATCGAGATTACATGTCTTAAGAGCCCAATGTGATTTGTGCTCTATCTCCAAAGGGAGATGACATGCCTTCCCATAGAATAGGCGGTAAGGTGTGGTTCCAATAGGAGTTTTGTAGGCGGTTCTAAACGCCCACAAAGCATCGTCAAGCTTTGTTGTCCACACCTTAGGATTTGATCCAACTGTTTTCTCAAGGATCCTTTTCAATGCCCGATTCGTGTTTTCAACTTGCCTACTTGTTTGTGGGTGATAAGATGTAGAAATTTTATGGGTTACCCCATATCGTTTCAACACCTTTTCCAATTGGGTGTTGCAAAAATGGGTACCACGGTCACTAATTAATGATTTCGGGGTACCAAATCGGGCAAAAAGCTCTTTATGAAAAATTATAACAACTCGTGCATCGTTTGTGGGGAGAGCCTTTGCCTCCGCCCATTTTGACACATAGTCAACTGCAACGAGTATGTATTGGTTGGAATTAGATTTTGGGAATGGTCCCATGAAATCAATGCCCCAAATGTCAAAAACCTCACAAACTTGGATTATGTTTTGAGGCATTTCGTCTTTCTGACTAATTTTTCCTGCCCTTTGGCAAGAATCGCATGATTTACATACTTGGTGGGCATCCTTGAAGATGGTAGGCCAATAAAAACCGGCCTCATAGACTTTTCTCCCCGTGACTTGGGGTCCGAAATGTCCACCAGTGGGACCAAGATGACATTGGAGAAGAATCTGATTGCATTCTTCCCCGGAGACACATCGACGGATTATCCCATCGGGACACCGTTTGAAGAGATACGGGTTTTCCCAAAAATAGTATTTTATGTCACTGAAATTTTTTTTTCGTTTCTGATGTGACATACCGGCTTCTAGGAATCCACCCGCAAGATAGTTGGCTATGTCTACAAACCATGGATCATCAATTTTCTCAATCTTCATGAGATTTTCGTCTGGAAAGTTATCTTGGATAACAGTCTCATGGAGAACCCCAAGATTCGGGTTCTCAAGTCGAGAAAGGTGATCGGCAGCTAGGTTTTCAGCCCCCTTTTTGTCTTTAATATCGATGTCGAATTCTTGAAAAAGCAAGACCCAACGTATTAACCGGGGTTTAGCATCTTTCTTAGCAAGCAAGTACTTCAATGCCGAGTGGTCTGTATAGACAACCGTCTTTGCTAGTACCAAATAGGATCAGAATTTATCAAACGAAAAGACGATTGCCAGGAGTTCCTTCTCGGTGGTAGTGTAATTAAGTTGGGCTCCTTGCAATGTCTTGCTAGCATAATAAATGGGCTTGAAATGTCTTTCAATTCTTTGCCCCAAGACGGCACCAATAGCAAAGTCACTAGCGTCACACATAAGTTCGAATGGTATTGACCAATTCGGCGATATGAGAATGGGTGATTGTGTGAGCTTTGTTTTAAGTAGGTTAAAAGCGGTAAGACACTCGTCCGTAAAGACAAATGGAGCGTCTTTCTCAAGAAGTTTGTTCATGGGGGTTGCAATTTTGGAAAAATCTTTAATGAACTGTCGGTAAAAACCGGCGTGCCCCAGAAAACTTCTTACGCCTTTTACATTTGACGGTGGTGGTAATTTGGCTATGACTTCCACTTTAGCTCTATCCACCTCTAGACCCGCACAAGAAATTTTATGACCCAATACAATTCCCTCTTTTACCATAAAATGGCATTTTTCCCAGTTTAGCACAAGATTTGATTCTTCACACCTAATCAACATACGCTCAAGATTATGAAGACATGAGTCAAAAGAATCACCGAAGACTGAAAAGTCATCCATGAATACTTCCATAAAGTCTTCAATCATATCATGAAAAATAGGTACCATACACCTTTGAAAGGTAGCAGGAGCATTGCATAAGCCAAAGGGCATACGTCGATAGGAGAAAGTACCATAAGGGCATGTAAAGGTCGTTTTCTCTTGGTCCTCTGGTGCTATAGGGATTTGAAAATATCCCGAGAAACCGTCAAGAAAACAATAAAAGTTCTTTCCTGCCAACCTTTCCAACATTTGATCAATGTAAGGAAGGGGAAAATGGTCTTTTCGGGTAGCATCATTTAATTTTCTGTAATCAATACATACCCTCCAACCCGTGATAGTCCTGGTAGAAATTAATTGGTCGTCTTCATTTGTGACAACGGTCATGCCACCCTTTTTGGGCACGCATTGGACCGGACTCACCCAAGGGCTATCCGAAATTGGATAAATGAGACCTGCATCTAGGAGTTTGACAATCTCCTTTTTAACAACTTCTTGCATATTAGGGTTGAGTCGCCTTTGTCTTTGTACACATGGCTTATAGTTATCTTCCATTAATATCTTATGCGTACAATAAGAGGGACTTATACCCTTGATGTCATGAATTTTCCATGCTAGAGCCGTTTTATGGGCTTTTAACATGGAAACAAGTTTAGACTTCTCACTTACAGAGAGTTCGGATGAAATGATAACCGGGAGAGTAGAACCTTCTTGTAGGTAAGCATATTCCAAGTGTTTTGGAAGTGGCTTGAGTTCTAAAACGGGAGGTTCTTCAATCGATGTTTTACATCGGTACTCATTTCCTAAATCCAACTTTCGGTATTCTTCATCATTTGGCTCATAACCGTTAGCCATCAAGGTGGTCAACATCTCCACTTCTTACAACATATTCTCTTCATCACCTTCCGCAAAAATGCATTCTCCCGTACCTTGCAATTCTGGAAACTCCTGCAACAACTCCGAATATGTGTCTATGGTTTGCACATAATAACATTGATCATCAGTAGACTCGGGGTATTGTAGGGCATGGTTAACGGAAAAGGTAACCTTCATATCCTCAATACTAAGGGTCAATTTCTGCCCATGAACATCTATCATAGCTCTAGCGGTATTGAGGAAAGGTCGACCTAATATAAGAGGCACACGTGTGTCCTCCTCCATGTCCAAAATTACAAAGTCAGCCGGAAATACTAGGGTACCTACTTTTACCAACATATTCTCTAAAATTCCACGAGGGAATTTAACAGAGCGGTCCGCTAGTTGAATTGCCATTCGGGTTGGTTTTAGTACCCCGGGGTTTAGCTTAACATATAATTAATAAGGCATTAAATTTATGCTAGCCCCTAAATCCGCTAATGCTTTAATGCATTCCAAATCTCCCAGAAGACATGGTATGGTAAAACTTCCAGGATCTGCTAATTTTTTTGGTATTTTGTTCATCAAAATTGCTGAACAATTAGCATTCATGGTGACGGATGAAAGTTCCTCCATTTTCTTCCGATTAGTAAGTAAGTCTTTTAAGAACTTAGCATACTTGGGCATACCTGAGATTACATCAATGAAAGGCATATTTATGTTAATTTGTTTAAACATATCTAGGAATTTTGACCTTTCTGCCTCTAGCCTTTCTTGTTGTTGTTTTCTTGGGTATGGGAGCGGTGGTTGATATGGTTTCACTACGGGTTTTTCCCGTTCTTCCTTTTCAACCACTTTTTCCGGCTCCTTAACCGGTTCATCATTTCAGTTCAACGGAACACTAAAATCAGAATTTTCAGGCATTTTTGGAGCATCGTATGCTAAACCACTCCGTGTGGTGATAACATTGGCGTGCTCATTTTGAGGGTTCTTATTTGTATCGCCCGGTAAACTACCTGGTTTTCTCTCACTAAGTAAATTAGCTAAACCACTCATTTGTTTCTCCAAATTCTGAATTGAGGCTTGTTGATTTCGAAACTGGTGTTCGTTTTTCTCGTTGGTTTGGTTTATATTTGTGACAAGCTGAGTTTGTGATGAAATCAACTTTTCCAACATACTCTCCAAATTTGACTTTTTTTCTTCCTGTTGGGGTTTTTGATAAAAACCCGGAGTTTGTTGTTGGAACCCACTACTTGACCCTTGTTGGTAATTGGAATTTTGACCTTGAGGGTTGTAGGGGTTGTTAAAGTTCCGGTTAAATTGGGCTCTTCCTTGAAATTGATTGTTATTCCTTTGGCTTACGAAAGCCACTTCTTCTTTTTGAGCCATTGTTAAACCGGCATCACAGTCTTTTCCTAAATGAAGACCACCACAGTATTCACAACCTACTTTCATACTATGAATTTCCTTGGTGATTTTATCCATGGTTCGAGCAACACCGTCTATTTTAACACTTAGGGAACTAAGGTCATCATAGGCGCCGGCGCTTTGGACTTGAGCATTACGAGTAATTGGGCGTTCTTGATGCCACTCATGAGAATAATCGGCTAGCTTCTCGATTATTTCATAAGCCTCTTGCTCGGTTTTGTCCATAAGAGAACCACCGGCCGCTTGGTCAATTGAAATTCGGGTTGCTACATCACAACCTTTGTAAAAGATTTGGACCTTTTGAAAGGTGTCCAAACCATGGTTTGGACAACCTCTTAGCATTTTGGAAAATCGATTCCATGCTTCGTACAGGGTTTCCATCGGCTTTTGACAGAATTGGGTAATTTCGTGTTGGAGTCTCGCGGACTTGGATGCTGGAAAATATTTCTTAAGAAATTTTTCCAACATACCATCCCATGTTTCTATCGTAGCCTCGGCCAATGAATCTAACCAACTTCGTGCTTCTCCTTGGAGTGTCCAAGGGAAAAGTCTTAATAATATGGCTTGGTCAGTTTCTGGTTTAAGTTTAAAAAGAAGACATATCTCTTGAAAGAGACGAATATGTTCGTTTGCATCTTCATTCGGACCACCACCAAATTGACACCTGTTATTAATCATTTGAAGAATAGGTCCTTTTATTTCAAAAGTTACCTCACCAGTAGGTGGAGTAATAGCACTACCTTGTCCGGTCCGGGTTGCTTTCATCTTTGCTGCCATTGATTGCCGTGGTACCAACGGTCTTTCTCCTTCCATTTCAAAATTTGGGGGTTGAACGGGTTTACCAAAGTCTGAATATCGAGGCTTGGTCGTACTTGATTCTGAATCAAAGGTTTCTTGCTTTGATGAAGATTCAAAAATTTCAAGTACTTCTTTTGAAATCCTACCAAGCTTTCTATCAGGTTCTGTAAACGGTGTAAGTAATGGAGATTCTGAACTTCGGGTATGTGGCATATGCGACCTATAAACTGTCAATCACACAACTAACAAAAATTATTAAACATACCGATTCTATAAGTTTAAAAATTAAAGGCTATTAAAAATTTAAAATAATTAAGAAACTACTTAATCACAAATCAGTTAATAATTCTATTTTGACACAAAACTGTCCCCGGCAGCGGCGCCAAAAACTTGATGTGTGAAAAGTGGTATATGAATTATTGTATGAAAAATACCGGTTTTACAGATTACACACACTAACGGGCAGTGTACCCGATCGTGTAGTAGTATAGATAATGGTAAAATCCGTGTATCGTTCCAAGGACAGTTGTATTAGTCAAACTAGAATTATAAACTATATTATGATTAACTAAGTAAATGAAGTTTAAAGGTACAAGTTTTATGTTTTGTGGCTTTTTTAACGATTAGCCAAATCAGAGAAGAGTAAAAGTAAAAACAATATTTTTGGTCTTTTAAATTTATAAGTGCAAGGAAAGCAATTAAGATAGTTTTGATATCAAAGAGATGAAATATGCTCATCTAGAATTTTTACCCTCGATGTGAATGTTTATTTAGGATTAAGTCGGATTGATTGGTTATGCACGAGAACTAATTGATCGGTTTACCAAGAGTAGTCTTGAATAAACACTCAAACGGGATTACACGACGCAAGTGATGTTCTTGTCATCTAAGACCTCCTATTTGTAATCAACTAATTCAACTAGTCTAAAGACTTGAAGAATGATCAAGTCAATGGTGTGTTGATCATGATCCACTCCTATATCAACTAATGGTTTAGCTTAGTTCATTCCCTTGATCTGGTTAAATGTTCAATTCACCCAACCCAAGTAAACAATTAAGTGTGGTAATAAGATCCCTATAAACGTCACTAGATAAGGCAATTTACTAACACCTATTAGTTATATGGAATTGAGTAGTGAAAATATGTATAACAGATTCTAGGGAATTGATCGTTCACCTAGACAACTACACATATCAATTAAGCTATCTGAGAGTATCTACAAGAGTCGTTCTTACATTCCTATATAGATTAATCGTTTGAACGCAACTTACCCCTTTTGGTAAAAGATGGGCAAACACTTGTCACTAGGTGTAAATCAATATACTAAATCAGCAAGATGGTGTTTCTTAGTTGAACAAGTATACTAACTAGTTGAATCGAAAAGATTAAACTTAACAAGAATGGTTCTTGTATTCAAACATCAAACTATCGTACATGATAACTATCAATCAAAAGTAAACATTCAACATCTCGGTTATTTATCTAGATGAACATAAAAGAAACTAGCCAACAATCATGGTAACAGACAACATAACAATCAGATTAACAATTGAAATCATTGTTTTAGAACAAGGAATAACCTACAAGAACAAGGAGTTCTTGGATGATGAAGGTTTTGATCTTTGATGTCTTGATGTTGAGCCTCTTCCAAGAGCTTGGAGTTCTCCAATTTTGCTCCTAAAAATCGTCTCTGTACTCTCTGGTTCGTAAGCTATCAAACAGTCCTTCAAAACAGTAGTTTTAAAGTGGAGAAAGTAGGTAAAAAGCACAAAAGTCGGCTGAAACCTACTACGGGACGGCGTCCAACAAGGCTGGACGGCGTCCCGTCCTTAAAAGCTAGACGGCGTCCTGTAAAACCAGGACGGCGTCCTGTTTCAAGAAGCTGGACGGCGTCCTATAATCCTGGAAGGCGTCCAGATATGCTGAAATCCACTGTTTCACTTTCTTTTCAATCCTCTTTTATTTGGACGAAGCCTAACACCTTGGAAGCTTTGTTTTACCATTTTAGAACACTAAATAGACCTTAAGTCGTATCGGGATCAACCAATGTCATAAATCATCAAAACTCTTTGTAAATCACTCTTCTGATACAAATTTGCGCATCTTGGATTATCACTTGTAGAAACGCCTTCATTATCCTCGATACTAGAGCATTTTACACGATATTGCGATAGATATATATGATGTTATTGAGCAATATCAAAACGCTTGAAGACATGCTACGAGCATGTGTTATTGATTTCAGAAACAGTTGGGATCGACATCTACCGTTAGCAGAATTTTCCTACAACAACAGCTACCATTCAAGCATTGAGATGGCGCCGTTTGAAGCACTTTATGGTAGAAAGTGCAGGTCTCCGATTTGTTGGAGTGAAGTGGGGGATAGACAGATTACGGGTCCGGAGATTATACAAGAAACTACCGAGAAGATCATTCAAATTCAACAACGGTTGAAAACCGCCCAAAGTCGACAAAAGAGCTACGCTGACATTAAAAGAAAAGATATAGAATTTGAAATTGGAGAGATGGTCATGCTTAAATTTGCACCTTGGAAAGGCGTTGTTCGATTTGGTAAACGAGGGAAATTAAATCCAAGGTATATTGGACCATTCAAGATTATTGATCGTGTCAGACCAGTAGCTTACCGACTTGAGTTACCTCAACAACTCACAGCTGTACATAACACTTTCCACGTCTCAAATTTGAAGAAATGTTTTGCTAAAGAAGATCTCACTATTCCGTTAGATGAAATCCAAATCAACGAAAAACTCCAATTCATCGAAGAACCCGTCGAAATAATGGATCATGAGGTTAAAAGACTTAAGCAAAACAAGATACCAATTGTTAAGGTTCGATGGAATGCTCGTAGAGGACCCGAGTTCACCTGGGAGCGTGAAGATCAGATGAAGAAGAAATACCCGCATCTATTTCCAGAAGATTCGTCAACACCTTCAACAGCTTAAAATTTCGGGACGAAATTTATTTAACGGGTAGGTACTGTAGTGACCCGAACGTTTCCATATTTATATATATTAATTGAGATTGATATTTACATGATTAAATGTTTCCAACATGTTAAGCAATCAAACTTGTTAAGACTTGATTAATTGAAATATGTTTCATATAGACAATTGACCACCCAAGTTGACCGGCGATTCACGAACGTTAAAACTTGTAAAAACGACATGACGATATATATACGGATATACATATGGTTAACATGAGATTATGATAAGTAAGTATCTCCATAAGTATATTAACAATGAGTTATATACATATAAACAAGACTACTAACTTAAGGATTTCGAAACGAGACATATATGTAACGATTATCGTTGTAACAACATTTAAATATATATATATCATATTAAGATATATTAATATATCATAATATCATGATAATATAATAATTTTACATCTCATTAGATATAATAAACAATTGGTTAACAACATTAATTGAGATCGTTAACTTAAAGGTTTCAAAATAACACTTACATGTAACGACTAACGATGACTTAACGACTCAGTTAAAATGTATATACATGTAGTGTATTTAGATGTATTAAAATACTTTTAGAAGACTTCAAGACATATATCAAAACACTCATACTTAACGAAAATGGTTACAGTTACTTTCCCATTCTTTTCTTTCATCAAGAATTCTAGTCGTATTCTTACCCGTATTATATACAGCTTCAAAACGTACTTACTATGGGTATATACCAATAGGAACTAGCATGGGATTCCACTCTTGATTATTTCATGTATGACTAATCAATTTTAACTTCTACCATGAGCTAGTCAACTAACTAGAACTCCTTTTAACCCCACTCACCACTCACCAATTACCACTCATCATTCACTCCATTTCACTTCCAATTCTCTTTCTAATTCTCTCTCAACACACCCACACTATTATGAACATATTTTTCCAGTAGTTAATCATCATCTTCATCAAAAATCACTTCAAGAATCAAGCTATAATCATCATAGGAAGAACACTTCAAGAACACTTCAAAAATCCCTTCAAGTTTACTAATTTACTTCCAAGCTTTCTAATCCATTCCAAGTAATCATCTAAGATCAAGAAACCTTTGTTATATACAGTAGGTTATCTTTATTATTCAAGGTAATATTCATATTCAAACTTTGATTCAATTTCTATAACTATAAACTATCTTAATTCGAGTAAAAATCTTACTTGAACTTGTTTTTGTGTCATGATCCTACTTCAAGAACTTTCAAGCCATCCAAGATCCTTTGAAGCTAGATCATTTCTTGTCACTTCCAGTAGGTTTATCTACTAAACTTGAGGTAGTAATGATGTTCATAACATCATTCGATTCATATATATAAAACTATCTTATTCGAAGGTTTAAACTCGTAATCACTAGAACATAGTTTAGTTAATTCTAAACTTGTTCGCAAACAAAAGTTAATCCTTCTAACTTGACTTTTAAAATTAACTAAACACATGTTCTATATCTATATGATATGCTAACTTAATGATTTAAAACCTGGAAACACGAAAAACACCGTAAAACCGGATTTACGCCGTCGTAGTAACACCGCGGGCTGTTTTGGGTTAGTTAATTAAAAACTATGATAAACTTTGATTTAAAAGTTGTTATTCTGAGAAAATGATTTTTATTATGAACATGAAACTATATCCAAAAATTATGGTTAAACTCAAAGTGGAAGTATGTTTTCTAAAATGGTCATCTAGACGTCGTTCTTTCGACTGAAATGACTACCTTTACAAAAACGACTTGTAACTTATTTTTCCGACTATAAACCTATACTTTTTCTGTTTAGATTCATAAAATAGAGTTCAATATGAAACCATAGCAATTTGATTCACTCAAAATGGATTTAAAATGAAGAAGTTATGGGTAAAACAAGATTGGATAATTTTTCTCATTTTAGCTACGTGAAAATTGGTAACAAATCTATTCCAACCATAATTTAATCAACTTGTATTGTATATTATGTAATCTTGAGATACCATAGACACGTATACAATGTTTCGACCTATCATGTCGACACATCTATATATATTTCGGAACAACCATAGACACTCTATATGTGAATGTTGGAGTTAGCTATACAGGGTTGAGGTTGATTCCAAAATATATATAGTTTGAGTTGTGATCAATACTGAGATACGTATACACTGGGTCGTGGATTGATTCAAGATAATATTTATCGATTTATTTCTGTACATCTAACTGTGGACAACTAGTTGTAGGTTACTAACGAGGACAACTGACTTAATAAACTTAAAACATCAAAATATATTAAAAGTGTTGTAAATATATTTTGAACATACTTTAATATATATGTATATATTGTTATAGGTTCGTGAATCAACAGTGGCCAAGTCTTACTTCTCGACGAAGTAAAAATCTGTGAAAGTGAGTTATAGTCCCACTTTTAAAATCTAATATTTTTGGGATGAGAATACATGCAGGTTTTATAAATGATTTACGAAATAGACACAAGTACGTGAAACTACATTCTATGGTTGAATTATCGAAATCGAATATGCCCCTTTTTATTAAGTCTGGTAATCTAAGAATTAGGGAACAGACACCCTAATTGACGCGAATCCTAAAGATAGATCTATTGGGCCTAACAAACCCCATCCAAAGTACCGGATGCTTTAGTACTTCGAAATTTATATCATATCCGAAGGGTGTCCCGGAATGATGGGGATATTCTTATATATGCATCTTGTTAATGTCGGTTACCAGGTGTTCACCATATGAATGATTTTTATCTCTATGTATGGGATGTGTATTGAAATATGAAATCTTGTGGTCTATTGTTACGATTTGATATATATAGGTTAAACCTATAACTCACCAACATTTTTGTTGACGTTTAAAGCATGTTTATTCTCAGGTGAATATTAAGAGCTTCCGCTGTTGCATACTAAAATAAGGACAAGATTTGGAGTCCATGTTTGTATGATATTGTGTAAAAACTGCATTCAAGAAACTGATTTCGATGTAACATATTTGTATTGTAAACCATTATGTAATGGTCGTGTGTAAACAGGATATTTTAGATTATCATTATTTGATAATCTACGTAAAGCTTTTTAAACCTTTATTTATGAAATAAAGGTTATGGTTTGTTTTAAAAATGAATGCAGTCTTTGAAAAACGTCTCATATAGAGGTCAAAACCTCGCAACGAAATCAATTAATATGGAACGTTTTTAATCAATAAGAACGGGACATTTCAATAACAACTAGTAATCAACACAAGTAACAAAAGATTTGTAACATCCCGTTTTTCCCGTACATATTGAAAGGTACATACTTAATCATTGTACGTTTGTAACTTGCTAGACTATGCGTAAATGTCTAGATATATATATATATATATATATATATATATATATATATATATATATATATATATATATATATATATATATATATATATATATATATATATATATATATATATATATATATATATATATATATATACTTGATAATGTGTGCGAATACAAGTTTATACATGGGCTTTGTTAGCGTTAAGTCTTATGAGACTATTGTTGAAGGTTAGGCGAATATAGGAAGCGAGATTTAAGTGTACGAATTAAATAAAATCAAATTTTGTTTAAGGTTGTCGAAGTGTCCAGGTGACGGCCAATGCCGCGCCGCGACACATTGGGCCGCGCCGCGGCATATAAAGCAAATCCAGATCAGCAATTGGATTAAGAAGGGTCGATTTTCCCCTTATGTGTTGCGCCGCGACAAAGGGGTCCGCGCCGCGGCATTTCAAGCGAACCAGGTTCAGAAAGTGGGTTAAGAGAAGTTGTTTTTCCTTCGTAATGTCGCGCCGCGACATATATCGCCGCGCCGCGACAACTCTGCAGTTCTGACTCCGATTTTAGCTCAAATTGAATGACTTCAAGGGGCAAATTGGTAATTTCGCGTATAAATCAGATGGGAGCATTAAATCCCAACCACTCATCCATTTCATTTATTTCTTTTCTCTTTTCTTTCCAATTTTTCTCCCAAAACTTAAAACCCAATTGAATTAAAAGCAAGATTTGAGAGTGAAGGATTGAGGGTTGATCTTTGGAGCAAGAATTAAAGTTGTTCCTTGTGTCTCTAGCTACGCGTTGATAGTCTCGGTAAGTTCTAACTCTAAGTTTTGAGTTTTAATTAGTTTATGCTAGGGTTTTGTTCATTTGGAACTTATGTGACCCATTTGGGGTTAAAATGGGCGAACTTGGGTTGTGTTGAGGAAAGAAAACCCAAATGGCCATAACCTAGGGTTTGGTCTTA
Organism: Rutidosis leptorrhynchoides; assembly: GCF_046630445.1. NCBI lineage: Eukaryota > Viridiplantae > Streptophyta > Magnoliopsida > Asterales > Asteraceae > Rutidosis > Rutidosis leptorrhynchoides. The sequence goes on from NC_092340.1 coordinate 126,519,581, forward strand.
TGATTTGGGGTTATAAATGTTAAATGGCGTTTTTAGTCACTAACACGCTTGTTAAAGTTGAAAGAGATGTTATTTGGGTCATGTTTGACAAGTTTGGTAGTGAAAGTGTTAAATGGATCCAAAATGGGCTAGTTGACCTAGTTTGGGTGAAATGGGTATGAATTAACCTAAGTTTGTGTTAGTTGATGTTAGTAGACTTAATTTACTAGCTTTAGTGATTAAATTCGGGTCTTGGCCATTTAAGGACGGTTTTGGTATGGTTGAGTCATTTAATACGAATTGGGTCATTAAATGCTCAAGTAAGTGTAATGTGGTTAATTCCACTAGTTGTGTAATCGAATGTGTACTTATGTAATTAGGTACTTTGCTTTGAAGCCTCCGGAAGCATTTAAATCACCACCGAAGTGTTAAGGTGAGTGGAATAATTATATGCGTAGGTATATAATATATTTATTTGTGGTAGCGTGAGATGTGAAGTGTCGAGGTGTTAAGACACCACGTTTCACGTGACGAGTGAAGCATCGAGGTGTTAAGATGCCACTCGAGGTGAAGCATCGAGGAGTTAAGATGCCACCTAGGAGTGAAGTGTCGAGGTGTTAAGACGCCACTCCATGTTAAAGGGTGAAGTGTCGAGGTGTTAAGACGCCACCCTAGGGTGAAGTATCGAGGTGTTAAGATGCCACCCGGGGGTTAGTGATACGAGGTGCTAAGTACACTAATGGATGTTATGAACACCAATGGGAAATTCGAGTACCATCCCTTGTACGATTGGTTAACCATGGTTATTGTGTTGTAGTGTAAGCATATTATATTGTACGGTGTGTATATATGCTATTGCATTGCTAGCTTGTGATATTGGAAGTTTATAGTTTATAATTAAGATGATAAGCTAATTGTGTTGCTAGCATGTATGCGGTATGTGTTTAAGTGTTTGCAAGTAAGTATATTATATATGTACGTGTATAATTATTGCATTCACTAAGCGTTAGCTTACCCCTCTCGTTGTTTATCTTTTTAGTCGCAGGTACGGATAAGGGCAAAGGGGTTATCGGGCATTAAGTGGCCCTTGATGATGTTTTGTTGAAGCTTGGAAGTTGGCCTAATGTTTTGGGTAGTTTAGTCCCAAACCATGCTCATGTGTCGTTTGGATTATAAACTATCATTTGTAGTAGGTCAAACTTGTATCACATTTATTAATGGCCTTCGTGCCTTTTGTAAACACTAAACTTGACGTATGTTTTAACGAAACGTGTGAAATGGTTTACACATTTAATTGGCGCGTAAATGTGTTGTATAAAAAAAAAAAAATTTTATCGTATGGAATACGGGTTGGGTTGTTTCAAGTGGTATCAGAGCATGGTCTAAGGGATTTAGGCGACTTGAGATAGGCGCCTAGACTTAGACTTTATTGTGTATGCGCGTTATGCGGGACTTGTAGGAGACGGGTCGGACCGGGAGTTGATTAGTGCTTAGGTTTATGTGAACTAACCTTGCGCTAATTGTTTTGTGTGGTGTTAGCAATCGTCAAGCGAGATAGACGTTGTACTAGCGAGTTAATGCGACGTGCTCGCGTAACAATGATTAGCTACCATTGTTACGGGTTCAAATCGTGTCAAACAAGCGATGTACGACGATTGTTGAGCAAGATGGGGTAGTGTGGTGTATATGTATATACTTATGTGTTAAATCCTTTTTATCTCGTTGTTTAATCTATTCCGTCTTATAGAATGAAGATGAGAAACGGGCATGATATCAACGGCGGAGGTACTAGTGAAGAAGTCGAGTTTACGGCCAAGGTTGAGGCCATTTTGAAAAGGCATCATGAGGCTTTTCTCGAGGACGTTAAGAAGATGTTCCTAGATACGATTGACGAGCAATTAGTCAATGTGGTAAAGGAGAAAGTTAAGGCCGTTCTTCGCGAAGATAATGTGGGAAGACGGGACTTTTTCTATAAGAATTTCAAGGACTCTCAACCTCCCTCTTTTGATGGTGAAAGAGATCCTCTTAAGAGCGCCCGTTGGATCTCCGATATGGAGGGGGCCTTCCTTACTTGTGAATGTCCTCTCGATAAGAGGACAAGGTACGGGTGTAGTATGTTGAGGGGCGATGCCAAGTTGTGGTGGGACGCGAAGCTCCAAGTTTATGGTGAAGAGCAATGCATGGAATTCACTTGGGATGAATTCAAGTCCGAATTTTTCAAGGAATACCGAACTTCGGCCGATCTTACTAGGCTTAAGGACGAGTTACGTTTCTTGAGGCAAGGGTCGATGGATTTGAACACTCTCAAATCCGTGTTTTTGTCCAAGACCCAATTTTGCCCGGAGTACGTCGGGAATGATAAAATGTTGAAGGAAGATTTCTATCGAACCTTGAACGACAACTATCAAGATAAGATTAGTGTGAACGTAGTGAAAAGCTTTGATGAGTTGTTTGACATGGCCAAAGGTTTCGAGTCGCTCATCTTAAGAAAGAGTGGTTTTACTTTTGGCAAGAGAAAAAGTGAAGGTTCGAGCTATTCAAACTTTTCGAACAAAAAGAACAAGAAAAGTTCCGAAAGTGTCAATAGCGTGAAGAAGGGCGCTTCCGGTGGTTTTACTTTTACGTGCTATAATTGTGGGCAAGCGGGTCATATGGCTCGTGATTGTCCAAAACCATCTTCCGGAAACAAGCTCACTTGTTTTAATTGCGGTAAAGAAGGGCATAAGAAGCCGGAGTGTCCCGATTTGCGCAACGATAATGTTAAGCGTCTAGAGAAGGCGGCGGGTACGGCTAGGGGTCGCAACTATTTGATGACCAATGATGAGGCCAAGCAATCCAATGAAGTCGTCTCAGGTACTTTCATAGTTAACTCTAATCCGGCACGGATACTTTTTGATAGTGGGGCTAATTTGTCCTTTGTGTCGCCTCGATTTGTGCCTAAGTTAAATAAACCGCTAGTTAAGTTAAGTCATCCGGTAGAAGTTGAAATAGCGGATGGCAAGACGGCGCTAGTGGTTGATGTGTGTAAGAATTGTAATGTTGTATTTGGTTCCGAAACGTTTAAGATCGATCTTATTCCGATGACTTTGGGTGATTTTGATATTGTTATTGGTATGGATTGGCTCGATCTTAATAGAGCCGATATTTCATGCCATGATAAATTCATTCGGGTGAAGACCCCAAGTGGGGGAGAATTAATTATTCATGGCGATAAGCGAAGGAGACTTGTACCGATATGCACTTTTGCACGGGCACGTCGTTTCCTTGTTAGTGGTGGCATGGCTTTTCTTGCCCATGTTGTTGATACTCGTGATGAGCCACCAACCATTCGTGAAATCCCTGTGGTTAATGAATTTGAAGACGTTTTTCTGGATGAGTTACCGGGTGTTCCGGCGGAAAGACAGGTTGAGTTTCGTATTGAGTTGGTTCCGGGAGCTACTCCCATTGCTAAAACTCCTTATCGTTTAGCACCAACGGAAATGCAAGAGCTGTTAAATCAAACCCAAGAGTTGCTCGAGAAGGGTTTTATTCGACCGAGTGCTTCGCCATGGGGCGCTCCGGTGTTATTTGTGAAGAAGAAAGATGGTAGTATGCGTATGTGCATTGATTACCGTGAGTTGAATAAAGTGACGATCAAGAATCGTTATCCATTACCTAGGATTGATGATTTATTTGATCAACTTCAAGGTGCAACATATTTCTCTAAGATCGACCTACGGTCCGGCTATCACCAAATGCGGGTCCGTGAGGAAGACATAGAGAAGACGGCTTTTGAACGCGTTACGGGCATTACGAGTTTGTAGTTATGCCCTTTGGTCTTACGAATGCACCGGCGGCATTCATGGATCTTATGAACCGAGTGTGCCAACCTATGTTGGACAAGTCGGTAATTGTGTTCATTGACGACATACTCGTTTATTCGAAGAGTATGAAGGAACATGAACATCACTTGCGGTGTGTGTTAAAGACGTTGCGGAAGGAGAAGTTGTATGCAAAATTCTCAAAATGTGAATTTTGGCTAAGGGAAGTTCAATTCCTTGGCCATATTGTGAATATGGATGGTATTCAAGTAGATCCGGGGAAGATAGAGATGGTAAAGAGTTGGGGACGACCGACTACGCCTACGGAAATCCGAAGTTTTCTCGGATTGGCCGGGTATTATCGTCAGTTTATCCAAGACTTTTCTAAGATTGCTTCTCCATTGGCGAAGTTGACGAGAAAGAACACGAGATTTAATTGGGAGAACGAGCAAGAAATTGCTTTTCAATTGTTAAAAGAGAAGTTGTGTCAAGCTCCGATGTTAGTGTTGCCGGAAGGTGTAGAAGACATGACGGTCTATTGTGATGCGTCTTTAAATGGACTCGGGTGTGTTCTAATGCAAAGAGGTAAAGTCATCGCTTATGCCTCTCGACAATTAAAAGAACACGAAATGAAATATCCGACTCATGATCTTGAGTTGGCGGCGGTAGTGCATGCGTTGAAAATTTGGCGCCATTACTTGTACGGTGTCAAGTGTACGATTTATTCGGATCATAAGAGTTTGAAACATCTCTTTAATCAACGAGATTTGAATTATCGCCAACGTAGGTGGATGGATGTGGTGAAAGACTACGATTGTGAGATACTTTATCACCCGGGTAAGGCGAATGTGGTTGCGGATGCGTTGAGTCGAAAGAGTCAACATCGGGCGATAAAAGTGGGGTCGTTACGTTTGATTATTACCAACGATTTTCTTGAAAAGCTTGGTGAGATTCAAATAGAGGCTTATGTTCACAACAAGCATACGGAGCGAATTGTGGGCCAAACGGAGTTTATTACTATGGGTTCGCGTGGTTTGTTGTCCTTCCAAGGAAGGGTGTGGGTGCCTAAGATGGGTGATTACCGACGAGTGCTACTTGATGAAGCACATAAGTCAAAATACTCCATTCATCCGGGCGCGACGAAAATGTATCTTGACATGAAGAAAGATTATTGGTGGTCGGGCATGAAGCGTGATGTTGTGAAGTATGTTGAGCAATGCGTCACGTGTTTGCAAGTAAAAGCCGAACACCAAAAGCCATATGGTAAATTACAACCGTTAGAAATCCCGAAATGGAAATGGGAGCACATTACCATGGATTTCATTACAAAGTTACCTAAAACGGCGAGAACCCAATTCGATTCGATTTGGGTTATAGTTGACCGATTGACAAAAAGCGCTTTGTTTCTTCCCATTAAAGAAGCGATATCGTCGGAGACCTTGGCTAAGTTGTTTATCAAGGAAGTGGTCTCTCGACATGGGGTTCCTATATCTATTATTTCGGATCGAGATACCCGTTTTACGTCTCGGTTTTGGGAAAAGTTTCATGAAGATATGGGTACACAATTGAAATTGAGCACGGCGTACCATCCTCAAACGGACGGTCAAACCGAACGTACGAATCAAACATTGGAGGATATGTTACGTGCGTGTATTATTGATTTTGGTGGTAGTTGGGACGAACACTTACCTTTGGTGGAATTCTCGTACAATAATAGTTATCATACTAGTATCGGGATGCCACCGTATGAGATGCTTTATGGGCGAAGGTGTCGAACCCCGATTTGTTGGGGTGAAGTGGGTCAAAGGGAAATCGGGAGTACCGATTTGGTCTTAGAAACGAATAGCAAGATTGATATGATTCGAGAGCATTTGAAAAAGGCTCAAGATAGACAAAAGTCGTATGCTGACAAACGTAGATGAATGATCGAATTTCAAGAAGGTGACATGGTGATGCTTAAGGTTTCGCCATGGAAAGGTGTTATTTGGTTTCGAAAACGAGGAAAGTTAGCTCCTCGGTTTATCGGTCCGTTTAAGATTTTAGCTGGTGTTGGCGAAGTTGCCTATCGTTTGGAATTACCCGAAGAGCTTGCAGGGATCCATAATACATTTCATGTTTCCCATCTCCGTAAGTGTCTTGCGGATGATTCTTCATGGGTGCCTTTAGACGAGATCGAGCTAAACAATAAGTTAGAGTATATTGAGAAGCCGATTGCTATACTCGATGAGAAGGTCAAAAGGTTGAGAAATAAAGAGGTTAGGACTTTTAAAGTTCAATGGCGTCGTAGTAAAGGTTCTGAGTTTACTTGGGAGCCCGAAGAATTTGTGTTGGTTTATCTTCCCTCTTGTCATGCGGCTTGGATCGCGAGGACGCGCTCCGATTCAAGTGGGGGAGAGTTGTAACATCCCTTTTTTCCCGTACATATTGAAAGGTACATACTTAATCATTGTACGTTTGTAACTTGCTAGACTATGCGTAAATGTCTAGATAGATATATATATATATATATATATATATATATATATATATATATATATATATATATATATATATATATATATATATATATATATATATATATATATATATACTTGATAATGTGTGCGAATACAAGTTTATACATGGGCTTTGTTAGCGTTAAGTCTTATGAGACTATTGTTGAAGGTTAGGCGAATATAGGAAGCGAGATTTAAGTGTACGAATTAAATAAAATCAAATTTTGTTTAAGGTTGTCGAAGTGTCCAGGTGGCGGCCAATGCCGCGCCGCGACACATTGGGCCGCGCCGCGGCATATAAAGCAAATCCAGATCAGCAATTGGATTAAGAAGGGTCGATTTTCCCCTTATGTGTCACGCCGCGACAAAGGGGTCCGCGCCGCGGCATTTCAAGCGAACCAGGTTCAGAAAGTGGGTTAAGAGAAGTTGTTTTTCCTTCGTAATGTCGCGCCGCGACATATATCGCCGCGCCGCGACAACTCTGCAGTTCTGACTCCGATTTTAGCTCAAATTGAATGACTTCAAGGGGCAAATTGGTAATTTCGCGTATAAATCAGATGGGAGCATTAAATCCCAACCACTCATCCATTTCATTTATTTCTTTTCTCTTTTCTTTCCAATTTCTCTCCCAAAACTTAAAACCCAATTGAATTAAAAGCAAGATTTGAGAGTGAAGGATTGAGGGTTGATCTTTGGAGCAAGAATTAAAGTTGTTCCTTGTGTCTCTAGCTACGCGTTGATAGTCTCGGTAAGTTCTAACTCTAAGTTTTGAGTTTTAATTAGTTTATGCTAGGGTTTTGTTCATTTGGAACTTATGTGACCCATTTGGGGTTAAAATGGGCGAACTTGGGTTGTGTTGAGGAAAGAAAACCCAAATGGCCATAACCTAGGGTTTGGTCTTATGATTTGGGGTTATAAATGTTAAATGGCATTTTTAGTCACTAACACGCTTGTTAAAGTTGAAAGAGATGTTATTTGGGTCATGTTTGACAAGTTTGGTAGTGAAAGTGTTAAATGGATCCAAAATGGGCTAGTTGACCTAGTTTGGGTGAAATGGGTATGAATTAACCTAAGTTTGTGTTAGTTGATATTAGTAGACTTAATTTACTAGCTTTAGTGATTAAAGTCGGGTCTTGGCCATTTAAGGACGGTTTTGGTATGGTTGAGTCATTTAATACGAATTGGGTCATTAAATGCTCAAGTAAGTGTAATGTGGTTAATTCCACTAGTTGTGTAATCGAATGTGTACTTATGCAATTAGGTACTTTGCTTTGAAGCCTCCAGAAGCATTTAAATCACCACCGAAGTGTTAAGGTGAGTGGAATAATTATATGCGTAGGTATATAATATATTTATTTGTGGTAGCGTGAGATGTGAAGTGTCGAGGTGTTAAGACACCACGTTTCACGTGACGAGTGAAGCATCGAGGTGTTAAGATGCCACTCGAGGTGAAGCATCGAGGTGTTAAGATGCCACCTAGGAGTGAAGTGTCGAGGTGTTAAGACGCCACTCCATGTTAAAGGGTGAAGTGTCGAGGTGTTAAGACGCCACCCGAGGGTGAAGTATCGAGGTGTTAAGATGCCACCCGAGGGTTAGTGATACGAGGTGCTAAGTACACTAATGGATGTTATGAACACCAATGGGAAATTCGAGTACCATCCCTTGTACGATTGGTTAACCATGGTTATTGTGTTGTATTGTAAGCATATTATATTGTACGGTGTGTATATATGCTATTGCATTGCTAGCTTGTGATATTGGAAGTTTATAGTTTATAATTGAGATGATAAGCTAATTGTGTTGCTAGCATGTATGCGGTATGTGTTTAAGTGTTTGCAAGTAAGTATATTATATATGTACGTGTATAATTATTGTATTCACTAAGCGTTAGCTTACCCCTCTCGTTGTTTATCTTTTTAGTCGCAGGTACGGATAAGGGCAAAGGGGTTATCGGGCATTAAGTGGCCCTTGATGATGTTTTGTTGAAGCTTGGAAGTTGGCCTAATGTTTTGGGTAGTTTAGTCCCAAACCATGCTCATGTGTCGTTTGGATTATAAACTATCATTTGTAGTAGGTCAAACTTGTATCACATTTATTAATGGCCTTCGTGCCTTTTGTACACACTAAACTTGACGTATGTTTTAACGAAACGTGTGAAATGGTTTACACATTTAATTGGCGCGTAAATGTGTTGTATAAAAAAAAAAAAAAATTTATCGTATGGAATACGGGTTGGGTTGTTTCAAGATTATAACAACCAAAGAATGATGATGATTTAAGGGTGCTAGAAATCGGTTTTGGCCAAGAAAGAAGAGAGAAAAATAAGTCCAAGTTACTTACAAAATGAGAGAAAACATGAGAGGAAAATGAAAGTAAGTTTGAAGTGTGTTTTGAATGAGAGAAAACAAGTGAAAGATGTAACACAAAAATGAAACCAAAAACTCCCCTTGTGCACTAGTAGGCCGACGGTTTTCATGGGGGAAAGGTAAGAGGAGATTGTTCTTTGGTCACTTGTATGTAAAGCCTTACAAAGGTGGTTATTAGATGGTTATACATGGGAAAGATGTCTAACTATATTCCAATTGTTCTTAGACTAACTAGTTATCATATAATTGATACTTACACTTTGAAAGAGTGGGCTAACTAAGCCCACTTAAAAGGTAGGGTGGGCTTGGAAGTCCAATAACATGAGTCCATTACACTAACAAAGCCCAAGTTCAAATAAATCACAAGTTAAACCAATTAAAGCCCAAGTAACTAACTAATAGCCTTAGTTAATTAAAATGATTAATAAATTTAATCATGAATGTAAATAATATCTAAAAATATTATTCATGAAAGTTCCGGGTGTCACAAAGACGTTTCGGGCACTTAAAAGTCAAGTTCGGGCAATCATGGCAACATGTAAATGTAATAACATACATTCGTTATATCACACGTATTAATAATAATAATTATTAATAAATAAACGTTGGAAATTCCAGGGTCGTTACACCTAGGACTTCTGAAAAATTGATTTTCAGATAGTTCATTTCGAGTAGATGACTTTTCGTTTAGGACTCGTCTAAATCCAATATACGGTTTAGGATCTATAGCCTTCTGAAAGTCACTACGCCGTTATAACGACGTGCTGAAAAATTCTGACCTACTCACGCTTGAACCGTCGCTACGGTCAAACGACATCGAGTTAGGATCTAAAAATTGGACAGCGGTTAGAGGACTCACATACGGAGCCTTGGCCACTGACCACGAGTCTTTTCGTTTTGTATAGAGTTCGTAGCAGCTGTCCGAAGTCAGCCTTTTATTTTGATCTTTATTCTTGTTGAAAACCTTACTTTATCTTTTACGTATGATGATAATGATGATGATGATGATGATGATGATGACGATGATACTTAAGACTTAATTTATTCACTTTTAAACTTTTGGGGACAATATACTGACTTAGTGACCTTTGAGTTAGGTTGACGACCTTTCGGACCGACTTACTACTTGTATACTTTTCATATCGACTTTACCGCACATTCACTGTGAGTTGCTTCCCTTTTTACTTTACTATTTTTGAGACTGAGAATACATGCGCTTTTTATATTTTACATACTAGACACGAGTACTTAAACTTTATATTTGTGGGTGATATAACGGCACAAACATTCCCCTTAGCACGGTAACGTTTAATCATTGGTTTTTGAACTGGTGAACGCGAATATTATATATGGATCCATAGGGTTTGACATCCCCACTTGGGCTAGTCGCGCTAGTATTTAACGAGTGTTTGATACTTCGAGGACATACGCGCTCGCCAAGTGTACTTTTAGGGGGTATTATTGTTGAGTCCCCAAAATAATTAACGATTTAATTATGACAAAACTGTAATTTATTTGCACTAAAATGTTATGTGCAGCCAGTACAACTTTGTTTATGTATAGACAGCAAATATTACTGTGTCAAGTGTTCAGTATGCTGCCTAGTCTACTAGCACAAGGTAGAGTGTATACTTCGAATCAGCACAGGATGAGTACCCAGCAATTCAAGAATATCAAGTGACTCAGCATAAGAAGAACCAGTAAACCTGGTAAGCAGCATACAACACAAGACAGCCATGCTCCATTACAAGCATGGTGATTTCCTGAGTGGTCTACATCAATTGTACTATTCAACAAAAGTCAAAGACAAAGTTGAACAGGAAAGGACACGCGTCGGCGGCTGACAAGTGACCTTACAAGACCACGTGGGAATGCAGAAGTTTAACACATGTGCAGACATGTGCTATACTTTGTCAATGCCTAGGGAACACAACATTCTATTTGTTTAAACGAATAGTGGTGCCAAACCGAATTGAGGTGTTCCTGCAAATAGCTACCAAAGAGGAAAGAATAGAGCACACTCTCTGATGAGTTGTCCCCACAAGTACAGACATCCTATGTACCAGTGGACAATAGAACAATTACACGGTTAATATGACTACTATAAATTGTTGTATCCACTATTGTAACAACTAGTGGTGTGGGTTTATTTATTTAGAGTCCAAAACGTGTAATATCTTTAAGTTTATCCTCATAGCTATACCTAGGTAAATATGTATCAACCAACTATCATTCCACCAAGGATAGTTGTAATTCTTTGTGATTTAATCAATAAAGAATAATAGTTGAAAAATTACCTTTGACTCTATTTACATTACATGCTTGAATACTAAACCGTGTTTAATTGGTTAGTTAATTAAAAGAAATTGTATTCACCCCCTCCTCTACAATACTCCTGTTGTTAATCAAGGGACCAACAACTGGTATCAGAGCTTCAGTCTTGATAATTTAATATCTTGGATCTGAATTCTCTCATGGCTGCATACTCAAATACAGCTTACCTTGAAAATGGCTCATCCAATAGACCACCCAAATTTGATGAAGATGAGTATGAAAATTGGAAGGCAAGGTTCATGCTTCACCTGGAGTCTATTGACCCACTTATGCCTGGTATTGTCACAGATGGTCCATTTGTCCCAACTGAGACTATTGATAGCATCCCAGCTACTGCTGACACTCCTGCTGTTCCTGGCAGAGAGGTTATTCTCACTCTGCCAGATGGGATGCTGAGGACAAACGTCGTGTTGGACTTGACCCTAAGATCAGAACTCTGTTAGCTATAACTTTACCTAACCACCTGTTCAAACTGATTAAGGGAAAGCTGAATGCTAAGCTTATGTTAGACTATCTTGATATCACTTATGAAGGCATGGATGAGGTTAGGCAGAACAAGATTATTGCTTTAAAAAGAGAGTATGAAATGTTCTTTGCCTATAAGAATGAGACCCTTAAACAAACCTTCATTAGGTTTAACTCCTTAGTTGCTGATCTGCTTACTTTAAAAATCGCATATACTGATTTTGAACAAGTAAACAAATTCATTGACTCACTGCTTACTAAATGGAAACCTGTCACAGACCCCTTAAGAACCACCCAGACTTTAAAGAACTTTAACATGTCCTCTCTCTATGGTACACTTTTGAACCATGAGAAGGCAGAAGCTAAACTTGAACTGAATTTAAAAGAAAACTTTAAGTCTACCCCCACTACATCAAAATCCTCAAAAACTGATGATACTGCTCTTATTGCTGTTGCTAAAAAGAAAGCTCAAAAAGCTTTACTGGTTCAAAAGTTGATGGCAGAAGATGAGTCAGCTGAAGATGAGGTGGATAGTGGTACTGGGTCTGAAGAAAGCAGTGATGATGAAGATGATGTGGAAGGGTTTGCTGAAGGTATGGCTTTGCTGGCTAGGCAGTTCAAAAGGTTCAATCGCAATAGAACCAGGAAGCCATACAAAGGGAGTAAGAAACCAAGTGCTTGGTGTATCAGCAAATCTATCAAGGGTTCTAAATCTGAGTGTTACAATTGTGGGAAGGTTGGACATTTTGCTGCTGAATGCATGTCCAGGAAACCTTCATCATCACATGCTAACTCCTTCTCAAAAGCTGATAAGTACAAGAACAAGTACAAAGCTATGAAGGCTCAGATGAAGGAAAGTGCAAAGGCTGATAAGAAGGGAAAGAAGCCAGAAAAGGTTCTAGTTGCTGAGCATCATGATTGGGATGAAACTAGCTCTTCTTCATCTTCTGACAGTGATACTGATGATGATGATGCTGGTTATGCTTCTGGTAAAAAGCTGTGTTTGATGGCCAAGGAGGTCGAGGAGTCTGATGAGGATGATAATGGTAGTATGTTTTTGGCTGATATGAGGGAAGCTGATTGGAAAAAGGATTCACCTCAATGGAAATCTGAAATGCGGTATAAGGTTGATAATTTTCGAACTTATACTGATGATGAAAAAGCTGAAATGTTTGACTACCTAAGAGTTGATTTATGTAGAGGCAGTAAACATGAAGAAGTTTTGAAAAATGATAACAAATCTTTAAATGATAAACTTAAAAGCAAAACTGATGAAATTAAGATCTTGAAGGAAGAAATTTCAAAACTTGAAAAACAAAATTTTGCTTTTATAATCTCTTCACGTTGAGGCAGCAGATGTTAAGAACCAGCTAAATGACCTCAAGGAGGTTGTTGCTTCATGGTGTACATCTGCTCAACGCACAACTAAGTGTGTAAATGAGCAGGTGCCTGCCCAAGTTGAGGCTTTCTTTGCTGGTGACTATGCTGCTGCTGCCGCTCTTGCAGAAGTTAGTTACATGGACCCCATTGTTGAAACAGATCCTGAAGCTGTCTTGCCAAATACCTTTGCCAAGATAGTTAAGGGTAAAAAGGTCTTAATAAATAAGTTTGCCAGACCTACTGTGACCCCACCACCGTCCATGAAAAAATTTTTAGAGGATGAAGTAAAAGCCAAGGAAACCAGTACTTCAATTGATGAAACTACTGATCCCTCTAGCATTTACTATATGACTCCAAAGGAAAGACGCATTAAAAGGAAAATCACTGAAAACAATCAAAGAAAGTTAAAATCAATTGATTCCCCTTCGTGTTCAAATTCCACCAATGCTGAGCCAGCTGATTAAAATTGTACTGGTAAACCAGTAGCTGATGACAAGCCAGTAAAACGCAATACTGGCAAGTCAAAGGCAGCAATCAAGATTCACAAAAATCGACCAGCATCAGCTGACGGGTCAGTAACTTCCCACACTGATTCGTCGAATAAAGGCAAAGCAGTATACCATGATTATTGTTGGTACATGTTCTGTAAGTCCCTAGACATCTTGCCTATGTTTGTGATTAGTACTTCAGTTTATGGGATACCATGATCACTCGTTATTATCCTATCTATGTTTGTATGTGGTTATAGGTACTGCAGGAACGCGATACGGAAGTTTGACTATGTTAGACTTAGTCAGACGTACGAGTGAAGCATCACTCGTACGCATGACAGGCTCACACGCACGGTTGATGCTGAGCTAAGTCATAATTATAACCTGAATGAGAAGACACGAGTGAGTGATCACCCGTACGGCTGATGAAGCTAACTCGTACGTGTGATGGATGACTCGTACGGGTGAGTCAACAGCAGGGGTATATAAAGTCTTATGTTCTTCATTTTAGGTTAAGCCCCTCTCACACACAATCACTCAGATCTGGGTCACCTGATCCGATTCTCTCTCAACCCAAATCACTCCTGGTAGTGAATAATAGCTCTAGGCATTAATCTAATCACAATCCTTGTTGTAGTTTGACTAATTTAATCCCAAAAAGCTACCCATATTCACTTTGATTGGTTTGATTCACTAATTCCGCCTTTGTGTGAATTAAACCTGTTGATCTCGAAGTTCCAAGTCATGTTTCATCATTGGTATCAGAGCATTGGTTGTGATTTCAACATCATCAAGTGATTTTTGGTGATTAATAGGGTTTATTATTTGGGTTTTTGAGATAAAAGTGATTTTAATTAAAAAGGAATCATTTTTACGTGTGTAATTGTAATTAGAGAGTGTGTTTATGTTTGTTTAGTGCTAATCCAGCTTTTGGACGAAGAAATTGAGGTTTAACATTAATTTTTAGGGTTTTTGGGTGATTTGAGCTGAACAGAAGTTCACACGAGTGGGTCAAAATTTTTGATCACACGCACGGTTGACCACACGGTTGATCGTCACTCGTGAACTCACACGCACGGGTTAGCATAACCTTTTGAGGTTAAGTGACTATAGTCTGATCACACGAGTGATCAAACGGTTGATTGTGACACGTACGAGTAATAACACGGGTGATTGTCACTCGTATGATTGTTACTTGTGTTAGGTTTTGTTGGTTAAGTAGTAACACGTACACTTGATTCTATAACACGTACGGTTGATACTTTCACACGTACGGTTGATACTATCACACGTACGATTGATAACCTGAACCGCACGGTTTACCCTTTGGTAAAGTTTTCAGGATGTTTAATTCAAATGATTACGCGTTAGCCACACCGTTAGTTCAGAGCATTACGAATATGACTCAACGATTACTCCCTGCTGAGAGTGAATCAGGAAGTGGTACGAAATGTCCGAGGTTACTGAATATGGATAATTATTCTACTTGGAAGTCGAGGTTTAAGATTTGGTCTAATGGTCAGGACACGAAGCTTTGGAAGTACATTGAAACCGAATTTCAATGGCCACGTTCACCGGTTACAAATGAGTTGTATACATTACACAACATGCCTTCTGAAGAACGTGAGGAGTATAACTTGGAGAAAAAGATGTACTGTAATTTGACGAGTGCTCTTGATGGTCCGATTTTCCATCAATTTCTGTGTCATGATAATTCATTCAAGATATGGGAAGCACTTCGTACTTTCATTGAAGGAAATTCATCTTACAGAACTAGAAAAGGTTTAGAGTTGAAAGCTGAGTTTGATCGTTTTCACTGGCAAGTTGGAGAGTCTATTACAGAATTGGTTGAAAGATTTCGTCATTTGCTAGCTGAAATACATAAGCATGATGTAACTATTGAAGAGAAAGACAAAGTGACATGTCTAGCTGGAGCATTACCGTTAGAATGGAATGGTTTTGTATTAACTATGAAAACTAGTGGAGAATTAGCTACTGCTACAGTGAACTCGTTTATCGCAAGACTTCAGGAAGAAGAACTAGAGTTGTTAAACAAAGTTAAGAGGTCTAAACAAGTTCAAGACACCAAAATGTACTGTCCAAATGGTTACACACCGCCTAAGTCGTCTCATGCGCCATTTCAAACAGCTTTTGCTACGAACAATCAGAATATGTATGGTTTGAATGTTCGCAGTGCATCTATTCAACAAACTTTGTATCTACCACAAGTTTCACCATGTTCACTCAACAATCAATCACAGCCTACTTCGAATACTACTGAGTCATCCACACCCACTGCATCAGATGTTCTTTCTACACTTAAGATCGAAAACATGAGGAAAGCCGGGAAAGAAAAGATTAGTGAAGATATAGCTTTGCTGTCAAGCCTTGTTAATTCTTATGATAGTTATCTTGATGGTCGCGTAGGTAATATTCATCTAACAACCGAAGATTATCATCAACTTGATAAGAACGAAGCCGAGAAGATGGATATTTTGTGGGGTATGGCAAATCTTGTGAGACGTGCTAGAGATTATGAAGAGCGAACTGGGAAACCGATCAGTCTGACCAAAGATACAAAACTAGGTTTTGATATGAATACTGTTACTTGCTTCAACTGTGGAGAATTAGGTCATTTTTCAAGGCAGTGTACAAAACAAAAGAAGCAGGGTAATCGTAATCCGTTCAAGAATCAGAATTATACTTCTCAGAGTCATTCAACTAAACGTGAGATCTACATTACTGATAAAGTAAATGAAGCTGATGTAGCTGTAAGTCCGAACAAAGCTTTGGTTGTTATTCATGGAGATGATGATGATTGGTCTATGAAGTTAAATGTGGCTGACCAACAACCTAAAGCCAACATGGCAAAGATCACCGAAGTAGAAGAAGACTGTGTCACTAGTCAAAACATAATTGAGAAGCTGACTGCTCGTGCTGAAATAGCTGAAGAATTGTCAAGAACCATTCGAAGAGAGAAGGTTCAGAAGCAAGTTAAGAGCAAATTCAAAAAGGCACGTGATTCGGTTCCTCGTACACCTGAATCTGGTAGTGTTTCACCGACATCATCAGAGGACTACTACTTCAACAGTTGGAAGGATAAGTATGGTGATACCTCAGTGTTTGAAGACAGTCTAGAAGCAGATCATAGTGAAGAAACATTGGTTGATGCTGATAAGGAATTAGACGAATGGGGTAGAATGATTGCTGTTGAATTGAAAATGTTAGTACTCAAGGGTGAAGGTTCAGATCTTGAAAGTGTAAGTTCAGATGTTGATGATTCAGACAAGACGTTAGAATCAGAGGTTGAAGATAAAGCTGATCATACTGGGGTAGATCAAACTGATTTTGAAGCATTGAACAAGCAAGCAGTAGACTTATCGAAGATGTGCTTATCAGCTAGTGATCTTGAAAAGGTTTCCGGTTTGACAAGAGCTAAGGATATCTGGGATAGACTTGAACAGATTCATTTGGGTAAAGATGCTGATACATCAGAGTTTCTTACAGACTCGTCAGAATCATAAGATGAGCTCGATGATGGGAAGAAGACAGATTTCTTTGCATTTATGGCTGAGACTTCCTCATCAAATAATGCTCAACAGGTATCTTCTGATCCATCTTTTGATACACCCATTGAATGTGTTAAATGTGCTGAATCTAAGGTAACAATAGATAATTTAACTAAGGCATATGCGGAGATGAAAGAAAAATGGCATGCTGACCATGTGACCACTAAGGTTGAAAATGAGTTGAAAGAGCAAATCAAAGTTTATAAAAAACAACTTCACGATCTTAAATGTTATAATTTTGATATAAATCAAGCTTTAGTTAAACGTGTTGACACAATAAACGAATTGAAGAAAGAAAATGAATGTGTTTAAGCTGATTTAGAAGCTATGTCAATTAAGATGAAATGTTGGGCAAGTGCGTCACAATGGAATGCATTGATGGTGAAATTAAATGACACCAAGGGAAAGGGTATTGGATTAAAGGCCGTAGCTCCACCATTTCAGAAAAAATTTGTTAATGCAAATGTTGTTCATGGACGACCAGAAGACTGTATTCCACCTAGTTATGAGGACTATGTTGAGAAGAACAAAAAGTGTAGCTCAACTGAGAATGCACTTTCTGATGATACCACTGAAGGATCTTTAGATCATGAGGAAGATAAGAAAACTGGTGTAGGAGATAAGTCGGAGAAAAGGAAGGTGATAACACCTATTGAGCCAATTCGAATTATGAAAAATCCAAAGTTTGCTAATAGAGTTGTTCCACCGGTTACACCTAAACCTGTATCTAAACCTGTTCCTAGAAAGAGTTCAAAAGATTCTCCTGTGTTTGCAAAAACACAAGATCCCTCTTCCTCTAACTCTAATAATCAATATCAATCTAGAGGATATAGAGAATTTCAACAATGTTTTAGTTGTGGTGTGTTTGGACACATTGCTGCTAACTGTCCTACAAGGTATAGAACACCAAGACGTAAAATTGACCTCACAAATGATGATCACCGATCACATAATGCTCACAGAACAGGTTCACCTGTTCGTGATGAAGTTCGTACTAGAAGACATACGACAAATGTTGTCTATGGAGACTATAAGAGAAAGAACTTCAATAGGTCAAATTCCCCTGTGAAGATTAAGGTTCCTAAGAAGGATACCGAGGCAAGAGTTGCCGAATCAAGTGATCAAGGTAAAGCCTATAAATTTAAGGCACGATCACCTTCACAAAAAGCTAGTCGTAGGAAATACTTTTCCCGTACCAGACCACGAGTGAATAGCTCTGAAGATGAGCAGAATATGAAAAACCAGAAGAGCAATGTTGCTTCTTCTAAACTGTCTAAGTTTATGGTTCCAGACGATGAGGTTCCACCTAACTCAAATGGGAAATGGATGGAAGTTCAAGCTATGGGTGTTAATGGACAACCTACTGCCGTCCGGGCGTGGGTTCCCATTATCAATTAATTCTTTTAATGTGATATGCAGAGAACCAGGCTACCTGCAAACAACACCTGGATAGTGGATAGCGGCGCTTCGAGACATATGACTGGACAACTATCTCTTCTCTCGGATGTACACCCAATTAAGGGAGGTTATGTTGTATTTGCTGGAGATAAAGGAGGTCACATTTCAGCTCAAGGTTTATTGAAGAATGATAAAGTTAGTTTCGACAAAGTAAACTACTGTCAAGAGCTTGCAAACAATTTGTTGTCGGTTTCACAAATATGTGAAAAATCCTTCAAAGTAGCATTTGATGACGAATTCAGCTACATTTTGAAACCAGAGTTTGTGATTCCTCCAGAAATGATTTTGATGAAGGCTCCTAGACAAGCTGATTTATACATGCTAGATATGAATGTTGCTACTTCAACTGCTGAACATCATCAAGCTTTTGTTTTTAAAGCGACTGAACAAGATTCTATTACATTGCATAAACGCATGGGTCATTTAAGTTTTCAGAAGATGAACCATCTGGTTCACAACAATCTTGTAAAAGGTGTTGATCTTCAATCTTTTCAGATTCCAGGAACATGTGTTCCGTGTAAGAAGGGTAAGCAGAGCAAGAAAGCTCATAAGTTGGTGAAGTACAATCCTATCTCTGCTCCACTTGAATTGTTACATATGGATCTTTCGGTCCAATCCGTTTTGAAAGCATTGATGGAAGTAAGTATTGTCTGGTGGTAACTAATGATTATTCAAGATTCTCTTGGGTAATGTTCTTGAAAGAGAAGTCCGATACATTTGAGAACTTGAAAGTGCTAATCAATCGATTAGAGACAGGTTTTAATTTGAAAGTCAGAAAGTGAAACAATCCAACCCGTATTCCATACGATAATATTTTTTTTACAATACACATTTACGCGTGATAATGCTAAAAATGAACATATATTTCATAGCATTATTCCTCAAAAAAGACAAGCTTTTAGTTGCAATTGTCCTATTTACAAGTGATATTAGTTTAAATAATAAAAGGTGAAGACAAAAAACAGATTCGACAAATTGAAGACGCAAACGACCAAAAAGCTCAAAAGTACAAAGTACAATCAAAGTGGTTCCAATTATTGATAAGAAACGTCTCAGAATTACAAGAGTACAAGATTCAAAACGCAAAGTACAAGATATTAAATTGTACGCGAGGACGTTCGAAAATCCGGAACCGGGACCAGAGTCAACTCTCAACGCTCGAAGCAACGGGCTAAAAATTACAAGTTAACTATGTATATAAATATAATATAATATATAATTAATTATATAAATTATATATATAAATTATATTTATATAATAAAACTGATCAAGCATAATTTCGCCTAGGGCTAGAGACATACTTGAGTGCAATAGAGGAGGGTTTTTTGGATCAGCCGTTCTAACCTCCGGTCCGGTTACCGTGATAACCCTAGCCGAGATGATGATCTTGGGAGGGTGGTTATGGCTGACCGCCGGCCGATGGAGGGCGCCGATCGACGGCGAAGGGGAAAAACCCTACGAGGAGTCGTAGGTAAAACCTTAGTGAGAATTGTGTACCGATTGGGTGCTCTAATTGATTGGTGACCCCTCTATTTATAAGAGGGAATTAGGGTTTAGGAGGAAGACTTGACCGCGGCCCATGGACCAAGCCCAATTACTCGGGCTGATGGGCTCCGCACATCATCAAGTCCCCCAAGTTCGGTGTGACATATTAATGTCATATCGAAGTTACAAATATGCCACCGCAAATAACTCATCACATAACCCGCACCGACTACGAAGTCAAATGTATAACGAATCCACATAGTAATATGTGATGACATGATGTAATAATTCCGCATGCCATGCAGTCATGAGGTGAGCGGGGATCCGTAGGGTGGAACCCTGCACAGTACGGCCTACGCATCATAACTATACGCGATACAGCCCTGCGTATTGCAATCATGCGTGATACGATCAAATGTGACGCATGCATGTTAACCATAACTACTCGCGATGCATCCTTGCGCTTAACGCAATGCAGCGATGTGAGCATGCTAACTTCCACTACCATCCGCAATGCACAAAGCAGCGATGTAGCAAAAACAAGACTTGAAGGAATACTGATAGTATACCATCACTCCCCCCAGTTCGGTATGAAATGTGAAAGCATGTCATGTCATGGCGAACTATAAATAAGACCACATCAAAATGACCACCTGAAACAACTAGCTTATCAGAACTTGTAGTTGTATACAAGGCATCTCAGACTCGCGGAGTCTGATCTCAGAGTCATATTGAGGCATCCCTACCACATATTTGTTAGGGATATCAAGTAACCATGCGCTTACGCAGCGTAATCATGGACATTTATGCATTTGATTGTAATTGCCTATTATCGCGAATTAAGACAATTCACACAATGTGCTAATAAGTTAACCAAAACCTATGCACAATTTCGGGCGCTGCGTAAAATAAACCAATATTTCAACAAAAATCCCGTGTGCGAGTCCGCACGAATAAAGTTTATACTCATAAGTTACAGCATCACTTGCTCTGTCATGTACTAGGGGTGCACTTAGTTGTGTGGTAAGGCAATGCTAACTAAAAACAAACCAATGTTTTTATACTTAAGAGTTTCCCCAAGTAAACCAATACTTAGGATAATTTAATATGCACAAGCAAACAAATGCTCGTATTTTAAGTTGACTTGGCAGCCTTCTAGTCTGCGTGGCGCTTGGCTAGGAAAAACCAAATTCCTTTCACCTGCCGTTATATTCTAGCCTTGTAACCAAACAGGCTTCTGCCACGCGGGGGCTAGAGGACACCCCTTAAGTAGGCAGGAACCGCACAATAAACTATTGATAAAATATGTGCGAGAGATTTATTGGCATTTGAAAGTTATTATATCTGTGACGCGTTTGATCTTGCCATGAACAATAGAATTTTGAGGACAGGATTCCACTCTTCGGTTCGTAAACCGTAGACAATCCTAGCGGGATTGCGAGTAATGTGGGGTTTAAGGATCTTAGAATTTAACTCTTCGGTCCGGCTACCGTGAATAACCCAGATCGATATGATGATATCGATGGGGTGGTTAAATGTTAAGTCCACCATCGATGACGTTCGTTGATCGATGGCCCCGTGAAGGTTGGAGGTTACCGTTGTGAGAGACTAACCTGTTAACCTTAACCACGCATGAATGAATGATGATGATGGTGCACGTAACTCGACTATCGATCCGATAGAGTATAATCTACGTAATGTTGTGTCCTCCTGTCGAATGATCGTAATCATGTGACGAACTGGGAAAAACCCATATAGTAATTATTCAGTTAAAACCCAAAAACCAATCGTTAAAACAATTGTAGGCAAGGAAGTAAGCGAGAAATCGTATGAAGAAGATATGTATCATGCATAAGCTAATGATGTGGGTGATCAAGTCCAACTAGCTATATACTACGTCTCTTTAACGTCATCGCATGCCAAATGTGGTGAGGCCATGGGTTTATGCGGAGCTACCATGGTCTTAAGCAATGTGCGCAATGCACAAATGAAGTGCCGCCATAGGCTTACACAGAGCTGACATGGCGAAAAGCAAAGTGTGCAACACATATGCAACGTGTTGCGTGTTGTACGTCGCATGAAAATCCCGCGGTCATGGGCTTACGCGGAGCTCCTATGGCGCAATGCAAAGTGCATAAAAGCGTTTTCGGCTTTGGGTCGTCGCCAAAGGAAACAAATCATCCCTATCAGTTAAAGCCATACATCCTGGTAGCCCCCATTTCAATACTACTAAGTATTTAGTGGTGTTAAAATCCAACACTAAGTTGACACCACCTGTAAGGGTGATACATAAACATGTATGAAAACTTGTGCAGAGGGAATTCCAACAAGAAAGAAACGTGCACGGCATCGCATATAGAACTTTGATCAAATGAGCAAGCTAAAGGGTAGCTGAAAAGCATTGTGCAAAAGACTGCACATATCACTGCACAAATAATCGTTGAAAGAATCGTGCAAGTTGTGCAACGTGTAAACCGCAACCATGGGCTTATGCGGAGCTGCCATGGTGCAATGTGCAAGAAGTATGGACATAACTGCGACCATGGGCTTACGTGGAACTGCCATGGCGCAACACAAAGTGCACGCAACATATATGCATTGTGTTGTACACCGCACATAAATTGTAGCCATGGGCTTACGCACGTAGTCCCCATGGACTTAGACAAAGTGCGCGCAACACATAGGCGATATGTTTCTCATTGCATGTAAAATGCAGCCATGGGCTTACGCAGAGCCGCCATGGACTTAGGTTCGTGGCGAGAAGTACGAATAAACTGAAACGCACAAGTGAGTCGCGAGAAGTGGGGATAGTACTACTCGGGATTAACGCCCATAATGGCGTCCGAAGCGCAAAGGAACTACGGAAAGATATCGTATATTGCTGAAGTGCGCCACGGAATATTTTACATCACATATATATGCCTTCACCGTAAAACAAGTAATGAAGTGTGTCGGCCTTTCTGACAAACTAGTATACAGTCAATGACGACACCACGGAGCATGAACCGGGAGCGACCCGGGGCTCTCCAGAGGCATAATTTTGGGAGATATTCCGAGCACGCATATTGTGCAAACGGGCCCACCAACTATAGGTTATATGGCTGCACATGAAACTTGAACACGTCTTTCCAATTGATAACGTAGCACCATGCTAGCCCCTATTTCAATACTACGAAAGTATTTTATGGTGTTGAAATCCAACATTAAGTTAACACCACAAGGAAATGCACAAAGGATCGTGCAAAGGATCGTGCAAAAACTGTGCAAAGCACACAAACTGCAGCCATGTCCTTACGCGAAGCTGCCTTGGTGCAAAGAAAAAGTGCACGCCACACATGCAGAGTGTTGCGCGACGCACAATGAATCTTGCAACCATGGCCTTACGCGAAGCTACCATGGTGCAAAGGAAAAGTGCGCGCAACGCACGCGAAGTGTTGCGAACCGCATAAAAAATCTTGCAACCATGGACATACGTGGAGCCGCCATGGTGCAAAGGAAAAGTGCGCGCAACACATGTGAAGTGTTGCGAACCGCACAAAAAATCTTGCAACCATGGACATACGCGGAGCCGCCATGGTGCAAAGGAAAAGTGCGCGCAACACATGCGAAGTGTTGCGAACCGCACAAAAAATCTTGCAACCATGGACATACGCGGAGCCGCCATGGTGCAAAGGAAAAGTGCGCGCAACACATGCGAAGTGTTGCGAACCGCACAAAAAATCGTGTAACCATGGACATACGCGGAGCCGCAATGGTGCAAAGGAAAAGTGCACGCAACACATGCGAAGTGTTGTGAACCGCACAAAAAATCGTGCAACCATGGACTTACGCGGAGCCGCCATGGTGCAAAGGAAAAGTGCGCGCAACACACGCGAAGTGTTGCGAACCGCACAAAAAATCTAGCAACCATGGACATACGTGGAGCCGCCATGGTGCTAAGGAAAAGTGCGCGCAACACATGCGAAGTGTTGCGAACCGCACAAAAAATCGTGCAACCATGGACTTACGCGGAGCCGCCATGGTGCAAAGGAAAAGTGCGCGCAACACATGCGAAGTGTTGCGAACCGCACAAAAAATCGTGCAACCATGGACTTACGCGGAGCCGCCATGGTGCAAAGGAAAAGTGCGCGCAACACATGCGAAGTGTTGCGAACCGCACAAAAAATCTTGCAACCATGGACATACGCGGAGCCGCCATGGTGCAAAGGAAAAGTGCGCGCAACACATGCGAAGTGTTGCGAACCGCACAAAAAATCGTGCAACCATGGGCTTACGCGGAGCCGCCATGGTGCAAAGGAAAAGTGCGCGCAACACATGCAAAGTCTTGCGAACCGCACAAAAAATCTTGCAACCATGGACATACGCGGAGCCGCCATGGTGCAAAGGAAAAGTGCGCGCAACACATGCGAAGTGTTACGAACCGCACAAAAAATCGTGCAACCATGGACTTACGCGGAGTCGCCATGGTGCAAAGGAAAAGTGCGCGCAACACATGCGAAGTGTTGCGAACCGCACAAAAAATCTTGCAACCATGGACATACGCGGAGCCGCCATGGTGCAAAGGAAAAGTGCGCGCAACACATGCGAAGTGTTGCGAACTGCACAAAAAATCGTGCAACCATGGACTTACGCGG
Source organism: Rutidosis leptorrhynchoides (assembly GCF_046630445.1). Classification (NCBI taxonomy): domain Eukaryota; kingdom Viridiplantae; phylum Streptophyta; class Magnoliopsida; order Asterales; family Asteraceae; genus Rutidosis; species Rutidosis leptorrhynchoides. The sequence continues at coordinate 126,544,038 of NC_092340.1, forward strand.
AGCTGCCATGGTGCAAAGGAAAAGTGCGAGCAACACATGCGAAGTGTTGCGAACCGCAAAAAAAATCGTGCAACCATGGACTTACGCGGAGCCGCCATGGTGCAAAGGAAAAGTGCGCGCAACACATGCAAAGTATTGCGAACCTCACAAAAAATCTTGCAACCATGGACTTACGCGGAGCCGCCATGGTGCAAACAACCGTGCAAAGCACGCACATAGTAACCGTGAATATATGCGCAAAGAATCACATAAATGTGTGCGCAGAGGGGTGCGCCAAGGACCTTACAAATGAACTGTGAAGGCGGGTGTGAATAAATCGCTATTTTGGTTGCAAATTAAGCCTGAATGTGGCTGCGCGAATAAGCTTTGCAAAACCAAGATTGCATGCGTTAGGATAGAGTTGAATGTTATTTGAACAAGAAAATGAAATAGGATATACTCAAATTGTTTAATATCCCTCCTAATACCACGTAACCCGTGCCCGAAAATATAGATATACAATCTCGAAAAGATATTATAGTATTTAACCTTTATTTACGGGATAAATGACAACATAAGTCATGAAATAAGTTGTTATGGATACTCAAACCCACTAACCACCGACTTCCCAAATAAATAGTTGGATGGCGATAAAAAGCCATGATAATTAAATTGTTTGTAATACCTCATGAAATAAGTTGTACCACACAACACCTTGTCATGATGAAAGATGAACGTATTTCAATTCTGATTGAACATACTCCAATTAAGAGTTTTGATGTATATTCACGATAAATAAAAAGAGGTAAGAAGTAGGTGACCATCTATGGATGCAATATTTTTGGTGAACCGATACATGCCCCTCCACTAATATAGAATTAGATTAGATAAATTCAAAATACGGAGTATATTTTATATCTGAATGAGATCCGCATTTATTTTACCAGACACCCCTATTTGGCATGAGTTGTACAAAATTTTTAGTTGCTTGTACACCTTCCTACCACTTCAATAATTGTTACTACGGAATATTACTATATTCATAAAAACAATTAATCCATAAAGTATAGGAACAAACATATTTGCATAAAATAACTTATCAACTCAAAAACCCTCGGAATATAAAATTCAACCGAGTATGATATCGCCAGATATTAAGGGGCAGCTTCGATAAGAATATGCGCTTAGATATCAGCCGAGTATGGACGCGCTACAATCAACCCGAAGTTGCTATGAAGCTCTCCAGAGGCTTTACAGCCTGCCCGGAGGTGTTGAGGCATGCCCGGATGCGATGCGGTATGCCCGGATGGGATGTGGCCCACCTGAAGTCAATACGGCCAGTCCAGTAACGTTGTGGTATGTCCGTAAGCGTTGCGATCTGCCGAAAGGCGTATCCGCAAAGATTCCGCTTATTTGGAAAAGAAATACCAACCGAAGATTCCAACACCGCCGTCACCCTAAAGCGATGATCGCTAATGGTGAATAGTAAAGCCGTTGAAAAATAATTATAAACCCACAAATACGTAAGTATTTAAGTTGCTGTGTAAATTAAAGTATAAATAATCAATAAAGATGATGGTCGTACGTTTTTCCTTTAAACATCTGAATCACCATACAACAAATATGTAGTATATATTGTATTAAAGGAAAAAAAAGTCTTTGATATATGGCGAGATCTGAAAAACAATTTAAAAAAGTCTTTGATATATGGTCGCATGTCTTTGATACATGGTATTCGAGAGATCTGAAAAACCCTTTTAATTAGGTCCGTACATATGCGTACGATTTACAATATGACACCCATGATCAGATCCCACATTGATATATGTTTCCCAGATTTTCAACATAATGAAGAAATAAATAAATATTACAGTAAAAACTTATAACTGTTCGGTTTGATAGAAGGAATGCAAGATAGGTTGTCGACTCTTAATGAAAGAACCAATTGATCAAGCATAATTTCGCCTAGGGCTAGAGACATACTTGAGTGCAATAGAGGAGGGTTTTTTGGATCAGCCGTTCTAACCTCCGGTCCGGTTACCGTGATAACCCTAGCCGAGATGATGATCTCGGGAGGGTGGTTATGGCTGACCGCCGGCCGATGGAGGGCGCCGATCGACGGCGAAGGGGAAAAACCCTACGAGGAGTCGTAGGTAAAACCTTAGTGAGAATTGTGTACCGATTGGGTGCCCCAAATTCTGAAACTGCCTATAAAAGCCAACGCATTTTGATCGTAAAAAAATATCCTTTTTCTTCTTCTCTCATCAAACGTATTATATATATATATATTATAATTTTAATTTTAATTTTAATTCTAATAATAAGGGTATGTTAGCGAATGTTGTAAAGGTGTAAGTCGAAATTCTGTCCGTGTAACGCTACACTATTTTTAATCATTGTAAGTTATGTTCAACCTTTTTAATTTAATGTCTCGTAGCTAAGTTATTATTATGCTTATTTAAATCGAAGTAATCATGATGTTGGGCTAATTACTAAAATTGGGTAATTGGGCTTTGTACGTGTAGTGACCCGAACTTTTCCATGTTTATATATATTAATTGAGATTGATATTTACATGATTAAATGTTTCCAACATGTTAAGCAATCAAACTTATTAAGACTTGATTAATTGAAATAGGTTTCATATAGACAATTGACTACCCAAGTTGACCGGTGATTCACGAACGTTAAAACTTGTAAAAACTATATGATGACATATATATGGTTATATATATAGTTAACATGATATTATGACAAGTAAACATATCATTAAGTATATTAACAATGAACTACATATGTAAAAACAAGACTACTAACTTAATGATTTTGAAACGAGACATATATGTAACGATTATCGTTGTAACGACATTTAATGTATATATATATCATATTAAGAGATATTCGTACATCATAATATCATGATAATATAATGATTTAAAATATCTTTTGATATTATAAACATTGGGTTAACAACATTTAACAAGATCGTTAACCTAAAGGTTTCAAAACAACATTTACATGTAACGACTAACGATGACTTAACGACTCAGTTAAAATGTATATACATGTAGTGTTTTAATATGTATTCATACACTTTTGAAAGACTTCAAGACACTTATCAAAATACTTCTACTTAACAAAAATTCTTACAATTACATCCTCGTTCAGTTTCATCAACAATTCTACTCGTATGCACCCGTATTCGTACTCGTACAATACACAGCTTTTAGATGTATGTACTATTGGTATATACACTCCAATGATCAGCTCTTAGCAGCCCATTTGAGTAACCTAACACATGTGGGAACCATCATTTGGCAACTAGCATGAAATATCTCATAAAATTACAAAAATATGAGTAATCATTCATGACTTATTTACATGAAAACAAAATTACATATCCTTTATATCTAATCCATACACCAACGATCAAAAACACCTACAAACACTTTCATTCTTCAATTTTCTTCATCTAATTGATCTCTCTCAAGTTCTATCTTCAAGTTCTAAGTGTTCTTCATAAATTCCAAAAGTTCTAGTTTCATAAAATCAAGAATACTTTCAAGTTTGCTAGCTCACTTCCAATCTTGTAAGGTGATCATCCAACCTCAAGAAATCTTTATTTCTTACAGTAGGTTATCATTCTAATACAAGGTAATAATCATATTCAAACTTTGGTTCAATTTCTATAACTATAACAATCTTATTTCAAGTGATGATCTTACTTGAACTTGTTTTCGTGTCATGATTCTGCTTCAAGAACTTCGAGCCATCCAAGGATCCATTGAAGCTAGATCCATTTTTCTCTTTTCCAGTAGGTTTATCCAAGGAACTTAAGGTAGTAATGATGTTCATAATATCATTCGATTCATACATATAAAGCTATCTTATTCGAAGGTTTAAACTTGTAATCACCAGAACATAGTTTAGTTAATTCTAAACTTGTTCGCAAACAAAAGTTAATCCTTCTAACTTGACTTTTAAAATCAACTAAACACATGTTCTATATCTATATGATATGCTAACTTAATAATTTAAAACCTGGAAACACGAAAAACACCGTAAAACCGGATTTACGCCGTCGTAGTAACACCGCGGGCTGTTTTGGGTTAGTTAATTAAAAACTATGATAAACTTTGATTTAAAAGTTGTTATTCTGAGAAAATGATTTTTATAATGAACATGAAACTATATCCAAAAATTATGGTTAAACTCAAAGTGGAAGTATGTTTTTTTAATGGTCATCTAGACGTCGTTCTTTCGACTGAAATGACTACCTTTACAAAAACAACTTGTAACTTATTTTTCCGACTATAAACCTGTACTTTTTCTGTTTAGATTCATAAAATAGAGTTCAATATGAAACCATAGCAATTTGATTCACTCAAAACGGATTTAAAATGAAGAAGTTATGGGTAAAACAAGATTGGATAATTTTTCTCATTTTAGCTACGTGAAAATTGGTAACAAATCTATTCCAACCATAACTTAATCAACTTGTATTGTATATTATGTAATCTTGAGATACCATAGACACGTATACAATGTTTCGACCTATCATGTCGACACATCTATATATATTTCGGAACAACCATAGACACTCTATATGTGAATGTTGGAGTTAGCTATACAGGGTTGAGGTTGGTTCCAAAATATATATAGTTTGAGTTGTGATCAATACTGAGATACGTATACACTGGGTCGTGGATTAATTCAAGATAATATTTATCGATTTATTTCTGTACATCTAACTGTGGACAACTAGTTGTAGGTTACTAACGAGGACAGCTGACTTAATAAACTTAAAACATCAAAATATATTAAAAGTGTTGTAAATATATTTTGAACATACTTTGATATATATATATATATATATATATATATATATATATATATATATATATATATATATATATATATATATATATATATATATATATATATATATATATATATATATATATATATATATATATATATATATATTGTTATAGGTTCGTGAATCAACCAGTGGCCAAGTCTTACTTCCCGATGAAGTAAAAATCTGTGAAAGTGAGTTATAGTCCCACTTTTAAAATCTAATATTTTTGGGATGAGAATACATGCAGGTTTTATAAATGATTTACAAAATAGACACAAGTACGTGAAACTACATTCTATGGTTGAATTATCGAAATCGAATATGCCCCTTTTTATTAAGTCTGGTAATCTAAGAATTAGGGAACAGACACCCTAATTGACGCGAATCCTAAAGATAGATCTATCGGGCCCAACAAGCCCCATCCAAAGTACCGGATGCTTTAGTACTTCGAAATTTATATCATATCCGAAGGGTGTCCCGGAATGATGGGGATATTCTTATATATGCATCTTTTTAATGTCGGTTACCAGGTGTTCACCATATGAATGATTTTTATCTCTATGTATGGGATGTGTATTGAAATATGAAATCTTGTGGTCTATTATTATGATTTGATATATATAGGTTAAACCTATAACTCACCAACATTTTTGTTGACGTTTTTAAGCATGTTTATTCTCTGGTGATTATTAAGAGCTTTCGCTGTCGCATACTTAAATAAGGACGAGATTTGGAGTCCATGCTTGTATGATATTGTGTAAAAACTGCATTCAAGAAACTTATTTTGTTGTAACATATTTGTATTGTAAACCATTATGTAATGGTCGTGTGTAAACAGGATATTTTAGATTATCATTATTTGATAATCTACGTAAAGCTTTTTAAACCTTTATTGATGAAATAAAGGTTATGGTTTGTTTTAAAATGAATGCAGTCTTTGAAAAACGTCTCATATAGAGGTTAAAACCTCGCAACGAAATCAATTAATATGGAACGTTTTTAATCAATAAGAACGGGACATTTCAGTACGATAATTGGGGTTTGGACAAAAGAACGACACTTGTGGAAATTAGACTATGAGCTATTAATGGGCTTTATATTTGTTTAACTAAATGATAGTTTGGTAATTTTAATATAAAGATTTACAATTGGACGTAACTATAAATAACTATATACACTCGATCGGACACGATGGGCGGGGTATTTATATGTACGAATAATCGTTCATTTAACCGGATACGGAAATGGATTAATAGTCTATGGAATTATTAAAACAGGGGTAAAATTATGTACAAGGACACTTGGCATAATTGATAACAAAGTATTAAAACCTTGGGTTACACACAGTCGATATCCTGGTGTAATTATTAAACAAAGTAATAAAACCTTGTTACAGTTTAAGTCCCCAATTAGCTGGAATATTTGACTTCGAGTATAAGGATAATTTGACGAGGGTACTCGCACTTTATATTTATGACTGATGGACTGTTATGGACAAAAACCAGACGGACATATTGAATAATCCAGGACAAAGGACAATTAACCCATGGGCATAAAACTAAAATCAACACGTCAAACATCATGATTACGGAAGTTTAAATAAGCATAATTATTTTATTTCATATTTGATTTCCTTTATTTTATATTTAATTGCACTTCGAATTATCACACTTTTATTTATTGTTATGGTATTTAATTGCACTTTTAATTATCGTACTTTTTAATTATCGCAAGTTTATTTTATCGCACTTTTATTTATCGCAATTTCCTTATCGTTATTTACTTTACGCTTTAAATTAAGTCTTGTATTTATTTTTAATATTTTACATTAGGTTTTAACTGAGCCTAAGTTTTAAAATCGACAAACCGGTCATTAAACGGTAAAAACCCCCTTTTTATAATAATAATATTACTTATATATATATTTGTAATTTTATAAAATAAACTAATATAGCGTTAAGCTTTGTTTAAAAGATTCCCTGTGGAATGAACCGGACTTACTAAAAACTACACTACTGTACGATTAGGTATACTGCCTATAAGTGTTGTAGCAAGGTTTAAGTATATCCATTCTTTAAATAAATAAATATCTTGTGTAAAATTGTATCGTATTTAATAGTATTTAGTTGTAAAAAAATAAAGCTATTTCATATACACCTCGCATAACATCAAGTATTTTTGGCGCCGCTGCCGAGGAATCGAAATCTAGCTTAAAAGCCGGAAGCGCAACGCTAAATAAAAAAAAAAGAGAATTTTTATTAAGTTTTATTTAGTTTTTGTAAAAATACATTTTAAATATTAAAAAAAATATAAAAATTTAAAAACCGAAAAAATATATATATATATATATAAATCTAGTTTTATGATTTTTATATATAAAATTATAAAATATTTCTATTTTTATTTTAGTTTTTAAAATATAAGTTTTATTAAATTTATATAAATATATTAATTAAATTAAAAAACAGAAAAAAATAATAATTATGAAACCTGTCAAACGAAATCACCTAATCTGAAATTTCATACCCCGCGACTCGCGGAGTTTGTTGCCAGGTGTACCGCAACTCGCAGAGCCACCCTGACACGACCAGAAACCCTAATCGCATTAATTACGGAGTATTATTAATTATTATTATTAATAAACCGTAAATTAGTTAATTAATTTATTATTTAGTTTAAGTTTTAATTAATTTGTAATAATTAATTTTAATTAGTTTTATTTATATATAAAAGTAATAGTTTTATAAAATAAATAATATAAAAATAATATTTTTATAAAAATTGTACTTTTTACAACTTTTAGTATATTTTTATATTTTGTCACTTTTTAATTATTTTAGCGTAATATTTATATTTTATCACTCGTACTTAGTTTTAAACTTAGTTTTTGCCATAGTTATTTTTATTTCTAGATTTTTAGGCTTTGCCGTAAAATCCCTTAAGTGCTTTCTCTTTAGAATAAGATTTAGGTGCTTTAGAATTTTGTGACGCCTTTTTAAGTTTTAGTACCTTTTTAAGATATTGCCATTTGGGATATAGTTTTTCTTGTAAGCTTTAATATTTTTAGACGCAACTTTTAATTTTTAGTTTTTAGTTCATTTTTAAGTTTTGACGCACTACTTTCTTATTTTTATTTTTCGACGCCTTTTACCTATGTATCAATTATCACTCCAATTAGTAATCTCAATTTTCAATTTTAATTTTAAGTTAGTGATAGTAATAAGGTTGGGTTAGTCGAGTGTTTTAAAGTTTTATAAGTCACTCTTTTTCTTTCTTATTTTTCGACGCCTTTTATTTTTCAACCCTTTTCTTTTTCGACCTTTTCTGTTGTAAGACCCAAATATGTATTGTACATAATGTATTTATTGTGTACGATGCATGTATGAAGTTTACGTGTTGCTTGCTCGAACGCCGAAGGAAACTGGACGTTGTCTGAAGTGACAAGGTGTGTACGTATCCTTTCAACCCCAAATAAAGTTTGTGTGGATGTTCTAAAGCCTTACCATTGGAAAGGAAATCTTATCACGTTTCCAACGATATTTGATTCATCAAAAACGGAGCTACGGTCAAAAAGTTATGGCCAAAACAAGAAACTGAAAACTGACCTGAAAGTTGGAGCGGCGCTCCACCTTTCGGCGCGGCGCGCCGAACCCGTCTGATGGAATTTTCAGCCTTTTTAAAAGGTCTAAATGAGGGGTACTTTGGTCTTTTCACTTGGGGTCGGTTTGGGGTCATCAAAACTGATCCATTGATCAGTTTGGATCACATCTCACTCATCAAACACTCCCATCCTCAAACCCTAGAGTGAGATTGAGTTCTAGTGAGAGAGAACTCCATTTGGAGAAGAAGGAGGTTGTTTCGGGTCAAACCTCAAGCATTAAAGTTGTTCTACTCGTCAACGGCATCATTTTGGCAGTATTGGTAAGTTCTAACTCCGAATTTCATTGTTGATTTTGCTATTCAAAGTTAGGGTTTGAACTTGATTTGTTGATAAACCCATTTAGACTTAAGAAGTGGGTTTAGTGATGCTAGTAATCGGGTTTATTGTTAGTGTTGGTGGATTTTGGGTTGGTGAACAAATTGGCCTTGATTAGGACTTGTAATTGGGTTTAATCACTAGGTTTAGTGATTATGGAAGTGTTGGAACACTTTTAGGTGTGTTGGTTGACTAATTTTGACTTTGGGTCAAAATTAGGGTTTGGTGATGATTATGACCCAATTGTCGAATTAATAAGGTTTATAAACTTAAAATGGATTAGGTTGAAGCATAGAACCGAGTTAAATATGTTTTGGTGTCAAAACTTGCTAATGGCGTGATATTGACTTCTTATGGGTCAAATTAGGGTTTAAGTGTCATTTTGGGCAAGATAGGTATTTAACACCTATGATGGGGTTTAATTGGCGTATTAAGACCATTCTCACTTGTGTTAGTGATTTTTGGTTAATTTTGGGCGCGGTTTGTACTTGGAAGTGCATTTGGGTCAAATTTGCACTAAGTGTCAAATTGGGTTGGTTTGTAAATCCAATCTAAGTGTGTTGTTGAATTTGTGATAATGGAATAGGTACTTTCCATTGACGAGTTGCAGATTATTCGGTAGCATTCTTCAAGGCGACAAGGTGAGTGGTAATATCCTATATGCATATGTATGTGTAGGATGGGTGCGGGTCGGGAGAAGGGGTTCTCGCTTGTAGAGCTCGCTTCTCGTATAGGTGGAATAATTATATGTGTAGGTATATAATATATCTATTTGTGATAGCGTGAAATGTGTAGTGTCGAGGTGTTAAGACACCACGTTTCATGTGACGAGTGATGTGTCGAGGTGTTAAGACGCCACTCGGAGTGAAGCATCGAGGTGTTAAGATGCCACTCTAAGTAATTGACGGGTGAAGCATCGAGGTGTTAAGATGCCACTCGGGGTGAAGCATCGAGGTGTTAAGGTGCCACCTAGGGGTGTAGTGTCGAGGTGTTAAGACACCACTCCGTAAAATAATGAGTGAAGCATCGAGGTGTTAAGATGCCACTCGGGGTGAAGTACCGAGGTGTTAAGGTGCCACCCTAGGGTTTAGTGATATGAGGTGTTAAGTATACTAAAGAATGTTATGAACATCGATGACTTGTTTCGCGAAGTCATTCCCTTGCGAAGATTTGGTTAACCATGGTTATTGTGATGTAAGCGTAAGCAATTATGCTATTCGAGATATTTATATATATATATATATATATATATATTGTATACGTATAATGTTGTTTATATTAATGAATTGTTGTGATGTAGCTAACCCTCCGGGTGTGGCTTATTGGCATTGTTCACATCGTCGTTGGTGAACTCACTTTATTTATTGTTAGCTTGTTGCTTAGTGATGTTACGGTATGCTTAGACTAGCTTGCCTTTATGCTTGGATGCTTCGGTATGCGGTATTTGATATTTGTGTGGCATGTCCATTTTATACATATATATGTATGTAGTATGTTATCATTCACTAAGCGTTAGCTTACCCTCTCGTTGTTGACTTTTTTATAGATTGCATGGATGCGGAGGCTCGGGTAAGCGGGGACTAGTGGACTCGCGTAGTTGCTTTAGAAGGCTTGCTTTTGGATTGATTAGGATTGGGTAGCGTATCCCCAATCGCCATGCTCGACCTTTATTTTGTATTACAAATCATGTGGTTGAAAACTTGTATTTTCGTACGAAAGTCGTAAAACGGCCGATGTGGGCCCGGTCTTCGTAAAACTAATTTTATTAATGGAACGTGTTAGTTCTACATATATTAATGTATGGTTAAAAGCGTTTTGTCTAAATACGTCGGGAAGTGGTCAAACATTTTCGCATTTCATGACTTTTTGGACAGGCCACTTTGGCGCGCCGCGCCATGTGCTGTACCAGCAAAAAATATTTTTTTCTGCGTTATTGGTTGGTTAACGGGTTGGGTTGTTACAAGTGGTATCAGAGCATGGTCTAAGGGATTTAGGTGACTTGAGATAGGTGCCTAGACTTAGACTTGTGTGTGTGCTTAATTGTTGCGGGACTTGTAGGATTACGGGTCGGAATGGGTTTAGTTAGTGCCTTGTTTATAGATTGACTAACGTGTATATTAGTAATGCGGATATTATTAATATATTATTGTGATGTGATAATAATTCTCGCGTGTGTTTATATCGAATAGGATTTTGTTTGTGCTTTGTTTATGTTGCGGTTGCATATATCATCGAGCGAGGCGGTCGTTGTACTAACGAGCCGATACGGCGTGTATGCGTAATAAGGACTTGCAAACCTTATTACGGGTGCAAATCGTGTCTAGCAAGTGATGTACGACGAGTGTTTAGCAAGATGGGACGGTGTTGTGCGTGTGGTTTATACGTTCGTGATCTAATCGTTCGCATTCCTTAGAATGAAAACGGAAGATGGATGCGGAATGAGTGAGCCTATTCACGAAGGGAAGGATGAGTTAACGTTAAAGATTGAGGCTGTGTTTGAACGATATGTCTCGATTTTCACCGGCAGAGTTAGAGAAGTAACCAAGGAGTTGGTCGAAGGACAAATGACGAAAGTGGTCCGAGACCAAGTGACTAAAGTTGTAAAGGAAGAGTTTGAAAAGAGGTTTCCCAAACGTCGAGGTAGCGATGATGAAGATGTACTTGCAAGGTTAGGATTACACGGTGCTCATGGCAAGAGGGCAAGAAGTACGCCTGAAGGCGTCGGGAATGTGAAGAAGAAGAGTAAGAAGGGTTACAAGCTTACGTGCTTTAAGTGTGGGGAACGGGGTCATTTGGCACAAGATTGTACGGTAGTGCCTTTAGGCTCAATTAGGTGTTTCATTTGCCGGATGGAGGGACACCGGAAGTCAGAGTGTTCCGAATCACATGACAATCGGGTTAGGAGGTTAGATCGCGAATATATGATGGGAAGTGGAGCACGGAAGCCCAACAGCGCTACATCAGGTACTTTTAGTACGAAATCATATGTCATTCGTTTGTAATAACATGCGGTATGTGCATAAGTCTTAGCTAAACTTTATTCTCCGTTGGAGATAATTTGTAGCAAGCGGGCGGTTTACGTTTATGGTTCTGGTTTGCTCTCAGCAGAGCGTATAAGTGGTGTGTTGTGCCTTGACTCTATGGTGTGAATCCTTGGGTGCTTAGGCATTTTGGTTGGTATCGGGTTGTTTAGCTCGTTCGAGTGAGACCCTTAAGGTCTCAATTGTTTTGTGCATGTTATTGATATGGGTGACGTTCCTAATGGAAGTACCCTATGGTGACTTTGGATTGTTGGGCGAAGGGCGTAAGACTTGGCGTAACTAAGCATTCCTTAGTATTTAGGAAATGTCTCTACCAAGCCATGGAAATGAGTTTTGGTGTTCGGATGTTAGAGCGTGTTCGCTCTCATGTTGAAGTTGATGAACCATGAGGTTCAACGGGTGGGATGAAACCCGAGAAATCGAGTGTTTTGGATCTCGATGCATGTTGGTAAAGGATTCTACGTGACGCGACATTAGGTGCCTCTTTTATACCTACTAGCGTGGTGTTCGGCTCCGATTGTGTTGCGGTTACATTGTACTTAGGGTACCGAAGTGAAACCCTTAGGTTCATGAGTGATCGGGTGAAATTCGACAAACTAAAGTAATTGGATGATTGCGAGTGTATAGTTCGTGTAATTTGTGGTACACTTTTCGTTCGAAATGTTCAAGGATAGGTTAGGATCCTTGGTATGCTCAAAGTTGGAGCAAGACATGGTGATGGGCCGTGCGAACCCAATCATTGGTAAAGTCTACCTTTGGTAGCATTGTACGGGTGTACGAGATGCGGTTATGGAACGTAATTCCAAGTGGAGGAGTTACACTCCCGCACGAGGAGGTTTTAGTGTGAGATTTCGGACAATGTTTTAGTAAACCGAAACTTGTGTCGGGACCTAGATTTGGTCGATTGTGGTAGGGTACAATTTTCGATTAAATTGTACTTATGATTTTGGATTTGAATTATCACCAGGGTGGTAATGTGGTAAATATCGTTGAGAGATAATGGACGTGTTTGGCAAGCAAGGTGAAATCCCTCGGTTAAGGGATGTGTGTGTCGGATTCTCTTTTAGAGAATTATTGTTTTGTACCTATGTTTGATATAGGTGGTTCTTGCTCGATTTTGTGGATGGTTAGTGGTATCCGTTAGGGTTCACTATAGTGTAACAGAGTGCGATGTTGCACTACTCGTTGTTCGAGGCCAAAAGTACGTATGTGATTGGTGAAGCATGACCTTCGGGGTCCGCTGACTTCATCATAGTATTTTTGATTGGTGGAGCATGACCTTCGGGGTCCGCTGACTTCATCCGGTGTTGAGTGATCTATTGGTTGTTTTATACACCGATGGTGGGATCGTGAGGACCATGTTGTGTGATTAGTGATTGCGATAGCCGTGTTTCGCTCACGTGTTGTTACGGGTGTGACAATAGTCGATTTTGGACACCTTAGGATTAGCGTTGCCATAGTCGTTTTGGGCGCTTTTGGTTTTAGTCGTTGCTTATGATGTTAGGATAGTGGCGTATTGGTTGTATTGCGCACTACAAAGGATGTTTAGTGGTAAGAGTAATCCCTGAGGATTCATGTGGTTCGATCTTCAACGTTCGGATTGTTGACTTTAGGTTGAGACTTGGTCACTTTTAGCGTTGTTCGTGGTAAAGGTACGCTAAGGAATTTATATCTCGGTACGAGGTTGGTTGAGTTTTTCCCGATATGGGAAATTGAGCAGGTTTTAGTTCTCGGATTGTGGTTTTGATAAATCACGGTTGACGATTTTAGTTGTTAAAAGTGATTCATTGGGAAGAATTGTCTAGGAAAGTTCGTATTGGGACTTGAGTGAGGATCGATGAGTAGGTCCGGATTGGTTAAGTGGAGAAGATCACGAGGACGTGATTGAGTTTAAGTGGGGGAGAGTTGTAAGACCCAAATATTTATTGTACATAATGTATTTATGGTGTACGATGCGTGTATGAAGTTTACGTGTTGCTTGCTCGAACGTCGAAGGAAACTGGACGTTGTCTGAAGTGACAAGGTGTGTACGTATCCTTTCAACCCCAAATAAAGTTTGTGTTGATGTTCCAAAGCCTTACCATTGGAAAGGAAATCTTATCACGTTTCCAACGATATTTGATTCATCAAAAACGGAGCTACGGTCAAAAAGTTATGGCCAAAACAAGAAACTGAAAACTGACCTGAAGGTTGGAGCGGCGCTCCACCTTTCGGCGCGGCGCGCCGAACCCGTCTGATGCAATTTTCAGCCTTTTTAAAAGGTCTAAATGAGGGGTACTTTGGTCTTTTCACTTGGGGTCGGTTTGGGGTCATCAAAACTGATCCATTGATCAGTTTGGATCACATCTCACTCATCAAACACTCCCATCCTCAAACCCTAGAGTGAGATTGAGTTCTAGTGAGAGAGAACTCCATTTGGAGAAGAAGGAGGTTGTTTCGGGTCAAACCTCAAGCATTAAAGTTGTTCTACTCGTCAACGGCATCATTTTGGCAGTATTGGTAAGTTCTAACTCCGAATTTCATTGTTGATTTTGCTATTCAAAGTTAGGGTTTGAACTTGATTTGTTGATAAACCCATTTAGACTTAAGAAGTGGGTTTAGTGATGCTAGTAATCGGGTTTATTGTTAGTGTTGGTGGATTTTGGGTTGGTGAACAAATTGGCCTTGATTAGGACTTGTAATTGGGTTTAATCACTAGGTTTAGTGATTATGGAAGTGTTGGAACACTTTTAGGTGTGTTGGTTGACTAATTTTGACTTTGGGTCAAAATTAGGGTTTGGTGATGATTATGACCCAATTGTCGAATTAATAAGGTTTATAAACTTAAAATGGATTAGGTTGAAGCATAGAACCGAGTTAAATATGTTTTGGTGTCAAAACTTGCTAATGGCGTGATATTGACTTCTTATGGGTCAAATTAGGGTTTAAGTGTCATTTTGGGCAAGATAGGTATTTAACACCTATGATGGGGTTTAATTGGCGTATTAAGACCATTCTCACTTGTGTTAGTGATTTTTGGTTAATTTTGGGCGCGGTTTGTACTTGGAAGTGCATTTGGGTCAAATTTGCACTAAGTGTCAAATTGGGTTGGTTTGTAAATCCAATCTAAGTGTGTTGTTGAATTTGTGATAATGGAATAGGTACTTTCCATTGACGAGTTGCAGATTATTTGGTAGCATTCTTCAAGGCGACAAGGTGAGTGGTAATATCCTATATGCATATGTATGTGTAGGATGGGTGCGGGTCGGGAGAAGGGGTTCTCGCTTGTAGAGCTCGCTTCTCGTATAGGTGGAATAATTATATGTGTAGGTATATAATATATCTATTTGTGGTAGCGTGAAATGTGTAGTGTCGAGGTGTTAAGACACCACGTTTCATGTGACGAGTGATGTGTCGAGGTGTTAAGACGCCACTCGGAGTGAAGCATCGAGGTGTTAAGATGCCACTCTAAGTAATTGACGGGTGAAGCATCGAGGTGTTAAGATGCCACTCGGGGTGAAGCATCGAGGTGTTAAGGTGCCACCTAGGGGTGTAGTGTCGAGGTGTTAAGACACCACTCCGTAAAATAATGAGTGAAGCATCGAGGTGTTAAGATGCCACTCGGGGTGAAGTACCGAGGTGTTAAGGTGCCACCCTAGGGTTTAGTGATACGAGGTGTTAAGTATACTAAAGAATGTTATGAACATCGATGACTTGTTTCGCGAAGTCATTCCCTTGCGAAGATTTGGTTAACCATGGTTATTGTGATGTAAGCGTAAGCAATTATGCTATTCGAGATATATATATATATATATATATATATATATATATATATATATATATATATATATATATATATATTGTATACGTATAATGTTGTTTATATTAATGAATTGTTGTGATGTAGCTAACCCTCCGGGTGTGGCTTATTGGCATTGTTCACATCGTCGTTGGTGAACTCACTTTATTTATTGTTAGCTTGTTGCTTAGTGATGTTACGGTATGCTTAGACTAGCTTGCCTTTATGCTTGGATGCTTCGGTATGCGGTATTTGATATTTGTGTGGCGTGTCCATTTTATACGTATATATGTATGTAGTATGTTATCATTCACTAAGCGTTAGCTTACCCTCTCGTTGTTGACTTTTTTATAGATTGCATGGATGCGGAGGCTCGGGTAAGCGGGGACTAGTGGACTCGCGTAGTTACTTTAGAAGGATTGCTTTTAGATTGATTAGGATTGGGTAGCGTATCCCCAATCGCCATGCTCGACCTTTATTTTGTATTACAAATCATGTGGTTGAAAACTTGTATTTTCGTACGAAAGTCGTAAAACGGCCGATGTGGGCCCGGTCTTCGTAAAACTAATTTTATTAATGGAACGTGTTAGTTCAACATATATTAATGTATGGTTAAAAGCGTTTTGTCTAAATACGTCGGGAAGTGGTCAAACATTTTCGCATTTCATGACTTTTTGGACATGCCACTTTGGCGCGCCGCGCCATGTGCTGTACCAGCAAAATATTTTTTTTCTGCGTTATTGGTTGGTTAACGGGTTGGGTTGTTACATCCGACGCACTCTTTTTCTTTCTTATTTCTCGCAATTCTAGTTTTAGGACATAGATTTTTATTCTACTTCTTCTCTAAATTTCTTAAAATTACGAAAATTTATTTTAAGTGGTTAAATTGATAGACATCAAAATTTTCTGGTTCGTAGTAATAGTTGGATTTGTACGTGGACCGGGTTATTGGAGCCATACAGTACTCAATTATATTGAGACCAAACGAATCATGCCCCTCTGCTGCATCTTTTGGCTATTCGAAACGTGGGCAAAATCAGAAAAGTCTATTAATTGGATAACTTATATAATTTTTCTTTCCTTTTAAAAACTAATAGGATATTCAGTGAATGCACCGAGCAAGACGTTCACCACCTTTTGTATGTTCACCACCTGTAACTCGATCAAGACATCTAGCTAATATTACCGCTGTTGATTTTTCTTTAGAATCGTCATCCAGTCGACCAAGTACTCCAATTCAAATTTCCGATAATCCATTTTTTGAACCCGACCTCACAATTGAGAATCCGAAGAATATTCAGGGACGATTCATAGATCCTGAACCATTAATTTTTCCTCCGGAACCACCAATCATTCAAACAGAGATTGTTGAGGAACGAACCATTAAATCAGAATCCTCTAGTGATTCAGATTCAACAAATTCAATCATGGAAAATCTGGAACCTTTAAGTATGGAAGACCTAATGAGAGCTAAACACACTGGCCAAGGTCACGCAATTACTCATCCAGACATTAATGCGCCAGATTATGAAATCAAAGGACAAATTCTACATATGGTGACTAATCAATGCCAATTTAGTGGTGCGCCGAAGGAAGATCCAAATGAACATCTTCATACCTTTAATAGGATCTGCACTTTTTTTAAAATAAGAGAAGTTGAGGATGAACAGATATATCTCATGTTATTTCCCTGGACTTTAAAGGGAGAAGCCAAAGATTGGTTGGAATCGTTACCTGAAGGGGCGATTGATACATGGGACGTTTTAGTTGAAAAATTTCTTAAACAATTCTTTCCGGCATCTAAAGCCGTAAGACTTCAAGGAGAAATTTTTACGTTCACACAGAAACCAAATGAAACTCTATATGAGGCGTGGACTAGATTTGGAAAGTTATTAAGAGGATGTCCGCAACATGGTTTAGACACTTGTTAAATAGTACAAATATTCTACCAAGGATGCGACGTCACTACAAGGAAAGACATCGATATAGCAGCTGGTGGTTCTATTATGAAGAAAACAGAAACTGATGCTTACAAAATTATTGATAACACTACTTCCCACTCACATGAGTGGCACCAAGAAAAAGATATCATTAGATCATCTAAAGCAGCTAGAGCCGATTCTAGCCATGACTTAGATTCCATTTCCGCAAAGATAGACGCTGTCGAGAGACGAATGGAAAAGATGACTGAAGATATTCACTCAATACAAAATAGTTGTGAGCAGTGTGGAGGATCACATTTGACAAAAGATTGTCTCAGTATTGAACTAACAATGGAACAAAGAGAGAATATTTCATACATAAACCAAAGGCCTGGAAATAATTATCAGAATAATTATCAACCGCCAAGACCGATTTACAATCAAAACCAGAATTATAATCGAAATATTCCATTCAACAACCAACAAGGTCCTAGTAATCAACAAGTATCCAACAATACTTACAACCAGCAAAGACCTAATTTTTAAAACAAACCACCACAAACCGATGATAAAAAGCTGAATTTAGAAGATATGATGACGAAGCTAGTTGAAACTCAAACGCAGTTTTTCACATCTCAAAAACAAACTAATGAACAAAATGCTCAAGCATTTAGAAATCAACAAGCTTCTATTCAAAATTTGGAACAAGAAGTAAGTAACCTAGCAAGGTTAATAGGGGAAAGAAAATTGGGAAGTCTACCTAGTGATACAAATGCTAACCCCCGGAATGAAACAGCTAAAGCCATTACCACAAGAAGTGGTATTACACTTGAACCACCTGAAATACCTGTAATTTTTGATGAAGCTATTCCTACTCCACAAGAACCACTACCTGAACAAGATAAGGAAAAAGAACCGGTAGTTGAAAAGGTTAATGAAGATAACACAGTTAAGGCTAAACCTTATGTTAAACCATACCAACCACCACTTCCTTACACGAGTAAAATGAAAAAAGTGAAACTTGAAGCCGAGCAATCCAAATTCTTAGATATGTTTAAACAGATAAATGTAAATCTTCCTTTCATTGATGTGATTTCAGGAATGCCTAGATATGCTAAATTTCTGAAAGATCTAATCTCGAATAGAAAGAAAATGGAAGAACTCTCGGCTGTTACTATGAATGCTAATTGTTCAGCAGTGCTGTTGAATAAGATACTAGAAAAACTATCAGATCCAGGAAGTTTCACAATTCCATGTTTTCTGGGTAGTCTTAGTTCAATAGAAGCATTGGCAGACTTAGGTGCTAGTATAAATTTAATGCCATATTCACTATACGCTAAACTAGACCTTGGAGAATTAAAACCAACAAGAATAAGTATACAACTAGCCGATCGATCAATAAAATATCCTAGAGGGATAATGGAAAACATGCTAGTTAAAGTTGGTACTTTAGTATTTCCAGTAGATTTTGTTATTCTGGACATGGAAGAAGATTCTCAAGTTCCTCTCATATTAGGAAGACCATTCTTAAACACGGCTAAAGCAATGATAGACGTGTTTGGTAAGAAACTGACCCTAAGTATAGAGGACGAGAGTGTTACCTTTTCAGTTGATATAGCAATGCAACAACCGCAATCTGCAGATGATACATGTTATTATATTCAAAATATAGAATCACATGCAGAATTGTTAGAAGAATTTCCAGAATTACAAGGAACAGGAGAATGTTCTTTAGGAGAAAGTACTGAACCAATTGATGAAACTGAAATGTTAGCTACACTAATAGCTAATGGATATGAACCAACAACAGAAGAAATTCAAATGCTAAAAGAAGAAGACAGATATCGATACAAATCATCGATAGAAGAACCTCCGACACTAGAGTTAAAGCCACTTCCAAACCATTTGGAATACACTTATTTACATGGTGAATCTGAATTACCTGTAATAATATCGTCTTCTCTTACTGAAAATGAAAAATCTCAACTCATTTCTGTGTTGAAAGCTCATAAACCAGCCATTGCATGGAAGATTCATGATATTAAAGGAATAAGTCCTTCGTATTGCACACATAAAATCCTTATGGAAGAAGGTCATAAAACGTATGTGCAACGCCAACGAAGACTAACTCCTAATATGCAAGATGTTGTTAAGAAAGAAATTATTAAACTGCTAGATGCAGGTTTAATTTATCCAATTTCTGATAGTCCATGGGTAAGCCCAGTTCAATGCGTGCCTAAGAAGGGTGGCATGACTGTCATTATAAATGAGAAAAAATGAGCTTATTCCTATTAGGACTGTAACAGGATGGCGTGTATGTATTGATTATAGAAAATTAAATGACGCCACCAGAAAAGATCACTTTCCCTTACCTTTCATTGATCAATGGTGGAAAGATTAGCCGGAAATAGTTACTATTGTTTTCTTGATGGATTTTTCGGATATTTTCAAATTCCAATAGCACCCGAGGATCAAGAGAAAACCACATTCACGTGCCCTTATGGTACTTTTGCTTACAAACGCATGCCATTTGGACTTTGCAACGCCCCTGCAACCTTTCAAAGGTGCATGATGGCGATTTTTCACGACATGATAGAAGAATGCATGGAAGTTTTCATGGATGACTTTTCAGTCTTCGGTGATACATTTGAAACATGTCTAGTTAATCTTGAACGAATGCTTATTAGATGTGAACAATCAAATCTAGTTCTTAATTGGGAGAAATGCCATTTCATGGTTAAAGAAGGCATCGTTCTTGGTCATAAAATCTCAAAGGAAGGAATTGAAGTGGATAGAGCTAAAGTAGATGTAATTGCTAAACTTTCACATCCCACCAATGTTAGAGGAGTTAGGAGTTTTCTAGGGCATGCCGGTTTTTACCGACGTTTCATAAAAGATTTTTCTAAAATTGCCACTCCTATGAATAAACTCCTAGAAAAGGATGCCCCATTCATCTTTTACGAGGAATGTATCAAATCTTTTAATATTCTTAAAGAAAAACTCACTAATGCGCCGATCATGATAACACCAAATTGGAATCTACCGTTTGAACTTATGTGCGATGCAAGTGATTTTGCAATGGGAGCCGTTTTAGGACAAAGGATTGAAAAACGATTTCAACCTATATATTATGCTAGTAAGACGTTACAAGGAGCACAAACAAATTACACAACTATTGAAAAAGAACTCCTTGCTATTGTCTTTGCTTTTGACAAATTTCGATCATATCTCGTTCTAGCTAAAACGGTGGTCTATACCGACCATTCTGCTCTTAGATACCTATTTTCGAAACAAGATGCCAAACCACGATTAATTCGTTGGATCTTACTATTACAAGAGTTTGATATTGAAATCCGAGATAAAAAGGGAGCAGAAAATCTCGCAGCCGATCATCTTTCTCGTCTTAAAAATCTTGAATTAGAAGTTCTAAATGAATCGGCCATACAAGACAACTTTCCTGATGAATATCTATTGAAGATAGATTATAATGAAATTCCATAGTTTGCAGACTATGCAAACTACTTAGTATGTGGATTCCTTGAAAAAGGATTGTGGTACCAAAAACGAAAGAAATTCTTTAGTGATATAAAACACTATTTCTGGGAAGATCCACATTTGTTTAAAAGTTGTCCCGATGGAATAATACGCCGATGTGTATTCGAAGATGAAGCTAGTAAAATTTTAAACCATTGTCACACAGGACCAACAGGAGGGCATTATGGGCCTCAACTAACAACAAGAAAAGTTTATGATGCTGGATTCTATTGGCCTACAATTTAAAAAGACGCACACCTTCTTTGTAAATCTTGTGATGCTTGTCAAAGGGCCGGAAAAATAAGTCAACGTGATGAAATGCCACAAAATGTCATTTAAGTATGTGAAGTATTTGACATTTGGGGTATTGACTTTATGGGTCCATTTCCAAAATCTCATAATAATCTCTACATTCTCGTAGCCATTGATTATGTGAAATGTCCCGTTCTTATTGATTAAAAACGTTCCATATTAATTGATTTCGTTGCGAGGTTTTGACCTCTATATGAGACGTTTTTCAAAGACTGCATTCATTTTTAAAACAAACCATAACCTTTATTTCATAGATAAAGGTGTTAAAAAGCTTTACGTAGATTATCAAATAATGGTAATCTAAAATATCCTGTTTACACACGACCATTACATAATGGTTTACAATACAAATATGATACAACAAAATAAGTTTCTTGAATGCAGTTTTTACACAATATCATACAAGCATGGACTCCAAATCTCGTTCTTATTTAAGTATGCGACAGCGGAAGTTCTTAATAATCACCTGAGAATAAACATGCTTAAAACGTCAACAAAAATGTTGGTGAGTTATAGGTTTAACCTATATATATCAAATCATAATAATAGACCACAAGATTTCATATTTCAATACACATCCCATACATAGAGATAAAAATCATTCATATGGTGAACACCTGGTAACCGACATTAACAAGATGCATATATAAGAATATCCCCATCATTCCGGGACACCCTTCGGATATGATATAAATTTCGAAGTACTAAAGCATCCGGTACTTTAGATGGGGTTTGTTAGGCCCAATAGATATATCTTTAGGATTCGCGTCAATTAGGGTGTCTGTTCCCTAATTCTTAGATTACCAGACTTAATAAAAAGGGGCATATTCGATTTCGATAATTCAACCATAGAATGTAGTTTCACGTACTTGTGTCTATTTTGTAAATCATTTATAAAACCTGCATGTATTCTCATCCCAAAAATATTAGATTTTAAAAGTGGGACTATAACTCACTTTCACAGATTTTTACTTCGTCGGGAAGTAAGACTTGGCCACTGGTTGATTCACGAACCTATAACAATATATACATATATATCAAAGTATGTTCAAAATATATTTACAACACTTTTAATATATTTTGATGTTTTAAGTTTATTAAGTCAGCTGTCCTCGTTAGTAACCTACAACTAGTTGTCCACAGTTAGATGTACAGAAATAAATCGATAAATATTATCTTGAATCAATCCATGACCCAGTGTATACGTATCTCAGTATTGATCACAACTCAAACTATATATATTTTGGAATCAACCTCAACCCTGTATAGCTAACTCCAACATTCACATATAGAGTGTCTATGGTTGTTCCGAAATATATATAGATGTGTCGACATGATAGGTCGAAACATTGTATACGTGTCTATGGTATCTCAAGATTACATAATATACAATACAAGTTGATTAAGTTATGGTTGGAATAGATTTGTTACCAATTTTCACGTAGCTAAAATGAGAAAAATTATCCAATCTTGTTTTACCCATAACTTCTTCATTTTAAATCCGTTTTGAGTGAATCAAATTGCTATGGTTTCATATTGAACTCTATTTTATGAATCTAAACAGAAAAAGTATAGGTTTATAGTTGGAAAAATAAGTTACAAGACATTTTTGTAAAGGTAGTCATTTCAGTCGAAAGAACGACGTCTAGATGACCATTTTAGAAAACATACTTCCACTTTGAGTTTAACCATAATTTTTGGATATAGTTTCATGTTAATAATAAAAATCATTTTCTCAGAATAACAACTTTTAAATCAAAGTTTATCATAGTTTTTAATTAACTAACCCAAAACAGCCCGCTGTGTTACTACGACGGCGTAAATCCGGTTTTACGGTGTTTTTCGTGTTTCCAGGTTTTAAATCATTAAGTTAGCATATCATATAGATATAGAACATGTGTTTAGTTGATTTTAAAAGTCAAGTTAGAAGGATTAACTTTTGTTTGCGAACAAGTTTAGAATTAACTAAACTATGTTCTAGTGATTACAAGTTTAAACCTTCGAATAAGATAGCTTTATATATATGAATCGAATGATGTTATGAACATCATTACTACCTTAAGTTCCTTGGATAAACCTACTGGAAAAGAGAAAAATGGATCTAGCTTCAACGGATCCTGGGATGGCTCGAAGTTCTTGAAGCAGAATCATGACACGAAAACAAGTTCAAGTAAGATCATCACTTGAAATAAGATTGTTATAGTTATAGAAATTGAACCAAAGTTTGAATATGATTATTACCTTGTATTAGAATGATAACCTACTGTAAGAAACAAAGATTTCTTGAGGTTGGATGATCACCTTACAAGATTGGAAGTGAGCTAGCAAACTTGAAAGTATTCTTGATTTTATGTAACTAGAACTTGTAGAATTTATGAAGAACACTTAGAACTTGAAGATAGAACTTGAGAGAGATCAATTAGATGAAGAAAATTGAAGAATGAAAGTGTTTGTAGGTGTTTTTGGTCGTTGGTGTATGGAATAGATATAAAGGATATGTAATTTTGTTTTCATGTAAATAAGTCATGAATGATTACTCATATTTTTGTAATTTTATGAGATATTTCATGCTAGTTGCCAAATGATGGTTCCCACATGTGTTAGGTGACTCACATGGGCTGCTAAGAGCTGATCATTGGAGTGTATATACCAATAGTACATACATCTAAAAGCTGTGTATTGTACGAGTACGAATACGGGTGCATACGAGTAGAATTGTTGATGAAACTGAACGAGGATGTATGATAATGCTAAAAATGAACATATATTTCATAGCATTATTCCTTAAGAAAGACAAGCTTTTAGTTGCAATTGTTCTATTTACAAGTGATATTCGTTTAAATAATAAAAGGTGAAGACAAAAGACAGATTCGACGAATTGAAGATGCAAACGACCAAAAAGCTCAAAAGTACAAAAGACAATCAAAGAGGTTCCAATTATTGATAAGAAACGTCTCGAAATTACAAAAGTACAAGATTCAAAACGCAAAGTACAAGATATTAAATTGTACGCAAGGACGTTCGAAAATCCGGAACCGGGACCAGAGTCAACTCTCAACGCTCGACGCAACGGACTAAAAATTACAAGTCAACTATGCACATAAATATAATATAATATTTAAATAATTCTTATAATTATTTATATATTATATATTATATAAATATTTAAAACCGTCGGTAAACAAAGAGCCAAATTTGTGTGAGCTGTAAAAGCAAACTCCGCGACTCGCGGAGTTTGAAGGCAAAAAGGGCCGCGAGTCGCGTAGCCCCAAGTTCTGAAACTCCCTATAAAGCCAACCGAATTCTGATCATTTTTATCATCCTTTTTCTTCTTCTCTCATAAAACGT
This sequence comes from Rutidosis leptorrhynchoides, assembly GCF_046630445.1. NCBI lineage: Eukaryota > Viridiplantae > Streptophyta > Magnoliopsida > Asterales > Asteraceae > Rutidosis > Rutidosis leptorrhynchoides. Next base: position 126,568,789 of record NC_092340.1, read on the forward strand.
ATTATATATTTATATTTTAATTTTAATTTTAATTTTAATTTTAATTCTAATAATAAGGGTATGTTAGCAAATATTGTAAGGGTGTAAGTCGAAATTCTGTCCGTGTAACGCTACGCTATTTTTAATCATTGTAAGTTATGTTCGACCTTTTTAGTTTAATGTCTCGTAGCTAAGTTATTATTATGCTTATTTAATCCGAAGTAATCATGATGTTGGGCTAATTACTAAAATTGGGTAATTGGGCTTTGTACCATAATTGGGGTTTGGACAAAAGAACGACACTTATGGAAATTAGACTATGGGCTATTAATAGGCGTTATATTTGTTTAACTAAATGATAGTTTGTTAATGTTAATATAAAGATTTACAATTGGGCGTCCCTATAAATTACCATATACACTCGATCGGACACGATGGGCGGGGTATTTATATGTACGAATAATCGTTCATTTAACCGGACACGGGAATGGATTAATAGCCACTAGAATAATTAAAACAGGGGTGAAATTATGTAAAAGGACACTTGGCATAATTGATTACAAGATATTAAAACCTTGGGTTACACTCAGTCGACATCCTGGTGTAATTATTAAACAAAGTATTAAAATCTTGTTACAGTTTAAGTCCCCAATTAGTTGGAATATTTAACTTCGGGTATAAGGATAATTTGACGAGGACACTCGCACTTTATATTTATGACTGATGGACTGTTATGGACAAAAACCAGACGGACATATTAAATAATCCAGGACAAAGGACAATTAACCCATGGGAATAAACTAAAAATCAACACGTCAAACATCATGATTACGGAAGTTTAAATAAGCATAATTCTTTTATTTCATATTTAATTTCCTTTATTTTATATTTAATTGCACTTCTAATTATCGCACTTTTATTTATTGTTATTTAATTGCACTTTTAATTATCGTACTTTTTAATTATCGCAATTTTATTTTATCGCACTTTTATTTATTGCAATTTCATTATCGTTATTTATTTTATGCTTTAAATTAAGTCTTTTATTTATTTAATATTTTACATTAGGTTTTAACTGCGACTAAAGTTTTAAAATCGACAAACCGGTCATTAAACGGTAAAAACCCCCCTTTATAATAATAATATTACTGACATATATATTTGTAAAATTATAAAAGTAAACTAATATAGCGTTAAGCTTTGTTTAAAGATTTTCCCTGTGGAACGAACCGGACTTACTAAAAACTACACTACTGTACGATTAGGTACACTGCCTATAAGTGTTGTAGCAAGGTTTAAGTATATCCATTCTATAAATAAATAAATAACTTGTGTAATTTTTATCGCTTTTCCTAGTAAAAATATAAACTATTTCATACCCCCACGCTACGACATCAAGTTATTTTTGGCGCCGCTGCCGGGGATTCCCTTAAACGCCGGAAGCGCAACGCTAAAATAAAAAAATAAAAAAAAGATTTTTAGATTACTTTTATTAAAATTCGTTTTTATAAAAATACGTTTTTATAAAAATACGTTTTAAATATTCGAAAATATAAAAAGAAAAATAAAAATATAAGTATTTTTAAGATTTTGTTAAATATTTAAGTTTTATAAAGTTTCTTTATTTTTATATAAGTTTTATTTAAGTATTTTGTTTTTATTTAAAACATAATAAAAAATAAAAAAAATAAAAAAAACCGAAAAAATAAAAAATAAAAAATATATATAAATCTAGTTTTACGATTTTTATTTTTAAAATTATAAAGTATTTTATTTTTATCTTAGTTTTTAAGATAAGTCTTATTTAAATTATATAAATATATTAATTAAATTAAAAACAGAAAATATAAAAAAAAATGCGTAAAATTCAAAACTGTTCCAGAGTTGAATTTTGGAACCCCGCGACTCGCAGGGTTTGCTTCTTGGAATACCGCTACTCGCGGAGCTGCTCTGACGCCACCGACAGAAACCCTAAACATCATTAATTACGGGGTATTTATTAATTATTATTATAAACCCTAATTATCTATTATTATTATAATTAAGTTTTATTTTAAAGTTTCTTTTTATTTAATTTGTTTTATTTAGTTAAATTAGTTTAATTAATTTGTAAAATTAATAGTTTTAATAAATAAATAATATAAAAATAATATTTTTATAAAAAGTGTACTTTTTACAACTTTTTGTATATTTTTATATTTTGTCCCTTTTTAATCGTGTTAGCGTAATATTTGTATTTTTCGCTCATATTTAATTTTAAACTTAGTTTTTGCCATAGTTATTTTTACTTCTAGATTTTTAGGCTTTGCCGTAGAATTCCTTAAGTGCTTTTTCTTTAGACTAAGATTTAGGTACTTTAGAATTTTGCGACGCCTTTTTAAGTTTTAGTTTCTTTTTAAGTTATTTCCATTTGGGATTTAGTTTTTCCTGTAAGCTTTAATATTTTTAGACGACTTTTACCTATGTATCAATTATCATTCCAATTAGTAATCTCAATTTGCGATTATAATTTTAAGTTAGTTGTAGTAATAAGGTTAGGTTAGTCAAGTATTTTTAAGTTTTATAAGTTTCTTTTATTTTTTTCCGTCACCTTTTATTTTTCAACCATTTTTCTTTTTCGACGAACTCTTTTTCTTTCTTATTTCTCGCTATTCTAGTTTTAGGACATAGATTTTTATTCTACTTCTTATCTAAATTTCTTAAAATTACGAAAATTTATTTTAAGTGGTTAAATTGATAGACATCAAAATTTTCTGGTTCGTAGTAATAGTTGGATTTGTACGTGGACCGGGTTATTGGAGCCAAACAGTCCTCAATTATATTGAGACCAAACGAATCCTGCCCCTCTGCTGCATCTTTTGGCTATTCGAAACGTGGGCAAAATCAGAAAAGTCTATTGATTAGATAACTTATTATAATTTTTCTTTCCTTTTAAAAACTAATAGGATATTCAGTGAATGCACCGAGCAAGACGTTCACCACCTTTTGTACGTTCACCACCTGTAACTAGATCAAGACATTTAGCAAATATTACTGCCGTTGATTTTTCTTTAGAATCGTCATCCAGTCGACCAAGTACTCCAGTTCAAATTTCCGATAATCCATTTTTTGAACCCGACCTCACAATTGAGAATCCGGAGAATATTCAGGAACGATTCGTAGATCCTGAACCACTAAATTTTCCTCCGGAACCACCAATCATTCAAAAAGAGATTGTTGAGGAACGAACCATTAAATCAGAATCCTCTAGTGATTCCAATTCAACAAATTCAATTATGGAGAATCTGGAACCTTTAAGTATGGAAGACCGAATGAGAGCTAAACGCACTGGCCAAGGTCAGGCAATTACTCATCCAGACATTAATGCGCCAGATTATGAAATCAAAGGACAAATTCTACACATGGTGACTAATCAATGCCAATTTAGTGGTGCGCCGAAGGAAGATCCAAATGAACATCTACGTACCTTTAATAGGATCTGCACACTATTTAAAATCCGAGAAGTAGAGGATGAACAGATATATCTCATGTTATTTCCCTAGACTTTAAAGGGAGAAGCCAAAGATTGGTTGGAATCGTTAACTGAAGGGGCGATTGATACATGGGATGTTTTAGTTGAAAAATTTCTTAAACAATTCTTTCCGGCATCTAAAGCCGTAAGACTTCAAGCAGAAATTATTACGTTTACACAGAAGCCAAATGAAACTCTATATGAGGCGTGGACAAGATTTGGAAAGTTGTTAAGAGGATGTCCGCAACATGGTTTAGACACCTGTCAAATAGTACAAATATTCTACCAAGGATGCGACATCACTACAAGGAAAGACATAGAGATAGCAGCTGGTGGTTCTATTATGAAGAAAATCGAAACTGATGCTTACAAAATTATTGATAACACTGCTTCCCACTCACATGAGTGGCACCAAGAAAAAGATATCGTTAGATCATCTAAAGCAGCTAGAGCCGATTCTAGCCATGACTTAGATTCCATTTCCGCAAAGATAGATGCTGTTGAGAGACGAATGGAAAAGATGACTAAAGATATTCACTCAATACGAATTAGTTGTGAGCAGTGTGGAGGACCACATTTGACAAAAGACTGTCTCAGTATTGAATTAACAATGGAACAAAGAGAGAATATTTCATACATAAACCAAAGGCCTGGAAATAATTATCAGAATAATTATCAACCGCCAAGACCTATTTACAATCAAAACTAGAATTATAACCAAAATATTCCATACAATAACCAACAAGGTCCCAGCAATCAACAAGTATCCAATAATACTTACAACCAGCAAAGACCTAATTTTCAAAACAAACCACCACAACAAACCGATGATAAAAAGTCAAATTTAGAAGATATGATGACGAAGCTAATTGAAACTCAAACGCAATTTTTCAAATCTCAGAAACAAACTAATGAACAAAATGCTCAAGCATTTAGAAATCAACAAGCTTCTATTCAAAACTTGGAACAAGAAGTAAGTAACCTAGCAAGGTTAATAGGTGAAAGAAAACCGGGAAGTCTACCTAGTGATACAAATGCTAACCCCCGGAATGAAACAGCTAAAGCTATTACCACAAGAAGTGGTACAACACTTAAACCACCTGAAATACCTGTAACTTCTGATGAAGCTATTCCTACTCCACAAGAACCCCAACCTAACCAAGATAAGGAAAAAGAACCGGTAGTTGAAAAGGTTAATGAAGATAACACAGTTAAGGCTAAACCTTATGTTAAACCATACCAACCACCACTTCCTTACCCGAGTAAAATAAAGAAAGAGAAACTTGAAGCCGAGCAATCCAAATTCTTGGATATGTTTAAATAGATAAATGTAAATCTTCCTTTCATTGATGTGATTTCAGGAATGCCTAGATATGCTAAATTCTTGAAAGATCTAATCTCAAATAGAAAGAAAATGGAAGAACTCTCGGCTGTTACTATGAATGCTAATTGTTCAGCAGTGCTGTTGAATAAGATACCAGAAAAATTATCTGATCCAGGAAGTTTCACAATTCCATGTTTTCTGGGTAGTCTTAGTTCAATAGAAGCATTAGCAGATTTAGGTGCTAGTATAAATTTAATGCCGTATTCATTATACGCTAAACTAGACCTTGGAGAATTGAAACCAACCAGAATAAGCATACAACTAGCCGATAGATCAATAAAATATCCTAGAGGGATAATGGAGAACATGCTAGTTAAAGTTGGTACTTTAGTATTTCCAGTAGATTTTGTTGTTTTGGACATGGAAGAAGATTCTCAAGTTCCTCTCATATTAGGAAGACCATTCTTAAACACGGCTAAAGCAATGATAGGCGTGTTCGGTAAGAAATTGACCCTAAGTATAGAGGACGAGAGTGTTACCTTTTCAGTTGATAGAGCAATGCAACAACCACAATCTGCAGATGATACATGTTATTATATTCAAACTATAGATGCACATGCAGAATTATTAGAAGAATTTCCAGAATTACAAGGAACAGGAGAATGTTCTTTAGGAGAAAGTAATGAACCAATTGATAAAGCTGAAATGTTAGCTACACTTATAGCTAATGGATATGAACCAACAACAGAATAAATTCAAATGCTAAAAGAAGAAGACAGATATCGATACAAATCATCGATAGAAGAACCTCCGAAATTAGAATTAAAGCCACTTCCAAACCATTTGGAATACGCTTATTTACATGGTGAATCTGAATTACCTGTAATAATATCGTCTTCTCTTACTGAAAATGAGAAATCACAACTCATTTCTGTGTTGAAAGCTCATAAACCAGCCATTGCATGGAAGATTCATGATATTAAAGGAATAAGTCCTTCGTATTGCACACATAAAATCCTTATGGAAGAAGGTCATAAAACGTATGTGCAACACCAACGAAGACTAAATCCTAATATGCAAGATGTAGTTAAGAAAGAGATTATTAAACTGCTAGATGCAGGTTTAATTTATCCAATTTCTGATAGTCCATGGGTAAGTCCAGTTCAATGCGTGCCTAAGAAGGGTGGCATGACTGTCATTACAAATGAGAAAAATGAGCTTATTCCTACTAGAACTGTAACAGGATGGCGTGTATGTATTGATTATAGAAAATTAAATGACGCCACCAGAAAAGATCACTTTCCCTTACCTTTCATAGATCAAATGTTGGAAAGATTAGCCGGAAATAGTTACTATTGTTTTCTAGATGGATTTTCCGGATATTTTCAAATTCCAATAGCACCCGAGGACCAAGAGAAAACCACATTCACGTGCCCTTATGGTACTGTTGCTTACAAACGCATGCCATTTGGACTTTGCAACGCCCCTGCAACCTTTCAAAGGTGTATGATGGCGATTTTTCACGACATGATAGAAGAATGCATGGAAGTTTTCATGGATGACTTTTCAGTCTTCGGTGATACATTTGAAACATGTCTAGTTAATCTTGAACGAATGCTTATTAGACGCGAACAATCAAATCTAGTACTTAATTGGGAGAAATGCTATTTCATGGTTAAAGAAGGCATCGTTCTTGGTCATAAAATTTCAAAAGAAGGAATTGAAGTGGATAGAGCTAAAGTAGATGTAATTGCTAAACTTCCACATCCCACCAATGTTAGAGGAGTTAGGAGTTTTCTAGGGCATGCCGGTTTTTACCGACGTTTCATAAAAGATTTTTCTAAAATTGCCACTCCTATGAATAAACTCCTAGAAAAGGATGCTCCATTCATCTTTTCAGATGAGTGTATCAAATCTTTTAATATTCTTAAAGAGAAACTCACTAATGCGCCGATCATGATAACACCAAATTGGAATCTACCATTTGAACTAATGTGCGATGCAAGTGATTTTGCAATGGGAGCCGTTTTAGGACAAAGGATTGAAAAACGATTTCAACCTATATATTATGCTAGTAAGACGTTACAAGGAGCACAAAAGAACTATACAACTACTGAAAAAGAACTCCTTGCTATTGTCTTTGCTTTTGACAAATTTCGATCATATCTCGTTGTAGCAAAAACGGTGGTCTATACCGACCATTCTGCTCTTAGATACATATTTTCGAAACAAGATGCTAAACCAAGATTAATCCGTTAGATCTTACTCTTACAAGAGTTTGATATTGAAATCCGAGATAAAAGAGGAGCAGAAAATCTCGCCGCTGATCATCTTTCTCGTCTTGAAAATCCCGAATTAGAAGTTCTAAATGAATCGGCCATACAAGACAACTTTCCTGATGAATATCTATTGAAGATAGATTATAAAGAAATTCCATGGTTTGCAGACTATGCAAACTATTTAGTATGTGGATTCCTTGAAAAAGGATTATCGTACCAAAGACGAAAGAAATTCTTCAGTGATATAAAACACTATTTTTGGGAAGATCCACATCTGTTTAAAAGTTGTCCAGATGGAATAATACGCCGATGTGTATTTGGAGATGAAGCTAGTAAAATATTAAACCATTGTCACACAGGACCAACATGAGGGCATTATGGGCCTCAACTAACAGCAAGAAAAGTTTATGATGCTGGATTCTATTGGCCTACAATTTACAAAGACGCACACCTTCTTTGCAAATCCTGTGATGCATGTCAAAGGGCCGGAAAAATAAGTCAACGTGATGAAATGCCACAAAATGTCATACAAGTATGTGAAGTATTTGACATTTGGGGTATTGACTTTATGGGTCCATTTCCAAAATCTCATAATAATCTATATATACTCGTAGCCATTGATTATGTATCTAAATGGGCGGAAGCACAAGCTCTCCCAACTAACAATGCACGAGTTGTAGTCAACTTTTTAAAACGTCTTTTTGCAAGGTTTGGAACACCGAAAGCTTTAATAAGTGATTGGGGTACTCATTTCTGTAATAATCAACTTGAGAAAGTTCTTAAAAGATATGGAGTAACTCATAAAATCTCAACCGCATATCATCCACAAACAAGTGGACAAGTTGAAAATACCAACCGAGCTTTAAAACGTATTCTAGAGAAAACCATAGGATCAAATCCGAAGGAATGGTCCATTAAATTGGAGGATGCACTCTGGGCTTTTAGAACAGCCTACAAAACTCTAATTGGAACCACACCATTTAGACTTGTTTATGGAAAAGCATGTCATCTTCCAGTAGAAATTGAACACAAAGCATTTTGGGCTTTGAAGACATGTAATCTTGATTTACATGAAGCCGGACGTCTACGATTAAGTCAACTAAACGAATTAGAAGAATTAAGACATGAAGCATACGAAAATTTGTTAATCTATAAAGAAAGAACGAAGAAATGGCATGATAAAAGAATCGGAAGTTCAAAAGAATTTAAAGAAGGAGACAGAGTTCTTCTTTTCAATTCACGATTCAAGCTATTTCCTGGAAAATTGAAATCAAGATGGTCTGGACCATTCATAGTCAAAAGAGTTTTCCCATACGGAATGATAGAATTGATAAATTCAAATGGGATTGAATTTAAAGTTAATGGTCACAGAGTTAAACACTACATAGATAGTCCGATGGAAGTCGACAACGAAGTTAATCACAATTTCGACACCACAGCTAACTAAGTGTGGGGAGAATCAAGTCTTTAAAGGATAATATGTATTTCTGTTAGAGTTAGATTGTCTGTTTTCGTGTAGTTCTCGAAAATAGAACCCGAATGGTCTTTCCCTAGCAGACCCTAAAGAACTAGTCTTCTCCCCCCATTCTGAATTTTTATTTTTTTTAGGTTTTTACAAAATGAAGACTGCCTGTGAACTAAACCATGGTCTAATGCTACACGCTTTGATCACTAAACGTAATAATGACACACTACCGAGTGAAATAGTATCAGTAATCAGAGAAAGATTGGACGGAGTTAGAAAAGAATCCAGATGCGAAGATAATAAGTTACAATTTGGTAAAGGGAAATCAAAATCCGCAGCGAAAAGAAGAGCACGACACCTAGAAAGATGTCACAAATGCGGAAAATGGTCACATGGAGGTAAATGTTCAAATAATCAAACCTATTCAAATACCGAATTTGTTACTTTATGCAGAGACGGACCGTTCATATGTTTAGAAGAAAAGACACTGAATGCTCGAGGTTACGCGTATGTAGCCATGGAAAACCAATTAAACCGACTATCTTATGAACGGGATAGATCATATAACTAAGAAATCTATTTCACAGGTATGTTTGTACAGTTTTTAATTTTTTTTATTTTTATTTTTAACCTTTTGATAATAAACGCTAATTTGTTCGCTATAAAGTATTAAATTGGTATTGAATAAAATTAGGTTTGGCGACCGAAATTATTGATATCATTCAAAAATTTATTACATCACTGCGAAATTTAACGTTTATTCTTAAGGTATAAATATCTTTAATCAATCAACCCAAAATATTTCAAAAATTCGTCATGAGTTAAATTAGGTCTTGGAATCGAAATTACTTTACCGAAAAGAGGGGCGCATATTTTTGATAATATTTGATTGATTAAAGTGGGATAAAAAGCCCAAAAGATTTTTAATTTTATTTTTACCATGTTTTTAAAATTAATATATAAATCTTAAATTAATATTGTAAACTTTGTAAAAACAATATATTTAAAATTGTAAATATTTGAAAGATTAATATAAGTTTGGTGTGAATTTATAATATGAATTTTTAAATTAAGTTTGGTGTGAATTTTTAATTTTTAAAATATGAATTTTTAATTTTATGCATTTCAAATTTTAAGTTTGGTGTGAATTTTTAATATTAATTTTGAATTTTATGTATTTTTATTTTAAATTGTGTGAATTTAAAAACAAAAATTTACTTTATCTCATTAAGTTAAAAATATGATTTTTAAAATTCGTCGTAAGTTGAAGACTAGGTCTTTAAACCGAAATTGCTTTACCCGAGGGAGGGACGAGAACTTTTATTATCATTATTTTTAATCTTATTGAATTAAAGTATACCAAAAACATTAAAAAAAACTCAAAAATCTTAGCTTTTAAAACAATCGCTACAAAAAAGACAAATTTTAAAATTTTGTCGAAGGACGGACTAGGACATCGATCCGAAACGACCTCGTCCTAAATAACAAGGGAAACAAAATTTTAAAATTACTTACTTAATTGTTTTAATTAGTATAAGATATATAAAAAAAATATTAACAAACTCCGCGACTCGCGGAGTTTGAAGCTTTAAACCCCGCGACTCGCGGGAGTATCGAATTACAGAAAAAAATATAAGAGCTGGAACAGCTCAGTCCCAACCCAAAACAAAGAAAAATACTGCAAAAACACAGACGCAAAAACCCAAAAAAACCCCCCAAAATCACAATTTTTAACCGTTAATCACCAAATCTTTTACTAAAATCATGTTGAGAAGGATGCTATCAAGGAATTACTCAAGAAAAACGGTAAATTTCTACACCTAAACACCATTTAATCCGAAAATTAGTGTTCTTGAGCAATTTTATACCCAATTTGATTTTGATGCTTTTTAGTGTAATTATGCTTAAATTGCTTATGTATTATGCTTGTATAACCTAGATTGATGCTATTTAACATGATTAGAAGCCTTAAACTTCAAATTTTGAGTAATCTAGGGTTTGTGTTCTTGAGCAAATTTGGGGCTTTTTGATATAAAAAGGTTATGGCCGATTTTTGTCATGAATTGTTGCTAAATTAAGTAGTGTAACATGTTTAGGTAGTTAAATGATCCAAACTTTGAGCCTAAACATGATTTTGAGAATTAAAGTGGACTTTTTCAAGTCTAAAAATTCATGAACTTGATTTTTGAAAGACAATGCCATTTGAAACTTGTTTAATTGCTAGTAATGATTATTTTGACATGTTATTTGAGTTGAATGCTTATCAACTTGGCAAACATTTTCGTATATGCTTATTTGAAAAAGTGTAGATTTGATAAAAATATGAAAATGAGCTTAAGTTTGATATAAATTGATCATGTCATTGTAATTATTTTGATTGATGATTTTGCTGACACTAATGCATATTTGGATGCGCAAAAATTGTGTTTGATGTGTTTTGCAGACTGAAAGGGGTGAATCTTCATCCCAAGCTCGCAATGCTCCTGCTGAGAATGCGGAACAACAGGAGGTGGATAACTACTACAAGCAACATATACCTCATCCAGTCATGACATTTTCTGATATGCACTTGGAAGATTTGCACCCGAACCTGAGATTTGACAGACTTTGGATAGATTATCCAAAATATCAAAGGGGTTTGCATACTCTTCATTCCAAAGTTGTTGAGGTACCTAGGGTCATAGAATGGGGACCCTTAGAAGCTGTAGAATTGGCCGGGCCAATTAGGGAATTACTTGCACAGAGGTATGGTAATTCCACATTTAATGACTGGGTACGTTTATTCACCATGCGTAGACCTGTATATAAAGTATGGTGTGAAGAATTGTTGTGTAGTATAGAATTAAATGATCGGGTAGCTAGTTTAACCGATCGATCTTTTATTAGATTTTTGTTAGGAGGTTCGATGCGCCACATGTCTTTACTAGACATGGCTCAGGCTTTACGTATATATACGCCTGAGGAGTTAGCATCTGCCGATTGTAGAGGGTTGATACTAAATGGTAGAAAGATAGATGAAAATTTTGATACACACGGTGTATGGAGTCAAATGACAAGCCATCACCGATTCAAAGGGGGAAATTACTCTTATTTGGATATAGATAGAGCTGAATTAAGAGTAATTCATAGGTTTTTAGCAAATTCGATTACACAAAGAGGTAAGAACAAGGAAAAGGTAAATGAACAGGATTTGTTTTACCATATGTGTATTCGAGACCCACAAAGTGATGTAAGTATACCTTATTGTGTGGGTTATTATTTATCAGCTATGGTTAGGGGGATGAGACCGCATAGCATAATAGGAGGTGGTATTTTTATTACTTTGATTGCTGAATATCTCGGTGTGGATATAAGTCGGGGGGGATTATTAGTCGAAGAACCAGAACCCCGCGATACAATAGGTTTAAATGTATACCATGGTGCGTAAGTTTTGAAGAGGCGAAATAACGCCGCAGTACAATACCATGGTAGACATCCACAGGTTGAGAGAAACCAACAGTAAGGTAATGTAGGAGGGGGAAATGAAATGCAAGAAATGCAAAGGTTTATAGCTTCACAGGAGTACGAAAATGCTAGACAGAGAGCATTTGAAGATTGGCAAGTTCATCAAAACCAAATCATAGTTCATTGCCAACATATAGGTAGAAACTATATTCCTACACCAAAACCCATATTCCCTCCCTGGTCTATAGAGATGCAACCACCGTATCCTACGTATAACCCTGCCGAAGCATTCTATAGCACCTATGGTTATGCTTGGAACCCCTATTGGTATCAGTATCATCCTTAGTCTACTTAGTTTTATTTATTTTGTAATTTGTAATGTTGATACGTTTAATACTTATTTAATATTGTAATAGTTTTTATAATTTTCTAACTTTTATTCTTAGATTTTAATAATTTTTGAATGTGGGGTAATATACCAAACTTCAAAAATATGTATATATGTTTGCAGTTTATCTTATGTACACAACAGGGTAAAACAACGCATTTTCAAAGACTGGCATTAAGTTCAGCAAAAGCAACTAATTTTGACGACAAGATTCAAAATATATGTGAAATAACAACAAGACGGAATGAACAAATGATGTGCACCATTTATCATTCAGCAAACAAACGCCAATATATTGGGAAACTTTGGTAAAAATTTAATCATTTTCACACAAATCACCCTCAATAATTTAAATTGTTACTGATTTCTTGCAAATGAGGGCATTGCAAGATCTTAAGTGAGGGAAGGGGTTAAATTCTTTCGGATTTTAAAATTTTTATCTTAAACACTCGGTTACCATTAAAAATACTAGTAAAGCAGTAGTTGTATTAGAATCTAGTGCTCTCTGATAATAAAGAACAGCCCTAGTCTTATATACTGACTACCCAATTCTAGTAAAATTTTTCAAAATTTTCAATTAAATGAACTCAAAATCATGTTTATACATATTTATGAACGATAAAACTAGGTTTTAACACCGAAATTATTGTTACCTCAGAAAGGACATAAATTGAGAAACAAACTAAAATGTTAAAATTCATTTAAAATGGAATAGAGGACAATAAAAAGGAAAATAAAAGCCAAGTGTGGGAAAATTCTCCAAGTTATTCAAAACATATATCACATATTTTTGTACAAATAACTGAAAATACTTTTGCTTTGGACTAAACTAAAAAGTTTTACCTAATTTACTGTAAGAAAGATGGATCTACACGATGAATCAATTCCATCATTAAAAGGAAGTAAAGTCTTCCGAAAAAGACATGCGCTTCTTGATTTAGGTCAAGAAGTTGTCGTCCAGACCAGCTGTAGATTGACGAAAAATCTAGAAAAGTCATCACTAAAATCAGCAGGAAATCCACGGACCTCGGCATTAAACAGGGTCGCCAAGTGGTCAAATTTATCCTAACCATGAGAAGGATTTATCTCGTACAATGGGGGGGCACCATGCAAATTAGCTTGATAAGACTAATGAATCAGATCCCCAGAAAGGATAATCTCCTTAAAAGATAAAAAATCAGCTTTTAAGCCTGATCTTACTCAATCCTTGAGATTGACCTTAAAGATTGAGAATTACAAACTCATGGAATTCAATGATATCTAAACTCGAGCTTGAACGAGAAAATATTTTGATCAAAATTACAAACCGATTTGTTTTCTGAAAACCCTATTTTCAATGCGTTCATTACCATTGAACGTAAAATCCTAGAAATTCACCTGGAATTCATTAGGTCACCTGAACTAAATCGGGTGTCAACCGTAAGAACGGTGGTTGCATAGTGGTCAAAGACAGGACCTTGTGCCAGACCGAAAAAACATAAGGCTGAGCTTTACTATTGCTCCTACCAAGGATAGTAATTGCGTCCGACACGTTATAGACCATAATTAAAAGTATGTCAGGGGACATTGCCTTAACAGTTGCTTGTTCAACGCTTTCCTTTACAACCGGACGGTAGTTTACCGAAAGGTAATATACGGGACAAGTAAACTAGACGTGTTGCTTTCCTAATACAAGGTTAGCAAGTGGGTGACACAAAACCGCAAGTTTTGAGCTAAAATTTTCAAATCTGAAACCCATCAAACCCACAAAAATATTTTGCAAACACCGGTAAAGGGTTATTCCGGAAAACTTATCTAGGGTAAAAACTAGATTTAATTTTCAAAAGATCAAATGTTTTCATAAAGATCCAATTTCCTTAATGGATCTAAATTTTTATAGTCATGTGGGACTGTAAACCATATCGTTACTACCATTGTTTATACCGCCGTATAGAAATCACTGATGTACAAAGTGTGAAGAATAAAGAAGTGATTCTAGTATTTCAAGACGATATTGCTTGAGGACAAGCAACGCTCAAGTGTGGGAATATTTGATAATGCTAAAAACGAACATATATTTCATAGCATTATTCCTTAAGAAAGACAAGCTTTTAGTTGCAATTGTTCTATTTACAAGTGATATTCGTTTAAATAATAAAAGGTGAAGACAAAAGACAGATTCGACGAATTGAAGACGCAAACGACCAAAAAGCTCAAAATTACAAAAGACAATCAAAGAGGTTCCAATTATTGATAAGAAACGTCTCGAAATTACAAAAGTACAAGATTCAAAACGCAAAGTACAAGATATTAAATTGTACGCAAGGACGTTCGAAAATCCGGAATCAGGACCAGAGTCAACTCTCAACGCTCGACGCAACGGACTAAAAATTACAAGTCAACTATGCACATAAATATAATATAATATTTAAATAATTCTTATAATTATTTATATATTACATAAATATTTAAAACCGTCGGTAAACAAAGAGCCAAATTTGTGTGAGCTGTAAAAGAAAACTCCGCGACTCGCGGAGTTTGAAGGCAAAAAGGGCCGCGAGTCGCGGAGCCCCAAGTTCTGAAACTCCATATAAAGCCGACCGAATTCTGATCATTTTTATCATCCTTTTTCTTCTTCTCTCATAAAACGTATTATATATTTATATTTTAATTTTAATTTTAATTTTAATTATAATTCTAATAATAAGGGTATGTTAGCAAATATTGTAAGGGTGTAAGTCGAAATTCTGTCCGTGTAACGCTACGCTATTTTTAATCATTGTAAGTTATGTTCAACCTTTTTAATTTAATGTCTCGTAGCTAAGTTATTATTATGCTTATTTAATCCGAAGTAATCATGATGTTGGGCTAATTACTAAAATTGGGTAATTGGGCTTTGTACCATAATTGGGGTTTGGACAAAAGAACGACACTTGTGGAAATTAGACTATGGGCTATTAATGGGCATTATATTTGTTTAACTAAATGATAGTTTGTTAATGTTAATATAAAGATTTACAATTGGGCGTCCCTATAAATTACCATATACACTCGATCGGACACGATGGGCGGGGTATTTATATGTACGAATAATCGTTCATTTAACCGGACACGGGAATGGATTAATAGCCACTAGAATAATTAAAACAGGGGTGAAATTATGTAAACGAACACTTGGCATAATTGATTACAAAATATTAAAACCTTGGGTTACACTCAGTCGACATCCTGGTGTAATTATTAAACAAAGTATTAAAATCTTGTTACAGTTTAAGTCCCCAATTAGTTGGAATATTTAACTTCGGGTATAAGGATAATTTGACGAGAACACTCGCACTTTATATTTATGACTGATGGACTGTTATGGACAAAAACCAGACGGACATATTAAATAATCCAGGACAAAGGACAATTAACCCATGGGAATAAACTAAAAATCAACACGTTAAACATCATGATTACGGAAGTTTAAATAAGCATAATTCTTTTATTTCATATTTAATTTCCTTTATTTTATATTTAATTGCACTTCTAATTATCGCACTTTTATTTATTGTTATTTAATTGAACTTTTAATTATCGTACTTTTTAATTATCGCAATTTTATTTTATCGCACTTTTATTTATTGCAATTTCATTATCGTTATTTATTTTATGCTTTAAATTAAGTCTTTTATTTATTTAATATTTTACATTAGGTTTTAACTGCGACTAAAGTTTTAAAATCGACAAACCGGTCATTAAACGGTAAAAACCCCCCTTTATAATAATAATATTACTGACATATATATTTGTAAAATTATAAAAGTAAACTAATATAGCGTTAAGCTTTGTTTAAAGATTTTCCTTGTGGAACGAACCGGAATTACTAAAAACTACACTACTGTACGATTAGGTACACTGCCTATAAGTGTTGTAGCAAGGTTTAAGTATATTCATTCTATAAATAAATAAATAACTTGTGTAATTTGTATCGCTTTTTCTAGTAAAAATATAAACTATTTCATACCCCCAAGCTACGACATCAATGTAATTGTAAGCATTTTTGTTAAGTAGAAGTATTTTGATAAGTGTATTGAAGTCTTTCAAAAGTGTATAAATACATATTAAAACACTACATGTATATACATTTTAACTGAGTCGTTAAGTCATCGTTAGTCGTTACATGTAAGTGTTGTTTTGAAACCTTTAGGTTAACGATCTTGTTAAATGTTGTTAACCCAATGTTTATAATATCAAATGAGATTTTAAATTATTATATTATCATGATATTATCATGTATGAATATCTCTTAATATGATATATATACATTAAATATCTTTACAATGATAATCGTTACATATATGTCTCATTTAAAAATCATTAAGTTAGTAGCCTTGTTTTTACATATGTAGTTCATTGTTAATATACTTAATGATATGTTTACTTATTATAGTATCATGTTAACTATATATATATCCATATATATGTCATCATATAGTTTTTACAAGTTTTAACGTTCGTGAATCACCGGTCAACTTGGGTGGTCAATTGTCTATATGAAACATATTTCAATTAATCAAGTCTTAACAAGTTTGATTGCTTAACATGTTGGAAACATTTAATCATGTAAATATCAATCTCAATTAATATATATAAACATGGAAAAGTTCGGGTCACTACAGTACCTACCTGTTAAATAAATTTCGTCCCGAAATTTTAAGCTGTTGAAGGTGTTGACGAATCTTCTGGAAATAGATGCGGGTATTTCTTCTTCATCTGATCTTCGTGCTCCCAGGTGAACTCGGGTCCTCTACGAGCATTCCATCGAACTTTAACAATTGGTATCTTCTTTTGCTTAAGTCTTTTAACCTCACGATCCATTATTTCGACGGGTTCTTCGATGAATTGAAGTTTTTCGTTGATTTGGATTTCATCTAATGGAATAGTGAGATCTTCTTTAGCAAAACATTTCTTCAAATTCAAGACGTGGAAAGTGTTATGTACAGCCGCGAGTTGTTGAGGTAACTCAATTCGGTAAGCTACTGGTCTGACACGATCAATAATCTTGAATGGTCCAATATACCTTGGATTTAATTTCCCTCGTTTACCAAATCGAACAACGCCTTTACAAGGTGCAACTTTAAGCATGACCATCTCTCCAATTTCAAATTCTATATCTTTTCTTTTAATGTCAACGTAGCTCTTTTGTCGACTTTGGGCGGTTTTCAACCGTTGTTGAATTTGGATGATCTTCTCGGTAGTTTCTTGTATAATCTCCGGACCCGTAATCTGTCTATCCCCCACTTCACTCCAAAAAATCGGAGACCTGCACTTTCTACCATAAAGTGCTTCAAACGGCGCCATCTCAATGCTTGAATGGTAGCTGTTGTTGTAGGAAAATTCTGCTAACGGTAGATGTCGATCCCAACTGTTTCCAAAATCAATAACACATGCTCGTAGCATGTCTTCAAGCGTTTGTATCGTCCTTTTGCTCTGCCCATCAGTTTGTGGATGATAGGCAGTACTCATGTCTAGACGAGTTCCTAATGCTTGCTGTAATGTCTGCCAGAATCTTGAAATAAATCTGCCATCCCTATCAGAGATAATAGAGATTGGTATTCCATGTCTGGAGACGACTTCCTTCAAATACAGTCGTGCTAACTTCTCTATCTTGTCATCTTCTCTTATTGGCAGGAAGTGTGCTGATTTAGTGAGACGATCAACTATTACCCAAATAGTATCAAAACCACTTGCAGTCCTTGGCAATTTAGTGATGAAATCCATGGTAATGTTTTCCCATTTCCATTCCGGGATTTTGGGTTGTTGAAGTAGACCTGATGGTTTCTGATGCTCAGCTTTGACCTTAGAACACGTCAAACATTCTCCTACGTATTTAGCAACATCGGCTTTCATACCCGGCCACCAAAAATGTTTCTTGAGATCCTTGTACATCTTCCTCGTTCCAGGATGTATTGAGTATCTGGTTTTATGAGCTTCTCTAAGTACCATTTCTCTCATATCTCCAAATTTTGGTACCCAAATCCTTTCAGCCCTATACCGGGTTCCGTCTTCCCGAATATTAAGATGCTTCTCCGATCCTTTGGGTATTTCATCTTTTAAATTTCCCTTTTTTAAAACTCCTTATTACGCCTCCTTTATTTGAGTAGTAAGGTTATTATGAATCATTATATTCATAGATTTTACTCGAATGGGTTCTCTGTCCTTCCTGCTCAAGGCATCGGCTACCACATTTGCCTTCCCCGGGTGGTAACGAATCTCAAAGTCGTAATCATTCAATAATTCAATCCACCAACGCTGCGTCATATTCAGTTGTTTCTGATTAAATATGTGTTGAAGAATTTTGTGGTCGGTATATATAATACTTTTGACCCCATATAAGTAGTGCCTCCAAGTCTTTAATGCAAAAACAACCGCGCATAATTCCAAATCATGCGTCGTATAATTTTGTTCGTGAATCTTCAATTGTCTAGATGCATAAGCAATCACCTTCATTCATTGCATTAATACACAACCGAGACCTTGCTTTGATGCGTCACAATAAATCACAAAATCATCATTCCCTTCAGGCAATGACAATATAGGTGCTGTAGTTAGCTTTTTCTTCAATAACTGAAACGCTTTCTCTTGTTCATCATTCCATTCAAATTTCTTCCCTTTATGCGTTAATGCAGTCAAGGGTTTTGCTATTCTGGAAAAGTCTTGGATGAACCTTCTGTAGTAACCAGCTAGTCCTAAAAACTGGCGTATGTGTTTCGGAGCTTTCGGGGTTTCCCACTTTTCAACAGTTTCTATCTTTGCCGGATCCACCTTAATACCTTCTTTGTTCACTATGTGACCGAGGAATTGAACTTCTTCCAACCAAAATGCACACTATGAAAACTTAGCATATAATTTTTCCTTCCTCAATACTTCTAACACCTTTCTCAAATGTTCACCGTGTTCTTGGTCATTCTTTGAGTAAATAAGTATGTCATCAATGAAAACAATGACAAACTTGTCAAGGTATGGTCCACACACTCGGTTCATAAGGTCCATGAACACAGCTGGTGCATTAGTTAAACCAAACGGCATGACCATAAACTCGTAATGACCGTAACGTGTTCTGAAAGCAGTCTTTGGAATATCATCTTCTTTCACCCGCATTTGATGATACCCGGAACGTAAGTCAATCTTTGAATAAACAGACGAGCCTTGTAGTTGATCAAATAAGTCGTCGATTCTCGGTAGTGGGTAGCGGTTCTTGATGGTAAGTTTGTTCAACTCTCGGTAGTCGATACACAACCTGAATGTACCATCTTTCTTCTTGACAAACAAAACAGGAGCTCCCCACGGTGATGTGCTTGGTCGAATGAAACCACGCTCTAAAAGTTCTTGTAATTGGCTTTGCAGTTCTTTCATCTCACTGGGTGCGAGTCTGTAAGGAGCACGAGCTAATGGTGCAGCTCCTGGTACAAGATCTATTTGAAATTCAACGGATCGATGTGGGGGTAATCCCGGTAATTCTTTCGGAAATACATCGAGAAATTCTTTTGCAATGGGAACATCATTGATGCTCTTTTCTTCAGTTTGTACTTTCTCGACGTGTGCTAGAACAGCATAGCAACCTTTTCTTATTAGTTTTTGTGCCTTCAAATTACTAATAAGATGTAGCTTCGTGTTTCCCTTTTCTCCGTACACCATTAAGGGTTTTCCTTTTTCTCGTATAATGCGAATTGCATTTTTGTAACAAACGATCTCTGCTTTCACTTCTTTCAACCAGTCCATACCGATTATCACATCAAAACTCCCTAACTCTACTGGTATCAAATCAATCTTAAATGTTTCGCTAACCAGTTTAATTTCTCGATTCCGACATATATTATCTGCTGAAATTAATTTACCATTTGCTAATTCGAGTAAAAATTTACTATCCAAAGGCGTCAATGGACAACTTAATTTAGCACAAAAATCTCTACTAATATAGCTTCTATCCGCACCCGAATCAAATAAAACGTAAGCAGATTTATTGTCAATAAGAAACGTACCCGTAACAAGCTCCGGGTCTTCCTGTGCCTCTGCCGCATTAATATTGAAAACTCTTCCGCGGCCTTGTCCATTCGTGTTCTCCTGGTTCGGGCAATTTCTAATAATGTGGCCCGGTTTTCTACATTTATAACAAACTACATTGGCATAACTTGCTCCGACACTACTTGCTCCGCCATTACTCGTTTCGACACCATTTGTTCCTTTCGTTCTATTAACCCCTGGTCCGTAGACCTCACACTTCGCCGCGCTATGACCATTTCTTTTACACTTGTTGCAAAATTTGGTGCAGAACCCCGAGTGATACTTTTCACACCTTTGGCATAGCTGCTTCTGATTGTTGTTGTTGTTGCGGTTATTATTGTTGTTGGGATGATTGTTGTAGTTGCTGTTGTTGTTGTTGTTGTTGTTGTTGTTGATGTTGTTGTTGGGCCGTTTGTTGTAGTTGCGATTAATGTTGCGATTGTTCGGATAATTGTTGCGATTATTGTTATAATTGCTGTTGTTGTTGTATTGGTAATTCTTATCACCGTTTTCCTCCCACTTTCTTTTGACTTGCTTCACATTGGCCTCTTCAGCAGTCTGTTCTTTAATTCTTTCTTCAATCTGGTTCACTAGTTTGTGAGCCATTCTACATGCCTGTTGTATGGAGGCGGGCTCGTGTGAACTTATATCTTCTTGGATTCTTTCCGGTAATCCTTTCACAAACGCGTCGATCTTCTCTTCCTCATCTTCGAATGCTCCCGGACACAATAGGCACAATTCTGTGAATCGTCTTTCGTACGTGGTAATATCAAATCCTTGGGTTCGTAACCCTCTAAGTTCTGTCTTGAGCTTATTGACCTCGGTTCTGGGACGGTACTTCTCGTTCATCAAGTGCTTGAATGCTGACCACGGTAGTGCGTACGTATCGTCTTGTCCCACTTGCTCTAGATAGGTATTCCACCATGTTAACGCAGAACCTGTGAAGGTATGCGTAGCGTACTTCACTTTGTCCTCTTCAGTACACTTACTTATGGCAAACACTGATTCGACCTTCTCGGTCCACCGTTTCAATCCGATCGGTCCTTCGGTTACATCAAATTCCAAAGGTTTGCAGGCAGTGAATTCTTTGTAGGTGCATCCTACACGATTTCCTGTACTGCTAGATCCAAGGTTATTGTTGGTATGTAGCGCAGCCTGTACTGCGGCTATGTTTGAAGCTAGAAAAGTACGGAATTCCTCTTCATTCATATTCACGGAGTGTCGAGTAGTCGGTGCCATTTCCTTCAAAATAATCAAATGGAACAAGTTAATCATACAGAATATTAAGAGTAGTTAATAGTATTTCGTAGCATAATATGAACTCATTTATAAAAGCTTTTTCTTCATATTAGCGTTTTATAATTTTAAATTCGGGTAGTACCTACCCGTTAAGTTCATATTTAGTAGCTAATATACAATTCAACTACTACAACTCTATATGAAAAACTGATTATAATAATATTTCGCATTCAAACTTTTACACAATATTTTACAAACTTACAATACCGCTTATTTTACATATAGCATGAAATATAGCACACAATAAATTTGATACAAGATGGTTGTGAAGATAATTCTAGCTAGTACACAAGTCGTTCAGCAAAGGCAATAAAGACACGTAATTCATACGTCCAGAAACAAGTCATGCATTCTGGTTTTACTAGGATTACTTCCCATCCTGGGTCTTGTGGAACATAACCGTTATGGCCGTTGATAAGACAGCGTGTTGTAACGTCGTCAAAGGGACGAGGGTTACGTAATGTCCAACAGTCCCGTAACAATCTAAAAACCTCATTTCTTACCCCAATTACCGACTCCGTCACTTGTGGGAACGTTTTGTTTAATAGTTGTAGCCCGATGTTCTTGTTCTCACTTTGGTGAGAAGCGAACATTACTAATCCGTAAGCATAACATGCTTCTTTATGTTGCATGTTAGCCGCTTTTTCTAAATCACGAAGTCCAATATTCAGATATATTGAGTCAAAATAATTTCTTAACCCATTGCGTAAAATAGCATTTGGGTTCCCCGCAATATATGCGTCAAAGTAAACACATCGTAACTTATGGATTTCCCAATGTGATATCCCCCATCTTTCGAACGAAAGCCTTTTATAAACCAAGGCATTCTTAGAACGTTCTTCGAATGTCTTACAAACTGATCTCGCCTTAAATAGTTGTGCCGAAGAATTCTGACCGACTCTAGACAAGATTTCATCAATCATGTCTCCGGGTAGGTCTCTTAAAATATTGGGTTGTCTATCCATTTTGTGTTTTTATACTGTAAAATAGACAAGAGTTAGATTCATAAAAAAAATACTTATTAATACAAGCAATTTTTACATATATCATAAAGCATAAGCACACTATATTACATATATTACACCACACGAATACAACTATCTTATTCCGACTCGCTTGTTTCTTCTTCTTCGGTTTTGGTTCGTTTTGCCAAGTTTCTAGGGATATATGATGTTCCCCTAATACGAGCCGTCGTTTTCCACATTGGTTTAGAAAAACCTGGTGGTTTAGAGGTTCTCGGGTCATTGTTACAACTTAAGGACTTCGGGGGTTGACGATACATATAAAGTTCATCGGGGTTGGAATTAGATTTCTCTATTTTTATGCCCTTTCCCTTATTATTTTCTTTTGCCTTTTTAAATTCAATTGGGGTAATTTCTATAACATCATCGGAATTCTCGTCGGAATCCGATTCATCGGAGAATTGGTAATCCTCCCAATATTTTGCTTCCTTGGCGGAAACACCATTGACCATAATTAACCTTGGTCGGTTGGTTGAGGATTTTCTTTTACTTAACCGTTTTATTATTTCCCCCACCGGTTCTGTTTCTTCATCCGGTTCCGATTCTTCTTCCGGTTCCGATTCTTCTTCCGGTTCCTATTCTTCTTCCGGTTCCGACTCTTCTTCCGGTTCCTCTTCGGGAACTTGTGAATCAGTCCACGAATCATTCCAATTTACATTTGACTCTTCATTATTATTAGGTGAGTCAATAGGACTTGTTCTAGAGGTAGACATCTATCACATAATATCAAACGCGTTAAGAGATTAATATATCACATAATATTCACATGTTAAAAATATATAGTTTCCAACAAAATATGTTAAGCAATAATTTTTCAAGTAAACACGGTCGAAGTCCAGACTCACTAATGCATCCTAACAAACTTGATAAGACACAATAATGCAAAATTCTGGTTCTCTAAGACCAACGCTCGGATACCAACTGAAATGTCCCGTTCTTATTGATTAAAAACGTTCCATATTAATTGATTTCGTTGCGAGGTTTTGACCTCTATATGAGACGTTTTTCAAAGACTGCATTCATTTTTAAAACAAACCATAACCTTTATTTCATAGATAAAGGTGTTAAAAAGCTTTACGTAGATTATCAAATAATGATAATCTAAAATATCCTGTTTACACACGACCATTACATAATGGTTTACAATACAAATATGATACAACAAAATAAGTTTCTTGAATGCAGTTTTTACACAATATCATACAAGCATGGACTCCAAATCTCGTTCTTATTTAAGTATGCGACAGCAGAAGCTCTTAATAATCACCTGAGAATAAACATGCTTAAAACGTCAACAAAAATGTTGGTGAGTTATAGGTTTAACCTATATATATCAAATCATAATAACAGACCACAAGATTTCATATTTCAATACACATCCCATACATAGAGATAAAAATCATTCATATGGTGAACACCTGGTAACTGACATTAACAAGATGCATATATAAGAATATCCCCATCATTCCAGGACACCCTTCGGATATGATATAAATTTCAAAGTACTAAAGCATCCGGTACTTTGGATGGGGTTGGTTAGGCCCAATAGATCTATCTTTAGGATTCGCGTCAATTAGGGTGTCTGTTCCCTAATTCTTAGATTACCAGACTTAATAAAAAGGGGCATATTCGATTTCGATAATTCAACCATAGAATGTAGTTTCACGTACTTGTGTCTATTTTGTAAATCATTTATAAAACATGCATGTATTCTCATCCCAAAAATATTAGATTTTAAAAGTGGGACTATAACTCACTTTCACAGATTTTTACTTCGTCGGGAAGTAAGACTTGGCCATTGGTTGATTCACTAACCTATAACAATATATACATATATATCAAAGTATGTTCAAAATATATTTACAACACTTTTAATATATTTTGATGTTTTAAGTTTATTAAGTCAGCTGTCCTCGTTAGTAACCTACAACTAGTTGTCCACAGTTAGATGTACAGAAATAAATCGATAAATATTATCTTGAATCAATCCACGACCCAGTGTATACGTATCTCAGTATTGATCACAACTCAAACTATATATATTTTGGAATCAACCTCAACCCTGTATAGCTAACTCCAACATTCACATATAGAGTGTCTATGGTTGTTCCGAAATATATATAGATGTGTCGACATGATAGGTCGAAACATTGTATACGTGTCTATGGTATATCAAGATTACATAATATACAATACAAGTTGATTAAGTTATGGTTGGAATAGATTTGTTACCAATTTTCACGTAGCTAAAATGAGAAAAATTATCCAATCTTGTTTTACCCATAACTTCTTCATTTTAAATCCGTTTTGAGTGAATCAAATTGCTATGGTTTCATATTGAACTCTATTTTATGAATCTAAACAGAAAAAGTATAGGTTTATAGTTGGAAAAATAAGTTACAAGTCGTTTTTGTAAAGGTAGTCATTTCAGTCGAAAGAACGACGTCTAGATGACCATTTTAGAAAACATACTTCCACTTTGAGTTTAACCATAATTTTTGGATATAGTTTCATGTTCATAATAAAAATCATTTTCTCAGAATAACAACTTTTAAATCAAAGTTTATCATAGTTTTTAATTAACTAACCCAAAACAGTTGCGCGGTGTTACTACGACGGCGTAAATCCGGTTTTACGGTGTTTTTCGTGTTTCCAGGTTTTAAATCATTAAGTTAGCATATCATATAGATATAGAACATGTGTTTAGTTGATTTTAAAAGTCAAGTTAGAAGGATTAACTTTTGTTTGCGAACAAGTTTAGAATTAACTAAACTATGTTCTAGTGATTACAAGTTTAAACCTTCGAATAAGATAGCTTTATATATATGAATCGAATGATGTTATGAACATCATTACTACCTTAAGTTCCTTGGATAAACCTACTGGAAAATAGAAAAATGGATCTAGCTTCAACGGATCCTTGGATGGCTCGAAGTTCTTGAAGCAGAATCATGACACGAAAACAAGTTCAAGTAAGATCATCACTTGAAATAAGATTGTTATAGTTATAGAAATTGAACCAAAGTTTGAATATGATTATTACCTTGTATTAGAATGATAACCTACTATAAGAAACAAAGATTTCTTGAGGTTGGATGATCACCTTACAAGATTGGAAGTGAGCTAGCAAACTTGAAAGTATTCTTGATTTTATGTAACTAGAACTTGTAGAATTTATGAAGAACACTTAGAACTTGAAGATAGAACTTGAGAGAGATCAATTAGATGAAGAAAATTGAAGAATGAAAGTGTTTGTAGGTGTTTTTGGTCGTTGGTGTATGGATTAGATATAAAGGATATGTAATTTGTTTTCATGTAAATAAGTCATGAATGATTACTCATATTTTTGTAATTTTATGAGATATTTCATGCTAGTTGCCAAATTATGGTTCCCACATGTATTAGGTGACTCACATGGGCTGCTAAGAGCTGATCATTGGAGTGTATATACCAATAGTACATACATCTAAAATCTGTGTATTGTACGAGTACGAATACGGGTGCATACGAGTAGAATTGTTGATGAAACTGAACGAGGATGTAATTGTAAGCATTTTTGTTAAGTAGAAGTATTTTGATAAGTGTATTGAAGTCTTTCAAAAGTGTATAAATACATATTAAAACACTACATGTATATACATTTTAACTGAGTCGTTAAGTCATCGTTAGTCGTTACATGTAAGTGTTGTTTTGAAACCTTTAGGTTAACGATCTTGTTAAATGTTGTTAACCCAATGTTTATAATATCAAATGAGATTTTAAATTATTATATTATCATGATATTATCATGTATGAATATCTCTTAATATGATATATATACATTAAATGTCTTTACAACGATAATCGTTACATATATGTCTCGTTTAAAAATCATTAAGTTAGTAGCCTTGTTTTTACATATGTAGTTCATTGTTAATATACTTAATGATATGTTTACTTATTATAGTATCATGTTACCTATATATATATATATCCATATATATGTCATCATATAGTTTTTACAAGTTTTAACGTTCGTGAATCACCGGTCAACTTGGGTGGTCAATTGTCTATATGAAACATATTTCAATTAATCAAGTCTTAACAAGTTTGATTGCTTAACATGTTGGAAACATTTAATCATGTAAATATCAATCTCAATTAATATATATAAACATGGAAAAGTTCGGGTCACTACATTATGTATCTAAATGGGCGGAAGCACAAGCTCTCCCAACTAACGATGCACGAGTTGTAGTCAACTTTTTAAAATGTCTTTTTGCAAGGTTTGGAACACCGAAAGCTTTAATAAGTGACCGGGGAACTCATTTTTGTAATAATCAACTTGAGAAAGTTCTTAAAAGATATGGAGTAACTCATAAAATCTCCACCGCATATCATCCACAGACGAGTGGACAAGTTGAAAATACCAACCGAGCTTTAAAACGTATTCTAGAGAAAACCGTAGGATCAAATCCGAAGGAATGGTCCATTAAATTGGAGGATGCACTCTGGGCTTTTAGAACAGCCTACAAAACTCCAATTGGAACCACACCTTTTAGACTCGTTTACGGAAAAGCATGTCATCTTCCAGTAGAAATTGAACACAAAGCATTTTGGGCTTTGAAGACATGTAATCTTGATTTACATGAAGCTGGACGTCTACGATCAAGTCAATTAAAAGAATTAGAAGAATTAAGACATGAAGCATACGAAAATTCGTTAATCTATAAGGAAAGAACGAAGAAATGGCATGATAAAAGAATCAGAAGTTCAAAAGAATTTAAAGAAGGATACAAAGTTCTTCTTTTCAATTCACGATTCAAGCTATTTCCTGGAAAATTGAAATCAAGATGGTCTGGACCATTCATAGTCAAAAGAGTTTTCCCATACGGAACAGTAGAATTAATAAATTCAAATGGGATTGAATTTAAAGTTAATGGTCACAGAGTTAAACATTACATAGATAATCCGATGGAAGTCGACAACGAAGTTAATCACAATTTCGATACCACAGCTAACTAAGTGTGGGGAGAATCAAGTCTTTAAAGGATAATATGTATTTCTGTTAGAGTTAGATTTTTTGTTTTCGTGTAGTTCTCGAAAATGGAACCCGAATGGTATTTCCCTAGCAGACCCTAAAGAACTAGTCTTCTTCCCCCATTCTGAATTTTTATTTTTTTAGGTTTTTACGAAATGAAAACTTCCTGTGAACTGAACCATGGTCTAATGCTACACGCTTTGATCACTAAATGAAATAATGACACACTTTCGAGTGAACTAGTATCATTAATCAGAAGTAAATTGGACGGAGTAAGAAAAGAATCTAGATGCGAAAATAATAAGTTACAATTTGGTAAAGGAAAATCAAAATCCGCAGCGAAAAGAAGAGCACGACACCTTGAAAGATGTCACAAATGCGGAAAATGGTCACACGAAGGTAAATGTTCAAATAATTAAACCTATTCAAACACCGAATTTATTACTTTATGCAGAGATGGACCGATCATATGTTTAGAAGAAAAACGTTAAATGCTCGAGGTTACGCCTATGTAGCCATGGAAAATCAATTAGTCCGACTATTTTATGAGTGGGCTAGAGCATATCACTAAGAATACTATCTCACAGGTAAGTCTGTACAGTTTTTTTTTATTTTTATTTTTTAACCTTTTGATAATAAACGCTAATTTGTTCACTATAAAGTATTAAATTGGTATTCGATGAAATTAGGTCTTGCGACCGAAATTATTGATATCATTCAAAAATTTATTACATCACTGCGAAATTTACCGTTTATTCTTAAGGTATAAATATCTTTAATCAATCAACCCAAAATATTTCAAAAATTCGTCATGAGTTAAATTAGGTCAATGAACCGAAATTACTTTACCGAAAAGAGGAGCGCATATTTTTGATAATATTTGATTGATTAAAGTGGAATAAAAGCCAAAAAGATTTTTAATTTTAGTTTTACCATGTTTTTAAAATTAATATATAAATCTTAAATTGATATTGTAAACTTTTTAAATCAATATATTTAAAATTGTAAATATTTTAAAAATTAATATTTTTAATATAAGTTTGTATGTATAAAAACAAAATTAAATTTAAGTTTGGTGTGAATTTTTAATAATATGAATTTTTAATTTTATGCATTTTAAATTTAAGTTTGGTGTGAATTTAAAAAAAAAAACAAAAATTTACTTTATTTTGCTAAGTTAAAAATATGATTTTTAAAAATTCGTCGTAAGTTGAAGACTAGGTCGTTGAACCGAAATTGCTTTACCCGAGGGAGGGACGAGAACTTTTATTATCATTATTTTTAATCTTATTGAATTAAAGTATGCCAAAAACATAAAAAAAATTTAATCAATATGTTTGGAAACTTTGGTAAAATTTAATCATTTTTCTACGCTAATCACCCTCAATAATTTAAATTGTTACTGATTTCTTGCAAATGAGGGCATTGCAAGATCTTAAGTGTGGGAAGGGGTTAAATTCTTTCGGATTTTTAAAATTTTTATCTTAAACACTTAGTTACCATTAAAAATACTAGTAAAGCAGTAGTTGTATTAGAATCTAGTGCTCTCTGATAACAAAGAACAGCCCTAGTCTTATATACTGACTACCCACTTCTAGTAAATTTTTTCAAAATTTTCAATTAAATGAACTCAAAATCATGTTTATACATATTTATGAACGATAAAACTAGGTGATAACACCGAAATTATTGTTACCTTGGAAAGGACATAAATTGAGAAACAAACCAAAATGTTAAAATTCATTTAAAATGGAATAGAGGACAATAAAAAGGAAAATAAAAGCCAAGTGTGGGAAAATTTACTAAGTTATTTTAAACATATGTCACATATTTCTGTAACAAATAATTAAAGATACTTTTGCTTTGGACTAAACTAAACAGTTTTACCCGATTTACTGTAAGAAAGATGGATCTACACGATGAATCAATTCCATCATTAAAAGGAAGTAAAGTCTTCCGAAAAAGACACGCGCTTCTTGATTTAGGTCATGAAGTTGTCGTCCAGACCAGCTGTAGGTTGACGAAAAATCTAGAAAAGTCAACACTAAAATCAGCAGGAAATCCACGGACCTCGGCATCAAACAGGGTCGCCAAGTGGTCAGACTTATCCTAACCATGAGAGGATCTGTCTTGTAAAATAAGGAGGACGCCGTGCAAATTAGCTTGATAAGACTAATGAATCAGATCCCCAGAAAGGATAATCTCCTTAAAGATCAAAAATCAGCTTTTAAGACTGATATTACTCAATCCTTGAGATTGACCTTAAAGATTGAGAATTACAAACTCATGGAATTCGATGATATCTAAACTCGAGCTTGAACGAGAAAATATTTTGATCAAAATTACAAACCAATTTGTTTTCTGAAAACCCAAATTCAATGCGTTCATTACCATTGAACGTAAAATCCTAGGAATTCACCTGGAATTCATTAGGTCACCTGAACCAAATCGGGTGTCAACCGTAAGAACGGTGGTTGCATAGCATGGTCAAAGACAGGACCTTGTGCCAGATCGAAAAATTATAAGGGTGAGCTTTACTATTGCTCCTACAAAGGATAGTAATTGCGTCCGACACGTTATAGACCATAATTAAAAGCATGTTAGGGGACATTGCCTTAACAGTTGCTTGTTCGACGCTTTCCTTTACAACCAGACGGTAGTTTACCGAAAGGTAATATACGGAGCAATTATACTGGACGTGTTGCTTTCCCAATACAAGGTTAGCAAGTGGGTGACACAAAACCGTAAGTTTTGAGCTAAAATTTTCAAATCTGAAACCCACTAAACCCACAAAAACAATTTGCAAACACCGGTGAAGGGTTATTCCGGAAAACTTAGCTAGGGTAAAAGCTAGAATGAATTTTCAAAAGATCAAATGTTTTCATAAAGATCCAATTTCCTTAATGGATCTAAATTTTTATAATCATGTGGGACTGTAAACCATATCGTTACTACCATTGTTTATACCGCCGTATAGAAATCACTGATGTACAAAGTGTGAAGAATAAAGAAGTGATTCTAGTATTTCAAGACTATATTGCTTGAGGATAAGCAACGCTCAAGTGTGGGAATATTTGATAATGCTAAAAACGAACATATATTTCATAGCATTATTCCTCAAGAAAGACAAGCTTTTAGTTGCAATTGTCCTATTTACAAGTGATATTCGTTTAAATAATAAAAGGTGAAGACAAAAGACAGATTCGACGAATTGAAGACGCAAACGACCAAAAAGCTCAAAAGTACAAAGTACAATCAAAGTGGTTCCAATTATTGATAAGAAACGTCTCAGAATTACAAGAGTACAAGATTCAAAACGCAAACTACAAGATATTAAATTGTACGCAAGGACGTTCGAAAATCCAGAACCGGGACCAGAGTCAACTCTCAACGCTCGACGCAACGGACTAAAAATTACAAGTTAACTATGTATATAAATATAATATAATATATAATTAATTATATAAATTATATATAAATTATATTTATATAATAAAACGTCGGCAAGTAAAGATCCAAAATGGAGTGAGCTGGAAATTCAAACTCCGCGAGTTGCGGAGTTTGAAGGGGAAATTGACCGCGACTCGCGGAGCCCCAAATTCTGAAACTGCCTATAAAAGCCAACGCATTTTGATTGTAAAAAAATATCCTTTTTCTTCTTCTCTCATCAAACGTATTATATATATATATATATATATATATATATATATATATATATATATATATATATATATATATATATATATATATATATATATATATATATATATATATATATATATATATATATTTTAATTTTAATTTTAATTTTAATTTTAATTCTAATAATAAGGGTATGTTAGCGAATGTTGTAAGGGTGTAAGTCGAAATTCTGTCCGTGTAACGCTACGCTATTTTTAATCATTGTAAGTTATGTTCAACCTTTTTAATTTAATGTCTCGTAGCTAAGTTATTATTATGCTTATTTAAATCGAAGTAATCATGATGTTGGACTAATTACTAAAATTGGGTAATTGGGCTTTGTACAATAATTGGGGTTTGGACAAAAGAACGACACTTGTGGAAATTAGACTATGGGCTATTAATGGGCTTTATATTTGTTTAACTAAATGATAGTTTGTTAATTTTGATATAAAGATTTACAATTGGACGTCCCTATAAATAACCATATATACTTGATCGGACATGATGGGCGGGGTATTTATATGTACGAATAATCGTTCATTTAACCGGATACGGAAATGGATTAATAGTCTATGGAATTATTAAAACAGGGGTAAAATTATGTACAAGGACACTTGGCATAATTGATAACAAAGTATTAAAACCTTGGGTTACACGCAGTCGATATCCTGGTGTAATTATTAAACAAAGTAATAAAACCTTGTTATAGTTTAAGTCCCCAATTAGCTGGAATATTTGACTTCGGGTATAAGGATAATTTGACGAGGATACTCGCACTTTATATTTATGACTGATGGAGTGTTATGGACAAAAACCAGACGGACATATTGAATAATCTAGGACAAAAGACAATTAACCCATGGGTATAAAACTAAAATCAACACGTCAAACATATGATTACGGAAGTTTAAATAAGCATAATTATTTTATTTCATATTTACTTTCCTTTATTTTATATTTAATTGTACTTCTAATTATCGCACTTTTATTTATTGTTATTGTATTTAATTGCACTATTAATTATCGTACTTTTTAATTATTGCAAGTTTATTTTATCGCACTTTTATTTATCGCAATTTCCTTATCGTTATTTACTTTACGCTTTAAATTAAGTCTTGTATTTATTTTTAATATTTTACATTAGGTTTTAACTGCGACTAAGTTTTAAAATCGACAAACCGGTCATTAAACGGTAAAAACCCCCTTTTATAATAATAATATTACTTATATATATATTTGTATTTCTATAAATTAAACTAATATAGCGTTAAGCTTTATTTAAAAGATTCCCTGTGGAACGAACCGGACATACTAAAAACTACACTACTGTACGATTAGGTACACTGCCTATAAGTGTTGTAGCAAGGTTTAAGTATATCCATTCTTTAAATAAATAAATATCTTGTGTAAAATTGTATCGTATTTAATAGTATTTAATTGTAAAAAATAAAGCTATTTCATATACACCTCGCATAACATCAACGCGCCAATTAAATATGTAAACCATTCCACAAGTTCCATTTAAACGTACAACAGTTTAAATGTTTACCAAAGGCACAAAGGCCATTAATTAAGTTTAATACAAGTTTGACCTACTACAATGATAGTTTATAATCCAAACGACATTCGAGCATGGTTTGGGGCTAAACTACACAAAACGTTAGGCCACTTCAAAAGCTATCCAGAAAGCACCCCCTGTCAACACAAACGGGAGACAACTAATCCAACCGTATGCCCTTACCCTTTTCCAAGCCGGAACCTATAAAAATGGTAAACAACGAGAGGGTAAGCAATGCTTAGTGAATGCAATAGTTATACATACATATATATAACCCATCTATTTGCAATCACAAATACCAAATACCTCGCACGAACATGTAACTCACATAGCAAGTTAATCATACCCAAAATACCAACAAGTCGTACATTGACACCAAATCTCATTAGCATATACTCAACACCATATATATATATATATATATATATATATATATATATATATATATATATATATATATATATATATATATATATATATATATATATATATATATATATATATATATATATATATATATATATATATATATATATATATATATATATATATATATATATATATATATATATAATGCTAAACGATAACAACACAATATGGTTAACCATGACGCTATGGTGCTACCGGCACGTGGTTCACACCATACGCATTTGAGTCTCACTCTTTTATAGTGCTACCGGCACATGGTTCACACTTTGACGCTACCGGCACGTGGTTCACGCCTCATTTTATAGTGCTACCGGCACGTGGTTCACATTCGATGCTACCGGCACGTGGTTCACATCCTATATCCATCACATACATGTTATGGCACTACCGGCACATGGTTCATACCATAACATTCACAAATAAACATGCCATATACATGAACGTATAATTATTCCACTCACCTTGTCACAAGGATGATGATTTAGCACTTCCGAGCTTCAACGCAATGTACCTAAATCATTAAGTGCACATTCAATTTCACAACTAGTGGGATTAACCACAATACTCCCAATTGAGCATTTAATGACCCAATTTGCATTAAATGACTCAACTACTCACAACCGCCCATAAATGGCCAAGACTCGACTTTAATCACTAAGACTAGTGAATTAAAGTCTATTAACTTTAATTAACACAAAACTTAGGGTAATCCATACCCATTTCATCTAATTAGGTCAACTAGTACATTTTGACCCATTTTATTACTTAGACTCACAATCAAGTCAAACTTACCCATTAACACTTCTTTCATTAATCTTAAAGTGCATTAGTGACTAACAACACCAATTAACACTTACAACCTCAAATCATAATGCTAAAACCCTAGATTGTGGCTATTAGGGTTTCATTACAATAACATAACCCAAACTCACCCATTTTACCACCAATTGGGTCTTACAAATCTCTAGTAACCAAAACCCTAGCCATTAACCAATTAAAACTCAAAAACTTAGAGTTAGAACTTACCGAGACTATCAACGCGTAGCTAGAGACACAAGGAACAACTTTAATTCTTGCTCCTAGGTTTGATTCACAAATCTTCACCTTCAAATCTCAAGATTAAACTAAGTGGGTTTTGTGTTTTGGGAGAGAAAATGGGAAGAAAAGAGAAAAGGAAAATGAATTAAATGGATATGTGGTGGAGAGTTAATGCCCCCATCAGATCCATATGTCAATTTACCATTTTTCCCCTTAAAATTCCTTAAAATGAGCTAAGTCCGACACCAGTTCAGCAGAACTGTCGCGGCGCGGCCTTAATCATCGCGGCGTGACACATAAAAGGAAAATAGGCCCTTCTTAACCTAATCTCTGATCCAAGTTTGCGTTGTTTGTCGCGGCGCGGTCTCGCCTGTCGTGGTGCGGCGTTTGCCTGAGCCTGGTCACTTCGACCATTTAACACAAAACGATGGTTCAAACAACTAGCACACCTCATTCACTCTTCCTATGCATGCCTAAGCTTCAACCTTAAGTCCCGCACGACTCAACTCCATCGCGACACGTACATATACACGTTCACACATGAATTCTCAAATATATATATATACATATATATATATATATATATACACTCACATACATGCACCCACTCATAAACTAACACTTTGGCTCATTTAATCACATAAACGAACAAGATATAATCGTGCTAATAATTAAGTTTGTACCTTTAAATATATACGAGAAAAACGGGTGTTACTGGTACGCTCATCCTAGGGAGAACATTATTGGAGATCCGAATGCATGTGTTAGAACAAGAAGACAAGTTCAGTTTGATGGTCAAGTTGATTCTCATATGACAGCCGCTGCTGCATATTATGAGTACTCATGTCATATTTCTAGAATGAGCCAAAGATAACAAAAGAAGCTTTGAAGCATGTTGATTTTTTGATGGCTATGCAAGAAGAAATTCAGCAATTCCATCGTCTAGATATTTGGAAGTTAGTTACTAAGCCGCATGGTGCGAAAGTAATCGACCTCAAATGGGGTTGGAAGTGCAAATTCGACGAAGATGGCAATGTTACCCGTAACAAAGTAAGATTAGTTGCTAGAGGTTATCAGCAAGATCTTGAATTTGATTACGATGAAGTTTTCGCTGCTGTTTCCAGATTGGAAGCGATTCTCATTTTCTTGACTTTCGCGTCTTTTATGAAGTTTAAAGTTTATCAAATGGATGTTAAGAGTGCATTTATTTATGGCAAGCTAAATGAAAGAGTATATGTCAGTCAACCTCCGGGTTTTGAAGATCATCTTCATCCTAACAAAGTTTATCGATTACGTCGAGCCCTTTATGGTTTACATCAAGCTCCTAGAGCTTGGTACAGACGGTTATCGAGTTATCTGATTGGAAAAGGATATCAAATAGGCACGGTAGACTGTACTCTGTTCACAAAAGTTCAAGATGATGACATTATTTTAGTCCAGATTTATGTTGACGATATTATCTTCGGTGCTACTAAGCAGGAACTCGTTGATGAGTTCGAACAGGTGATGAAGGACGAGTTTGAAATGAGTAAATTGGGTCTCTTACACTACTTTCTTTGTTTACAAGTCGAACAGACTAGTAATGGTATTTTTCTTCATCAAGCAAAGTATGTGAATGATATACTGGAACGTTTCGGTATGACTCAAGAACATCCTGTGTCAACTCCGCTAGCTGTTAAACATGGTATTTTGTTAGATTGTGAAGGGGAGCCAGTTGACCCTACATACTATCGAGCAATCATCGGATATCTCATGTATCTCACTGCGTCTAGGCCAGATATTATGTTCGCAACATGTCTGTGTGCTCGTTATCAAGTTAATCCGAATACAGTTCATCTTACAGCTGCCAAAAGAATTCTACGTTATCTGTTGCATTCGCCAAATCTCGGCATCTGGTATTCGAACGATGAGAAGTTTGATCTTGTAGCTTATAGCGATTCAGATTATGCTGGTTGCAAAATCAACAACATGTCTACATCAGGAGGATGTCAATTTCTAGGTGAAAGGCTGGTGACCTGGCAATGCAAGAAACAAACTGCAGTTGCTCTTTCCACGTGTGAAGCTGAATATATAGCTGCTGCTAGTTGTTCGCAAGTTGTTTGGATCCAACAACAACTTCACGATTACGGGCTAAGAATCTCCTTCTCTCATCTTTATATTGATAACACTGCTGCTATAGCAATTACTAAGAATCCTGTGCAACATTCTAAGACTAAACACATAGGTGTTAAATATCATTTTCTTAGGGATTGCCATGAGAAAAAGATTATTGAGGTTAAGAGAATAGGTACTAAGGACCAAAGGGCTGACTTATTTACTAAGGCTTTTGATAGACCTAGGTTCTTACTCCTACTAGAGATGAATGACATTGTTGATCGAGACAAAGTAATTTCGGATGTTGTGTGTGAGGGTTAGTCAAGCTTTTAGACTTTGCATGTAGGATGCATGAATGTAGATTTTGGGTTGTTAATTATCTATATTGAATATTTTTGCTTCTTGTCTGCATTTCTTTACATAATTTCTTTCATGATTGCATGCTAGTCTGTAGATATTTTCTGTTTGGTTAAAATGCTAAAATACAAAAAGATTTTATATTTCAGCATTTTAAGGGGAGTATATGTTATCAGCAGAAAATACCTAAAAAGTGAAAAATGCCTCACCAGAAAATCTTAAAAAGTTGAAAAATCCGAAAATGAGCTTGTTTTGATTAATATGTTGGAGATGAAGAAACTACTGTACTGAGAATTGATATATTTGATTAGTAAGGACTGATTTTAACGTTTATGTTTATCTGTTGTGTGATGTACTGATAGATGTGACTTATGAATTCCTGGCATTAGACAATCATAATAAGAATAATGATCATCTAAGATTCAGAAGTCATGGACGATCTGTAGCATTTGAAGGTAATCACCTAATTATCTCCAAAACTGTATGAAATGATAGTTATTGAGGAACTCAACAGTCGGTTGAGGGTATCCCCTATCATAATTCATAATCGTTTGAGAAAGTTGGTGTTGGATGTCCCCAAGCAATATTCAACGTTGCTCTACCAATTCAGCTTCACAGCTATGAATGGGACATTCAATAGATCATTTAAGGGGTTGAGGATTATCTGTTTGGCTGGTGCATACCACGTTGTCATGGGCCTGAGACTTAATAATCGAAACTAAACCCTGAAAATACATAGAAAATTAGTTTATGTCTAAAGTAAGTGTCCCTTCTCGCTTAAGGTCGAAAAGTATAATTCCTTATTGCGGACCGTTCAAGCATTTAAGGGAGAACACCTTCGAGTGATCTGAGCACACAACAAAGAAACATGAGTTGATGCATAAAAATGGAAAATCCATTCATGATGGCGTTCAAAATCAATATATTAAAAGACAATGATATGCTGAAAAATAAAATATCAAAAGAAAATCAATGTCAATATAATTGGCGTATTAAGATGGCAAAGTCCTGAAAAGTATGAAGAATGCTGATTCATGATGTGCTCATAAAGAACTCAGATCATTCTTAGTGTGACACCCCCGTGCAGCTTGAATTGTTTAATCACGATGTTCACACAGAACTATTAAGATTCTTGTCGTCTGCAATTTAGAGTTATATCCATTAAGACTGTAAGTTGGAAAGATACTTACCTAGATATACTCTAATACTTATTCATGAAAGTTTAACTTTCGATTCCGTTTTCCATGACAACTTGAACATAAAGAAGTTAAGGGCCTCGAGATTTATTTCGTGTAACGACTGGTCATCAGACAAGTCTTCTTTAACTGTAGACTAATCCCCGCGGTAAATAGTGCGCCTATTCAGATAATCCAATATACTCTGAGATCAGCCGAGCCAACTAGATTGAAGATTGTCAACACATTGGTAGAAGCCAAAGGCTGACAGGGTTATTCAAAATGCTTTGAGAACCATCCTGTTCAATTTGAATGAAGTACATAGAAAGAGATAACGGAAAGTTACGTGTAATGAATTGACAACCTAATAAAAATGCACAATCATAAGTGATGGAAGAATCAAGGATTAATGAACTTAGCATGATCTCAAAAATCATTGCTTTATAGTGTTCAAGTAATTAATGCCAACATGATTGTCGATATGTTCGGAATGAATATGTTCATGTTTAATGAGGATTGATATCAGTAATTACATGATAATAGACATAGACTGGATAATTAGGAATGAACAACAGAAATTGATTCAATATGTCAGTTCTGATCCATTTTTAAAATAGTTAATCATTTTGCTCACAAAAAGAATGTGAATTTGTATGTCTTATATATCTGTACTGTTAACTTGTTTGCATTGAAAACTATCAAACAACAAAAAGATTTTGGTTTGCATGTTATTGCATTTCATGATAGAATGTCTTTCTTTTGCATAATTTTAGTTGCATGACATTTTGCATCAGAAAATCCATAAAGATTTTATCATTTCCTTGTTTTTCTGATTATCCTCTGAGTGCATAACGACATCTGAAAGAACTTTGTTGAGATCAAGATATTGGGCCACCAAATCCATGAGATAGAAGTTTGTAGAGCTTGTGACTGTTTGAAGGACATTGATGATTTAGATTGCTAATGAACTTAAGTTGACATTACACTGTAGGATTTACTCTTGGAACACAGAATGATTAGAGTAATAACCTTGTTTAGGTTAGGATTTTTTATCTGTCTAAGTGTTAATGGTCATTTCTTGAAGGTTTAGTGTTTTTCGACTCAAGTTAAAAGGGCTTGTTAGATCTAAGATTGCCGAACGAGTCGAAATCCTAAGGTTGTAAAATTTTGAAGTTTTGAAATTGCCTAAGTGCTCACTCGCACGCTTGATGTGTGAACCGTACGATTGACCACACGTTTGAGGTTAACCGTACGGATGACCCTGATCAAACTTATCCTAAGACAATTGGGTCTCACGCACGTGTGATTTAGGTGAGACGCGCGTTTGATGGTGGATCGTGTGATCAACCGCACGGTTGATCACGAGAGTATAAATAGGGGTGATGAGCTCAGCTGCTCACACTTGTGCACCCATATCGTTTTCTCTCTCTAAATTCGATCATCACCGATCAAGCATTCCTTTGCAAAGAACGTTAAGCATCTTTAGACGAATCCAGCGCCACCTATTAGGTATGATTTCATCGAGTTTAGTTACCTTAATTTGTTGTTTTAATGAGTCGAAACCCTAAGGGTATATAACTCGAATTTTGTGAAATTGAAGGTTGTTTTGATGTGTATCTGTAATTGCTTTGTGTTTAATGGAACCTTATGATTCTATCGTGATGTAAATCGGTCCGTAAAATGCAAAATTATGTGATTTTGATGATTTGAAAAAGGCATTTAATACGGGTTTCATCAGACATGCACGAGTGACGTTACTCGCACGTGTGAGACATGACTTGCACGAGTCAGTACACGATTGATGATCAACCGTGTGGACCTTTGAGCTCACTCGTTTGTCTTGAATTTATTGATCACTCATTTGCAAGAGCGGACATGTGTGATTACACACACGAGTCACCACACGGTTCAGTCACTCGCTTATGTTTTAATGCATCAGCCGTGTACCCTGTCTAAAACCATATTACTGCTCAAACGTGTCAACAGTGACACGAGTGACTATATCACTCGCACGGTCGATCTCTCAGCCGCACGTGTGACACTGTCACTTGCACGTTTCATCCTGTTTAACATATTTATGACACGTTGATGCAAATGCTTTAATGCTTTATGTTGATTGATTTATATATCTAACATCTTTGTTAACATTTCAGTTTCTGTTTAGATATCATCAGATGGCAGAACAACAAGTAAACGTTCCGGTTGTTAACATTGAAGGACAGGGGAGCAACAAGTTAATCCATGTAGTGACCCGAACTTTCCCATGTTTATATATATTAAATGAAATTGTTATTTACATGATCAAGTGTTTCCAACATGTTAAGCAATCAAACTTGTTAAGACTTGATTAATTGAAATAAGTTTCATATAGACAATTGACCACCCAAGTTGACCGGTGATTCACGAACGTTAAAACTTGTAAATACTATATGATGACATATATATGATTATATATATAGTTAACATGATATTATGATAAGTAAGTATCTCATTAGGTATTTTAACAATGTATAAATAAAATTGAGTTTATTGAATTAAGAAACTCGAAACGATATATATAACTATTATCGTTATAACGTCTTACTAAATACATATGAATCATATTAAGATATTGATACACTATGTTTAATCATGATAAATGATAAGTAAACATGTCATTAAGTGTATTAACAATGAACTACATATGTAAAAACAAGACTACTAACTTAATGATTTCGAAACGAGACATATATGTAACGATTATCGTTGTAACAACATTTAACTGTATATATATCATACTAAAATATATTAATATATCATAATATCATGATAATGTAATAATTTAACATATATTTAGTATTAATAAACAATGGGTCAACAACATTTAACAAGATCGTTAACCTAAAGGTTTCAAAACAACATTTACATCTAACGACTAACGATGACTTAACGACTCAGTTAAAATGTATATACATGTTGTGTTTTATTATGTATTTATACACTTTTGAAAGACTTCAAGACACTTATCAAAATACATCTACTTAACAAAAATGCTTACAATTACATCCTCGTTCAGTTTCATCAACAATTCTACTCGTATGCACCCGTATTCATACTCGTACAATACACAGCTTTTAGACATATGTACTATTGGTATTTACAATCTAATTATCAGCTCTTAGCAGCCCATGTGAGTCACCTAATACATGTGGGAACCATCATTTGGCAACTAGCATGAAATATCTCATAAAATTACAAAAATATGAGTAATCATTCATGACTTATTTACATGAAAATAAAATTACACATCCTTTATATCTAATCCATATACCAACGACCAAAAACATCTACCAATACTTTCATTCTTCAATTTTCTTCATCTAAGTGATCTCTCTCAAGTTCTATCTTCAAGTTCTAAGTGTTCTTCATAAATTCTATAAGTTCTAGTTTCATAAAATCAAGAATACTTCCAAGTTTGCTACCTTACTTCCAATCTTGTAAAGTGATCATCCAACCTCAAGAAATCTTTCTTATTTACAGTAAGATATCTTTCTAATACAAGGTAATACTCATATTCAAACTTTGGTTCAATTTCTATAACTATAACAATCTTATTTCGAGTGATGATCTTACTTGAATTTGTTTTCGTGTCATGATTCTGCTTCAAGAACTTTCAAGCCATCCAAGGATCCTTTGAAGTTAGATCCATTTGTCTATTTTCCAGTAGGTTTATCCACAAAACTTGAGGTAGTAATGATGTTCTTAACATCATTCGATTCATACATATAAAGCTATCTTATTCGAAGGTTTAAACTTGAAATCACTAGAACATAGTTTAGTTAATTCTAAACTTCTTCGCAAACAAAAGTTAATCCTTCAAAATTGACTTTTAAAATCAACTAAACACATGTTTTATATCTATATGATATGCTAACTTAATGATTTAAAATCAAAAAACACGAAAAACACCGTAAAACCGGATATACGCCGTTGTAGTAACATCGCGGGCTGTTTGGGTTAGTTAATTAAAAACTATGAAAAACTTTGATTTAAAAGTTGTTCTTCTGGGAAAATGATTTTTCTTATGAACATGAAACTATATCCAAAAATCATGGTTAAACTCAAAGTGGAAGTATTTTTCCAAAATGGTCATCTAGACGTCGTTCTTTCGACTGAAATGACTACCTTTACAAAAACAACTTGTAACCTGTAATTCTGACTATAAACCTATACTTTTTCTGTTTAGATTCATAAAATAGAGTTCAATATAAAACCATAGCAATTTGATTCACTCAAAACGGATTTAAAACGAAGAAGTTATGGGTAAAACAAGATTGGATATTTTTTGATTGTTGTAGCTACGGAAAATATTGTAACAATTCTATACAAATCATATCCTAGCTAACTTATATTGTATTATACATGTATTCTAATATATTATGTAATATTGGGATACCATAGACACGTATACAAATGTTTTGACATATCATATCGACCCATCTATATATATTATTTGGAACAACCATAGACACTCTATATGCAGTAATGTTGGAGTTAGCTATACAGGGTTGAGGTTGATTCCAAAAATATATATAGTTTGAGTTTTGATCTAGCCTGAGACGTGTATACACTGGGTCGTGGATTGATTCAAGATAATATATATCGATTTATTTCTGTACATCTAATTATGGACAACTAGTTGTAGGTTACTAACTAGGACAACTGACTTAATAAACTTAAAACAGTAAAACTTATTAAAAATGTTGTAAATATATTTTGAACATACTTTGATATATATGTACATATTTGTTATAGGTTCGTGAATCGACCAGTGGCCAAGTCTTACTTCCCGACGAAGTAAAAATCTGTGAAAGTGAGTTATAGTCCCACTTTTAAAACCTAATATTTTGGGATGAGAATACATGCAGTTTTATAAATGTTTTACGAAATAGACACAAGTAAATGAAACTAAATTATATGGGTGAATGATCGAAGCCGAATATGCCCCTTTTGCTTGGTAGCCTAAGAATTAGTAAACCGATCTACTAATTGACGCGAATCCTAAAGATAGATCTATTGGGCCTAACGAACCCCATCCAAAGTACCGGATGCTTTAGTACTTCGAATTTGTTTTTATCATGTCCGAAGGATTTCCCGGAATGATAGGGGATATTCTTATATGCATCTTGTTAATGTCGATTACCAGGTGTTCACCATATGAATGATTTTTATCTCTATGTATGGGATGTATATTGAAATATGAAATCTTGTGGTCTATTATTATGATTTGATAATATATAGGTTAAACCTATAACTCACCAATATTTTTGTTGACGTTTTAAGCATATTTATTCTCAGGTGATTATTAAGAGCTTCCGCTGTTGCATACTAAAATAAGGACAAGATTTGGAGTCCATATGTAAAAACTGCATTCAAGAAACTTATTTTTGATGTAATATATTCTTTTTGTAAACTATTATGTAATGGTCGTGTGTAAATGGTATATTTTAGATTATCATTAGTTGATAATCTACGTAATGCTTTTTAAACCTTTATAGATAAAATAAAGGTTATGGTTGTTTTAAAAATAAATGCAGTCTTTGAAAAATGTCTCATATAGAGGTCAAAACCTCGCGACGAAATCAATTAATATGGAACGTTTATAATCAATAAGAACAATACATTTCAGTTGGTATCCGAGCGTTGGTCTTAGAGAACCAGAAAATTGCATTAGTGTTTCTTACCGAGTTTGTTAGGATGCATTAGTGATTCTGGACTTCGACCGTGTTTTTCTTCAAAAACGATTGCTTAACATTTTTTGTTGGAAACTATATATTATTAACATGTAAATATTATGTGATATATTAATCTATTAACATGTTTGATATTGTGTGATAGATGTCTACCTCTAGTACAAATCCCATTGATTCACCTAATAATAATGAAGAGTCGAATATATTTTGGGAAGATTCACAAATTCTCGAAGAGGAACCGGAAGAAGAAGAACCGGAAGAGGAGGAACCGGAAGAAGATGAACCAGAAGAGGAGGAATCAAAAGAGGAGGAACCAGAAGAAGAGGTTCC
Organism: Rutidosis leptorrhynchoides; assembly: GCF_046630445.1. Classification (NCBI taxonomy): domain Eukaryota; kingdom Viridiplantae; phylum Streptophyta; class Magnoliopsida; order Asterales; family Asteraceae; genus Rutidosis; species Rutidosis leptorrhynchoides. Next base: position 126,612,945 of record NC_092340.1, read on the forward strand.
GGAGGAAGAAATATTGATACCTATAGTAAATCGATTAAATAATAGAAAATTCTCAACCAACGGACCAAAGTTAATAATGGTCAATGGTGTTTCCGCTGAGGAAGCAAAATATTGGGAAGATTACCAATTTTATGATGAATCGGATCCTGATGAGGATTCCGATGATGTTATAGAAATTACCTCGACCCAATTTAATAAAGCGAAAGAAAATAATAAGGGAAAAGGTATAAAAATAGAGAAACCCGATTCCAACCCCGATGAACTTTATATGTATCGACAACATCCGTATTTCCTAAAATGTAACAATGACTCGGGAACCTCTAAACCACCAGGTTTTTTTAAACCATTGTGGAAAACGACGGCTCGTATTAGAGGAACACCATATATTCCTAGAAAATTAGGAAAACGAACCAAGTCCGAAAAAGAAGAAACCAGTGATTCAGATTAGAGGGTTGTAATCATATTGTATATTATATGTATTGTAGTGTGCTTGTACTTTTATGTTCTATGTAAAAAAAAATTTCTTGTATTGTTTGTTAATTATCTTTTACGAATCTAATCCTTGTCTATATTATAGTATAAAAACAAAATGGACGTTAAGGGTAGGCAACTGAATATTTTAGAAGACCTACCAGAGGATATGATTGGGGAAATCTTGTCTAGAGTTGGTCAGAATTCATCAGCACATTTAGTTATGGCGAAATTAACTTGTCAAACATTTGAAAGACTTTCCAGAATTATAAAAGGCTTTCCTTTGATAGGTAGGGTATATCACATTGGGGAGACCGTAAGTTACGCCGTGTTTTCTTTAAAGCGTTAAATGCGGGGAACCTAAATGCAATTTTACGCTACGGGTTAAGAACCTATTTTGACTCAACATATCCCAACATAGAATTTCGTGAATTAGAAAGAGCTTCTAACATGCACCATAAAGAAGCATGTTATGCTTACGGGTTAGTGATGTTCGCTTCTTACCAAAGTGAGAAAAAGAACATCGGATTGCAACTTTTAAATAAAACCTTCCCACAAGTGATGGATTCAGTAGTTGGGGGTGAGAAACAAGGTTTTTAGATTATTACGGGGCTGTTGGACATTACGAAACCCTCATCCTTTTGACGACATTACAACATGCTGCCTAGCCAATGGTCATAACGGTTATTTTCCACAAGACCAAGGATAGGAAGTCATCTTAGTAAAACCAGAATGCATGACTTGTTTCTGGACTTATGAATTACGTGTCTTTATTTCCTTTGCTGAACAACTTGCGTATTAACTAGATTTATCTTCAAAACTGTATTGTATCATAGTGTACTATATTTCATGTTATATGTAATATAGCGAAGTTGTAAGTTTGAAGAATATTTGTATGTGATATATTATTATAATCAGTTTTTCATATGGAATTTTAGTAGTTGAATTGTATATTAGCTACTAAGTATGAACTTAACGGGTAGGTAGTACCCGAATTTAAACTTATAAAACGCTAATATGAAGAAAAAGCTTTTATAAATGAGTTCATATTATGCTACAAAATACTATTGACTACTATTAATATTCTGTATGATTAACTCGATTCAGTTGGCTATTTTGAAGGAAATGGCACCGACTACTCGACACACCATGAATATGAGCGAAGAGGAATTTCGTACCTTTCTTGCTGCAAACATAGCCGCAGTACAGGCTGCGCTACATACCAACAATAACTATGAATCTAGCAATGCAGCTAACGGCCCAAGAAATTGTGTAGGATGCTTCTACAAAGAATTCACTGCCTGCAAACCTTTGGAATTTGATGGAACCGAAGGACCAATTGGATTGAAACGGTGGACTGAGAAAGTTGAATCGGTGTTTGCCATAAGTAAGTGTACTGAAGAAGACAAAGTTAAGTACGCTACGTATACCTTCACAGGTACTGCGTTAACGTGGTGGAACACCTATCTTGAACAGGTAGGACAAAATGCTGCTTACGCACTACCGTGGTCGGCATTCAAGCAATTGATGAACGAGCAGTACCGTCCTAGAAACAAAGTCAATAAACTCAAGGCAGAACTTAGAGAGTTACGAACACAAGGGTTCGACGTTACCACATATGAACGACGATTCACAGAGTTGTGCCTATTGTGTCCGAGAGCATTCGAAGATGAATAAGAGAAGATCGACGCGTTTGTAAAAGGGTTACCAGTAAGGATTCAAGAAGATGTGAGTTCACACGAGCCCGCTTCTATACAGAAGGCAAGTCGAATGGCTCATAAACTCATAAATCAGATTGAGGGAAGAATTAAAGAGCAGGCAACCGAAGAAGCCAACACGAAACAACTCAAGAGGAAGTGGGAGGAAAACGGTGACAAGAGTCACCAGTACAACAACAACAACAATTACAACCACAATCGCAACAACTATCCCAACAACCGCAACAACAATTGCAACGTAACCGCAATCCTAACAATAACTACAACAAACATCCCAACAACAACAACAACTACAACAACCGTTTCAACAACAATAACAACTCCAATAACAACCTCAATAACAACAACGGCAACAAAAACAAAAAACAGCCATGTCATAGGTGTGAAGAAAATCATCAGGGGTTTTGCACGACATTTTGCAACAGGTGTAAAAGAAATGGTCATATCGCGACAAAGTGTGAGGTCTACAGACCAAAGTTTAACAGAACTAAAGGAACAAATAATGTCGGAACAAGTAATGCCGAAATGAATAGTGTCGGAGCAAGTAATACCAATGCTTTTTGTTATAAATGTGGAAAACCGTGCCACATTATTAGAAATTACCCGAATCAGGGGAATACTAATGGGCAGGGCTGTGGAAGAGTTTTCAATATTAATGCGGCAGAAGCACAGGAAGACCCGAAGCTTGTTACGGGTACGTTTCTTATTGACGATAAATCTGCTTATGTTTTATTTGATTCGGGTGCGGATAGAAGCTATATGAGTAGAGAATTTTGTGCTAAATTAAGTTGCCCATTGATGCCTTTGGATAATAAATTTTTACTCGAATTAGCAAAAGGTAAATTAATTTCAGCAGATAATATATGTCGGGATAGAGAAATTAAACTGGGTGATGAAACGTTTAAGATTGATTTAATACCAGTCGAGTTAGGGAGTTTTGATGTAATAATTGTCATGGACTGGTTGAAAAAGGTGAGAGCAGAGGTCGTTTGTTACAAAAATGCGATTCGCATTATGCGTGAAAAAGGAAAACCTTTAATGGTGTACGGAGAAAAGAACAACGCGAAATTAAATATTATTAGTAGTTTAAAGGCGCAAAAACTAATAAGAAAAGGTTGTTACGTCATTCTAGCACACATCGAGGAAGTTAAACCTGAAGAAAAGAACATCAGTGATGTTCCCGTCGCAAAAGAATTTCCCAATGTATTTCCGAAAGAATTACCGGGATTACCCCCACTTCGATCCGTTGAATTTCAAATAGACCTTGTACCAGGAGCTGCACCAATAGTTCGTGCTCCATACAGACTCGCACTCAGCGAAATGAAGGAACTTCAGAGCCAATTACAAGAACTTTTAGAGCGTGGTTTCATTCGACCAAGCACATCACCATGGGGAGCTCCTGTTTTGATTGTCAAGAAGAAGGATGGTACATTTAGGTTATGTATAGACTACCAAGAGTGGAACAAACTTACCATCAAGAACCGCTACCCACTACCGAGAATCGACGACTTATTTGATCAACTACAAGGCTCATCGGTTTATTCTAAGATTGATTTATGTTCTGGGTATCATCAAATGTGGGTGAAGGAGGATGATATTCCAAAGACTGCTTTTAGGACGCGTTACGGTCATTACGAGTTTATGGTTATGCCGTTTCGGTTAACTACCGCACCAGCTGTGTTCATGGACCTCATGAACCGAGTGTGTGGACCATACCTTGACAAGTTTGTCATTGTTTTTATCGATGACATACTTATTTACTCAAAGAATGACCAAGAGCACGAAGAACATTTGAGAAAAGTGCTAGCGTTGTTAAGGAAAGAAAAACTGTATGCTAAGTTTTCAAAGTGTGCATTTTGGTTGGAAGAGGTTCAATTCCTCGGTCACATAGTGAACAAAGAAGGTATTCAGGTGGATCCAGCAAAGATTGAAACCGTTGAAAAATGGGAAACCCCGAAAACTCCGAAACACATACGCCAGTTTTTAGGACTAGCTGGTTACTACAGAAGGTTCATCCAAGACTTTTCTAGAATAGCAAAACCCATGACTGCATTAACGCATAAAGGGAAGAAATTTGAATGGAAGGATGAACAAGAGAAAGCGTTTCAGTTATTGAAGAAAAAGTTAACTACGGTACCTATATTGTCATTACCTGAAGGGAATGATGATTTTGTGATATATTGTGACGCCTCAAAGCAAGGTCTCGGTTGTATATTAATGCAACGAACGAAAGTAATTGCTTATGCGTCTAGACAATTGAAGATTCATGAACAGAATTATACGACGCATGATTTGGAATTAGGCGCGGTTGTTTTTGCATTAAAACTTGGAGGCACTACTTATATGGGGTCAAAAGTATTATATATACCGACCACAAAAGTCTTCAACACATATTTAATCAGAAACAACTAAATATGAGGCAGCGTAGGTGGATTGAATTGTTGAATGATTACGGCTTTGAGATTCGTTACCACCCGGGGAAGGCAAATGTGGTAGCCGATGCCTTGAGCAGAAAGGACAGAGAACCCATTCGAGTAAAAGCTATGAATATAATGATTCACACTAACCTTACTACTCAAATAAAGGAGGCGCAATAAGGAGTTTTAAAAGAGGGAAATTTAAAGGATGAAATACCCAAAGGATCGGAGAAGCATCTTAATATTCGGGAAGACGGAACCCGGTATAAGGCTGAAAGAATTTGGGTACCAAAATTTGGAGATATGAGAGAAATGGTACTTAGAGAAGCTCATAAAACCAGATACTCAATACATCCTGGAACGGGGAAGATGTACAAGGATCTCAAGAAACATTTTTAGTGGCCAGGTATGAAAGTCGATGTTGCTAAATATGTAGGGGAATGTTTGACGTGTTCTAAGGTCAAAGCGGAGCATCAGAAACCATCAGGTCTACTTCAACAACCCGAAATCCCGGAATGGAAATGGGAAAACATTACCATGGATTTCATCACTAAGTTGCCAAGGACTGCAAGTGGTTTTGATACTATTTGGGTAATAGTTGATCGTCTCACCAAATCAGCACACTTCCTGCCAATAAGAGAAGATGACAAGATGGAGAAGTTAGCACGACTGTATTTGAAGGAAGTCGTCTCCAGACATGGAATACCAATCTCTATTATCTCTTATAGGGATGGCAGATTTATTTCAAGATTCTGGCAGACATTACAGCAAGCATTAGGAACTCGTCTAGACATGAGTACTACCTATCATCCACAAACTGATGGGCAGAGCGAAAGGACGATACAAACGCTTGAAGACATGCTACGAGCATGTGTTATTGATTTCAGAAACAGTTGGGATCGACATCTACCGTTAGCAGAATTTTCCTACAACAATAGCTACCATTCAAGCATTGAGATGATGCCATTTGATGCACTTTATGGTAGAAAGTGCAGGTCTCCAATTTGTTGGAGTGAAGTGAGGGATAGACAGATTACGGGTCCAGAGATAATACAAGAAACTACCGAGAAGATCATCCAAATTCAACAACGATTGAAAACCGCCCAAAGTCGGCAAAAGAGCTACGCTGATATTAAAAGAAAAGATATAGAATTTGAAATTGGCGAGATGGTCATGCTTAAAGTTTCATCTTGGAAAGGCATTGTTCGATTTGGTAAACGAGGGAAACTAAATCCAAGGTATATTGGACCATTCAAGATTATTGAACGTGTCGGACCAGTAGCTTACCGACTTGAGTTACCCCAACAACTCGCAGCTGTACATAACACTTTTCAAGTCTCGAATTTGAAGAAATGTTTTGCTAAAGAAGATCTCACTATTCCGTTAGACGAAATTCAAATCAACGAAAAACTTCAATTCATTGAAGAACCCGTCGAAATAATGGATCGTGAGGTTAAAAGACTTAAGCAAAACAAGATACCAATTGTTAAGGTTCGATGGAATGCTCATAGAGGACCCGAGTTCACCTGGGAGCATGAAGATCGGATGAAGAAGAAATACCCGCACCTATTTCCAGAATATTCGTCAACACCTCCAACTGCTTAAAAATTTCGGGACGAAATTTATTTAACGGGTAGGTACTGTAGTGACCCGAACTTTTCCATGTTTATATATATTAAATGAAATTGTTATTTACATGATCAAGTGTTTCCAACATGTTAAGCAATCAAACTTGTTAAGACTTGATTAATTGAAATAAGTTTCATATAGACAATTGACCACCCAAGTTGACCAGTGATTCACGAACGTTAAAACTTGTAAATACTATATGATGACATATATATGATTATATATATAGTTAACATGATATTATGATAAGTAAGTATCTCATTAGGTATTTTAACAATGAGTTATATACATAAAATTGAGTTTATTGAATTAAGAAACTCGAAACGATATATATAACGATTATCGTTATAACGTGTTACTAAATACATATGAATCATATTAAGATATTGATACACTATGTTTAATCATGATAAATGATAAGTAAAAATGTCATTAAGTGTATTAACAATGAACTACATATGTAAAAACAAGACTACTAACTTAATGATTTCGAAACGAGACATATATGTAACGATTATCGTTGTAACAACATTTAACTGTATATATATCATACTAAAATATATTAATATATCATAATATCATGAAATATATCATAATATCATGATAATGTAATAATTTAACATCTCTTTAGATATAATAAACAATGGGTTAACAACATTTAACAAGATCGTTAACCTAAAGGTTTCAAAACAACATTTACATCTAACGACTAACGATGACTTAACGACTCAGTTAAAATGTATATACATGTTGTGTTTTATTATGTATTCATACACTTTTGAAAGACTTCAAGACACTTATCAAAATACTTCTACTTAACAAAAATGCTTACAATTACATCCTCGTTCAGTTTCATCAACAATTCTACTCGTATGCACCCGTATTCATACTCGTACAATACACAGCTTTTAGACGTATGTACTATTGGTATATACAATCTAATTATCAGCTCTTAGCAGCCCATGTGAGTCACCTAATACATGTGGGAACCATCATTTGGCAACTAGCATGAAATATCTCATAAAATTACAAAAATATGAGTAATCATTCATGACTTATTTACATGAAAATAAAATTACACATCCTTTATATCTAATCCATATACCAACGACCAAAAACATCTACCAATACTTTCATTCTTTAATTTTCTTCATCTAAGTGATCTCTCTCAAGTTCTATCTTCAAGTTCTAAGTGTTCTTCATAAATTCTATAAGTTCTAGTTTCATAAAATCAAGAATACTTCCAAGTTTGCTAGCTTACTTCCAATCTTGTAAAGTGATCATCCAACCTCAAGAAATCTTTCTTATTTACAATAAGATATCTTTATAATACAAGGTAATACTCGTATTCAAACTTTGGTTCAATTTCTATAACTATAACAATCTTATTTCGAGTGATGATCTTACTTGAATTTGTTTTCGTGTCATGATTCTACTTCAAGAACTTTCAAGCCATCCAAGGATCCTTTGAAGCTAAATCCATTTGTCTCTTTTCCAGTAGGTTTATCCACAAAACTTGAGGTAGTAATGATGTTCTTAACATCATTCGATTCATACATATAAAGCTATCTTATTCGAAGGTTTAAACTTGAAATCACTAGAACATAGTTTAGTTAATTCTAAACTTGTTCGCAAACAAAAGTTAATCCTTCTAACTTGACTTTTAAAATCAACTATACACATGTTCTATATCAATATGATATGCTAACTTAATGATTTAAAACCGAAAAACACGAAAAACACCGTAAAACCGGATATACGCCATTGTAGTAACACCGCGGGCAGTTTTGGGTTAGTTAATTAAAAACTATGATAAACTTCGATTTAAAAGTTGTTCTTCTGCGAAAATGATTTTTCTTATGAACATGAAACTATATCCAAAAATCATGGTTAAACTCAAAGTGGAAGTATGTTTTCCAAAATGGTCATCTAGACGTCGTTCTTTCGACTGAAATGACTACCTTTACAAAAATGACTTGTAACTTGTAATTTCGACTATAAACCTATACTTTTTCTGTTTAGATTCATAAAATAGAGTTCAATATAAAACCATAGCAATTTGATTCACTCAAAACGGATTTAAAACGAAGAAGTTATGGGTAAAACAAGATTGGATATTTTTTGATTGTTGTAGCTACGGGAAATATTGTAACAATTCTATACAAATCATATCCTAGCTAACTTTTATTATATTATACATGTATTCTAATAAATTATGTAATCTTGGGATACCATAGACACGTATGCAAATGTTTTGACATATCATATCGACCCATCTATATATATTATTTGGAACAACCATAGACACTCTATATGCAGTAATGTTGGAGTTAGCTATACATGGTTGAGGTTAATTCCAAAAATATATATAGTTTGAGTTGTGATATAGCCTGAGACGTGTATACACTGGGTCGTGGATTGATTCAAAATAATATATATCGATTTATTTCTGTACATCTAATTATGGACAACTAGTTGTAGGTTACTAACAAGGACAGCTGACTTAATAAACTTAAAACAGTAAAATGTATTAAAAATGTTGTAAATATATTTTGAACATACTTTGATATATATGTACATATTTGTTATAGGTTCATGAATCGAACAGTGGCCAAGTCTTACTTCCCGACGAAGTAAAAATCTGTGAAAGTGAGTTATAGTCCCACTTTTAAAACCTAATATTTTGGGATGAGAATACATGCAGTTTTATAAATGTTTTACGAAATAGACACAAGTAAATGAAACTAAATTATATGGGTGAATGATCGAAGCCGAATATGCCCCTTTTGCTTGGTAGCCTAAGAATTAGTAAACCGATCTACTAATTGACGCGAATCCTAAAGATAGATCTATTGGGCCTAACGAACCCCATCCAAAGTACCGGATGCTTTAGTACTTCGAATTTGTTTTTATCATGTCCGAAGGATTTCTCGGAATGATAGGGGATATTCTTATATGCATCTTGTTAATGTCGGTTACCAGGTGTTCACCATATGAATGATTTTTATCTCTATGTATGGGATGTATATTGAAATATGAAATCTTGTGGTGTATTATTATGATTTGATAATATATAGGTTAAACCTATAACTCACCAACATTTTTGTTGACGTTTTAAGCATGTTTATTCTCAGGTGATTATTAAGAGCTTTCGCTGTTGCATACTAAAATAAGGACAAGATTTGGAGTCCATGCTTGTATGATATTATGTAAAAACTGCATTCAAGAAACTTATTTTTGATGTAATATATTCTTATTGTAAACCATTATGTAATGGTCGTGTGTAAACGGTATATTTTAGATTATCATTAGTTGATAATCTACGTAATGTTTTTTAAACCTTTATAGATAAAATAAAGGTTATGGTTATTTTAAAAATGAATGCAGTCTTTGAAAAACGTCTCATATAGAGGTCAAAACCTCGCGACGAAATCAATTAATATGGAACATTTATAATCAATATGAACGGGACATTTCAATCCACAAGCTAATCCTCAAGCTAATCCTATCCATCCACCTGCTCAACTAGAGATTCCGTTAGAAATGGGCAAACTGAATAATCAAGTCGCTCTTTATGATACTACTCTTGAAAGAGGTTCTCACTTTAAGGAGATTATCGAGTTTCTCAAGAGATCAAGGATACACACTGCTATTTCTACTGAATGCACTGCATACTACAGTCATCAGAGAGAGTTCTGGAGAAATGCTGTGTTGGATGTTGATGAAGATAAGCTTGTTAGTAAGATTCAAGGTCATGATATTATCATTTCTAAGGATGTGATTAGAAGGATTTTGGGTTTCAATGACGAGAACTGCTCCCATATGACTATCAGTAGAGAACAAATCCATGGTTGTTTTAGAAGATATGCTTATTCTGGTTACCTTGTTGGCAAATCTGAGCTAGTGAAGACATGTCTGCCACCACAGTTTAGATATCTTGCTCATGTGATCATGCATTGCTTGAGTGGACGCAAATCGGGTTTTGATAAGCTGAACAAGAAAGTGCAGAGTATGTTTGTGGCACTTGTTCTCAAGGCTCCATACGATTTTTCGGGTTTTGTTTTCTACTATTTCAAGGCAAACCACTTCAGTTCTTCCCAGAGATACCTGATCTATGCCCGTTTTCTTCAATTAATCATTAATGACGCTGCACCTGATCTACCTAAGCTGGAAGAGGATATTATCCACCTGAAGCCGATGAATCCGATTACTTTCCGCAGAATGGAAGAGACAAGGAATGAGGATTTAAGTCCTGACTTTAATAGAAAGCTCATTTGTCATCTTATCAAGGAGAACTATCGATGTCCAGCTGGTAATGCGTGGAGAAATGAGGATTCAGACTCTGACTACGAAGTTTCTGATAAAGAAGGTGAGGGTGATAATCAACGAGCTACTGGTGAAGCTCAAGGAGGAGGTAATGTTGATGATGAGATTATCGAGGGTGATGATGAAGCAACTGAGGAGGATATCAGTTTGATTCAAAGGAAGAGGAAAGGAAAGGATCCTATACCCGCAGAGCAACTGAAAAAGAAGGAGAAAAGAACGAAGTATTCTTATGATTCACCCCAGAAATCATCATAGGGAGGTTCAAAACAACAAGCTCAGAGGAAACCATCCGGGTTTATGAAGGATGCAAGAGCTGCTGTTACCTCACCTAAACCTGCAACAACAACCCCTCAGGTCACGTCAGATGAATACAAGACATAGCATAATCTACTGTTATCGTTGATCACAAAAATAACCAATCTGGAGAATCAAGCTACTGAGGAGAAGAAGATCAGTAATGCTAAGATCGATTCATTGGTGGAAGAGAATAAGAGGTTATCTGATAGACTGGACCGTCAGAAGGAAAGAACAGATAAATTGAAGAAGAAGTTTTCGGTGATTAAGAGTGAGAACAGGGAGAAGATGAAGAAGTTGAATGAAAAGATTGAACAGCCTACCTCTGGTAAAACAAAGTTGATTAAGGAGGGAGAAGAAGAGTATTCTTCTGATTTGGGTGAAGGTGATGAAAAAGACGATGAAGAAGATACTGGAACTGGAGGACCCTCTTTTGATATACCGTTAGTGATACCTATTCGAAGTTTTAATGAATATGGTGAGGTCTTTACTGCTGAATATTATATGAATTATTCAAAAGTTTTTAATGATGCAGAAAAGGGGGACGTTCCACCAAGTGAGTTTCCTTTGGAACAGCTTGCTGCTCTAGCATATGATAGCGAAAATGATACGGAGAATGCAGAGACAGCTGAATCTGAAAACAAGACTCCACAAGAAGAGTCATTGTCAAGTATCCCTCCCGAATCAATCCAAAATATCAATTTAGGTGATTTTGATCTGTTCGAAGATGAGAAGAGTGAAGATTCTGTTGGTAAAGATAGTTTGAAAGAGGATGTGATTATCGAGTCCGAGGATGAATTTGTGACAGAATCTGATGAAGAAGAAGAAGAAGTTGAAATTGTTATGCCTTCGCTTGAGCCATACTCGCATCCGTCACTCAACACTTTAAGTGACTTCTTCAATCTAAGCTGTGAGGAGAAAAGAAAGAACTTAATTGAGTTAGAAAAGGCGAAGAATGTATACAAGGAACAAGTGAAAGAAGTGGATGTTATGTTAGAAAGGAACAAGAAGATCCGACATGAGAAACTGCTCGTTGAGAAAGAAAGAAAAGAAACTGAATTGAAAGATAAGAAACTCCGAGCCGAACAAGCTAAAGCTGAGACATGGAAAGAGATTAATGAATGGTTCAAACGTGATAGGGTTAAAGTGAATAGAAACGTTAAGGAAGACGAAGATCATCAAAGTTGGTGGAGACAGAACGTTGTTAACCCTGATCAAGTAGATAAGCCAGAACTCGAGCCACAATTTGTCAGTTTCTATGAGAAAGGTAAAAGAACCAATAAGTACTCCAAGGGTAAAATTTTGAGTTGGGGCTATTTCAAAGAGATCAATTGTTTTGCGATCAAGAGGGAAGGTGGAGTTGATTATATGGCACATCCAAGTCACTTCAAACTCTACCGTACTTCGAGATCATGCAACTTGCTAAGCTGAAGATGTTGAACTCTGAAGATTGTGACCTTTCCAGGTGGTTTCAAAGAAAACTCAGATATGAATATGAGACAGGGAAATGGGACATCTTTAAGTCAACGGCCGCTAGGTTTTCCTTACACCCGACAAAGAAAAATTCTAAGGGAGGACCTATCCGTGTTGTTAAGTTCCGTCCAGCTAAGTATATGAAACAATCTCCCTTAATGCCATTACCCAAAGATATCTGTAAGAACTTCAGATGGTGGTTCTATGATGAGTTGTCGGAAGAAGCAGTGATCTTGACTGCAATTGAGAAGGATGATGGAAGCGTACAGTTCAACAATGTGAGGATTCTAGATCCTATGTGGCTTAGGAACTTGTCGAGATTTGATGTGGAGACTCTTCACCGCCATCACATTACATTCAGAGACGATCAAAAGGAGGAAGCTATGAGATATCAACGTGTGATCGATGTCCTCTATGCATACCTCAATAGAGAAAGTGATGCTTAAAGCTCAAACCAAGTTCAAGCCAGCTGATGTGTGTCGAATACTGTGATGCTAGTTAGTAATTTTGTTTGTTTTTGTTTTTGATGATGATGTATTTTGGAGAGAGAGAGAATCTGGATATGTAATTGATATTAGACTGATGCTACTTTTGGACTTATGTGTATTTCACGAACGTTTACTTTATTGTAATCGATGTTCTAGGTCCTAGGGGGAGTTGTTGGTACATGTTCTGTAAGTCCCTAGACATCTTGCCTACGTTTGTGATTAGTACTTCAGTTTATGGGATACCATGATCACTCGTTATTATCCTATCTGTGCTTGTATGTGGTTACATGTACTGCAGGAACGCGATACGTATGTTTGACTATGTTAGACTTAGTCAGACGTACGAGTGAAGCATCACTCGTATGGCTGACAGGCTCACACGCACGGTTGATGCTGAGCTAAGTCATAATTATAACCTGAATTAGAAGACACGAGTGAGTGATCACCCGTACGGCTAATGAATCCAACTCGTACGTGTGATGGATGACTCGTACGGGTGAGTCAATAGCAGGGGTATATAAAGTCTTATTTTCTTCATTTTAGGTTAAGCCTCTCTCACACACAATCACTCAGATCTGGTTCACCTGATCCGATTCTCTCTCAACGCAAATTACTCTTGGTAGTGAATAATAGCTCTAGGCATTAATCTAATCACAATCCTTGTTATGGTTTGACTAATTTAATCCCAAAAAGCTACCCATATTCACTTTGATTGGTTTGATTCACTAATTCTGCTTTTGTGTGAATTAAACCTGTTGATCTCGAAGTTCCAAGTCATGTTTCATCAATTATGGTACTGGTTCTAAAAGGAAAGTTGCCCTTAAGGGAAAAGCTAAAGTGAACCAAATTGTGGAATCAAGTGCTGGGTCATCTATCACTGAGATAATGACTGTCAAGTTTGACCAGCTCATAGCTGCCATATCTGAAAGTAGACCCGATCTTACTGCACTCACTTACTCAGTGTATGACCAGTCACCGATACCAAATGTGAGAAAATGCTACAAGTGTGGCAGCAAGTTTCACTTAGCCAACCGGTGTACTCTAACCCTAACTCCATCTGCTGCTGCCTCTTCAAACAAACCAGCAGACTGGAAGAGATCATCAAAGATGACCCTTCCAGAACCCATCCTTGGATGGGTTCCCAAAAAGAACTAATCTCTTAGCTACTGTGTAAGGCATTCAAAACAAGCAAATCTGGTATCTCGATAGTGGTTGTTCGAGACATATGACCAGATGTAAGTCCCTGCTGATGGACTATCAAGAAAAGGATGGTTCAGTTATATCATATGGAGATAATTCGTTGGGTTACACAAAGGGTTTTAGTACTTTAACAAATGGGAATGTTACTTTTTCAAATGTAGCATATGTCGTTGGGCTTAAACATAATCTTCTCAACATAAGCCAACTGACAAGCAAAAGTAAGATAGTCCAGTTCAGAAAGAAGATTGGCACTATTTTTGATAAGACAGAGAAGCCACTGCTGACAGCAAAAAGACATGGGAACATGTATCAAATTGACATGAACACAGCAGTCACAACAACTGATACCTGTTTTTATTCAAAGGCAGCAGGCAACCTTAAGTGGTTATGGCACAAGAGACTCTCACATCTCAACTTCAAAGATATTCATAAGTTATCTAATAAAAGTTTGGTGTCTGGGCTACCTACAATGTCTTATGTGAAGGACAGATTGTGTCCGGGTTGTGAAAAAAGGAAGCATCACCATGCCTCATTCAAGTCAAAGCAGATTTCATCTGTTGAGAAACCATTTCACCTACTTCATATGGATCTCTTTGGTCCTGTTAATATATCCAGCTGTAGTGGGAAGAAGTATACACTGGTGATTGTTGATGAATATTCCAGATACACTTGGGTATTCTTTTTGAAGTAAAAGAGTGAAGCTACTGATGAAATCATCAATTTTATCAAAAGAATGGAACTACTGAATGGGCAACTGGTGAAGCAGCTTAGAAGTGGTCATGGTACAGAATTCAGAAATGCAACATTGGAAGAATTTTGTGCTAACAAAGGTATTTCACAGAACTTTTCTGCTGTGAGAACACCTCAATAGAATGGTGTTGCAGAAAGAAGAAACAGAACTCTCATTGAAGCAGCAAGATCTATGTTGGCTGAGTCTGGGCTGAAAAATTCATATTGGGCAGAAGCTGTGAACACTGCATGTTTTACCCAGAATAGATCTTTAATTGTGAAAAGACATCAGAAAACTGCTTATGAAGTTCTCAAAGGCAGAAGACCCTCAATTTCATTTCTTCATGTATTTGGCACTCCCTGTTTCATTCTAAATAGTAGGGATCAGCTAGGCAAGTTTGATGATAAGGCTGATGAAGGTATATTCTTGGGATATTCCAACATGTCAAAGGCATATAGGGTTTTCAATAAAAGAAGGGGTTGTTTTAAAGAATCCATTAATGTTACATTTGATGAAACTGCCCCTATTTCATCTACTAGTCAAGAAGATGAAGAGTTAATGTTTGAAGAGCCTACTCAGCAAGCTCTTGATGACGAAGAAGAACCAGCAGCAAATCCCTTACCAATCCATGTTGCTGGGTTCTCTGATGATGAGATGGAACATTCTGTTCCATCTATGTCTAAACCATGTGGACCTACTGGCTCTACTGAAGTTTTATAACTGGAGCATAGGTCTACTGGTTCTGAAGGATCTCAAGCTGGTACTGGCTACACTCATAATGAACAGCTGTCTCCAACTACTGCTCACTCCTCTGAGCCAGCTAATGATCAAGATACTGTGTGTTCCACAACAAGCTCACCTGTTCATAACACTAGATGGACAAAGGAGCATCCAATTGAACAAGTTATTAGGAATCTGGCAAGTGGTGTTAAAACAAGAAGACATGCAACCAGCAACTTTTGTATGCATGTAAACTTTGTGTCTACCATTGAACCTACATGTCCTGATGAAGCAATCAAAGATCCAAGCTGGGCAGGAGCTATGCAAGAAGAGATCTCCCAGTTTGATAGAAATAAAGTTTGGACATTAGTACCTAAACCTGATGATGAAACTAAGAAGATCATTGGTACCAAGTGGGTCTTCAAGAATAAGATGGATGAAGATGGGATTGTGATCAGAAACAAAGCTAGATTGGTAGCTCAGGGTTTTAAACAGGAAGAAGGATTGGATTATGGAGAGACATATGCTCCAGTGGCTAGGATAGAAGCTATCAGATTGTTCTTGGCATATGCTGCTAAGATGAACTTTAGGGTATTCTAGATGGATGTTAAATCTGCATTTCTAAATGGGACGCTGCAAGAAGAAGTTTATGTCAAACAGCCTCCTGGTTTTGTAAGCAGTTAATATCCAAACCATGTCTACAAGCTAGACAAAACTCTTTATGGCCTCAAACAGGCACCAAGAGCATGGTATGAGACACTTCATGTGTATCTCACTGGTATAGGTTTTAAACTTGGAACAATTGATACCACACTATTCTCAAAAGAGATAGATGGTGATCTCTTGCTGGTACAGATATATGTGGATGATATTATTTATGGATTTAAAAATGAGAAACATTGTCAAAAATTTTCAAAACTTATGTCAAAGACATATGGAATGAGCTTACAAAGAGATTTGCAATACTTTTTAGGATTGCAAATTAAACAACTTGATGATGGAATTTTTATAAGTCAGGATAAATATATCAAAGATATGTTAAAGAAATTTGGTCTGACCTGTTTAAAAGACATAGGGACCCCAATGGCAGCATCTATTAAAATAGATGCTGATCCCAATTGTGAACCAGTCAATATCACTGAATATAAAGGTATGATTGGATCCCTACTTTATCTTACAGCCAGCAGACCAGATAATATGTTTGCCACATGTCTCTGTGCCAGATATCAAGCTGATCCTAAAGAGTCACACTTGCTAGCAGTAAAAAGGATATTTAGGTATCTGAAAGATACTGCTAAACGTGGTCTTTGGTATCCCAAAGACCAGGATTTTGAGCTAATTGGGTATTCAGATGCTGACTTTGCAGGGTGTAAAATAGATAGGAAAACTACTACTGGTGGTTGCCAGTTACTGGGTGGTAGGCTAGTCAGCTGGACGAGCAAAAAGTAAAATACTATGTCCACATCTACTGCTGAGGCAGAACATGTTTTTGCTGGTAGTTGTACTGCTCAAGTTCTATGGATGCAAAGCCAGCTGAAGTACTATGGTGTTCATGTTACAAAGACTCCAATCTACTATGATAACATAAGTGCTATTGCTATTACCAACAATCCTGTGATGCATTCAAGAACTAAGCACATTGACTTTCGATATCATTTCATAAGGGATCATGTTTAAAAAGGAGATGTGGAGCTACATTTTATTTCAACAGACCAGCAGTTAGCAGATCTTTTCACAAAGCCCTTAGATGAGAAACGTTTTAACTATCTCATCTCTAAGCTGGGTATGCTTGAACTTTAAAATAAAAGGCAACTTTATTGGTGTGCTGGCTCTACAACATGTAGGGCAAACCAGTAAGTCAATTTTTTTACTTACTGCCTACAGGTCAAACAGTCAGCACAAAAAGGTCTTTTATATCATGGTTATTCAATGTTCAAAACGAAATAATAAATAGCTCACAATACTTAAATGATACCTTAAATCTGAAAATTACATATTAAATTTCACAAAGAATTTTTGTATTTAATACAAATTTTATCTTATGGTTTTTAACTTCAAATTGATTTGAAAAGTGCTGCATTTAATGCTTAATGGGAGGTCTGAGTGTTCAAGCCGATTAAACTTCATGTCAACAGTCTGTGTCCCCTCGAAAACGTGCCATTCTGTCACATCTGCCCACGCGCCTACAGATGGCAATTGCCATTTTCTCTCTCCTGCACTTTTTCACCAATCAGAAAGGATAAAAGAGTGATTCACCTTCCATAATAACCTTCAGTTATTCATTTTTCAAAATCACACACACTCTTTTCTCCAAATCTTCAAGTCTTCAAATCTCTCAAACTCTCATCGTCAACAACTTCATCAATGGCAGACCAACAACAGCAACACTCACCATCTACTGAGCATCATCCAGAGGAACAACAACAACAACAACAACCACCACCAAAACCACAACCTCAGCCGGCACCGGAGGAACCAATTGTACAGGGTCCACTGTTCAATCTTCACCCTAATCTGGTCAGGGCTGCTAATGCACCAGATCATGCATTGATTCGACTATCGAGAGGCAATGCTGCTCATGCCCTGTCCATTCCCAAATCCAAAGTCAACATGGGCTATGAAACATTGATCAATTATATACGGCAATCGCCTCTGGCTAGGGCTATTACAGGTGAACCTTCGCGTTTATATCCAGCCTGCTTGGCTAGATTTTGGTATACTGCTACCACTGCCACCACTCCAGAGAACGTTCCATGTATTCGTGGCATGGTTACAGAAACCCTAACCCGCTCCATCACCATTGGTGCCATCCAACGAGCCCTTAACCTGCCTGATGGACCATTTATTCCTTTACCTACCAGTGATGCGTTTCGAAGGGAGGTACTGGAGATTATTGGGTTCACTCAACCAATAGCTCATACGCCATTAAGGAAGCATATGCCACCACTATGGTATTATTTCTTTGGGTTGCTGACTCAATGTATTAGCCAAAAGTCTGGAAGTTTTGATCAGTGCTCAGATTTTGAGCTGAAGATTGGTCATGGCATGCTGTTTAACCGCAATATTGATTACGCCTGTGAAATTTATTTAAGGTTAAGGGAAATGGTGCTTGCACCCAAACGAACACATCTAATCCCCTTTCCAAGGTTCTTGAGCCTTGTTTTTGAAAATGAGCTGGGTAAAGCTTACCAGCAGATTACTGATCAATCATTCGACTTGCCTCCAAAATAAGGGGGAATGCCAAAAGATGTTCCTGCTGCTCCATATATTGGTTTAACACCAGGCATGCTCGAGTATCTTGATGCTCGGGGTGGAGTGAACCTAACGACTGCCTCTGGTGTTGCACCAGCTGAGGGGGAGGGACCTCAGTGAAAGCCAGCTGTGAAAAGGAAGAAGCCAGCTACCTCAACTAGTACAGCCACCATCTCACATACTGGTAAAGCTATAGTTGTATTAGAATCTAGTGCTTTCTGATCATAAAGAACAACCGTAGTCTTATATACTAACTACCCACTTCTAGTATTGGAATCCGTTGCTTAACTATTTCTTGGTAACATGCAAATCTAAACGAGCTAAAGCTGGCTCCAAGCAAACCATAGGAGGGATTTCCCCAGTCTCAACTGCTGATTCTGCAAAGAAAGCTGCTATGGAACCTGGTGCGTCTCTAGACCAAACAGCAGAAATCTCTAACTTAATTAAAAATCTTTTAACTGCTGACTTGAAAAATGA
Source organism: Rutidosis leptorrhynchoides (assembly GCF_046630445.1). Taxonomy (NCBI): domain Eukaryota; kingdom Viridiplantae; phylum Streptophyta; class Magnoliopsida; order Asterales; family Asteraceae; genus Rutidosis; species Rutidosis leptorrhynchoides. Next base: position 126,632,140 of record NC_092340.1, read on the forward strand.
AATTGGAGTTAAAGACACAACCTTTACTCCCAGGCTGACTGGTTTTAAAACTAGTGTTAAGAAGAGTAGTAACCCATACTCTTCTAACCAGGCACTTCCACATTTTTCTAAAAAGAACATCATACAATATCCTCTGCTGATAGTACAACCAGCAGAGAACATAACTGACCCCCAAAGCAGTCTTGCGCTGGTTCCTCATCGTGCTAAATCAGCTCAGGCCACTGCACAGCCTAAATGTTACTTGGATCCTGCTAAGAGTCTCACTCCTACATCTTTACCAGCCAGAACTCTTACACTATCTGGGTCAACATGTGTTGCCAATGAGTCAGCAGAGTCACAGCTGTACTTACAAACACCTAACTCTGTCTCAATCGAAGGGCTGACTAAATCACCAGTCTGTCCCCAGAGACCAACAACAGATGCAATTGTTGAGTCAAATTTATTTGGTTCTGCAGTTGTTAACATAAAATGTTCTTTTGTTTCAGTTGTTAGCAGGGTAGATGAACAGGCAGAGGGGGAGCAAGAAAAGGATGTTATTGTTTCTACTGATGAGCTCTCCATTTTTGCTATTGTTGGTGGTGTTACTGATTTGTCTACTGGTGGTACTGCTACTGGTACTGTTGCTTCTACTGCTGCTGGCTCTACTGGAGACAGTGTGGTTGCTGGTTCCACTGTTCTTACTGATAATGAGGAGTTAGCTACTGCTGATATTTCTGCTACTCCTCCTACTATCTCTGGTATTGCTGCTTCAACCACTGATTCTGTAGTGGTTGAGGAGATGATAATGGAACCTCCTCCTGCACTAGAAAAGGTCATTGGTAATATTGTTAAGGAGGTTATTGATATTGATATTTTTGGCACTACCACTGTTATTTCTCCAACTGCTTCAATTGAGGAGATTATCACAGGTAGTAACCAAGATGATGTTGTGCTTACTGATGAGCTTCTCGCAGCACATGCTGCCTATACTGCACATGTCACTGGTTCTACGGAACCCACTATGGATGCTGGTACCTCTGCTACTGCCACCACTGATTCTTCTCAGGCTACTGCTTCTGCTGAAAAGAAACCATATGTGTGCCAGGTAGCAGATCCTGATAAAGTTGTACCTAACTTCATCTATAGGGGAGCATCCATCACTCCCAGAGTTGCCTTGCTGGTGGATCAGCTGACCATTGATCCCCAAAGTACTATAGTCTCAGCCAGCAAATTATCGGAAGAGGAGCTGACTGAGCTATTATCTCAGCTGGATCGACCAGCAAGAGAAGAGATATATGAGAGGTTAGCCATGCTACAACAAGTTAATCAACAGCCATACTATCACTACTTTGGTATGGCTCCAGCTGCTTCTCCATGGCCTGGTACATGGAGGCCTCTCAAGTTCATCATAGATCCTGCTACTGGTAAATATGTTATGCAGAATGTCCCTGATTTGCCAGTACCTTCTGATTCATCAGCTTCTTCCTCATCATCTTCTTCATCTGATAATGATGCTGATAAAGGTACTGGTAAGGGCGGACCAGTCACTCATGATAATGTGACTGGTTCCAAAGACAAACCAGTGGATCTAACTGATGATGCTGATAATGATGCTGACAAGAATACCAGTGGTTCTAAACCTTCGGGTGAAGGTAAAAATGATGGTGATCATGGTGACGAGTCAGATTCTGACCTTCCACCTCCAGCACCCCACGGAGGTACTTCTACATTAGCTGCTAGTGATCGCCCCTCAACCAGCAGTTTTAATGCTGATGAGGTGGCTGCCATCTCCACTTTGGCTGTCTATAAGACATTAGCCGAAGTTACACCAGATCTACAAAACACCATTCGTTCTGCTATTGTCGATAGAGTGTCTGAAGCAGTACGCAAAGCTGGGGCGGTTACCACTTCTTCTATTAAAAACAAGCTTAAATAAGTATATGCTTTTACTGATCTAGCAGTAGAGGCTATTGTCAAACAATATGAAGAAGAGGAGGACCTCCAGAAGCGAATCCTCTCTCATAATGAATATTGTGAACATATTACCCATCTCCAAGCTGATCTTGATGCTGCTAATCGAAGGATTCTATTTCTTAATGATGAGAATATGGTATTGTCAGAGAGATTGGATTCGCAGGAATAGCAAATGGCTAACATGATTCCTGCCTCTGCCTATGTTCAACTGGTAGAGAATATGCAATGCTTAGCTACCCTACAAGGTGATGTTAGGGCCATTGTTGAACAAATGGCCATGGGTGTTGCAAGGAATGAAGTTAGGTCTTCAAACCTCTGTCTTCGACAATATAGTGTGGATCCTGGTGCCCATCTTACTCCTGAAGTTGCTAACTGGAACAACTTTGCTTTCTCTGTTCCGGAGTCAGGTAGTGACCTTGATGCACAGGTCTTTCCTGATCACCCTTCTGCCCCTGCTGATGACAAAAAGGGGGAGAAGAAGTCTAAGAAAAAGTCCAAAAAGAGAAAACAATTAGAGGGGGAGCATGAGCATGAAAAGGCTCCAAAACAACAAAGGAGGGATGGTGATGGTGATGGTGATGATACTACTGGTCAAGGTTCTGGTACTAAGCCCAGCAACGCTCATACTGAAGCTGGTGTACAGGCAGTTGGTGAATCTCAACCCAGTGTGTCTGCCACATCAGTGGATGATATTGGTTCTGGCAGTAAGCCCAGTGATATTTCTGAGTTGGCTGTTACTGAATCCTTTGTTGTCTCTCAAACGATTGAAAGGAAAATGAAAATAAAACTGAAGAGACATCAGAAGAGACAGCAAGTTTTAAATGATGCCTTTAATGTCAAGTGGGAGGCTTATGTTGCTTGTAAACATCACAGAATTGAACATAGAAGAAGCCTAGACCCAGACAAGTTAGATATTAATGATGAACTAATCAGCATTAAAAAGTACAAGAGAGATGCTCATAAAATAAATGCTAAGTTCATGGTTAAATATGACAAGAAAAGGGCAAAGCTGTATGCTGAGCGAGCAGACAGGATCAAAAGAATGACCCCTGAAGAAATGAAAGATTATTTGTAATCTACTGGGTCAGGAGGAGTAAGATCTGATGTGTTCATGAAATGGCTAGATGCAATATTAGAAACTAGCTCATCTTCTCGACCAGCATCTTCTGTTCAGCCAGCTACACAACAACAGCTAGCAGAAATAACAGACCTTGATGTTGATGATGTTAAGGGGGAGTATCTTGCAATTGTTCCCTATCTACTTCCACAAGAACCAGTATCAACTCAAGAACCATCACCTGAACCCATTCCAATCTACAGACAAAGGGTGAAATCTGCTCCTAGGGACAACCATCCCCTAAGGAAAGGACCCCTATTTGAGGCAGCTGATAAAGATACTATGGCAGGTGTGCCAGCTGATACTAATCAGTCAGCTGGTACTGAAGACACAGCAAGGAGTGCTGTGATAGAAGACCCAGCTAGAAGTGTCCTGCTGGGTGCAACAAGTGTTGAAGACCCAGCAAAGGTGGTTGAGCTGGGTGCTAATCAAGATGATGATACGGCTAATCCTGCTGACTTTACAGTCTGGGGTAGAGGAGATCTCTTATTTGTTCAATCACCTATCTCTCTTCAGACCCTCACTTATTTTAACAGAACACAGGATAATCGTGTTAATCAGTTTCTAGTGAGTTCTTCGAGCATTACAGAATCAATCATGTATCCTCCATCTTTCTAAAAATGTCATGATAAACACACTACTTAGGAAGATGATTCAGTTGTCCGTGGTAAGCCAGATCTATTTAGAATGAATCCAGATGAAAGAGAAGATTACAGGCTGGATATCACTGTACCAGAATTGCTTGAGCAAAGACAAACAGCTATTAATGAAAGGATATGCCAAGTTAGATTGCTGCATCATCCTCTTGATCAGCCATTCTACATCACTGCCTTTACTTATGACATTGAAATTGGAGTATATTTAAATAACAGTGGTCAAAGGCTCTCTACTGATGAGGAGAAAGCTCAATTTCAAGAGGCTCGACAGCTGGGAATGGATCTAAGGCAGTATCGTGCTGCCCTTACAACTGAAGAGGGTAGAAAGATGATTGAAACAGCAAAATCCCTAAAAATTACTGCCGATGATTATCTGTTGGGCCTAGAAGCTGAAAGGTAAAGAAAGGAGGCTGCTGATGCTGAACTCGCTGAGAGGTTAAGGCTTTAGGAAAAAAAAGACAAATTGGCTGCTGATAGAAAGCAAGAGGCTGAGTCCCTCAAATTAGCAAAAGCCATTGTCAAGGAACATGATAAGGCCCTTGATGAACTAGAAGCTGCTGAAAGCACCTGCTACTGCTCCTATAGAAACTGACCGAACCATAGAACTATCTGATCATTATTATAGGAGCAGGTATGGTGATGTGATGAACAGAAGATCAAATCCCAGCAAGATCATCATAGTGCATAGAGGTTCAAAATGAGCTTTCAATGTCAGCAGGGAGAATAATGTTCAAGAAAGGATAAACTATGATGAGTTACGATCCATAGGATTCAGTGAATGGATGGAGATATTGGAGTACTTCATTGGTAAAGCTGAAAGTGGTATTAAAAAGACATTGAATCCAGAGATCCAAGAACTCTTCAACAAAGCAACAAAATTTGGGAATGCACCAGTAGTAAACGTAGAAGAAGTACTTTCTCAAAAACCTAAAGGAAAGAAATCTACTGGTGAAGGCCCACAAAGAAGAGATCCCATCATTCTACCTCCTCATATCCCTGTATCTGACCCTGCTGATATACCTATCCTATTTCCTGAAGCCTGGAAAATCAAACAAGAGGAGCTATCTGAAGATGAATTAGATAAAGATAAAGATAGATAGCCCTATAGTGCTCAAATTGTATCTTTTTTTTATTTCATTTTTCATTATGATAATTACTGTATATACTCTGTTGTAATGAAAGTGAAATGAGTTATCTTCAAAATCATATCAAATTATAAGATATAGATAACTCATCAAAAGATCCCAAAACAAACTTAAAAAGGGACAAGTTTACTGCCTATTTTTTATTAGGTCCCTCTGTGCTAGCTTTAGTGTTTTCTCTAAATGTCATTATTTTTGTCATCATCAAATAGGGGGAGATTGTTGAATCCCAAAAATAATTAAGGATTTAATTATGACAAAACTGTAATTTATTTGTACTAAAATGTTATGTGCAGCCAGCACAAGTTTGTTTATGTATAGACAGCAAATATTGTTGTGTCAAGTGTTCAGTATGTTGCCTAGTCTACCAGCACAAGGTAGAGTGTATTATTCGAATCATCACATGATGAGTACCCAGCAATTCAAGAATATCAAGTGACTCAGCATAAGAAGAACCAGTAAACCTGGTAAGCAGCATACAACACAAGACAGCCATGCTCCATTACAAGCATGGTGGTTTCCTGAGTGGTCTACATCAATTGTACTATTCAACAGAGGTCAAAGACAAAGTTGAACAGGAAAGGACACGCGTCGGCAGCTGACAAGTGACCTTACAAGACCACGTGGGAATGCAGAAGTTTAACACATGTGCAGATATGTGCTATACTTTGTCAATGCCTAGGGAACACAACATTCTATTTGTTTAAACGAATAGTGGTGCCAAACGTAATTGAGGTGTTCCTGCAAATAGCTACCAAAGAGGAAAGAGGAGAGCACACTTTCTAATGCAGTTGTCCTCACAAGTACAAACATCCTATGTACCAGTGGATAATAGAACCATTACACGGTTAATAGGACTACTATAAATTGTTGTATCCACTATTGTAACAACTAGTGGTGTGGGTTTATTTATTTAGAGTCCAAAATGTGTAATAACTTTAAGTTTATCCTCATAGCTATACCTAGGTAAATCTGTATCAACCAACTATCATTCCGCCAAGGATAGTTGTAATTCTTTGTAATTTAATCAATAAAGAATAACAGTTGAAAAATTACCTTTGATTCTAATTACATTACATGCTTGAATAATAAACCGTGTTTAATTGGTTAGTTAATTAAAAGAAATTGTATTCACCCCCCCTCTACAATACTCCTGTTGTTAATCAAGGGACCAACAATTATTATTATGTTAAGTTAGTTACCGGGTGCCCACGGATAAGCATATACTTTTCATACTGTTTTGAATACGAAATCTCGTGGTCTACATTACATTACTGAATACAAACTATAGCTCACCAACATTCGTGTTGACTTTTAAGCGTGTATTTCTCAAGTTCTTAGACGTTATTGCTTCCGCTGTTAGACTTGCTGTCTTGGTGTTTTAGACTTGCTGTTACAGACTCGTTGTGTTAGACTTCCGCTGCATTACTTAGAGATGTATCAATCATGGAACTTTTATTTTGCATTCGCAACTTATGTTATTTTGAATAATGACTTTGTAACGACCTTTGTGTCACGTTATCTTTTGTAAAACGTTACCTTTTAATGAATGCAAAACTTGTTTTAAATCAGCATGTAGTATTATACCGTGTAATGGACCTGTTGTTGACGATTCGTACATGATGGTTTTGTACGGGGCGTCACATTTGGTATCAGAGCATCGGTTGTAGGGAATTAGGTTGCATTAGTGAGTCTTGACCGAGCCGAGTAGAATTCGCTAATAGGACTAATCTACAACTTGCTCGTTTACTTGTTACTGCTTACTACTACTGCATTCTACTGCTTACCTTTACTACTATGTGAACTTGCTGTATGCTACTACTTTCTCGCTACTGCATGCTACTATCTGTCCTTGATTGCATGTTATTTTTTATTTAATACTATTACGATCGCCATGCTATGTACTGCTAGGATGCTGTAGTGCCTGATTACGTGCTTGATATATGTCTTACTGACATGGAAAAAGTTATTTTTCCTTGTTCAGATGTCAGACATGCCACCCATAACCTTTGACTTCAAGAGCGACTCAGATACGTCTCCTACCTCGCTTACTATTGTTGCTGTCTCAACGCTACCCTCCGGCGACTCTGGTGATTCGTCTTCTGGAGATAGTAGACACTCGCTTGACCTGATGGACATCTCATACGGAGACGAGGATCCTGAGGAGATTCCAGCTCCACCCAGCCCTAGACTCCCGGGGCCACATCACAATTCCGGTGGTACTGTGATCCCTGGGGAAAAAGAGACGGTCCCTTCCGTAATGAGCATGGACATTGGGCAAGACGCACTGCTGACGGATGTGTCGTACCTATTATGCCTGGCAGATATCGACTTATGACCACCGACCAGACGCTTTCTCCCACCCGTGATGTACCTGCACTACCTTCCAATGATTCAGACAGATCATAATCCGATGACACCAGCGAGGAGGATCCCGAGGAGGATTCTGAGGAGCACCCCGAGGAGGAGCCCGTGCATGCACCCTCTACCCCACCGAAGAAGCGGTACCACTTCGATGGTACTGTTATTCCAGGGGTTAATGGAGGCAAGCTGTTCGTGAACGCACATGGACAGTTGGTTAGGGTCACCGCCCGTAAGAGGGTTGTACCGTATCCTGCCAATTCATTTGTGCGTAAGGTCGTCCGCTCAATGCCATCTACTTCTAGTACTACATCCGCACCACCTGGACCATCTGCACCACCGGCACCATCTGCATCATCTGCACCACCTGCCCTACCAGCTTCTCCCACCGTTGAGGAACTGACGAGAGAAGTGCATGCCTTCCGTGCTCGAGTAACTGAGCTCGAGGATCAGATGACCCACATGATGGACATCATTTACCCACCCTCACCCTAGGACTGTTGTATTAGATTTCTTTATGTATTCCGTTTGTAGTTTCCTGTTTTTCATTTATGTATTGTACGAACCTTATGCTGTTGTATGCAAATTTATTATTATGAATGGAACTACTGTTGTTGATTTATTGTACGGCGTTTTATTACATGTTGGATTTTGTACTATCTACTGCTTGTTTTCCAAGCTTAATTATCATGTACTGTGTTGCTTCCATGTTGTTTACCGTATGCCGTGACGTTGTTGGTCAATGGATTTTGACTTAAGTCGAAATTTTTGTCTGGAAGATCGATGGCTAATAGAAGAGGTCCAAGGGAAATGCCCACGGCAGCACATATCGAGGAGATGATAGCCGCTCGAATAGCCGCAGCTATGGAGAATGCCAACCCCCAAGCTCCACCGGCTAACCAGAACATTCAGACTGGGTGTACTTTCAAGGAATTTCAGAGTTGTAAGCCCCACAATTTCAGTGGAACAGAAGGGCCAGTTAGACTGACGAGATGGTTTGAGAAGTTGGAATCTGTATTCTGTGTGAGTAACTGCTCCGAAGGGAATAAGACTAAGTTCGCATCCTGCACTTTGTCGGATGGCGCTTTGACTTGGTGGAATACGCTCGTCCAGGAGCGAGGAATCGATGAAGGTTACGCTACACCATGAGAGGAGTTAAGAGGGTTATGATCGAGGAGTACTGCCCCAGAACTGAAATTCAGAAAATGGAAGCAAAATTTTGGGAACTGAAAGTCGTAGGAACTGACCTTGATGGCTATAACCGAAGGTACTTGGAGTTAACTTTAATGTGCCCCACAATGGTTACTCCAGAGTAAAAACGGATGGAGAGGTATCTGTGTGGACTCCCCAAGGACATTCAGGGAAATGTCACTTCTTCGAAACCAGCGAATGTACCGGAAGCTATGCACATGGCGCACAACCTGGTGAATCAAATTACCCGTCAAGAGCCAGAGAAGGTGAAATCAGAATCAGGAGCTAGTAATGGGAAACGTAAGTGGGACGAAAGTAAGGGAAAAAGTTTTAATCAGAACCCAGCTAAGAGGTATGACAATTTTAAGGTAAACAACGACTGGAGGAACCTTAACCCGAACCCTAGCTCTAACCCTAACTATAAAGGTACCCCTCCTCAGTGTAAGAGATGCTACAAGCATCACACTAGATACTGCAACATTATGTGTGTGAGGTATAAAAGGACTGGACACATCGACAGAGATTGTAAAATCAACGCCCCAGCAGTGAGGACAAACCCAAGTGGACCAAGGAAGTGTTTTGAGTGCGGTCAGCAGGGCCTCTTCAAGAATGAATGTCCTAACAAGAAGAAGGATGGTGGGCCAGCACGTGGAAGAGTCTTCAACATGAACGCCAGAGATGCCCGTGAAGATCCTGACTTGGTCACAGGTACATTCACTATCAATAAACTATTAGCTTCTGTCCTATTTGATACCGGTGCCGATAGGAGTTATGTATGTAGACACTTTTGCTCTAAGATAGATTGGTCGTTAGTGCCTTTGAATGAGAGTATACTTGTTGAGGTAGCCAATGGAAAACTTGAGAAAGTTGACCAAGTTGGCCGAGGAGGTATCATAAACTTAGCTGGTGTGGATTTTGAGATTGATTTGATGCCCATTAAGTTGGGGAGTTTTGATGTGATAGTCGGTATGGACTGGTTATCCAAGGTAAGAGCAGAAGTTATTTGTGGAGAGAAGATTCTTCGTATACCACACGAAGATGGTGAGCCACTAATTGTTTACGGAGAGAGATGTAGCCCGAAGCTAAACCTTATTAGTTGCTTGAAGGCACAAAAGGTTATGAAAAAGGGGCGTTTTGCTGTTTTGGCGCACGTGAATAAGTTAGAAACTGAGGAGAAAAACGTGGATGATGTATGAATTATGAACGAATTTCCCGACGACTTTCCAGAAAAATTACCGGGATTACCGCCGCCGAGATCAGTGGAGTTCCAGATCGATCTAGTGCCAGGAGCTGCACATGTAGCTCGCACACCTTATCAACTTGTACCTTCCGAACTGCAAGAGTTGTGGAGTCAACTGCAAGAACTGCTAGACCGTGGATTTATCCGACCGAGTTCATCGCCTTGGGGCGCACCTATTTTGTTCGTGAAGAAGAAGGACGGATCTTTCCGCATGTGTATCGATTATCGTGAACTGAACAAGTTGGCGATCAAGAATTGGTATCCCCTTCCCAGGATTGATGATCTTTTTGATCACCTGCAAGGATCCAACGTTTACTCTAAGATTGATTTACGATCAGGTTATCACCAGTTGAGGGTGAAGGAGAGCGACGTGCTGAAGACTGCGTTTCGAACTTGTTATGGCTACTATGAGTTTCTGGTGATGCCATTCAGTTTAACTAACGCACCTGCCGTGTTTATGGATCTCATGAATCGCGTATGCAAGCCGTACCTGGACAAATTCGTTATCGTCTTTATAGATGATATCCTAATCTATTCCAAAAGCGAAGAAGAACATGAGCAACATCTTCGACTCATGCTTGAACTCTTGAGACAAGAGCAACTCTATGCCAAATTCTCCAAGTGTGAATTTTGGTTGAAGGAAGTCCAATTTCTTGGTCATATTGTGAGCGATCAGGGTATCAAAGTCAATCCCGCAAGGATCGAAGCCATCAACAAGTGGGAAACCCCCACTACTCCTACTCATATCCGCCAATTTTTAGGCCTCGCGTAGATTCATCAAAGGTTTCTCTTTGATTGCGCGTCCTTTGACCATGTTAACTCACAAAGGAAAGAAGTTCGTTTTGGCAACCGAGCAAGAGTCGGCATTCCAAACCCTGATGCAGAAGTTGACCACCGCTCCTATTATGTCCCTTCCCGAAGGTAGTGATAACTTCGTTGTGTATTGCGATGCCTCCAGACAAGGTTTTGGGTGCGTATTGATGCAACAGAAGAAGGTTATTGCTTACGCCTCCCGACAACTGAAGATTCACGAGCGAAACTACACTACTCACGATCTAGAACTTGGAGCCATTGTTTTTGCACTTAAACTATGGAGACACTACCTGTATGGAACCAAGAGTACTATCTTCACTGACCACAAAAGCCTCCAACACATCTTTAATAAGAAGAAACTGAACATGAGACAACGACGGTGGATCGAGATGTTGAACGATTATGATTGTGAACTTCGCTACCACCCTGGCAAGGCAAATTTTGTAGCTGATGCCTTGAACTAAAAGGAAAGAATGGTACCCCTTCGTGTTTGAGCCTTGAACGTCACCATTCACATAAATCTCAATAGCCAAATCCGTGTAGCCCAAGAGGAAGCTCTCAAGAAGGAGAATATTGCTCAAGAGCACTTGAAAATTCTCGTTTCTCGATTCGAGGTTAAGGAGACTGGACTCCGATACTTTTTCGGAAGAATTTGGGTGCCTAGTTATGGGGATTTACGAAGCCTTATTCAAGATGAAGCTCATAAGTCAAGGTATTCGATTCATCCAGGAGCTGGTAAGATGTACCACGATCTCAAGGTTCAATATTGGTGGCCAAACCTCAAGAAGGATGTTGCGACTTACGTCGGAAAGTGTTTAACTTGTTCTAAAATCAAAGCCGAACATCAAAGGCCATCCGGGTTACTTCAGCAACCCGAAATCCCATAATGGAAGTAGAAAGGAATAACAATGGACTTCATCACGAAGCTACTGAAGACGGTAGGCGGTTATGATACCATCTGGGTTATCGTTGATCGTCTTACTAAATCTGCACACTTCCTAGCCATGAAGGAAACTGATACGATGGAGAAACTCACGCAATTATACATAAAGGAAGTTGTATCTCAACATGGTGTACCCTTATCGATTATTTCCGACCGAGACGCCCATTTTGCTTCTAGATTTTGGCGTTCTTTACAAGAAGCTTTGGGAACACGTTTAGATATGAGTACTGCGTATCACCCGCAAACCGACGGACAGAGCGAACACACGATTCAAACCCTGGAGGACATGTTGATTGCTTGTGTAATTGATTTCGGAAAGGCTTGGGAAAAGCATTTGCCGCTGGCCGAATTCTCTTACAACAATAGCTATCATGCAAGCATTAAGGCCGCACCTTTCGAAGCCTTATATGGCTGCAAATGTCATTCTCCTATCTTTTGGGCCGAAGTAGGTGAAAAGCAACTCACCGGACCCGAACTCGTCCTTGAAACAACTGAGAAGATTGTCCAAATTCATGCGAGGCTCAAGATGGCCCGTGATCGTCAAAAGAGCTATGCCGATCTTAAGCGTAAAGATCGCGAATTCCAAGTAGGTGACCGAGTGATGTTGAAAGTCGCACCTTGGAAAGGTGTAATCCGTTTCGGAAAGCGTGGGAAGCTAAATTCGCGATATATTGGTCCTTTTGAAGTCTTGGAGCGTGTTGGACCCGTTGCTTACCGTTTGGATCTTCCGACTCGGTTGAGTGTAGTTCATCCCACTTTTCACGTGTCGAATCTGAAGAAATGTCTTGCTGAATCAGAACTTGTCATACCACTTGAGGAGCTTATGATTGATGACAAAATCCACTTCGTGGAAGAATCTGTTGAAATTATGGACCGTGAGGTCAAAACCTTGAAACGCAACAAGATTCCAATCGTCCGAGTTCGTTGGAATGCTAAACGAGGACCCGAGTTTACTTTGGAATGAGAGGATCAGATGATGCAGAAGTATTCTCACCTCTTCATAACTCTACCGTCTACCTCAGCTTAAAATTTCGGGATGAAAGTTTCATTAACAGGTGGGTAATGTACCGACCCCAATTTTTCGACTTACTTTTGTGCTTGTTACTTTCTGCAAAACTGCGTATTTGTGCGTACTGTGTTGGTTTATATTCTGGGATCTTATTTCATGATTAATTACTTTCGTTAATACCATACAACATGCCATTAAGTACTTAGTTACTTAACTTGATCCTCGAATGCTTTTATGACCGTTGGTGTCACTTGACGTTGAGAACGAGCTATATGTTTTGGTACACGTTAGACTTTTGTCGTAATTGGAATTTTACGACTACGTAATACTAATTTTTATTTTCTAATAACAATTACTTGGGCTTTTGGTTGTTTAAATATGCTTAGTAATTTACTTATGCTCACTAGTTAGTCTTGTTGGACTTTCTAACTTGTTGGACTTTCTAACTTGTTGGACTTTAGCCCACCCTACTCTAGCTAGTGGACTATTTAATTAGCCCAATTTTAATAAGTTTATGACTCATATAAATGTAAGACAAATACCCATTTATTAGAGGGGACATACTAGCATTTTTGTTAACCATAATCACAATTGTTGCATGGGATCCCAACATAAGCACCAACTTTAGACCACCATTAACCAAAAAGCAAAAGTTGTCCCCCCTTGTCCCCCTTGAACCTACGGCCACCACCACCTCACCACCACCTCACCACTCTATAAATACCAAGCAAATCTCACCCATTTCACACTTAATCTCATTCACATTTTACACACACTTACTCTCTAATTCTCTCTCTAGTCTTTCTCACTCTAAAAAGTGTAAGTTTTAAATTTTCTTCTTCTTCTTCTTCTTCTTCTTCTTCTTCTTCTCTTCTCATTTTCGCCATCATCATCATCATGCGAGGATCAAGGTTTTTAGCTTCTTGATCTTGTTACATCTTGTAGATTCAAACTTTGGTTTGAATCCTTCAAGAACATGAAAGATTCAAGCTTTCTAGCTTTGAATCTTCATTACTTTGTTGGATCTAAGTTTTCTAGCTTATGATCCCTTTATTTTGTTAAAAAGATCAAAACTTGTGTTTATGATCTTCATGTAACTTGAAGATCTAGCCTTTTGCTTTAAGGATCTTCAAGAACATTAAAGATCCAAGCTTTTTAGCTTAGAGTTTCATTATTTTGTTAAAGATCTTAGCTTTTTAGCTTATGGTCTCATTAATTTCATTAGATCTTAGCTTTTTAGCTTATGGTCTTATTACTTTCATTAGATCTTAGCTTTCTAGCTTATGGTCTCATTAGTCTTGTAAAGATCCAAGCTTTCTAGCTTAGGGTTTTCTTAATACTTGAAAATCTAAGTTATTATTGTAGATCTCATTTTCTTGGAACCTTTTTGTGATTGTTGTGATGATAAAGATCAAGTCTTCATCATCTCATATGATGAAGATGCATAAACTTGTGAAAAAAGGACAAAGGTTGAAGCTTTATTGGGTTTATGCAATAAAGAGGCAACCTTGATGTTCAAAACTTGTAGAATGTTAGCTTTTACTCTTAGTTGTGTGTTTATGGTTGAAACTTGGTCAAAGTGATGCTAAAACATCAAAGAGTTGTACACTTGAAGCTTACACGCATCAAGGATGAGAACCATGATGAGCATCAAGCACCAAGAAACCCACCGGAACACTTGTTTGCTGTTTTTCGTGGTGTGATCAGAATCCAAGGACTTCTGGAAAAGTTATTTTCAGATATTTCGTTTCGAGTAGATGACTTTTCGTTTAGGACTCGTCTAAATCCGATATACGGTTTAGGATTTATAGCCTTTCGAAAGTCACTACGCCGTTATAACGACGTGCTGAAAAATTCTGACCTACTCGCGCTTGAACTGTCTTCACGGTCAAACGACATCGAGTTAGGATCTGAAAATTGGAGAGCGGTTAGAGGACTCACATACGGAGCCTTGGACACTGACCACACATCTTTTTGTTTTGTATAGAGGTCGTAGCAGCTGTCCGAAGTCATCCTTTTGTTTCGATCGTTATTCTTGTTGAAAACCTTACTTTATCTTTTACGTATGATGATAATGATGATGATGATGATGATGATTATGACGATACTTAAGACATAATTTATTCAATTTTAAACTTTTGGGGATAATATACTGACTTAGTGACCTTTGACTTAGGTTGACGACCTTTCAGACCGACTTACTACTTGCATACTTTTCATATCGACTTTACCGCACATTCACTGTGAGTTATAGCTTCCCTTTTTACTTTACTATTTTTGGGACTGAGAATATATGTGCTTTTTATATTTTACATACTAGACACGAGTACTTAAACTTTATATGTGTGGGTGATATAACGGCACAAACATTCCCCTTAGCACGGTAGCGTTTAATCATTGGTTTTTGAACTGGTGAACGCGAATATTAGATATGGATCCATAGGGTTTGACATCCCCACTCGGGCTAGTCGCGCTAGCATTTAACGAGTGTTTGATACTCCGAGGACATACGCACTCGCCAAGTGTACTTTTAGGGGGTATTATTATTACGTTAAGTTAGTTACCGGGTGCCCACGAATAAGCATATACTTTTCATACTGTTTTGAATACGAAATCTCGTGGTCTACATTACATTACTGAATACAAACTATAGCTCACCAACATTCGTGTTGACTTTTAAGCGTGTATTTCTCAGGTGCTTAGACGTTGTTGCTTCCGCTGTTAGACTTGCTATCTTGGTGTTTTAGACTTGCTGTTACAGACTCGTTGTGTTAGACTTCCGCTGCATTACTTAGAGATGTCTCAATCATGGAACTTTTATTTTGCATTCGCAACTTATGTTATTTTGAATAATGACTTTGTAATGACCTTTGTGTCACGTTATCTTTTGTAAAACGTTACCTTTTCATGAATGCAAAACTTGTTTTAAAACAGCATGTAGTATTATACCGTGTAATGGACCTGTTGTTGACGATTCGTACATGATGGTTTTGTAAGGAGCGTCACACTAATGCACATCCACGATACGATAATTAGTATACGATACTACCCCTAATGTGTTTGATAAGTATTTACATATGGGCGAACAAACATCATACGATTTTTTATTTTTATTTTTTTTTTGTAAAAGTGTGTTTCACTTGTATGCTTTTCAATATTTGAAAAAACCAACTCCACAAGACGTACAATGTCTTGTAATCGCACATGCAGAAGTACATGGTTTTCCAGAAATGTTGGGCACTCTAGATTGCATGCATTGGGCATGGAAAAATTGCCCATATAAATACAAAGGCCATTATACCAGGAGCGATCATGGATATCCTACAATAATGTTAGAAGCAGTGGATTTGTATGATTTATACACAACACCACGTGTAATTTTTCGGTTAGTGGGTGTACCTTCAATAAAGGTTACTACCTAACTGATGGGATATATCCTGAATGGTAGACGTTAGTTAAGTCTTTCAAAAGTCCACCTACCCCTGAAAAAAATTAAAATGTTTCAAGAATCTGCTCAAAAAAAAATTGAACGGGCATTCGGAGTGCGTTAAGGTCGTTGTAAAATAATTAAAAACCTTTGCCAACAATTCTATGTCGAAAGAATCCGAAGAATTATGCACACTTGTGTTATATTACACAATATGATCAGCGAAGACAACGAACGTGTAAAGTGTGACCTTGAAGAAAATTACAGGCCGGCTCGTCGTCCAAGAAGATTAGTCTAGGAAAGGGTTCAAACGCACATTCGTGCTAGTAAAGAATTGCGAGATTCGATCATTCATCATGTACTACGAAATAAGCTCATCGAACACATCTGGAATCTTCTGGCGAATTTTAGTATTCGTGTAACAACCCAACCCGAAATCGACACACATATTTTTTTTTACAAGACAAGGCTGACTGAACCAAGGTGTGGCGCACCTTGCTTAGCGGTGCGGCTCGATTGATATGCTGAAAGTCATCAACCTTATAAAACGACCGCGGCTCCACTGATTTGCTGATTCCGATTATAAAGATTTATACAAGTCCCGATAAAATGAGTTAAGCAACAAACATCAATCAAAAGGCTCCCGCCACATAACTAAATTAAGTTTTACAAGTTTTAAGACTCCCATTCGAGTAAATGACCATCGGGCACCATTTTCCCATTACAATTCAAAAATATGAGTTTCGACCCACGAGTTTAAATACTAAACAAAACCCGAGCATGGTGTTTGGGGTTATACTACCCAAACCTAGGTCGAACTTCAAAAGCAATACACTAGCATAATCATTAAGGAACCCGCTAGTCCAAGCAAATACCCTTGCCTTTATCCACGCCGGAGCCTAAAAAGGTAAACAACGAGAGAGTACAAAAAACACTTAATGAATGCAATAATTATACACATAGATATATAATATACCTACTTGCAATCACTTACACATTTACCGCATACACGCTAGCAAACTAAAATAGCATACCATCGCAAAGTATAACGCTAAATCTCCAATACCACGAGCTAGCACAAACATTAGCATATAATCCAAAAATTTAATATGCTATACTACTACGCAAAACCATGGTTAACCAATCGTACAAGGGAATGGTACTCACGAAAGACCATCGGAGTTCGCAACATCCATTAGTATACTTAACACCGCGTATCACTAATCCCCCGAATGGCATCTTAACACCTCGATACTTCACCACGAGTGGCATCTTAACACCTCGATGCTTCACCTATCAATTTTACTTAAAGGAGTGGCGTCTTAACACCTCGACATTTCACTCCCGGGTGGCATCTTAAAACCTCGATGCTTCACTAGTCAAACATTCCGGAGTGGTGTCTTAACACCTCGACACTTCACTCGTCACATGAGAAGTGGCGTCTTAGCACCTCGACACTTCACATTTCACGCTACACAAATAAATACATTATATACCTACACATATAATTATTCCACTCACCTTAACGCCTTTTGCGAATGATAACCGAGCTTGCAACCTTCAATGTAACGTACCTATTACATTATGCATATATCAATCACACAATCAAGTTGGTCAACCAACTCACTCACCATCCTAGTGTCATTTTAACTCATAGTGCAAATGTGACCCATTTGCACCCTTAACCCTACACTAGGTCGAGATTACGCCAAATCTCTAACATTAATTGGTTATGGTCTTAATACATTTATAATCACGAGTTTAGTGCATTTTCATACTCACTAGACAATTTAGGTCACCCAAGACTCCCTTTACCCATTTCAAGGTTAACATACCCATTTTGGATCATCCACTAACCCAAATAACACCCATTCACTTAACAATCAAGTGTGCTAGTGATTAACTAACCATTTAAAACTCATAACACCAATTATCACTTTAAAACCCTAGGTTAGTTCTTCTTGAGTCCCCATGACCCAATCTTACCCAAAAACCCTCAAAATCACCAACAATGGGTTTTATGTTCATCATTTACCCAAACCATAACCCTTAAATAAATCAAGTAAGGAAAAATCAAGGTTAGGACATAGCACCACTATCAAAACGTAGCTAGTGACTAGATAAACAACTTTAACACGTGAGCTTAAAACCGAAACAAGCTCCTTCTTCCTTGATTTAAGCTTTCTCACACTAAAACTCTTTCTCTCTCTCTAGAATTGAAGTGGAGAAGATAAGGTTGGTGAATGTGAAATTATGAGCCAAACCAGCCTCCTAATGGCCATAAATTCGGCCTCAAGTGAAAAGTCCAAACTACCCCTCATTTAAATTAAATAAGACAAAGAATTTCCACCTGACGCTAGCCGCGCCGAGCCCTAAAGGGCCGTGCCGCGGCCCCATGCTGAAATAGAAGCCGCCAGCTTTTATTTTATTTACAAAGTGCACATTTCAAACTTGGGTCTTACAACTCTCCCCCACTTGACTCGGATTGCGTCCTCGAAATCCAAGCCGCATGACAAGCAGGAAGATACACCAGAACAAACGCTTCGGATTCACACGTGAACTCAGAACCCTTTCAATGACGCCATTGGACTTTAAAAGTCCTCACCTCCTTGTTACGCAACATTTTAACCTTTTCAACAAAAATGGAAATCGGTTCCTCCACATACTCTAACTTGTTATTCAACGAGATCTCATCCAACAACACCCACATCGAGTCATCCGCAAGACACTTACAGAGGTGGAAAACATGGAATGTGTTATGAATCTCCGCAAGCTCTTCGGGTAACTCTAGTCTATAAGCAACTTCGTCAACACGAGCCAAAATTTTAAAAGGTCCAATAAACCGAGGAGCTAACTTTCCCCGTTTTCGAAACCGAATAACACCCTTTCACGGCAAAACCTTAAGCATCACCATGTCACCTTCTTGGAATTCAATCGGTCGCCTACGCTTATCGGCATAGGATTTTTGTCTATCTTGCGCCGCCTTTAATCGAGCTCGAATCATCTCAATCTTACTATTCATCTCTAAAACCAAATCGGTACTCCCGATTTATCTTTGTCCTACTTCACCCCAACAAATTGGAGTTCGACATCTTCGCCCATAAAGCATCTCATACGGTGGCATTCCAATACTAGCATGATAGCTATTATTGTACTAGAATTGAACTAAAGGTAAGTGCTCATCCCAACTACCACTGAAACCAATAACACACGCCCGTAACATATCCTCTAACATTTGATTCGTACGCTCAGTTTGACCGTCCGTTTGAGGATGGTACTCCGTGCTCATCTTCAATTGAGTACCCATATGTTCGTGAAACTTATTCCAAAATCGAGACGTGAAACGAGTATCTCGATCCGAAACAATAGATATAGGAACCCCATGCCTTGATATCACCTCCTTGATAAACAACTTAGATAAAGTCTCCGACGATATCGTTTCCCAAATGGGAAGAAATAAGGCACTTTTTGTCAACCGATGAACTATCACCCAAATCGTATCAAATTGGGTTCTCGCCGTCTTTGGTAACTTTTTAATGAAATCCATGGTAATGTGCTCCCATTTCCATTTTGAGATTTCTAACAGTTGTAACATACCATATGGATTTTGGTGTTCGACCTTAACTGGAAAACACGTGACGCATTGTTCGACATACTTAACAACATCACGTTTCATACCGGGCCACCAATACTCTTTCTTCAAATCAAGATACATCTTTGTCGCACCCGGATGAATGGAATACTTTGACTTATGTGCTTCATCAAGTAGCACTTTTCGGTAATCTCCCATTCTAAGCACCCACACTCTTCCTTGAAAGGACAACAAACCATGCGGGCCTAAGGTAATAGACTCCGTTTGCCCCATGATTCGCTCCTCATGTTTGTTGTTAACAAAAGCTTCAATTTGAATCTCACTGAGCTTCACAAGAAAATCATTAGAAATAATCATGCGTAACGATCCTACTCGTATTGCCGGATGTTGACTCTTTCGGCTCAACGCATCCGCGATCACATTCGCCTTACCCGGATGGTAAAGTATCTCACAATCATAATCCTTTACCACATCCATCCACCTTCATTGATGATAATTCAAATCTCGTTGGTTAAAGAGATGTTTCAAACTCTTATGATCCGAATAAATCATACACTTGACACCATACAAGTAGTGGCGACAAATTTTCAACGCATGAACCACCGCCGCCAATTCAAGATCATGAGTCGGGTATCTCTTTTCGTGTTCCTTTAATTATCGAGAGGCGTAACCGATGAATTTAGCCCGTTGCATTAGAACACACCCGAGCCCATTTAATGAGGCATCACAATAAACCGTCATATCTACTACACCCTCCGGTAACACCAAAACCGAAGCTTGACACAACTTCTCTTTTAACAATTGAAAAGCAATTTCTTGCTCATTTTCCCAATTAAATCTCGCATTTTTTCTTGTCAACTTCGTTAACGGAGAAGCGATCTTAGAAAAGTCTTGGATAAACCGACGATAATAACCGTCCAATCTGAGAAATCTTCGAATTTCCATAGGTGTAGTCGGTCGTCCCCAACTCTTCACCGTCTCTATCTTCCCCGGATCTACTTGAATGCCTTCTTTATTCACAATGTGGCCAAGGAATTGCATTTCCCTTAGCCAAAATTCGCACCTTGAGAATTTAGCATACAACTTCTCCTTCTGCAATGTCTTCAATACTTCACGCAAATGACGTTCATGTTCCTTCATACTTTTCGAATAGACAAGTATGTCATCAATGAACACAATTACCGACTTGTCCAACATAGGTTGACACACTCAGTTCATAAGATCCATGAATGCCGCCGGTGCATTCGTAAGACCGAAAGGCATAACTACAAATTCAAAATGCCCGTAACGCGTTCGAAAGGCCGTTTTCTCAATATCTTCCTCACGGACCCCCATTTGGTGATAGCCGGACCGTAAGTCAATCCTAGAAAAATACGTCGCGCCTTGGAGTTGGTCAAATAAATCGTCAATCCGAGACAATGGATAACGATTCTTAATCGTCACTTTATTCAACTCCCGATAATCAATGCACATCCGCATACTACCATCCTTCTTCTTCACGAATAAAATCGAAGCACCCCATGGCGAGGCACTCGGTCGAATGAAACCCTTTTCAAGCAACTCTTGGGTTTGATTTAACAACTCTTGTATTTCCGTCGGGGCTAAACGATAAGGAGTTTTAGCAATGGGAGTAGCCCCCGGAACCAACTCAATGCGAAACTCAACTTGTCTTTCCGCCGGAATACCCAGTGACTCATCCGCAAAAACGTCTTCGAATTCATTAACCACCGGAATTTCATGAATGGATGATGGTTCTTGAAGAGTATCAATTACATGAGCAAGAAAAACCATGCCACCACTATAAAGGAAATGTCGCGCACGTGCATAAGTGCATAATGGTACGAGTCTCTTTGGCTTATCACCATGAATAATTAACTCTCCCCTACTTGGGGTCTTTGGACGAATGAACTTTTCGTGGCATGCAATATCGGATCTATAACGATCGAGCCAATCCATACCAACAACAATATCAAACTCACCCAAAGTCATCGGGATAAGATCGAACGTTTTACTACCAAACACAACATTACAATCCTTACAAACATCAACCCCTAGAACCTTCTTTCCATTCGCTATTTCAACTTCTATCGGATGACTCAACTTAGCTAGCAGTTTGTTAAGTTTAGGCACAAACCTCGGAGACACAAACGACAAATTAGCACCACTATCAAAAAGTATCCTTTCCGGATTAGAGTTAACCATGAAAGTACCTGAGACAACTTCATTGGATTGCTTGGCTTCATCATTGGTCATCAAGTAGTTACGAACCCTAGCCGTACCCGTCGCTTTCTCTAACTTTTTCACTTGATCACCATACAAATCGGGACATTCCTGTAGCGACCCGACAAAATCGTCATTGACGGCGCCGTCTACTTAGGTCCCGTTACGTGGTCATAAGTCTTTAAAACAACGTTTGACCAAAAGATATGTCGCATTCATTTCAAATGTAAAGATTGTTCAAAGTTTACAAGAATAGTTCCACCACAAGTTACGTTACAAAGTTATAAGTACAAATGAAACTTATGCGACACAATTTAAAAGTAGCCAAAAGACGCTCCATGTATGCATATATACTCGACATCCAATGCAAGTATCAAAATAATGAGCGGAAGCATGTATCATGTATCGTTCAAGGACCTGAGAAAAACATAGAAATCTGTCAACGAAAACGTTGGTGAAATCATAGGTTTAAGTAAGTAAGTACAAATGAACCACAAGATTTATAACATTTCAATAATAGTTAACCATTCCAAAAATTTGTTATCACGAGCACCCAATTATCAATGCTTAACATTCCTTCCATAGAACCCCATCACCTTAGTGCTAGAACATACACTGTTTCTCGAAAATATATTTCATTAGTAAACGGTAGCGAACCGTTTGAATGAGGGTTTGTCAAACCCATATGGCCATATAATATAAGTTCTCGCTTACACCCGGCAAGTGTAACTAATGATAATCGAATTGAGGATTTTTGTTCTAAACTCGTATGTAGAATGTTTGTTTTCCTGTACTTGTGTTCACTTAGTTAAAAAGGAACGTTTATGTTTTCTCATCCCAAATGTAAGTTTCAAAAGAGTAAAAGTGGGACTATGATCTCACCTTGAGTGCACGAGTAGTAAAGTACTTCAACAAGTAAACGCGTGCAAAGAACAATGCTAGTCTTGACCTAAACAATAGGTTGTATCAATAACGGTAAACACGATAGGTCAAAGATGTTCAATTAGTCCTATGGCTCGTTACGACTCGAATACTACAACATGTGAGTCAAATTGTCATGTTTCATGCAAGATACGAGTATAAAAGCATGTTAGAACGATTTGCACAAACATTTGGTTAAGTTTGATTAAAAGTCAACTTGGTCGGGTCAAAGTCAACAAAAAAGTCAACACGTTCGGGTCGGGTCCCGAACTATTTCTCTGAGGTTTTTAATCATATATGAGCACGTTAGAACAAGTTACATGTGAATCGGAGGTGCGTAGCATAGTAAACATTTTTCAAAAAATGACCAACGAAGACAGAAGCCTGCCAGTGTATCTGGACGGCGTCCAGATTGTTTGGACGGCGTCCAGCTTTGAAGGCTGGGACGGCGTCCAAAGATCTGGACGGCGTCCAGCTTTGAAATCTGGGACAGCATCCAAGGATCTGGACGGCGTCCAGATTGGTATTCAAGTCTGATGCAGAAACTCCTAAGTGCACGAACCAAAAACCAAGCTAACACATTTTATGATCCGCAAACAACCAAGACAAGTATCTTATACCGTTGCGAAGGTAATTTGACGAGGAAAACAACTAAACACATTTCATCAATCAATTTACCTATTACAACAACCAAAACCTCATCTAATGCTTAACATTAACCGCATACATGTTCATAAATGCAATTCAATGATTCGGGCAACCAATTTACATGAATGATATGCCGTTTCGAAGGTAATCAAGCATACAATCCAACTAAACACTTACCAATAATAATCCATGGCATTCAATGCATCAAAAGTCCATTTCAAGTTCATTAAACCCTAACCCAAATTCACCAAAATCATAAATCAAGTTCATGAACTTTTCTAAAGTGACCTACACATCAAATTGAAGCTAGTGATACTAGGAACACAATTAGAACATGAACTTTTAACATCTAACAACATATGATCATCCAAAACTCAAGAACAACACACCAAAATTCAAGTTCATGCTAGTTACTTCAAAACAACAAGATCGAGCATACAATTCATATATTCATGTTAGACTTGAGCCATAGACACTAATTAACACTTTTATAAGTTAAAAACATCAAGAACACAAAATCTAGTGATTTTAGAAAGTTACCCAAATGTAATGAAATCGGTATGGAATCGAAGAGGAAGATGCAAGGATCACGAATTTGTAATTTGTTTTGTTGCTAACTTCCTAATCCGAATTTAGATGATGAATTCTTGTTGGTGTTTTTGAGAGAAAAAGAAGAAGAAGAAAGATGGAGAAGATGAAATGAATGGGTGAGAGGAGTTTGACTCCTCTGACCTAGTCACCATTTTGGAATTTTGGCAAGTTTAGTCCCTCAAGTTTGAATCGGGTGCGTGAATTACCTAATCGAGATAATTTAAAACGCGTATTAACGAAAGATGTTATAAATATATAACGGACTTTAAAATAGTTAAACGGAAAGTAACCGAAAAAAGGCGGGATGTTACATTACCTACTCCTTAAAAGAAATTTCGTCCTGAAATTTAAGTAGGCGTAGTAGTCGTTGTTTCTTCCTCGAGATCTTGCGTTTCCGAATTCATGAATAGATGAGGATACTTCCTTTGCATTTGATCTTGTCTTTCCCAAGTAAACTCGGGTCCCCTTTTGGCATTCCAACGGACCTTGACAATTGGAATTCGGCTTTGTTTTAACGTTTTGACGGAGGTGTCCACAATTTCAACCGGTTCCTCCACAAAGTGAAGTTTGTCATCGATAGTAAGCTCCTCGAGAGGGATGACGAGTTCGGGTTCGGCTACACACTTTTTCAAGTTAGATACATGGAAAGTAGGATGAACGGAACTCAGTTGAGGCGGAAGATCTAAACGATAAGCAACGGTTCCAACACGCTCCAAGATTTCGAAAGGACCAATATACCGCGGATTTAGCTTCCCGCGCTTCCCGAAACGAATTACACCTTTCCAAGGTGTGACTTTTAACATTACGCGATCACCGACTTGGAATTCGAGGTCGTTGCGTCTAGTGTCGGTATAGCTCTTTTGACGACTACGGGCCGTCCTAAGCCTATCTCGGATTTGAACGATCTTCTCGGTTTTTTCATGAATAAGTTCAGGACCGGTGATTTGTTTGTCGCCCACTTCGGCCCAACAAAGAGGAGAACGACATTTTCGGCCATATAATGCTTCGAATGATGTGGCGTTAATACTCGCGTGATAACTATTGTTGTAGGAGAATTCGGCGAGAGTCAAGTGTTATCCCAAGCTTTTCCAAAGTCGACAACGCAAGCTCGTAGCATGTCTTCCAAGGTTTGAATTGTGCATTCGCTTTGTCCGTCGGTTTGTGGATGATATCCAGTGCTCATGTCTAAACGCGTTCCCAATGCTTCTTGCAAAGTACGCCAAAATCTAGAAACAAAACGGCCATCTCGGTCAGAGATAATCGATAAGGGTACACCGTGTCAGGCTACGATTTCTTTGATGTGGAGTTGTGCGAGTTTCTCCATGTTGTCGGTTTCCTTCATGGCTAAGAAGTGCGCGGATTTGGTGAGTCGGTCAACAATGACCCAAATAGTATCATAACCGCCAACCGTCTTTGGTAGTTTGGTGATAAAATCCATCGTTATCCTTTCCCATTTCCATTGCGGGATTTCGGGTTGTTGAAGTAGTCCGGACGGTCTTTGATGTTCGGCTTTAACTTTGGAGCAAGTTAGGCACTTTCCAACATAAGTAGCGACGTCCCTTTTAATGTTCGGCCACCAATATTGTTCTTTGAGGTCGTGGTACATCTTATTGGCACCGGGGTGAATCGAATATCTTGACTTATGGGCTTCGTCCAAAATAAGGCTTCGCAAGTCCCCATAACTAGGTACCCAAATTCTTCCGGCGAAATATCGGAGTCCGGTTTCTTTAACTTCGAATCGAGAGGTGAGGACGTTCAAGTGTTCGAGAGAGATGTTTTCATCCTTGAGAGCTTCGTCTTGGGCTACACGAATTTGACTATTGAGGTTGGTTTGAATGGTGATGTTTAAAGCTCGGACACGAAGAGGCACCGCTCTTTCTTTTCGACTTAAGGCATCGGCTACTACGTTTGCCTTCCCGGGATGGTAACGAAGCTCGCAATCGTAATCGTTCAAAGTTTCAATCCACCGACGTTGTCTCATGTTTAGTTGCTTTTGATCGAAGATGTGTTGAAGGCTTTTGTGATCGGTGAAGATAGTACTCTTGGTTCCATAAAGATAGTGTCTCCACATTTTAAGTGCAAAGACAACGGCTCTGAGTTCGAGATCATGAGTCGTGTAATTCCGTTCATGAATTTTTAGTTGTCGAGAGGCATAAGCAATGACTTTCTTCCGTTGCATCAATACACACCCAAAACCATGTTTCGAGGCATCGCAATATACAACAAAATTATCATTGCCTTCGGGAAGTGACAAGATAGGAGCGGTGGTTAGCTTTGTTTTCAAGATTTGAAATGTGGATTCTTGTTCGGTCGCCCAAATGAATTTCTTTCCCTTGTGAGTTAATGCGGTTAGAGGACGTGCAACCAAAGAGAAGTTTTCGATGAATCTACGATAGTACCCGACGAGACCCAAGAATTGACGAATGTGAGTAGGAGTAGTAGGAGTCTCCCATTTACTAATGGCTTCAATTTTCGTGGGATCGACTTTAATACCTTGATCACTTACAACATGACCAAGAAATTGAACTTCCTTCAACCAAAATTCACACTTGGAGAATTTGGCATAAATTCGTTCTTGTCTCAAGAGTTCAAGCACAAGTCGGAGATGTTGTTCGTGCTCTTCTTCATTTTTAGAATAGATCAATATGTCATCGATGAACACAATAATGAATTTATCGAAATACGGTTTGCACACGCGGTTCATAAGATCCATGAACACCACCGGTGCGTTAGTGAGACCAAATGGCATGATAAGGAATTCATAACTACCATAACGAGTCCGGAAAGCGGTTTTGGAGACATCTTCCCCCATAACCCTTAATTGATGAGAACCCGAGCGGAGATCGATTTTCGAATATACACAAGACCCTTGTAGTTGATCAAAGAGGTCATCGATGCGAGGAAGAGGATATCGGTTCTTAACCGTCAATTTATTTAGTTCACGATAATCAATGCACATTCGTAGGGATCCGTCTTTCTTTTTAACAAACAAAATCGGAGCGCCCCATGGTGAATGGCTAGGTTGGATAAAACCACGGTCAAGTAGTTCTTGGATTTGACTTTGCAATTCTTGCATTTCGGATGGAGCAAGTCTATATGGTGCACGTGCTACGGGTGCAGCTCCCGGAATAAGATCGATTTGGAATTCTACCGGTCGATGAGGTGGAAGACCCGGCAATTCGTCGGGAAATACATCAGAAAAGTCACTAACAATTGGCACATCATCGATATGCTTCTCATCGGACTCGACTTTCTTAACGTGGGCAAGGATCGCAAAACAACTCTTACGGAGTAGTTTTCTAACTTTAAGGCACGAAACGAGGTTGAGTCTGGTGCAACTCTTATCGCCATAAACAATCAAAGGTTCACCATTCTCGATAGGAATTCGGATTGCGTTAAGATCACAAAGGATGTGAGATTTCATTTTGACTAACCAATTCATACCGATTATTACATCAAAGCTTCCTAGTTCCATGGGTATCAAGTCAATTTCAAATTCCTTACCCAAAATGTTTAACGTACACCCCCGGTAATATATGTCGGCACTTAATAGTTTCCCGTTAGCCACTTCATTGGTATAAGTGGTATCTAATGGAAGAGGTGGAGTGCTAAAAGAATGAGTCAAAGTCTTGGATACAAAGCATTTATCGGCACCCAAATCGAATAAGCAAGAGACATAAGAATTGTTGAGAAGAAACGTACCCGTGACTAGTTCAGTGTCATCCCGGGCTTCCTCGGTGTTGATGTTGAAAGCTCGGCCGCGCGTGTTGGGGTTATCTTTCTTCTTTGGGCATGCATTTCTATAATGACCCGTTTGGCCACATTCGTAACAAGTGCCCGTCTTTGGTGCATTGGGCCACTTTCGAGCGACGGGAGTGGCACTTTTACAATCGTTGGCCTTATGACCAATTCCTTGGCACCGATGGCAAATTAGCTTACTACATTCGCCAAAGTGATGTTTGTTGCATTTGTTGCAAAGAGGTAGATTTCCGGCATAACCCTTCTTGCCGTCGGAGGTGAAAGATTTCTTGGCAAAGTTGTTGTTGCTTGATTGGGGAGCTTCCCATTTTCTTTTGTTGTTACCCGACTTGTCCTCGGCTTTAGGTGCCGGTACTACGATTTCGTCCACCGTCTCTATCAATTTGCGGGCCATGTTCAAAGCTTCTTGATGATTAGGGGGTTTGGATGACATTACTCCGTGTTTGATGCTCTTTGGAAAACCATCCATGTAAAGTTCAACCCTTAAAGACTCGGGGTTCACAAGGTTTGGGCACATCAAGGCTAGTTCAGAAAATCGTTGATTATAGGCCTTGAGATCGTTTCCGATCGCTTTTAGAGTTCTTAGCTCTTGTTCGAGCTTTCGCGTTTCCTCGCGCGGAAAGTATTCGGTGATCATCTTTCCTTTCAAATCGGACCAAGAGAGAGCGTGGGCTTCATCGGTACCCACCGATTGTACATAGGTGTTCCACCAAGTGAGAGTGACGCCGGAGAAAGTGTGAGTGGAGTACTTGACCTTGTCTTGGTCCCGACAACCGCTTATGCTAAAAACGGCTTCCGTTTGCTCAAACCATCGAGTGAGAGCAACCGGTCCTCCGGTTCCATCGAAAGTGTGAGGTTTGCACCCCATGAAAGCTTTATAGGAGCATCCCTCGTTTGAGTTACCGGCTCCATTGTTGTTGTTGTTGTTGTTGTTGTTGTTGTTGTTGTTGTTGTGGTTGTTATTATTATTGTTGTTGGATGAGTGACCAGCCATGGCCGCATCTACGGCGGTGGCTATCATGCGTTGTAGAGCTTGTTCGGGAGTTTCACGGCGTGGCGCACGGCGAGGAGGCATTGTTCCTTCAAAACAAAAGAATACCGTTGGTTAGTATTCTAAATAATACTAACCGTGATATGGAATAAAGATAGAGAGAAAATTTTCCTTGACTCGCCTTAAATTCTTTATGCCACAATGTCGGAACGTTCATATGAGTCACCGTAATATAATCCCGGAAATTATATTACCCTGATTCATATGTGCATTCGACATCATTTCATATAGTCAAGGTGGTGTGTCAATCAAATTTAACAACGTGAGATTAAGATGAACTAAGAGTAGATATGAGTAGAAGCGTTCGAGTATAAATGCACAAGTAGTCAAGTAATTCCTACTTCAAGTCTATATGCCGGTTGTAGTCTAGACTCACCAATGTACCCTATGACTCGAGGTTGACACCAATGAACTCTAAATCCCTACAACCAACGCTCTGATACCATCTGTAGCGACCCGACAAAATCGTCATTGACGGCGCCGTCTACTTAGGTCCCGTTACGTGGTCATAAGTCTTTAAAACAACGTTTGACCAAAAGATATGTCGCATTCATTTCAAATGTAAAGATTGTTCAAAGTTTACAAGAATAGTTCCACCACAAGTTACGTTACAAAGTTATAAGTACAAATGAAACTTATGCGACACAATTTAAAAGTAGCCAAAAGACGCTCCATGTATGCATATATACTCGACATCCAATGCAAGTATCAAAATAATGAGCGGAAGCATGTATCATGTATCATTCAAGGACATGAGAAAAACATAGAAATCTGTCAACGAAAACGTTGGTGAAAACATAGGTTTAAGTAAGTAAGTACAAATGAACCACAAGATTTATAACATTTCAATAATAGTTAACCATTCCAAAAATTTGTTATCACGAGCACCCAATTATCAATGCTTAACATTCCTTCCATAGAACCCCATCACCTTAGTGCTAGAACATACACTGTTTCTCGAAAATATATTTCATTCGTAAGCGGTAGGGAACCGTTTGAATGAGGGTTTGTCAAACCCATATGACCATATAACATAAGTTCTCGCTTACACCTGGCAAGTGTAACTAATGATAATCGAATTGAGGATTTTTGTTCTAAACTCGTATGTAGAATGTTTGTTTTCCTGTACTTGTGTTCACTTAGTTAAAAAAGGAACGTTTATGTTTTCTCATCCCAAATGTAAGTTTCAAAAGAGTAAAAGTGGGACTATGATCTCACCTTGAGTGCACGAGTAGTAAAGTACTTCAACAAGTAAACGTGTGCAAAGAACAATGCTAGTCTTGACCTAAACAAT
Organism: Rutidosis leptorrhynchoides; assembly: GCF_046630445.1. Lineage (NCBI taxonomy): Eukaryota > Viridiplantae > Streptophyta > Magnoliopsida > Asterales > Asteraceae > Rutidosis > Rutidosis leptorrhynchoides. The sequence continues at coordinate 126,662,068 of NC_092340.1, forward strand.
AGGTTGTATCAATAACGGTAAACACGATAGGTCAAAGATGTTCAATTAGTCCTATGGCTCGTTACGACTCGAATACTACAACATGTGAGTCAAATTGTCATGTTTCATGCAAGATACGAGTATAAAAGCATGTTAGAACGATTTGCACAAACATTTGGTTAAGTTTGATTAAAAGTCAACTTGGTCGGGTCAAAGTCAACGAAAAAGTCAACACATTCAGGTCGGGTCCCGAACTATTTCTCTGAGGTTTTTAATCATATATGAGCACGTTAGAACAAGTTACATGTGAATCGGAGGTGCGTAGCATAGTAAACATTTTTCGAAAAATGACCAACGAAGACAGAAGCCTGCCAGTGTATCTGGACGGCGTCCAGATTGTTTGGATGGCGTCCAGCTTTGAAGGCTGGGACGGCGTCAAAAGATCTGGACGGCGTCCAGCTTTGAAATCTGGGACGGCGTACAGATTGGTATTCAAGTCTGATGCAGAAACTCCTAAGTGCACGAACCAAAAACCAAGCTAACACATTTTATGATCCGCAAACAACCAAGACAAGTATCTTATACCATTGGGAAGGTAATTTGACGAGGAAAACAACTAAACACATTTCATCAATCAATCTACCTATTACAACAACCAAAACCGCATCTAATGCTTAACATTAACTGCATACAAGTTCATAAATGTAATTCAATGATTCGGGCAACCAATTTACATGAATGATATGCCGTTTCGAAGGTAATCAAGCATACAATCCAACTAAACACTTACCAATAATAATCCATGGCATTCAATGCATCAAAAGTCCATTTCAAGTTCATTAAACCCTAACCCAAATTCACCAAAATCATAAATCAAGTTCATGAACTTTTCTAAAGTGACCTACACATCAAATTGAAGCTAGTGATACTAGGAACACAATTAGAACATGAACTTTTAACATCTAACAACATATGATCATCCAAAACTCAAGAACAACACACCAAAATTCAAGTTCATGCTAGTTACTTCAAAACAACAAGATCGAGCATACAATTCATATATTCATGTTAGACTTGAGCCATAGACACTAATTAACACTTTTATAAGTTAAAAACATCAAGAACACAAAATCTAGTGATTTTAGAAAGTTACCCAAATGTAATGAAATCGGTATGGAATCGAAGAGGAAGATGCAAGGATCACGAATTTGTAATTTGTTTTGTTGCTAACTTCCTAATCCGAATTTAGATGATGAATTCTTGTTGGTGTTTTTGAGAGAAAAAGAAGAAGAAGAAAGATGGAGAAGATGAAATGAATGGGTGAGAGGAGTTTGACTCCTTTGACCTAGTCACCATTTTGGAATTTTGGCAAGTTTAGTCCCTCAAGTTTGAATCGGGTGCGTGAATTACCTAATCGAGATAATTTAAAACGCGTATTAACGAAAGATGTTATAAATATATAACGGACTTTAAAATAGTTAAACGGAAAGTAACCGGAAAAAGGCGGGATGTTACAATTCCGTCGTTCGATGTCCTTGCTTTTGACAATTAAAACATGTGAGTTTGTTTGTAGAAGATGGGTTTGGACAATCACGAGCCATATGACCCTTTTGTCCACAATTGTAGCACGTATAAGAAAAACCCCCGAAAGCACCCTTCTTCACGCTATTGGCACTTTCAGAACCTTTCTTGTTCTTTTTGCTTGAAAAGTTCGAATGACTAGAACCTTCTAACTTTCTCTTTGAAAAAGAGAAATCACTTCTTTTCGGGACTTCCGGTTCAAAACCCCGAGCCAAATCATACAACTCTTCAAAAGACTTAGCCATTCCCCGACGAATCTTACGTTTCAATTCATCGCTCAAGGTACGATAAAAATCTAGTATCAACATTCGGTCATCACCAACATACTCCTGAAAAAAATGAGTCTTTGACAAGAAGGTAGACTTGAGGGTAACCAAGTCCATCGAACCTTGTCGCAAATCGCGCAACTCGTCCCGGATTGTATTAAGGTCGGCTTGAGTTCGGTATTCATCAAAGAACTCGCTTTTAAACTCTTCCCACGACAAGCTCATACATTGTTCTTCACCATACAATTGAATTTTATCATCCCACCACAACTTCGCCTCTTCACACAACATGCTAGCACCATATCTCGTTTTCTTCTCGGGAGGACATTCCGCGGTACGAAAATCCCGCTCGATGTCGGAAACCCAACATGTACTCTTCAACGGATCTCTCACCCCATTAAACATAGGAGGTTGAGCATCCTTGAAGTTTTTGTAATGGAAGTCTCACCTTCCATGTCCACCATTACCATTACCCCCTTCACCACGAGGATAAATGTTTCTAGCTTCTAATGCCTCTTTGATCGCGGCATTCATTTGTTCATTGATTAACTCGGTTACTTGCCCATCAACCGAGTCTTGGAAGACCTTTGGACATCCGCGAGAAATTTCGCTTTTTGATTTTTAAAGAATGGCCTCAACTTTGGCCGTGAATTCGGAGTCCTCGCTCGTGCCTCCATTATCGGTATCATGTCCATTTCTCATCTTCATTCTATAAAACGGAATAGGTTAAACAATGAAACAAAGGAGAACGACACACATACATCACACCACCCCATCTTGCTCAATACTCGTCATACATTGCTTGCTTAACACGATTTGCACCTGTAACAATGGTAACTAGTCATTGTTACGCGAGCACGTCGCATTAACTTGCTAGTACAACGCCTATCTTGCTTGATGATTGTAAACACAATACAAAGCAATTAATCACAAGGTTAGTTCACCTAAGCCTAGGCACTAATCAATCCCGGTCCGACCCTTCTCCTACAAGTCCCGCATAAAACGTATACACGATAAAGTCTAAGTCTAGGCACCTACCTCAAGTCGCTTAAATCCCTTAGACCATGCTCTGATACCACTTGTAACAACCCAACCCGAAATCGACACACATTTTTATTTTTTACAAAACAAGGCTGACTGAACCAAGGCGCGGCACGCCTTGCTTAGCCGCGGCGCGGCTCGACTGATATGGTGAAAGTCATCAACATTATAAAACGGTTGTTAACAGTTTACACTATATCCCGCGGCGCGCCCCATAGGGCCGCGGCGCGGCTCCACTGATTTGCTGATTCCGATTATATAGATTTATACAAGTCCTGATAAAATGAGTTAAGCGACAAACATCAATCAAAAGGCTCCCGCCACATAACTAAATTAAGTTTTACAAGTTTTAAGACTCCCATTCGAGTAAATGACCTCCGGGCACCATTTGCCCATTACAATTCAAAAATATGAGTTTCGACCCACGAGTTTAAATACCAAACAAAAACTCGAGCATGGTGTTTGGGGTTAAACTACCCAAACCTATGTCAAACTTTAAAAGCAATACACTAGCATAATCATTAAGGAACCCGCTAGTCCAAGCAAATACCCTTGCCTTTATCCACGCAGGAGCCTAAAAAAGTAAACAACGAGAGAGTAAGCAAAATGCTTAGTGAATGCAATAATTATACGCATACATATATAATATACCTAATTGCAATCACTTACATATTTACCGCATACACGCTAGCAAACTAAAATAGCATACCATCGCAAAGCATAAAGCTAAATCTCCAATACCACGAGCTAGCACAAACATTAGCATATAATTCAAACATTTTAATATGCTATACTACTACACAAAACCATGGTTAACCAATCACACAAGGGAATGGTACTCACGAAAGACCATCGGAGTTCATAACATCCATAAGTATACTTAACACCTCGTATCACTAATCCCCTGGGTGGCATCTTAACACCTCGATACTTCACCCCGAGTGGCATCTTAACACCTCGATGCTTCACCCGTCAATTTTATTTTCGGGAGTGGCTTCTTAACACCTCGACACTTCACTCCCGGGTGGCATCTTAACACCTCGATGCTTCACCCGTCAAACATTCCGGAGTGACGTCTTAACACCTCGACACTTCACCCCGAGTGGCATCTTAACACCTCGATGCTTCACCCGTCAATTTTACTTTCGGGAGTGGCGTCTTAACACCTCGACACTTCACTCCCGGATGGCATCTTAACACCTCGATGCTTCACCCGTCAAACATTCCGGAGTGGTGTCTTAACACCTCGACACTTCACTCGTCACGAGAGACGTGGCGTCTTAGCACCTCGACACTTCACATTTCACGCTACACAAATAAATACATTATATACTTATGCATATAATTATTCCACTCACCTTAACGCTTTTTGTGAATGATAACCGAGCTTGCAACCTTCAATGTAACGTACCTATTACATTATGCATATAATCAATCACACAATCAAGTTGGTCAACCAACTCACTCACCATCCTAGTGTCATTTTAACTGATAGTGCAAATGTGACCCATTTGCACCCTTAACCCTACACTAGGTCGAGATTACGCCAAATCTCTAACATTAATTGGTTATGGTCTTAATACACTTATAATCACAAGTTTAGTGCATTTTTATACTCACTAGACAATTTAGGACACCAAAGACTCTCTTGACCCATTTCAAGGTTAACATACCCATTTGGGTCATCCACTAACCCAAATAACACCCGTTCACTTAACAACCAAGTGTGCTAGTGATTAACTAACCATTTAAGACTCATAACACCAATTATCTCTTTAAAACCCTTGGTTAGTTCTTCTTGAGTCCCCATGACCCAATCTTACCAAAAATCCCCAAAATCACCAACAATGGGTTTTATGTTCATCATTTACCCAAACCATAACCCTTAAATAAATCAAGTAAGGAAAATCAAGGTTAGGACATACCACCACTATCAAAACGTAGCTAGTGACTAGATGAACAACTTTAACACACGAGCTTAAACCCGAAACAAGCTCCTTCTTCCTTGATTTAAGCTTCCTCACACTAAAACTCTTTCTCTCTCTCTCTAGAATTTAAGTGGAGAAGATAAGATTGGTGAATGTGAAATTATGAGCCAAACCAGCCTCCTAATGGCCATAAATTCGGCCTCAAGTGAAAAGTCCAAACTACCCCTCATTTAAATTAAATAAGACAAGGAATTTCCACCTGACGCTAGCCGCGTCGCCCCCTAAAGGGCCGCGCCGCGGCTCCATGCTGAAACAGAAGCCGCCAGCTTTTATTTTATTTACAAGGTGCACATTTCGAACTTGGGTCTTACAATTTGACACGTGCCACAAGTGGGATCTTCCGGTACAACCGAAAATGATGACGATGACGAAGACGAATACAAAGAAGAAAACGAAGACGAAGAAGAAAACGAACGAGGACGACCAATGTGATGAAGATGACGAGTAGTTTTATAGTTTTTAATTTATATCTAAGTTTATGTAATTTTTTATTATGTTTTTTTTACAATAAAAATGTAACCGTATTCATGTCACTTAATAAAAGTGTTGTTTACTTATTTGTTAATTAATAATAATAATAATAACAATAATAATAATAATTATTATTATTATAATAATAAATATTGAGAAAGTATGTCATGGTGTGCTATGGGAGTGTCATGAGTGGAAGTGGTGAGGAAGTGGATAGAGAAAGCTGATGTAGCGATAAGGTGACAATGAAAAAGTATGTCATAGTTAGAAGTGGTCTTACAAGAGTCTGCAATTATTCACCACTCTTTCTAATTCATAAATCTAAACCTAAGCCTACAACTCTATACAAAAGTCTACAATCATTCACCCTAGATTACATACCTTTTGTATGCCATTATTTTTGGTACCAATATGTTATGTTTTAACCAGATCAAAAATTCGTTGGAATAGATCTCGTCAATTATATATATATATATATATATATATATATATATATATATATATATATATATATATATATATATATATATATATATATAGAAACAAGAAATTTGATCCGCGCGTTGCAGCGGAACATGTTAATATCTTTTTGTTGAATGAGAGTGGAGGAAAAAATTACGAACAAAAGGGGGGAAAGGGGTAAGAAGGGCTTGAATCCAGGTCGTTTCGCGTACCAACTCACCAAAAAATATACTATGTTTCGAATATAGTTAGTTGCTTTTTGTTGGTAAAATTATTTCGAGTTGAAAGTTGGTAACGGATGAACTTGACTCGCATCTAGGAAAAAGATAAATCCCGTCAAAAAGTTGGGTGAATTTTTTTATGGATATTATATTAAACAGAAAGGTAGAGTAAAATGGAAAACAGAACCATCGATATGACGTAGTTAGTATGGGGTGTTTATTATACGTGTATCTATGTGTATAAAAGATAGCCCGAAATATTTAATGTTTTTTTGTAAAATGCCCGTTTTGCGTGTAGTTAGTTTCGTTGTGTTCGTAAAATTATTTCGAATTGTACAGTGAAGTCGAAAAAATTTAACTCGTCTCGAGCGGGAAGATACAACCGTTATAAGGTTGCGTGGAGTTTATTTTAGTTTTTTTAATAAAATAGTTATTTTACGCTTTTTACCCCTAAAAAGTTGCAATTCTAACATTGTTGGAGGGGGTGTTTTGGAATTTTTTTTTTTGAGGGTGTCGTTTTGAATTTTTTTGTGCATGATGTTAATTTCTAAAAGTTGCATCCGTATTTATTTATTACAATGACGTTAATTTCATTCATCTGTGATGTATCGTTATTAAATCAAAAACATCTGTGATTATTTCTGTTTTAAAATTGATTTGAACCTCGAGGAGAGATTAACGTACAATCTATTGATCCTCGCTAAATGATGCAACATATTAAAATAGAAGACACTCTGATTATTGAATCCAACAAGGCAACAAAATTATACTTTAAGTTGGTAAATGCATCGAAACAAAACATATGTGATTATTATAATTATCAGTTTGATTTGATAACCTTTGTTCTATTTGACAAAATATATATATATATATATATATATATATATATATATATATATATATATATATATATATATATATATATATATATATATATATATATATATATATATATATATATATATATGATCAATGGGGAAGTAACCAATCGGGAAAAGAGGGGGGAGCAAAAAAAATTTTGTTTTTTCGTTTTTTGAAAAAACTTTTTCACGAACATTATAGATTGGATGAAAATATGAACATTTAGAAAAGACACTTCGTGATGAATATTATTATTTTGGCGGGAAAACGATCGACAAAAATAACATTCAAGATAATATTGTTCGTGAAGAATGTTAACGTTTTTTTTTCTTCATGTTTTGTGAAGTAAAATTTAGCCCGATTTAGAGTTTAGGGTTTAGGGTTTAGGGTTTGGTGTTTTGGGTTTATTTCATAAACCCAAAACACCAAACCCTAAACCCTAAACTCTAAACCGTTCGTGTTAAAAACTCAATCTAAATCCTAAATCTAAACTCTAAACCCTAAATTTCTAAACCCTAATATCTAAACCCTATAAACCCTAATATCTAAACCCTAATATCTAAAACCTCAACATACGCTCGAAAAACACGATAATTGTTATATATTACTTCTTCGAGCGTTTTTCCGTCAAAATAAAAACATTTATCACAAAGCGTCTTTATTAAATTTTCATATTTTCATCCAATCTATAATGTTCGTAAACAAAGTTTTTTCAAAAAACGAAAAAAAAAAATAATTTTTGCTTCCCCCCGATTGGTTACTTCCCTCTTGATCCTACCGATTGGTTACTTCCCTCTTGATCCTACCAATATATATATATATATATATATATATATATATGGCCGGAGGTCCCTTTGGAAGCAATCTCTCTATCCGTCGAACATAGAGATGAAGGACTTTCACCACTCTTGGAGTGTTTCATTCAGGGTTGAGAAATGATTTTTCTTTATTCTAGGTTGCAGAAAAGATTGTATAGGTCTCACCTCTTCCATACTTTACATATGTGGGATTAAGTATTTTTGTTGTTGATAATAAAGTGTTAGACTAAAAAATTGATTATCTGAATATTATAATATGAAGGAAGAATTTGGGACTCAACATGAAGAGAAAAAGGATGTTATCCACTTTTTTTAATTGTACAATAGTTAAAACCCACATCGCTTTCTTTTATTGTTTCCCTCAGTTGTAGAGTTTTTATATTAATAAAAATAATAATCACAATCACAATTATAAAATTTCATCATTCTTTATCCCTTCATTGATGCCACCTTCACTACTAATTAAATATACCGGATTAGATTAATGGATAAGTTTGATTTAATTAAATGAAAAATGACACATTTCAAACAATAGATTAATGGATACGTTTGATTTAATTAAATGAAAAATGACACATTTCACAATTATAAAACTTCATCATTCTTTTATCCCTTCATTGATGTCGTCCAAGTCTTCAACTGCAACCTCAATCATGTTCTCTTGACTAACACTACAATCATCAACCCTTTGAACCACGGTTACACCATTCTCGTTCAAGGCCTCCGAAACAATTTCAATTGACCCGCAAGCACAATGCGATATGTAATGGCTAGTAAATCAAAAGGAAACTCAACAACTTCGACGACGAACAATACTCGTTAGCCCAAACATTGCACACCAAAAACAAGTCATCTTCAAGATCCACCTCAACCAATTTGTACAAATGCTTTGGTTTTCAGTTTAACGAAAGCAAAAAAAGGTGCAACATTACCCAAAGCACTTGACACACTCGCAATTTTCAAAATATCACCAAAAAGACTTGCAATCTTAATAGCACTCTCTGCCGAAGCATAAGCAACCGGGATGCCCTTGAGTTCCAACCAAGTAAACCGAAAGTATTTCTTAGCCAAATCCTTCATAGGGGGCACTAACACAAAGTCATCTGAATTAGATACAAGTAAGCTTTCAAAACCGCTAACATTCTCACAAACAATAATGGCATCAAAGTGACCCATTTTTGAAATCATGTTACTAGTAACGTTATTCTTGATCAAGAAAGCTTGAAGCTTCAAATCCACCAGTGGGACCGAGTCGACAACCAAAACGCTAAGCTCTAAACGACCCGTCACCAAATGGTTCATTCCAATTTTACACCGGAGCTTAACTGGAGAAGAAACACGGTGACAGGTGTGTAACGAACGTGGAACCCTGTTAGATCGCCGGACCGACCAACCCACAAATATGGGATGTCCACAAACACGGGATCCATTCAGTGTTTTCACAAATATGATGATCATGCTATTAGTTTTAGACTTCGTTACACTACATCTTTTTCATATGTAATTTATTATTTGGATATTTCTGGAAATTAAGCAGTTTTATCTAAATGAATTAGAGATACTCGGTATGGTCGATTTCATTTATATCATCGTGTTCTATATTAGCATGTTTAATCCATGAATAATTGTTGATTATTCAAAATCTTCATAGTCGGTCATGTTATGGGAATAACGTGAATTAAGATTATTATGAATGCTTGGTTAAATTCATTGATGATGAATAGTTAATTTGTTGAAGCCAAAATTGATATGTATTCATTGATGATGAATATTGGAATGATCCAATCATGAGATGTCACTTCATGGATCATCGTCAATAGTGAATCTTATAATGGTTATGTCTTTTTGTCCTTACACCTGAGATGTATATGTTGGTTTAGATTGTATAACATATTATACTTTGATATGGTTAAACGTTATCCTGAACAAGGTAGTTATAAAGACCATTATTGGGTATGATGTGAAGTACATGAGGAACGCATATAATCAAAATGTGATTTATTCCTCTATGTGAGAGTATGATACTACAGGGCCCCTCGATGAAAGTGAATGGATATTTACACGGCTGTATCCAAGCTATATTGATTGATGATCAATTCTAACTTGGTGATCACGTTCAAATTTTCAATATCGAGAAACAAAATTAGTTGACAACTGAGAATGACTAGATCCATGTGTCATGTTAACTCGGTATCTATAATAAAGGGACAATAGACACTCAATCATTATATCATTTTTAATAATAATGATAGTTCGTTTAGCTGAAACAAACACTTATATATTTTCGATGGCATTGACGTGTTGCTAGACGCCAATATATGTCTGTATAGTAATCTAGATGTTATGTCATGCATAAGTGGGAGTTTATTGATTTAGTGTGCACGTCATAACACAAATCTATACTACCGCTTTTATAAAAGCCTATGTGGTCACACACATTAAGCATTTAGACACCAATTATTATATATTGTTGATATATAATTATAACCTATAGTTCAAAAAATATAGTTTAATTAAATACGATTTAATTAAATATAAAATGCTTAATGAGCCGTTGAATCATTAAATATTATATGGACTTAATTTAATAAGGGTTGATTAAAATAAAGTTTATATTATATATAAATCATCCCATATGTTAACTCTGGCTCGAGGTAACAATAATATACCATCAAAAACTTAACAGCCGCAATTCATACTTTTCCTTTTGATAATTTGCGAAAAGAAAAAAAACTTAAGAAGTAATTGATAAGTAACTAGAGGGGGGGTGAATAGTTACTTAATACATTTTTTTGAAACGTTTTCGATGATCAATACGATATGAACAATTATTGATCACATTAGTCAACTCAATCCAATGTGTGATGTGTTTATATTTGTAATGATGCAGAAAGTAAAGTAAAGAACATAAACACAAGGATTTATAGTGGTTCGGGTGGATGTTAACTAATCCACCTTAATCCGCTCCCCGATTCACTAATCGGGATTTGTTGCTTCACTAAGCACTTTTCTCCAAATCCCGTGGAGATCCGATTTACAAGCCTTGTACTTCTCCTTAGACAACTGATATGGCCGAAATGGACGGTTTTATTTATACGGTGTCGTTAGGTCACAAGGCGTCAGAATCAACCACTAACAAGATGGTAATGGTTTTAAATTTATATTAAGCGGGGCCTTATTATGAGTAAGGGAAGTATGACCTAGAGTTGTATTTTTAAGATATCGGTAGAATCGAACCTATATTTTAAGCTTAAGATAATTCTAAGGTCCAGGAGTAGTGGTTTGCTACCTAATTTTTGGGTTTTCTAGTTTATAAGATAAAGTAAAGTAAATGCGATATTCTAGTTTGTAATTCATATAAGGTTAAAACAAGCGCATGCTATGATTTTGTCAGTTACTTTGCCGAGATTATGGAATGCTGGCTCATGAATAGGTAGTGTTCTTGTATTCATTACACTAGTCCTAAACGCCCCTGTCATAAGATATGTCACTGAGTAATGCGATAGGCTTGAAGATTCTGAATAGACAGCAACGTCCCTTACCCCCGACCCCCGTGCAGTCTGACTACAGGCATACACGTTCAGACGGCTCATCTAATTGAGCAACTCGGTTGGGTGACGTATTAACATTCCACAAAGGTCTAAACTTTCTTAAGCATAATGGAATACAGGGTTTACCATATCCAAGTGACGTGACGTATTTTGATGCTTTCGTTAATGATTGGGTTTAAAAGATAGTTAGGCCCTTAAAAAGAGTTCAACCATAAAGAGTACCATGGCCAAGTCAAGTTTGAATTCCATGAACATGTTCGGTTATCCTAACGGTCCAATCCTTTATGTGTTCAAACAAACAGTTCCTTAATTAACAATAATCCCTCAAGAGGAGTGCAATACTTGAGACCGCGTTATGGTAAAGTGTACTAATCAGCACTGACTGAGTTCCATATACAACAACCGCTGTGCTTCAACGTGCACGTATGAAGTTTATATGCTTGGTGTCTAACTACGAAAGAGTCCTCAGTCGGAATTCAAGGCTCGGTGGACTTACTACAACTGGTGTGCCCCAGTCAAACTTACGTTGTATCCGATAGACTTCTCTTACCAAGGGATGACACAGATAGTGTACTCTGAATCGGGGTTCGCGACTTCCCAATAATATAGCTAATAACTACGTTCTATTAGTTAGAAAAACCATTGAGTTTAAAGCATAATCGGAAAGCATCTCGACACATACACAAGCAATAATATTATTTCGGCATTATAACTGACTAGATCATAACATACACTAAAGAAAACTACTCGCTAATCATGGTAACAATATCACAAGGCATAATAATGGAAAACATTATATAGAGACAAAGGATAGAAGTACCAGTAGATTAAACGAGTTCCGAATTCAAAAGTGACAACTTCAAACTCCAGACCGCTCCTAATACAATCTTCAGCGTTCTTCTTCGGGTACTAGGTTTTCCGCACGGAGTTGAAGACCTTGAAAGTATGACTAATACTGTAAAAAGAGAGAGAAAGAAGTGAATTAAATTGTGTGTTGAAATGGATGACAAAGACCCTTTAAATAAGCTTGAATTTTGTCTGCAAACTGGCAAGCCGTTTGGCAAGCCGTTCGCAGGGTCCGTTTGATCAGTCAGCCCGCTTGCCATGGTCGTTTGCCTTGGGCGTGTGGCAGGCCATTTGGCAGCCCGTTTGGTAAGCCATTTGGATTGCTGATTTGCTGGATCGTAACTTGATTTCTTGTCTTTCACCGTTTTTGCTCTAGATTCTTTGATTTCGCTCCGATTTTCTTGATTCTTCTTGCACCGTATTCGTAATCACTTGTTCTTCACTTTTAATCGTCGAAGCGGGTATTTTGGGGATAAATTTTGGAACTTTATTGTTTTTGGGCCTTAATACCGAGGTGAAAACGTGAATTTTTAGCCGATATCAAATATCCCACACTTAGACTTTGCTTATCCTCAAGCAAACTTCTCATTTTTACTTTAAGAAATCTTTTCGGAGTTTCTTTTCTAATAGCCTAAGCTGTTTGCTTTTTATTATAAGAGCGGAAGAGAAGGTGAGTCATCTATGTTAGGGTTGAAACTATCTCTGCAAGCATGCGAGGATGTTACATGACTTTGGCTAGCTTTCACGGGTCACTCAAGTGTTTAGGGTTTCCTATGGATATAAGAAATGAATTCACTCATAGCCAGTCATGTTGCACCCATCGTCATAGGCTTGATAAAGACTCAATTCCTTGCTACTAATGTGAAAACGGTGGTAACTATAGCTTCTAGGTCATTTGTCAATGATGGAAAGGAATTTTGGAGTGGTGATGTAGTTTTAAGGGAGTGAGAAAAAGGTAATATAGTCTCAACAGACTTTATTCGGAATTTTAGAAAATTTAAGATAGATAGGAGTGCTGATATTTTTGAGAAACACTTTTGAACTATTCTTCCTTTTTGGAGTGATAAGATGTGTGGTCAAGTTCTTTTCGGCGTTTCTCTTTATAAGTTCTGCTCCTTTTTTCAGAACCTTGAATTTTTTTTATTTATTTATTTTTTTGGAGATTTTATGTCGAGAAACTTTTTGCCGGTAAACTTTTTCAAGACCTTTGCCATGATACTTGAGAGGTTTATAACATCGAGTTTTCGGAAGGAATCTCATTTTCTGGATTTTTAGAGTGATAGTAAAAATGATGTGGATGAATTGGTGTGGTAGAAGTAGTGGAGGTGTGAAGGCTTATTTTGACAAATGGCTAGCTCTTCTGATTATAACCGAATAACATTTCGCTACTTGGAAATGCAGATCTAGAGCAAGTTATGATTCTGAGTACAGACATCGGCACTCTCAAAGGAAAACAGCGAAGCATTAAAGATGAATGCTGGTCTTATTTGGATGCCTCACCATAATCAATTTAGGTCGATAATGCATAGTCATACAAGGCTCTATTAGAGATTTGGTTCGTCCTAACAAGATTTCCACCTTACTTAAGCCTTAATTTTATTTACAAACGTTTTAGGTTTTCAAAAATACTATTTCTAAAAGGCTTTCTCTTGTTAACAATTTTGAAATTTGGCTTAAGAGCTCGGAATCTTTGTAATGGGTTATTAAATATAGCATAAAAAGATTATACTAACATCCACCACTTAGACGAACATTGTCCTCAATGTTCCTAGTGTATCCCATACTTAGGAGTTTTAATTAAAGATTTGGGAATATTTGCCTAGTGCTTATTTGGGTTGGAATCTCACACTTAGTGATAAGCTAGGATGTGGCATAATTTAAAATTTGAGCTAGTAACAGAAAGAAAGGAGTACCCCAGCAGATGTGGTTGTTTGTGAAGAAACTTACTGGCTTGCAATCTTGGAAGTTACGTCCTTTATTTATCGGCTCATTTGTCATCATTTATTCTTCTACTCTACTTTATTGCATGGGTTACCTCCCGAGAAGCGCTTTTATATAAGGTCATTGGCTCTATTGTAATGATGCCTAAAAAGCAGATATTCCCCTTTGCTAGTTGTGATCTTGGTCTTCTCGAGTGAATGTGAGTCTTGGTGGATAAATCCTGAGAAAGTATCGAACCAAAAGTGGTAGTAGATCCGGTACTTCTCTTGAAGATCTTTTGAAAGAGAGAGAATGCGCAGTTGTGGCTCGTGACAAATCTTGAAGTCCGATAAGACTATGATCCATTGCTCTACTGATTGATCCATGAATGTCAATCATTGAGGCGGTGCTGGTGGTGATTACTTCTCTGATAGGATGCTCATTCCGGAGATCTTCAAATAGTGTCAGAAATTGTATCTTCAGTATCTCAAAATCTTCTAATCGGTGGTCTCCACAGTAGGAGTCTGTAGTCTTGCACAGATTAGTCAAGAGGCGAAGCTGGAAAGAAGTGAAGAGCAGCCCTGACCCAAGCATTAATGTCACCGTCTTTGAGTATATCTCCCGACATTCAGCTTTGAATGTGAAACTTGGATCCATGGATTCTTGGAAGATATGTGCTATCTGCTTCGTAATGTAGGTGGAAATGTTGACTCGGTCTGGTTCAAGATGAGAAAATGGATTGTTGCATCTCACTTCTTCTGTGACTGCGTCTCGTAACTCTTTGAAAATTAGATCAGCTTGGTGATCAATTGTTACGTAAATCACTAGCCTCTCTGGCGTGCTTTCGAAATTATCTCTTTCCAAGAGAGCGAAAAATTTGTGAATATTCTCGATCATTTGCAAATCAGAGTGATAAGTCGGGCGTCCGGTGGAAACATCCATTTGCTTCTAGATGAGAGTCATTATTTCTCGTTGATTTGCTGAGAACGGAAGTGCAGATCCGGCTAAGGCATTGTAAACCTTAGAGTAAATGATCTTCTGATCTCGACAGAATCTTGTCTCCAGAATAGTGCGAACTACTGAATTGTGCTCTCGTTGCCTTTCTTCTCGGTAGATATGATCGTGAAGGGTATTGATAAAGTCTTGAATGCGCTCTTCTAGGATTTCAACATTATTATCTTCTCTCTGTAGATAGAGGTTGTATTCATCCCTGATAGCCATGATTCATTCTATTAAGCGTAGCGTGAAATCAATTGTTGATTTACGGATGGCTTCGAGAATATCTTCAAATTCATCAGTGTCATTGATGAAGGTTATCATGTCGGCATGAGTGGATATGATCGGAATTCGAGCTGAAGAAGAGTGCGGCTCCTCCTGATCTGGTTCAGATGGAGAATATGAGCTATCCAGAATGTCTTCATGTTGTTCTTCCTCCTCATTGTCGGTATAATAATTGTCTGAAGATTCATCTGATGAACGGGATTCTTCAGTATTCTGGTTCTTCAGTTCGACACTTGCAGGGTCAGTTTCTATATCCTTAACCTCAACCTTATCAGTCTTCTTCTTGAAATGAATGATTAAACTGTGATCTTCTGTCTCAAGCCTCATTAATTATTCGTGACGTTCCAGGCTTGTTAGATGTTTCACTATGAAAGAGTCCTCAGTCGGAATCCAAGGCTCGGTGGACTTACTACAATCGGTGTGCCTCAGTCAAACTTACGTTGTATCCGATAGACTTCTCTTACCAAGGGGTGACACAGATAGTGTACTCTGAATTGGGGTTTGCCACTTCCCAATAACAAAGCCAATAACTACGTTCTATTAGTTGGAAAAGCGATTGAGTTTAAAGCATAATCGGAAAGCATCTCAACACATACACAAGCCATAATATTATTTCGGCATTATAACTGACTACATCATAACATACACTAAAGATAACTACTCGCTAATCATGGCAATAATATCACAAGGCATATTAATGGAAACCACTATATAGAGACAAAGGATAGAAGTACCAGTAGATTAAACAAGTTTCGAATACAAAAGTGACAACTTCAAACTCCAAACCGCTCCTAATACAATCTTCGGCGTTCTTCTCCGGGTACTAGGTTTCCCGCACGGTGTTGAAGACCTTGAAAGTATGACTAATATTGTAAAAAGAGATAAAAAGAAGTGAATTGAAGTGTGTGTTGAAATGGATGACAAAGACCCTTTAAATAAGCTTGAATTTTGCCTGCAAACGTCTGGCAGGCCGTTTGGTAAGCCGTTTGCAGGGGCCGTTTGATTAGTCAGCCCGTTTGCCATGGTCGTTTGCCTTGGGCATGTGCCAGGCCATTTGGCAGCCCGTTTGGCTTGCTGATTCGTTGGATCGTAACTTGATTTCTTGTCTTTCACCGTTTTTGCTCTAGATTCTTTGTTTTAGTTCCGATTTTCTTGATTCTTCTTGTACCGTCTTCGTAATCACTTGTTCTTCAATTTTAACCAACGAAGCGAGTATTTTGGCGATAAAGTTTGGAGCTTTATTGTTTTTGGGCCTTAATACCGAGGTGAAAATGTGAGTTTTTAGCCGATATCAATAACAAACCTAATCCTTCTATCCCTTTGAAGGATTACCTCCAACTTAGATCAACTTGTCTTCAACTTGGACAAGTATTAATCTCTAATGAGATTAATCAACTCTCTAGTTCCCTTTAAGGAAGATGATATCTAAGCTAGCATATGCCTCTAATTACAAAGTACAAAGACTCTCCCTTTTTCAGTGATGACAATCCTAAGACAATTGTAAGGATTAATACAACACCATGTAAACTCACAAAGATAAGAATTTGAAAGTAAGTTTACAATAACCCCTTTTATAATCTATGAGATTATAAAACTTCTCTTGCTAATCACAAACATATGAAGAAGTATTATGTTCTTGTGATTCCCTGATGATTTTGAGTTGTAGCATGCAACAGGTCTAAGCCTTCAAAGTTCTCAAAGTAATTCTATTTATATGGAGAGATAAAAATGTCAGCCCTATCTGCGGCTTGACCCACGGTCGATAGTGGGTCGACCGCACGTGCCTCAGTCCAAAATATATATCTGTTACATAGCCATTTGAATCAGTTTTGGATATCACTCTTTGGACACTTTACTTCATTTAACACCTGCAAAAGATAACCAACATCCTATATGATAGTGCTCCAAATGAACATATATTTTGTAGCAATATCCTCCCAATATGTAAATTATTTAGTTGTAATTGTCCTATTTTAAGTTGTAATTGTTTATATTAAATAAGTGCGAAGACAAAAGGCGAAAACGACGATTTAAAGACGCAAATGACCAAAAAGCTCAAATGTACAAGATACAATCCAAGTGGTTCAATTTATTGATGAGAAACGTCTAAAAATGACAAAAGTATAAGTTGCGGAACGTAAAGTAAAAGATATTAAATTATACGAAAGGACGTTCGAAAATCCGGACCTGAGCCAACTATCAACGCCCGACGCAACGGACCAAAAATTACAAGTTAACTATGCACAAGAATATAATATAATATTTAAATAATTATATAAATTATTTATATATTATATATATTTAAATAAAACGTCGACAAGCAAGGAAACAAATCAAATGTGGCTGGATCCAGCTGGCCATGCAATCGTATGGCCTGGAAGGCAAAAATCCATGCGATCGCATGGGGCCAACGAGTTTGGCCAGAATAATTACACCACAATATATATTACTCCCTCTGTTTAATTTATAAAAATATATATATATATATATATATATATAATATAGTATATGGTAGTTTTATATTAGTTAGTTTGGGTTATGTAAAGGTTATGTTACGGGTTTTAAAGTCAAAGTTCTGTCTGTATAAAGCTATAAATACTCAATGTAAGTTATGTTCTCCTTTTTAAATTAATGTCTCGTAACTAAGTTATTATTATGCTTATTTGAGCCGAAGTAATCGTGATGTTAGACTAAATATTAAAGACGGGGTTATTGAACTTTGTACCATAATTGGGGTTTGGACAAAAGACCGACACTTGTGGAAATTAGACTATGGGCTATAAATGGGCTTTATATTAACTAAATGATACCTCATTAAATTAATATAGAGATTTACAATTTGATGTTGCTATAAATATCCACTTACGTTCGATCGGATACGATGAGCGGGATATTTATAAATATTAATAATTGTTCATTTGACCGGACACGGGGATGGATTAATAGTCAATGGACTCATTAAAACAGAGGTGGATTACATTCAAGGGTAATTGGTGTAATTATTAACAAAGTATTAAAACCTTGGATTACACACAGTCGATAACCTGGTGTATTCATTAAACAAAGTATTAAGACCTTGTTACAGTTCGAATCCCTAATTAGTTGGAATATTTGACTTCGGGTATAAGGTTAAATTTGCCGAGCATTTTATAATTATGACCGATGGACTATTATGGGCAAAAACCAGATAGGTTTCAAATAATCCAGGACAAAGGACAATTAACCCAGGATAATTAATTAAAATCAAAACGTCAAACATCATGATTACGGAAGTTTAAATAAGCATAATTGTTTTATTGTATTTCTCATCGTACTTTCATTTACTCGCAATTTTATTTACTGTCATTTTAATTATCTCATTTTAATTATTGTCATTTATATTTACGCTTAAAACTTAAAATCGACAAACCGGTCATTAAACGGTAAAAACCCCCTTTTATAATATTACTAGTTATAATTATATATATTTTATATAAATATAGTTGTTAAAAATATAGTATGCAATCATCAGCTCCCTGTGGAACGAACCGGACTTACTAAAAACTATACTACTCTACGATTAGGTACACTGCCTATAAGTGTTGTAGCAAGGTTTAGGTATATCCATTCTATAAATAAATAAATATCTTGTGTAAAATTGTATCGTATTTAATAGTATTTCCTTGTAAAAATTAATAGTATTTTATACCCCTTCGCTTTAACATCAAGTTTTTGGCGCCGCTGCTGGGGAGTCGGCGAAACGCAATATTTTTAATTTATTTTTGTATAAATATATTTATATATATTTTTAGAAAAACAATATAAAGTTATTAAAAAAAAAAACTGGACTTACAAGCCCATGCGATCGCATGAGGTAGAAGCCTCAACACCATGTGATCGCATGGCCTGCCCTGACAGGTCTGACTCGAGCATTAAATATGTTTAGGGTTTATAAATAATTATTATTATTAATTAGGGTTATTTATTTTAATATTTAGTTTTAGTTTTATTTAAAATTATTAATATTAAGTTTTAATTAGTTTTATTAATATATAAAATTAATACTTTTATAAATAATTATATAAAAATAATATTTTTATAAAAATAGGTAATTTTATCATTTTTTGTCTCTTTTTATAATTTGTATATTTTAATCATTTGTATATTTTTCGTTCGCAATTAGTTTTAAAATTAGTTTTTCCGTAGTTATTTTATATTTATAGATTTTTAGGCTTTGCCGTAAAATCTCTTAAGTGCTTTTTCTTTAGATTAAGATTTAGGCGCTTTGGAATTTTGCGACGCCGTTTTTCGCTTTAGTTTTAAATAGATTTTAGTGCCTTTAAGTAATTGTCGTTTTCTGAATAAAATTGCATCTACCTTTAGACCTTTAGGCGCAACTTTTTAGATATAATTTTTAGACTTTTAAGTTTCGACGTTTTTCTTTCTTATTTTTATTTTTCGACGTTTTTCGACGCGCTTCTTTTTCTTTCTTATTTCTCGACGATCTAGTTTTTAGGACATAGAATTTTCTATTTCTTCTCTAAAACTTCAAAAACGAAAAATTATTTTAAGCGGTTAAATTGATAGACATCCAAATTTTCTGGTTCGTAGTAATAGTTAGATTTGTTAGTGGCTGAGTTGTGAGCTTCCGATTTAAAGGGTTTTGGCTCCCTACTACATCTTTTGGCTATTCGAAACGTGGGCAAAAGCAGAAAAGGTCTATTAATTTGATAACTTATATAATTTTTTGTTAGTAAATCCACCACATTGTAGCTAAAATTTGGTAATAAGCGCATTATGGAAAATCTCGAAAATATCTTGGAAAATTTTTATGACATCCGAAATCAATTTCATCAATACTCTCAAACAGGTGTTGATGACAATTCATTCGGTCAATCTTGGATTACGAATGATGAAACAATAACTGGTTGTAAAATCTGTGGAGATTATCACTCAACATGGGAATGTTATTATTACGTTCCTATGGAAAATTACGCACCCACGGAACCTGAATTTAACGATTATGAAGAATACAATTCAAATTGGGATTATTCCCAAGAATATATCCAAACTCAACAACCAGAAGACGAGGAGAATTATGTGTCTGAAAATCTTTTAGACAATATGAAAATCAAACTAGAAGAACTCGATGCTCAAATGAACAAATGAGAGAGTTTGTAAATAGGCAAGCTGAAACTCTATCAGACTACACACCTGTTGATCTGAGGAGTCATGTACAAGAAAATCTCATATCATCGAATTTTGTTGAATTTGAGAGCTCCGAAATCACCAACTATCCCGATGATACTTTTTATTCAGCTTTACCAATTTCACAACATATCGACACATTAGCCTCTACCGACGAATTCATCGATCCATTAATGGATGAAGAAGAAGTAAGGGTGACAAATTGGTACTCTTGGGAAAACGATAACATTGAAAACTTTACCCTCGAGACCAAAGTGGTGGGACCGATAAGTACCGTTAATGAAAAAGAATCTGCTTCGATCCCTAAATTCACCATTCCACAACCTTCTAACCCAATATTCTCAATAGACAAGTCATCTACTGAAGATGAACTACGAGTTGTAATAGAAAATGACACCTCATATTTCACCCAATTGGGTAATAGAGGTGAAAACTTTGATCCCGAGAATAAACGGAAGGAAATGTTAGGAATTGTCCACCCTATAGAAATATGTATGTCGGTGTATATCTATCCATTTGACCAAGAACCAAAAAAGAGACGTATCCATTTACTAAAAGCTACACTTAAAAAAAAATTAAGTAGTGACGATCGGGTGGTTCTAAACTTTAAACCCATTGATATATTATACACCACCCAAGATGTAAATAACTGGCTCACTATTCTAATTCGTGGAACTTATTCTACCGACTTCACATATCGTCAGCTAAGTATGGGGAAGTCTAACCCCACTTAACGTTAAATTAGGGGTTCGGGTTAGTGCATAACTCGTTAATAAACATGCATAATAAGTAAGGGTAAAAGACGCATTTTCAAATATTAACAAACAGCTCAGAAAAGCATCCATTTTTGAAGAAAGAAAAAAACATGTGTGATAAAACAAGAAGGAATGAAAGATGAGGTGCACCATCTATCATTCGACGAGCTTTGAAAATACAAACTGGGTATTTTTAATCATTTTCTACACTAATCACCCTCATGAATTTATAATTAGAGTCTGATTTCATGCAAATGAGGGCATTGCATGATCTCAAGTGTGGGGAAGGGTTATAAATTCTTTCGGGTTTATACTTGGCTTATTTTCTAAATTTTGTGAAAATTTTAAAAAATTTCAACTAAATGAATTCAAAATCATGTTTAAACATATTTATGAACGATAAAACTAGGTGTTAATGCCGAAATTATTGTTACTTCTGAAAGGACATAAATTGAGAAACAACTAAAACGCTTGAATTTATTTATTAAGATATAAAAAAACGCATGAAAAAAGCCAAGTGTGGGGAGAATGTACCAAGTTATTCAATTAAAAACTATCTATCACATATGTTTGTAAAGTTATTGCAGGTGCTTTTATTTTGGACTAAATTAACTGGTTTACCCGATTTATTGTAATGAAAGATGGATCTACACGATGAATCAATTCCATCATTAAATTGAAGTAAAGTCTTCCGAAAAAGACACGCGCTTCTTGATTTAGGTCAAGAAGTTGTCGTCCAGACCAGCTGTAGGTTGACGAAAAATTTAGAAAAGTCATCTCTAAAATCAGCAGGAAATCCACGGACCTCAGCATCAAACAGGGTCGCCAAGTGGTCAGACTTATCCTAACCATGAGAGGATCTGTCTCGTAAAATGGGGAGGGCGCCGTGCAAATTAGCTTGATAAGACTAATGAATCAGACCCCCAGAAAGGATAATCTCCTTAAAGATTAAAAATCAGCTTTTAAGACTGATATTACTCAATCCTTGAGATTGACCTTAAAGATTGAGAATTACAAACTCATGGAATTCAATGATATCTAAACTCGAGCTTGAACGAGAAAATATTTTGATCAAAATTACAAACCGGTTTGTTTTCTGAAAACCTATTTTCAGTGCGTTCATTACCATTGAACGTAAAATCTTAGGAATTCACCTGGAATTCATTAGGTCACCGGAACCAAATAGGGTGTCAACCGTAAGAACGGTGGTTGCATAGCATGGTCGAAGACAGGACCTTGTGCCAGACCAAAAAAATCTTAGGATGATCTTTACTATTGCTCCTACAAAGGATAGTAATAGCATCCGACACGTTTTTTAGACCATGAATAAATGCATGTCATTAGACATTGCCTTAACAATTTCTTGTTCATCGCTTTCCTTTACAACCGGACGGTAGTTTGCCGAAAGGTAATATACGGGACAAGTAAACTGGATGTGTGCTTTCCTAATACAAGGTTAGCAAGTGGGTGACACAAAACCATAAGTTTTGAGCTAAAATTTTCAAATCTGAAACCTACAACAACCCACAAAAACATTTTGCAACACCGGTGAAGGGTTATTCTGGAAAAATTATCTAGGGTAAAAGCTAGATTGAATTTTCAAAAGATCAAATGTTTTCATAAAGATCCAATTTCCTTAAAGGATCTAAATTTTCATAGTCATGTGAGACTGTAACCCACATCCTTACTATCATTTTTATACCACTGTATCAAAATCACTGATGTATAAAGTGTGAGAATAAAAAAGTGATTCGAGTGAAGTGTGATTTTTTTTCAAGTTATGTATTGCTTGAGGACAAGCAACGTTCAAGTGTGGGAATATTTGATAGTGCTCCAAATGAACATATATTTAGTAGCAATATCCTCCCAATATGTAAATTATTTAGTTGTAATTGTCCTATTTTAAGTTGTAATCGTTTATATTAAATAAGTGCGAAGACAAAAGGCGAAAACGACGATTTGAAGACGCAAATGACCAAAAAGCTCAAATATACAAGATACAATCCAAGTGGTTCAATTTATTGATGAGAAACGTCTAAAAATGACAAAAGTACAAGTTGCGGAACGCAAAGTACAAGTTATTAAATTGTACGAAAGGACGTTCGAAAATCCGGAACCGGGACCTGAGCCAACTATCAACGCCCGACGCAACGGACCAAAAATTACAAGTTAACTATGCACAAGAATATAATATTATATTTAAATAATTATATAAATTATTTATATATTATATATATTTAAATAAAACGTCGACAAGCAAGGAAACAAATCAAATGTGGCTGGATCCAGCTGGCCATGCGATCGCATGGCCTGGAAGGCAAAAATCCATGCGATCGCATGGGGCCAAAATCCTGGCCACATCTATAAATAAGCAACGAGTTTGGCCAGAATAATTACACCACAATATATATTACTCCCTCTGTTTAATTTATAAATATATATATATATATATATATATATATATATATATATAATATATATATAAATAGTATAGGGTAGTTTTATATTAGTTAGTTTGGGTTATGTAGAGGTTATGTTACGGGTTTTAAAGTCAAAGTTCTGTCTGTATAAAGCTACGCGATAAATACTCAATGTAAGTTATGTTCTCCTTTTTAAATTAATGTCTCGTAACTAAGTTATTATTATGCTTATTTGAGCCGAAGTAATCGTGATGTTAGACTAAATATTAAAGACGGGGTTATTGGACTTTGTACCATAATTGGGGTTTGGACAAAAGACCGACACTTGTGGAAATTAGACTATGGGCTATTAATGGGCTTTATATTAACTAAATGATACCTCATTAAATTAATATAGAGATTTACAATTTGACGTAGCTATAAATATCCACTTACGTTCGATCGGATACGATGAGCGGGATATTTATAAATATTAATAATTGTTCATTTGACCGGACACGGGGATGGATTAATAGTCAATGGACTCATTAAAACAGGGGTGGATTACATTCAAGGGTAATTGGTGTGATTGTTAACAAAGTATTAAAACCTTGGATTACACACAGTCGATAGCCTGATGTATTCATTAAACAAAGTATTAAGACCTTGTTACAGTTCGAATCCCTAATTAGTTGGAATATTTGACTTCGGGTATAAGGTTAAATTTGCCGAGCATTTTATAATTATGACCGATGGACTATTATGGGCAAAAACCAGATAGGTTTCAAATAATCCAGGACAAAGGACAATTAACCCAGGATAATTAATTAAAATCAAAACGTCAAACATCATGATTACGGAAGTTTAAATAAGCATAATTGTTTTATTGTATTTCTCATAGTACTTTCATTTACTCGCAATTTTATTTACTGTCATTTTAATTATCGCATTTTAATTATTGTCATTTATATTTACGCTTAAAACTTAAAATCGACAAACCGGTCATTAAACGGTAAAAACCCCCTTTTATAATATTACTACTTATAATTATATATATTTTATATAAATATAGTTGTTAAAAATATAGTATGCAATCACCAGCTCCCTGTGGAACGAACCGGACTTACTAAAAACTACACTACTCTACGATTAGGTACACTGCCTATAAGTATTGTAGCAAGGTTTAGGTATATCCATTCTATAAATAAATAAATATCTTGTGTAAAATTGTATCGTATTTAATAGTATTTCCTTGTAAAAATTAATAGTATTTTATACCCTTCGCTTTAACATCACTATACAAGTACTATATGCATTAAATGTTCATTTACCTTGGATGGATTGCTTTGATAGTGACTTATCATGTCCAAAGTGGAAAGTCTAACATTCTTGGATACAAGACATGATAATCATTTGAGGCAATCTCAGTTTTGTCATAATCCTTTATTTGTAATTAACACATTTGCTAAATTTCTATTGGTTGGTCAACATGTCATTGATGACACAAACCCACTTTAATCACAAAGCATGCTAGTATTCAAATTTGTTCTTGTGTGTGATTAATTAAATGTGTTAATGATGTCTTGACAAATTAAGCAAGTGATAACAATTAAGCATGTGGAAAGACATCAAGTTAATCAAGTTTAAACTTATTCATAAACTTAATTTTAGACTTAAGCAAACCTATGTGTGTTAATGTTTTATTGTCTTTTAAGTTCACTAGATTATGATATTTTACTATTTATCCAAGTAACACATGCAAATATTGAAGTAGTCCAAATACTAGTTCTATCTTGTAACAAATAGCAAGACAAGATTGATACATATGCATATTAACTTACTACTTATCATTAGGACTTAGAACTTAGTCAAATAATACACATGTACTAATAACAAGTAGTCAAGTAATATTTATGTAAGGACTAGCAAGAGATCATTAAATAATCTTAGAATTAAACATATAGTGATAACATAGAATTAAACTAAGACTAAGAAAGATTTACTTGCAAAGGGGCATTTGCAAGATTAATGTATAAGCGTACATTAATATCCAACACATGTACAAGGAAAGAGCAACTTTTGGTTGGGACTTGGTGACCATCCTAAGTATGTCTAGATACATTTTAGATGTATATGTTTTCCTATAACACTTATGTGTTATCCTTAATCTATGCTTAATCGTCATTAAGGTATCATTAGGCGTGATTAACCAAGATTATTGTTCTAGTGACCAAAACTCCTTTGGGAATGAAGGAGGCAACTATCCTAAGCATGTTTGAACAGGTTTCATAAATTATAGGTGCCCGAAAGTGGTCAAACATTTTTCGATCAAAATCCAAACAGAAGGTTTCTGCGGTCGACCCACGGTCAGCCGTGGAGTCGACCGTGCATCTCAGGTTTCGTAAATCTGAGTGCACGTTTCCATGATCTGACCTGCGATCAACCGTGGTTCATCCGTGTACCCTATTTCATTTTAAGCTTTCTTTTGGTTTTTAGTCTTTTGCTAGATCATGTGTGGATTAGTGAACTTGATTATTTATGTTAAGATGTCTACCATCACCTTTAGCTATGTGCATATGTCATCATCAAAACACTTATTGTTATAGGTTAAGGTTAGTATAGTCATTAAGAATAATCCCATGTTAACCCGCATTTTCCCCCAACATTCTTCCCCTTTTTGATGATGACAAACACATAAGTGATGGTGGACATTTATCTATAAATACATGCAAGTTTTAAGATCACATATCCAACTTTCTCCCCCTTTTGTTGAAGCAAAAAGGTTAGCTCCCCCTGGAACTAAGCTCGCCCTAAGACAAATGCTCCCCCTTGAATCGTACATGGTGGGAAACTAGCAACCACAACACATAAAAACACACAAATTTTTATTTATCCTTAAAGAAAAGAGCACACATACGAAGACAACATATGAAGACACCATGGTGGGAACAATAAAAAGCACATAGTGTAAAAGCTCTTATTCAAAACAACATAAGAAGACACCATGCGTAATATCTCACATGAGATATGCATGAGAAGTACATTAAGGTTGTTTTTAGAGTCGGTCATAAGGATGCGAAGTGCTTCCTCCACAAGTGAATTTTGATAAGAACTTTCTTAGTATCTTGTAGGTTCGTCGATTCTGACGATGAAGCACGGCCCGTTGGATTGGTGATCGAAGAGAGATGAATTGATCTTCTTCCATGCTTTTTCAGACCCTGTTGTGCTCCATGCCGGTGTGTTTTCATCCTCTGTAATTTCATTGAATGGTCTGACCGAATCATAATTGATTGGAGAGGTGGTTAGACCGTCGAAGTGTAGTGCTTGAACTTTCAAGTACCTGAAGTGCTTAGTGAGGTGAGCTCCATATGAAAGAGGAAGAGAATCATCATGCACAAGTCCATTCATCCTACTTGCCATGAAGAATGCCATATTGACTGGAATATGGTGCTTGAGACACCATAGGAGAGCGGCTTCACTAGCATGTATTTAAGGAAAGAGACTTTCGACTTTACTGTACACATTCTTGCTTATGATTTGTAACCAGAGGTCATATTTGGATGCTAGATGGTAAGCTTGAAGCCCCTCATTTTGGATTGAGATGTGGATGACGGGGGGTTGGCAAAAGGTTCGTACGATGTCACCTTTTGACACAAATATGGGAAGACGATTAAGGTTTAGGCTATGGCTGATGAATTCAACGCCTTCACAGGGAACACACATTATCTTTCCAAACTCTTGAAGAGTCATAGAGTATACCCTATGAAACAAACGAAATTTGATTTCTTTTATGGGAGTTAGTTCATAGTTGGCATAAAACTCGCGAACGATGGTAGAGTGAACAAGACCGTTGAGAGTTAAGAATGCATCCCATTGAATTGTTGAGAAGTTTTCGACGAGAAATTCAGGGAAGTGGTCAACTATGACTTGGCTACCTTCGGCTATTGGTCGTGTGCTAACTAATAGTCTATTTTGGTTAACCAAATTCTTAACATCTTCAAGAGAAGATACTGGAAGATTGTCGAAAGAGTCAGAAACCGACGAAGTTAAGTCGATTAGGAAGTGATTATTTGGTGATTTTTTTGAGTGACTCATTGTGAGGAATAGAAATGTGAAGAACATGCATGTTGATCTCTTCTTTATAAAGAGAAGAGTCTTTCCATTTTGAAGTAATTGAATCTTTTAAGGAAAAGAATCATAGTTAAGAATGATAGTTTATGTATGATTTAATGTGCATTAAATTCTTCTCCAAAGAAAAGGACAAAAGATTGACAGATGGTCTGCGGTCCAGCCTGCGGTCGACGTGGAGCTGACCGTACAGCTTCTGTTAATTTTTTAAATCACTAATTCAATCAACAACAATTTATTAAAACAAACCATTGAATGTTTAAAATAACAAATAGTAATTACATGAATAGAAATCATGATTTTACTATTTGTGTTTTCTTCACATTCTTACCCTCTTTCGGTAAGAATGTGTTTGCAACTATATGAACATATGTTCTCATATTATTCATACAATACAATGATTTGCAAACTTAGTTATCATCAATACCTAGTGTTTTGATGTCAACACTCTTCACATTCGCACCCTATTTTGGTGACAATGCATTTGCACTTTATATTATTAGTGGTTTTCATAATGTTCACATGGATTCGTATTTTGCAAATTCGAGTTTCATCAATACACAATTGCAAACTTGATTTTCATCAACACAAGTGTTTCGATGTCACCAATTTCTACATTATTACTTCTTCATTAGTGACACTGTGTTTGAATCATGTGAACAATTAACTTATGAAAACCAAATCTAGTTGTATGATGAACCCTAGAATTCAAAGTCTTAAATTGATGCAATGTTAATCACGATTTCAAAGGTTTTTGAAGTTTTCATGAACACAACTTATTATTAGCATCAATTTGAGTGGCAATTTCGAATTAGGGTTTCTTCAAGCAATGTTTGAAGAATTCATCATACTAACACAACTGAGTGAGGAGAAGTCATAGATTAATCTTACCGAAATTGAAGATTAGAGATGAGAAGGAGTAGATTCGTTGGTGTGTGGTCGGAGATCTTGAGCCGTGGAGGAGAGGGAAATGAAAACGAATTTTGAATGAAAATACAGAATGAGTCAAGAACAAGGTTGAAACACCCGTCTGTACCCGTGCGGTCGAACTGCGGTCGACCGTGGGGTTGACCGTGGTAATTTTCTACGGTTTACTTTGCAGTCTGCCGTGGGTTAACCGTGCAGCAGGAAATAGTGGATTCTTGTCCATTTCTTCACATTGAGCGCATTTTGGCGATTTTGTCAATTTCAAAGAATACTTGAGGACATGTTTTCTTTGCTTAACATTGTATGATCACATCTGATATCGGCCAAAAAGTCACATTTTTATCCGCAATATTAAGCCCTAGAACAATAAAGATTCAAACTTTGTCTTCAAAATTATCGCTTTTTCAGTTGATTTTGTAGATTAAGTAATTACGAAGGAAATGCAAAAAGAATCAAGTAAAACAGAGCTAAAACGAAGATTCTAGAGCGAAAACGGTGAAAGAAAAGAAATCAAGTTACGATCCAATGAAAATCAGCTGACCAGGCAGACCAAACGACTTGCCAAACGGCCTGCCAAATAGCCTGCCTGGCTCACAAACGGCCTGCCGAATGGCCAGGATAAACGGCCCCTATAAACGGCTTGACTTACCAAACCGCCCCTGCAAATGGCCTGCCAAACGGCTTGCCAAACGGCCTGCCAGCTATTTGCAGGCAAAAATCCAAGTCTATTTAAAGGGCTTTCTCCATCCATTTCAACACACACTCAATTTGTAATTCACTTTATATTTTCAAGCTTTTAGTTAGTTTTTAGTAGTAGTTAGCTTAGCTTTTATTTTCCAGAGGATATCCCGGCGAGTCCCTACGATCTCGGGCAGATTTCTTCGGCCTTTTCAGGTTTTTATCCGAAACCCTTGTCTTTTGTATTAAACATGTGTTCTTACTTTTTATGTTTAATAATGCGTTCCGATATTACCATGATAGCTTAATTAATCTGTATGTTGCCATGATAGAAGTTTGGGTTAGCGTAATTATGTTAATTTAGTACGATTACTATCGTAATACTGAACTAGGAAGTATGATAGATTTGTATGCTAGAATCTTAAGGATTGACCAACCTAGGTTGTGATCAGGACTTGTCCACCTATATGAAATTAGCTACTTCATAGGATTAAGACCCCAACTCGGTATGGCCGGAGTTCCCGAGAGGCATTTAATGCGCTTTTAGGACACGAAACTTAGGAATTGAGACATGAATGACCTAGTATGCCTATTGACTGTTCCGAAGAGACTTCTTAGGAGCTGTTAAGATCTAGTTAGTGCCTTCACTGTGTGACCCAAGCCTATTTCATGTTCTTGTCTGATTGTTGCCTTAGAACTTAGTCATATCAACTGTTTAGGTATTGATTAGGTTTCTATCTGCTTTACTTTCAGTATATCAACTGTAATGTTGTATAACGCTTGAACTGATATGATCTCATTAGTATGATGGAATGGTTGTTAGTTTTCATTTAAGGTTTTGCCAACTTAAACTGACGGACTCCTTCCGTTTGTGATTAGTGTTCAATCAACACGGCACATTGTTATTCAGTTAACTAAACTGATAACGAGGGTTAGGATTAGAGCTCAACTCACTAATAAACCTAGTACTTAATGAGGATAACCTCCGAGGTATAGCTACCTTTCAATTATACAATCAAGTGACATACTTCTCACTACTCAAAGAGAACTCCGAGAGTTCAGAGACAAGTAGGTCTGTGTAATTGGTTCATCTAACTAGATCTACATCATTCCAAACATATTCTTAACATAAGCATAATTACCTTTCCCTAACCCAACACTGATATCTTGGTCAACATTTCCCTGATCTGCATACTCCGGATATCCTTCCACTTATTTACTTTTCCGCACTTAGGACTTTTAGATTAAACCAACTACTATCCTTTATCCAGGTAGTTTTAAATAAAAAGACAATTATCCACTTGATCTTCAATTCATTAATCTATTAAAAATACGACACTAGGTTAACATACACCTTCTACACCTTAGAAAGTAAAAGTAAATTTAGGCCCCCGCATAATATAAATAAATAAAACCACTGTGTGCTACCCTGATCAACTGAATCTGACGTCCTACGACCTAATGACACCACACAAACAAAACTGTAGGTTTCAACCATATCGTAAGTAGCACATCAACATCCAATCGATGTTTCATCATCAATGGCACGTATGTAGGCATGTATATATGTTTATATACATAGTTACACATATATCATACAAATAAGGCACAGTGTCCTACAAATAGTATGCTATCCATTCAAGTAAGCATATATTCCTAACTTAAGCATAATCTTAATGAAAAATCCTTTTAACTATTTAGAGAATGTGCAATTTTGAAATTGTGGCACATTGAGTTAAAACATACTAAGTTTTGAATGCACAATCCTCTTTTCTTAGTTTTTGATTATTGATTCTCATTTATCCTAAGATTACCCAACCATTGACTTATTCCTCCTATAGACTTGCTAGATTTGTTTACCCTTCCTAGGTTTTCAACTTTCTTGATAATTGACCTTAGACTTAGAGTACTTTGCTTACTAGAATTGTGACTAGTTTTCAAAACAATTGTATCTTTAAAATCATTTTTGTCATTTAAAGATCTTTTCAAGAAGTTGTTTTCTTCACTTAAATTTTTGTTGAGTTGATTTGCCCTTTGTAATTCTTTTTCCAACAATTTTAATTTGTCATATCTTCTAGTATACACAAATTTTACCGCTTTGTACTCATCTAGCAAATCTTCATAATTAGAAGGATATAATACATATACCTCATTACTTTGGACACTTGAGCTTTCGCCTTCTTCTTATTGATAGCACAATTCAATATCATCTTCACTACGAGCAACTTGACTTGAAGAGTATCTTGAACCCATGAGACAAAAGTCTACATTTTGATCAACCAACCAATTCCTATCAAGACATTCATGTCTTGTTACCTTTTCTTCTAACCCATTCTTCATTGAACATATTTGAGACCTCTTCAACTTGAGACTATAGTGAATCCCAACATTCCTTTGCACTTTCACACAAAAGCATTTTAACCCTTTCTTCATTAGGAAGAATTCTATAAAGTAGTGTTATAGCATCAATTTGCTTTTGCACTTTGTTTACTACTTCACTATTTTAGAATGTTGAATTCACCATGTTTGAAGATTCTTGAGAAACAAAGTTTCCTTCCTTGATGATTCTCCTCATGTCGTAATCTCTTGATTTGACATAGATCTCAAATCTTCTCTTCCATACATAGACATTCTTTCTATCAAAGATTGGTGCTTCATTAGTCAATCTTTCAAGATATGCCATCGTGTGAGTTGATCCCAAGAACGTTTGACTTGGGTTTTTGCCCAAAATGATTTTTTGACTAAATCAATAACGTTACTAGAGCAAATGTACGACCAATCTCTCTGATACCAATTGTAAGTAACTAGAGGGCGGGTGAATAGTTACTTAATAAGTTTTTTTGAAACTTTTTCGATGATCAATACGATTTGAACAATAATTGATCACGTTAGTCAACTCAAACCAATGTGTGGCGTGTTTATGTTTGTAATGATGCGAAAAGTAAAGTAAAGAACATAAGTACAAGG
The DNA here is from genome assembly GCF_046630445.1 of Rutidosis leptorrhynchoides. Lineage (NCBI taxonomy): Eukaryota > Viridiplantae > Streptophyta > Magnoliopsida > Asterales > Asteraceae > Rutidosis > Rutidosis leptorrhynchoides. The sequence continues at coordinate 126,694,395 of NC_092340.1, forward strand.
ATTTATAGCAGTTCGGGTGGATGTTAACTAATCTACCTTAATCCACTCCCTGATTCACTAATCTGGATTTATTGCTTCACTAAGCACTTTTCTCTAAATTCGATGGAGATCCGATTTACAAGTCTTGTACTCCTCCTTAGATAACAAACCTAATCCTTCTATCCCTTTGAAAGATTACCTCCAACTTAGATTAACTTGTCTTGAACTTGGGCAAGTATTAATCTCCAATGAGATTAATCAACTCCCTAGTTCCCTTTAAGGAAGATGATAGCTAAGCTAGCATATGCCTCTAATTACAAAGTACAAAGACTCCCTTTTTCAGTGATGAAAATCCTAAGATAATTCTAAGGATTAATACAACACTATGTAAACTCACAAAGATAAGAATTTGAAAGTAAGTTTACAATAACCCCTTTTATAATCTATGAGATTATAAAACTTCTCTTGCTAATCACAAACATATGAAGAAGTATTATGTTCTTGTGATTCTCTGATGATTTTGAGTTGTAGCATGCAAGACGTCCAAGTCTTCAAAGTTCTCCAAGTCTTGCTATTTATATGGAAAGGTAAAAAGGTCAGCCCTGTCTGCGGTTTGACCCACGGTTAACCGTGGGTCGACCGCACGTGCCTCAATCCAAAATATATATCCGTTGCATAGCCGTTTGAATCAGTTTTGGACATCACTCTTTGGACACTTTATTTCATTTAACACCTACAAAAGATAACCAACATCCTATACAAGTGCTATATGAATTAAATGTTCATTTACCTTGGATGGATTGTTTTGATAGTGACTTATTTTGTCTAAAATGGAAAGTCTAACATTCTTGGATACAAGACATGATAATCATTTGAGGCAATCTCAGTTTTGTCATAATTATTTATTTGTAATTAACACATTTGCTAAATCTCTATTGGTTGGTCAACTTGTCATTGATGACACAAACCCACTTTAATCACAAAGCATGCTAGTATTCAAATTTGAACTTGTCTGTGATTAATTAAATGTGTTAATGATGTCTTGACAAATTGATCAAGTGATAAGAATTAAGCATGTGGCAAGACATCAAGTTAATCAAGTTTAAACTTATTCATAAACTTAATTTTAGACTTAAGCAAACCTATGTGTGTTAATGTTTTATTGTCTTTTAAGTTCGCTAGATTATAACATTTTACTATTTATCCAAGTAACACATGCATATTGATAATGCTAAAAATGAAAATATATTTCATAGCGTTATCCCTCAAGAAAGACAAGCTTTTAGTTGTAATTGTTTTATTTACAAGTGATATTCGTTTAAATAATAAAAGGTGAAGACAAAAGACAGATTCGACGATTTGAAGACGCAAACGACCAAAAATCTAAAAAGTACAAAATACAATCAAAGTGGTTCAAATTATTGATGAGAAACGTCTAAAAGTTACAAGAGTACGAGCCGCAAAACGCAAAGTACAAGATATTAAATTGTACGCAAGGACGTTTGAAAATCTGAAATCGGGACCAGAGTCAACTCTCAACGCGCGACGCAACGGACTAAAAATTACAAGTCAACTATGCACAAGAATATAATATAATATATATATAATTACATAAAATTATATTATATTATATTATATTATATATTAAATATAATGCAGCAGCCCACGTTTAAAATTCAATGTGACCAGGAAATGATGACCAGGAAATGACGGCCATGCGATCGCATGGCCTGGAGGAAGAAAATCCACGCGATCACATGGCACCCAGCCACTTGCCACATCTATAAATTGAAGCTTTTTTCGGACGAATTTTACATATAATAATTCAATCTCTCTCTCTCATGATATATATATATATATATATATATATATATATATATATATATATATATATATATATATATATATATATATATATATATATATATATATATATATATATATATATATATATATATATATATATATATATATATATATATATATATATATAATTTATAATTTTAATTTTAATTTAAGATTAATAATAATAAGCGTACGTTAGCGAATGTTGTAAGTGTGTAAGTCGAAATTATGTCCGTGTAACGCTACGCTATTATTAATCATTGTAAGTTATGTTCAACCTTTTTAAATTAATGTCTCGTAGCTAAGTTATTATTATGCTTATTTACTGCCGAAGTAATCGTGATGTTAGACTAAATATTAAAGACAGGGTAATTGGGCTTTGTACCATAATTGGGGTTTGAAAAAAAGAACGACACTTGTGGAAATTAGATTATGGGCTATTAATGGGCTTTATATTAACTAAACGATACCTCATTAATTTAATATATAGACTTACAATTTGACGTATCTATTGATAACCACATACTCTAAATCGGGTACGGTGGGCGGGATATCTATAAATACGAATTATCGTTCATTTTACCGGACACGGGAATGGATTAATAGTTAATGGACTCATTAAAATAGAGGTGGATTACATTCAAGGGTAATTGGTGTAATTGTTAACAAAGTAGTAAAACCTTGGATTACACGCAGTCGATAACCTGGTGTATTCATTAAATAAAGTATTAAGACCTTGTTACAATTCGAATCCCTAATTAGTTGGAATATTTGACTTCGGGTATAAGGATAATTTGACGAAGACTCTCGCACTTTATATTTATGACTGATGGACTATTATGGACAAAACTGTATGGACATATCAAATAATCCAGGACAAAGGACAATTAACCCATGGTAATAAACTAAAATCAACACGTCAAACATCATGATTACGAAAGTTTAAATAAGCATAATTCCTTTATTTCATATTTCATCGCACTTTTATTTACTGTCATTTTATTTATCGCACTTTTAATTATCGTACTTTTTAATTATCGCAATTTTATTTACTGTCATTTTATTTATCGCACTTTTAATTATCGCAATTTTATATATCGCATTTTAATTATTGTCATTTACTTTAAGCTTTAAATTAAGTTATATTTATTTTTAATATTTTACATTAGGTTTTAACTGCGACTAAAGTTTTAAAATCTACAAACCGGTCATTAAACGGTAAAAACCCACTTTTATAATAATAATACTACTTATATATATATTTATATATTCACAAATATAGTTTTAAAAATATACCGTTAAACTTGGCTAGTTCCCTGTGGACGAACCGGACTTACTAAAAATTACACTACTGTACGATTAGGTACACTGCCTATAAGTGTTGTAGCAAGGTTTAGGTATATCCACTCTATAAATAAATAAATAACTTGTGTAAAATTGTATCGTATTTAATAGTATTTTCAGTAAAATATAAGCTATTTCGTATACACCCCTACGTACATCAAGTATTTTTGGCGCCGCTGCCGGGGACTGCTTAAACGCCGGAAGCGAAACGCTATATATATATATATATATAAAAAGAAAAAAAAAATTATTAAGTTTTAATTTCGTTTTGTAAAAATACGTTTTAAAAATACAAAAATATAAAAAGAAAAACAAAATATATATATATTTTTAAAAGTTTGTTTAAAATATATAAAATATTAAAGTATTTTTATTTTTTTAAATATAAGTTTTATTTAATTTATATAAATATTTTACTTAAATTAAAAACAGAAAACAAAGTAAAAAAGTAAAAAAAAAATAAAAGAAATCTGAGCCTGCAATATTTCGGCCTGCATTAAATCTGAATCTACATGCCATGCGATCGCATGGCTGCAGTGAGGTAATTTCATGCGACCGCATGAAGTCAGCTGGCAGGCCACAATCCTCGTACTGTAATTAATTACGGAGTATTATTAATTATTATTATTATTAATAAGCCCTAATTAGGGTTTAGTTATTTAATAATTAAGTTTAGTTTATTTTATTTTGTATTTTTAAAGTTTTATTTAGTTTTATCAATTATATAAAAATTGTACTTTTATAAAATAAATAAGATAAAAATAATATTTTTTATAAAAATTGTATTTTTATAACTTTAGTTTTATTTTTGTATTTTTTTAATTAGTTTAATTCGTAATTGTATATTTTTCGTTCGTACTTAGTTTTAAATTTAGTATTTGCCGTAGTTATTTTTATTTCTAGATTTTTAGGCTTTGCCGTAAAATCCTTTAAGTGCTTTTTCTTTAGACTAAGATTTAGGTGCTTTAGAATTTTGCGACGCCATTTTAAATTTTAGTGCCTTTTTAAGTTATTGCCGTTTTGGATATAGAATTCCTTTTAAGCTTTAATACATTTAGACGTAAGTTTTAAATTTTAGTTCTTAGACTTTTAAGTTTCGACGCGCTACGTTTTTTATTTTATTTTTCGAACTTTTATTTTTCGACGTTTTTCGACGCTCTCTTTTTCTTTCTTGTTTCTCGACGCTCTAGTTTTTAGGACATAGATTTTTCTATTTCTTCTCTAAAATTTCAAAACGAAAAACTATTTTAAGCGGTTAAATTGATAGACATCTAAAATTTTCTGGTTCGTAGTAATAGTTGGATTTGTTAGTGGTGAGTTGTGGGCTTCCGATTTAAAGGGTCCTGGCTACCTGCTGCATCTATTGGCTATTCGAAACGTGGGCAAAATCAGAAAAGTCTATTAATTTGATAACTTATATAATTTTTATCTTTTATAACTAATAGGATATTCAGTAAATGCACCGAGCAAAACGTTCACCACCTTTTATACGTTCACCACCTGTAACTCGATCAAGACATCCAGCCAATATTATCGCCGTTTATTTTTCTTTAGAATCGTCATCTAGTCGACCGAGTACTCAAATTCAAATTTCCGATAATCCATTTTTTGAATCGGACCTCACAATTGAGAATCCGGAGGATATTCAGGGACAATTCAGAGATCCTGAACCACTAATCATTCCTCTTGAACCACAAATCACTCATCCAGAGATTGTCGAGGAAGAAACCATTAAATCAGAATCCCTTAGTGATTCAGATTCAACAAATTCAATCATGGAAAATCTGGAACCTCTAAGTATGGAAGACCGAATAAGGGCTAAACGCACTGGCCAAGGTCACGTAATTACTCAACCAGACATTAATGCGCCAGATTATGAAATCAAAGGACAAATTCTACACATGGTAACTAATCAATGCCAATTTAGTGGTGCACCGAAGGAAGATCCAAACGAACATCTTCGTACCTTTAATAGGATCTGTACTCTATTCAAAATAAGAGAAGTTGAAGATGAACAGTTCTATCTCATGTTATTTCCCTGGACTTTAAAGGGTGAAGCCAAAGATTGGTTAGAATCGTTACCTGAAGGGGCGATTGATACATGGGACGTTTTAGTTGAAAAATTTATTGAACAATTCTTTCCGGCATCTAAAGCTGTGAGACTTCAAGGAGAAATAGTTACATTCACGCAAAAGCCAAATGAAACTCTATATGAGGCGTGGACAAGATATGGAAAGTTATTGAGAGGATGTCCGCAACATGGTTTAGACACTTATCAAATAGTACAAATATTCTTCCAAGGATGCGACATCACTACACGCAAAGACATCGATATAGCAGCTGGTGGTTCCATTATGAAGAAAACCACAACTGAAGCTTACAAAATTATTGATAACACTGCTTCCCACTCACATGAGTGGCATCAAGAAAAAGATATCGTTAGATCATCTAAAGCAGCTAGAGCCGATTCTAGCCATGACTTTGATTCCATTTCCGCAAAGATAGATGCTGTCGAGAGACGAATGGAAAAGATGACTAAGGATATTCACTCAATAAGAATTAGTTGTGAGCAGTGTGGAGGACCACATTTGACAAAAGATTGTCTCAGTATTGAACAAACAATGGAACAAAGAGAGAATGTTTCATACATGAACCAAAGGCCTGAAAATAATTATCAGAATAATTATCAATCGCCAAGACCAATCTACAATCAAAATCAGAATTATAACCGAAATGTTCCATACAACAATCAACAAGGTCCTAACAATCAACAAGTATCCAATAATACTTACAATCAGCAAAGACCTATTTTTCAAAATAAATCACCACAAACCGATGATAAAAAGTCAAATTTAGAAGACATGATATCGAAGCTAGTTGAATCTCAAACTCAATTTTTCACATCTCAGAAACAAACTAATGAACAAAATGCCCAAGCATTTAGAAATCAACAAGCTTCTATTCAAAATCTGGAACAAGAAGTAAGCAACCTAGCAAGGTTGATAGGTGAAAGAAAACCGAGAAGTCTACCTAGCGATACAAATGCTAACCCCCGGAATGAAACAGCTAAAGCTATTACTACAAGAAGCGGTATTACACTTAAACCACCTGAAATGCCTGTAATTTCTGATGAAGCTATTCCCACTCCACAAGAACCACAGCCTGAGCAAGATAAGGAAACAGAACCGGTAGTTGAAAAGGTTAATGAAGATAACACAGTTAAGGCTAAACATTATGTTAAACCATACCAACCACCACTTCCTTACCCGAGTAAAATGAGAAAAAAAGACTTAAAGCCGAGCAATCCAAATTCTTGGATATGTTTAAACAAATAAATGTCAATCTTCCTTTCATTGATATGATTTCAGGAATGCCTAGATATGCTAAATTCTTGAAAGATCTAATCGCAAATAGAAATAAAATGGAAGAACTCTCGGCTGTTACAATGATTGCTAATTGTTCTGCAGTACTGTTGAATAAGATACCAGAAAAATTATCAGATCCAGGAAGTTTCACAATTCCATGTTTTCTGGGTAGTCTTAGTTCAATAGAAGCATTGGCAGACTTAGGTGCTAGTATAAATTTAATGCCGTATTCACTATACGCTAAACTAGATCTTGGAGAATTGAAACCAACACGAATAAGCATACAACTAGCCGATCGATCAGTAAAATATCCTAGAGGGATAATGGAGAACATGCTAGTTAAAGTTGGTACTTTAGTATTTCCAGTAGATTTTGTTATTCTGGACATGGAAGAAGATTCTCGAGTTCCTCTCATATTAGGATGACCATTCTTAAACACGGCTAAAGCAATAATAGACGTGTTTGGTAAGAAACTGACCCTAAGTATAGAGGACGAGAGTGTTACCTTTTCTGTTGATAGAGCCATGCAACAACCGTAATCTGCAGATGATACATGTTATTATATTCAAACTATAGATTCACATGCAGAATTGTTAGAAGAATTTCCAGAATTGCAAGGAACAGGAGAATGTTCTTTAGGAGAAGGAACTGAACCAATTGATGAAGCTGAAATGTTAGCCGCACTTATGGCTAATGGATATGAACCAACAACAGAAGAAATTCAAATGCTTAAAGAAGAAGACAGATATAGATATAAATCATCGATAGAAGAACCACCGACATTAGAGTTAAAGCCACTTCCAAACCATTTGGGATACGCTTATTTACATGGTGAATCTGAATTACCTGTAATAATATTGTCTTCTCTTACGGAAAATGAAAAATCTCAACTCATTACTGTGCTAAAAGCTCATAAACCAGCTATTGCATGGAAGATTCATGACATTAAAGGCATAAGTCCTTCGTATCGCACACATAAAATTCTTATGGAAGAAGGACATAAAACGTATGTGCAATGCCAAAGAAGACTAAATCCTAATATGCAAGATGTTGTTAAGAAAGAAATTATTAAACTGCTAGATGCAGGTTTAATTTATCCAATTTCTGATAGTCCATGGGTAAGCCCAGTTCAATGCGTACCTAAGAAGGGTGGCATGACTGTCATCACAAATGAAAAAAAAAGAGCTTATTCCTACTAGGACTGTAACAGGATGGCGTGTTTGTATTGATTAAAGAAAATTAAATGACGCCACCAGAAAAGATAACTTTTCCTTACCTTTCATTGATCAAATGTTGGAAAGATTAGCCGAAAATAGTTACTATTGTTTTCTGGACGGTTTTTCCAGATACTTTCAAATTCCAATAGCACCCGAGGACCAAGAGAAAACCACATTCACGTGCCCTTATGGTACTTTTGCTTACAAACGCATGCCATTTGGACTTTGCAACGCCCCTGAAACCTTTCAAAGATGCATGATGGCGATTTTTCACGACATGATAGAAGAATACACGGAAGTTTTCATGGATGACTTTTCAGTCTTCAGTGATACTTTTGAAATATGTCTAGTTAATCTTGAACGAATGCTTATTAGATGCGAACAATCAAATCTAGTTCTTAATTGGGAGAAATGCCATTTCATGATTAAAGAAGGCATCGTTCTTGGTCATAAAATTTCAAAGGAAGGAATTGAAGTGGATAGAGCTAAAGTAGATGTAATTGCTAAACTTCCACATCCCACCAATGTTAGAGGAGTTAGGAGTTTTCTAGGGCATTCCGGTTTTTACCGACGTTTCATAAAAGATTTTTCCAAAATGCCACTCCTATGAATAAACTCCTAGAAAAGGATGCTCCATTCATCTTTTCAGATGAATGCATCAAATATTTTAATATTCTTAAAGAAAAACTCATTAATGCGTCGATCATGATAACTCCAAATTGGAATCTACCGTTTGAACTAATGTGCGATGCAAGTGATTTTGCAATGGGAGCCGTTTTAGGACAAAGGATTGAAAAACGATTTCAACCTATTTATTATGTTTGTAAGACGTTACAAGGAGCACAAATAAATTACACAACTACTGAAAAAGAACTCCTTGCTATTGTCTTTGCTTTTGACAAATTTCATTCATATCTCGTTCTAGCAAAAACGGTGGTCTATACTGACCATTCTGCTCTTAGATACCTATTTTTGAAACAAGATGCCAAACCACGCTTAATCCGTTGGATCTTACTCTTACAAGAGTTCGATATTGAAATTCGAGACAAAAAGGGAGCAGAAAATCTCGCAACTGATCATCTTTTTCGTCTTGAAAATCCTAAATTAGAAGTTCTAAATGAATCGACCATACAAGATAACTGTCCTGATGAATATCTTTTGAAGATCGATTATAATGAAATTCTATGGTTTGCAGACTATGCAAACTACTTAGTATGTGAATTCCTTGAAAAAGGGTTGTCGTACCAAAAACGAAAGAAATTCTTTATTGATATAAAACACTATTTCTGGGAATATCCACATTTGTTTAAAAGTTGTCCCGATGGAATAATACGCTGATGTGTATTCGGGGATGAAACCAGTCAAATCTTAAACCATTGTCACACAGGACCAACAGGAGGGCATTATGGGCCTCAACTTACAGCAAGAAAAGCTTACGATGCTGGATTCTATTGGCCTACAATTTTCAAAGACACACACCTTCTTTGCAAATCCTGTGATGCATGTCAAAGGGCCGGAAAAATAAGTCAACGTGATGAAATGCCACAAAATGTCATTCAAGTATGTGAAGTATTTGACATTTGGGGTATTGACTTTATGGGTCCATTTCCAAAATCTCATAATAATCTCTATATTCTTGTTGCTATTGATTATGTATCTAAATGGGCGGAAGCACAAGCTCTCCCAACTAACGATGCATGAGTTGTAGTCAATTTTTTAAAACGTCTTTTTGCAAGGTTTGGAACACCGAAAGATTTAATAAGTGATCAGGGTACTCATTTTTGTAATAATCAACTTGAGAAAGTTCTCAAAAGATATGGAGTAACTCATAAAATCTCAACCGCGTATCATCCACAGACAAGTTGACAAGTTGAAAATACCAACCGAGCATTAAAATGTATTCTAGAGAAAACCGTAGGATCAAATCCGAAGGAATGGTCCATGAAATTGGAGGATGCACTCTGGGCTTTTAGAACAGCCTACAAAACTCCAATTGGAACCACACCTTTCAAACTCGTTTACGGAAAAGCATGTCATCTGCCGGTAAAAATTGAACACAAAGCATTTTGGGCTTTGAAGACATGTAATCTTGATTTACATGAAGCCGGACGTCTATGGTTAAGTCAATTAAATGAATTAGAAGAATTAAGACATGAAGCATATGAAAATTCGTTAATCTATAATGAAAGAACGAAGAAATGGCATGATAAAAGAATCAGAAGTTCAAAAGAATTTAAAGAAGGAGACAGAGTTCTTCTTTTCAATTCACGATTCAAGCGATTTCCTGGAAAATTGAAATCAAGATGGTCTGGACCATTCATAGTCAAAAGAGTTTTCCCATACGGAACAATAGAGTTAATAAATTCAAATGGGATTGAATTTAAGGTTAATGGTCACAGTGTTAAACATTACATACATAATCCGATGGAAGTTGACAACGAAGTTAATCACAATTTCGGCAACACAGCTAACTAAGTGTGGGGAGAATCGAGTCTTTTAAGGATAATATATGTTTCTGTTAGAGTTAGATATTCTGTTTTCGTGTAGTTTTTGAGAATGGAATCCGAATGGTCTTTCCCTAGCAGACCCTAAAGAACTAGTCTTCTCCCTCCATTCTGAATTTTTATTTTTTTAGGTTTTACGAGATGAAGAATTCCTTTGATTTGAACCATGGTCTAATGCTACACGCTTTGATTACTAAACGTAATAATGACACACTCCCGAGTGACCTGGTGTCAGTAATAAGAGGCAGATGTGACGAAGTAAGGAAAGAACTCAGGAAAGATCATCATAAGACACATTTTGATAAAGGAAAATCAAAATCCGCAATAAAAAGAAGAGCACGACACCTTGAAAGATGTTATAAATGCGGAAAATGGTCACACGAAGGTAAATGTTCAAACAATCAAACATATTCAAATACCGAATTTGTTACTCTATGCAGAGAAGGATCATTCATATGTTTAGAAGAAAAGATATTGAAGAATCGAGATTACGCTTATGTAGCTATGGAAAACCAAATCACACGACTCTCCTATGAGTCAGCTAAAGCGGGTCTCTGAGAATTCTATCTCATAGGTAAGTATGTACAGTTTTTATTTTTGTTTTTATTTTTGTTTTTATTTATTGCTTTTAACCTTTTGATAATAAACGCTGAATCGTTCGCTATAAAGTATTAAATTGATTTCAATAAAATTAGGTATGCGTAACCGAAATTATTGATATCATACAAAAATTTATTACATCACTGCGAAATTTACCGTTTATTCTTAAGGTATAAATATCTTTAATCAATTAACCCAAAATATTTCAGAAATTCGTCAGGAGTAAAACTAGGTTATGGAACCGAAATTACTTTACCGAAAAGAGGGGTGTATATTTTTGATAATATTTGATTGATTAAAGTGGGATAAAAGACCAAAAAGATTTTTAATTTTAATTTTTACCTTGTTTTTAAAATTAATATATAAATATTAAATTAATATTGTAAACTTTTTAAAATCAATATATTTAAGTTTGTAAATATTTGAAAAATTAATATTTTTAATATAAGTTTGTATGTATAAAAATATGAATGATATTTATATGAATTTTTAATTTTATGCATTTAAGTTTGGTGTGAATTTAAAAACAAAAATGTACTTTATTTCATTAAGTTAAAAATGTGATTTCTAAAAATTCTTCGTGAGTTGAAAACTAGGTCGTTGAACCGAAATTGCTTTACCCGAGGGCGGGACGAGAAATTTTATTATCATTATTTTTAATCTTATTGAATTAAAGTATGCCAAAAAAAAAAACCCAAAAATCTTTGCTTTTAAAACCACGCTTAAAAATGACAAATTTTAAAATTTTGTCGAGGGCCCTAGGACAACGATCCGAAACGCCCTCATTCTAAAAGAAACAAAATTTTAAATAAAATTAATTATTTGTTTTAAAAGTATAAGGTTTTTATAAAAAAAAAAAATTATCAGACCCCATGCGATCGCATGGGGTTTCCTTGCAAAATTCATGCGGTCGCATGAGGCTCAAAAACTGAGCAGGAACAAAAGTCCATCGAGCTGCTCTGCCTTCTCACAAAATATACACACACATACGAGCAAACACACAAAAATCACCCTAAAATCATCAAATTTTAACCAAATTCAACCAAATCTCTTGCTATAATCCGCTTTAATCAGGAATTTGTTAAGAAGTTTTTCAAGAAAGGTAACAATTACATCTCTAAAACTCTTTAAATTTGAATTTTAGTGTTTTTGGGCTAATTTTTACCTAATTTAATTTTGATAATTTCTATTGTAATTAGAGTTAAATTGTTAGTATATTATGCATGTATAACCTAGATTGATGCTATTTAACATGATTTAAAGCCAAAAACTTCAAAAATTTTAAAAATCTAGGGTTTGCGTTCTTGAGCAATTTGGGGCTTTTTGATACAAACAGGTTATGACCGATTTTTGTCATGAATTATTGCTAAATTAAGTAGTGTAACATGTTTCGGGAGCTAAATGATCCAAACTATGATCCTAAACATAATTTTTGAGAATTAAAGTGGACTTTTTAAGTCTAAAATTCATGAACTTGATTAAATTGATGTAAATGTCATTTGAAACTTGTTTAATTGCTAGTAATGGTTATTTTAACATGTTATTTGAGTTGAATGCTTATGAACTTTGTAAACATTTTCATAAATGCTTATTTGAAAAAGTGTAGAATTGTTAAAATTGTGAAAATATGTATAAGTTTAATTTTGATTGAACATGTTATTGTAATTGTTTCAAGTTGTTATTTTGCTAACACTAATGCATATTTGGATGCACAAATTTTGTGTTTAATGTGTTTTGTAGAGATATACCGATACTGATTGTGCATCATCATCATCTAGGCAACCTACTCCGGAACCTGAACCAGAAATGCAATATGAACCAGAACCTAAACAGGAACAACAACAGGAACAACAATATCATAATGATCAACACATACCATATTATGATCCGCAGCAAGAATATGTTAATGCCTACGTACAATTTCTGATTCATCCAATAATAGAACACCCAACGATTCATGAAGAACAGTTGAATCCTAATTTGAGATTTGATCGAAGCTGGAGAGATTACCCAACGTACCAAAGTAATAAATTTAAACTGGTAACGAAAAATGTAGAAGTACCGAGGGTAATTGATTGGGAGCCTTTAGAAAGGATCCAACTAGTTAACTCAGTTAAACAGCATCTGATCCAAAGGTATGGCAACTCTTCTTTTCCCGATTGGGAACGTTTATTCACCATTCGTAGGCCTGTTTATAAGGAATGGTGTGTTGAGCTTATGAGTACTATAGCGTTAGATACGGATGTAGTTAGGTTAGATGATAGGAATTTTCTTAGATTTTTACTTGGCCGTAGGATGTATAGGATGTCCATGTTGGACATGGCCAGGGCTTTACAGATTTACACTCCTGGTGAATTACTACTACCTGATTGTACAAATCTGATTTATCATGGTGAAAGGGTAGATAGGAATTTTGACGCTGACACCGTCTGGAGACGTATGTCAAATTATAATGATTTTACGCTGGGAGGAAGACACTCCTATTTAGATATTAACAAAGCAGAGATTCGTATTATACATAGATTTTTAGCTAATTCGATTACACAAAGAGGTAAAAACAAGGAGAAGGTGACCTTACATGATTTATTTTACCTTAAGTGTATTCGAAACACTAGAAGCTTTGTTAATATCCCCTACTGTGTTGGTTTTTATTTGTCCAAAATGGTGGCAGGAATACAGGACGGGGGAATAATAGGAGGGGGTATTTTTAGTTACTCTCATTGGAGAGTATTTGGGTGTAGATAGGGATCAAGGGGGTCTACTGATGGTGTGTAGGGAACAGGTTGACACTTTAGGATTGAAGGTCTATCAGGGTGCAAAGGTATTAAAAAGCAGACACAATCAGGTAGTACCATATGATGGTCGTCATCCTCAGGTAGAGAGAGGTTCAGATGAGGAAATGGAGGAAGCGGATGACATTAGGGATGTCATTAGGGAGGCTATGACTAACGTTTACCAGTGTATAGATGTGGTAGAAATGACAAACGAGGCTTGACATAGTCGGTACGAGCAGTGGCAAGCCGAGAATGTTTACGAGCATTTCAGGCAACGACAGCATGATAGATGGCACTATCATCAGCATTAGATCATGAGCCAGCTATCACCTCAGGTACCAAATAACTATGTACCGACCCGACCTGCTTACTATCCTCCACACCAGCCCGATATGCGACCACCGTTTACTCTCTACGACCCCAACCAGGCCTATCAGTACACCTATAACCAACCGTGGAACCCGACCGATGACATGAACTGGAACCCCTATCCAGCTTGATACAATTCCCGTTGGTGATTTCTATGATTTTTATATTTTTATTATTTTTATTTATTTATGTTTAAACATATAATATTGTGATACTTTTATGTAAGTTTTAACATTTTTATTATGTTGTACTAATATTTCATATTTGATTTGAAAGTGGGATGTTAAGTACCATTTCAAATTACCATGCATGTTATTATTTGTATGTATGTATATTGTCAATTGTACACAACAGGGTAAAACAGCGAACTTTTAAAGACTGGCATTAAGTTCAGCAAAAGCTACTAATTTTGACGACAAAATGAAAAACAAATGTGATGTAACAACAAGACGAAATGAACAAATGATGTGCACCATTTATCATTCAACAAACAAACGCCAATATGTTTGGAAACTTTGGTAAAATTTAATCATTTTTCTACGCTAATCACCCTCAATAATTTAAATTGTACTGATTTCTTGCAAATGAGGGCATTGCAAGATCTTAAGTGTGGGAAGGGGTTAAATTCTTTCGAATTTTTAAAAAAATTTTAAATTTAAACACTTGGTTACCATTAAAAATACTAGTAACACATTAGTTGTATTAGAATCTAGTGCTCTCTGATAATAAAGAACAGCCCTAGTCTTATATACTGACTACCCAATTCTAGTAAAAAATTTTCAAAATTTTCAAATAAATGAACTCAAAATCATGTTTATACATATTTATGAGCGATAAAACTAGGTGTTAACACCGAAATTAAAGAACATAAATTGAGAAACAACTTAAAATGTTAGAATTCATTTAAAATATAATAGAGGAAAATAAAAAGGCAAAGAAAGGAAAATAAAAGCCAAGTGTGGGAAAAATTTACCAAGTTATTTAGAACATATGACACATATTTTTGTACAAATAATTGAAAATATTTTTGTTTTGGACAAAATTAACTGTTTTACCCGGTAAATTGTAATATATTTGAAAGAAAGATGGATCTACACGATGAATCAATTCCATCATTAAAAGGAAGTAAAGTCTTTCGAAAAAGACACGTGCTTCTTGATTTAGGTCAGGAAGTTATCGTCCAGACCAGTTGTAGAGTCTACGAAAAACCTTGAAAAGTTTTCTCGAAAATCAGCTGGAAATCCACGGACCTCAGCATAAAACAGGGTCGCCAAGTGGTCAGACTTATCCTAACCATGAGAGGATCTGTCTCGTATAATGGGGGGCACCGTGCAAATTATCTTATAAGACTAATGAATCAGATCCCAGAAAGGATAATCTCCTTAAAGATCAAAAATAAGCTTTTAAGACTGATATTACTCAATCCTTGAGATTGACCTTAAAGATTGAGAATTCAAACTCATGGAATTCGATGATATCTAAACTCGAGCTTGAACGAGAAAATATTTTGATCAAATTACAAACCGATTTGTTTTCTGAAAACCCTATTTTCAATACGTTCATTACCATTGAACGTAAAATCCTAGGAATTCACCTGGAATTCATTAGGTCACCTGAACCAAATCGGGTGTCAACCGTAAGAACCGTGGTTGCATGGTCGAAGACAGGACCTTGTGCCAGACAAAAAAAAACTATAGGGTGATCTTTACTATTGCTCCTAAAAAGGATAGTAATTGCATCCGACACGTTATAGACCATAATCAAAAGTATGTCACGGGACATTGCCTTAACAGTTGCTTGTTCAACGCTTTCCTTTACAACCGGACGGTAGTTTACCGAAAGGTAATATACGGAGCAAGTAAATTGGACGTGTTGCTTTCCCAATACAAGGTTAGCAAGTGGCTGACACAAAACCGCAAGCTTTGAGCTAAAATTTTAAATATGAAACCCACACAACCCACAAAAAAAATTTGCAAACACCGGTGAAGGGTTATTCCGGAAAACTTATTTAGAGTAAAAGCTAGATTAAATTTTCAAAAGATCAAATGTTTTCATAAAGATCCAATTTCCTAAAGGATCTAAATTTTTATAGTCATGTGGGACTGTAAACCACAACGTTACTATCATTGTTTATACCGCCGTATAGAAATCACGGATGTACAAAGTGTGAAGAATATAGAAGTGATTATAGTATTTTTATTTCAAGACTATATTGCTTGAGGACAAGCAACGCTCAAATGTGGAATATTTGATAATGCTAAAAACGAACATATATTTCATAGCATTATCCCTCAAGAAAGACAAGCTTTTAGTTGCAATTGTTCTATTTACAAGTGATATTCGTTTAAATAATAAAAGGTGAAGACAAAAGACAGATTCGACGATTTGAAGACGCAAACAACCAAAAAGCTAAAAAGTACAAAATACAATCAAAGTGGTTCAAATAATTGATGAGAAACGTCTAAAAGTTACAAGAATACGAGCCGTAAAACGCAAAGTACAAGATATTAAATTGTACGCAAGTGTGATGACCCAGGAATTTCCGACCAAATTTAAACTTAAATCTTTATATGTTTCCGACACGATAAGCAAAGTCTGTAATGTTGAGTCACAAAATTTTTGAACTGTTTACATAAACTCATTAACCTTTGACTATTCTCGACGATTCACGAACGATTGTTGTAAATATGTATATATATATATATATATATATATATATATATATATATATATATATATATATATATATATATATATATATATATATATATATATATATATATATATATATATATATCAGTTATATAATAAATCGAAATAATAAAATAAAACTTAATCAATTGAGTTAAATATGTAAAATAAAATGCAAGATAAGAAAAGTAATATTAAAATAAACCTATGAATAGATATATATGATTTTCTGTAATAATTATTATCATTTGGATATTGGAAAAATATACATATATATATAAATTATAAATACTATATGTTTAAATTTATTTCTATGATGCAAAAATATTATATATATATATATATATATATATATATATATATATATATATATATATATATATATATATATACATATATATAAGACAAGTACATATTCACATTTAATATGCATACACATATTATATACAACACATGTTATCATATAATATATAAGGTATAATTATAATATATAATCTAAAGATGTGAATTTGATATATATATATATATATATATATATATATATATATATATATATATATATATATATATATATATATATATATATATATATATATATATTAATAAAGTAACATTATTATTAATATTATAATTATTAATAATATTAGTATTATTAGTATTATTGATATTTATAATATTATTGTAATACATTTTATAGTAATTTTTATCATTATCATTAACAATATTATTATTATTATTATATCATTAAAGAACTGTGTTATTATTATTAGTATTATTATTATTATTAGAATTATATTTATAAGATAAATTATAATCTATAAAACTATATATATATTTTATAAAAATAAGGAGTATATAAATATGGAAATAAATACAGAAGTATTAGAGAAACAGTATTAATATTTTTATTTAGTGATATTACAACCTAATATTATTAATGTATTATTGTTTTTATAGATTATTAATTATATATATATATATAAAATAATTATATAAACTGTTAAAAATTGTCAAGTAAACTTTATCTGATTTTGTTCTCATCTAAACTCTGTTATAAGTCGACTTCAGCTTCCAGACAGGATCCAAAAATTCATATACTTCGATTTCCAAATTTCTTAACCTCATCCGAATCAGTTATGGGTCTTCATCGAATTTTATTTTTATATTTGTTTTTCTGTCCTTTTTATTCTTGCTGTCGACGTTTACTTGTTACAAAATTGAACAAATTAGTGGAAAACGAAATCAAAACGAGTCACCATATCAATTATCAGTCGCCAACTCCCTTAACAAATTCCAATTAAATCGAATTTAAACTGAAACGATTCAAAAGACAGGAAGAACTCTGTTTTCTTATCCATTTTTCAAAAACTTCAAAAACAAATTAGATTTCAAAATCCACTAATGCCATCTTGTTAGGAACCTTTTGTTTAAACTATCTGTAAACTATCATGGTTCAATTATTCCTATCAATCGAGAATTTTGGAGTCAATGTTATTTTTTCAAAGAGTCAAACAAGTGTTCTAGGATCGAATTGAAGTAATAGAGGAGGTTTCTGATGAAATAAATGATTTCAAAAGTTTCCATGAGTGATTTATAAACTTTTTCGTGTAGAGATCAGAACCTAAAACGATCTAGATTTTTTAAATTGATGTGGTGTTCTTCTTCTTCATTGCATCGAACAGTATATTTGTAATTCCATTTTTTTTTGTTTATCGAATTGAACAAAAGAATTCAACAGGTTATTTAAAAATTACAATTCAAGTTTTAATTCAGTTGCAATGAGTTGATATGATTGCTGTTTCATCTCGGGTCGATTTATGTTTGAAGAAGATAAAGAACATAAATAAATACGGGTTATATAAATTTAGAATAGGGATTCTAACAGAAAAATCGAAGCAGCTGAGTGGTATGGTAGGTGTTCGGGTTAACGAGAGGTCGCGAGTTCGAGTCCCGGCACAGGCGGTTTACTATTTTTTTAGCATTTTAAAGGTAGTTCTTTTATTAACTTCTTTATTATTATTATTATTATTATTATTATTATTATTATTATTATTATTATTATTATTATTATTATTATTATTATTATTATTGTTACTAATATTATTAAATATTGCTATTGTTATGTTAATTGTTATAAGTAATAATCTAAATTCAAATTATTATTATTAATAGAATTAATATCACTATATAATTAAAATACCATGGTGATTAGCATTATTATGAATATTACTATAATTAATATTAATGCGATTAATAAGATTATTGTTATTATTATCATTTTAATTATTATTATGTAATGTCATTAAGTATTAATAGTATTATTGATATAAGCGTGATTATTATGAATATGATTATTATGAATATTGTTATTACGAAAATAACGCAAGGTATTATTATTAACATTATAAGTATCAATATTATAATTTCATTAAAAACTAAGTAGTCATCATCATTAACAAAAGAAATATTATTAAACTTGTAATATTATATAAAAATTTCATTTTTATTAAATCTGATAGTATTATTACCCATATCTTAATATTCACATTAAAATAACTAACAAATGATATTCATATAACAATATATTTACTACACAAAAGTAAACTATATTAATATATTATTTATTAAAAATGAATAAAATGAATATAATGAAACATATAAGTATTGATATTAAAATTTATATTACTAATAATATACATACTTGTTCGATTACGATTAAATATTTTAATACATATACAAATGATATAGGTTCGTGAATCCAAGGTCAACCCTATACTTGTTCAATGTCGTCCTATGTATTTTTACTACAAAATACAGTATGGTGAGTTTCATTTGCCTTTTTACCCTTTATATTTTTGGGCTGAGAATACATGCGCTGCTTTTATAAATGTTTTACAAAATAGACACGAGTAAATGAAACTACATTCTATGGCTGGATTATTAAACCGAATATGCCCCTTTTTAGTCTGGTAATCTAAGAATTAGGGAACAGACACCCTAATTGACGCGAATCCTAAAGATAGATCTATCGGGCTCAACAAGCCCCATCCAAAGTACCGGATGCTTTAGTACTTCGAAATTTATATCATGTCCGAAGAAGGATCCCGGAATGATGGGGATATTCTTATATGCATCTTGTTAATGTCGGTTACCAGGTGTTCAATCCATGTGAATGATATTTTTGTCTCTATGCATGGGACGTATATTTATGAGAACTGGAAATACAATTCTTGTGGTCTATTAAAATGATGGAAATGAATATTTATGTTAAACTAATGAACTCACCAACCTTTTGGTTTACACTTTAAAGCATGTTTATTCTCAGATATGAAACATGTATGCCTTTGTTATTTTTATATATAGAATATCGCAAATCGCTATCCTCCTTCCGCGTTGCACAAGGGCGCTTGTTTTGTGGAAACGTGTTAAATATTTGAAATCAATTTTCGAAACAAATAATGAATCAACCTTGATATTCTTATGTGAACAATGTATCATAAAAATGATAAGTTTGTGTAAAATATGTTGTTAAAGAATAATCTGTGTGTTTAGCTTGTCGCGCTTAGGCATTGTGCGGCTTCCAAAATACACTTGTATTTTTACATTTGCATTTAGACGGATTTATGCAATTGAGATAAACTATTTTGTATGTCATGACATTTAAGAGATATCATATTTTTGCTTGGTGCTCTCTAGCTCATGCTAGCTGATCCCTTGTATCTATAATGTTGACACAAGAGCCTCTACCATCGGGGAAAAAAATGCCTTGCTTTATGTGGGTTGGTAAGAATGCCATGTCTACATTTATAACACGTATCGCTTTGCGTGTAGAAAAAAGAGAAAATATCATTCATGTTTAACTGTTGCACTTATAGTATTTTTGTGTAACATTTTCTTATTGATAGGGTGATCAAGCCTATCCAGAAAACTACAAAAAATTGCACTGTATTTATTTGAACTGATAAGATAAAAAACATGCTTAACAAACTGTGTTGCACTATTCATGTTAACAGTATGTTCTCCGCGCAGCGTCTTGCATCATGCCTCTAAGGCTCCCACATTTTGTGTGATTTGAAATACCCAGTCACATCATTTCTGCTAAATAACTGCCTTGACGATCCTCCCATAACAAAGTTCTCCTGTGCCTCACAAACAACTGATCTTTCTCTTATCAGTCCTATGTATTCTGAGTGCACCACAACGATACCATTTGTAGTTGGAAATCGCAATTTTGCATGTAGTATTGAAGTAATTGCTCCAAATTTTTGTAGAGTTCGTCTACCAAACAAAGCATTAAACCTCGATCTGCCATCAAGCACTGTGAAGTATACAATTTCTGTTTGAGTCAGACGGTATGTTCCCATCATTACATCCAATTTTACCTTACCAATTGCCTTTATCGGTTCTCCCGTGATGCCAGCAATCTTCAAGTTTGTGCAGCGAAGTTTGTCCTTTACGCTGAACGGATAATCTTGAAAACAATGCAAATAAAAGATATGTGCTTCACTACCTGTATCAGTATAGATTCTGGTGGTGTTCTTGTTTGCAATTACAGCTGAGATAACCACAGGCTCTTCTGACAGACACCAATTTGGAATAGTATGAAATACAATGGGAGCATACATCCATTACTCTGTCCTGCATTCTCCGTCTGACTCATACTCGTTCCCCTCATTCTAAATAACCGTGATGTGTTTTTCAGGGTTTGGATCCCTTTCATCTTTTCTCTTCTCTCTTCTGTTCCAATCACGCCGTCCACCGTGACGCACCCTTCCTTGCCAAGCAAAATGCTTATTTGGATCATTCCTCCTGTATTGCTTTCCTAGCAATAAGTGATTCAGTTCTCCTGCTTGGATCTTAACAATATTCTCCCTCATCAATGACTTGCAATTGTCAGTGTCATGTCTGTATGCCTCATTGAAATCACACCATCTATCACTCTGTGGTCCTTGTCGCTCCTCCATTGGTGGTGGAGGATTAAAGGTTTCTTTAATAGGCTCGGTGAATAAGATCTCTTTTGGAGTTTTTGTTAAAGCCATGATGAGTGGATGCTTGTCTAATGGTTTTCGATAATGGTAATTGTCGTTCGGGTGATTATTGCCCCGCCAACCATGTTGTTTCCTTTGATAACTGTTGTCAAACTCCCGTTGTCTGTTAGGTCCGATTATGTATGAATACCGTGTATATTGATATGAATGTTGAGAGAATTAGTCAAAGAGTCAAGATTGACTAATTCCACAACTCTCTTGAACTCACTTATGTACTTTGGCTATATGTGATGGCTTACATCTAAGGTTGCCTTATGGGATATTTATAGCCCTCTTCAATATCCCACCATTCTAAGGCTTGGCACACTATCTATGCAATTCCTGGGGTCCTAACAATCTCCCCCTTTGCATTGATAGTGTGCCAAGCCTTAGAATAGTGGAATATTGAAGAGGGCTATAAATATCCCACAAGGCAACCTTAGATGTAAGCCATCACACATAGCCAAAGTACCTATGTGAGTTCAAGAGAGTTGTGGAATTAGTCAATCTTGACGCTCTGACTAATTCTCTCAACATTCATATCAATATACACGATATTCATACATAATACACGTGGTATCAGAGCTGGACCTTCAACGAAACGAAGGAGATCCCTACGAATATCGTGTGTATCTTTAAACCATCTTCATACTCATCTTTGAATATTCATCAAATCTTCATACTCATCTTCGAATCTTCATCCAATCTTCATACACATCTTTGAATATTCATACCGAATCTTCGAATCTTCAACTCAAAATTTACCGAATCCGAATTTACCGAATCTTATAAAAATACTTTTCATATTTCATTTTCACAAAAATAAAAAACTCTTTTACCGAATCTCACACTGACACCTACAGTACATCAACAAATCTGTCTCTATCCTCTAAACAAAAACACATGCTCGCATTTTTCTTAAACTACTGTACATCTGTCAGCTACAATTTAAAAAAAAAAAAAAAAAGAATACCGAGTCTTCTTCTTCTCTTTCCTATAGCTACAATAAACTTACCTATGTCTATCTACATCGATCTGTATCTCCTTCTTCAACCTCATATTCAACATAAATTCATCAACAAGACCTAGTATTAGAAACGCATTCATCTTCATCATCAATTTGTCATCGAACATCAAATAACATAAACAATAATAATCTCAGATTCATCAAGCTTAAATTTCAACTTCTTTTGCGATGATTGTTACAAGGAATTAAAGCTAGATCCACGATCGGCAACCTTAATCTAAAACTCGACAACTTTTGGATTTAGTTTATCCTTCAGATTCATCAATAATTCATAACAGTTTGACTTTAATGAAAAGTCAAAGATCTTACAATTGATGAGATCGAACTGATTTCAGATTGTAATGATGCTTGTCGAGTGTTTATGTGATGATTATGAGTAATTTTGTTGAAGGAATTGCGGCCTAACAGTGACTAAAAATGTGAGATTGATTATCGTGATCATTCATCTTTTTCGGTCACTGTTCATCAGATTCATCACAATTTTCTGTTGTTTTGGAGCTTAATCTTCATGAAATTTGTTAATCGCTGCCTAATGAAGGTAGCTAAATCAATTTTAATCATTAATTTGATCAAATTGATAGTTTGAAAAATCTCAGAGGAAGAACATATTCGGTATTCATTCGATATATTCTGGAATTGGATACACATTCGGTATCTAAACTTGATTCACACTCGGTATTGGTTACACGGTATATCATTCAGTATTGATCTCGGTATATCATTTTGTGTTAATCTAGGCTTGGTCAACCGAGTCTTATTTGCAAAGGAAAATTAAGGCTTACTAGCTTCGGTATATTTGATTGGACTAACAGCTTACTCGTTGGGCCAACCGAATCTAGTTTCCTGATTCATACAATTCACTCATTGGGCCTATATACCAAATCTGCCTAAGGCCCAACCGAATTTTGATAGTGGACATAATAAATCATAAAGCCCAAATCTTACCAAATCTGAGCCTACTTAGTAATCAGGAGACAAAGTTTCAGTTTCAGCCCCTGATAGTTTCAGACTTTTGCAAGACAAGTCCCATACCGAATCTGAGGAATTATTTGACACTTTTGGTCCCTGACAGAATCTGATTCCTTGCAAGCTTAGTCCTTACCGAATCTGGACTAACGAAAACTTAACGAAAGTCAACGAAACGTTTAAAAATAAAATTTGATTCACCGGAATCATATTTTGAGGGGGAGAAAAGGCGATAATACTTCATATTATTCAACATTTCGTGATGATGAAGCATGTTACACAAGATTTACCTTTGAAACCCGATTTCATTGAACGATTCAATCATCGAGACAAGAGATGTTCTTGTTATTACAACACTCCCAGAAAATGTGCTTTTATCAAATATGTAGAAGCAACAAAAGCTACTCCACTTGAGTTGATTGCTTTGTTAATGACTCTACGAGAACCATCCAATGTTGAAGAAACTGCACATTATGAATATGGTTGTTCATGCCACAAAGGAAGTACACGTTCCAATTGTATCTTTATACAACACAAACTTCATCAACAACTTCAAACAGAACTTCAACAAATGAGAGAACAAGAAGATCAAACGCCATCTTCAGAAATTTCAAGGTTATAAGCTCAAATCAAAGAATTGGAATCTCTTGTTGCGTGTAGTAAATCTGAATATGAAAAGCTTTAAAAGAAAGTGACTACTCTTCAAAGTGACTTAGAGAGTCAAGCAAAGACTTACAAAGAAAAAGATGAGAGTACCGCTCACATCATTCAGGATCTTCGTTCACAGGTTGTTGAAAAACTAATACTTTAGAAGGAACGTGAGCTTGATTCAAAGATCATTACTCAACTTCGCAATGATCTTGATCATGCTCGGATTCAAAATGGAACATTAACTCGTGACCTTGAGAAACGCATCTCTGAGTTACCAAAGGAGTTAGATGTTAAATCAAGACCAATTCTGAAACCCAAAATGGTGTCACTAGGAGTTAATACTGATCTGATATCAATAGTGGATAAATCAACGACTACGATTTCAGATTCTCCTCAAACGGTTGAGAAGAAGGTCATCAAGACGGAATCCACTCCTCCTACAGTTTCCAAACCAAAGAAAACATTTTCCTCAAGCAAAAAGATTTATTCCGGTTACGAAACCAACATGAATCGTCCTTTTCTGAAAACCATATATGGGGAGAATGGAGAGATTACGGGTTATCGCGATCAATATGGTTGGTTTCCACACAAAACTAAGAAGTCATCCATAGGTTCGAGAAAAACCGCTCGTACCAAAGTTGACCTAGTTTCTCAAACCTCAAAGCTTCAGTTTTCAAAACAAGTGTCAATCAAAGCTGACACCACACCCATTTCTTCAACAACAAACAAATACTCTTTTCAAGAGTTACTCAAGTTTAAGCCAAGATCCGTGAATATGGCTAAAACTTCATTCCCTTCAGTACCACCAGAATTATTCTCAATAGCTAAACCAAGTGTCCCAATAAATTGGAGTGAAAAATCCATAAATGTAATTGATAATACCTACCAGTGGTATTTCAAACGAAGATGATTTGACTTCACTACAGTTTCCATATACTTCTGTATGGGACCCGGTCTTTAAAGAGATGTTAAACATCATACCATGACTGATGTAACTTGTCAAGGGGGAGAAAGTGTTCTTACTTCCTGGGGGAGTACCGATTATTCTTTCCAGGGGGAGTGAACACATGCTTACCACTATTCCTGACTCTGATACCTTGATTAAGTTTCTGCATTAGTCAAGGGGGAGCTATGCATGAAGATTCAACGTCAATTATCTTTGCGTAGGCTCTGATACCCTTTCCCTCTCTTATCAAAATATGCTTAAGAGTCAATCACATTTTGAGGGGGAGATATAAGGGAAAGTACGAGGTCTTCAGCAATTTGCAAATTCGAAGAAGATTATCAAGAAGTCCGTTGAAGTTCCAAGAATTCAAGAAATTCAAGATCGTCAACAAAGGAAATATACATAAATCGAAAACTAGACTAGTAGTTTTAGATTTTTTGTATGTAATTAGTAAGGTTGCTAAATTTTTGCACACTATCAATGCAAAGGGGAAGATTGTTAGGACCCCATGAATTGAATAGATAGTGTGCCAAGCCTTAGAATAGTAGGATATTGAAGAGGGCTATAAAAATCCCACAAGGAAACCTTAGATGTAAGCCATCACACATAGCCAAAGTACCTAAGTGAGTTCAAGAGAGTTGTGGAATTAGTCAATATTGACTCTTTGACTAATTCTCTCAACATTCATATCAATATACATAGTATTCATACATAATCGGACCTACATTGTCTCTGACAATTGTCATTCGTGTTTCGTCCTCCGCTCTGCTGCCTATAATTTCACTGGTAATTATCAACTCTTGGATGTCCCATTTCACCAGCCCTTAAATGCTTTTGTGCAACAATCAATGCTTGGTGCAATGTTTTTGGGACATCATATTTGAACGCATGAATCAAGCTTGCAAAGCGGCGCTGATCAAGGCAAAAAATGAAACCTGAAACAAGCTGAGATTCTGGTATATCAGGTATTTTTTGACACTCTATGGTATAGCGTTTCATAAAATTGCTTAGTGATTCATTATGATGCATTGTGATTTCATGTGCATCAAGATGTGACAGCGTGCAACTTCTCAGACATTGGTATTGCATCACAAACTTTGCTCTTAAATCAAGGAAACTGGTAATACTCCTAGGTGGAAGACTTGCAAACCACTCTCGTGCCATTTTCTGCAGCACCATAGGAAACATATGACATGCAGTTTTATCTTCCCAATGTTGCAATTACATAACACCCTCAAACATATTAAGAAAATCCTCTGGATCAGTTGTTCGATCATAAACATCAATTGACGGAATCTCCAAATTTCTTGGTAATTGATATTCTGCAATTTGAGTGATAAAACATTGAGTTGACTCCGCCATTGCCGGCAGTTTGATAGCTTCTTCTCCTGTAATCAAAGCAAAAAAATTGTACACAGCCATTGCACGGATAGCGGGTTGTGCCAACTTCTATTTATACTTTGATGGCGCCGTTTTGGTTAAAATTCCATCTAATAACTTTCCTGCCATTTCTTCAGTCATAAAGAATTGCTCTTCTTCATCTCCATAGTCCCATTCATTCTCCACAAAACCTTCATCATTACGTTCATGCTCAGTATCATCCGCCAAAGTGTTCAACTGATTGAATAGTTTGAACAATTTATGTTTAGAAATTGACTTTCCTTTACTAGTATGCTTCACATCAAATGTTCTCTTAAAAGAAACATTATGCGTTCCTCGCTTAGCTTTCCACATTCTTCCATTTGAATTCTCAAACAATGGTTTCTTCAATCGCGGTATAGTTTCATTCACTTGTTCTTCTGCTGCACCAGTATTCAATTGATCTTCTTCTTCGACTGAAGTTTCTTCCAAGGTTAATTGATCCACTGGTATATATTTTCAATGAGAGTTTCATTGATTAGTTCGAGTGTTGTTCGTGCTGAAGTCATGTCAGTTTGCTTTGCGTTCTTGGTATTCTTGGTGGTCTTTGAAACGGATGGCACCATATGTTGGTACGATTTTCCGTATAGCGGGTGTAAGGTACCAGTACAGAACAATATCCGCCTAGCGTAGAGTGATTGTATGTTGATTGATGTTTTCCCTCGGGAAATAATCCCTGCCGACCCGAAACACGGATAGGAGATCCGTGGGGTGGCCTCAATCAATCTGTGGATCAATCTGTATTTTATCCGTCTAGCATTCTGTTGCTAAGCGGTTAATGTTTTAGAGTGAGAAAGAACTGTGTGAGAGAGAAAGTGTACTTCTCTCTGACTGAAGTTTAGATTAGATGATCTGAAATGTGGGGACCCAGGGGTCTATTCATAGGCGTAGAATGTCCGAAATTCTCGGGATACACATGTCAATCGCTGATTAATTCAGTTATGCAAAATATCCGGAATGTCGATTGCATGTGCTGACGTGGGTACGTGCTGCTCACGCGCCTAGTAAAAGGGCTTTAGTATAGAAGCTGCCTGCAGGGCTTACGCATGACGCTGAGTGGCCTGCTGTACGCAGGACGACAAATGCTAAAAACCGCCAAATATTGTTATCTTTTATGCTCTTTGATCCATTTTTCTGTATAAAAATGGTGTTTTTATGCGTGTATCCCCTAGGATACACCATTAAGACTGAAGAAATGCACACTAGATTTGCGAGTTAGCAATAGAAATCAAGCTTCGGTTGAAGCCATTAGTCACTATGTGCTTACTCTTCCAAGTGGTCTTATTGTTTTGTTGGAATAATGCTATTATGCTCCTAGTATTAAGAGCAATATAGTTTGAAAGATGTTGGTTTTGAATTTGCATTTGCGCACTTTCATTTTTCAGTTTCTAAGGATAATATTTTTTATCTGAATGCATATCCATGTGATGGTATTTTTGAAATTGATATACATGATGTGATTTCAAATGATAAATTCTGTGTATACCTGTACCGCCAAATAATTCAAGAAAGACTTGAATAAAACCTATCTATGACATTGTCATCTTGGTCATATAAACAATGCATTTCAAAAATCCATTCTGTTGAATTTTTGGTATCATCTGGCTATGAATCATTTGATGTATGCGAGTCATGTTAATATGGAAGATGACAAAGGCTCATTTATCCAGTTTAGATGAAAGAGCTAAAAATCTTTTAGGACTAATACATACTGATGTATGTGGCCCTTTTAGAACAATGTCTAGAAATGGTGAATCTTACTTCATTACATAAACTGCTTCTTATAGTAGATATGGTTGTGTTTACATGCTGAAACATAAACATGAAGTATTTGAAAGGTTCAAAGTCTTTCAAAATGAAGTAAAGAATCATCTTGGAAAGACCATTAAATCACTTAACTCCGATGGAGGAGGTGAGTATATGAGTCAAGAGTTTTTAGACTACATAATGAATCATGTGATTATCTCACAATTCACTCCACCTTACACACCGCTACCCAATGGTGAGTCTGAACGAAGGAATCGAACTTTGCTTGACATGGTTCGATCTATGATGAGTCTAACTACTCTATCACAGTATTTTGGGATATGAATTTGAGTCTGCTGCAGGCATACTCATTATGGTTCCAACCAATAAGGTATAAAAGACACCATATGAGCAATGGCATGGGAAGATTTCCAAGTTGTCTTATTTAAATGTCCGAGGTTGTGAAGCGATGCGAAACATGACATTTCAAACAAAATAAAACCCAGAAGTATCAATGTCACTTTTGTGATACCCAAAGGAAACAATGGGTTACTACTTTCACTGCCAGTCTAAAACACAATGTGTTTACTGCTTGGTCTACTTAGTTCTTTTAAGGAGATCTTCTCTTACAAGAATTTAGTGGAGGTAAAGTAGATCTTGAAGAAATTCAAGAACTACATAGTAACATACCTTCTATAAGCACTAGCTATCCACCTGTTGAATTTGAACGCATCATTGGTGAGCGAAAACGTGTTACACCTGCACTTCAAAAATGTAATAGAACTCCTCATGGGCATAAGAGGGTTGATTATCTCATTAATTCAGATGAACCTCACCTAGAGGATTATGATGAACCATCTAGCTACCGTGAGGCCATATGAGATCCTTAATCTAAAAAAATGAGACTAGATTGATCTTCCACCCAATTATGAGACAATGGGGTATAAATGGGTCTTCAAAGGAAGACTGATATGGACGGTAATGTAAACATTTTTAAGGTTCGGTTGGTGGCAAAAGGTTATGATGAAACTTTTTCACCAGTTGTGAGCATTAAATCAATTAAGATACTTATTGTCATTGATGTTTTTCATGATTATGAAATATGGCAAATGGATGTCAAAACCTCTTTTCTAAATGGCGACTTAAGCGAGGACGTATATATGGTTCAGCCGAAAGAGTTTGTGAATCTTAAGAATCTTAGTAAAGTATGCAAGATTCTAAAATCCAATTATGGATAAAAGCACAATGGAGCTGGAATCTTATGTTTGATGAGAAAATCAAAGAGTTTGGTTTCTCTCAAAACCAATATGAGCTATGTGTTTACATTAAATCTAGTGGGGGCAAAGTAGTCTTCTTGATCTTTTATGTTGATGACATACTGCTTATTGAAAATAACATTTTTAACTTGCGAGATGTCAAGTCTTGGCTTAAAAAATATTTTTTCATAAAGGATCTTGGAGAAGATACTTATATACTTGGAATCATGATCTATAGGAATAGATTCAAATGGCTTATTGGTTTAAATTAATGCACATATCTTATCTTGCAGAGATTTAGCATGCATTACTCCAACCTTGGAGCATTGCCTGTGCAAAGGTCATAACCTTGAGCAAGTCTCAAAGTCATATCACATCTGATGAGATAAGACGAATGAAATGTATCCCGTATGCTTCGGTTATAGGAACCAAAGTTATGTGCTAAAATGATGTCTCGTTATCTTTAAGTTTGACGAGTCATTGTCAACAGAGTCTAGGTAAAGAACTTTGTATTTTTGTTGAGAATATTCTAAGGTATTTGCACAGTACTAAGGATATGTTCGTGATTTACGGTGGTTTGGTAGAAGAGTTGAGTATTAAGTTTTATATTGATGCTAGTTTCTAAACTGATCAAGATGATTCTCGATCCAGTCACGTTGTTTCTTTTTCATGATGGGCAAGACAGTTAATTGGAAGAGCTCCAAGAAGAGCACGGTTGAACAATGTACAACAAAAGCAGAATACATTGTTGCCTGAGAAGCTGCTCAGGAAGCTGTATGGATTAGAAAGTTTGTTGTTCAACCCGTAGTAGTTCACAACATTAAATCTTCTATGAAAATGTAGCATGATAGTTCGAGTGTTATTATACTTACGAAAGAATCACATGTACATAAAAATATGTGACACATTCTTCGAAAGTTGACTACATTCATGAAGTCGTTAAGAAGAATAATATTAGTATTCTTAAGATTCTTACAGATGATAATGTGACTAACCTGTTCACGAAGCCCATGATGCACAAAAAGTATGATGATCATGCTATTAGTTTTAGAGTTCGTTACGCTACATCTTTTTCATATGTAATTTAGTATTTGGATATTTCAGGAACATTAAGCAGTTTTATTTAAGTGAATTGAGATATTCGGTATCGTTGTTTTTATTTATATCATTGTGTTCTATATTAGCATGTTTAATCCATGAATAATTGTCGATTATTCAAAATCTCCATAGTCGGTCATGTTATGGGAATAACATGAATTAAGATTATTGTGAATGCTTGGTTATATTCATTAATGATGAATAGTTAACTTGTTGAAGCCAAAATTCATATGTATTCATTGATGATGAATATTGGAATGACCCAATCATGAGATGTTACTTCATGGATCATCGTCAATAGTGAATCTCATAATGGTTATGTCTTTATGTCCTTAGACCTGAGATGTATATATTTGTTTTGATTGTATGACATATTATACTTTGATATGGTTAAACACTATCCTGAACAAGGTAGTTATAAAGGCCATCATTGAGTATGATGTGAAGTATATGAGGAACGAATATAATCAAAATGTGATTTATTCCTCTATGTGAGAGTATGTTACTACAAGGTGCCTCGATGAAAGTGAATGGATATTTACACAGTCGTGTCCAAGCTATATTGATTGATGATCAATTCTAACTTGGTGATCGCATTCAAATTTTCTAGATTGAGAAACAGATTTAGTTGACAAATGAGAATGACTAGACCATGTGTCATGTCAACTCGGTATCTGGAATAAAGGGACAATAGACACTCAATCATTAAATCATTTTTAATAATAATGATAGTTCATTTAGCTGAAACAAACACTTGTATATTTTCGGAGGCATTGACGTGTTGCTAGACGTCAATATATGTCTGTATAGTAATCTAGATGTTATGTAATGCACAAGTGGGAGTTTATTGATTTAGTGTGTACGTCATAACACAAATCTATATTACCGTTTATATACAAGCCTATGTGGTCACACACAATAAGCATTTAGACACCAATTATTATATATTGTTGATATATAATTATAACCTATAGTTCAAAAAATAAGTTTAATTAAATATAAAATGCTCAATGAGCCGTTGAATCATTAAATATTATATGGACTTATTAGGGTTGATTAAAATAAATTTTATATTATATATAAATCATCCCATATGTTAACTCTGGCCCCAGGTAACAAAAATATACCATCAAAAACTTAACAGCGGCAATTCATACTTTTTCTTTTGATAATTTGCGAAAAGAAGAAGAAAAAAAAACTTAAGAAGTAATAAAAGCTCTTTTTGATTGTTGCTCATATGCAACAAATATATAAATGAGTTTGGCTGTAGAGAACATTGAAAAAGTCGGGATTTAGCTTTACGGTTTTTATTAAGGTGCAAGAAATAACAGAAAACATTTTTGATGCTGTTGGTTGTCGCAAGAATTTAAGAAAACAAGAGGTTATTGACCTCTTGTGTCACCTACGAACTAGAATAAAAAGAGTTTCCTTTTTATCCTTTTTCGTTTTCTTTGAGCATCAATCAACTAAATAATACTAGATATTATATTGGGTTATATTCGGAGTAGCATCCGATTGATGTTGTCTGACGTGCAGATCAACCATAGAGATGTTCATACACTTTGAATATATGTTTCAATCTAGACGTGAATAATTTTTCTACCGTTCTTGCATCACTCGCGAAGATATATCTAAACTTTACTTTGTGAATTTATTATTTGACAATTATTAGTGGTGTAATTGGATCTTGTTGGGAACCGTTAAAGTTTATAATAAAATAAATGATGTTTATTTTAATGTTAATAAAAGATGTTAATGAATGAAAATATATTTATTTTTATCGTTCCGCTGCGTTTATAAAATTTAGAAGTATACACGGTTTTCCATCACTTTATAGAATTGCCTCGTTATATAAATTTTGCAGTTCAAAAAAAAAAAAAAAAAAAAAAAAAAAAAAAAAAAAACTCGACGAATTAGAACCTACAATAGCAAAATTAATTCTGTCCAAGACCTTCTAGAGGATGCACACCCAAGGACAAAACAAATAAGGGAATATATGAATTCACTGATAAAAGGATCTGTACCCATATTGTAAAAATTCACATAGAAGGAATGCCGAGTGTCGAGGAAACAAAAAGTGACCGCGACGCATCCAAGTTGAGTGGTGTTTCAACGAGGTATATGACGGATAGAAGGAAAGTAATCTATGAAAATCGAAGAGAAACATAGAACATGAATAGTTTATAAATTTTTGTACGGATCTTTATGTTTGATTTGACTCTCGCTTTGTGAACTTCCAGGCATTTGAATGATTGATATCGCTCAAAAAGTCAGTTACGTTACGGGAACACGTCTTCTTTGAATGAAAGTACATACTCTGGTAATTTAAGCCATTACAATAACCAACATCACGACCT
This sequence comes from Rutidosis leptorrhynchoides, assembly GCF_046630445.1. NCBI lineage: Eukaryota > Viridiplantae > Streptophyta > Magnoliopsida > Asterales > Asteraceae > Rutidosis > Rutidosis leptorrhynchoides. Next base: position 126,727,576 of record NC_092340.1, read on the forward strand.
AAATCGGACGAGATACCTAAACAATTATCATTTTGAACGCTTTCAAAGAACTCTTAAGTCGCCTCCCCAAACGAGAGGTCATATTCATCATCCGTAAACAAAAAGGATACAATACCCGCCGCCTTGTTCATGTTCTTCCTTGACGCCTTGCTCCCACTCCTTTGCCACCATTATAACTTACACCCTTGGAAGAAACCAAAGAAGTCCAATCTTTACGCTATTGTTCCAAATCTTGCGACATGAGTCATCATAAGGCCACTTGCAGTGGACCGTTAGCCACTTCCGTGACCCACCGCCACCAGCTCATGGCTACCACCAGCAAATTGCCACCTGGTTCGCCAGTGGTACCTGCAACGAGCTTAACGGCTGGAAAAGTGGGCCCACTTGTTTTTTGTTTTTCTAACGGCTAGTATGCAGTTTTTTTTCCTTTTAATACACTTTACTTATACTATATATATTATTACTTTACACAAACAAAAGTCACACACTCAATAACAAACACTCTCAATATCATACACTCTCAATCTTCCATTCTTTCAATTCAAACAAATGTCTCAACCAAATAACAACGATTTCTTCAACCATATGTTAAACAATCCAATTCCGTCACCGAATCATTCATCATCGATCCAAGCTAGCAATTCGTCTCCAAGTCAAACTAGTTTTTCTCAACAACATCAATTTATTCCATCACAACTACCACAATTTCAACAACAATTACAATTTGTTCAACCACCTCCACTACCATTTCAACAACAATTACAATATCAAAACATGAATACATATTATTCACAACAACAATTTCCCATTAACCAACAACAATTCTTTTCACAATCACAAAAACAACAACTTCCATACATACAACAACATTTCACACAACCGAGTCTTGAAAGCGTACCCAAAACACAACCCGAGACCGAAAAACCAAAAGCTAAAAGAAAGGAAAAAGGTAAATTAGTCGAAGGAAGTGAAAAGCCGAAACGTCAAATTATGCATTGGACTCCCGAAGAAGGAGAAATTTTTGCCAAACGTTGGCTCGATGTGACGAAAAATTCGAAAATAGGAACCTCACAATCGGCCGATTCGTTTTCAAATATATGGTTGTAGCCAACTATAATCAACTCGCTGATCGCAAAAGGAACAATGATCAAATAACCGGGAAATGGGCGAAAATGTCAAGAGATATCAAAGTTTTTATTGGTGTTTACAATCAACTAAAAAGAAATTTTCGAAGTGGAACTAATGACTCGGTGTCATTGAAGCAGCGCGTGAAGAATAACGGAGGCGTCAAGGTGTTCCTTTTACGCATTACAAAGCATGGCAAGTACTTCGTAATTGTCCGAAGTTTTGTACCCCAGAAGGCGTATTGGCATCTCGGAGGCGTCCACAACCGGAGCCACCGACCACTTTGGTGGACGATGAACCTTTAAGGGTTGATCCAAACCCTGATCACGCTTCTTTATTCAGGGACGACCCAATCCGACGTCCAACTGGTCGACTAGCTTGTAGAAAAAGCCAAAAGAATTCGGGTTCGTCCGACGCTGCCTCATCTTGTTCATCCGAAGAAGTTCGTTCTTAAATCATGCTCGCCCAACAAGAAATTGCTTTAACTCAAAAACAAAAATGTGAGTCGTCTTTAATGAAAGTAATGAATCGCGCCTTTCGAATTTTCAACACAACCGTCAACCCGAGTTTGCCAAAGAAAGACCAAAAAATTCTTCAAAAGGTTCGACAAAAAATGAAGACGATCTTGTTATCCGACGAAGACGCAAAAAACGAAGACGAACAACACAACGAAGACGAAGACGACGACCCGACACCACTCGAGTAGTTTTATTTTTATAATACTAAGTTTAATTTTTTTATTTAATTATGTAACGTTTTTATTTAATTATGTAATGTCTTTTATTTTTAATTATGTAATGTTTTTATTTTTAATAATGTAATGTTTTTATTTTATTTAATAAAAGGTTATTTGTTTTATTTAATAATTTTAAATTGGTTAAAGTTTGAAATGGAGTATAAGATAGTGAGGGTTTAGTGCAAGGAATGTGAAAAAAAATGTTAAAGTGTTTGTGCGAATATAACGCTGTGGAGGAGAAACTTTGTGTTAAAGTTTACTACCATTGCAAGTGGCCTAACCCTTTTCTAAGCATGGAGGTCATAAAACTCTGTGGAAACTAATTGTAAGTTACTCTATTAAAAACCAACATGTTACTATTAATAGTTTACTTTGTTACATATAGATTCCAACAAAATTTCAGTACCACCGATTTTCTTTAACTTTGATTCAATACAAGTACTTACTCTGATTAAGTAAGAAACAAAAGAAAAACTAATTAATATATAGTGATAATTTGATTCTTCGTACGTATTTCTAAATACGAGAGAAAATGTCCAACTTTCACACAGAATGACTAATAATCAAATTCGTGACCAACAATCCTCGATAAACTTGCGAATCGAAATGCCTGACGAACCTTTTATAGCCTTGTCTGAACTTTCTTGTAACATCTTCGCGTTGTCTCTTATTGTCTTCCCTTTTCTGCTCTCCATTAAAACCCTAATCATTTTCTCTATCTCTTCTCTCCCAACCACTTTCTTCGTTGGCAACACAGCTGGTCCCACCGCCACCTCCAACTCGTCCGTCAACATGGTTGCGTTCATCCTCTGCTCTGCATACAACGGCCACACTATCATTGGTACCCCACTTGTAATGCTCTCCAACGTTGAATTCCATCCACAATGTGTTAAAAACCCTCCAACCGATTTATGGTTCAATATCTCCACTTGTGGGGCCCATGATGACACCAAAAACCCCAACTTTTGGGTTCGCGTCATAAATCCATCAGGAAAATAATCGGGTGGAACTGGTGTTCCACCCATTTGACTAAAATAAGACCCGTCCGAACCTTTCCCCGTAGGCGGTTTCACCACCCAAACAAATCTTTGTTGGCTCATTTCCAACCCCCATGCCAACTCTTTTGTTTGCTCATGGGATATCGTTCCGCCACTTCCAAACGACACGTATAAAACTGAATTTTCCGGTTGTTTCTCGAGCCACTCAATCACCCCACTCTTCACATCAACCGGTTCACTCCTCCTACTTATCGGTCCAACTGTGTAAACCGGTTTATTATTCACAACAGACCTCAAAATATCATTATTTCGTAAAGCATCAAGAGACTGAGGCTCAAGATCCTCCCATGTGTTAATCAACATGCCATCTGTCAACGTCACACGAACCGCCTGATCCAAATAAGCCCGATACGAATCATCAGCCCGGTCCATCATGGGATCAACCACATCATCCGGGCTGACATGTCTACAACCAGGTATCTCAAACCCCTGAGTCTGGTCAACGTATTGACCAACTACTTTTTTATCAAGCACAGGGGAGTAAACAAACAATCCAGTAAACCACGCATTACTAGTTACAAATACAAACTTTTGCATCCCAAATTCTTCAGCAACAACCCAGGACTCGTAAGCGAATATATCGCCAATTAGGACATGTGGACGATGTTGATCCATGGCTGATATGACTGAACGAATTGATGGAACTGTTTCCTTCATCATGACACAAAGTTGTGTTACGATTTTCGCGTCTGGAGCAACGATGGAAGAGATGTCTGCAGCGGGGATTTGGATGACTGAAAGGTGGTTGTTGGTGGTGATAGAAGAAATTAGTTGGGATTGGGCTGCTGACGTGGAGGTGGTGACAGCGATGACGGTGACATGGAGGTTGTGGTTGTTGACTAGACGATCAGCGAGTAACAATACCGGGCTTAAATGGCCGATGCCGGGACTAGATACTATTGCTATATGAAGTTTGTTTGTAGCCATGATGACAAATTGTGTAGTATGTACGTGTTTTTTGTTTGGTTAATTAAATTTGAATTAGAATAAATAGTGGAGTACCACACACACGTATATATAGTTATACATGGCCACACTATTCTATGGCCACTCTATTCTATAGTTTTTATTTGGGTGGAAAGGAATCTAGTTGAGCGGCTTAAAAATTAATAGCTATTCTCTAGTTTTTATTTCAAAAAGTGAAAAGGAAATAATATGAGAGTATTAAAGGATACGGAGTACTACATATGGTTTTGCAAACAACTCTTTCTATCTATTTAACCGAGTCATTTTTCTTTACTGTTTCTCGTGTTGAATAATATAATTATCATAACATATTCAAAACTAAGAATTAAATACTGCTAGATGTTATATACTGATCATATAATTTATTTATAAATTAATTTAGCTTAAATATTGCATATAATATAATCGCAAAAAATGTTTATTTTTTGCATATATTTTTTCTTCATTCTTTTACTATGATTTCAATTTAAGAATACATATATCGTATTCTATATTACATTATTTTTCATCATTTTTCACTTTTTTCCTTAAAAAAAAAAAGTTTGAGAACACAAGTGGCACTAAAAGTGATTCGGAATGATATCCCAAAAAAGTCCCTTGAAGTGTCGTGATACCAATGGAAAAATAAATTATTTTAACAGTATATATTATACCTAACATACGAGCTAGTTGAATCGGTTTGGACCAAAAATTAAATTGGTTTGAGTCGAAACTGATCAACAAGTCTTATCAATTTCGCATCTCTATGTTCAATTTCACATTTTGCAATTTAGTTTTATTTCACGTTCCAGTTTTCATTTTCACGTTCCAGTTTTCATTTCTCATTTCAACTTCACGTTTCGATTTTCAATTTCACGTTTTAGTTTTCATATTTGTGTTTCAGTTTTTAGATTCACGTTTAACTTTTCAAATTTGTGTTTCAGTTTTTAGGTTCACGTTTTAGATTTCATTTACGCGTTTCAGATTTCAGTTCTGCCTTTCAAATCTTAGTTCCGTGTTTCTGATTTTTGTTTCAGTTTCAATATTAACTTATTAACTCAAAAATAAAAAAATATATTATTTTTATAAATGCTTTGAATATAATTATAATAAGATTGATATTGATGGAAACAAATGTATTGAATGGCTAAGAGACTATCTTACCTCCGAAAATTCAGCACACAGTTCAAAATCATTTTCTTTCTAACATTACTAACAAACGCACTGAATTGACCAATTAAGACGCAATCAAGTGCACCCTTAATGAGTTATATTCTATTAGAAAGATAACTAAATTGTAAAAAATGACAAAATTGTATAGAGATACAGTCGATCATAAAAGTTATATCTTGAGGGAAGCAATTACTATGATGGATGACACACACGCTGGTCACGTTATACATACACGTATGACGTACTGAGATACGTTCAATCACGCCAGTTAAATCTTATTAAAGGTGCGGGCAGTTATATGATTTCTTATTTTTGTATGCGTTGATGTTATGTTTTTATCAGAATAAAATAGAATGAGGAATCTATGAGTAACATGTTGCGACTTAATATGTTTTGTCTCGTATCGGGTTTAAAAATAAAAGTCAACAAATCCAATGTGTATTGGATTGATACGTCTCATCTCAAACTTGAGGTTATTGCAAATTGTTTGGGCCGTGGTTGTTGGTACTATTTTTCATCTAACGGCTAAAAGATAACAGTACAATACTAAAACTGCTCAACGTGGTGAGATGTGTTGCCGACTGATGTTTGCCCTCGGGATAAGATCCCTGCAGACCCGGAACACGGACGAGATCTCCGTGGGGTGGCCATATCAGTCTTCTGGGACTAGACTGTGAGCTGTTCCATCTAGCGTGGTGTTGCTAAGCGGTGAATTTCTAGAGTGAGAAAGTATTGTGCGAGAGATAAAGTGTGTTCTCTGTCACAAGTGACTGAACTGGTAAATGTGGTGACCCGGGGGATCTATTTATAGGCGTAGATCCTCCGAATTTTTCGAAAACACGTGTCAGATGCCGATTAATTTGATTATGCGAAATATCCGCAACCAACTTTGGCTTGGGCTGACGTGGTTGTGTTTCGCTCACGCGCCTATTCAAGGGCTTAAGCATAGAAGCTGCCTACAGGGCTTACGCATAACGCTGGGCGACATGACTGAATGCTGAATGGCTGTTAATAAAAACTGGTATATTGTTGTCTTTTATGCGTTTCGAGCCTCTCTTTTGTGTACAAACGATACTTTTATGCGTGTATCATCTAGGATACACCATTAAGTCCCCCAGTTTAATGTCTTTATTTTTGCAGAAAATAAAGTCATTAATTAAACTATAAAAATAAGAAGTGTCTTTTTCCTCGGGAACTTAAATCTGTTGTAGCTGTCTGTGTCTCTGAATTGTCAGTTACCTTTTGATGATTACCTCCAAAGTTTACCTTTTTACATTTTGAATATCGTTTTTAATTTTTTCAATTGCCGCATATTCTTTTAACCTTACACGTGGCTATTTATCAACCGCTTGATTTTCATCAACTATTCAACTTCTCATCTGTATTTAAACCCCCTTTTCACTGTGTTGTATTTACTTCAAACCCTAATTACTTCATCTACCTTAATTTCTGCAAAAAAAAAATTACTTTATTGTACGATCATGCCTCCCTTAAATGTAGAAAACATTCGTAGTGGTGTCATATTAACGTATTTAGATCAAGTCAGAAAATTTTTCCCTAAATTTTTTGGGGCTGACGCTGTTATACCCTTACCTCATAAACGTGCTTCAAAGCCTCCACCTGGTAAAGTCGCCATTTATGGTCATGCCCTGTTTTATTCTCATCTCCGTATCCCTTTTACAGATTTCTATTTGAAGGTTTGCAGTTATCATGGTGTTAGCGTTGGCCAATTTGAACCATCATCCATTCGAAAATTATGCTTTTCGAGATGTACTGTCATGCTCGTAAATTAACCCCGTCAATTCGCATTCTTTCCCATCTTGTCCAAGTTAAATCCTGCGATAGAGGTTGGTTTTATTTTCATAAGTTTGAGGTTGGTTTTATTTTGATAAGTTTCACGGACTATTTCGTACTGCCAGTGACTCTCCAGGCGAGTGGCATAACTCCTTTTTTTTTTTATCAATAGTGATGTAATCCCTAATACCTCAACCAAAGCCCGATACTGGCGTACTTCTATTGAGCATCCTACTATTACCCATGGGAGATTGTTACCGGATGAGCGAAAGCTGTTGAACGCTATTATTAACGAGAAAATTTTTGACCGACGATATCCAGAGCATATGTTATCCATGTGCTCTGTGAACGATGAATAGGATGAAGCGGGTCGTGGTGTCCCCATCGTTATGCTGAGAAATAGAGGTATGTTTAGTATAATAATTGCTTTTTGTTATATAATATGTATGCTGCTGATAATTGTATAATTTTGTTTTTTTAGAGATTAGTCCGCTCTCCGCTTTACGCCATGAAAAGTTTGAAGATTTGAAATTTTCATCAGAAATACTTGTTGATGAAAAACTTGAGGAAAATATTTTTGTTGGTTAATGCACTAAACGATAAACTTAAGTATGATTAACCAAAGAATATATTTTGATGATGACACATACATATGCATAAGTAATGATTGACATCTTAACATAAAAAACGCAAGATCACTAATCCATACTTTATCTTGCAAACGACCAAGTCAAACATAGGTTAAAGAATGAAATTAAAAGTTCAGCTAAACACACGGTCGAGGTACGATCGACCGTATAGTCAACCGTGAAACCCCATACTGAATTGCAACGCAGTTTTGTGAAAACAAGTTGCACGGTCGCCACCACGGTCAACCGCAGTGCGACCGCAGTTTTCTCTGTTACCATTTTCGACCAAATAAAGTTTGACTAGTTCCCGACATCTATAATTCATGAAACCTTTCTCAACATGCTTAGAATAGATGCCTTCTCCATACTCAATTGAGTTTTGGTCATAAAAACACTAATTGTGATTAATTACGCCTAATGACACTTTAATGACAAATTAACCAAGATTAGGCATAACAGATAAGTGTTAATCAACAACTTGTAATCTTAATTCTTATCTAGATATTCTTAGTATGATCATCAAGTACCAACACACTTAAGCCAATGTCACTAGAACAATAATTGCTATTAGAAATGACTTAGTGATTAATTAAGGCTAAATGAAAACAATGCTCTCAAGGTTAACTAGTAATGACTTGTAATCCTAAAACACACTTAGATACATTTAGGATGGTAACCAAGTCCCAACTAGAGATTGCTCTTCTCTTGTACATGTGTTGGACATTAATGTGTGCTTACACATTAATCAAGCAATATGTTATATTGCACTTAAACTTGTTAAATCTTGAATTATAGGTTGTGCAAGTATCTATATGATTGATCCTAGAATAACTATCTCTTGCTATGTGAGTATTACTTGCTACTTGCCAATATGATTAATACTCATAAACTTGTCAACTTGATTAATATGTTTGCTATGTGCTCACTAGTTAGGATTCAAGTAACTAACCTACTCAAATACATTAAGTGTAAAGTGGTTCACAATGAAAGTATAGTCAATTGTCTATGTGGTCTAGTCTAAGTAACTAAGGATGATTACTTAACACTTAACTTTGATGTCTCTACATATTTCATGATTATCTTATAGAGACATTATTCAATTAATCTCTAAACTAAACTAAAAAAGAACATGACTTGTGATTAATTGAAACTAGGAAGTTAATGACATAGTGACTAGTCTTTAGAATTGAACCAAGGGCATTAAAGTGACTAACTAAGTCTTGATCAAACTGAAATTTCCCAAAATATCAATCAAGACACTTCTCCAAGAATGTTGGGTTTGCCACTTTTGGAATGATTAGTCACTTTCATGCATTAAGACCAAATCTCACATACTTAATGCATATAGTACTTGTATAGGATGTTTGGTTTCTTTTGCAGATGCTAGAAGGAGTAAAGGTGCCAAAATGTGGTGTTCAAATTTGAGTTAAACGGCTATACAACGGATACTAAATTTGGACTTAAGCACGCACGGTCGCACCACGGTCGACCGTGATAACAACTGTGTGTCAACGGCTACTTTTTAAATCCCACTATAAAAGGAAAACATTTAAGAGCATTTGAAGCTGACCCTCTTGCGTATTTCAAAAGCTTATTTACAGTGATCACAAGTGAAACGACTCGTCCATATTACTATAAACGTGGTACGTTATTCATTGGTCCTATAGCGAGGTATTTGACCTATATATGATACGTTTTAGAAAATATTGCATTCGTTTCATAAAAAGGACACTATTATTATACATAATGCATGTTTTAAACAAGTGGGCGATTATTTAAGAAATAATTCCCATAATACATCGGTTTCCAAATACTACACACGTGACATAACAGTCGAATATAATACATGACAAAAGTTTTATTGAATGGAACACTTCATTTAAACAAAATCATGAGACTCCATACACAGCTTGGTCAGATAATGCAACAACGAAAGACTTTCTTAAGGACCCGAGAATAAACATGCTTAAACAGTCAACACAAAGGTTGGTGAGATATATATGTTTAAAGCTAGCATCGATATAAATATAGACCACAAGATTTCATAGTTATAAATATTTCAATAAAGATATTCTATAAATTGTTGAGCGCTTCGGTAACCATACTTAACCATTAATGTGGCATATTCCCTTTATTATGAAATCTCCCTACACTATACCAAGTGTAGTAAAAATAAAGTACTATGCAACCGTTTACGAAACAAGAGCGACTAGCCCGGTTGGGGTTATCAAACCCGATAGATCTATCAATAGGATTCACGCTTACATGTTCTTACAACATGTAAATATTAGTTACCAAGCTATTAGGGAAGATATGCAATGTGGTACAACTCAACGTAGAATATATTTTAAGTACTTGTGTCCATGATGTAAAACATAAAATGCATGTATTCTCATCCCAAAATATTTTTAGAGTTTAAAAATGGGACTATATACTCACTTTCACAGATTTTCACTTCGTCGAAAAATAAGACTTGGCCACGGGTCGATTCACGAACCTATAACAAATATATACATATATATATCAAAGTATGATCGAAATATATTCACAACATTTTTATTACGTGTTGACGTTTTAAGTTGTTAAGTTAGCAATCCAACGTTAGTAGTCCACAATTAGTAGTCCACAGTTAGTAGTACATAAATAAATCAATATATTATCTCGAATCAATCCACGACCCAGCGTATACAAGTCTCAGACTCGATCACAACTCAAAGTATATATATTATTTTAGAATCAACCTCAACCCTGTATAGCTAACTCGAGCATTACTGCATATAGAGTGTCTATGGTTATTCCAAATAATATATATATATATATATATGACGTCGATATGATATGTCAAAACATTGTATACGTGTCTATGGTCTATCAAGATTACATAATATATGTATAATACAATATAAGTTAGTTGAGTTATGGTTAGTATAGATTTGTTATAAAATTTACGTAGCTAAAACTAGTAATTTTAACCAATTTTGTTTTACCCATCATTTCTTCGTTTTAAATCCGTTTTGAGTGAATCAAGTTGCTATGGTTTCGTATCGAACTTAAATTTATGAAACTAAACAGAAAAAGTGATGGTTTATAGTCGGAGTTACAGGTTACGAGTCGTTTTTGTAAGAGGTAGTCATTTCAGTCGAAAGAACGAGAGTTTAACCATGATTTTTGGATATAGTTTCATGTTCATAAGAAATATCAATTACCCAGAAGAAAAACTTTTAAATCAAAGTTTTTCATAGTTTTTAATTATCTAACCCAAAACAGCCCCCGGTGTTACTACGACGGCGTATGCCCGGTTTTACGGTGTTCTTCGTGTTTCCAGGTTTTAAATCATTAAGTTAGCATATCATATACATATAGAAAATGTGTTTAGTTGATTTTAAAAGTCAAGTTAGAAGGATTAACTTTGTTTGCGAATAAGTTTAGAATTAACTAAACTATGTTCTAGTGATTACAAGTTTAAAACTTCGAATAAGATAATTATATATATATATGAATCGAATGATGTTATGAACATCATTACTACCTCAAGTATAGTAGGTAAACCTGCTAAAAGTGACAAGAAATGATCTAGATTCAAAGGATTCTTGGATGGCTTGAAAGTTCTTGAAGTAGAATCATGTCACGAAAACAAGTTCAAGTAAGATTTCTATTCGAATTAAGATTGTTATAGTTATAGAAATCGAATCAAAGCTTGAATATGAATATTACCTTGATTTAGGATGATAACCTACTGTAAATAACAAAGATTTAGTGAGGTTGGATGATCACTTGAAATGGATTTGCAATATTGGAAGTAAGTTAACGAACTTGGAAGTGTTCTTGATTTTATGAAACTAGAACTTATAGAATTTATGAAGAACACTTAGAACTTGAAGATAGAAGATCAATTAGATGAAGAAAATTGAAGAATGAAAGTGTTTGTAGGTGTTTTTGGTCGTGGATAATGGGTTAGATATAAAGGATGTGTAAGTTTGTTTTCTTGTAAATAATTCATGAATGATTAGTAATATTTTTGTAATCTTGCTAAATAATTCATGCTACTTGACAAATGGTTGGTTCCACATGTTCCTTAATCATTTAAAGCTGCTAAAGAGTAGATTTTTATTGGTATATACCAATAGTAAATACATCTAGAAGCTGGGTATAATACGAGTGGAAATACCGAGCGAATACGAGTAGAATTCTTGATGAAAACAAATGAGAATACAATTGTGATTATTTTTGTTAAGTACAATTATTTTGATATATGTACTTAAGCCTTTCAAAAGTGTATTAATACATCTTAATACACTTCATATATATACATTTTAATTAAGTCGTTAACTCGTCGTTAGTCGTTATATGTATGAGTTGTTTTGAAGCCTATAAGTTAACGATCTCGTTTAATGTAATTAACCTATTGTTATTATATCTAATGAGAATGATATGTTAAATTGTTATATTATCATAATAACATAGTGTATTAATATATCTTAATACGATATATATATATATATATATATATATATATATATATATATATATATATATATATATATATATATATATATATATATATATATATATATATATATATATATTAAGACGTTAATGCAACGATAATCGTTACATATATATCGTTTCGAAATTCTTAAGTTAGTAGTCTCATTTTATGTATATAACTTATTGTTAATATATTGAATGAGGTACTTAGTTATCATTTCATCATGTTAAACATATATATATGTTCATATATATATTATCATGTCATTTACAAGTTATAGCGTTCGTGAATCATCGGTCAAACTGGGTGATCAAACATTTACATAAATTCCTTTTCAATTAATCAAGTCTTAACAAGTTTGATTGCTTAACATGTTGGAAACATTTAATTATGTAAATATTAATCTTATATATATTAACGAAAAAATCCGGGTCGTTACATTACACACCCGTTAAATTAAATTTCGTCCCAAAATTTGGAATAGTACCTATTCAATGGGCGGTGTTTGTAAATAGATGTGGATACTTCTGTTTCATCTGGTCCTCTCTTTCCCAAGTGAACTTAGGACCTCTTCGAGCATTCCAACGAACCCTAACTAAAGGTATGTTGCTTTGTTTGAGCCGTTTGACTTCACGATCCATTATTTCTACAGGCTCTTCTATAAAATGCAGTTTCTCGTCGATTTGGATTTCTTCAATAGGAACAGTGAGGTCTTCTTTTGCAAGGCATTTCCTTAGGTTCGAGATGTGAAAGGTATTGTGTACTCCAGCAAGTTGTTGTGGTAGCTTAAGTCGATAAGCCACCGGTCCAATACGTTCGATGATCTTGAATGGTCCTACGTATCTTGGGTTTAATTTACCCTTCTTACCAAAGCGTATCACACCTTTCCATGGTGACACCTTTAACATAACCATGTCATCAACCTAAAATTCTAACGGCTTCCTTCGAACATCAGCATAGCTCTTTTGATGACTTTGGGCTGTCTTCAATCTCTCCTTGATTTGCACAATCTTTTCAGTGGTCTCCTGTATGATCTCGGGACCAGTTAGTTGTCTGTCACCTACTTCGTTCCAACAGATAGGGGATCTACACTTTCTTCCATAAAGTGCTTCGAATGGTACAACATTAATACTCGTATGATAACTGTTGTTATACGAGAATTCTGCCAATGGTAAATATTTATCCCATCCGTTTCCGAAATTGATCACACATGCTCTAAGCATGTGTTCAAGAGTCTGAATGGTCCTTTCACTTTGCCCATCGGTCTGAGGATGATATGCAGTGCTCATATCCAGACGAGTCCCTAGAGCGTCATGTAGTGATTGCCAAAACTTTGACGTAAACCGACTGTCGCGATCGGATATAATGGAGATATGTACTCTATGTCTTGAAACAACTTCCTTCATGTATAATCATACCAATTTCTCCATCTTATCCATTTCCTTCATAGGTAGGAAATGTGCAAATTTGGTGAGACGATCGACAATTACCCTAATGGTGTCATAACCCCATGCAGTCTTTAGTAGCTTCGTGATGAAATCCATAGTAATACATTTCCATTTCCATTCCGGGATTTCTGGTTGTTGAAGCAAACCTGATGGTTTCTGATGTTCTGCCTTTACTTTGGAGCAAGTCAAACATTCTCTAATGTATGTTGCAATGTCACCCTTCAAATTCTGCCACTAAAAGTGTGCTTTTAGATCTTGATACATCTTTCCTGCTCCTGGATGTATCGAGTATCTCGTCGTATGTGCCTCATCCAAAACCAATTTTCTTAACCCTTTAAACTTCGGTACCCAAATGTGTCCAGCGAAGTATCGGGTTCCGTCTTCCCGTGTAACGAGCTGTTTATCTAACCCTTTAAGCATCTCATTTCCAAAGTTTTCTTCAAAAAGAGCTCCTTGTTGAGCCTCCTTAATTTGGGTAGTGAGGTTCGTACGAATCTTCATATTCATTGCTCGTACTCGAATCGGCTCTCTTTCCTTCCTGCTTAAAGTATCTGCTACTACATTTGTTTTCCCGGGATGATAGCGAATTTCACGATCATAGTCGTTTATCAGCTCGACCCACCTACGTTGCCTCATGTTAAGTTGTTTTTGATTGAAGATACGTTGAAGGCTTTTATGATCGATATACACAGTACATTTAACCCCGTACAAGTAGTGTCTCCAAATCTTTAATGCAAACACCACTGCTCCCAATTCTAGATCATGAGTCATATTGTGATGACCCAGAAATTTCTGACCAAATTTAAACTTAATCTTTAACGTTTCCGACACGATAAGCAAAGTCTATGAAGTTGAATCTCAAAATTTTGAACTATTCAATTACCCTTCGATTGTTCTCAACGATTCGCGAACAATTATATGTAAATAGATACATATACTATAACTTGAAAACATAACAAAGTGTTAAGTAAATGATACTGTGCATTAAACTTATAGGTTGGATTATCTGATTGATATATTCAACTACGGAGTTAAAAGATTTTGACAAACGATTCAAGTAAAAGATATTTACCGAGTCTCTTAAGGATTATGATATTATTACGGGTCTCTGTTGAGAGGTCCACGTTGATTTGAGAAATTATTCATATTTAACGGTATTCGGAAAATGGTAAAGTGTTAGATAATGAAAGTTAGATAAAAGTTAATGGAGAACTAAACTGCATAATATTAAATTGGTTTTGTTTCAAACGTGCGAGAACGTGTTTTGATATAATAAGATTGGTTAATTAAGTGTACTTGTTTAAATAACACATACGATAAATAAGGAATATTAACTGTTAGAATTAGTTATATGAATAATGTGCGATGTGCATTTTATAACATGTTTATTAATATTGAAATTATATATAAAATAATACGATAAAATATAATATTAACTTGGTCATAAAACGAATTGTTATTATATATATATTAACAAATAGCGAGACGATGATTTATAGAAGTAAATGACCAAAATACTCAAATGTATAAGTTGTACTTTGAGTGGTATAGTTATGGATAATTTAAGTTTATATTTTGACAAAGGTACGAGTCACGAAACGAAAAGTACTAGTTTTCTCAGCGTACGAAAGGGCGTTCGAAAAACCGGAACCGGGACATAAGTCGAGTGACAACGTACGACTTATCGGAACAAAAATTACAAGTCAACTATGCACGTGAATTTAATATAATATATAATTAATTATATAATTTAAATATATTATATTTATATTATTAAAACATGTCGACAAACAAGAAAACAAAAATTTGTGAGCTGGAATCTGAGGCCATGCGATTGCATGGCCACAAGCTTAGAAATCCATGCGATCGTATGGAGGCAAAAATCTGGCCTGATGCTATAAAATGGCATTTTGCTCGACACTTATCACACATATATTCTTATTATTACTCCGTATGAAATATATATATATATATATATATATATATATATATATATATATATATATATATATATATATATATATATATATTATTATTATTATTATTATTATTTATATTATTATTAAGATTAATATTATTATTAATCTTATTATTATTATTAATCTTATTATTATTAGTAGTATTAGTACATAAAATACTACGACGAGGTCATGAGCGTGTCACTTTCAAAATGGGTTTCGAGCGAGATAGAGCTAAGGAAATTATGGGTTATAACTATGGAAGTTATGGGTAATGTTCATGGGTATTATTTCGCAAGTCAAACCTAGTGTTTATCATCTCCGTTACGTCTACGTACTTTTCTGAAATATTGAATCACAATATTGATACGTAAGCATTTATATTTTATCTTTTATAAATTAATAGTGTATACATGTCTAGTGCTCGAGTATATATATTTATACATGTTTGTATGCTAAATTTTGTCGTTAAACAGTTTATAATGAATCCCGAATTAAATACAAATATTACTGGTAAAAGGTATATGATATACATGTTTTTGAAAAGCTGGCGAAAAATCAGTAACTTTTCATTTAGACACCGAATAGCTTCGATGAACGGATTAAAAGATATGATCAACTGAATTATGACGGACGTTAATTGAAATTGCTTTTGAATCTGCAATTAAGATTTAAACAACTTGTTTACGAGATTGATAAAATGGATTTTTGAATATTACCAACCGAGTAAATGAATCCTTATACAAGTTACGTCTCGTTTTGTTGAACTATTGTCAAAAATGACTTTTTGAAATGACTTTTGATAAACTTTTGTATGTCGATCTCGAGCATTAGGATTATGATACACTATGACCTGACCTAGCTTGATAGACATTTATTGACCAACATATGTTCTCTAGGTTGAGATCTACGATTATTTGATATTTCGAGTTTCGGTCACATTACGATGAACAACTTTATGTGCTGCTAATGTGAGTTTCATTTGCTCCCTTTTTAATTGCTTTTACAATACATTTTTGGGCTGAGAATACATGCAATTTATTCTAAACGCAATGGATACAAGTACATACTTAATTCTACACTGAGTTTAAACTGAAAATCCCTTAGCTTTGGTAACTAGTAACTGCCGGTACATAGGATATGGACTGGTGGGCGCGAATAACAGTATATGGATCCATAGGGCTTGACATCCCCGTCTGAGCTAGAGTGCTAGCCTTTTAACGGACGTGTGTTATTTGAGTTTAGGACACGTTGGTTTGCTTGTATTAAAATGAATGGGGTATTTATCATTATAACGTTAAAGTTTAGTTACCATGGTGCTCTGTTATGTAGAATCTTTTGATAAACGTTTCTGAATGAAACAACTGAAATCTTGTGATCCACTTTTATATACAGATTATGCGAAACACTAAAACTATGAACTCACCAACCTTTGTGTTGACACTTGTTAGCATGTTTATTCTCAGGTTTCCTAGAAGTCTTCCTCTGTTTGCTTATATGTTAGACAAGCTATGTGCATGGTGTCTTATATGGCATATTTTTCAAGGAAACGTTGCATTCACCAAATCATCACCATCTATCTTATTTTGACTGCATGGTCAACGGAAGTATTGTTGTAAACTATTATATTACGGTGATTGTCTATATGTAGAAATCATCAGATGTCGAAAACCTTTGATTTAAATATTCATTTATGGTGTGCCTTTTCAAAAGAATGCAATGTTTACAAAGCGTATCATATAGAGGTCAAATACCTCGCAATGAAATCGATGAATGACGTGTTCGTCCATATGGATTTAGAGCGATCGTCACACGTATAATTTTGTTCATGAATCTTCAGCTGTCAGGATGCATATGCAATAACCTTCTTTTGTTGCATGAGGACATAACCAAAACCTTGTCGTGAAGCGTCACAATAAATTACAAAATCATCGTTTCCTTCAGGTAACGATAGAATAGGAGATGTAGTCAACTTCTTCTTCAATAATTGAAATGCGGCTTCCTGCTCAGAAGTCCATTCGTACTTCTTCCCTTTGTGTGCTAATGCTGTCAATGGTTTGGCTACCCGTGAAAAATCTTGAATAAACCTTCTGTAATAGCCAGCAAGACCCAAAAAATGGCGAATTTGCGTCGGAGTCTTTGGGGTTTCCCATTTTTCAATGGCTTCGACCTTTGCGGGATAGACCTGAATTCCTTGACTGCTAATGATGTGACCAAGGAATTGTACTTCCTTTAACCAAAAGGCACACTTAGAAAACTTTGCGTATAACTGTTCTTTCTTCAACAGTTCCAGCACCAACCTTAAATGTTGCTCATGTTCTTGTTCATTTTTGGAATAAATAAGAATATCATCAATAAAGACAATAACAAACTTATCCAAATACGGACTGCATACCCGATTCATGAGGTTCATGAATATAGCTGGTGCGTTTGTCCGCCTGAACGGCATGACTAAAAATTCATAATGACCGTAGCGTGTCAGAAATGCGGTTTTTGGAATATCTTCTTCTTTGACACGCAACTGATGATAACCCGATCTTAGATCGATTTTGGAGTAAACACGTGATCCTTGCAGCTGATCAAACAAGTCATCAATTCTCAGTAATGGGTTCCGATTCTTGATAGTTAACTTGTTTAATTCGCGATAATCTATACACATTTGGAAGGATCCATCTTTCTTCTTGACGAATAAAATCGGAGCTCCCCACGGTGAAGTGCTCGGTCGAATGAATCCACGGTCCAGTAATTATTGTAACTGGCTTTGTAACTCTTTCATCTCAGACGGTGCAAGTCTGTATGGAGCGCGAGCCACTGGCACAGCTCCTGGTACTAGATCTATTTGAAATTCTACAGATCTAAATGGAGGTAATCCCGGCAACTCTTCCGGAAAGACTTCAGGAAAATCTCTTGCCACAGGCACGTCGTTGATGCTCTTCTCTTTTTCCTTCATTTTTGCTTTATTAACATGTGCTAAGATAGCATAGCACCCTTTCTTCAAGCACTTTTGGACTTTCAAGCAGCTAATGAGTTTTAGCTTTGAGTTACCCTTCTCTCCATATATCATTACTGTCATTTTATCCTTACGAGGAATGAAAATTCCCTTCTTGGCACACACAACTTCAGCTCCTATTTTGGACATCTAGTCCATGCCTAATATTACATCAAAACTTCCTAATTCTACGGGTATCAAATCAATTTTAAATGTTTCTCCGGCTAACTTTATTTTACAATCACGAAAAATTTTATCGGCTTTAATTAGTTTACCATTAGCTAACTCAATCATGTACTTAGCATCTAGAGGTAATGATGAACAATTCAATTTAGCGTAAAAGTCTCTACACATGTAACTTCTATCGGCACCAATATCAAATATAATAGATCCTGATAAGTCATTAATGGTAAACGTACCCGTGACAAGCTCCGGGTCTTCATACACCTCTCTAGTATTAATATTAAACGCTCTTCCACGTGCAGGTCCGTTGTTCTTCTCTGGATTCGGGCACTGGCTCTTAATGTGACCCTGTTTCCCACACCCGTAACAAGTAACAGTAGCCAAGGCAGTTCTATTTGCATTGGTGGCAGGAGTCTTGGTGCCATTTGTATTTGTAACGGGAACCCAACAATCTTCAGCAAGATGACCCCTTCGATTACATTTACTGCACACCACATTGCAAAAACCAGTGTGATGTTTGTGGCATCTGTTACATAAGGGATTTCGTCCTTTGTAACCTGAACTTGAACCACTACCAGCACCTTGTGTTGTTTTCTGTTTCTTGAGAGATTGTTGTTGGTGACCTCGATCACGGTTTCCATCCCACTTTCTTTTGTTATCCGATACCTTGGCATCGGTATTTGATGCGTTCTTATCCAGGATGATCTGATCCATTAGCTCATTTGCCATGGTGATAGCTTCATGAATTATCTTGGGTTTGGATGCTGTAACATTGGCCTTGATGTTCTTTGGCAGACCATCTTTGTACAATTCAATCTTTCACTCCTCCGTTGGTACCAATTCAGGACATATCAAGGCTAATTCCATGAATCGCCTGTTATAGTTGGTAAGTTCCGTTTTGACAACTTTCAGATTTCGTAACTCGGCTTCCATTTTTCTAACCTCGTTCCTTGGGCAGTATTCATTGATTAGCATATTTTTCATCTCTTCCCAAGGAGTATCATATGCTTCATCACCCCCTACAGCTTTTACATAGTTTTTTCACCATGTAAGTGCACCATCCTGTAATGTGCATGAAGCATACTTCTTCCTATCCCCTTCTGCACAACCACTAATTTTAAATACGGACTCCAGCTTTTCGAACCATCGGGTTAAACCGACTGGTCCTTCTGTTCCGCTGAATGTTGAAGGTTTGCAACCTTGAAATGCTTTATATGAGCATCCAACACGAGGGTTTGTGTTGTTTGCTGGTGCCCTTGTTGCTTCGACCCACATCATTCGGTCGTTTATGCGTTGGTTGATAAGCTCCTCAATTTCTTGTTCCGTCATTCGATTTAATCGAGCCATGTTTCTTCAATAAACATATAAGATAATTAATCACATAGAATATTATAGATGTAGCAAGTAATTAATGGTATATCGTGGCATATTAATAATATGAACCAATTATTGTAAAAGTCTTTTCTTCTTATTAGCACTTTATAATTATATCCAGGGTAGTACCTACCCGTTAAAGTTCATACTTAATAGCTTAGTACAAAAATTAACTACTACAATCTAGATAATATTCTATTATGAAAAATTTAAAGTAAAATCATATAATCATTTCACGCCTATTCATGATATAGCAATACAATACCAGTATTTCACATAGATATATTTTACATAATACATATGTAGGATAAAATAAAGCCCACTACATAATATTATACATGGCGTGAAATGTTATCATAGCGGGAGGTGATTCAAAAACGACGGGGCCTTTTAGTTGTTTGTGAATCAATTTGTTTAGGTGGAATGAGGGATAGACGCACAATGTATTTTGTTGTTGGTCGGGGGTTAGAGGTACTTGATATCTCGGTGGGATTATCAAGGAGATTTATACGGTAAGGGTAGTTTGGTGGTAAAAGGTGTCGGTTTTCAAGCCCTACTACAATAGGAAGTTTAACATCGGGTCTTTTTGTTGCGTTAATCCATTTCTGTTTAGAAATTTCTTTGACTTCCTCCTCCTCCTCCTCAGGATCGTTTTCAGGTTCTTTCACTTCCTGTTCCTCCAAAAATTGTGAATCTCCCAAGAATGGGTCCTCTTTCGGGTCTTCATCATCATCAGACAAATTGATGATCGGCACTTTTGCTGAAGATTCCTCTTCGGAGTCGCTGATTATGATAATGAGATTGGTGCTAGAAGTAGACATCTATCACACATTAACTTCCACATTGGAAATACATCACATAATATTTATATGTTATAATATTCAATTTTCGACCAAAAATGATAAGCGATGGTTTTCAAAAACAAGTTCGGTCAAAGTCCAGACTCACTAATGCATCCTAACAAATAGCGGTTAGACACACTAATGCAATTTCTGATTTGCTAAGACCTCTGCTCTGATGCCAACTGAAACGACTCGTCCATATTACTATAAATGTGGTACATTATTCATTGGTCCCATAGCGAGGTATTTGACCTCTATATGATACGTTTTAGAAAATATTGCATTCGTTTCATAAAAAGGACACTATTATTATACATAATGCATGTTTTAAACAAGTGGGCGATTATTTAAGAAATAATTCCCATAATACATCGGTTTCCAAATACTACACACGTGACATAACAGTCGAATATAATACATGACAAAGGTTTTATTGAATGGAACACTTCATTTAAACAAAAGCATGAGACTCCATACACAGCTTGCTCAAATAATGCAACAGCGAAAGACTTTCTTAAGGAGCTGAGAATAAACATGCTTAAACAGTCAACACAAAGGTTGGTGAGATATATAGGTTTAAAGCTAGCATCGATATAAATATAGACCACAAGATTTCATAGTTATAAATATTTCAATAAAGATATTCTATAAGTTGTTGAGCGCTTCGGTAACCATACTTAACCATTAATGTGGCATATTCCCTTTATTATGAAATCTCCCTACACTGTACCAAGTGTAGTAAAAACGAAGTACTATGCAACCGTTTACGATACTAGAGCGACTAGCCTGGTTGGGGTTGTCAAACTCGATAGATCTATCAATAGGATTCGCGCTTACATGTTCTTACAACATGTAAATATTAGTTACCAAGCTATTAGGGAAGATATGCAATGTGGTACAACTCAACGCAGAATATATTTTAAGTACTTGTGTCCATGATGTAAAACATAAAATGCATGTATTCTCATCCCAAAATATTTTTAGAGTTTAAAAATGGGACTATATACTCACTTTCACAGATTTTCACTTCGTCGGAAAATAAGACTTGGCCACAGGTCCATTCACGAACCTATAACAAATATATACATATATATATCAAAGTATGATTGAAATATATTCACAACATTTTTATTACGTGTTGACGTTTTAAGTTGTTAAGTTAGCAGTCCAACGTTAGTAGTCCACAATTAGTAGTCCACAGTTAGTAGTACATAAATAAATCAATATATTATCTCGAATCAATCCATGACCTAGTGTATACAAGTCTCAGACTCGATCACAACTCAAAGTATATATATTATTTTAGAATCAACCTCAACCATGTATAGCTAACTCGAGCATTACTGCATATAGAGTGTCTATGGTTATTCCAAATAATATATATAGATGACGTCGATATGATATGTCAAAACATTATATACGTGTCTATGGTCTATCAAGATTACATAATACATGTATAATACACTATAAGTTAGTTGAGTTATGGTTAGTATAGATTTGTTATAAAATTTACGTAGCTAAAACTAGTAATTTTTACCAATTTTGTTTTACCCATCATTTCTTCGTTTTAAATCCATTTTAAGTGAATCAAGTTGCTATGGCTTCATATCGAACTTAACTTTATGAAACTAAGCATAAAAAGTAATGGTTTATAGTTGGAGTTATAGGTTACAAGTCGTTTTTGTAAGAGGTAGTCATTTCAGTCGAAAGAACGACGTCTTGATGACCATTTTGAAAAACATACTTTCACTTTGAGTTTAACCATGATTTTTGGATATAGTTTTATGTTCATAAGAAATATATTTTTCCCAGAAGAATAACTTTTAAATCAAAGTTTTTCATAGTTTTTAATTATCTAACCCAAAACAGCCCCCGGTGTTACTACGACGGCGTATGTTCGGTTTAACGGTGTTCTTCGTGTTTCCAGGTTTTAAATAATTAAGTTAGCATATCATATAGATATAGAACATGTGTTTAGTTAATTTTAAAAGTTAATTTAGAAGGATTAACTTTGTTTGCGAACAAGTTTAGAATTAACTAAACTATGTTCTAGTGATTACAAGTTTAAAACTTCGAATAAGATAGTTATATATATATATATATATATATATATATATATATATATATATATATATATATATATATATATATATATATATATATATATATATATATATATATATATAAATCGAATGATGTTATGAATATAATTACTACCTCAAGTATAGTAGGTAAACCTACTGGAAGTGATAAGAAATGATCTAGCTTTAAAGGATTCTTGGATGGCTTGAAAGTTCTTGAAGTAGAATCATGTCACGAAAACAAGTTCAAGTAAGATTTCTACTCGAATTAAGATTTTTATAATTATAGAAATCGAATCAAAGCTTGAATATGAATATTACCTTGATTTAGGATGATAACCTACTATAAATAACAAAGATTTAGTGAGGTTGGATGATCACTTGAAATGGATTTGCAATATTGGAAGTAAGTTAACGAACTTGGAAGTGTTCTTTATTTTATAAAACTAGAACTTATAGAATTTATGAAGAACACTTAGAAATTGAAAATAGAAGATCAATTAGATGAAGAAAATTGAAGAATGAAAGTGTTTGTAGATTTTTTTGGTCGTGGATAATGGGTTAGATATAAAGGATGTGTAAGTTTGTTTTCTTGTAAATAATTCATGAATGATCAGTAATATTTTTGTAATCTTGCTAAATAATTCATGCTACTTGACAAATGGTTGGTTCCACATGTTCCTTAATCATTTAAGGCTGCTAAAGAGCAGATTTTTATTGGTATATACCAATAGTAAATACATCTAGAAGCTGGGTATAATACGAGTGCAAATACCGAGCGAATACGAGTAGAATTCTTGATGAAAACAAATGGGAATACAATTGTGATTATTTTTGTTAAGTACAAGTATTTTGATATATGTACTTAAGCCTTTCAAAAGTGTATTAATGCATCTTAATACACTTCATATATATATACATTTTAATTATGTCGTCAACTCATCGTTAGTCATTATATGTATGAGTTGTTTCGAAGCCTATAAGTTAACGATCTAGTTTAATGTAATTAACCTATTGTTATTATATCTAATGAGATGTTAAATTGTTATATTATCATAATAACATAGTGTATTAATATATCTTAATACGATATATATATATATATATATATATATATATATATATATATATATATATATATATATATATATTAAGACGTTAATGCAACGATAATCGTTACATATATATCGTTTCGAAATTCTTAAGTTAGTAGTCTCATTTTATGTATATAACTTATTGTTAATATATTGAATGAGATACTTAGTTATCATTTCATCATGTTAAACATATATATATATATATATATATATATATATATATATATATATATATATATATATATATATATATATATATATATATATATATATATATATATATATATATTATCATGTCATTTATAAGTTATAACGTTCGTGAATCATCGGTCAAACTGGGTGATCAAACGTTTACATAAATTCCGTTTCAATTAATCAAGTCTTAACAAGTTTGATTGCTTAACATGTTGGAAACATTTAATTATGTAAATATTAATCTTATATATATTAACGGAAAAATCCGGGTCGTTACAACAAGTGCATCAATTACTACTCAAATGTGATCAAGCAAGAGAAGATTCTATGATCTTATAGATATAGAATTGGGTTGTTGTAAACTTACTAATCATAATCATTTATCTTGTGAGTTTACTTAATGTGATGTATATCCTAGTATTGTGTTAGGTTCATCATTTCAAAGTGTATAAGTCTTGTAACTTCAATTAGTAGAAGCATAGGCTAGCTTAGTGATCTACTTCCTGAAAGGGACTTAGGAAGTTGATTAATCTTATTTGGAGATCAATACTTGTCCAAGGTGAAGACAAGTTGATCTAGGTTGGAGTTGATCTTTCGAAGGGATAGAAAGATTAGGTTTGTTGTCTACCAAAGAAGTTGAAGACTTGTAAATCGGATCTCTACAGGGTTTGGAGAAAAGTGCTTAGTGAAGTAACAAATCCCGATTAGTGTAATCGGGGAGTGGATTAAGGCGGATTAGTTAACATCCACCCGAACCACTATAAATCCTTGTGTCTATGTTCTTTACATTACTTCATTTATCATTTTGAACATATACACTACACACATCAAGTTTGAGTTGAATTGGTTGATCAAAGTTAAATCAAATTTGGTGATCAATCGAAAAAGTGTTAAAAACGTATCAAGTAACTATTCACCCCCTCTAGTTACTTACAGCTGGTATCAGAGCGGTTGCTCAAATCATTGCTCTACAAACGTTTTTGAAAGTGTCAAAATTTGTTTTGTGCAAAAACTTTAGTCATCGATTCTCGGATCAACTCAAACTATGGGATACTTGGAAGAATTGGTGAAAGAAGCACCAATCTTTGAGAAGATTAATATTGATATGTGGAAATTAAGATTTGAGTCTTATCTCAAATCCAAGGATTACTACTTGTGGAAAATAATCAAAGTAGGAGACTTTGTACCACAAGCTAGTTCAAGACTAGCGAAGTCAACATTTCAAAACAATGATGTTTTGAAACAATTTGATGCAATTTCACTACTTCATGGAATTCTTCCTAGTGAAGAAAGATTAAAGATAATCTCATGTGAAAGTGCAAAAGAATATTAGGATTCACTATGTTCTCAAGAAGATTTAAACTCTACGAGTTTAAAGGGTAAAAGAATAGAGAAAGGTTTGGAAAAGGTTGGTGATTTTCAAGCAAAAGGGTTGAATGGAAATAAAGACTTTTGTCTCATGAGTTCTTGGAATGATTTAGATCAAGATGATCAAAGTGAAGAAGAGGTTGAATCTCCATTCAAAGAAGATGATGTCTCAAGCATGGATTGTAATGAGGTACATGTATTCTATCCTTCTAGTTATGAAGAATTGTTAGATGATTACAAGACTATTAAATTTATGTATGATAGTAGTCGTGACAAAGTAAAACTTTTGAAGAAAGAATTACATAAAGTTAGACAACTTAACAAAGTTTTAATTGATGAAAATAACACCTTGAAGAGAAAACTTGAAAGGATAACTATTTGTGATTCATCAAGAGGTAAACATGAAATGAATATATGTCACGAATCTAGCAAACACAAATCTTGTAATCAAAGTCCATTGTCTATTATTAGGAAAATTGAAAATATGGGAAAAATGGACCAAGCTAGCAATTCTATGGTAGGGATAAGTCAAGGATTGGGTAACCTTAAAATCAATCAAAATCAATGATCAAAATGCTAATGAGAATAACCTTCTGAAAAAGACTTTGTATTAATAAATGGTTTTTCTTATAAATGCAAAATTGTTTTTGAAAAGTGATTTTAAAAGATTGGTGTAGGAAGCTTACTTGCCTTAGGATTGTGTGTTTATGTGAAAATATGTATTACATGCTAAATACTATATTGATGCGTTTTGTGTATACTATGTGAATGATTGAATATGAATATATATATATATATATATATATATATATATATATATATATATATATATATATATATATACATACATACATACATATAGATATAGTATATTACGTGTCATTGATGATTAAACATTAGGAGGATGTAATCATTCAATGTTAGGTAAAGAAAACTTGTCCTCAAGTATTCTATAGAACCTAAGAATCGTCAAAACGCACTCGAAGAAAGAAGTGAAGAAATAAGTGATCAGAAGGATCCACGGCAGCACCACGGCTGACCATATACTCGACCGCAGACTCCTGTCCTGTACGTATACAAATTCATGCACGGCTAACACCACGGTCGACCGTGCTTTGACCGTGCGTGGTCTGATTCTATTTTAAATTAAACTAAACCCTCACTTTTATTTCTTTTCAACCCACTTCAAAACACACACAATTACACACAGCTGAGGAGATCTACCGTACGAAAAAGAACATTCGTTCCTTCAGATTTAATTCCTACTTTGGGTATGATTAATCTTTGCTTTCCTAGCATTCAATTGTGTTTGTATGATGAATTAGGGTTATGAAGAAACCCTAACTAGAATGAATCAAAACTTAAATTGATTCAAACAATTGAAATTGTTCTTGAAGAATAATTTAGAAACGATTGTAGTAATGATTGTAGTATATCTATGCATTGATTTAACTTTGGACAATTCTAGGGTTCATTATACATCTAGGTTAGATTTTCATAGAAGCATTGTTCATAGGATATGAATGACATTGTTGCTAATTGAGTCTAATAATGTTGAATGTCAAAACATGTGTTGATGATGATCTCAAAAGTCTAGAACACATATGAACTTTGTGAAAATCTTAATCTAGTTGCAAACTCATTGACACTAATGAAGAGTGAAAATATGAAGAATATTAACATCAAAACTTCTAAGTATTGATGATAATTAAAGTTTGCAAAACTCGTTGCCTAAAATTGAATTATACACTTTGAATTAATTTAAAATATCATTGTGTAGAAAAATGGCAAGGACCAGGGACGCTCAATCTAGAGGAGGAGAGAATAGATATAATCCTCCAACTGATGCGAGACAACGTACAACATATAACAAGAAATGGCTCAAAGCAAAAGCAATAGCAGAAGGAAGAATCATAAGCCTTGAAGCATTCCCTGAAGTAATTGACAAGCTGTTTGAAAAGAATCTAGCTTCGTTCGTACTAATCAATGGACCTATATATCCCGAGTTGATAAGAGAGTTCTATGCCAACTATAGCTTCAACACAGAAACTAAGATGGTAAGATTTCATCTTAACAAAAGATGGTGGGAATTTCCTCTCAAAACTTTTGGTGAAATTATGGGTGTTCCTACTAAAGGAATGGAGTTCTACAGTAGACGACACAAACTAGAACATTTTCCTGAGTTTATTTAAGCTACCGATGTATTAACCTTGCTTTGCAAACCTAACACCAATCACTCAGAAACTTATCCAAGGGATTAACCGGAAAGGATCTCCGATTAGATCTGCATATTCTGAACAAAATCATTAACCACAACATCTACTATAGTTTGGGGAACCACTCACACATTCATGTCACCCAAATTTTTGTCATGTGGGCAATTGAATTAAATATGGAGATTAATGTGGCATTTTTGATGGCATCACGAATGAGCAATCTGATGACTGAATCAACTAGATCTCTTCCGTATGGAATGCATCTAAACAGTCTGTTCAACTATCTCAAGGTAACACACGCTATTGTTCAACAACCTTCATTCGAGCCACTAGACAAGTCAACTATCATTCGAAGTGGTTATATAGGAGAATCCTCTCGTGGAAGAAGATCGAATCTTCAAGAGGATATCGAAGAGATTGAGAACTATCAACCAGAGGAAGAATCGAATGAAGAGGAGATAGAATATGAGGAGGTGAACTTACAGGAACATCAAGAGTTCGTGAATTCGAATTTCGAAACCAAGATTGATAGGATTCTGAAGCGAGAGGAAGATATTAGCGAAAATCACTCTAGGTTCAAGAAGGCGTTGAAAGGATTTGTGAAAACAATTTCTTGCAGTAGGTCATAACTTGTATGTCTGGGATAATGATATTTATTTGTGTACTATGTGGAGTGCTTAAATGTTGGCACTAAACAATTATGTGTAAGATAATTAATAATGTTGTGTTTATTGTGTGCTTAAGTTGATTTTGCTTGTATACCCATGCAAAAATAGAAATCTGTACGGCTGCTTCCACGGTCGACCGTGATTCGACTGCAGAACACCTGACAGAATTAATTTGTCCTAGCACTCTTACACAAATTCAATGATCAATAGATTGCAAAAGGACAAATTGATATCTCTGACAAAGTGCTCTCAATTTAGCTACCTACCCCATTAAAAGTTTGCTAGACACCATTCATCATTTGTCTATTAAAGCAAATACATTCAACAAATTCACACCTCCATCAACTACTCCAAACATCTCTTTGCAAAATAAAGGTTCTTCACAATGAGATCCAATGTTGAAGGGAGAGAAGTTCTTACACATCATCTTACTACCTACTCTCTTGAAAGCTTCTCAAACATCAAGTGGGATGTCTTTCTTAATCTAAGAGGTTCACTCTATCCCCTTCACATCAATGAATTCTATGAGAATTTTCAATTCTCACACAATAATGAGAAAATCTCATTTTCTCTTTATGGAAGAAGTTATTCATTAACGCTAAAAGAATTTGTAAATATTATGGATGTTCCGAGTGAAGGTCGAACATTTTTTCTAGAACCAAATTCGTTCAATGAATTTCCTAAATGGGTAAAGAAAGACAATGCACTAGATATTATGTGCAATGGAACTCTTAGACCCGAATACATCAAAAAAGATGGATTCCTTTGTCAACATCTTGCATCGACATATGATCTTTGGCAACAGATCATCACTGTAAATATGTACGGAAAGGGGGAACTAATGGATAGACTGGATGCAAATGAAGTCACATTCATATGGTGTCTTCTAAAATCCACGAAAGTAAATGTTGCACACTTCATGGCATCAAGAATGCAACATGCAAGTCAACATTCCCATGTGTCACTTCCGTATGGTCTCCATTTGACCAAACTTTTTGAATATATTGGAATGACATCTCCGTTTCACCATTCCATTCAAGTCTCTTCATATCCAATATGCAAAGCTTCAACCAAGCATATCCAAGAACCTCCTCTTGAAAATCCACCCAACTTTTGTTCTCTTTCCACACAGGGACAAAACAGTGTAATTCATGAAAACATTCTAAAACTTGGTCGAAGATTATCACGACTTGAGGACAAGGACAAGGGTCACTCCTCTCATCATGATAATTGAACTTTTTTTGACTATCATGTATTATCTATGTATGAATTATCTATGCTTAGTACGTGCTTTGAATAAAATATGTGCTTGTTATGTTTTAATATATGTTTTCTAATGTGCACAATTTAAGAGGGAGTTTTGCTCTAAGGGCGAGCTTAGTTCTAGGGGGAGCTAACCTTTTTGCTTCGAAAAAAGGGGGAGAAAGATGGATACAAGTGATTGTTAACACTTGCGTATTTATAGAAAAATGTCCCTCATCACTTGTATGTTTGTCATCATCAAAAAGGGGGAGAATGTTGATTGAATGTTGGTTAATGCACTAAACTATAAACTTAAGTATGATTAACCAAAGAATATATTTTGATGATGACACATACATATGCATAAGTAATGACTGAAATCTTAACATAAAACACGCAAGGTCACTAATCCATACATAATCTTGCAAACGACCAAGTCAAACATAGGTTAACGAATGAAATTAAAAGTTCAGCTAAACACACGATCGAGGTACGGTCGACCGCATAATCAACCGTGAAACCTGATGTTGCGCGAGGTGTATATAAAATAGTTTATATTTTACTAGGAAAAACTATTAAATGCGATACAATTTTACACAAGATATTTATTTATTTATAGAATGGATATACTTAAACCTTGCTACAACACTTATTGGCAGTGTACCTAATCGTACAGTAGTGTAGTTTTTAGTAAGTCCGGTTCGTTCCACAGGGAAATCTTTAAACAAAGCTCAACGCTATATTAGTTTACTTTTATAAAAATACAAACATATATATAAGTAATATTATTATTATAAAGGGGGGTTTTTACCGTTTAATGACCGGTTTGTCGATTTTAAGATTTTAGTCGCAGTTAAAACCTAATGTAAAATATAAAATAAATACAAGACTTAAATTAAAGCGTAAAGTAAATAACGATAATGAAATTGCGAATAATAAAAATGCGATAAAATAAAATTGCGATAATTAAAAAGTACGATAATTAAAAGTGCGATTAAATAACAATAAATAAAAGTGCGATAATTAGAAGTGCAATTAAATATAAAATAAAGGAAATTAAATATGAAATAAAAGAATTATGCTTATTTAAACTTCCGTAATCATGATGTTTGACGTGTTGATTTTAGTTTTATGCCCATGGGTTAATTGTCCTTTGTCCTGAATTATTTAATATGTCCGTCTGGTTTTTGTCCATAACAGTCCATCAGTCATAAATATAAAGTGCGAGTGTCCTCATCAAATTATTCTTATACCCGAAGTTAAATATTCCAACTAATTGGGGATTCGAATTGTAACAAGGTTTTAATACTTTGTTTAATGAATACACCAGGTTATCGACTGCGTGTAAACCAAGGTTTTACTACTTTGTTAACAATTACACCAATTACCCTTGAATGTAATTTCACCCCTGTTTTAATTATTCTAGTGGCTATTAATCCATTCCCGTGTCCGGTTAAATGAACGATTATTCGTACATATAAATGCCCCGCCCATCGTGTCCGATTGAGTGTATATGGTAATTTATAGGGACGCCCAATTGTAAATCTTTATATTAACATTAACAAACTTTCATTTAGTTAAACAAATATAAAGCCCATTAATAGCCCATAGTCTAATTTCCACAAGTGTCGTTCTTTTGTCCAAACCCCAATTATGGTACAAAGCCCAATTACCCAATTTTAGTAATTAGCCCAACATCATGATTACTTCGTTTTAAATAAGCATAATAATAACTTAACTACGAGACATTAATATAAAAAGGTTGAACATAACTTACAATGATTAAAAATAGCGTAGCGTTACACGGACAGAATTTCGACTTACACCCTTACAACATTCGCTAACATACCCTTATTATTAGAATTATAATTAAAATTAAAATTAAAATATAAATTATATATATATATTTTTCGTATATATGAGAGAAGAGAGATTATAGAATATTTTTTTGTGTTTTTGTTGGTTTTTAAAACTCGGCAGAAAACTGGCTTTATATAGGACCTGACCAGCATTTTCACTCCATGCGACTCGCATGGATTTTGTGCCTCTGGCCATGCGAGTCGCATGGCCACCCTGGATCCAGCCAAATTGGTTTGTTTTCTTCTTGCCGACGTAATATAATAATAATATATAATATAATATATAATTATATATAATTATATATATATTATATTATATTCTTGTGCATAGTAGACTAGATATTTTTGGTCCGTTGCGTCGGGCGTTTCTTCTTGGCTCAGGTCCCGGTTCCGGATTTTCGGACGTCTTTGCGTATTATTTTATATCGTGTACTTTACGTCTTGTAACTTGTACTCTTGTCATTTTGAGATGTTCCTCATCAATATTTTGAACCTTTTTAGTTGTATCTTGTACTTTTTAGCTCTTTGGACCTTTTTGTCTTCAATTTGTCGAATCTGCCTTTTGTCTTCACTTTTTAATATTTAAACGAATATTGCTTGTAAATTGAACAATACCAACTAAAATCTTGTCTTTCTTGGGGAATAATGCTATAAAATATATGTTCCTTTTTAGCCTTATCAATATCCCCACACTTGAGCGTTGCTTGTCCTCAAGCAATACAGTCTTGAAATAAAAACATACAAATCACTTCTTTATTCTTCACACTTTATACATCAGTGATTTTGATATGGCGGTATAAACAATGATAGTAACGATGTGGTTAAGGTGGGTGTGTCTTTTATAGTTGCCTCGGGTTTAGGTCAACGACACTGGCAATCAAATAGCCGATTTACTTTCGGTTTCCAAAGCAAAGTGCACATTTGAAAGGTGGTTTACAGTCCCACATGACTTATAAAAATGTAGATCCTTAAGAAAATTGGATCTTTATGAAAACATTTGATCTTTTGAAAATTCAAGCTAGATTTTATCCTAGACAAGTTTTCTGATTTAATCCATTCTTTGGTGTTGCAAAATATATTTGTGGATCAATATTTTGGCTAAAACTTTTAGGTTTGTGTAATCCACTGCTATCCCTGTATCGGAAAGCACACATCCAGTTTACTTGTTCCGTATATTAACTTTCGGTAAACTACCGTCCGGTTGTAAAGGAAAGCGATGAACAAGAAACTGTTAAGGCAATGTCCCGTGACATGCAGATGATTATGGTCTTTTAACGTGTCGGATGCTAGAACTATCCTTGGTAGGAGCAATAGTAAAGATCATCCTATGATTTTTCGGTCTGGCACAAGGTCCTGTCTCCGCCCATGCTATGCAACTACCGTTCTTACGGTTGACACCTGATTTGGTTCAGGTGACCTAATGAATTCCAGGTGAATTCCTAGGATTTTACGTTCAATGGTAATGAACGCATTGAAAATGGGTTTTCAGAAAACAAATCGGTTTGTATTTTTGATCAAAATATTTTCTCGTTCAAGCTCGAGTTTAGATATCATTGAATTCCATGAGTTTGAATTCTCAATCTTTAAGGTCAATCTCAAGGATTGAGTAATATCAGGCTTAAAAGCTGATTTTTAATCTTTAAGGAGATTATCCTTTCTGGGGATCTGATTCATTAGTCTTATCCAGCTAATTTGCACGGTGCCTCCCCATTGTACGAGATAAATCCTTCTCATGGTTAGGATAAATCTGACCACTTGGCGACCCTGTTTGATGCTGAGGTCCGTGGATTTCCAGCCGATTTTAGTGATGACTTTTCTAGATTTTTCGTCAACCTACAGCTGGTCTGGACGACAACTTCATGACCTAAATCAAGAAGCGCGTGTCTTTTTTGGAAGACTTTACTTCCTTCTAATGATGGAATTGATTCATCGTGTAGATCCATCTCTTCTTTTCTTTTATCGGGTAAAACATTTGATTATTGTTCAAAACAAAAGTATTTTCAATTGTTTGTACAAAAATATGTGATATGTTTTGAATAACTTGGCAAACTTTTCCCACACTTGGCTTTTATTTATATTTTTCTTTGCCTTTTTCTCTTCTATTCCATTCTTAATAAATGAATTCTAACGTTTTGGTTGTTTCTCAATTTATGTCCTTTCCGAGGTAACGATAATTTCGGCTCAATGACCTAGTTTTAATCGTTCATAAATATGTATAAACATGATTTTGAATCCATTTTGTTAAAAATTTTGAAAAATTTACTAGAAGTGGGTAGTCAGTATATAAGACTAGGGCTGTTCCTTGTTATCGGAGAGCACTAGATTCTAACACAACTACTGCGTTACTAGCATTTTTAATGGTAACCAAGTGTTTAAAAAAAAAATTTAAAATCCGAAAGAATTTAACCCCTTCCCACACTTAAGATCTTGCAATGCCCTCATTTGCAAGAAATCAGAAATAATTTAAATTATTGAGGGTGATTATCGCAGAAAAATGATTAAATTTTACTAAAGTTTCAAACATATTGTCGTTTGATTGTTTGAATGATAAATGGTGCACGTCATTTGTTCATTCCGTCTTGTTGTTATTTCACATATATTTTGCATCATTGTCGTCAAAATTACTTGCTTTTGCTGAACTTAATGCCAGTCTTTGAAAACGCGTTGTTTTATCCTGTTTTGTGCATAACATAAAATACATACAATACAAATATAATCATACATGCAATTTGAAATGGAACTTTGGCATCCCACTTTCAAACTATAAGAAAAATATTAGTACATAATAATAATAAGAATATCAAACATTACATAAACGTAATAAAATGTTAAGTGTTTAAAATAAAAATAAAAATTATAAATTACCAACTTATCTCTACTGATCAGGAGGTGGGTTAGGAGTAAAATTAGGATATGGATCCCAATTCATGTTCGCGTCCGGGTTCCATGGCTGATTATAGGTGAACTGGTATGCTGCGTCATAATCATATAAATCATAGGGTGGTCTCATTTCTGGCTGATGTGCGGGATAGTATGCGGGTCGGGTCGGATAATACATCTCGCCAGGCTGCAACTGGCTTATAATTTGGCACTGATGATAATCCCATCGGCCATGCTCTCGTTGCCGGGAATGCTCGTAGTCATTCCGACGTTGCCATGCCTCGTACTGCATATGCCTATCATAGTTCGTCATGTATTCATCCTCCATACGAACGCCTAAATCAAGAGCAGTCTCTCGAACAACTCCTATAATGTTGTTCGCCTCTTCCATTTCGTCATCCGAACCTCTCTCTACCTGTCGCTGAGGTCCCTCGTATCGATATACCCGACCACGTCTCATCAATAATACCCTTGCACCGTGATAAAGGTTTGAACTTATAGTTTCACCTTTGTCCTCTATTTCGTTCATTGGACCCCCTTGGTGCTTATCCACACCTAAATACTCTCCAATGAGAGTAATGAAAATACCACCACCTATAATACTCCCCGATTTCATCCCCGAAACTACATTAGCGAGATAATAACCAACACAATAGGGAATGTTAACGAAACTCCTCGGGTCTCTAATACACTTGAGGTAGAACAAATCGTTTACGGTCAATTTCTCTTTATTCTTACCCCTTTGTGTAATTGTGTTTGCTAAGAATCTATGAATCACCCGGAGTTCAGCTCTATCTATATCTAAGTATGTATGATTTCCACTGGCGTGAAATTCATTAAAGTGGGACATACGCCTCCAGACGGCGTTAATATCAAATTCCCTATCTATCCTTTCTCCTTGGGCAATCAGGCTATTACAGTCGGGGCTCAAAAGTTCATCAGGGGTGTAAATCTGTAAGGCCCTGGCTAAATCTATCATGGACATTCTGTACATGCGTTCACCTAACAGAAATCTAATAAAGCTTCTATCATCTATCCTCCTAACATCACTGTTTAACTTAATAGTACTATGTAATTCTATACACCATTCCCTATATATGGTTCTACGAATGGAAAATAGGCGCATCCAATCGTTAAACTGAGAATTACCATACCTTTGCACCAATAATTCCCGAATCGGTTCGGCAAGGTCAACTGTTTCCAAAGGTACCCAGTCAATTGCCCTTGGCATTTCAACAACCTTAAAGTAGAGAATGTGCATGTTCTTTTGATAATCTGGATACTCTATCCAACATCGATCAAATCTCAGATTTGGGTGTAACTGATCTTCATTAATGTCTAAGCTCAGAATCATTTGATGTGGAGCGAATTGACGAAACTGATTCATGAATAATTGATCTTGATCGTGATATGGAATATGTTGATCCTCATGTTGTTCTTCTTCTTGTTGCATATGTTGTTCTTGTTCATAAAACATTTCCGGTTCGGGCTCTGGTTGTCTGGACGATGATGCACCGTCCGTATCTGTATTTCTCTGCAAAACACATTAAACACAAAATTTGTGCATCCAAATATGCATTAGTGTTAGCAAAATAATAACTTGAAACAATTATGATGACATGTTCAATTCATAACACATTTTATACACATTTTCTTAACAATAACAATTCTACACTTTTACATACGAAAATGTGTACAATGTTTTATCACATTTAAACTCTTAAACATGTCAACAATAATCATTATAGCAATTAAACACTTGTTACATGGCATTCAAATCAAACTAGTGCTCATTTTCATATTTTTGTCAAGTCTACACTTTGTCAAATAAGCATATACGAAAAATGTACATCAAGTTCATAAGCATTTATCTCAAATAACATGCCAAAATAATCACTACTAGCAATGAAACAAGTTTCAAATGGCCTTTATATCAAATTATCCAAGTTCATGAATTTTTAGACTTAAGAAGTCCACTTTAATTCTCAAAAACATGTTTAGGCTCAAAGTTTGGATCAATTAACTACCTAAACATGTTACACTACTTAATTTAGTAACAATTCATGACAAAAATCGGCCATAACCTGTTTATATCAAAAAGCCCCAAATTGCTCAAGAACACAAACCCTAGATTCTTAAAAATTTGAAGTTTTTAGCTTCAATCCATGTTAAATAGCTTCAAACTAGGATATACATGCATAATATAACATCAATTTAACACTAATTTCACTAAAAATTAACAAAAATTAAATTAGGTAAAATGGCTCAAGAACACACATAATTCGAATTTAAAGAGATTAGGGGTGAAATCTTTACCGTTCTCCTGAAGGGGTTGAGACTACTGAATCTAGGCATGATTGTTGTGAAGTTTTGCAAGAAATTTGGTGAATTTTGGTGAAAAATTGAGAGAGTTTTGAGAGATTTTCGTGTTTGTGTATGTGTGTTGTGAAAAAGAACAGCTCGACTGAATAAATTGATCCTGGCCAGTTTTTTGTAGCCATGCGAGTCGCATGGTTTTGTGCATACCCCCATGCGAGTCGCATGGGGTGTAATTTCTGGTATTTTTTTTTTTTTTTTATAATAAACCTTATACTTTTAAAACATAGAATTAAATAAAATTTTAAAAATTTTGTTTCTTTTTAGGACGAGGTCGTTTCGGGACGATGCCCTAGTCCGTCCCTCGACAAAATTTTAAAATTTTGTCATTTTCAAGCGATTGTTTTAAAAGCTTAGATTTTTGGATTTTTTAATTTTTTTGGCATACTTTAAATCAATAAGATTAAAAATAATGATAATAAAAGTTCTCGTCCCTCCCTTGGGTAAAGCAATTTCGGTTCAAAGACCTAGTCTTCAACTTACGACGAATTTTTAAAAAATCATATATTTAACTTAATGAGATAAAGTAAATTTTTGTTTTTAAATTCACACAACTTAAATATAAAATTCAAAATTTATATTAAAAATTCACACCAAACTTAAAAATTGAAATGCATAAAATTAAGAATTCATATTTTAAAAATTAAAAATTCACACCAAACTCAATTTTAAAAATTCATAAATTCATATCAAACTTATATTAATTTTTCAAATATTTACAATTTTAAATATATTGTTTTTACAAAATTTACAATATTAATTTAAGATTTAAATATTAATTTTAAAAACATGGTAAAAATAAAATTAAAAATCTTTTTGTCTTTTTATCCCACTTTAATCAATCAAATATTATCAAAAATATGCGCCCCTCTTTTCGGTAAAGTAATTTCGGTTCCAAGACCTAATTTAACTCATGACGAATTTTTGAAATATTTTGGGTTGATTGTTTAAAGATATTTATACCTTAAGAATAAACGTTAAATTTCGCAGTGATGTAATAAATTTTTGAATGATATCAATAATTTCGGTCGCCAAACCTAATTTTATTCAATACCAATTTAATACTTTTTAGCGAACAAATTAGCGTTTATTATCAAAAGGTTAAAAATAAAAATAAAAATAAAAACTGTACAGACATACCTGTGAAATAGATTTCTTAGTTATATGATCTATTCCATTCATAAGATAGTCGGTTTAATTGGTTTTCCATTGCTACATAAGCGTAACCTCGAGCATTCAGTGTCTTTTCTTCTAAACATATGAACGGTCCGTCTCTGCATAAAGTAACAAATTCGGTATTTGAATAGGTTTGATTATTTGAACATTTACCTCCATGTGACCATTTTCCGCATTTGTGACATCTTTCTAGGTGTCGTGCTCTTCTTTTTGCTGCGGATTTTGATTTTCCTTTACCAAATTGTAACTTATTATCTTCGCATCTGGATTCTTTTCTAACTCCGTCCATTCTTTCTCTGATTACTGATACTAATTCGCTCGGTAGTATGTCATTATTACGTTTAGTGATCAAAGCGTGTAGCATTAGACCATGGTTTAGTTCACAGGCAGTCTTCATTTTGTAAAAACCTAAAAAAAATAAAAATTCAGAATGGGGGGAGAAGACTAGTTCTTTAGGGTCTGCTAGGGAAAGACCATTCGGGTTCCATTTTCAAGAACTACACGAAAACAGACAATCTAACTCTAACAGAAATATATATTATCCTTTAAAGACTTGATTCTCCCCACACTTAGTTAGCTGTGGTGTCGAAATTGTGATTAACTTCGTTGTCGACTTCCATCGGACCATGTATGTAATGTTTAACTCTGTGACCATTAACTTTAAATTCAATCCCATTTGAATTTATCAATTCTATCATTCCGTATGGGAAAACTCTTTTGACTATGAATGGTCCAGACCATCTTGATTTCAATTTTCCAGGAAATAGCTTGAATCGTGAATTGAAAAGAAGAACTCTGTCTCCTTCTTTAAATTCTTTTGAACTTCTGATTCTTTTATCATGCCATTTCTTCGTTCTTTCTTTATAGATTAACGAATTTTCGTATGCTTCATGTCTTAATTCTTCTAATTCGTTTAGTTGACTTAATCGTAGACGTCCGGCTTCATGTAAATCAAGATTACATGTCTTCAAAGCCCAAAATGCTTTGTGTTCAATTTCTACTGGAAGATGACATGCTTTTCCATAAACAAGTCTAAAAGGTGTGGTTCCAATTGGAGTTTTGTAGGCTGTTCTAAAAGCCCAGAGTGCATCCTCCAATTTAATGGACCATTCCTTTGGATTTGATCCTACGGTTTTCTCTAGAATACGTTTTAAAGCTCGGTTGGTATTTTCAACTTGTCCACTTGTTTGTGGATGATATGCGGTGGAGATTTTATGAGTTACTCCATATCTTTTAAGAACTTTCTCAAGTTGATTATTACAGAAATGAGTACCCCGATCACTTATTAAAGCTTTCGGTGTTCCAAACCTTGCAAAAAGACGTTTTAAAAAGTTGACTACAACTCGTGCATCGTTAGTTGGGAGAGCTTGTGCTTCCGCCCATTTAGATACATAATCAATGGCTACGAGTATATATAGATTATTATGAGATTTTGGAAATGGACCCATAAAGTCAATACCCCAAATGTCAAATACTTCACATACTTGGATGACATTTTGTGGCATTTCATCACGTTGACTTATTTTTCCGGCCCTTTGACAAGCATCACAGGATTTGCAAAGAAAGTGTGCGTCTTTGTAAATTGTAGGCCAATAGA
Source organism: Rutidosis leptorrhynchoides (assembly GCF_046630445.1). Classification (NCBI taxonomy): domain Eukaryota; kingdom Viridiplantae; phylum Streptophyta; class Magnoliopsida; order Asterales; family Asteraceae; genus Rutidosis; species Rutidosis leptorrhynchoides. The sequence continues at coordinate 126,767,074 of NC_092340.1, forward strand.
ATCCAGCTTCATAAACTTTTCTTGCTGTTAGTTGAGGCCCATAATGCCCTCCTGTTGGTCCTGTGTGACAATGGTTTAAAATTTTACTAGCTTCATCTCCAAATACACATCGGCGTATTATTCCATCGGGACAACTTTTAAACAGATGTGGATCTTCCCAGAAATAGTGTTTTATATCACTGAAGAATTTCTTTCGTCTTTGGTACGATAATCCTTTTTCAAGGAATCCACAAACTAAGTAGTTTGCATAGTCTGCAAACCATGGGATTTCTTTATAATCTATCTTCAATAGATATTCATCAGGAAAGTTGTCTTGTATGGCCGATTTATTCAGAACTTCTAATTCGGGATTTTCAAGACGAGAAAGATGATCAGCGGCGAGATTTTCTGCTCCTTTTTTATCTCGGATTTCAATATCAAACTCTTGTAAGAGTAAGATCCAACGGATTAATCTTGGTTTAGCATCTTGTTTTGAAAATAGGTATCTAAGAGCAGAATGGTCGGTATAGACCACCGTTTTTGCTAGAACGAGATATGATCGAAATTTGTCAAAAGCAAAGACAATAGCAAGGAGTTCTTTTTCAGTAGTTGTATAGTTCGTTTGTGCTCCTTGTAATGTCTTACTAGCATAATATATAGGTTGAAATCGTTTTTCAATCCTTTGTCCTAAAACGGCTCCCATTGCAAAATCACTTGCATCGCACATTAGTTCAAATGGTAGATTCCAATTTGGTGTTATCATGATCGGTGCATTAGTGAGTTTTTCTTTAAGAATATTAAAAGATTTGATACATTCATCTGAAAAGATGAATGGAGCATCCTTTTCTAGGAGTTTATTCATAGGAGTGGCAATTTTAGAAAAATCTTTTATGAAACGTCGGTAAAAACCGGCATGCCCTAGAAAACTCCTAACTCCTCTAACATTGGTGGGATGTGGAAGTTTAGCAATTACATCTACTTTAGCTCTATCCACTTCAATTCCTTCTTTTGAAATTTTATATCCAAGAACGATGCCTTCTTTAACCATGAAATGGCATTTCTCCCAATTAAGTACTAGATTTGATTTTTCGCATCTAATTAGCATTCGTTCCAGATTAACTAGACATGATTTAAATGTATCACCGAAGACTGAAAAGTCATCCATGAATACTTCCATGCATTCTTCTATCATGTCATGAAAAATCGCCATCATACACCTTTGAAAGGTTGCAGGGGCGTTGCAAAGTCCAAATGGCATTCTTTTGTAAGCAAAAGTACCATAAGGGCACGTGAATGTGGTTTTCTCTTGATCTTCGGGTGCTATTGGAATTTGAAAATATCCGGAAAATCCATCTAGAAAACAATAGTAACTATTTCCGGCTAATCTTTCCAACATTTGATCTATGAAAGGTAAGGGAAAGTGATCTTTTCTGGTGGCGTCATTTAATTTTCTATAATCAATACACACACGCCATCCTGTTACAGTCCTAGTAGGAATAAGCTCATTTTTCTCATTTGTAATGACAGTCATGCCACCCTTCTTAGGCACGCATTGAACTGGGCTTACCCATGGACTATCAGAGATTGGATAAATTAAACCTGCATCTAGCAGTTTAATAATCTCTTTCTTAACTACATCTTACATATTAGGATTTAGTCTTCGTTGGCGTTGCACATACGTTTTATGACCTTCTTCCATAAGGATTTTATGTGTGCAATACGAAGGACTTATTCCTTTAATATCATGAATCTTCCATGCAATGGCTGGTTTATGAGCTTTCAACACAGAAATGAGTTGTGATTTCTCATCATTTGTGAGAGAAGACGATATTATTACCGGTAATTCAGATTCACCATGTAAATAAGCGTATTCCAAATGGGTTAGAAGTGGCTTTAACTCTAATTTCGGAGGTTCTTCTATCGATGATTTATATCGATATCTGTCTTCTTCTTTTAGCATTTGAATTTCTTCTGTTGTTGGTTCATATCCATTAGCTATAAGTGTAGCTAACATTTCAGCTTCATCAATTGGTTCATTACCTTCTCCTAAAGAACATTCTCCCGTTCCTTGTAATTTTGGAAATTCTTCTAATAATTCTGCATGTGCATCTATAGTTTGAATATAATAACATGTATCATCTGCAGATTGTGGTTGTTGCATTGCTCTATCAACTGAAAAGGTAACACACTCATCCTCTATACTTAGGGTCAATTTCTTACCGAACACGTCTATCATTGCTTTAGCCGTGTTTAAGAATGGTCTTCCTAATATGAGAGGAACTTGAGAATCTTCTTCCATGTCCAAAACAACAAAATCTACTGGAAATACTAAAGTACCAACTTTAACTAGCATGTTCTCCATTATCCCTCTAGGATATTTTATTGATCTATCGGCTAGTTGTATGCTTATTCTGGTTGGTTTCAATTCTCCAAGGTCTAGTTTAGCGTATAGTGAATACGGCATTAGATTTATACTAGCACCTAAGTCTGCCAATGCTTCTATTGAACTAAGACTACCCAGAAAACATGGAATTGTGAAACTTCCTGGATCAGATAGTTTTTCTGGTATCTTATTCAACAGCACTGCTGAACAATTAGCATTCATAGTAACAGCCGAGAGTTCTTCCATTTTCTTTATATTTGAGATTAGATCTTTCAAGAATTTAGCATATCTTGGCATTCCTGAAATCACATCAATGAAAGGAAGATTTACATTTATCTGTTTAAACATATCCAAGAATTTGGATTGCTCGGCTTCAAGTTTTTCTTTCTTCATTTTACTCGGGTAAGGAAGTGGTGGTTGGTATGGTTTAACATAAGGTTTATCCTTAACTGTGTTATCTTCATTAACCTTTTCAACTACCGGTTCTTTTTCCTTATCTTGATCAGGTTGTGGTTCTTGTGGAGTAGGAATAGTTTCATCAGAAGTTACAGGTATTTCCGGTGGTTTAAGTGTTGTAGCACTTCTTGTGGTAATGGCTTTAGCTGTTTCATTCCGGGGGTTAGCATTTGTATCACTAGGTAGACTTCCCGGTTTTCTTTCACCTATCAACCTTGCTAGGTTACTCACTTCTTGTTCCAGATTTTGAATAGAAGCTTGTTGATTTCTAAATGCTTGAGCATTTTGTTCATTTGTTTGTTTTTGAGATGTGAAAAATTGCGTTTGAGTTTCAACTAGTTTCGTCATCATATCTTCTAAATTCGGCTTTTTATCATCGGTTTGTTGTGGTGGTTTGTTTTGAAAATTAGGTCTTTGCTGATTGTAAGTATTATTGGATACTTGTTGATTGCTAGGACCTTGTTGGTTGTTGTATGGAATATTTCGGTTATAATTCTGGTTTTGATTGTAAATCGGTCTTGGCGGTTGATAATTATTCTGATAATTATTTCCAGGCCTTTGGTTTATGTATGAAATATTCTCTCTTTGTTCCATTGTTAATTCAATACTGAGACAATCTTTTGTCAAATGTGGTCCTCCACACTGCTCACAACTAATTCGTATTGAGTGAATATCTTTAGTCATCTTTTCCATTCGTCTTTCCACAGCATCTATCTTTGCGGAAATGGAATCTAAGTCATGGCTAGAATCGGCTCTAGCTGCTTTAGATGATCTAATGATGTCTTTTTCTTGGTGCCACTCATGTGAGTGGGAAGCAGTGTTATCAATAATTTTGTAAGCATCAGTTTCGGTTTTCTTCATAATAGAACCACCAGCTGCTATATCTATGTCTTTTCTTGTAGTGATGTCGCATCCTTGGTAGAATATTTGTACTATTTAACAGGTGTCTAAACCATGTTGCGGACATCCTCTTAACAACTTTCCATATCTTGTCCACGCCTCATATAGAGTTTCATTTGGCTTTTGTGTGAACGTAACAATTTCTGCTTGAAGTCTTACGGCTTTAGATGCAGGAAAGAATTGTTTAAGAAATTTGTCAATTAAAACGTCCCATGTATCGATCGCCCCTTCAGGTAACGATTCCAACCAATCTTTGGCTTCTCCCTTTAAAGTCCAGGGAAATAACATGAGATATATCTATTCATCCTCCACTTCTCGTATTTTAAATAGTGTGCAGATCCTATTAAAGGTACGTAGATGTTCATTTGGATCTTCCTTCGGCGCACCACTAAATTGGCATTGATTAGTCACCATGTGTAGAATTTGTCCTTTGATTTCATAATCTGGCGCATTAATGTCTGGATGAGTAATTGCGTGACCTTGGCCAGTGCGTTTAGCTCTCATTCGGTCTTCCATACTTAAAGGTTCCAGATTCTCCATAATTGAATTTGTTGAATCGGTATCACTAGATGATTCTGATTTAATAGTTCGTTCCTCAACAATCTCTGTTTGAATGATTGGTGGCTCCGGAGGAAAGTTTAGTGGTTCAGGATCTACGAACCGTTCCTGAATATTCTCCGGATTCTCAATTGTGAGGTCGGGTTCAAAAAATGGATTATCGGAAATTTGAACTGAAGTACTTGGTCTACTGGATGACGATTCTAAAGAAAAATCAACGGCGGTTATATTTGCTAAATGTCTTGATCTAGTTACAGGTGGTGAACGTACAAAAGGTGATGAACGTCTTGCTCGGTGCATTCACTGAATATCCTATTAGTTTTTAAAAGGAAAGAAAAATTATAATAAGTTATCCAATCAATAGACTTTTCTGATTTTGCCCACGTTTCGAATAGCCAAAAGATGCAGCAGAGGGGCAGGATTCGTTTGGTCTCAATATAATTGAGGACTGTTTGGCTCCAATAACCCGGTCCACGTACAAATCCAACTATTACTACGAACCAGAAAATTTTGATGTCTATTAATTTAACCACTTAAAATAAATTTTCATAATTTTAAGAAATTTAGATAAGAAGTAGAAAAAATTCTATGTCCTAAAAACTAGAATGGCGAGAAATAAGAGAGAAAAAGAGTTCGTCGAAAAAGGTCGAAAAAGAAAAATGGTTGAAAAATAAAAGGTGACGGAAAAATAAAAGAAACTTATAAAAACTTAATTAACCTAACCTTATTACTACAACTAACTTAAAATTATAATCGCAAATTGAAATTACTAATTGGAATGATAATTGATACATAGTAAAAGGTCTAAAAATATTAAAGCTTACAGGAAAAACTAAATCCCAAATGGAAATAACTTAAAAAGAAACTAAAACTTAAAAAGGCGTCGAAAAATTCTAAAGCACCTAATACTTAATCTAAGGAATAAGCACTTAAGAGAGTTTACGGCAAAGCCTAAAAATCTAGGAGTAAAAATAACTATAGCAAAAACTAAGTTTAAAATTAAATATGAGCTAAAAATACAAAAGTTACGCTAAAACGATTAAAAAGTATAAAATATAAAAGTTATAAAAAGTTATAAAAATATTAGATTTTATAAAAATATTATTTTTATATTTTTTTATATTATAGTATTAAGTAAATAAATAATAAAACTAAACAAAAGTAAAAATAACTAAATAAATTAAAAACTTAATTATAATAATAATAATAGTTTTAGGGTTTAGAATAATAATAATTAAATAAACTCCGTAATTAATGCGTTATTAGGGTTTGTATGTGGCCTGACCTGGGTCATCAGGCGAGTCGCATGATTTTAGGGAGGGGGTCATGCGAGTCGCATGACCTTCCTTGCAGGTTCAAATCAGGGGGGTCAATGACAGGTTCAATCGTAATTTTTATTTAATATTTATTTTCTTTTTCTGTTTTATAATTAAATAAAATATATAAATAATAAAAACTTTTAAAATTTTAAAACTAAAAAGAAAATACTTTATAATTTTATAAATAAACTTAAAAATAGATTTTAAAATATTATATTTTTTTTTTTACTTTTTTAATTTTTTTAAACAAAAATATAAATTTTACAAAAACAAATTATAACTTAAAATTTAAAAATATGGCGTTTCGCTTCGGCGATCCCCGGCAGCGGCGCCAAAAATACTTGATGTTGCGCGAGGTGTATATAAAATAGTTTATATTTTACTAGGAAAAACTATTAAATACGATACAATTTTACACAAGATATTTATTTATTTATAGAATGGATATACTTAAACCTTGCTACAACACTTATAGGCAGTGTACCTAATCGTACAGTAGTGTAGTTTTTAGTAAGTCCGGTTCGTTCCACAGGGAAATCTTTAAACAAAGCTCAACGCTATATTAGTTTACTTTTATAAAAATACAAACATATATATAAGTAATATTATTATTATAAAGGGGGGTTTTTACCGTTTAATGACCGGTTTGTCGATTTTAAGATTTTAGTCGCAGTTAAAACCTAATGTAAAATATAAAATAAATACAAGACTTAAATTAAACCGTAAAGTAAATAACGATAATGAAATTGCGAATAATAAAAATGCGATAAAATAAAATTGCGATAATTAAAAAGTACGATAATTAAAAGTGCGATTAAATAACAATAAATAAAAGTGCGATAATTAGAAGTGCAATTAAATATAAAATAAAGGAAATTAAATATGAAATAAAAGAATTATGCTTATTTAAACTTCCGTAATCATGATGTTTGACGTGTTGATTTTAGTTTTATGCCCATGGGTTAATTGTCCTTTGTCCTGAATTATTTAATATGTCCGTCTGGTTTTTGTCCATAACAGTCCATCAGTCATAAATATAAAGTGCGAGTGTCCTCATCAAATTATTCTTATACCCGAAGTTAAATATTCCAACTAATTGGGGATTCGAATTGTAACAAGGTTTTAATACTTTATTTAATGAATACACCAGGTTATCGACTGCGTGTAAACCAAGGTTTTACTACTTTGTTAACAATTACACCAATTACCCTTGAATGTAATTTCACCCCTGTTTTAATTATTCTAGTGGCTATTAATCCATTCCCGTGTCCGGTTAAATGAACGATTATTCGTACATATAAATGCCCCGCCCATCGTGTCCGATTGAGTGTATATGGTAATTTATAGGGACGCCCAATTGTAAATCTTTATATTAACATTAACAAACTTTCATTTAGTTAAACAAATATAAAGCCCATTAATAGCCCATAGTCTAATTTCCACAAGTGTCGTTCTTTTGTCCAAACCCCAATTATGGTACAAAGCCCAATTACCCAATTTTAGTAATTAGCCCAACATCATGATTACTTCGTTTTAAATAAGCATAATAATAACTTAACTACGAGACATTAATATAAAAAGGTTGAACATAACTTACAATGATTAAAAATAGCGTAGCGTTACACGGACAGAATTTCGACTTACACCCTTACAACATTCGCTAACATACCCTTATTAATAGAATTATGATAAGGCTAAAAAGGAACATATATTTCATAGCATTATCCCCCAAGAAAGACAAGATTTTAGTTGCAATTGTTCCATTTTCAAGTGATATTCGTTTATATTAAATAAGTGCGAAGACAAAAGGCAGATTCGACAAATTGAAGACAAAAAGGTCCAAAAAGCTCAAAAGTACAAGATACAATTAAAAAGGTTCAAATTATTGATGAAGAACGTCTAAAAATGACAAGAGTACAAGTTACAAAACGCAAAGTACACGATATAAAATAGTACGCAAGGACGTTCGAAAATCCGGAACCGGGACATGAGTCAACTCTCAACGCTCGACGCAACGGTGTAAAAATTACGAGTCAACTATGCACAAGAATAAAATATAATATTTAAATAATTCATAATAAGAATAATATTAAATAATAAAAAGTTGTTAATTTAGCATAGTTCAGGGGTCGTAAATGAAAATTCAATTTCATATTTTGCCTATAAAAGGCGATGATTATCGATCAATTTAAAAGCATCCCTTTTTCTATCCTAAAAATCTATTATCAATATCAATATCTAAAAATCTCTATCATAATGTTAATGTAATAAGATATAACAATAATCTTAATTTTAATTTTAAATTATGATAATAATAAGATTTATGATAGAGATCGTTTGAGTGTGTAAGTCGAAATTCTGTCCGTGTAACGCTACGCTATTTTTAATCATTGTAAGTTATGTTCAACCTTTTTATATTAATGTCTCGTAGCTAAGTTATTATTATGCTTATTTAAAACGAAGTAATCATGATGTTGGGCTAATTACTAAAATTGGGTAATTGGGCTTTGTACCATAATTAAGGTTTGGGCAAAAGACCGACATTTGTGGAAATTGGACTATTGACTATTAATAGATGGGGGGTATCGTCTAATTGAGTGACAACTCATTGGAGTCTGTCGAACCTATCTTCAAATTAATTATCCTAATAATTAATAATGATTATGGTTGTCCTATTTAGTGACGTTCATATGGAATCTATTATAATCATTTAATTAATTATTCGGGTTGGGTAATTGATTATTCAAACTGATCAAGTGGGTAAATTAATATTCATATCTAATCAAAACAGGGGTAGATTACATACAGTGATAACTGGTGTAATTGTTGACAGAAGTGATAACTGCGTCACAGTTTAAATCCTTAATTAGTTGAAATATTTGACTTCGGGTATAAGGGTAATTTGACGAGGACACTCGCACTTTATATTTATGACCGATGGACTATTATGGATAAAAACCAGATAGGTATCAAATAAACCATGACAAATGACAATTAACCCGAGTAACAATTAATTAAAATCAAAACGTCAAACATCATGATTACGGAAGTTTAAATAAGCATAATCCTTTTATTTCATATTCTATCGCAATTTTATTTATTGTTATTTTATTTATCGTCATTTATTTATTTTACGCACTTTAATTATTGTCATTTATCTTTACGCTTAAAAATATAAAATCGACAAACCGGTCATTAAACGGTAAAAACCCCCCTTTTATAATAATATTACTACTTATATATATATATATTTATATAAATATAGTTTTATAAAAATATAGTACGTAATCACTAGCTCCCTGTGGAACGAACCGGACTTACTAAAAACTACACTACTCTACGATTAGGTACACTGCCTATAGTGTTGTAGCAAGGTTTAGGTATATCCCATCCGTAAATTAATAAAATTTGTGTCATATTTTGTAGTATTTTGTATTAAAAATAATACTATTTCGTACCCTCACGCTACATCATCAAGTTTTTGGCGCCGCTGCCGGGGAGCGCTAAAACGCTATATTTTTAATTATAATAATATTAAAATAAAATATAATAATATAATAATATTGAAATAGAATATAATAATATAATAATATTGAAATAGAATATAATAATATAATAATATTTTAGAATAAATTTGATACGTAAATTTTAAAAAAGTCGTATTTATTAAATACTTCAGGGGTATATTATGTAACTTATAATTAATAATTTCTATAATGTCGCTTTCATGTGAATAGTAAATTAATTAATTTCTTTTCATTTACTATTCATGAATAGTAAATGAGTTAAAAAAAAAATTTGTGTAAAAAAAAAGTTTTTTTTAAAGAAAAAAAAAATTCGTTTTTTATAAAAAAAAAAAAAATTGTAAAAAAAAAAAAAACGTTTTTTTAAAAAAAAAATTCGTTTTTAAAAAAAAAAAAAAAAATTCTAAAAAAAAAATCGTTTTTTTAAAAAAAAAAAAAATTTAAAAAAAATAATAAATAATAATATTTTTTTTTTTTAAGTTTTATTACCTTTAGATTTTTAGATTATAGTCGCAACTTTTAGTATTAAGTTTAGTTTTGCCATAGTTATTTTCATTTTTAGATTTTTAGGCTTTGCCGTAAAATCCCTTAAGTGCTTATTCCTTAGACTAAGTTTTAGGTGCTTTAAAATTTTGCGACGCCATTTTTCGCGCTATTTTCTTATTTTTATTTTTCGACGCGTTTACCTATGTATCAATTACAATTCCAATTAGTAATCTCTATTTGTAGTTTTAATTTTAAGATAGTGATAGTTATAAGGTTGGATTAACCGCGTGTTTACAAACCACTCTTCGTCTTTTTCATTTTTCGACACTTTTCGACGCGCAATCTTTTTCTCTCTTATTTCTCGCCATTCTAGTTTTTAGGACTTAGAATTTTTTCTACTTCTTCTCTAAATTTCTTAAAATTACGAAAATTTATTTTAAGTGGTTAAATTGATAGACATCAAAATTTTCTGGTTCGTAGTAATAGTTGGATTTGTACGTGGACCGGGTTATTGGAGCCAAACAGTACTCAATTATATTGAGACCAAACGAATCCTGCCCCTCTGCTGCATCTTTTGGCTATTCGAAACGTGGGCAAAATCAGAAAAGTCTATTAATTGGATAACTTATATAATTTTTCTTTCCTTTTAAAAACTAATAGGATATTCAGTGAATGCACCGAGCAAGACGTTCACCACCTTTCATACGTTCACCACCTGTAACTCGATCAAGACATCTAGCAAATATTGTCGCCGTTGATTTTTCTTTAGAATCGTCATCTAGTCGACCAAGAACTCCAACTCAAATTTCCGATAATCCATCTTTTGAACCCGACCTCACAATTGAGAATCCGGAGAATATTCAGGGACAATTCCAAGATCCAGAACCACTAATCATTCCTCCTGAACCACAAACCATTAAATCAGAATCCTCTAGTGATTCGTATTCAACAAATTCAATTATGGAAAATCTGGAACCTCTAAGTATGGAAGACCGAATGAGAGCCACACGCACGGGCCAAGGTCACGCCATTATTCAGCCAGATGTTAGAGCATCAGATTTTGAAATCAAAGGACAAATCCTACACATGATCACCAATCAGTGCCAATTTGGTGGTACAACAAAAGAATATCCAAACGAACATCTTCGAACTTTTAATCGGATTTGTAATCTCTTTAAAATTCGAGAAGTTGAGGATGAAACTATTTATCTTATGTTGTTCCCATGGACTTTAAAGGGAGAAGCCAAAGATTGGTTAGAATCATTACCTGAAGGAACGATTGACACATGGGATGTTTTAGTTGAGAAATTTCTTCAAAAATTCTTTCCGGCATCTAAAGCCGTGAGACTTCAAGGAGAAATTGTTACGTTCACACAAAAGTCAAATGAAACTCTATATGAGGCTTGGACAAGATTTGGAAAGTTGTTGAGAGGATGTCCTCAACACGGTTTAGACACTTACCAAATAGTACAAATATTCTACCAAGGTGTCAACGTTGCTACACGAAAAGACATCGACATAACAGCCGGTGGATCCATTATGAAGAAAACCGCAACTGAAGCTTACAAAATTATTGATAACACAGCCTCCCACTCGCATGAGTGGCACCAAGAAAAAGATATCTTTCGATCATCTAAAGCGGCTAGAGCCGATTCTAGCCATGACTTTGATTCCGTTTCCGCAAAAATAGATGCTTTCGAAAGACGAATGGAAAAGATGAATAAAGATATTCACGCAATACGAATCAGTTGTGAGCAATGCGGTGGACCACACTTATTGAAAGATTGTCACATTGAACCAACGATGGAACAACGAGAGAATGTTTCCTATATGAACCAAAGGCCGGGAAATAATTATCAAAATAATTATCAACCGCCAAGGCTAAACTTAAATCGAAATCAAAACATTCTTTACAATCCAAAAGGACCCGAAAATATCTGGTATAACCAACAAGGTCCGAATAACCAACCGACTCAAAACAACACTTTCAATCAACAAAGACCTAGCTTGTATAAACCACCACAACAACCTGAAGAGAAAAAGCCAAATCTAGAAGAAATGATGGCAAAGCTAATTGAATCTCAAACACAATTCATTACATCTCAAACCCAAACGAACGAGAGGTTTGATCAGTCATTAAGAACTCAACAAGCTTCCATTTTGAATCTAAAAAAACACGTAGGTACTCTTGCTAGCATGATGAGTGAGAGGGAACAAGGAAAGCTACCGAGTAATACTGAAGTAAATCCTCGGAATGAGAATGTTAACATGATTTCAACGAATTCTGAAAAACCAGCACCAGAAGATGGGAAGGTTTTAGATGAGAGTAACAATGAAGAAGTTACACCACCACCACCCGAGTATGTAAAGCCAGTGGTGGCACCATACAAACCACCCATCCCGTTTCCAAGAAAAGGAGTTGAGTATGAGCAAGTGATAGGTAATAAAGATTGTGATACCTCTGGAAAGAAGAAGAAGAAGAAAAAGAATAAGAAAGTGCAAGAAACAAAAGCCGTAAATATAAACCCGGTGAAGACAGTTCCACCAAAACCTCCACCTAGGGTAGGTGATCCGGGTGAATTTATTGTTCCTTGTCTACTTAGTGATTGTGTCATGTATGATGCACTAGCAGATTTAGGTGCAAGTGTAAGTGTTATGCCTCTTTCATTATATAAGAGATTAGGAGTAGGTAAGTTAAGTCCAACGGATATGAGTGTTCGACTCTTTGATCAAACCATTAAGCACCCAGTTGGAATTGCTGACAACCTACCCGTTCAAGTAGGCAATTTAACCTTTCTAGTCGAATTTATTGTCATTGACATAGAAGAGGACTCAAACATTCCTCTAATTTTAGGTCGACCATTCTTAACGTCCACCGGGGCGTTCTTTGATGTAGGAAATGGAAGAATGACACTTAAAAGTGGTGACAAATCGATCACCTTTATGATTCGAAAGTCTAAATCTCCACCAACCAAAACCGTTGAACCAGTAAAAACAATTGGTAAGAACCATGTGCTTTTACCAACTCCAACGGTAATACTTAGCAATAATGAAACGCCTAAGTGTGGGGAAAATGAAGTAACACCTAATGATGACATGATAACAAAGAACCCCGTTGTTGATACCAAATTAAATGATCCCGTTATTAATAGTTCAATGAAGAAACTTATTAAACGGATTCGCGATGCTAAAACCAAGGGGAACTTTAAGTTATGTAACCGGTTAGTATCCAATCTATCACCTAAAGAAAAGGAGAAACTAGTTGAAATTGTGGATATTACACAGGAATCCGACCAATGGCTTAAAGAAAAAGTCACGGATATGCAAGTTGATTATGGACCAAGAGAAATTAACGAGGAAGTTAATCACAATTTTGACACCACAGCTACCTAAGTGTGGGGAGATTTAAATGTTCTAAAAAGAAAATGTTGTCTAGAGTTAATTGTTCTATTCTCGTGTAGTTCTGAGAATGGAATCCGATTGGTCTTTTCCGCTAGCAGACACTAAAGAACTAGTTTTCTCCCACCATTCTGAATTTTTATTTTTTAGGTTTTAATTAATATGCCTTTTAAATTTAAGTTTTGTGTGATTTTAAAAACAAAATTTACTTTATTTCATTAAGTTTAAAAAATTGATTTCTAAAATTCGTCGTAAGTTGAAGACTAGGTCGTTGAACCGAAATTGCTTTACCCAAGGACGGGGCGATAAATTTTGTTATCATTATTTTTTTAATTTTATTGATCTAAAGTATGCAAAATATATATATATATATATATATATATATATATATATATATATATATATATATATATATATATATATATATATTTTATATTTTATAAATTTTTAAACGTGGGATAATATATCAAACTTTAAAAATATGTATATATATGTTTGTATTTTATGTTATGTACAAAACAGGGTAAAACAGCGCACTTTCAAAGACTAGCATTAAGTTCAGCAAAAGCTACTAATTTTGACGACAAGACGCAAAATATCAAATGTGATATGACAACAACATGTTTGCAAACTGGGTATTTTTAATCACTTTTCTACACTAATCACCCTCATGAATTTATAATTATAGTCTGATTTCATGCAAATGAGGGCATTGCATGATCTTAAGTGTGGGGAAGGGTTATAAATTCTCTCAGGTTTATACTTGGTTTATTTGCCAAATTTTGTGAAAATTTGAAAAATTTTCAATTAAATGAAGTCAAAATCATGTTTATACATATTTATGAACGGTGAAAACTAGGTGATAATACCAAAATTATCGTTACCTCGGAAAGGACATAAATTGAGAAACACCCTAAAACGCTTGAATTCATTTAAAATGAAATAGAAGAAAATAAAAAGGCAAAGAAAGAAACTAAGTGTGGGAAGAATGTACCAAGTTATTCAATTTAAAACATATATCACATATTTTTGTACAAGATTATTGCAGGTACTTTTGCTTTGGACGATACTAATCAGTTTTACCCGGTTTACTGTAATACATTTGAAAGAAAGATGGATCTACACGATGAATCAATTCCATCATTAAAAGGAAGTAAAGTCTTCCGAAAAAGACACGCGCTTCTTGATTTAGGTCATGAAGTTGTCGTCCAGACCAGCTGTAGGTTGACGAAAAATCTAGAAAAGTCATCACTAAAATCAGCAGGAAATCCACGGACCTCAGCATCAAACAGGGTCGCCATGTGGTCAGATTTATCCTAACCATGAGAAGGATTTATCTCGCATAATGGGGGGGCACCGTGCAAATTAGCTTGATAAGACTAATGAATCAAATCCCCAGAAAGGATAATCTCCTTAAAGATTAAAAATCAGCTTTTAAGACTGACATTACTCAATCCTTGAGATTGACCTTAAAGATTGAGAATTACAAACTCGTGGAATTCAATGATATCTAAACTCGAGCTTGAACGAGAAAATATTTTGATCAAAAATAAAACCGATTTGTTTTCTGAAAACCTATTTTCAATACGTTCATTACCATTGAACGTAAAATCCTGAGAATTCATTGAAATTCATTAGGTCACCTGAACCAAATCGGGTGTCAACCGTAAGAACGGTGGTTGCATAGCATGGTCGGAGACAGGACCTTGTGCCAGACCGAAAAATTATAGGATGATCTTTACTATAGCTCCTACCAAGGATAGTTCTAGCATCCGACACGTTAATAAGACCATAATCATCTGCATGTCACGGGACATTGCCTTAACAGTTTCTTGTTCATCGCTTTCCTTTACAACCGGACGGTAGTTTACCGAAAGGTAATATACGGAACAAGTAAACTGGATGTGTGCTTTCTGATACCGGGATAGCAGTGGATTACACGAACCTAAAAGTTTTAGCCAAAATATTGATCCACAAATATATTTTGCAACACCGATGATGGATCAAATCAGAAAACTTATCTAGGGTAAAAGCTAGAATGAATTTTCAAAAGATCAAATGTTTTCATAAAGATCCAATTTCCTTAATGGATCTAAATTTTTATAGTCATGTGGGACTGTAAACCATATCGTTACTACCATTGTTTATACCGCCATATCAAAATCACTGATGTACAAAGTGTGAAGAATAAAGAAGTGATTCTAGTATTTCAAGACTATATTGCTTGAGGACAAGCAACGCTCAAGTGTGGGGATATTGATAAGGCTAAAAAGGAACATATATTTCATAGCATTATCCCCCAAGAAAGACAAGATTTTAGTTGCAACTGTTCCATTTTCAAGTGATATTCGTTTATATTAAATAAGTGCGAAGACAAAAGGCAGATTCGACAAATTGAAGACAAAAAGGTCCAAAAAGCTCAAAAGTACAAGATACAATTAAAAAGGTTCAAATTATTGATGAAGAACGTCTAAAAATGACAAGAGTACAAGTTACAAAACGCAAAGTACACGATATAAAATAGTACGCAAGGACGTTCGAAAATCCGGAACCGGGACATGAGTCAACTCTCAACGCTCGACGCAACGGTGTAAAAATTACGAGTCAACTATGCACAAGAATAAAATATAATATTTAAATAATTCATAATAAGAATAATATTAAATAATAAAAAGTTGTTAATTTAGCATAGTTCAGGGGTCGTAAATGAAAATTCAATTTCATATTTTGCCTATAAAAGGCGATGATTATCGATCAATTTAAAAGCATCCCTTTTTCTATCCTAAAAATCTATTATCAATATCAATATCTAAAAATCTCTATCATAATGTTAATGTAATAAGATATAACAATAATCTTAATTTTAATTTTAAATTATGATAATAATAAGATTTATGATAGAGATCGTTTGAGTGTGTAAGTCGAAATTCTGTCCGTGTAACGCTACGCTATTTTTAATCATTGTAAGTTATGTTCAACCTTTTTATATTAATGTCTCGTAGCTAAGTTATTATTATGCTTATTTAAAACGAAGTAATCATGATGTTGGGCTAATTACTAAAATTGGGTAATTGGGCTTTGTACCATAATTAAGGTTTGGGCAAAAGACCGACATTTGTGGAAATTGGACTATTGACTATTAATAGATGGGGGGTATTGTCTAATTGAGTGACAACTCATTGGAGTCTGTCGAACCTATCTTCAAATTAATTATCCTAATAATTAATAATGATTATGGTTGTCCTATTTAGTGACGTTCATATGGAATCTATTATAATCATTTAATTAATTATTCGGGTTGGGTAATTGATTATTCAAACTGATCAAGTGGGTAAATTAATATTCATATCTAATCAAAACAGGGGTAGATTACATACAGTGATAACTGGTGTAATTGTTGACAGAAGTGATAACTGCGTCACAGTTTAAATCCTTAATTAGTTGAAATATTTGACTTCGGGTATAAGGGTAATTTGACGAGGACACTCGCACTTTATATTTATGACCGATGGACTATTATGGATAAAAACCAGATAGGTATCAAATAAACCATGACAAATGACAATTAACCCGAGTAACAATTAATTAAAATCAAAACGTCAAACATCATGATTACGAAAGTTTAAATAAGCATAATCCTTTTATTTCATATTCTATCGCAATTTTATTTATTGTTATTTTATTTATCGTCATTTATTTATTTTACGCACTTTAATTATTGTCATTTATCTTTACGCTTAAAAATATAAAATCGACAAACCGGTCATTAAACGGTAAAAACCCCCCTTTTATAATAATATTACTACTTATATATATATATATATATATATATATATATATATATTTATATAAATATAGTTTTATAAAAATATAGTACGTAATCACTAGCTCCCTGTGGAACGAACCGGACTTACTAAAAACTACACTACTCTACGATTAGGTACACTGCCTATAGTGTTGTAGCAAGGTTTAGGTATATCTCATCCGTAAATTAATAAAACTTGTGTCATATTTTGTAGTATTTTGTATTAAAAATAATACTATTTCGTACCCTCACGCTACATCATCAAATTATAATTAAAATTAAAATTAAAATATAAATTATATATATATATTTTTCGTATATATGAGAGAAGAGAGATTATAGAATATTTTTTTGTGTTTTTGTTGGTTTTTAAAACTCGGCAGAAAACTGGCTTTATATAGGACCTGACCAGCATTTTCACTCCATGCGACTCGCATGGATTTTGTGCCTCTGGCCATGCGAGTCGCATGGCCACCCTGGATCCAGCCAAATTGGTTTGTTTTCTTCTTGCCGACGTAATATAATAATAATATATAATAATAATATATAATTATATATAATTATATATATATATTATATTATATTCTTGTGCATAGTAGACTAGATATTTTTGGTCCGTTGCGTCGGGCGTTTCTTCTTGGCTCAGATCCCAGTTCCGGATTTTCGGACGTCTTTGCGTATTATTTTATATCGTGTACTTTGCGTCTTGTAACTTGTACTCTTGTCATTTTGAGACGTTCCTCATCAATATTTTGAACCTTTTTAGTTGTATCTTGTACTTTTTAGCTCTTTGGACCTTTTTGTCTTCAATTTGTCGAATCTGCCTTTTGTCTTCACTTTTTAATATTTAAACGAATATTGCTTGTAAATTGAACAATACCAACTAAAATCTTGCCTTTCTTGGGGAATAATGCTATAAAATATATGTTCCTTTTTAGCCTTATCAAAACCTCAAACTGAATTGTAACGCAGTTTTGTGAAAACAAGTTGCACGGTCGCCACCACGGTCAACCGCAGTGCGACCGCAGTTTTTTCTGTTACCATTTTCGACCAAATAAAGTTTGACTAGTTCCCGACATCTATAATTCATGAAACCTTTCTCAACATGCTTAGAATAGATGCCTTCTCCATACTCAATTGAGTTTTGGTCATAAAAACACTAATTGTGATTAATTATGCCTAATGACACTTTAATGACAAATTAACCAAGATTAGGCATAACACATAAGTGTTAATCAACAACTTGTAATCTTAATTCTTATCAAGATATTCTTAGTATGATCATCAAGTACCAAAACACTTAAGCCAATGTCACTAGAACAATAATTGCTATTAGAAATGACTTAGTGATTAATTAAGGCTAAATAAGGAACAATGCTCTCAAGGTTAACTAGTAATGACTTGTAATCCTAAAACACACTTAGATACATTTATGATGGTCACCAAGTCCCATCTAGAGATTGCTCTTCCCTTGTGCATGTGTTGGACATTAATGTGTGCTTACACATTAATCAAGCAATATGTTATATTGCACTTAAACTTGTTAAATCTTGAATTATAAGTTGTGCAAGTATCTATATGATTGATCCTAGAATAACTATCTCTTGATATGTGAGTATTACTTGCTACTTGCCAATATGATTAATACTCATAAACTTGTCAACTTGATTAATATGTTTGCTATGTGCTCACTAGTTAGGATTCAAGTAACTAACCTACTCCAATAGATTCAGTGTAAAATGGTTCATAATGAAAGTATAATCAATTTTCTATGTGGTCTAGTCTAAGTAACTAAGGGTGATTACTTAGGACTTAACTTTGATGTCTCTACATATTTTATGACGATCTTATAGAGACATTATTCAATTAATCTCTAAACTAAACTCAAAAAGAACATGACTTGTGATTAATTGAAACTAGGAAGTTAATAACATAGTGACTAGTCTTTAGAATTGAACCAAGGGTATTAAAGTGACTAACTAAGTCTTGACCAAACTGAGATTTCCCAAAATATCAATCAAGACACTTCTCCAAGAATGTTGGGTTTGCCACTTTTGGAATGATTAGTCACTTTCATGCATTAAGACCAAATCTCACATACTTAATGCATATAGTACTTGTATAGGGTGTTTGGTTTCTTTTGCAGGTGCTAGAAGGAGTAAAGGTGCCAAAATGTGGTGCTCAAATTTGAGTCAAACGGCTATACAATGGATACTAAATTTGGACTGGAGTACGCACGGTCGCACCACGGTCGACCGTGATGACAACCATGTGTCAACGACTACTTTTTGAATCCCATTATAAAATGCAAACAATTAAGAGCATTTGAAGCTGACCCTCTTGCATATTTCAAAGGCTTATTTTCAGTGATCACAAGTGCATCAATTACTACTCAAATGTGATCAAGCAAGAGAAGATTCTATGATCTTATAGATATATAATTGGGTTGTTGTAAACTTACTAATCAAAATCATTTATCTTGTGAGTTTACTTAATGTGATGTATGTCCTAGTATTGTGTTAGGATCATCATTGCAATGTGTATAAGTCTTGTAACTTCAATTAGTAGAAGCATAGGCTAGCTTAGTGATCTACTTCCTTAAAGGGACTTAGGAATTTGATTAATCTTATTTGGAGATTAATACTTATCCAAGGTGAAGACAAGTTGATCTAGGTTGGAGTTGATCTTTTGAAGGGATAGAAAGATTAGGTTTGTTGTCTACCAAAGAAGTTGAAGACTTGTAAATCAGATATCCACCGAGTTTGGAGAAAAGTGCTTAGTGAAGCAACAAATCACGATTAGTGTAATCGGGGAGTGGATTAAGGTGGATTAGTTAACATCCACCCGAACCACTATAAATCCTTGTATCTATGTTCTTTACATTACTTCATTTATCATTTTAAACATATACACTACATGTAGTGACCCAAACTTTTCCATGATTATATATTATATGAGATTAATATTTATATGAATAAATTTTTCCAACATGCTAAGCAATCAAACTTGTTAAGACTTGATTAACTGAAACGGATTTTGTGTTAACGTTTGACCACCCAGTTTGTCCGATGATTCACGAACGTTATAACTTGTATATGACATGATATTATATATATGAACATATATATATATATATATATATATATATATATATATATATATATATATATATATATATATATATATATATATATATATGTTTAACATGATGAAATGATAAGTAAGTATCTCATTATGTATATTAACAATGAACTTTATACATAAAACAAGACTACTAACTTAAGAAATTCAAAACGATATCTATATGTAACGAATATCATTGTAATAACGTCTTACTATTTATATATCATATTAAGATATATTAACACACTATGTTATCATGATAACATAACAATTTAACTTCTCATTAAGTATTATAACAATGGATTAATTACATTTAATAAGATCGTTAACTAAAAAGTTTCGAAACAACACTTACATGTAACGACTAACGATGACTTAACGACTCATTTAAAATGTATATATATGTACTGTATTAAGATGTATTACTACACTTTTGAAAGACTTCATGACACATATCAAAGTATTTCTACTTAACAAAAATGCTTACAATTACATTCTCATTCATTTTCATCAACAATTCTACTCGTATCCAACTGTATTCGTACTCGTACAATACCCAGCTCCTAGATGTATATACTATTAGTATATACACATAAAAATCTGCTCCTTAGCAGCCTTAAATGATTAAGAAACATGTGGGAACCAACCATTTAACATCTAGTATGACTAATGAGCTTGAAACAAACTTAAGGATCTTTTTTTTTTCTTTATAACAAGTAATCCCATTTTTATGATTTCACCTCATTTTTCCATTCCATTTTCTCATACTTACACTCCAAATTCTCTCTCAAAATACTCCTAACATCATACTTGATCATCTCCAAGTATTTTCACCATCTTTTAGCTTCAATTACAAGATTTAATCATCATAAAAACAACCATTCAAGAACACTTCAAGAAATCTTTCAAACTTGCTAGATTACTTCCAAGCTTTCAAATCCATTCCAAGTAATCATCCAAGATCAAGAAACTTTTGTTAATCTCAGTAGTTTTTCATTCTAAATCAAAGGTAAGAATCATATTCAAGCTTTGGTTCAATTTCTATAAACATAAATATCTTAATTCAAGTAGTAATCTTACTTGAACTTGTTTTCGTGTCATGATTCTACTTCAAGAACTTCCAATCCATCAAAGATCCTTTGAAGCTCAAGTTATTTTCTCATCATTTCCAGTAGGTTTACCTACTATACTTGAGGTAGTAATGATGTTCATAACATCATTCGATTCATATATATATATATATATATATATATATATATATATATATATATATATATATATATATATATATATATATATATATATATATATAACTATCTTATTCGAAGATTTAAACTTGTAATCACTAGAACATAGTTTAGTTGATTCTAAACTTGTACGCAAACAAAGTTAATCCTTCTAACTTAACTTTTAAAATCAACTAGACACATGTTCTATATCTATATGATATGCTAACTTAATGTTTTAAAACTTGAAAACACGAAGAACACCGTAAAACCGGACATACGCCGTCGTAGTTAAACCGGGGGCTGTTTTGGGTTGGATAATTAAAAACTATGATAACCTTTGAATTAAAAGTTGTTCTTCTGGGAAAATAATATTTCTTATGAACATGAAACTATATCTAAAAATCATGGTTAAACTCAAAGTGGAAGTATGTTTTTCAAAATGGTCATCAAGATGTCGTTCTTTCGATGGAAATGACTACCTCTTTCAAAAATGACTTGTAACCTGTATTTCTAACTATAAACTTATACTTTTTCTGTTTAGTTTCATAAATTTCAGTTCATTATGAAACCATAGCAACTTGATTCACTCAAAACGGATTTAAAACGAAGAAGTTATGGGTAAAACAAAATTAGAAATTTTTGCTTGTTTTAGCTACGTGAAAATATGTAACAAATCTATACTAACCATAACTTAACTAACTTATATTGCATTATACATGTATTCTAACATATATTATGTAATCTTGATAGACCATAGACACGTATACAATGTTTTGACATATCATATCGATGTCATCTATACATATTATTTGGAACAACCATAGACACTCTATATGCAGTAATGCTCGAGTTAGCTATACAGGGTTGAGGTTGATTCTAAAATAATATATATACTTTGAGTTGTGATCGAGTCTGAGACTTGTATACACTGGTTCGTGGATTGATTCGAGATAATATATATTGATTTATTTCTTTACTACTAACTGTGGACAACTAATTGTGGACTACTAACGTTGGACTGC
This sequence comes from Rutidosis leptorrhynchoides, assembly GCF_046630445.1. Classification (NCBI taxonomy): domain Eukaryota; kingdom Viridiplantae; phylum Streptophyta; class Magnoliopsida; order Asterales; family Asteraceae; genus Rutidosis; species Rutidosis leptorrhynchoides. Next base: position 126,789,257 of record NC_092340.1, read on the forward strand.
TAACTTAACAACTTAAAACGTTAAAACGTAATAAAAATATTTTGAATATATTTCGATCATACTTTGATATATATGTATATATTTGTTATAGGTTCGTGAATCGACCCGTGTCAAAGTCTAATTCTCGATGAATTGATAATCTATGAAAGTGAGTTATAGTCCCACTTTTAAAATCTAATATTTTTGGGATGAGAATACATGCAGTTTATAAATATTTTACAAAATAGACACAAGTACGTGAAACGACATTCTATGGTTGGATTATTAAACCAAATATCGCCCCCTCAAGTCTGGTAACCTAAGAATTAGGGAAATGGCCCCTAATTAACGCGAATCTTAAAGATAGATCTATGGGCCTAACAAACCCCATTCTGGAATTTGGAATGCTTTAGTACTTCGATTAAATGGTGATTACGATTGCCAGTATATGGCATACTTGTGAGTATGCGGGGGATATTCTACATGCATTAAATTTAATGTCGGTTACCAGGTGTTCATCATATTAATGATTTTTATATGCTTGCGAGTGTATGATTATTTATTAAATGAAATCTTGTGGTCTATTATTACAATTTGTTATATATAGGTTAAACCTATAACTCACCAACATTTTTGTTGACGTTTTTAAGCATGTTTTTTCTCAGGTATTTTTAAGAGCTTCCGCTGTTGCATGCTAATTAAGGACAAGATTTGGAGTCAGCATGCTTGTATAATATTGTTTGAAAACTGCATTCGAAAAATAAATTGTTGTAAAATATTATTGTGAACCATTATGTAATGGTCGTGTGTAAACGCTATATTTTTTTATTATCATTACTTGATAATCTACGTAATGCTTTTTAAACCTTTATCGATAAAATAAAGGTTATGGTTTGTTTTAAAAATCGAATGCAGTCTTTGAAAAACGTCTCATATAGAGGTCAAATCCTCGCAACAAAGCCAATTAATATGAAACGTTCATAATCAATATGAAGGGACATTTCACTACACACATCAAGTTTGAGTTGAGTTGGTTGATCAAAGTTAAATCAAATTTGGTGATCAATCGAAAAAGTGTTAAAAATGTATCAAGTAACTATTCAACCCCCCCCCCCTCTAGTTACTTACAATTTTGAACATGAGCCAGTGGAAAACTCGAGCTTAACTCGAGCAAATGCTCGTAAATACCGTGCTCCTGGTAATGTTTCTTTTGAACGTATTGCAGCTGAAAACCTTTTTTGCTTTTACTAAATGCCTAGTACCGGTGGTTATTATAATCCTGATCCATTTAAGCATCCTTTGTTGAATTTTAAGTCATCATGTGTCGAATGGAAAAACTTTATGAGTAACAAATGCTATTGTGATTCAGTAATCCCCTCTGAAGCAGGGACATCAAAAAGACTTGCCCTTCCATCTTCCGGCCAGCGCAATATAGTTGGTGAAAGTAGTTTACAAATAAACCTTCCTCATTTAGATACAGCCAGCCTGTCTTCATTTCTTGCAGGACCACCTGGCAGCTATGTGGAGTTTTTGAAACATCTGGAAGCGATGGTGTCACCTTCACTTGTTTATTTCTTTCACAATTTGTCTGAGAGTGATGCCCGTAAATCCCGTGCACAGGGGATAATTTTCAACATTGCTTCGGAACTTGACAGTTTAAAACGCTTAGAGTTTTTTTACCAAGTGCATCGTGAAAAATCTGAAATAATTGAGAAAGATAAAGGAAAAATTACAAAATTAGAAGGTGTTGAAAAAGCTACCAGGCTTGAACTGGACGTTGCAATTGTTGCTCGGCATTCTACAGAAACCTGTGTTGCTGAGCTGGAATCAAAAGAAAAGTGGTATTTGCACCAGATTGACACTTTAACTGAGGCGAAAAATCGTTGGAGGAAAAACTGCATGTAAGTAACAATGACACTAAACGGCTTGCTACAGGGATTCCTCTCATCGTGAAAAAAGCTTTCAACTCTGAAACATTAACCAAGCCGTTAAACAATTTCATTACTGTTGCGTTAGACGCTGAACGGATAAGGTTTCTTGAAGCGTTGAGAGCAAATGTGCCTAATTTCCCAGATCCATTGCCTGATGTTATCACTTCCAAACTGGATCAGGATGCTGTGAACAAGGTTGCTATTGTAGGAAAACAAGTAGAAGATTTATCATTTCCTGATTTAGATGCTATTTGTAATGACCCTCACTCTTCTGTAGATGATATTTTGAATTTCAAACTTCGATATTCAATGTTTATTATAATTAAATGTGTATCTGTTGTATATCTTAAAACTTTGTTCATATTTGCCAAAGCTTTATATGTTTGATTAAAAAACAATTGTAGTGGCTAGCCCTGTATTGTTCATAATTTTAAGTCATGACGGTTGCAAATACAATCTATTTCTTCGATGCTCAGCGAAGTCTACGTCATCCGCTGCCGATTCAACCTTTTGTTTACGATTGAACTTCTGCCACCGAGAATAATCTTCTCTTATGTGGGAATGGATGACCCACAGCTCTGTGTCACCTGAATTAATAAATTCTTGGCCGGATAAAAAATATAAATATTATGCGATAAGAATAACTGCTTGAATTCTTATTCTTAAAGAAATTTTTACATTTATGATTACATCTTATATTCTATGATCAGGCTATTTGAATATTCAATACTACGCATAAAATTTCTTTAAACTCATTGCATTTTATGTTTTATGCATTTCTTTGCCGGAAGGCGCTGCAAGGGGATAGGAACTGTTTTTATGTGCTTTGATGATCTTGTAAGGTCCTTCCCACCGTGGTCCTAACTTCCCCTATTTTGCTTGCCTGCTTGCTTCATTGTCCCTAAACACCAAATCTTCTTCTTCAAATTGCACATGTTTTACTCTTTTATTGTAATATTTTGTCATTCGTTGTTTAGCATCTGCTTGACGGATTGCAGCCATAATACGCCTTTCTTCTAACAAGTTTAAGTTTTCACGCAAAACGGAAGAATTATTTTCAACATCAAATGCTAAAACTCTGTGTGTGGGTACACGAATCTCTGCTGGTAATACTGCTTCAGTACCATATACAAAGCTGAACGGTGTTTCACTCGTGCTCTGTTTTGGCATTTTTTGGTGGGCCCAGAAAACATATGGTACTTCATCAACCCATTTTGTTTGACTCAAACCCAATCTAGCCTTTATTCCAGCCACAATTTCCTTGTTTATCACCTCAACTTGGCCATTCGCCTGTGGGTGCGCAACAGAAGTGAATATTTGTTTAATGTTTCACACCAACTTTTGAATGGGTTTTCAGCAAACTGTTTACCATTATCACTTACAATTTCATTTGGCAACCGATACCTGCACACAATGTCATCCCATACAAAATTTTTCATGTTTTTCCCCATTATCTGTGTTAGAACCTTTGCCTCGACCCACTTGGTGAAAAAATCAATTGCAACCACCACAAATCGTGCATTTCCAACACTTCTGGGAAATGGCCCCACTATATCAATGACTCATTTACAAAATGGCCATGCAGATGACACTGATATTAAATCATATTTCAGTAAACACTGAACTGTTCCGTGTCGCTGACACGCATCACATGCTTTGATTATTTCTGCAGTATCTTTGTAATTGTTTTCCAATAATACCCCTGTCTCATAATCCGTGCTACAATGGTCCAATAACCAGAATGATGTGCACATAACCCTTCATGCATTTCCTTCACCACATCTACTGCTTTTTGTGTTGCTAAACATCTCAAATTTGGACCATTATACGATTTTCTGTAAAGTACACCATTTTCCAACATGTACAACGGAACACTTATCTTTATCCATCTTGCTTCTGCAGCATCCGCTGGCAGCGTTCTGTCTTGCAGGTACTTAATATACGGGGTTATCCAACAGGGCCCTTCTTCTTCTATTGTTGCCACCAACATCTTTTCATTAATTGATTTGTCTTTTAAGACCTCCACCAAAACTTTTTTGTGCAAATGATCAAATGTCAATGTTTCCAATTGCTCAATACATTTGCTTTTTTATTTTTGTTTCTTGATATTTGCACAACCTCCAAACTTTCAAAATTCTTCGAAATCTTTTCAACCAACTGTAAATATCTTTTCATTGATACATCTTTTGCTTCAAATGCCCCATTTACTTGTTGTGCTACAATATGTGAGTCCACATAAACACGCAAATTGCTTTATTCCCATCTCTGTTGCTATGCGTAAGCCGAAAAGTGATGCTTCATTATTAGATGCATAAAAACAAAATTTGAGTGCATACGTATGTTCTTCTCCTTTCGGATTGGTAAGTACCAACCCTGCTCCTACTCCTGTCTCACTTGATGCCCCATAGGTATGCAATTCCCATATTCGATTGTTACTTTTCGAGTTATGAGAATGATCAACTTTTTTAGTTGTCTCCAAAAGAAAATTTGCTAAAAGTTGTCCCTTGATTGCATGCCTTGGGGAAAAACTTATCTCATACTCCCCCAACTCTACTTCCCATTTTGCAAAATGCCCTGATGATTCTGGTTGTTTCAAAATTTGCTTAATTGGTTGGTCTGTTAGGAATAAAATTGGATGTCCTTGAAAATATCTCCTCAACCGCCTAGCGATGTGCACTAGAGCATATACCAACTTTTATATTGGTGGATAATTGATTTCACTCTGCTGTAATAGCTTACTAACAAAATATAAAGGCATTTGAGTTCCATTCCGTTCTGCTATTATAACAGAACTAATAGCTTCTGCTGACACTACCATGTAGAGTATTAATGTTTTCCCTGCATTTGGTGCAGTCAAAGTTGGTAGCTCTTTTAGGAGTTTTTAACATCTTGGAAGGCTTCTTCGACTTCCGTCGTCTACATAAAATCTTTTTTGTTCAAAGACCCTTTTAATACCTTTATAAATGGCAACGATCGCTCTGTTACTTTTGATAAAAATCTTGTTAATGCTGCAAGCCTTCCGTTTGGACTTTGCACCTCTTTCTTTGTTTTTTGGTGAATTCATATCCCCAATTGCTTTTATCTTTTTGAAATTTGCCTTTATTCCTCTCTATGTGACTACATGACCAAAAAAATTTTCTTCTTCAACACCATTTTTTTTGAGATTTAACTTCATATTGATCTTTCGTAATAAGCCAAAAGTTTCTCATTCTTTCCTCCGTATTGCTTTTGATAACAATGTCATCCACATAAGCTTCCACATTTCTACCAATTTGCTCTCTAAACACCATATCAATGACACGCTAGTAAGTTGCTCCCGCATTCTTCAAACCAAAAGGCATCTTCATATCACATAAAATTCCCTCAGTCGTGTGAAAAGTTGTCTTGTCCTCATCTCTTGCTGCCATGAGTATCTGGTGGTATCCTTTATAAGCATCCAAAAAGCACTTATAACGGAATCTAGCTAAAGATTCCACTTTCCAACTATTTCTGGCAATGGATAGTTATCCTTCGGACAAGCTTTATTCATATCTGTAAAATCAACACACATCCTCCATGTGTTATCTGGTTTCTTCACCATTACTGAGTTTCCCACCTAGGTTTGATACTTAACTTCCCCTAAAATTTTAGCATCTACCAAATTTCGAACTTATTCTCTAAGGAACTTGCTCCGTTCTGGAGCCATGCCTCTTTTCTTTTGGCAGACCGGTGGAATGTGTGGGTTTACATTCAACTTATGTTCATTAGTGTTCCTTGGTACTCCAGTCATATCAGAAACTTGCCATGCGAATACGTCCAGGTTCGTTGTCAAAATGTTGTAAAGTTTGTCTTTGATTTCTTTTGTTAATGTGTTTCCAATCATGATTTTTTGCTCTGGGAAATCTGGATTTGGAGATACATATCTATCACTATGGATTATTGGTTTGACAGTTGTTCGATTAATTTGTACACATTATATTATTCTTCTCCGCTCTGCGTATAAAGTTGTTAGTCCTGCAGGTGTAGGGAATTTCATCATTTCGTGTACTGTTGATGTTACAGCTCCAAAGGTCATCATTGCAGACCGTCCCAAAATGACACTATATTGTGAATATTCTTTAACTATAAGAAATTCAATGTGCGCTGTTCTTTTTTATGGTGCTTTTCCCAACACTACCTCTAAAAGTATGCTTCCTTCTGACTATGATGGATCATTAACAAAACTTGCCAAAGGAACAAGTGTATATTTCACTGTTTATATTACTCTTTCTGGAAATTGCACAAAACAATGCTCGTACATGATATCTGCTCCTACACCAGTGTCAGTATATATTCCTCCAACAATGCAATTTGTAATTCTGGCTTCGATAACTACTGAAGAATCGGATGGATTAGTGTTAAACAATGAAGGGAATGCAATTAATTCCTGCTTCCAATCCTCCAAAGTTTCTGCCTTCCTCCATTGTCCGGCCTGCCATTTATGTATCATATTTGCTTCAACGGGAATTACTTCTTGACTACTGTCTTTCTTGCTCATGAAGGTTGAGTGATTCTTTAGAATAGATGGCGCCATATGTTGGTACTATTTTTCGTCTAGCGGCTAAAAGGTACCAGTACAATACTATAACTCCTCAGCGTGGTGAGATGTGTTGCCGACTGATGTTTGCCCTAAGGATAAGATCCATGCTGACCCAGAACACGGACGAGATCTCCATGGGGTGACCTTATTAGTCTTCTGGGACTAGAGTGTGAGCTGATCTGTCTAGTGTAGTGTTATTAAGCAGTGAAGTTCTAGAGTGAGAAAATATTGTGTGTGAGAGAAAGTGTGTTCTTTGCCACAAGTGACTGAACTGTAAAATATGGTGACACAGGGGGTCTATTTATAGGCGCAGATCATTCGAATTTTTCGGAAACACGTGTCAGATGCTGATTAGTTTGATTATGTGAAATATCCGCAACTGACTTTGGCTTGGGCCAACGTGACTGTGTGTCGCTCACGCGCCTATTCAAGGGCTTAAGTATTGAAGCTGCCTACAGGGCTTATGCATGATGCTGGGTGGTCTGGCTGAACACTGAACGGCTGTTAACAAAAACTTCTAATATGGTTGTCTTTTATGCATTTCGAGCCTTCCTTTTTTGTACAAACGACGCTTTTATGCGTGTATCCCCTAGGATACACCATTAGTTGTCGAGGAGAATTGCCGTTTATTTATCTTGGGTTATCATTGGGCTCTAATATGAATTTGGTTTCAAACTGAAAGATTTTGATTGATCATTTTCGAAGTAAATTTTCTACTTGGAAGTCAAATATTCTTTCAATTGGTGGTAGAGTTCCTCTTATAAAATCAGTTCTTGGAAGTTTAGGTGTAACGACCCTATGTTTTTCGTTATCTTTTACCGTTATTTATTTAATGCCCGTTAATTGTTATTCGTGCAACGTCATCTCTATGACCTATATTTTTATTTTAGTAATAATATATTAATTATTATGTGTTAAATGAATATTTGTATTCATATTTTAAATCGTACGTTTCTACGTGTCGTGGATTTCTATCCGGAAAATCTTTTCTGTTTTCAAACCAATGGTCGAGCTTTTGGGATTTTTAAGTCCTAATTAATTTAAATATGACATTTTAATGTCATATATTTATATATAGTGTTTATATATATTTTTCGTCGCGTATTTGTTATCTCTTCGAATTTTCAATCGCGTAGTCGTGTTTTCGCGTTTCGGGTTTCGTTCGAGCATTCGGGCCACACGGATTTTACCATTAAGAAAATTGGGCTAAGTGGGGCCCACCCCACTAACCCATTCAGCCAAACACAAGGGGGGTATACCCTTGTGATTTTTCCACATTTTCATTTCAATATTTCATTTTATCAAACACTAGTAACCTAAATCTTTTTTCTCTCATTTTTTCCCCTCTTCCTCCCTCCCATTTGAGCTGTCACCTATACCACCATAAATCATCATCATCTTCATTCAATCAAGAGCTTGGATCATCAAATCAATTGCATAAACGCGTTCCGCTCGTTCTTCTCTACACATTGATATCTTTCTTTTCTCGATTAGGGTATAAACCCTAACCCTAGATTTTTAATTTTTCATTATTTTTCTATTTTTATGTGATATTATGATAGTATGATGCTTATATGTTATTGTATTGTTGATTGTATGCGTAGAAATGCTCGATTATATATGTTTTCGGTTTGATTGTTTTGGGACAGCGGTTTGTTTGTTATATTCTGAGAACATAACTGATATAAAAGTGAAATTAAAGTGTTTAGATGAGTTCCTCTCATCAAGACATTAATTTTAGACTCCGGATTCATGTTATTTCGATTCCCAGAGCTTTAGATATGATTAAAATGGTGTTTAATTGAAATTAAAATGTAAGAACGAATTGGTACAGGTATGGTCCGACTTTGTGACCACTTTTGGAGTCTTTAGGGTGTACTAGTGTGTTAGGATTGATGATTGGATGAACTTTCATGTTCGGGTCATCGAAATCCGAGCCACGGATCACCCGTTATGACTAAAACATGTCTTTGAACGGATTAAAGCTCCAAGTTGAATAATGGCTGTAGGTCACGACTTGGTGGCTGTTCTTGGGGTTTTCTTGAGCATACTAATGTGTCGGGTGGGTTGGTTAGGCGAAGATATATATAAGACTCGCCGAAAACTGATTCCCGGGGCTCAAGTTATGACCCGATGAACTTTTAATTAAAACTTATGGTTATTAAATAAGACTTATGATATAAATAATGAATTTCAATATTAATAAATTACTTATGATATAAAAAGTAATTATTTAATTTAAGACTTATGATATACATTTATTATATCATTTATTAATTAATTATGATTTAATTAAACATTTAATTAAACTTATGATTAATAATACTTTTATTATTAATGAAAAATACTTATGGTAAGTATTAAACTTATATTATGAGATTATTATAATAAGACTTATAATAAGTATTTTTTAATTATTTAATTATTATAAGGGTTAGCTATTATTTAATTATAATTTAATTATTAAATACTTATGATTTAATAATTTTAATTAGAAACTTATGATATGATTAATAATTCATTATTAATTAATAATACTTATGATATGATTAAAATTTATTATTAATTAATAATACTTATATTATGATTAATATTTAATTAATTACTTAAATACATATGTTATAATAATTATATCATTTAAACTTATGTTAACTTTAATAATTCATTTTAATTTAATTAAACTTATGTTATGACATAATTATACATATATGACTTTAAATAACATTATAACTTATATTATTAATATAACTTATACTTTAAAAATTAATGTTGACTATGTTTGATCAAGGTTGACTTTTGAGTTGACTTTCAGTTGACTTTGACTTTCAGTTGACTTTTGTTGACTTTCTAATTAAGAAAACTTTCCTAACTTATAAACTTTCCAAAAATAGCAACTTTCTAAATATGGAAACTTTCTAAATATGGAAACTTTCTAAATTTGGAAACTTTCCAAAAATAGAAACTTTCCTAAAATAGAAACTTTCCTAAAATAGAAACTTTCCAAAAATGAAAACCTGCTAAAAATAGAAACTTTCTAAAAATAGAAAGTGTGTGTCCGTACGCTGTTCCGATCAAACCGATGCATGATGAGTGTTGTTCTATGTCTACTTGCAAAATGTACAATAGCTATCATACTAAGACTTGACCTAAGTTAGTTATTTATATCGACTTGCTTTATTTATAGGTCGGCGTTGTGATCATTCCTGATCACTTTACTTCGTTTGCTGTTCGCATTTTTGTGTGGTTACTTCTTTTGCTTTAAGGTGAGTTATAGTCCCGTTTTTACATACTTTTCAAAGTATATTTTTGGGATGTGATTACATGCATTTTATTTTACGTTTAGACACAAGTGGCAATTAAATTAAATTATTCATTATGAGTTGAACAAAAATATTCCCTAGTCTGGTAACTGTAATCACTGATTTCTACTGGTGAACGCGAATCCTATGGATAGATCTATCGGGTTTGACAACCTCATTTCGAGCTAGTCGCGCTAGCAATTTATAATCGGAATGTTTAGTACTTCGTATTTAGTTGAAGATACACTTGTTTAGTGTATATTATTATTGTGTTTGGCAAGGGTAAATAAAGGGTTAAGTGGTTACCAGGTGGCTCATTGATAATGGAATAATGTTTTATGTTTTCTAACATTTTAAATCTTGTGGTCTAAAGCTTATACGTTTATTTAAACCTATAATTCACTCAACATTTTTGTTGACAGTTTACTCGCATGTTTTCACAGGTACTTGAGTTTGTTTGATGCTTCTGCTGTGTTAGAAGAGTCTGCATGCATTTGGGCAGATTTTGTTAAATATTTATGAAACTTTGAACTTGCATTCTATTTTTGGATAATTTAAACTTGTGGGTTTTGTTGACAATGTTTTAATGTCAACTTTGGTTATTAATATGTTGGGTTGTTTAAACTACATATTTTGGTATGTTTCCTTTTTAGGAAACTTTTGAAATGAAAGAATGCAATGTCGTTTATTAAATTCATTTAAGTTCGATCAAGCTGTGGGACCAAGTGACGGAGCCGTTAAGTGTATTGACGGGGCCATCACAGTTGGTATCAGAGATCTTGTTGTAGGGAACTAGGCGGTCATAATGTGGTCAACCCGTGGTCTTTATAGTGCATTAGAGTCTAGTCTACAGCCCGACCCTTTTTGTTATAGCATTATTATGTATTTCATTTCATATAAGGAATAATTATAAGTTGTTGCTTATAGTATTTCTATTTTGTATGTGGTTTGTGGTTTTACTATTTGCAGATGTCAGCTTCAAGCAACAATTCCGTTCTTGCTCCCGTTTCACCGTCCACTGCCGCTCGTCGTGCACGACAGCCTCGCCTAAGAGATCCTGTTAACTACTACATGGCTACCATCACTCACATGACCAGGGCATATACGAATGAGACTCGCATTGATGCTCTTAGTGATTGTATGCGCGTTTTGCCGCAGGACGAGGTGATGGATGGGATTAGAGCTGATATGGATATGTTCGTTAGCTTTAAGCATAGGATCGAGTTCGAGACTAGGAAGCATAACCGTGAGGTGGATGCTAAGTTCGAGGCTCTTGAGAGCGTGGTTCGTGGTTTGAAGACGGAGTTGGAGGATGTGAAAGGAAAGTTGAGGAAGTATGAGACTCCTGACGAGCCTGATACCGACCCAGCTTATCACACCCGCTCCAAACAGATGTTATGTGACGATATCATGATTGATTATTTATTTCATAAGACTTAATGTCCTTTTATACATTCATTTTTGGGTGATGTACGGCGTTTTGCCAAGGATTTTATTAAGGATTTTGTTATGGGATATTTTTCATTTATGTATGGATGGTTATTTCATTATGACATCTGTTATCATTATCATATTTTATTTCTGATGTTGTGACTCTTGGCATGTTATATTATGTGTAATATAGTTCATGTATGTTAGGTGCTATGTATGTTGTATGATTTCTATCATAAAGTATGTATGCATGTGGTGGATATTTCTATAACTATCATAACTGTCATGTTATTACTCATAGTGTTTATTGACTATTATTTTAATGGTTAATCTTTCGTGTTCGATCTATTCCTTTATAACACTAGTATTATTCTTAGTACTAACGGTTGTGTTATTATGTTTTGAAGATCATGCCTCCCCGTGAGTCCAACGAAGCTCGCATGCAAAGTCTTATTTCTGAAGGGATAACAGCTGCTATGGTAGCTAATGCTAATGCGAATGTGAATAACAACAATCAGGTGGGACGCTCCCACAAGACTTTTATGGCCAGTCTTCCACAAGAATTTAGTGGCACTGAAGGACCCATTGGACTTACTCGTTAGTTTGAGAAGATTGAGTCTATTTTCAGGGTTAGCCGAGTCCGAGAGGAGGATAAGGTCAGTTTCACAAGCTGCACTCTTAAAGATAGTGCATTAACTTGGTGGAACAACTTGGTGAATAGTTTGGGTAATGATGTGGCGTATGGTTTGACTTGGAACAATTTTAAAGAAAGAATGATCACCCGTTATCGTCCTTGGGGTGAACTTAAGAAGTTAGAGGCTGAGCTTAAGAACTTGAAGATGAAGGGCACCAAATTAGATGCCTATGAACAAAGGTTCTTTGAATTGACATTGTTGTGTCCCAATACGTATGTTGATGAGAATCTAAATATTGAAGCTTATATTGATGGGTTATCTGAGAAAATTGAGCATGGGGTTGAGTCTAGTGAGCCCCAGACTATTAAGCTGCTATGTCAATGGCGCATAAGCTTAATGATAAGATTCTGAGGAGAAGTAAGGCAGTTGTGACTGATGCCAGTGAGGAGGTTGTTAAGAAGGCTGATAATGGGAAAAGGAAGTGGGATAACAACCGCAACCAGAACCAAAATCAGCAGAAGAAACAAGATACTTCTGGTTCTAATAACCGGAATCAGCGTGTTTGTCCTCGATGTTATAAGGCTCATGATGGTTATTGAACGGTTACTTGTAAGAGGTGTTCCAAGCAGGGACACATTGCTAATGATTGTACGGTGCTTATGCCGGGTACTGCTACTCCTGCTGCTGGTGGTAGTAACAGTGCTGGTAACAATGGTGGTAGTGGTAATGGGAAGCTGTGAAATGGTGGAAATCAGAGAGTTTGTTATGAATATGGTAAGCCGGGGCATTTCCGTAATGCCTGCCCTAACAAGAAGACTACCGAGAATTCACATGGAAGAGCATTCAACATTAATGCCAGGGATGCTGAGGAAGATCCAAAACTTGTTACGAGTACGTTCTCGGTCAACGATTTATCAGTTTATGTACTATTTGATTCAGGGGCTGATTTAAGTTTTGTATCGAGTAAATTTAGTCCAAAGATTAAAACCTCGTTAACTCCTCTAGACAATATTTATGTTGTAGAGATAGCTAATGGTAAAGTGCTTACAGCTAAGACTGTGTATCGTAAATGTAACATTAATCTGGTTGGAAGAGATTTTGAGGTAGATTTCATACCGACTGACCTAGGCAGTTTTGACATTGTTATTTGTATAGATTGGTTGTCTGCGAATCGTGCTGAGATTATGTGTTTTGAGAAGGCTATTTGTATTACTAATGTGGTTGGAGAGCCGCTGATGGTTTTTGGGGATAAGAAATGCAGACAGTTAAATCTTATTAGCTGTTTGAAAGTTCATAAACATCTTCGCAAAGGCTGTCATGCTATTCTAGCCCATGTTGTTGATTCTGATAGAGAAGAGAAGAGCGTTGGTGATGTTCACATTGTTAGAGATTTTCCCGAAGTATTTCCCGAAGATTTACCTGGCCTTCTGTAACAGACTGAAACCCGGGCTAGTTGTAAGTGGACTATTTTGCCCTTAGGGTTTGTGCTTAGTCTTAAGTGCTTTTATTTTAATTATTTTATTAGTGTTTTATTATATTTGTGTTGTGTCCAGTTTGTGACAAAGGTTCCGGAACATGTTTGTTTATTTTATTTGGACCTCGTTTGGGTTATCTAATCCTGTGCGAAAGATATCAGATAACTGGTAAATACCCGTGTGTGATGGGGTATTGTGTTTAACACAAATATATAAGCTTTGACCTGCTTATTTTGTGATGTTTCCAAAAAATTCATTCTTCACTCCCGTACCTAACTTCCACCTCTTCAAACCCTAATCCTTAAACATTGATCTTGAGCTCAAATTGGTGTTAGAATCGTGTTTGTTATCGTTTACTGAGTCTATCAAGGTAAGTAACATGTGTTTTTGTGTTTAATTCGTTGTTAAATTAATGCTTTTGTGTGAGTTTTGTAAAAAGCTTGAATTTGTGTCATAACTAGTGATTTAAGTATTGTTATGGTCAAATTGTTGTGGGTTTTGAGTCTATAACAAGTAGTGAACAAGTTGTGGTTGATTTTGGTGTTTAAAATGAGCTCTAGATCGAGATTTGAGGATTTCATCGTGAAGTCCTTAGCCTTTGTTCAGTTTCTGAGGAAGATGAACACAGTCGGCCGACTGTCGGTCGACAGTCGACCGACTGAGGGTTCAACCGACCGACTGTTTAGTGAACCAACCGACTGAGATTTACCTTCGGCCGATTGATGTATTACCCAATGAATCGACCGACTGGAAAGGTCAGTCGACCGATTGTGTCGACAGTCGATCGACTGTAAGTGTCAGTCGACCGACTGTGTGTCCAGGGCAGAATGTTTTACCAAAGTGCCTTTTTCTAGCCGTTATGCTGCCCGTTTATATTTTGGTGTTCAGGATGTAAATTTTGAAAGCGCATAAGTGTTAAGCATGAAAATTTTAGCGGACGCATTTTTTTACTAATTTGCTATAATTCGCTGTCAGTGTGTCTAACCTTGATGGGAACACTATTCTGACTTGGTTTTTGCTGTTCTCAGGAGATAAGGACAAGGAGGAAGCTCAGAAATAATAACTGAGCAGTTGCTGGTAATTGGTGAGTGGGTCTATCTACGGATAGAGTTTAAGTAGCATATCATGCTGCTGTGGTTGACTCTTTTACCATGCATAGTGTAGGAATTGCCATGATAGAATAATATCGTTTGCCTGATGTTGTATGTGAATTATGTGTACACTGTGTGAATGGCACCAGTCGGGCCTAGGGAGACTGGGGACTCAAAACCGTGCCTAGGAGAGGTTAGAGTCCGTATGAGGTCAACTGTGCCTAGGGGAGGTTGGGTCCATAGGCTACTGATTGTGGAGTATAGTGTGAATGATGCATCCCCTGCATCTGGATAACTATACTGTGAATTGAGTAGCAGAGACTATCGGTAGACTCAGGCCCGATCAGCTGAGAGTCGTGTGCTCGTACAAGCCGCCAATTCTCGTATTGTCTTATTGTATGCTAGTTGGTAGTTAGCAGGTGTTGTTGTTAGTATATAGCTTGTGTGTGGCTTAAGCTATATCTGTTAGATAGACCCCATTCCCTTAGCGGTGCGCTAATCCCCCACATATTCTCCCCTTACAGGTTTAGGTACTGCTAGTCGGGATGGGTGCTGTTGCAGAAGACATGTTTGACAACCCAACTCTGATGTGGACTTTTGTATAAATAATGTTTTGTAATAACGTAACACCGTTGTGTAAACTTAAACGTAATTACACGGATTAATGTAATGACGTGACATATATAGTGTTTGTAAATAAATTAGCTGTATCCCATATCTCCCCATATCGTATTTAACTAAACCCCATCCCTCGCTTTGACTGTTCACCATATGTGTATCGTACCGACCCCATATCATACTTCCGCTGTGTGTTTAAAAAAAATGGCCGGTGTTACAAGTTGGTATCAGAGCAAGGTTTGGCAGCAAATACGCGTGCGTATTTTGTTCCCAAACCCTGAGGCAAGTCAAACATGTCTGTGGGAGTGGGGGGCTAAGTGAAAATATGATATATGTGTGTTAGTTGTGATTGAACTAACTGTTATCCACTAAGCTTTTGTGTGAGCTGTTTTGTAGCACAGGTATGGCTGATGGAAACGCAACTGGCCCATCCAACCCTGGAACATTCAGAGCACCAGAATAGGGTGTTGAGTCTGATGATGATCAGAGTAGTTACATCCTTCAATTAGAAAGTAAGCTAAAAGAGGCTGAGGACAAAATTAATGAGCTTGAATTGGCAAGGCATTCTGGGAATGATGATACTCCACCTGGATTCCCAACCGCGCAATCCCAAACGATACCTAATGTGCACCAGAACCAGTTTCAGAATCAAATACCTAACCAATACTATATGCCACCACAAAACACTTTTACTTACCAAAATCCCATGATGATGAATCCATACCAAATGCAAATGTTCCAACAACCTTACATGCAACTACCCAAAAAGTGTACTTATAAGAACTTCCATGATTGCAAACCATCTGAGTTTTCTGGAAGTACTGATCCGACTGTAACTCTTAATTGGTTGCGAGAAATTGAAAGGGTATTTGAAGCGTGTCAGTGTGAAGCCGAGCTGAAAGTAACATATGCTAGTCGAATGTTGAAAGGTAGGGCTATGATTTGGTGGGATTCTTTGATTTCCAGTATACCAAAAGAGCAAGTGAATATGATCACGTGGGAGCAGTTTCATGGGAAGGTGTGTGAACAGTATTGTTTTCCGTTTGATATGAACCGAATCAAGACTGAATTTCTTGAAATGAAGATGACACCTCAAATGACGATCGATGAGGTAGTAGAGAAGTATATGGATAAACTGAGGTTTGTACATCAATGGGTGCCAGACGAAGCGTCTCGTATCCAACATTTTGTTAATATCATTCTGCCAGAGTACCGAACTTTTGTTAGAATAGCTACATCGTTGTCTCAAGCTGTTGTGATGGCTAAGATGGTGGAAAGTGATGTTCAGGCCGCCAGAAACAGAATGTTTAGCAATGTGCTACAACAAGGTGGGCAAGTATCAGTACAATCAGGATCTAAATCCAAGAAGTCTAGTGGGTTTAAATCGAAGGGTAAAAGTGGTCAGAGTAGCTCTGGATCTGGATCAGGTAAAGGGAATTGGTGTCACACGTGTCGATCTTCTTACAGTGGTCAGTGTTCAGAGGCTACAAGAAGATGCTTAAAGTGTGGTGTGGTTGGGCATGAGTCTTCAGCATGTCCGTATTCGAATAGTGTGTGTTGGAGTTGTCATAAACCAGGGCATCGTGCAGTTAGTTGTCCGTCGAAGAGTGGTAGCTCCGGGGCAGGGTCAGGGGCGCGTTCAGCATCAGCCGTAGGGTCAACTGCCTCGAGTGGGAAGAAGAGGAAGAACCCTCCAACAGCAGAGGCTAGAGCTTTTCAGATGCCGGTTGAGAATGTTGTGGCAACTGACGAAGTGATCACCGGTATGTTTCTAATCAACTCAATACCTTCTCGCGTATTATTTGATTGTGGTGTCAATAGGTGTTTTATGTCCTTAGATTTCTTTGCTAAGTTGAATTTACCAGCTACTATGTTACCCAAGCCGGTTAGTGTAGAAGTAGCCGATGGTAAGATCACACCCGTCACAACATATGTGTCTGGGGTTTGTATAGAGATCGAAGGGAAGTCTTTCCCGGTGACTTGTTTAGTGTTACCTATTCCTAGCTTTGATGTAGTATTAGGAATGGATTGGCTGAGCTCGCTTAGGGCTAATATTAAGTGCGATAGGAAAATGATTACCTTTCGTTTGACCGATGGAACCCGTGTTGTGGCCCGAGGGGAGCGGGGCGGGTATAATTTTTCGTTGATAACCATGATGAAAGCGAAAAATTCGATGGCAAAGGGTTGTGATTCGTTTCTTGCATATGTGATTGATGCGAAGAAAGAAAAGAGAACAGTGGCTGATATTCCAGTAGTATCAGAATTTCCCGAAGTGTTCCCAGATGAGTTACCAGGTCTGCCGCCGGTAAGGGAAGTCGAATATAAGATTGAGTTGGCTCCTGGAACAACTCCAGTTGCAAAAGCTCCATATCGATTAGCACCGTCTGAAATCCGTGAAATGATGTCACAGATTCAAGAGTTATTAGATCGTGGGTTTATCCGACCGAGTTCTTCACCGTGGGGTGCTCCGGTATTGTTTGTTAAAAATAAAGATGGGTCAATGCGTATGTGTATTGATTATCGTGAATTGAACAAAAGAACTGTGAAGAATAAGTATCCGTTACCTCGAATAGATGATTTGTTCGATCAGTTACAGGGTGCTTCATTCTTTTCTAAGATAGACTTACGATCCGGATATCATCAGGTTCGTGTTGCTGAATCAGATATACCGAAAATAGCATTCAGAACAAGGTATGGTCATTATGAATTTCTTGTCATGCCGTTTGGGTTGACGAATGCGCCAGCAGTCTTCATGGATTTAATGAATAGAGTGTGTCATCCGTTCTTAGATAAGTTTTTGATTGTGTTCATAGATGATATACTAGTGTATTCAAAGACAGAGAGTGAACATGCTGAACACCTGAGATAGGTTTTGAACTTGTTAAAACGTGAGCAACTATTTGCAAAATTTTCAAAGTGTGAATTATGGTTACGTGAAGGGCAGTTTTTGGGTCATGTGATTTGTGCCGAAGGTATAAAACTTGATCCGACAAAGATAGAAGCGGTAATGAATTGGAATTCTCTGAAGACTCCGACTGAGATTAAGAGTTTTCTGGGATTGGTTGGTTATTATCGCAGGTTTATCAAGGATTTTTCTAAAATAGCAGGTCCGTTGACTAAGTTGACTCGTAAAGATGTAGCCTTTCGATGGACTGATGAACAGGAAAAAGCTTTTCAGATTTTGAAATAGCTACTGTGTCAGGCACCAGTGTTAGCTTTACCAGAAGGTTCAGATGACTTCATGGTATACTGTGATGCGTCATTTGCTGGGTTGGGTTGTGTCTTAATGCAGAGAGATAAAGTAATCGCCTACGCCTCGCGACAGTTGAAAGTTCATGAGAAGAATTATCCATTGCATGATCTTGAAATAGCTGCAGTAGTGTTTGCTTTGAAACTTTGGAGACACTATTTATATGGAACCCATTGTGTTATTTGTACAGATTACAAGAGTTTGCAGTATATCTTCTCACAGAAAGAATTGAATATGCATCAGAGACGATGGCAAGAGTTGATCAAAGATTATGATTGTGAAATTAAATACCATCCGGGTAAGGCAAATGTGGTTGCAGATGCGCTAAGTCGTAAAAAGTCAAGTGAAAATGTGAAATTCATTCGGTTGAATATAGCTTCAGATTTGATTAACAGCTTAAGATCCATTCAAGCCTGTGCTTTGGAGGATGAACATATTAAATCTGAACAAATGATCAAATGAAAAGCGGACTTAATTGATGACTCACGTGGACTAAAAACCTTAAACAATCGTGTTTGGGTGCCTAAGCTTGGAGATTTGAGGGATTTAATCCTGACAGAAGCTCACAAATCCAGATTAACAGTACATCCAGGTAGTAATAAAATGTATCATGACATGAAAATAGTGTATTGGTGGCCAACAATGAAATCAGATATCGCCCGTTATGTCGAAAAGTGTCATATTTGTGCTCAAGTGAAGGCAGAACATCAGAAACCTTATGGTTCGCTACGTCAGTTACAGATTCCAGAGTGGAAATGGGAACATATAACGATGGATTTTGTGACCAAACTACCAAGAACTCAGAAACGACAGGATATGATTTGGGTAATAGTAGATCGTCTAACTAAAAGTGCTCATTTTCTTGCTACTCGTGTAACAGCTTCGTTAAGTGAGTTAGCCAAATTGTATGTTAAAGAAATAGTTAGTCGACATGGCGTGCCGTTATCGATCGTTTCAGACAGAGATTCTAGATTTGTGTCGAATTTTTGGAACAGTCTTCAACAGAATCTGGGTACACGTGTGAATTTAAGTACAGCTTATCATCCTTAGACAGACAGTCAGAGTTAAAGAACGATAAAGACTTTGGAGGATATGTTAAGGGCTTGTGTGTTAGAATACGGTGGTTCGTGGGATACACATTTACCGTTGGTCGAATTCGCGTATAATAATTCATATCATTCGAGTATAGGGATGCCGCCCTATGAAATGTTGTACGGTCGTCGTTGCAGAACTCCGACTTGTTGGTTAGAAGCCGGGGAGAAACAGTTTGCAGGTCCCGAAATTGTTCAAATGACAGCTGAAAAAGTTGCAATTACGAGAGAAAAGTTGAAAGCCGCTAGAGATAGGCAGAAAATGTTTGCTGATCCGCGTAGACGTCCGGTAACCTTTAGTGTGGGTGAACGAGTGTATTTAAAAGTTTCGCCGTGGAAAGGGGTTATTAGATTCGGTAAACGTGGTAAGTTAGCACCAAGATTTATTGGTCCGTTTTCGATCAGTGAAGTGTTGAACGATCAGACTGTGGTGTTAGATCTTCCGCCAGAGTTAGCCGGTATTCATAATACATTTAACGTGTGTTATCTTCGTAAGTGTAAAGTCGATGATGAAACACAACTTCTTCCTTTAGGAGATTTAAGGGTCGATTTGAATAAGAAATTGGTGGAAGAGCCGGTCCGTGTAGTTGACCGAAAGGTGACTAAGTTGAGAAATAAAGAGATACCGATGGTGTTGATCTAGTGGAAACACAGTTTGGGTTCTAATCTTACTTGAGAAACGGAAGAGTTGATGAGAAATCGCTACCCTCATTTATTTGACCAAGACCAGATTCCGAGGACGGAATCTCCTTAAGGGGGTGGATTTGTAACAGACTGAAACCCGGGCTAGTTGTAAGTGGACTATTTTGCCCTTAGGGTTTGTGCTTAGTCTTAAGTGCTTTTATTTTAATTATTTTATTAGTGTTTTATTATATTGGTGTTGTGTACAGTTTGTGACAAGGGTTCCGGAACATGTTTGTTTATTTTATTTGCACCTCGTTTAGGTTACCTAATCTTGTGCGAAAGATATCAGATAATTGGTAAATACCCGTGTGTGATGGGGTATTGTGTTTAACACAAATATATAAGCTTTGACCTGCTTATTTTGTGATGTTTCCAGAAAATTCATTCTTCACTCCCGTACCTAACTTCCACCTCTTCAAATCCTAATCCTTAAACATTGATCTTGAGCTCAAATTGGTGTTAGAATCGTGTTTGTTATCGTTTACTGAGTCTATCAAGGTAAGTAACATGTGTTTTTGTGTTTAATTCGTTGTTAAATTAATGCTTTTGTGTGAGTTTTGTAAAAAGCTTGAATTTGTGTCATAACTAGTGATTTAAGTATTGTTATGGTCAAATTGTTGTGGGTTTTGAGTCTATAACAAGTAGTGAACAAGTTGTGGTTGATTTTGGTGTTTAAAACGAGCTCTAGATCGAGATTTGAGGATTTCATCGTGAAGTCCGTAGCCTTTGTTCAGTTTCTGAGGAAGATGAACACAGTCGGCCGACTGTCGGTCGACAGTCGACCGACTGAGGGTTCAACCGACCGACTGTTCAGTGAACCGACTGACTAAGATTTACCTTCGGCCGATTGATGTATTACCCAATGAATCGACCGACTGGAAAGGTCAGTCGACCGATTGTGTCGACAGTCGACCGACTGTAAGTGTCAGTCGACCGACTGTGTGTCCAGGGCAGAATGTTTTACCAAAGTGCCTTTTTCTAGCCGTTATGCTGCCCGTTTATATTTTGGTGTTCAGGATGTAAATTTTGAAAGCGCATAAGTGTTAAGCATGAAAATTTTAGCGGACGCATTTTTTTACTAATTTGCTATAATTCGCTGTCAGTGTGTCTAACCCTGAGGGCAGAATGTTTTACCAAAGTGCCTTTTTCTAGCCGTTATGCTGCCCGTTTATATTATGTGTACACTGTGTGAATGGCACCAGTCGGTCCTAGGGAGACTGGGGACTCAAAACCGTGCCTAGGAGAGGTTAGAGTCCATATGAGGTCAACCGTGCCTAGGGGAGGTTGGGTCCATAGGCTACTGATTGTGGAGTATAGTGTGAATGATGCATCCCCTGCATCTAGATAACTATACTGTGAATTGAGTAGCAGAGACTATCGGTAGACTCAGGCCCGATCAGCTGAGAGTCGTGTGCTCGTACAAGACGCCGATCCTCGTATTGTCTTATTGTATGCTAGTTGGTAGTTAGCAGGTGTTGTTGTTAGTATATAGCTTGTGTGTGGCTTAAGCTATATCTGTTAGATAGACTCCATTCACTTAGCGGTTCGCTAATCCCCCACATATTCTCCCCTTGCAGGTTTAGGTACTGCTAGTCGGGATGGGTGCTGTTGCAGAAGACATGTTTGACAACCCAACTCTGATGTGGACTTTTGTATAAATAATGTTTTGTAATAACGTAACACCGTTGTGTAAACTTAAACGTAATTACACGGATTAATGTAATGACGTGACATATATAGTGTTTGTAAATAAAGTCTTCCGCTGTGTGTTAAAAAAAAATGGCCGGTGTTACACCTTCTGTCGCAACGCGCGGTAGAATTTCAAATCGATCTTGTTCCCGGTGCTGCTCCTGTAGCACGTGCTCCTTATCGACTTGCGCCTTCCGAACTTCAAGATTTGTCGAGTCAACTTCGTAAGTTGTTAGACAAAGGTTTTATTTATCCCAGTTAGTCCCCTTGGGGAGCTACTATTCTGTTTGTTAAGAAGAAAGATGGTTCATTTCGTTTGTGCATTGATTATCGTGAATTGAACAAGCTTACAGTTAAAAACCGTTACCCTCTTCCAAGAATTGATGATCTGTTCGATCAGCTTCAAGGTTCTTCTGTTTATTCTAAGATCGTTCTTCGTTCCGGTTATCATCAGCTGCGTGTTAAAGAATCTGATGTTCCGAAAATCGCTTTTCTCACCCGTTATGGTCACTACGAATTCCTTGTTATGCCGTTCGGATTGACAAATGCACCTGCTGTGTTCATGGACCTCATGAACCGTGTGTGTAGACCTTATCTGGACAAATTCGTCATTGTTTTCATTGACAACATTCTTATTTATTCTAAAAGTGACGAAGGGAACGAAGAACATTTGAAGTTGGTGCTTGATTTATTGAGGAAAGAAGAGTTGTACGCTAAGTTCTCTAAGTGTGTTTTCTGGTTAAGAGAAGTTCAATTCCTTGGACATATCGTTAGTAAAATGGGAATACAGGTTGATCCTGCTAAGATTGAGGCAATCAAAAGTGGGAAATTCCAAAAACTCCTACTCAGGTTCGTCAGTTTCTAGGGTTGGCAGGTTACTATAGAAGGTTTATTCAAGATTTCTCTCATATAGCGAAACCTCTGACTGCTTTAACGCACAAGGGGAAGAAGTATGAGTGGAAGGATGAACAAGAGACTACTTTTCAAACTTTAAAGAAGAAGTTGAGTACCGCTCCGATATTGTCACTACCTGAGGGTAATGATGATTTTGTTATTTATTGTGATGCTTCGCGTCAGGGCTTTGGTTGTGTTTTGATGCAATGAAAGAAATTCATTGCTTACGCGTCACGTCAGTTGAAGATTCACGAGCAGAATTATACAACTCATGATTTAGAGTTGGGAGCTGTTGTATTTGCGCTTAAGATTTGGAGACATTATCTTTATGGGGTCAAAAGTACAGTGTACACTGATCACAAAAGTCTTCAACATATCCTTGACCAAAAACAGCTGAATATGAGGTAACGAAGATGGGTTGAGACGTTGAATGATTATGATTGCGAACTTTTATATCATCCGGGAAAGGCCAATGTTGTGGCCGATGCGTTGAGTCGAAAAGAGAGGGTTGAACCTCGCAGATTTAGAGCTTTAAATATGACGATTCGAACTAATCTCGCTAGGCAGATTCTTGAGGCACAATAAGAAGCCTTAAAGGAGGAGAATTTTGTGAACGAGAATGTCAGAGGCATGGCTAAGAAGTTTGAGGTACGAGCAGATGGTACTAGATATTTTACGGGACGTTTTTTGGTTTTGAAGTTTGGTGATCTACGACAACTTGTTTTAGATGAGGCTCATAAGTCTAGGTACTCTATTCATCCTGGTTCAGGAAAGATGTATCATGATCTTAAGGAGCTGTATTGGTGGCCTAGTTTGAAGGCTGGTGTGGCTACTTATGTGGCTAAGTGTTTGACCTGTGCTATGGTTAAAGCTGAACATCAGAAACCGTCTGGACTTTTGGTGCAACCTGAGATTCCCAAGTGGAAGTGGGAAGGTATTACGATGGATTTTATTATGAAGTTACCGAGAACTGTGGGTGGTTATGATTCCATTTGGGTGATTGTAGATCGACTCACTAAGTCAGCTCACTTTTTACCGATTAAGGAAACAGACTCGATGGAGAAGCTTACTCGTTTGTATTTGACGGAGATTGTTTCTAGACATGGTTTTCATGTACCTATTATTTCAGACCGAGATAGTCGATTTATATCGAGGTTTTGGCAATCTTTACAGGAAGCTTTGGGAACTAACTTGGATATGATCACTGCTTATCATCCACAGGCGGATGGTCAAAGTGAAAGGACCATTCAAACGTTAGAAGACATGTTACGAGCGTGTGTTATTGATTTTGGTAATGGGTGAGATAGATATTTGCCACTAGCTGAATTTTCTTATAATAACAGCTATCATGCAAGTATTAAAGCCGCACTGTTTGAAGCTCTGTATGGTAGAAAGTGTAGGTCTCCTGTCTGTTGGAATGAGGTTGGGGATGCTCAACTCACAGGTCTAGAAATTATTCATGAGACTACCGAGAAGATCGTACAGATTATGGAAAGATTGTGAACCACCAGAAGTCAGTAAAAGAGCTATGCCAATAAGAGAAGGAATGATATTGAATTTCAGGTCGGTGATCGTGTTATGTTGGAGGTATCACCTTGGAAAGATGTGATACAGTTTGGTAAGAGGGGAAAGTTGAATCCTCGTTTTGTTGGACCATTTGAGATTATTGAGAGAGTTGGACCCATAGCTTATCGTTTGAATTTGCCACAAAAACTCAGTGTTGTTCACGACGTTTTTCATGTATCGAATTTGAAAAAGTGTTTGTCCGAGGCCGATGAAACTATTCTGCTGGAGGAACTTCATGTTGATAAGCAACTACATTTTATTGAGGAACCTGGTGAAATCATGGATCGAGAGGTTTAAACTCTTAAGCAGAGTAGAATTCCTATTGTTAGAGTTAGATGGAACGCCAGATGCAGTCCCAAGTTCACTTGGGAGCGTGAAGATCAGATGAAGTAGAATTACTCGCATTTGTTCCCAAATGCTGAGTCAACCCCTGCACCTGCTTAAATTTCGGGACGAAATTTCCGTAACGGGAAGGTACTGTAACGACCCTACTTTTTTCGATATCTTTTACCGTTATTTATTTAACGCCCATTAATAGTTATTCGTGCCACGTCATCTCTATGACCTATTTTATTATTTTAGTAATAATATATTAATTATTATGTGTTAAATGAATATTTCTATTCATATTTTAAATCGTATGTTTCTACGTGTCGCGGATTTCTATCCGGCAAATCTTTTTGGTTTTCAAACCAACGGTCGAGCTTTTGGGATTTTTAAGTCCTAATTATTTTAAATATGATATTTTAATATCATATATTTGTATATAGTGTTTATATATATTTTTCGTCGAGTATTTGTTATCTCTCAGAATTTTCAATCGCGTAGTCGTGTTTTCGCGTTTCGGGTTTCGTTCGAGCATTCGGGCCACAAAGATTTTACCATTAAGCAAATTGGGCTAAGTGGGGCCCACCCCACTCACCCATTCAACCGAACACAAGGGGGGTATATCCTTGTGATTTTTCCACATTTTCATTTCAATATTTCATTTTATCAAACACTAGTAACCTAAATCCTTTTTCTCTCATTTTTTCCCCTCTTCCTCCCTCCAATTTGAGCCGTCACCTATACCACCATAAATCATCATCACCTTCATTCAATCAAGAGCTTGGATCATTAAATCAATTGCATAAACGCGTTCCTCTCGTTCTTCTCTACACGTTGATATCTTTCTTTTATCGATTAAGGTATAAACCCTAACCCTGGATTTTTAATTTTTCATTTATTTTACTGTTTTTATATGATATTATGATAGTATGATGCTTATATGTTATTGTATTGTTGATTGTATGCGTAGAAATGCTCGATTATATATGTTTTCTGTTTGATTGTTTTGGGACAGCTGTTTGTTTATTATTTTCTGAGAACATAACTGATATAAAAGTGAAATTAAAGTGTTTATATGAGTTCCTCTCATCAATACATTAATTTTAGACTCCGGATTCATGTTATTTCGATTCCCGGAGCTCTAGATATGATTAAAATGGTGTTTAATTGAAATTAAAATGTAAGAACGAATTGATACAGGTATGCTCCAAATTTGTGACCACTTTTATAGTCTTTAGGGTGTACTAGTGTGTTAGGATTGATGATTGGATGAACTTTCATGTTCGGGTCATCGAAATCCGAGCCACGGATCACCCGTTATGACTAAAACATGTTTTTGAACGGATTAAAGCTCCAAGTTGAATAATGGCTGTAGGTCACGACTTTGTGGCTATTCTTAGGGTGTTCTTGAGCACACTAATGTGTCGAGTGAGTTGGTTAGGCGAAAATATATATAAGACTCGATGAAAACTGATTCCCGGGGCTCAAGTTATGACCCGATGAACTTTTAATTAAAACTTATGGTTATTAAATAAGACTTATGATATAAATAATGAATTTCAATATTTATAAATTACTTATGATATAAAAAGTAATTATTTAATTTAAGACTTATGATATATATTTATTATATCATTTATTAATTAATTATGATTTAATTAAACATTTAACTAAACTTATGATTAATAATACTTTTATTATTAATGAAAAATACTTATGGTAAGTATTAAACTTATATTATGAGATTATTATAATAAGACTTATAATGAGGATTAATTAATTATTTAATTATTATAAGGCTTAGTTATTATTTAATTATAATTTAATTATTAAATACTTATGATTTAATAATTTTAATTAGAAACTTAAGATATGATTAATAATTCATTATTAATTAATAATACTTATGATATGATTAAAATTTATTATTAATTAATAATACTTATATTATGATTAATATTTAATTAATTAATTAAATACTTATGTTATAATAATTATATCATTTAAACTTATGTTAAATTTAATAATTCATTTTAATTTAATTAAACTTATGTTATGACATAATTATACATATATGACTTAAAATAACATTATAACTTATATTATTAATATAACTTATACTTTAAAAATTAATGTTGACTATGTTTGACCAAGGTTGACTTTTGAGTTGACTTTCGGTTGACTTTGACTTTCAGTTGACTTTATAATTAAGAAAACTTTCCTAACTTATAAACTTTCTAAAAATAGCAACTTTCTAAATATAGAAACTTTCTAAATACGAAAACTTTCTAAATTTGGAAACTTTCCAAAAATAGAAACTTTCCTAAAATAGAAACTTTCCTAAAATATAAACTTTCCTAAAATAGAAACTTTCCAAAAATGGAAACCTGCTAAAAATAGAAACTTTCTAAAAATAGAAAGTGTGTGTCCGTACGCTGTTCCGATCAAACCGATGCATGATGAGTGTTGTTCTATGTCTAATTGCAACATGTACAATAGCTATCATACTAAGACTTGACCTAAGTTAGTTATTTATATCGACCTGCTTTATTTATAGGTCGGCGTTGTGATCATTCCCGATCACTTTACTTCATCTGCTGTTCGCATTTTTGTGTGGTTACTTCTTTTGCTTTAAGGTGAGTTATAGTCCCTTTTAAACATACTTTTTAAAGTATATTTTTGGGATGTGATTACATGCCTTTTATTTTACATTTAGACACAAGTGGCAATTAAATTAAATTATTCATTATGAGTTGAACAGAAATATTCCCTAGTCTGGTGATGTGCGTAGAGGTGTATACAAAATAGTAGTATTGTTTGCTACAAAATACTATTAAATACAATACAATTTTACACATGTTATTTATTTATTTATAGAGTGGATATACCTAAACCTTGCTACAACACTTATAGGCAATGTACATAATCGTACAGTAGTGTAGTTTTTAGTAAGTCCGATTCGTCCACAGGGAGCTCGCCAAGTTTCAACGCTATATTTTTTAAAACTATATTTGTAAATATATAAATATATAAGTAGTATTATTATTATAAAAGGAGGTTTTTACCGTTTAATGACCGGTTTGTCGATTTTAAAACTTTAGTCGCAGTTAAAACCTAATGTAAAATATTAAAAATAAATATAACTTAATTTAAAGCGTAAAGTAAATGACAATAATTAAAGTCCGATAAATTAAAGTGCGGTAAATAAAATAACGGTAAGTAAAATTGCGATAATTAAAAAGTACGATAATTAAAATGACAATAAATTGAAGTGCGATAATTAAAAGTGCAATTAAATATGAAATAAAGGAAATTAAATATGGAATAAAGGAATTATGCTTATTTAAACTTCCGTAATCATGATGTTCGACGTGTTAAATTTAGTTTATTACCATGGGTTAATTGTCCTTTGTCCTGGATTATTCAATATATCCATACAGTTTTGTCCATAATAGTCCATCAGTCATAAATATAAAGTGCGAGAGTCTTCATCAAATTATCCTTATACCCGAAATCAAATATTCCAACTAATTGGGGATTCGAATTGTAACAAGGTCTTAATACTTTGTTTAATGAATACACCAGGTTATCGACTGCGTGTAGTCCAAGGTTTTACTACTTTGTTAACAATTATACCAATTACCCTTGAATGTAATCCACCCCTGTTTCAACAAGTCTATTAACTATTAATCCAGTTCCGTGTCCAGTAAAATGAACAATTATTGGTATTTATAGATATCCCGCCCACCGTACCCGATTAAGTGTATGTGGTTATTTATAGATACGTCAAATTATAACCTTTATATTAAATTAACGAGGTATCATTAAGTTAATATAAAACCCATTAATAGCCCATAGTCTAATTTTCACAAGTGTCGTTCTTTTGTCCAAACCCCAATTATGGTACAAAGCCCAATTACCCAATCTTTAATATTTTAGCCCAACATCACGATTACTTCGGCTTAAATAAGCATAATAATAACTTAGCTACGAGACATTAATTTAAAAAGGTTGAACATAACTTACAATGATTAATAATAGCGTAGCGTTACACGGACAGAATTTTAACTTACACCCTTACAACATTCGCTAACATACCCTTATTATTAGAATTTAAAATTAAAATTATAATTATAATTAATATATATATATATATATATACATATATATATATATATATATACGTTGATAGATAGGAAGAGAAAAAGATGTGTTAATTTGAGCCAAAACACGCGAAATTTATAGATGTGGCCTGATAATTGAGGCCATGCGATCGCATGGTTTTCCTTCTTCCTGGCCATGCGATTGCATGGCCAGCTGGGAGAGTTCACATGTTGTTGTTTGCTTCTTGCCTACGGTTTTGAAATAATAATGTAATATATAAATAATTTTAAGAATTAATTATATATTATATTATATTCATGTGCATAGTTGACTTGTAATTTTTAGTTCGTTGCGTCGAGCGTTGAGAGTTGACTCTGGTCCCGGTTCCGGATTTTCGAACGTCCTTGCGTACAATTTAATATCTTGTATTTTGCGTTTTGCGTCTTGTACTCTAGTAATTTTGAGACGTTTCTCATCAATAATTTGAACCACTTTGATTGTACTTTGTACTTTTTAGCTTTTTGGTCGTTTACGTCTTCAAATCGTCGAATCTGTCTTTTGTCTTCACCTTTTATTATTTAAACGAATATCACTTGTAAATAGAACAATTGTAACTAAAAGCTTGTCTTTCTTGAGGGATAATGCTATGAAATATATGTTCGTTTTTAGCATTATCAAATATTCCCACACTTGAGCGTTGCTTGTCCTCAAGCAATATAGTCTTGAAATATAAATACTAGAATCACTTCTTTATTCTTCACACTTTGTATATCAGTGATTTTTATACGGCGGTATGAACAATGGTAGTAACGTTGTGGTTTACAGTCCCACATGACTATGAAAATTTAGATGCCTAAGGAAATTGGATCTTTATGAAAACATTTGATCTTTTGAAAATACAATCTAGCTTTTACCCTAGATAAGTTTTCCGGAATAACCCTTCACCGGTGTTTGCGAAATTGTTTTTGTGGGTTTGGTGGGTTACAGATTTGAAAATTTTAGCTCAAAACTTGCGGTTTTGTGTCACCCACTTGCTAACCTTATATTGGGAAAGCAACACGTCCAGTATACTTGCTCCGTATATTACCTTTCGGTAAACTACCGTCCGGTTGTAAAGGAAAGCGTTGAACAAGCAACTGTTAAGGCAATGTCCCCTGACATGCTTTTAATTATGGTCTATATCGTGTCGGATGCAATTACTATCCTTTGTAGGAGCAATAGTAAAGCTCACCCTATAATTTTTCGGTCTGGCACAAGGTCCTGTCTTTGACCATGCTATGCAACCACCGTTCTTACGGTTGACACCCGATTTGGTTCAGGTGACCTAATGAATTCCAGGTGAATTCCTAGGATTTTACGTTCAATGGTAATGAACGCATTAAAAATGGGTTTTCAGAAAACAAATCGGTTTGTAATTTGATCAAAATATTTTCTCGTTCAAGCTCGAGTTTAGATATCATCGAATTCCATGAGTTTGTAATTCTCAATCTTTAAAAGTCAATCTCAAGGTTTGAGTAATATCAGTCTTAAAAGCTGATTTTTTATCTTTAAGGAGATTATCCTTTCTGGGGATCTGATTCATTAGTCTTATCAAGCTAATTTGCACGGTGCCCTCCCCATTTTACTAGATAGATCCTCTCATGATTAGGATAAGTCTGACCACTTGGCGACCCTGTTTGATACTGAGGTCCGTGGATTTCCAGCTGATTTTCGAGAAAACTTTTCAAGGTTTTTCGTAGACTCTACAACTGGTCTGGACGACAACTTCCTGACCTAAATCAAGAAGCGCGTTTCTTTTTCAGAAGACTTTACTTCCTTTTAATGATGGATTTGATTCATCGTGTAGATCCATCTTTCTTTCAAATATCTTACAATTTACCGGGTAAAACGGTTAAATTTTGTCTTTAAAACAAAAGTATCTTCAATTATTTGTACAAAAATATGTGATATATGTTTTAAATAACTTGATAAATTTTTCCCACACTTGGCTTTTATTTTCCTTTCTTTGCCTTTTTATTGTCCTCTATTCCATGAATTCTAACATTTTGGGTTTTTTCTCAATTTATGTCCTTTTCGAGGTAACAATAATTTTGGTGTTAACACCTAGTTTTATCGTTCATAAATATGCATAAACATGATTTTGAATTCATTTAATTTGAAAATTTTGAAAAATTTTACTAGAATTGGGTAGTCAGTATATAAAACTAGAGTTGTTCTTTATTATCAGAGAGTACTAGATTCTAATACAACTACTGCGTTACTAGTATTTTTAATGGTAACCAAGTGTATAAGTTAAAATTTTAAAAATCCGAAAGAATTTAACCCCTTCCCACACTTAAGATCTTGCAATGCCCTCATTTGCAAGAAATCAGTAACAATTTAAATTATTGAGGGTGATTAGCGTAGAAAAATGATTAAATTTTACCAAAGTTTCCAAACATATTGATGTTTGTTTGCTGAATGAAAAATGGTGCACATCATTTGTTCATTCCGTCTTGTTGTTACATCACATTTGTTTTTCGTTTTGTCGTCAAAATTAGTAGCTTTTGCTGAACTTAATGCCAGTCTTTGAAAATGCGCTGTTTTACCCTGTTGTGTACAATTGACAATATACATACATACAAATATAAACATGCATGGTAATTTGAAATGGGACTTAAAATCCCACTTTCAAATCAAATATGAAATATTAGTACATTATAATAAAAATATTAAACATTACAATAAAAGTATCAATATTTGTATGCTTAAACATAAATAAATAAAAATAATAAAAAGATAAAAATCATAAAAATCACCAACGGAACTATATCAATCTGGATAGGGGTTCCAATTCATGTCGTCGGTCGGGTTCCATGGTTGGTGATAGGTGTACTGGTAGACCTGGTTAGGGTCGTAGAGAGTATATGGTGGTTTCATCTCAGACTGGTGTAGAGGATAGTAAGCGGGTCGGGTCGGTACGTAGTGATCCTGAGGTGATAGCCGACTCATGATCTGACACTGATGATAGTCCCATCTATCATGCTGTCGTTGCCTAGAATGCTCGTACTCATTCCGGGCTTGCCACTGCTCGTACCGTCAATGTCTCTCCTCGTTTGTCATTTCTACCTCATCTACACGCTGGTAGATGTCAGTCATAGCCTCCCTAATGACATCCCTAATGTCATCTGCTTCCTCCATTTCCTCATCTGAACCTCTCTCTACATGAGGATGATTACCAACATATGGTATTGCCTGATTGCGTCTACTCTTCAATACCTTAGCACCCTGATAGACCCTCAATCCTAAAGGCTCAACCTGTTCCCTACATACCAAAAGTGGACCCCCTTGATCCCTATCTACACCCAAATACTCTCCAATAAGTGTAACAAAAATACCTCCTCCTATTATTCCCCTTCCTGTATTCCTTCCACCATCTTAGACAAATAAAAACCAACACAGTAAGGGATATTAACAAAGCCACTTGGGTCTCGAATACACTTTAGGTAAAGTAAATCATGTAAGGTCATTTTCTCCTTGTTGTGACCTCTCTGTGTAATCGAGTTAGCCAGAAATCTATGAATTATACGAAGTTCGGCTTTGTTAATATGTAAGTAGGTATGTGTTCCTGCCCGCCCAAAAACATTAAAATGTGACATACGCCTCCAGACGGCGTTAGCATCAAAATTCCTATCTACCCTTTCACCATGATAAATCAAATTCATACAATCGGGTAGTAGTAATTCAGTGGGCGTATATATCTGTAAAGCCCTAGCCATGTCCAACATGGACATCCTGTACATCCTACGGCTAAGTATAAATCTAAGAAAACTTCTATCATCTATCCTATCTACATCCACATTAAGTGAAATAGTATTCATAAGCTCAATGCACCATTCCTTATATACAGGTCTACGAATGGTGAATAAACGTTCCCAATCGGGAAAAGAAGAGCTGCCATACCTTTGGATCAGATGGAGTCTAACTCGGTTAGCTAGTTGAACTCTTTCCAAAGGATCCCAATCGATTACCCTTGGCACTTCTACATTTTTCGGTATCAGTTTGAATTTGTTACTTTGATATGTTGGGTAATCTTTGCAGCTTCGATCAAATCTTAGATTGGGATGCAACTGTTCTTCATGAATCGTTGGGTGTTGTACTATTGGATGCATCGGAAATACTACGTAAGCATCAACATATTCTACGTGTTGATTAGGTTGTTGTTGTTATTCTTGTTGTTGCTCCGGTTCATATTGCATTTCCGGTTCAGGTTCTGGAGCAGGTTGTCTAGATGATGATGATGCACCATCAGTATTAGTAAATCTCTGCAAAACACATTAAACACAAAATTAGTGTTTCCAAATATGCATTAGTGTTAGCAAAATAACAAATTAACACAATTACAATAACATGTTAAATCAAAATTAAACTTATACGCATTTTCACAATTTTAATAATTCTACACTTTTTTAAATAAGCATTTATGAAAATGTTTACAAAGTTCATAAGCATTCAACTCAAATAACATGTTAAAACAACCATTACTAGCAATTAAACAAGTTTCAAATGGCATTTACATCAATTTAATCAAATTCATGAATTTTAGACCTAAAAAGTCCACTTTAATTCTCAAAAATCATGTTTAAGATCAAAGTTTGGATCATTTAGCTACCTAAACATGTTACACTACTTAATTTAGCAATAATTCATGATAAAAAATCGGCCATAACCTGTTTATATCAAAAATCCCCAAATTGCTCAAGAACACAAACCCTAGATTCCTAAAATTTTTGAAGTTTTTGGCTTCAAATCATGTTAAATAGCATCAATCTAGGTTATACATGCATAATATACTAACAATTTAACTCTAATTACACTAGAAATTAACAAAATTAAATTAGGAAAAATATAGCTCAAGAACACTAAAAATCAAATTTAAAGAGGTTTAGGGGTGAAATTGTTACCCTTCTTAATAGACTTCTTATCAAATTCATGATTAGAGCGGATTGTAGCAAGAAATTTGGTTGAATTTGGTGAAAAAATGATGAAATTTGAGAGAGTTTGGGAGGTATTTTCGTGTATGTGTGTGTTTGTTATGAGAAGCAGCAACAGCTCCCTGAGCTTTTTGATTCTAACCAAAAATTAGGCCTCATGCGATCGCATGAGGCTGAAGGGTTAGTCTGGTATATATATATATATATATATATATATATATATATATATATATATATATA
This sequence comes from Rutidosis leptorrhynchoides, assembly GCF_046630445.1. Taxonomy (NCBI): domain Eukaryota; kingdom Viridiplantae; phylum Streptophyta; class Magnoliopsida; order Asterales; family Asteraceae; genus Rutidosis; species Rutidosis leptorrhynchoides. The sequence goes on from NC_092340.1 coordinate 126,823,092, forward strand.
TATAAACCATTACTTTTAAAACATAAATTAATAAAATTTTTAAAAATTTGTTTCTTTTTAGGAGTGAGGGCGTTTCGGATCGTTGTCCTAGTCCGTCCCTCAACAAATTTTTTTAAAATTTGTCATTTTTAAGCGCAATTTTAAAAGCAAAGATTTTTTTTGGGTTTTTTAAATATTTTTGGCTTACTTTAATTCAATAAGATTAAAAATAATGATAATAAAAGTTCTCGTCCCTCCCTTGGGTAAAGCAATTTCGGTTCAACGACCTAGTTTTCAACTTACGACGAATTTTAAAAATCATATTTTTAACTTAGTGAAATAAAGTAAATTTTTTTGTTTTTAAAATCACACCAAACTTTAATTTAAAATGCATAAAATTAAAAATTAATATTATTATAATTAAAAATTCACACCAAATTTATATTATATTTTTGTTTTTATACATACAAACTTATATTAAAATTATTAATTTTTCAAATATTTACAAACTTAAATATATTGATTTTAAAAAGTTTACAATATTAATTTAATATTAATTTTAAAAACATGGTAAAAATTAAAATTCAAAATCTTTTTGGTCTTTTATCACACTTTAATCAATCAAATATTATCAAAAATATACGCCCCTCTTTTCGGTAAAGTAATTTCGGATATATTACCTAGTTTTACTCCTGACGAATTTCTGAAATATTTTGGGTTGATTGATTAAAGATACTTATACCTTAAGAATAAATGGTAAATTTCGTAGTGATGTAATAAATTTTTGTATGATATCAATAATTTCGGTTACGCATACCTAATTTTATTGAATACCAATTTAATACTTTATAGTGAACGATTCAGCGTTTATTATCAAAAGGTTAAAAGCAATAAAAATAAAAATAAAAAACTGTACATACTTACCTGTGAGAAAGAATTCTTAGAGACATGCTTTAGCCGACTCATAGGAGAGTCTTGTGATTTGGTTTTCCAAAACTACGTAAGCATAACCTCGAATTTTCAATATCTTTTCTTCTAAACATATAAATGGTCCTTCTCTGCATAGAGTAACAAATTCGGTATTTGAATATGTTTGATTATTTGAACATTTACCTTCGTGTGACCATTTTCCGTATTTGTAACATCTTTCAAGGTGTCGTGCTCTTCTTTTTGTTGCGGATTTTGATTTTCCTTTTCCAAAATGTATCTTATGATGATCTTTTCTGAGTTCTTTTCTTACTCCGTCCATTTTTTCTCTTATGAATGATACCAGTTCACTCAGAAGTATGTCATTATTACGTTTAGTAATCATAGCGTGTAGCATTAGACCATGGTTCAGATCAAAGGAATTCTTCATCTCGTAAAACCTAAAAAAAATAAAAATTCAGAATGGGGGGAGAAGACTAGTTCTTTAGGGTCTGCTAGGGAAAGACCATATGGATTCCATTTTCGGAAACTACACGAAAACAGAATATCTAACTCTAACAGAAATATAAATAACCCTAAATTGATTCGATTCTCCCCATACTTAGTTAGATTTGGTGACGAAATTGTGATTAACTTCGTTTTCAAGTGGACTATCAACTACTTGTATATCTTTGGCTTTTACTTCAAGCCAATTGTTGATTTCCTCTGTAACTTTCACAAATTCAACTAACATTGCCTTTTCTTTAAATTGGATACTAATCGGTTACATAACTTAAAGTTTCCCTTAATCCTAGCATCGTGAATCCGTTTATAAAGTTTCTTCGTTGAACTGTTAAAAACGGGTTCATCTAATTTCGTATCATCAACGGGGTTCTTTGTGATCGGATCATCATTAAGTGTTTCTTCATCTTCCCCACACTTATGTGTTTTTATTGGTCTAACATTTTTAGTTAGTGGATATCTAAACTTTCAATTCACAAAGGTGATCGATTTATCACCATCCCTAAGTGTCATTCTACCTTCTCTTACATCAATGAACGCCTCGGTGGTTGCTAAAAATGGGCGACCTAAAATTAGAGGAATATCAAGGTTTTCCTCCATATTAATAACTATGAAGTTTGCAACAAAGGTCAAACTTCTCACGTTAATAAGTAAATTATTTGCTATTCCAACCGGGTGTTTAATGGTTAGGTCAAATGATTGAACACCTATTTTGGTTGGTTTTAATTTACCCTTACCTAATCTTTTTTATAAGGAAAGAGGCATAATATTTTCACTTGCTCCTAAATCTGCGAGTCCATTATATATAGCACCATCATTAAGCAAGCAAGAAATGATAAATTCACCCGAGTCTCCTACTTTAGTAAGTTGAGTTGGTTTGTTAACCTTTTTCGGGTGTTCTTTTCTTGGTTCTTTCACTTCTATTTGAACTTCTTCTTCTTCATTTCTTGGAATGGGAGGTTTGTATAGAAATTCTTCTTCATCATTCCAATTTGAATCCTCCTCATTTTTTAATTTTGAATTTTCATATGTTGTTGATAACATATTTATGTTTTCATTTTGAAGGTTTTCTTGGGTGGTGAAATTATGATTGATTTCATTGTCAACTTCCATCGGACCATATATGTAATGTTTAACTCTTTGACCATTAACTTTAAATTCAATCCCATTTGAATTTATTAACTCTATTGTTCCGTATAGGAAAACTCTTCTGACTATGAATGGTCCAGACCATCTTAATTTCAATTTTCCAGGAAATAGCTTGAATCGTGAATTGAAAAGAAGAACTTTATCTCCTTCCTTAAATTCTTTTAAACTTCTGATTCTTTTATCACGCCATTTCTTCATTCTTTCCTTATAGATTAAGGAATTTTCATATGCCTCAAGTCTTAATTCTTCTAATTCATTTAGTTGACTTAATCGTAGATGTCTGGCTTCATTTAAATCAAGATTACATGTCTTCAAAGCCCAAAATGCTTTGTGATCAATTTCTACTGGAAGATGACATGCTTTTTCGTAAACGAGTCTAAAAGGTTTGGTTTCAATTGGAGTTTTGCAGGCTGTTCTAAAAGCCCAGAGTGCATCCTCCAATTTCATGGACCATTCTTTCGGATTTGATCCTACGGTTTTCTCTAGAATATGTTTTAAAGCTCAGTTGGTATTTTCAACTTGTCCACTTGTTTGTGGATGATAAGCGGTTGAGATTTTATGAGTTACTCCATATTTTTTGAGAACTTTCTCAAGTTGATTGTTACAAAAATGAGCACCCCGATCACTTATTAGAGCTTTCGGTGTTCCGAACCTTGCAAAAAGACGTTTTAAAAAGTTGACTACAACTCGTGCATCGTTAGTCGGGAGAGCTTGTGCTTCCGCCCATTTAGATACATAATAAATGGCAACGAGAATGTAGAGATTATTATGAGATTTTGGAAATGGACCCATAAAGTCAATACCCCAAATGTCAAATACTTCACATACTTGAATGGCATTTTGTGGCATTTCATCACGTTGACTTATTTTTTCGGCCCTTTGACATGCATCACAGGATTTACAAAGAAGGTGTGCGTCTTTGAAAATTGTAGGCCAATAGAATCCAGCATCGTAAACTTTTCTTGCTGTAAGTTGAGGCCCATAATGCCCTCCTGTTGGTCCTGTGTGACAATGGTTTAAGATTTTACTAGCTTCATCTCCGAATACACATCGGCGTATTATTCCATCGGGACAACTTTTAAACAAATGTGGATCTTCCCAGAAATAGTGTTTTATATCACTAAAGAATTTCTTTCGTTTTTGGTACGACAACCCTTTTTCAAGGAATCCACATACTAAGTAGTTTGCATAGTCTGCAAACCATGAAATTTCATTATAATCTATCTTCAATAGATATTCATCAGGAAAGTTGTCTTGTATGGCCGATTCATTCAGAACTTCTAATTCAGGATTTTCAAGACGAGAAAGATGATCAGCGGCGAGATTTTCTGCTCCCTTTTTATCTCGAATTTCAATATCGAACTCTTGTAAGAGTAAGATCCAACGGATTAATCATGGTTTGGCATCTTGTTTTGAAAATAGGTATCTAAGAGCAGAATGGTCAGTATAGACCACCGTTTTAGCTAGAACGAGATATGAACGAAATTTGTCAAAAGCAAAAACAATGGCAAGGAGTTCTTTTTCAGTAGTTGTATAATTCGTTTGTGCTCCTTGTAACGTCTTACTAGCATAATTAATAGGTTGAAATCGTTTTTCAATCCTTTGTCCTAAAACGGCTCCCATTGCAAAATCACTTGCATCGCACATTAGTTCAAATGGTAGATTCCAATTTGGCATTATCATGATCGGCGCATTAGTGAGTTTTTCTTTAAGAATACTAAAAGATTTGATACATTCATCTGAAAAGATGAATGGAGCATCTTTTTCTATGAGTTTATTCATAGGAGTGGCAATTTTAGAAAAATCTTTTATGAAACGTCGGTAAAAACTGGCATGCCCTAGAAAACTCCTAACTCCTCTAACATTGGAGGGATGTGGAAGTTTAGCAATTATATCTACTTTAGCTCTATCCACTTCAATTCCTTCCTTTGAGATTTTATGTCCAAGAGCGATGCCTTCTTTAACCATGAAATGGCATTTCTCCCAATTAAGTACTAGATTTGATTGTTCGCATCTAATAAGCATTCGTTCAAGATTAATTAGACATGATTCAAAAGTATCACCGAAGACTGAAAAGTCATCCATGAAAACCTCCATGAATTCTTCTATCATGTCGTGAAAAATCGCCATCATGCACCTTTGAAAGGTTGCAGGGGCGTTGCAAAGTCCAAATGGCATGCGTTTGTAAGCAAAAGTACCATAAGGGCACGTGAATGTAGTTTTCTATTGATCTTCGGGTGCTATTGGAATTTGAAAATATCCGGAAAAACCGTCAAGAAAACAATAGTAACTGTTTCCGGCTAATCTTTCCAACATTTGATCAATGAAAGGTAAGGGAAAGTGATCTTTTCTGGTGGCATCATTTAATTTTCTTTAATCAATACAAACACGCCATCTTGTTACAGTCCTAGTAGGAATAAGCTCATTTTTCTCATTTGTGATGACAGTCATGCCACCCTTCTTAGGTACGCATTGAACTGGGCTTACCCATGGACTATTAGAGATTGGATAAATTAAACCTGCATCAAGCAGTTTAATAGTTTCTTTCTTAACAACATCTTGCATATTAGGATTTAGTCTTCATTGGTGTTGCACATATATTTTATGACCTTCTTCCATAAGGATTTTATGTGTGCAATACGAAGGACTTATGCCTTTAATATCATGAATTTTCTATGCAATAGCTGGTTTATGAGCTTTTAGCACAGCATTGAGTTGAGATTTTTCATTTTTCGTAAGAGAAGACGATATCACTACAGGTAATTCAGATTCACCATGTAAATAAGCATATTCCAAATGGTTTGGAAGTGGCTTTAACTCTAATGTCGGTGGTTCTTCTATCGATGATTTATATCGATATCTGTCTTCTTCTTTTAGCATTTGAATTTCTTCTGTTGTTGGTTTCAATTCTCCGAGGTTTAATTTAGCGTATAGTGAATATGGCATTAAATTTATACTAGCACCTAAATCTGCCAATGCTTCTATTGAACTAAGACTACCCAGAAAACATGAAATCGTGAAACTTCCTGGATCTGATAATTTTTCTGGTATCTTATTCAATAGTACTGCAGAGCAATTAGCATTCATAGTAACAGCCGAGAGTTCTTCCATTTTCTTTCTATTTGTGATTAGATCTTTCAAGAATTTAGCATATCTTGGCATTCCTGAAATTACATCAATGAAAGGAAGATTTACATTTATCTATTTAAACATATCCAAAAATTTATATTTCTCGGCTTCAAGTCTCTATTTTCTCATTTTACTCGGGTAAGGAAGTGGTGGTTGGTATGGTTTAACATAAGGTTTTGCCTTAACTGTGTTATCTTCATTAACCTTTTCAACAACCGGTTCTGTTTCCTTATCTTGCTCAGGTTGTGGTTCTTGTGGAGTAGGAATAGCTTCATCAGAGATTACAGGCATTTCAGGTGGTTTAAGTGTAATACCACTTCTTGTGGTAATGGCTTTAGCTGTTTCATTCCGGGAGTTAGCATTTGTATCACTAGGTAAACTTCCTGATTTTCTTTCACCTATTAACCTTGCTAGGTTACTTACTTCTTGTTCCAAATTTTGAATAGAAGCTTGTTGATTTCTAAATGCTTGAGCATTTTGTTCATTGATTTGTTTCTGAGATGTGAATAACTGCGTTTGAGATTCAACTAGCTTCAACATCATATCTTCTAAATTTGGCTTTTTATCATCGGTTTGTGGTGGTTTGTTTTGAAAATTAGGTCTTTGCTGATTGTAAGTATTGTTGGATAATTGTTGATTGTTATGACCTTGTTGGTTGTTGTATGGAACATTTCGGTTATAATTCTGGTTTTGATTGTAGATTGGTCTTGGCGGTAGATAATTATTCTGATAATTATTTCCCGGCCTTTGGTTTATGTATGAAACATTCTCTCTTTGTTCCATTGTTAGTTCAATACTGAGACAATCTTTTGTCAAATGTGGTCCTCCACACTGCTCACAACTAATTCGTATTGAGTGAATATCTTTAGTCATCTTTTCCATTCGTCTCTCAACATCATCTATCTTTGCAGAAATGAAATCAAAATCATGGCTAGAATCGGCTTTAGCTGCTTTAGATGATCTAACGATATCTTTTTCTTGGTGCCACTCATGTGAGTGGGAACCAGTGTTATCAATAATTTTGTAAGCGTCAGTTGCGGTTTTCTTCATAATGGAAGCACCAGCTGCTATATCGATGTATTTTCTTGTAGTGATGTCGCATCCTTGGTAGAATATTTGTACTATTTGACAGGTGTCTAAACCATGTTGCGGACATCCTCTTAATAACTTTCCAAATCTTGTCCACGCTTCATATAGAGTTTCATTTGGCTTTTGTGTGAATGTAACAATTTCTCCTTGAAGTCTCACGGCTTTAGATGCCAGAAAGAATTGTTTAAGAAATTTTTCAACTAAAACGTCCCATGTATCAATCGCCCCTTCAGGTAACGATTCTAACCAATCTTTGGCTTCTCCCTTTAAAGTTCAGGGAAATAACATGAGATATATCTGTTCATCTTCCACTTCTCGGATTTTAAATAGTGTACAGATCCTATTAAAAGTACGAAGATGTTCATTTGGATCTTCCTTCAGCGCACCACTAAATTGGTATTGATTAGTTACCATGTGTAGGATTTGTCCTTTGATTTCATAATCTGGCGCATTAATGTCTGGTTGAGTAATTGCGTGACCTTGGCCAGTGCGTTTAGCTCTCATTCGGTCTTCCATACTTAGAGGTTCCAGATTTTCCATGATTGAATTTGTTGAATCTGAATCACTAGAGGATTCTGATTTAATGGGTTGTTCCTCGACAATCTTCGTTTGAATGATTGGTGGTTCCGGAGGAAAGATTAATGGTTCAGGATCTCTGAATTGTCCCTGAATATCCTCCGGATTCTCAATTGTGAGGTCGGGTTCAAAAAATGGATTATCGGAAATTTGAATTGGAGTACTTGGTTGACTGGATGACGATTCTAAAGAAAAATCAACGGCAACAATATTGGCTAGATGTCTTAATCGAGTTACATGTGGTGAACATATAAAATGTGGTGAACGTTTTGCTCGGTGCATTCACTGAATATCCTATTAGTTATAAAAGATAAAAATTATATAAGTTATCAAATTAATAGACTTTTTTGATTTTACCCACGTTACGAATAGCCAATAGATGCAGCAGGGAACCAGAACCTTTTAAATCGGAAGCTCACAACTCAGCCACTAACAAATCCAACTATTACTACGAACCAGAAAATTTTGGATGTCTATCATTTTAATCACTTAAATAATTTTTCGCTGAAATTTAAAGAAATTTTAGAGAAGAAATAGAAAATTCTATGTCCTAAAAACTAGAGCGTCGAGAAATAAGAAAGAATAAGAGCGCGTCAAAAAAACGTCAAAAAATAAATGGTCGAAAAATAATAAAAAGAACGTAGGGCGTCGAAACTTAAAAGTCTAAAACTAAGAATTAAAGGTTGCGTCTAAAGGTATTAAAGCTTAAAAGAAATTCTATATCCAAAACGGCAATTACTTAAAAAGGTACTAAAATTTTAAAACGGCGTCGCAAAATTCTAAAGCATCTAAATCTTAGTCTAAAGAAAAAGCACTTAAGGGATTTTACGGTAAAGCCTAAGAATCTAGAAATAAAAATAACTATGGCAAAAACTATACTTAAAACTAAATACGAACGAAAAATACAAATATTACGCTAAAACAAATAAAAAGATACAAAATATAAAAAAAATAAACTTAAAGTTGTAAAAATACAATTTTTATAAAAATATTATTTTTATATTATTTATTTTATAAAAGTATTAATTTTATAATTTATTAAAACTAATTAAAACTAAAAATACAAATTAAATCTAAAAACTAAATTAACTAATTAATTAATTAACCCTAATTAGGGTTTAGAATAATAATAATAATTAATAATCCGTAATTAATGCTGTCGGCTGAGGTTACCAGGCGGGTCAAATCAAGCCATGCGATCGCATGGTTTGATAGTTAAAATCTCATGCGATCGCATGAGCCTCGGATCCGGCTCAAAAATTGGACTGCTACAGTTCTCGGCCCGATTGATTTTTATATTTTTTTTCTGTTTTTAGATTATATAAAATATATATATAACTTAAATAAAAATTTAATTTTAAAAACTAAAATAAAAATACTTTTTAACTTTATATATATTTAACAACTCTTAATAACAAATATATAGATTTTGTTTTTGTTTTTATATTTTTGTATTTTTAATATTTAAAACGTATATTTTTATACAAAGAACTTAATAATTTTTTTTTATAGCGTTGCGCTTTCGGCGATGTTATTTCCCCGGCAGCGGCGCCAAAAATACTTGATGTGCGTTGAGGTGTATACAAAATAGTAGTATTTTTTGCTACAAAATACTATTAAATACAATATAATTTTACACAAGTTATTTATTTATTTATAGAGTGGATATAGCTAAACCTTGCTACAACACTTATAGGCAGTGTACCTGATCGTACAGTAGTGTAGTTTTTAGTAAGTCCGGTTCGTCCACAGGGAACTCGCCAAGTTTTAACGCTATATTTTTTAAAACTATATTTGTAAATATATAAATATATAAGTAGTATTATTATTATAAAAGGGAGTTTTTACCGTTTAATGACCGGTTTGTCAATTTTAAAACTTTAGCCGCAGTTAAAACCAAATGTAAAATATTAAAAATAAATATAACTTAATTTAAAGCGTAAAGTAAATGACAATAATTAAAGTGCGATAAATTAAAGTGCGATAAATAAAATAACGGTAAATAAAATTGCGATAATTAAAAAGTACGATAATTAAAATGACAATAAATTGAAGTGCGATAATTAAAAGTGCAATTAAATATGAAATAAAGGAAATTAAATATGGAATAAAGGAATTATGCTTATTTAAACTTCCGTAATCATGATGTTCGACATGTTAAATTTAGTTTATTACCATGGGTTAATTGTCCTTTGTCCTGGATTATTCAATATGTCCATACGGTTTTGTCCATAATAGTCCATCAGTCATAAATATAAAGTGCGAGAGTTTTCGTCAAATTATCCTTATACCCGAAATCAAATATTCCAACTAATTAGGGATTCGAATTGTAACAAGGTCTTAATACTTTGTTTAATGAATACACCAGGTTATCGACTGCGTGTAGTCCAAGGTTTTACTACTTTGTTAACAATTACACCAATTACCCTTGAATGTAATCCACCCCTATTTCAACAAGTCTATTAACTATTAATCCAGTTCCGTGTCCGGTAAAATGAACAATTATTGGTATTTATAGATATCCCGCCCACCGTACCCGATTAAGCGTATGTGGTTATTTATAGATACGTCAAATTATAACCTTTATATTAAATTAATGAGGTATCATTAATTTAATATAAAACCCATTAATAGCCCATAGTCTAATTTCCACATGTGTCGTTCTTTTGTCCAAACCCCAATTATGGTACAAAGCCCAATTACCCAATCTTTAATATTTTAGCCCAACATCACGATTACTTCGGCTTAAATAAGCATAATAATAACTTAGCTACGAGACATTAATTTAAAAAGGTTGAACATAACTTACAATGATTAATAATAGCGTAGCGTTACACGGACAGAATTTCGAATTACACCCTTACAACATTCGCTAACATACCCTTAATATTAGAATTTAAAATTAAAATTACAATTAGAATTAATATATATATATATATATATATATATATATATATATATATATATATATATATATATATATATATATATATATATATATATATATATATACGTTGATAGATAGGAAGAGAAAAAGATGTGTTAATTTGAGCCAAAACACGCGAAATTTATAGATGTGGCCTGATAATTGAGGCCATGCGATCGCATGGTTTTCCTTCTTCCTGGCCATGCGATCGCATGGCCAGCTGGGAGAGTTCACATGTTATTGTTTGCTTCTTGTCGACGGTTTTTAAATAATAATATAATATATAAATAATTTTAAGAATTAATTATATATTATATTATATTCATGTGCATATTTGACTTGTAATTTTTAGTCCGTTGCGTCGAGCGTTGAGAGTTGACTCTGGTCCCGGTTCCGAATTTTCGAACGTCCTTGCGTACAATTTAATATCTTGTATTTTGCATTTTGCATCTTGTACTCTTGTAATTTTGAGACGTTTCTCATCAATAATTTGAACCACTTTGATTGTACTTTGTACTTTTTAGCTTTTTGGTCGTTTACGTCTTCAAATCGTCGAATCTGTCTTTTGTCTTCACCTTTTATTATTTAAACGAATGTCACTTGTAAATAGAACAATTGCAACTAAAAGCTTGTCTTTCTTGAGGGATAATGCTATGAAATATATGTTCGTTTTTAGCATTATCATCTGGTAACTGTAATCACTGGTTTCTACTGGTGAACGCGAATCCTACGGATAGATATATCGGGTTTGACAACCCCATTTCGAGCTAGTCGCGCTAGCAATTTATAATCGGAATGTTTAGTACTTCGTATTTAGTTGAAGATGCACTTGTTCAGTGTATATTATTATTATGTTTAGCAAGGTTAAATAAAGGGTTAAGTGGTTACCAGGTGGTTCATTGATAATGGAATAATGTTTTATGTTTTCTAACATTTTAAATATTGTGGTCTAAAGCTTATACGTTTATTTAAATCTATAATTCACTCAACGTTTTTGTTGACAGTTTACTCGCATGTTTTCACAGGTACTTGAGTTTGTTTGATGCTTCCGCTGTGTTAGAAGAGTCTGCATGCATTTGGGCAGATTTTGTTAAACATTTATGAAACTTTGAACTTGCATTCTAATTTTGGATAATTTAAACTTGTGAGTTTTGTTGACAATGTTTTAATGTCAACTTTGGTTATTAATATGTTGCGTTGTTTAAACTACATATTTTGGTATGTTTCCTTTTTGGAAAACTTTTGAAGTAAAAGAATGTAATGTCGTTTATTAAATTCATTTAAGTTCGATCAAGCTGTGGGACCAAGTGATGGAGCCGTTAAGTATATTGACGGGTCCATCACATTAGGGATGTATTTTTTATCTCTATTTAAATGTCCGGAAATGATTCTAGAATAAATAGAGACAATTTGACGTTTATTTTATTGTTAAAAGGAATGAAGGTTCTAAAAAGATATCATGGGTCAAATTGGATAATGTGTTGTCTTCATATGAAAAAGAAGGCCTTGGAATTGAGAATCTTAAAGGTTCCAGTTTGGCACATACTTGTAGATGGATATGGAGGTTTTCGTGGAAATTATAAGAGATACTTTATGGATTGAATGCAGACCTTGACAACTTCTACCCTTGTTTGCCTGGATTGTGATCGAATGTGATTAAAATGTTTGTTGTTGCACAAGAAAAAAAAATTTGATCCCTTCAAGCCAAGTTAGATTTAAAGTTGCTAATGATAATATCATACAATTTTGGAGAGATCATTGATTGGATCTGAGTCTCTTTGTAGACATTTTAACAGATTATACCACCTGGATTTGAATCCTAATTGCCTTATAGTCAAAAAACTAATTAACAATGGTTAGCATTGTGAATGGAATCAGAATAATATAGGAAGTCGGAATGAGGAAACTGTTTTTACTGCGCTTATTGATCAAGGTAACTTCACGATGGCAGAAGATTAAATTTGAGATGGTTGTACGAATGGTGAATTTTCTGTTGTTGGCACTTGTATGACCATCGATAATGCATTACCACAATCGATTCATCCTTCTACAATGGGTGTAATACGATCCCTAAAAAATTTAATATTTTTATTTGGTGTTTGGCTATTGATAGCCTCACCATAAGAGTAATTTATGGGTTCAACAAGTGCAAATCGATAATGATACTTGTTGGCTTTGTAACAGTGGCGTTGAGGACATTAATCACTTGTTGTTCTCATGTTCCTTTGCAATAGAAATTTGTAGAAAAGTTACAATGTTGACCGATATCAATTTCCCTTAATTTTGATAACTTGGACGAATTTTTGATATGGGAGTATCAGTGGACTGCTTCAGCCTAAGCAAGAAATTGACTTCAAATTATTGTGGCAGCTTTGGTTTTGTTGATATAGTGATTTAGTAACGGATTGATTTTTTCGGTAACTCGGGTGAAGAAGGAGGACATATTTGATTCAATTGAATCTTTTTTATTGGTTGTTGATATGGCTAAAACAGATGGTTTTATTTATGCAGTGTCGCTAGGTCTTGATGTTAAAGCGAAGGGCTATAAAATAATAGTAATTTTTACAACAAAATACTATTAAATACGATACAATTTTTACACAAGTTATTTATTTATTTATAGAGTGGATATACCTAAACCTTACTACAACACTTATAGGCAGTGTACCTAATCGTAGTAGTGTAGTTTTTAGTAAGTCCGGTTCGTTCCACATGGATCTTTTAAACAAGCTTAACGCTATATTTTTGACTTATATTTGTAAAAATACAAAAATATATATAAGTAGTATTATTATTATAAAAAGGGGGTTTTTACCATTTAATGACCGGTTTGTCAATTTTAAAACTTTAGTCGCAGTTAAAACCTAATGTAAAATATTAAAAATAAATATAACTTAATTTAAAGTGTAAAGTAAATAACGATAATGAAATTGCGATAAATAAAAATGCGATAAAATAAAATTGCGATAATTAAGAGTACGATAATTAAAATTACAATTAAATAAAATGACAATAAATAAAAGTGTGATAATTAAAAGTGCAATTAAATATGAAATATATAAATTATGCTTATTTAAACTTCCGTAATCATGATGTTCGACGTGTTGATTTTAGTTTTATTACCATGGGTTAATTGTCCTTTGTCCTGGATTATTCAATATGTCTGTCTGGTTTTTGTCCATAACAGTCCATCGGTTATAAATTTAAAGCGAGTGTCCTCGTCAAATTATCCTTATATCCGAAATCAAATATTCCAACTAATTGGGGACTTAAACTGTAACAATGTCTTAATACTTTGTTTAATAATTACACCAAGATATCGACTGCGTGTAACCCAAGGTTTTAATACTTTGTTAACAATTATGCCAAGTGTCCTTGTACATAATTCACCCTTGTTTTAATAAGTCTAATAACTATTAATCCATTCCCGTGTCTGGTTAAATGAACGATTATTCGTACATATAAATATCCCGCCCATCGTGTCCGATCGAGTGTATATGGTTATTTATAGGTACGTCCAATTGTAAATATTTATATTAAATTAACAAACTATCATTTAATTAAACAAATATAAAGCCCATTAATAGCCCATAGTCTAATTTCCACAAGTGTCGTTCTTTTGTCCAAACCCCAATTATGGTACAAAGCCCAATTACCCAATTTTAAAAATTTTAGTCCAACATCATGATTACTTCGTTGTAAATAAGCATAATAATAACTTAGCTACGAGACATTAATTTAAAAATAACATTAACCATAACTCACAGTGATTAAAAATAGCGTAGCGTTACACGGACAGAATTTCGACTTACACCCTTACAACATTCGCTAATATACCCTTATTATTAGAATTTAAAATTAAAATTAAAATTATAATATAAATATATATATATATATATATATATATATATATATATATATATATATATATAGATATATATATATATATATATATATATATATATATATATATATATATATATATATATATATGAGATAGATAGAGGAAAGATTAGAAAAAGTGTGTAAAATTCGTGCAGAATTCGATGGCTTTTATAGGCCCACGTTGTACTGTAGAGTTCCGCGAGTGCAGTGGTTTCCTTCACAAAAGTACCGCGAGTACGGATCTGTGGATTCCAGCTCACTCTTTGGATCCTAGCTTTGCCGACGATTTTTAAAATATAAATATAATATATATAATTTTAAGAATTATTTATATATTATATTATATTTATGTGCATAGATGACTTGTAATTTTTAGTCCGTTGCGTCGAGCGTTGAGAGTTGACTTTGGTCCCGGTTCCAGATTTTCGAACGTCCTTGCGTACAATTTAATATCTTGTATTTTGTGTTTCGCGTCTTGTACTCTTGTAATTTCGAGACATTTCTCACCAATAATTTGAACCACTTTGATTGTACTTTGTATTTTTGAGCTTTTTGGTCGTTTGCGTCTTCAGTTCGTCGAATCTGTCTTTTGTCTTCACCTTTTATTATTTAAATGAATATCACTTGTAAATAGAACAATTGCAACTAAAAGCTTGTCTTTCTTGAGGGATAATGCTATGAAATATATGTTCGTTTTTAGCATTATCAAATATTCCCACACTTGAGCGTTGCTTGTCCTCAAGCAATATAGTCTTGAAATAAAAATACTAGAATCACTTCTTTATTCTTCACACTTTGTACATCAGTGATTTCTATACGGCGGTATAAACAATGGTAGTAAAGATGTGGTTTACAGTCCCACATGACTATAAAAATTTAGATCCCTTAAGGAAATTGGATCTTTATGAAAACATTTGATCTTTTGAAAATACAATCTAGCTTTTACCCTAGATAAGTTTTCCGGAATAACCCTTCACCGGTGTTTGCAAATTGTTTTTGTGGGTTTGGTGGTTTTCAGATTTGAAAATTTTAGCTCAAAACTTATGGTTTTGTGTCACCCATTTGCTAACCTTGTATTGGGAAAGCAACACGTCAAGTATACTTGCTCCGTATATTACCTTTTGGTAAACTACCATCCGGTTGTAAAGGAAAGCGTTGAACAAGCAACTGTTAAGGCAATGTCCCCTGACATGCGTTTAATTATGGTCTATAACGTGTCGAATGCAATTACTATCCTTTGTAGGAGTAATAGTAAAGCTCACCCTTTAGTTTTTCGGTCTGGCACAAGGTCCTGTCTTTGACCATGCTATGCAACCATCGTTCTTACGGTTGACACCCGAATTGGTTCAGGTGACCTAATGAATTTCAGGTGAATTCCTAGGATTTTACGTTCAATGGTAATGAACGCATTGAAAATGAGTTTTCAGAAAAAAATTGGTTTGTAATTTGATCAAAATATTTTCTCGTTCAAGCTCGAGTTTAGATATCATCGAATTCCATGAGCTTGTAATTCTCAATCTTTAGAAGTCAATCTCAAGGATTGAGTAATATCAGTCTTAAAAGCTGATTTTTGATCTTTAAGGAGATTATCCTTTCTGGGGGTCTGATTCATTAGTCTTATCAAGCTAATTTGCCTCCCTCCCCATTTTACGAGACAGATCCTCTCATGGTTAGGATAAGTCTGATCACTTGGCGACCCTGTTTGATGCTGAGGTCCGTGGATTTCCTGCTGATTTTAGAGATGACTTTTCCAGATTTTTCGTCAACCTACAGCTGGTCTGGACAACAACTTCTTGACCTAAATCAAGAAGCGCGTTTCTTTTTCGGAAGACTTTACTTCCTTTTAATGATGGAATTGATTCATCGTGTAGATCCATCTTTCTTTTAAATATTTTACAATTTACCAGGTAAAACGGTTAATTTTATCCAAAACAAAAGTATCTTCAATTATTTGTACAAAAATATGTGATATATGTTTTTAAATAACTTGGTAAATTTTTCTCACACTTGGCTTTTATTTTCCTTTTTATTGTCCTCTATTCCATTTTAAATGAATTCTAACATTTTGGGTTGTTTCTCAATTTATGTCCTTTCCGAGGTAACAATAATTTCGGTGTTAACACCTAGTTTTATCGTTCATAAATATGTATAAACGTGATTTTGAGTTCATTTAATTGAAAATTTTGAAAATTTTACTAGAATTGGGTAGTCAGTATATAAGACTAGGGTTGTTCTTTATTATCAGAGAGCACTAGATTCTAATACAACTACTGCATTACTAGTATTTTTAATGGTAACCAAGTGTATAAGTCAAAGAATTTTAAAAATCCGAAAGAATTTAACCTCTTCCCACACTTAAGATCTTGCAATGCCCTTATTTGCAAGAAATCAGTAACAATTTAAATTATTGAGGGTGATTAGCGTAGAAAAAAGATTAAATTTTACCAAAGTTTTCAAACATATTGGCGTTTGTTTGTTGAATGATAAATGGTGCACATCATTTGTTCATTCCGTCTTGTTGTTACATCACATTTGTTTTTCGTTTTGTCGTCAAAAGTAGTAGCTTTTGCTGAACTTAATGCCTGTCTTTGAAAATGCGCTGTTTTACCCTATTTAGTACATGAGATAAACTACAAACATATATATATATATATATATATATATATATATATATATATATATATATATATATATATATATATATATATATATATATATATATATATGAAGTTGGGTATATCACCCCACATTCAAAAATTATTAAAAATCTAATAATAAAAGTTAGAAAATAAAAACTATTAAAGTATCAAAAGAAATATTAAAAATATAAAATTACAAGTTACCAAATAAATAAAAATAAAAGTAAAAGAAAATCAAGGTTGATAAGGATGGTGCCAGTAAGGATCCCATTCATAGCCGTATGTACTGTAGAATGCTTGAGCTGGGTCATATGTAGGGTACGGTGGTCAGGTCTGTATAGTCCAGGGAGGAAATACGGGCATTAGAGTCACAATGTAAGTTGCATTTATGTGTGCACGATGACTCATGATTTGGTTTTGATGATACTGCCAATCTTGAAATGCTCGTTGTCTAGCCATTTCATACTCATGATGAGCCATAAAAAGTTGCATTTCTGTCATCTCATTCCCCCCTCCCGCGTTACCTTGCTGCTGATCTCTTTCGACCTGTGGATGCGAGCCATCATATGGTGCTGCAGCGTTATATTTTTTCTTTAAAACCTTAGCACCATGATATACTTTCAAACCAATTGTATCACGGGGTTCCGGTGCTGCAATTATTAATCCCCCTCGATTTGTATCGACACCGAGATACTCAGCAATTAGGGTAATAAAGATACCACCTCCTATTATCCCATTAGGCCGTATACTCTTAACTATAGCTGATAAATAATAACCCACATTATAAGGTATACTCACAGCGCTCTGTGGGTCTCGAATACACATGAGATAAAATAAATCATTCTCATTTACTTTCTCTTTGTTCTTACCTCGCTGTGTAATCGAGTTTGCTAAGAACCTATGGATTACTCTTAGCTCAGCTCTATCAATATCAGTATAAGAGTTATTCCCCCCACGAAATCGGTTATTCCTAGTCATTCTACTCCATACACCATTCATATCAAAATTCTCATCAACCCTCCTACCCTCAACTATCAATCTTTGACAATCAGTAGATGCTAGTTCCTCAGGCGTATATATACACAAAGCCTGAGCCATATCTAGTAGAGACATATGGTGCATCACACCTCCTAATAAAAATCTAATAAAACTACGATCGGTTAAGGTAGATACCCGATCATTTATTTCAACACTACATAATAATTCTACACACCATTCTCTATATACACGCCTACGTATATTAAACAAACGTTCCCAATCAGTAAAAGTAGAATTACCATACCTTTGTGTAAGTAATTCTTTGATTGGACCGGCCAATCCAACTGTTTCTAACGGTTCCCAATCTATGACTCTAGGTACTTCAACAACATTAGACTGAAGGGTGTGCAAGTTCCTCTGGTATTTTGGATAATCTATCCAATGTCGATCAAACCTTAAATTAGGATGTAAATCTACCAATTCTATATTTGAATATGGAATGAATTGATGCGGTAGTTCTTGTCTATATAGGTCATTAATCTCCTGTTCCGCTGCATTCTCAGGAGGAGCATTGTGAGCCTGAGATGCGAATGAAGATTCACCCCTTTCAGTCTGCAAAACATATCAAACACAATTTTTTGTGCATCCAAATATGCATTAGTGTTAGCAAAATTATAAATTAAAACAATTACAATGACATGTTTAATCTATATTAAACTTTATACACATTTTCATAATATTAACAATTCTACAAATGAACATATATGAGAATGTATACAATGTTCTTTAGCTTTTATCTCTAATAACATGTCAAAATAATCATTACTAGCAATTAAACAAGTTCCAATTGGCATTCATATCAATTAAATTGAGTTCATGCATTTTTGACTCAAAAACTCTACTTTAATTCTTGAAAATCATGTTTAGGATCAAAGTTTTGATCATTTAGCAACCTAAACATGTTACACTACTCAATTTAGTATAAACTAACAACAAAATTCTGCCATAACCCGTTTATATTAAAAAGCCTCAATTTTGCTCAAGAACACAAACCCTAGATTACTCAAAATTTGAAGTTTAAGGCTTCTAATCATGTTAAATAGCATCAATCTAGGTTATACAAGCACAATATACAATCAATTTAAACACAATTACACTAGAAATCATCAAAATTAAATTATGAATATTTTTGTTCAAGAACACTAATAATCTGAATTAAAGGGTGTTTAGATGTAGAAATTACCGATTTTCTTGAGTAACTTCTTGGTAGCATCCTTCTCAACATGATTTTAGCAAAAAATTTGATGTTTATCGGTGAAAAAACGCGATTTTGGGAGTGGTTTTGTGGGTTTTTTCGCAAAAAATGAGATGGGGTGTGTGGAAACTGGTCTGTTCAACCAGTTTATCTGGGTTGGGATTCCAGACCTCCGCGAGTGCGGTGGTGGGTACCCACAAAGTACCGCGTGTGCTGAAATTTTTTTTTTTTTTTTATAAAACCTTAAACTTAATAAAACATATAATTTGATTAATTTAAAATTTTGTTTTTCTTTTTAGGACGAGGTTGTTTCGGTACGTTGACCTAGTCCGTCCCTCAACAAAATTTTAAAATTTCATCATTTTAACGCGTTGTTTTAAAAGCAAAGATTTTTGGGTTTTCTTAATGTTTTTGGCATACTTTAATTCAATAAGATTAAAAATAATGATAATAAAAGTTCTCGTCCCTCCCTTGGATAGAGCAATTTCGGTTCAACGACCTAGTTTTCAACTCACGACGAATTTTAAAAATCATATTTTTAACTTACCGAAATAAAGTACATTTTTGTTTTTAAATTCACACCAAACTTAAATTTAAAATGCATAAAATTAAAAATTCATATTATGAAAATTATAAATTCACACGAAATTTTTATTATGTTTTTATTTTTATACATACAAACTTATATTAGAAATATAAATTTTTCAAATATTTACAAACTTAAATATATTGATTTTAAAGAGTTTATAATATTGATTTAATTTTTAAATATTAATTTTAAAAACAAAGTAAAAATAAAATTAAAAATCTTTTTGGTCTTTTATCCCACTTTAATCAATTAAATATTATCAAAAATATACGGCCCTCTTTTCGGTAAAGTAATTTCGGCTATATTACCTAGTTTTACTCCTGACGAATTTTTGAAATATTTTGGATTGATTGATTAAAGATATTTATACCTTAAGAATAAACGGTAAATTTCGCAGTGATGTAATAAATTTTTGTATGATATCAATAATTTCGGTAGCAAAACCTAATTTTATTGAATACCAATTTAATACTTTATAGCGAACGATTTAGCGTTTATTATCAAAAGGTTAAAAATAAAAATAAAAATAAAAATAAAAACTGTACAAACTTACCTGTGAAATAGAATTCTCAGTGACCTGTTTTAGCCCACTCATAAGAGAGTCGGACTAATTGGTTTTCCATAGCTACATAGGCGTAACCTCGAGCATTCAATATTTTTTCTTCAAAACATATGAACGGTCCATCTCTGCATAAAGTAACAAATTCGGTATTGGAATATGTTTGATTATTTTGAACATTTACCTTCGTGTGACCATTTTCCGCATTTGTGACATCTTTCAAGGTGTCGTGCTCTTCTTTTCCCTGCGGATTTTGATTTTCCTTTACCAAAATGTAACTTATTATTTTCGTTCCTGGATTCTTTTCTTACTCCGTCCAATTTACCTCTGATTAATGATACCAATTCACTTGGAAGGGTGTCATTATTACGTTTAGTGATCAAAGCGTGTAGCATTAGATCATGGTTTAGTTCACAGGAAGTCTTCATCTCGTAAAACCTAAAAAAATAAAAATTCAGAATGGGGGGAGAAGACTAGTTCTTTAGGGTCTGCTAGGGAAAGACCATTCGGATTCCATTCTCGAGAACTACACGAAAACAGAAAAACTAATTCTAACAGAAATACATATTATCCTTTGAAGACTTGATTCTCCCCACACTTAGTTAGATGTGGTGTTGAAATTGTGATTAACTTCGTTGTCAACTTCCATTGGACTATCTATGTAATGTTTAACTCTGTGACCATTAACTTTAAATTCAATCCCATTTGAATTTATTAATTCTACTGTTCCGTACGGGAAAACTCTTTTGACTATAAATGGTCCAGACCATCTTGATTTCAATTTTCCAGGAAATAGCTTGAATCGTGAATTGAAAAGAAGAACTCTGTCTCCTTCTTTAAATTCTTTTGAACTTTTGATTCTTTTATCATGTTATTTCTTCGTTCTTTCTTATAGATTAACGAATTTTCATATGCTTCATGTCTTAATTCTTCTAATTCGTTTAGTTGAATTAATCGTAAACGTCCGGCTTCATGTAAATCAAGATTACATGTCTTCAAAGCCCAAAATGCTTTGTGTTCAATTTCTACTGGAAGATGACATGCTTTTTCGTAAACGAGTTTAAAAGGTGTGGTTCCAATTAGAGTTTTGTAGGTTGTTCTAAAAGCCCAGAGTGCATCCTCCAATTTCATGGACCATTCCTTCGAATTTGATCCTACGGTTTTTTCTAGAATACGTTTTAAAGCTTGGTTGGTATTTTCAACTTGTCCACTTGTTTGTAGATGATAAGCGGTTGAGATTTTATGAGTTACTCCATATCTTTTAAGAACTTTCTCAAGTTGATTGTTACAAAAATGAGTACCCCGATCACTTATTAAAGCTTTCGGTGTTCCGAACCTTGCAAAAAGACGTTTTAAAAAGTTGACTACAACTCGTGCATCGTTAGTTGGGAGAGCTTGTGCTTCCGCCCATTTAGATACATAATCAATGGCAACGAGAATGTATAGATTATTATGAGATTTTGGAAATGGACCCATAAAGTCAATAACCCAAATGTCAAATACTTCACATACTTGAATGACATTTTGTGGCATTTCATCACGTTGATTTATTTTTCCGGCCCTTTGACAAGCATCACAGGATTTGCAAAGGAAGTGTGCATCTTTGAAAATTGTAAGCCAATAGAATCCAGCGTCGTAAACTTTTCTTGCTGTAAGTTGAGGCCCATAATGCCCTCCTGTTGGTCCTGTGTGACAATGGTTTAAGATTTTACTAGCTTCATTTCCGAATACACATCAGCGTATTATTCCATCGAGACAACTTTTAAACAAATGTGGATCTTCCTAGAAATAGTGTTTTATATCACTAAAGAATTTCTTTTGTTTTTGGTACGATAATCCTTTTTCAAGGAATCCACAGACTAAGTAGTTTGCATAGTCTTCAAACCATGGAATTTCATTATAATCTATCTTCAATAGATATTCATCAGGAAAGTTGTCTTGTATGGCAGATTCATTTAGAACTTCTAATTCAGGATTTTCAAGACGAGAAAGATGATCAGCGGCTAGATTTTCTGCTCCCTTTTTGTCTCGGATTTCAATATCGAACTCTTGTAAGAGTAAGATCCAACGGATTAATCTTGGTTTAGCATCTTGTTTCGAAAATAGGTATCTAAGAGCAGAATGGTAGGTATAGACCACCGTTTTAGCTAGAACGAGATATGAACGAAATTTATCAAAAGCAAAGACAATAGCAAGGAGTTCTTTTTCAGTAGTTGTGTAATTCATTTGTGCTCCTTGTAACGTCTTACTAGAATAATATATAGGTTGAAATCGTTTTTCAATCCTTTGTCCTAAAACAGCTCCCATTGCAAAATCACTTGCATCGCACATTAGTTCAAACGGTAGATTCCAATTTGGAGTTATCATGATCGGCGCATTAGTGAGTTTTTCTTTAAGAATATTAAAAGATTTGATGCATTCATCTGAAAAGATGAATGGAGCATCCTTTTCTAGGAGTTTATTCACAGGAGTGGCAATTTTAGAAAAATCTTTTATGAAACGTAGGTAAAAACCGGCATGCCCTAGAAAACTCCTAACTCTTCTAACATTGGTGGGATGTGGAAGTTTAGCAATTACATCTACTTTAGCTCTATCCACTTTAATTCCTTCCTTTGAGATTTTACGTCCAAGAACGATGCCTTCTTTAACCATGAAATGGTATTTCTCCCAATTAAGTACTAGGTTTGATTGTTCGCATCTAATAAGTATTCGTTCAAGATTAACTAGACATGATTCAAAAGTATCACCGAAGACTGAAAAGTCATCCATGAAACTTCCATGCATTCTTCTATCATGTCATGAAAAATCGCCATCATGCACCTTTGAAAGGTTGCAGGGGCGTTGCAAAGTCTAAATGGCATGCGTTTGTAAGCAAAAGTACCATAAGGGCACGTGAATGTGGTTTTCTCTTGATCCTCGGGTGCTATTGGAATTTGAAAATATTCGGAAAAACCATCAAGAAAACAATAGTAACTATTTTCGGCTAATCTTTCCAACATTTGATCAATGAAAGGTAAGGGAAAGTGATCTTTTTTGGTGGCGTCATTTAATTTTCTATAATCAATACAAACACGCCATCCTGTTACAGTCCTAGTAGGAATAAGCTCATTTTTCTCATTTGTGATGACAGTCATGCCACCCTTCTTAGGTATACATTGAACTGGGCTTACCCATGGACTATCAGAGATTGGATAAATTAAACCTGCATCAAGCAGTTTAATAATTTCTTTCTTAACAACATCTTGCATATTAGGATTTAGTCTTCGTTGGCGTTGCACATATGTTTTATGACCTTCTTCCATAAGGATTTTATGTGTGCAATACGAAGGACTTATTCCTTTAATATCATGAATTTCCATGCAATGGCTGGTTTATGAGCTTTTAGCACAGAAATGAGTTGTGATTTTTCATTTTCAGTAAGAGAAGACGATATTATTACAGGTAATTCAGATTCACCATGTAAATAAGCATATTCCAAATAGTTTGAAAGTGGCTTTAACTCTAATGTCGATGGTTCTTCTAACGATGATTTGTATCGATATCTGTCTTCTTCTTTTAGCATTTGAATTTCTTCTGTTGTTGGTTCATATCCATTAGCCATAAGTGTAGCTAACATTTCAGCTTCATCAATTGGTTCAGTTCCTTCTCCTAAAGAACATTCTCCTGTTCCTTGTAATTCTGGAAATTCTTCTAACAATTCTGCATGTAAATCTATAGTTTGAATATAATAACATGTATCATCTGCAGATTGTGGTTGTTGCATGGCTCTATCAACTGAAAAGGTAACACTCTCGTCCTCTATACTTAGGGTCAGTTTCTTACCGAACATGTCTATTATTGCTTTAGCCGTGTTTAAGAATGGTCTTCCTAATATGAGAGGAACTCGAGAATCTTCTTCCATGTTCAGAATAACAAAATCTACTGGAAATACTAAAGTAAAAACTAGCATATTCTCCATTATCCCTCTAGGATATTTTACTGATCTATCGGCTAGTTGTATACTTATTCGTGTTGGTTTCAATTCTCCAAGGTGTAGTTTAGCGTATAGTGAATACGGCATTAAATTTATACTAGCACCTAAATCTGCCAATGCTTCTATTGAACAAAGACTACCCAAAAAAACATGGAATTGTGAAACTTCCTGGATCTGATAATTTTTCTGGTATCTTATTTAACAGCACTGCAGAACAATTTGCATTCATAGTAACAGCTGAGAGTTCTTCCATTTTCTTTCTATTTGTGATTAGATCTTTCAGAAATTTAGCATATCTAGGCATTCCTGAAATCACATCAATGAAAGGAAGATTGACATTTATTTGTTTAAACATATCCAAGAATTTGGATTGCTCGGCTTCAAGTCTTTCTTTTCTCATTTTACTCGGGTAAAGAAGTGGTGGTTGGTATGGTTTAACATAAGGTTTAGCCTTAACTGTGTTATCTTCATTAACCTTTTCAACTACCGGTTCTGTTTCCTTATCTTGTTCAGGTTGTGGTTCTTGTGGAGTAGGAATAGCTTCATCAGAAATTACAGGTATTTCAGGTGGTTTAAGTGTAATACCACTTCTCGTGGTAATGGCTTTAGCTGTTTCATTCTGGGGGTTAGTATTTGTATCACTTGGTAGACTTCCCGGTTTTCTTTCACCTATTAACCTTGCTAGGTTGCTCACTTCTTGTTCCAAATTTTGAATAGAAGCTTGTTGATTTCTAAATTCTTGAGCATTTTGTTCATTGGTTTGTTTCTGAGATGTGAAAAACTGAGTTTGAGATTCAACTAGCTTCGTCATCATATCTTCTAAATTCGGCTTTTTATCATCCATTTGTGGTGGTTTATTTTGAAAAATAGGTCTTTGCGGATTGTAAGTATTGTTGGATACTTGTTGATTACTAGGACCTTGTTAGTTGTTGTATGGAACATTTCGGTTATAATTCTGGTTTTGATTGTAGATTGGTCTTGGCGGTTGACAATTATTCTGATAATTATTTCCAGGCCTTTGGTTTATGTATGAAACATTCTCTCTTTGTTCCATTGTTAGTTCAATACTGAGACAATCTTTTGTCAAATGTGGTCCTCCACACTGCTCACAATTAATTCGTATTGAGTGAATATCTTTAGTCATCTTTTCCATTCATCTCTCGACAACATCTATCTTTGCAGAAATGGAATCTAAGTCATGGCTAGAATCAGCTCTAGCTGCTTTAGATGATCCAACGATATCTTTTTCTTGATGCCACTCATGTGAGTGGGAAGCAGTGTTATCAATAATTTTGTAAGCATCAGTTGCTGTTTTCTTCATAATGGAACCACCAGCTGCTATATCGATGTCTTTTCGTGTAGTGATGTCGCATCCTTGGTAGAATATTTGTACTATTTGACAAGTGTCTAAACCATGTTGCGGACATCCTCTCAATAACTTTCCAAATCTTGTCCACGCCTCATATAGAGTTTCATTTGGCTTTTGTGTGAATGTAACAATTTCTCCTTGAAGTCTCACGGCTTTAGATGCCGGAAAGAATTGTTTAAGAAATTTTTCAACTAAAACGTCCCATGTATCAATCGCCCCTTCAGGTAACGATTCTAACCAATCTTTGGCTTCTCCCTTTAGAGTCCAGGAAAATAACATGAGATATATCTGTTCATCCTCAACTTCTCGGATTTTGAATAAAGTACAGATCCTATTAAAAGTACGAAGATGTTCATTTGGATCTTCCTTCGGCGCACCACTAAATTGGCATTGATTAGTTACCATGTGTAGAATTTGTCCTTTGATTTCATAATCTGGCGCATTAATGTCTGGTTGAGTAATTGCATGACCTTGGCCAGTGCGTTTAGCTCTCATTCAGTCTTCCATACTTAGAGGTTTCAGATTCTCCATGATTAAATTTGTTGAATCTGAATCACTAGAGGATTTTGATTTAATGGTTGGTTCCTCTACAATCTCTGTTTGAATGATTGGTGGTTCTGGAGGAAAGATTAGTGGTTCAGGATCTATGAATTGTCCCTGAATATTCTCCGGATTCTCAATTGTGAGGTCGGATTCAAAAAATGGATTATCGGAAATTTGAATTGGAGTACTTGGTTGACTGGATGACGATTCTAAAGAAAAATCAACGGCGACAATATTTGCTAGATGTCTTGATCGAGTTACAGGTGGTGAACGTACAAAAGGTGGTGAACGTTTTGCTCGGTGCATTCACTGAATATCCTATTAGTTATAAAAATAAAAAAAATTATATAAGTTTTCAAATTAATAGACTTTTCTGATTTTGCTCACGTTTTGGTCTCAATATAATTAAGTACTGTTTGGCTCCAATAACCCGGTCCACGTACAAATCCAACTATTACTACGAACCATAAAATGGATGTCTATTAATTTAACCACTTAAAATAATTTTTTCGTTTTGAAATTTTAGAGAAGAAATAGAAAATTCTATGTCCTAAAAACTAGAGCGTCGAGAAATAAGAAAGAAAAAGAGCGCGTCGAAAAATGTCGAAAAATAAAAGGTCGAAAAATAAAAATAAGAAAGTAGCGCGTCGAAACTTAAAAAGGAACTAAAAACTAAGAATTAAAAGTTGCGTCTAAAAATATTAAAGCTTAAAAGAAAAAATATATCCCAAATGGCAATAACTTAAAAAGTTACTAAAATTTATAAAACGGCGTCGCAAAATTCTAAAGCACCTAAATCTTAGTCTAAAGAAAAAGCACTTAATGGATTTTATGGCAAAGCCTAAGAATCTAAAAATAAAAATAAACTACGGCAAAAACTATGAATTAAAATTAAATACGAGCGAAAAATACAAATATTACGAATAAACGATTAAAAGGGTACAAAATATAAAAATATACTTAAAGTTGTAAAAAATACAATTTTTATAAAAATATTATTTTTATATTAAGTATTTTATAAAAATAGTAGTTTTATATATTAATAAAACTAATTAAAGTTTAAAATTAATTAAAACTAAACTTATACTAATTATATTAAATTAAAACCCTAATTTTAATTAATAATAATTATTTTAACCCTAATTTCGTAATTAATGCAATCTGATGTTGCAGATGTCAGAGGTCTCCGCGAGTGCGGAACCCAGCTGGCAAAAAGTACCGCGAGTGCGGATGCAATAGATTCAGATGAGGTGCAGGTCGTTCAATGGTTTTTTTTTTTTTTTTTTTACTTTTTATATTTTGTTTTTAATTTTCTGTTTTTTTTTATAGAAAATGTTTTATACTATAACTAAAACTTATATTTTAAATAAAAATCACTTATTAGTATTTTATAACTAAAAATATTTTTTTTAGAGACTTAAAGATATATAGTTTTTATGTTTTTATATTTTTGATATTTAAAACTTATGTAAATATATTTTTACAAAAATAACGTAAAAACTAAAATATTTTTTTTTCTGTTTAAAATTTTTTTTTTGTTTTATATTAATACAAAATATTTAAATAAAATTTATATTTTTACAAACTAAAATAAAAATAAAGAAACTTTATAAAACTTATATGTTTAATAAACTCTTAAAAATACTTAAATTTTGTTTTTCTTTATATATATTTGTATTAAAACGTATTTTTACAAAAATGTATTTTTACAAAAGTAAATTAAAAATCTTTTTTTTTCTTTCTGTTTTATATATATAGCGTTGCGCTTTCGGCGTTTAAGCAAGAATTTCCCGGCAGCGGCGCCAAAAATACTTGATGTTAAAGCGAAGGGGTATAAAATAGTAGTAATTTTTACAACAAAATACTATTAAATACGATACAATTTTTACACAAGTTATTTATTTATTTATAGAGTGGATATACCTGAACCTTGCTACAACACTTATAGGCAGTGTACCTAATCGTACAGTAGTGTAGTTTTTAGTAAGTCCGGTTCGTTCCACAGGGATCTTTTAAACAAGCTTACCGCTATATTTTTTACTTATATTTGTAAAAATACAAAAATATATATAAGTAGTATTATTATTATTATAAAAAGGGGGTTTTTACGTTTTAATGACCGGTTTGTCGATTTTAAAACTTTAGTCGCAGTTAAAACCTAATGTAAAGTATTAAAAATAAATATAACTTAATTTAAAGCGTAAAGTAAATAACGATAATGAAATTGCGATAAATAAAAATGCGATAAAATAATATTGCGATAATTAAGAGTACAATAATTAAAATTGCAATTAAATAAAATGACAATAAATAAAAGTGCGACAATTAAAAGTGCAATTAATTATGAAATATATAAATTATGCTTATTTAAACTTCCGTAATCATGATGTTCGACGTGTTGATTTTAGTTTTATTATCATGGGTTAATTGTCCTTTGTCCTGGATTATTCAATATGTCTGTCTGGTTTTTGTCCATAACAGTCCATCGGTCATAAATTTAAAGTGCGAGTGTCCTCGTCAAATTATCCTTATATCCGAAGTCAAATATTCCAACTAATTGGGGACTTAAACTGTAACAATGTCTTAATACTTTGTTTAATAATTACACCAAGATATCGACTGCGTGTAACCCAAGGTTTTAATACTTTGTTAACAATTACGCCAAGTGTCCTTGTACATAATTCACCCTTGTTTTAATAAGTCTAATAACTATTAATCCATTCCCGTGTCCGGTTAAATGAACGATTATTCGTACATATAAATATCCGGCCCATCGTGTCCGATCGAGTGTATATGGTTATTTATAGGTACGTCCAATTGTAAATCTGTATATTAAATTAACAAACTATCATTTAATTAAACAAATATAAAGCCCATTAATAGCCCATAGTCTAATTTCCACAAGTGTCGTTCTTTTGTCCAAACCCCAATTATAGTACAAAGCCCAATTACCCAATTTTAAATATTTTAGTCCAACATCATGATTACTTCATCTTAAATAAGCATAATAATAACTTAGCTACGAGACATTAATTTAAAAATAACATTAACCATAACTTAAAGTGATTAAAAATAGCGTAGCATTACACGGACAGAATTTTGACTTACACCCTTACAACATTCGCTAATATACCCTTATTATTAGAATTTAAAATTAAAATTAAAATTATAATATAAATATATATATATACGTGAGATAGATAGAGGAAAGATTAGAAAAAGTGTGTAAAATTCGTGCAGAATTCGATGGCTTTTATAGGCCCACGTTGTACTGTAGAGTTCCGCGAGTGCGGTGGTTTCCTTCACAAAAGTACCGCGAGTGCGAATCTATGGATTCCAGCTCACTCTTTGGATCCTAGCTTTGCCGATGGTTTTTAAAATATAAATATAATATATATATATATATATATATATATATATATATATATATATATATATATATATATATATATATATATATATATATATATATAATTTTAAGAATTATTTATATATTATATTATATTTATGTGCATAGTTGAGTTGTAATTTTTAGTCCGTTGCGTCGAGCGTTGAGAGTTGACTTTAGTCCCGGTTCCGGATTTTCGAACGTCCTTGCGTACAATTTAATATCGTGTATTTTGTGTTTCGCGTCTTGTACTCTTGTAATTTCGAGATGTTTCTCACCAATAATTTGAACCACTTTGATTGTACTTTGTATTTTTGAGCTTTTTGGTCGTTTGCGTCTTCAATTCGTCGAATCTGTCTTTTGTCTTCACCTTTTATTATTTAAATGAATATCACTTGTAAATAGAACAATTGCAACTAAAAGCTTGTCTTTCTTGAGGGATAATGCTATGAAATATATGTTCGTTTTTAGCACTATCAGGTCGCAACCCTTCAGAATCAACTACCAATAGAGAGTAACGGTTTTATTATTTATATTTAGCTGGGGTTTCCTAGCTATAACTCACCTACTTGTCTTCCTTTTAACGAGTAAGTGGTAAATATAACTCAGGTTCGTATTTTTGTATGTCTGCTCAGTAACGTGAGACAAAAGTGCTTATATAGTTAACCCTAGTTGACAAGCGGTGATAGATTAGGACTAACTACTAATAATATAAAATAACTATAAAGATAAAGTTGCATAGGTATGAAGAATAGAATTCTGATGGGGAATGATCACTAGAGTTTAACTTCCTAGAATAAATACTAAACCTCAATCAACTGGGCTATGAACCTAACTGATTTGTCACTAACAGTTTAGGCCTTGAAGATTCTGGCTAAGACGGATATCCCTACTCTCAATGTTAACCTTAGAGGGTTTAAACGACCTTATGGATAGAATCCTAGGTACATGAACAAAGTGGTATATCCCTAAAGGAAAGTCTCAGCTTTTCTTAATCCTAGTTATTCTAACTAAAGCAATATTCCAACACTTAATACTAAGCTATGCGTTAACATTAATAGATGTGCAATCTTAGATATTCAAAGGTACTGCTAATTGGGTTAGAGGTCTCTCCTTTGCGATCACTTACTCAACCTCGGATCATCTTACAACATCTCAAAAATGTTGCTTCTGACGCGAATCATGCTTTTGAGCAAGCCAGTGTTCACTGAACTCTATATTGCCTACTCTAATCACAACCTAAATGGGCAGCTCTTCTCTGACAAATAAATGGTTATTCGTACGTAGGTACTGTAACGACTCTGGATTTTTCAACGTTTATTTATTAATAATTATTATTATTAATACTTGTGATTAAACGAATGTATGTTATTACATTTACATGTTGCCATGATTGCTCGTACTTGATTTTAATTGCCCAAAACGTCTTTGTGACACACGAAACTTACACAAATAATATTTTCAAGTATTATTTACGTTCATGATTAAGTTTTATTAATCATTTTATTTAACTAAGGTTATTAGTTAATTACATGGGCTTTTATTGGATTACTTGTTAATTACTTACAAACTTGGGCTTTATATTTGTACATGGACTTAAAGAGCCCACCCTACACCTTGTTGGATTAACTAGCCCATTTTATACACTTGTAAGTATCATTTATGGTCTAACTAGTTAGTTATTTACATAAGGAATCTAGTTACCATATAATCCCCATGCAAACACATCTTATATCCAACTTTAAAGAGCTTTACATGCTAGTGACCAAAGAACACTTCCCCCTCCCCTTTGGAGTTGCTGGCCGTCGGCCTTTAGGCCTTTAGATGGGTGATTTTGTTTCAAATTTCACTAACATAACTACTTGTAAACTTCATTCTTTCCAAAACACATTTACTTGCATTTCTCTCTCAAGATTTTCTCTCATTTTACTTTCTAAATTGTAAGTAACTTGAAGACTTTTTCTCTTCTTCTTTTCTTTCTAAAACCGAACCAACAACCCTCCATATCATCATCATTCTTTGTTGTTTGTTGTTACTTGTTTTATGTTGTTGTTTGTTACTTAATTTCTAGTTGTTGTTGTTGTTACTTACTTACATATTTCAAGAATCAAACTTACTAGTTTCATTCTCCATTTATCTTGTATTTACAAGAACACTCAAGAACATAAACTTACTAGCTTATGATTCTACACTTATTGTTTCAAAAGATTTAAGGTTCATGTGTTGTAAATCATACTTGTAATTCATGTTAGTAAACTTTAAAGTTTACTTTCTTAAAGATCAAACTTTGGTTTGAATCTTTAAAGTATGAACAACCCATGAATTATTTACTTGTTTACTTAGTTTATGTCTTCATATTATGCACTTTAATTTCATGTTTGTTGGTTGTTATTGGTCAAGTGTTACTAGTTAAACTTGATCTCATTAATCTTGAACTAAAAGTTAACTTTGAAAGTTCAAGAACATGTAAGTAAGCTTTCTATAATTATAACTTGGTACACTTATGTTAGATCTAGACTTTTGAGTCTTGGATCTTCAAGATCAAACTAAGAACTTTATTCTACATCTTAAGATCTTGATTTCATAAGTTCACTTTCAAGTTTGTAACTTATTATTAGTTTTAAAGTTCATGTATGTGTTAGATCTAAGACTTTGATGTAACCTTGGTTCATCAAAACACTTGCAACACTTAAGTGAGTTGTGCTTCATGTCTTAGACTTACACTTGGGTTATGATGGTCAAACCTTGGTGAAATTGATGCAAACACATCAACAAGTTGTACACTTGAAGCTATATGTATCAAGGATGAGAACCATGATAAGCATCGAGCACCAAGAACCACCGGAACCTACTGACCCTACTGTTTTACTGTTTCTGTGTCTGACCCTTATGACCTGGGCTACTTTAATTATGATTTTCAGATAGTTCTGTTCGATTAGATAACTTTTCATATAGGACTCCTCTTAATCTGAGTTACGGTTTAGGATTTATGGCCCTCCGATCGTCACTATGTCCATTTAACGTTGTGCTGAAAAATTCTGACCTACTCGCACTTAGACCGTCGCCACGGTCAAACGAAGACGAGTTTGCTTCTGTAATTTTTACCACAACTAAAAGACTCATATACGGAGCCATGGCCATTGGTCTCACCTTATTTCAGTAGGTATAGAGTCCGTGGTGAGTGACCGAATTCAGCCTTTGTTTTAAACTACTTTCATGAACGAAACTTACTTTACACCTTTTGTTTAATGATGAATGATGATGACCTTTAAGACCTTATTTACATACTTTTAAACCTTTTCGGACGATTTACTGACTTATTACTATTTGACTTAGGTTGAGGACCCGTTTGGACAACCTTCATTACTTGCTTACTTTCCGAGTCATACTTTACCGCTACATTATCATTGTGAGTTATAGCATTCCCTTTTTACTTTAACTTATTTTGGGAACTGAGAATACATGTGGATTTTATGTTTTACATACTAGGTACGAGCACTTAAACTTTATATATGTGTGGCTTATACAACGGCATAAACATTCCCTTTAGCTCGGTAACATTTAGTCATTGGTTTTTGAACCGGTGAACGCGAATCTTAGATATGGATCCATATGGTTTGACATCCCCACTCGGGCTAGTCGCGCTAGCATTTAACGAGTGTTTAATACTTCGTAAACATACGCACTTGCCAAGTGTACTTTCAGGGGGTATAAACGTTAAGTTAGTTACCAAGTGCCCAAGGTTAACATATACTTTATCATACTGTTTTGAAACGCTCTTTGTAGCACTGAAATCTCGTGGCCTACCTTACATACTATTATACTTAAACTATAGCTCACCAACCTTTTTGTTGACGTTTTTAAGCATGTTTTTCTCAGGTGCTTAAGGTTATTTGCTTCCGCTGTCGTGCTATTCTTGCCGTAGACACCCGCTGCTCTAGTGTATTCACCGCATGAACTGTTTATCTTGCATTCAAACTTTAATACATTTGAAACTATGTTTTGTAACGACCTAAGGGTCACATAAATTTATTCATGCTTGCTATTCGTAGAAGCATACTGTTGGTGTAAAACAATTGACGTCGGTTATGACGTCATCTTTTATCGTGAATGCAACTTCTTTTATTACAGCATATAGTACTTAACCTTGTAATGATCCTGTTGTTGATGATTCGTACACAATGGTTTTGTACGGGGCATCACATTTGGTATCAGAGCCTTGGTTGTAGGGAATTAGGTTGCATTAGTGAGTCTAAGACCTACACGAGTAGGATTCACTAATAGGACTAATCTACAACTTGCTAGTTTACTTGTTTCCGCTGAACTTACTGCATGCCGCTGCTTACTTTTACTGCTACATGCCATATGCCACTACATGATTTCACTACTGCATGATATTAATTGCTTTCGATTGCATGCTACTTCTGTATATTTCGTTATTATTGCCATGCTACTTATTGTTATACATGATTTAAACTGTTGGCCTAATACGTGCTTGCTTTATGACTTACTGACATGGAAAAATTTATTTTTCCTTGTTCAGATGTTGGATACTCCACCTGCTATCATTTTGGGCAGTTCAGACTCGTCAGCCACCCCACCTGCTGCTGCTGCCGACACACCGATCCCGCTACTCACGAGTGACCCCGGCGCTTCATCTTCCGGGACTAGCAGCCAGGCGCCTGCCCCAGTGGTTACTTCTAGCGGAGCCCAGGACCCTTCGGAGATTCCAGCTCCATCTGCCCCCAGACCTTCAGGATCACAGCCCCGCTCCGGTGAGATTGTGATTCCCGCGGAGTTCGGGGAAGGTCCTTTCCGTAAACGGTATCGCCATTGGTACCGATGCGCCCCTGATGGACGTCTCATTCCGATCAGACCCACTTGTTACCAATAGATGATGGCCGCTCAAGGACGGCCAGTTCAGCCACCCGTACAGCCACCACATGATTCGGACGACCCGTCATCCACTGATGCTTCATCCGACGACACCTCCTCAGACGACTCCAGTGATGATGAGGACCCTGCTGATGTACCTATTCAGCCACCCTCCACCCCGCCGAAGAAGCGGTATCGCTTCGACGGTACCATCATTCCGGGGATCAACGGAGGACGAGCCTTCACTGACGCGTTTGGTCGATGTCGTAGGGTTACTGCTCATAAGCAGCTTGTGCCGTACCCTGCCGACCCACAAGTGTGTAAGGCACCCCGTTATGTACTGACTATTTCTGGAGCCGGAACGTCTGCACCTTGTTTCGTGAGGTCTGCACCATCCGCACCACCGGCACCACCTTCACCGCCTGCACCTCCTGCCCTACCATCTCCCTCTAACGAGGAACTGAGGCGGGAGGTTGAGATCCTCTGAGCTCGGGTATCTGAGCTTGAGGAGCAGATGTCTCATGCTATGGACATCCTTCACCCACCTTCACCGTAGGGCTTTTGTATTTAGATTTCATTATGTAATCTAGTTATAGTTTTATGTTTCACTTATGTATTGTACGGACTTATTCAGATGTATGAAACTTATTATTATTAATGGAAACTTTGTGATGTTACTTTTTGCACAAGTGTTCTATTTACATTACTATATGGTGTTTTGCGGTACTTGTATCAACTTGCGTTACTTAATTAACATGTGTTGTGCTGTTTACATGTTGGTTGTTATATACTATATAATTATATATTGAATGCTGGATTTTGACTTGAGTCAAAATGTTTGTATAGAACACCATGGCTAACGGTTGATCCACACCTACTGCTGCTCAAATTGAAGAGATGATCCAAGAACGTGTAGCCACAGCCATTGCGGAAATGCAACCCCAAGCTCCACTGCCACCACCACTACCACCGGTTATTCAACCCGTTCGAAATGGGTGTACTTACAAGGAATTCCAGAGCTGTAAACCACATAACTTCAGCGGCATCGAGGGACCGGTTGGTCTCACCAGATGGTTCAAGAAACTTGAATCAGTATTCCGAGTTAGCAACTGTTCGGAGGACAACAAAACCAAATTTGCATCTTGCACGCTGTCTGACGGCACGCTCACATGGTGGAACACAATGGCACAGGCACTAGGCATTGATGAGGCGTATGCTTAGCCATGGGAAGAATTTAAGTGTGCCATGATTGAGGAGTATTATCCGAGAACCAAGATACAAAAGATGGAAATGGAATTCATACAGTTAAAGGCCGTTGGGAACGACCTTGATGGTTACACCCCAGAATTCAAGCGTATGGAAAGGTATTTCTGGGGAGTTCCTAAGAGCATCAAGGGAAATGTCACCTCGTCCAAGCCACCGAATGTTCCCGAAGCGATGCGCATGGCGCATACTTTAATGAATCAAATAACCATCGATGAACCGGAGAAAACTAAGTCTGAAGCGGGTACTAGTGAGAAGCGCAAATGGGATAACAACAGGGGATGGAACTATGAACAGAACCCGGCGAAACGACATGAGGGTTTCAGAGGAAACAACAACGGTGGAAACCCCAATCCCAATCCGAACACCAACTCAAACCCAAACTACAAGGTAACCTTACCACAATGCAAGAGGTGTTACAAACACCACACTGGGTATTGCAATGTTGTCTGTGAGAAGTGCCAACGGTCTGGGCATGTTGGCAAGGACTGCAAGGTCATCACTTTGAATGGGAATCTGAACCCCACAGGGCCGAGGAAGTGTTACGAATGCGGACAGACAGGCCATTTCAGAAATGCGTGTCCAAACAAGCGAAAAGATGGCAGACCACCGCGCGCTAGAGCTTTCAATGTTAATGCAAGGGACGCACGCGAAAACCCCGACTTGGTGACAGGTATATTCAAAATCAACAATCTTTTAGCTTCTGTCTTGTTTGATACTGGTGCGGATAGAAGTTATGTATGTAGACATTTTTGCGATAAGATTAATTGGTCATTAGTCCCGTTAAAAGAGAGTATTCTTGTCAAGGTCACCAACGGTAAACGTGAAAAAGTTGACCACATTAGTCGAGGAGCTATTATCAACATAGCTGGTGCAGATTTTGAAATTGATTTGATACCTATCAAACTGGGAAGTTTTGACGTGATCGTTGGTATGGATTGGTTGAGCAAGATAAGGGCCGATATTATCTGTGGAGATAAAGCTCTTCGTATACCACAAGGAGATGGCGAGCCACTGGTTATCTATGAAGAGAGATGTACCTCGAAGCTGAACCTCATTAGTTGCGTGAAAGCGCAAAAGATTATGAAGAAGGGACGTCTTGCTGTCCTAGCGCATGTGAAAACGGTAGAAACTGAGGTGAAGAGCGTGAACGACGTTCGAATTGTGAACGAATTTTCCGATGTCTTCCCAGAGGAATTGCCTGGATTACCGCCGCCGAGAGCCGTAGAGTTTCAGATCAACTTAGTGCCAGGAGATGCACCTGTAGCTCGCGCACCTTATAGACTCGCACCTTCCGAGATGCAAAAATTACAGAGTCAACTACAAGAACTGTTAGACCGTAGATTTATCCAACCAAGTTTCTCGCCTTGGGGTGCACCTGTGTTGTTTGTGAAGAAGAAGGATGGATCCTTCCGTATGTGTATCGACTACCGTGAACTCAACAAATTGACTATCAAGAATCGGTATCCTCTTCCACGAATTGACGATCTTTTTGATCAACTACAAGGATCGAGTGTCTACTCAAAGATCGATTTGCGATCCGGTTGTCACCAGTTGAGGGTGAAGGAAAGTGACGTGATGAAAACTGCGTTCAGAACTCGTTATGGTCATTATGAGTTTCTTGTGATGCCATTCGGGTTGACAAATGCACCTGCTGTGTTCATGGACCTCATGAATCGTGTCTGCAAGCCGTACTTGGATAAGTTTGTTATCGTCTTCATAGATGATATCCTCATCTACTCTAAGAGCGAAGAAGAGAATGAGCAACACCTCCGACTAGTACTTGAACTCTTGAGACAAGAGCAACTATACGCCAAATTCTCCAAGTGTGAATTTTGGTTGAAGGAAGTACAATTTCTGGGTCATGTTGTGAGCGACCAGGGTATCAAAGTTGATCCCACCAAGATTGAAGCTATCAGCAAGTGGGAGACCCCCACTACTCCGACTCATATTCGCCAATTCCTAGGTCTCGCCGGTTACTACCGAAGGTTCATTGAAGGATTTTCTCTGATTGCGCATCCTTTGACCGCGCTGACTCACAAGGGCAAGAAGTTCATTTGGGAACCCGCACACGAATCAGCATTCCAAACCTTAAAGAAGAAGTTAACCACCGCACCTATCCTATCACTTCCTGAGGGCAGTGACGACTTTGTTGTTTATTGCAATGCTTTGAAAAGTGGTTTTGGTTGTGTACTGATGCAACGATCAGAGGTTATTTCCTATGCCTCCCATCAATTGAAGATTCACGAGTGGAACTACACTACTCACGATCTTGAACTTGGAGCCATTGTCTTTGTGCTTAAATTGTGGAGACACTATTTGTATGGAACTAAGAGCACTATCTTCACCGATCACAAGAGTCTCCAACATATATTTGATCAGAAGAAACTGAATATGAGACAGCATCGATGGATCGAGACGCTCAACGACTACGATTGTGAACTCATTTATCATCCCGGCAAGGCAAATGTTGTAGATGACGCTTTAAGACGAAAGGAGAGGATGGCACCTCTTCGTGTTAGGGCTCTGAACATCACCATCCATTCGAACCTCAACAGCCAGATCAGAGTAGCCCAAGATGAGGCTCTCAAGGAGGAGAATATATCTCACGAACATTTGAACATACTCGTCTCTCGATTCGAGGTTAGGGAGTCTGGACTCCGATGTTATGACGGAAGAATTTGGGTACCTTATTATGGAGATCTACGGAACCTTATACTTGATGAAGTCCACAAGTCGAGATATTCGATTCATCCTGGAGCGGACAAGATGTACCACGATCTTAAAGAACAGTATTGGTGGCCGATCTTAAGAAGGACATTGCGACTTATGTTGGTAAGTGTTTGACTTGCTCGAAGGTTAAAGCCGAGCATCAGAGACCTTCTGGGTTACTTCAGCAACCGGAAATCCCACAATGGAAGTGGGAAAGGATCACAATGGATTTCATTACTAAGCTACCAAAGACGGTGGGCAGATACGATACTATTTGGGTTATTGTTGACCGCCTTACCAAATCTGCACACTTCCTAGTGATGAAGGAGACGGATACAATGGAGAGACTTGCTCAATTATACATCAAGGAGGTTGTATCTCGTCATGGTGTACCTTTATCGATCATCTCCGATCGCGATCCCCGTTTTGCTTCTAGATTTTGGCGTTCTTTGCAAGAAGCCATGGGAACTCGTCTTGACATGAGTACTGCTTATCACCCTCAGACTGACGGGCAAAGTGAACCAACGATTCAGACCTTGGAAGACATGTTGCGTGCATGTGTCATCGATTTCAGAAAGGCCTGGGAAAGACATTTGCCACTCGCCGAATTCTCGTACAACAACAGTTATCACTCTAGCATTAATGCTGCACCTTTTGAAGCATTGTATGGCTGCAAGTGCCAATCTCCTATTTGTTGAGCCGAAGTAGGCGAAAAGCAAATCACCGGACCCGAGGTAGTCCATGAAACCACGGAGAAGATTGCTCAGATTCAAGCTAGACTTAAGACTGCCCGCGATCGTCAAAAGAGTTATGCTGATCTTAAACGTAAGGACTTTGAATTCAACGTGGGCGACCGTGTAATGTTAAAGGTTGCACCTTGGAAAGGTGTGATCCGTTTTGGAAAACGTGGAAAGTTAAACCCACGATACATTGGTCCTTTTGAAATTTTGGAACGTGTTGGACCCGTTGCTTACCATTTGGATCTACCAGCACAATTGAGCTCAGTTCATCCTACCTTCCACGTGTCAAACTTGAAGAAGTGTCTTGCTGCACCCGAGCTTATCATACCACTTGAAGAACTTACAATTGACGACAAACTCCACTTTGTGGAAGAACCAGTTGAGATTATAGATCGTGAGATCAAAACTTTGAAACGCAACAAGATTCCGTTCGTCCGAGTACGATGGAATGCCAAACGAGGACCTGAGTTTACCTGGGAGCGAGAGGATCAAATGATGCGGAAGTATCCTCACCTTTTCCCGACTCCTCCATCTACCTCAGCTTAAATTTCGGGACGAAATTTTCTTTAACAGGTGGGTAATGTAACGACCCTGAATTTTCCAACGTTTATTTATTAATAATTATTATTATTAATACTTGTGATTAAACGAATGTATGTTATTACATTTACATGTTGCCATGATTGCCCGCACTTGATTTTAATTGCCCGAAACGTCTTTGTGACACACGAAACTTACACAAATAATATTTTCAAGTATTATTTACGTTCATGATTAAGTTTTATTAATCATTTTATTTAACTAAGGTTATTAGTTAATTACATGGGCTTTTATTGGATTACTTGTTAATTACTTACAAACTTGGGCTTTATATTTGTACAAGGACTTAAAGAGCCTACCCTACACCTTGTTGGATTAACTAGCCCATTTTATACACTTGTAAGTATCATTTATGGTCTAACTAGTTAGTTATTTACATAAGGAATCTAGTTACCATATAATCCCATGCAAACACATCTTATATCCAAGTTTAAAGAGCTTTACATGCTAGTGACCAAAGAACACTTCCCCCTCCCCTTTGGAGCTACTGGCCGTCGGCCTTTAGGCCTTTAGATGGGTGTTTTTGTTTCAAATTTCACTAACATAACTACTTGTAAACTTCATTCTTTCCAAAACACATTTACTTGCATTTCTCTCTCAAGATTTTCTCTCATTTTACTTTCTAAATTGTAAGTAACTTGAAGACTTTTTCTCTTCTTCTTTTCTTTCTAAAACCGAACCAATAACCCTCCATATCATCATCATTCTTTGTTGTTTGTTGTTACTTGTTTCAGGTTGTTGTTTGTTACTTAATTTCTAGTTGTTGTTGTTGTTACTTACTTACATATTTCAAGAATCAAACTTACTAGTTTCATTCTCCATTTATCTTGTACTTACAAGAACACTCAAGAACATAAACTTACTAGCTTATGATTCTACACTTATTGTTACAAAAGATTTAAGGTTCATGTGTTGTAAATCATACTTGTAATTCATGTTAGTAAACTTTAAAGTTTACTTTCTTAAAGATCAAACTTTGGTTTGAATCTTTAAAGTATGAACAACCCATGAATTATTTACTTGTTTACTTAGTTTATGTGTTCATATTATGCACTTTAATTTCATGTTTGTTGGTTGTTATTGGTCAAGTGTTACTAGTTAACCTTGATCTCATTAATCTTGAACAAAAAGTTAACTTTGAAAGTTCAAGAACATGTAAGTAAGCTTTCTATAATTATAACTTGGTACACTTATGTTAGATCTAGACTTTTGAGTCTTGGATCTTCAAGATCAAACTAAGAACTATGTTCTACATCTTAAGATCTTGATTTCATAAGTTCACTTTCAAGTTTGTAACTTATTATTAGTTTTAAAGTTCATGTTTGTGTTAGATCTAAGACTTTGATGTAACCTTGGTTCATCAAAGCACTTGCAACACTTAAGTGAGTTGTGCTTCATGTCTTAGACTTATACTTGGGTTATGATGGTCAAACCTTGGTGAAAGTGATGCAAACACATCAACAAGTTGTACACTTGAAGCTATATGCATCAAGGATGAGAACCATGATAAGCATCGAGCACCAAGAACCACCGGAACCTACTGACCATACTGTTTTACTGTTTCTGTGTCTGACCCGTAAGGCCTGGGCTACTGTAATTATGATTTTCAGATAGATTTGTTCGATTAGATAACTTTTCATATAGGACTTGTCTTAATCCGAGTTACGGTTTAGGATTTATGGCCCTCCGATCGTCACTATGTCCATTTAACGTTGTGCTGAAAATTCTGACCTACTCGCACTTAGACCGTCGCCACGGTCAAAGGAAGACGACTTTGCTTCTGTAATTTTTACCACAACTAAAGGACTCATATACGGAGCCATGGCAACTGTTCTCACCTTATTTCAGTAGGTATAGAGGCCGTGGTGACTGATCGAACTCAGCCTTTGTTTTAAACTACTTTCATGAACAAAACTTACTTTACACCTTTTGTTTAATGATGAATGATGATGACCTTTAAGACCTTATTTACATACTTTTAAACCTTTACGGACGATTTACTAACTTAGTACTATTTGACTTAGGTTGAGGACCCGTTTGGACAACCTTCATTACTTGCTTACTTTCCGAGTCATACTTTACCGCTACATTATCATTGTGAGTTATAGCATTCCCTTTTTACTTTAACTTATTTTGGGAACTGAGAATACATGCGGATTTTATGTTTTACATACTAGGCATGAGTACTTAAACTTTATATATGTGTGGGTTATACAACGGCATAAACATTCCCTTTAGCTCGGTAACGTTTAGTCATTGGTTTTTGAACCGGTGAACGCGAATCTTAGATATGGATCCATAGGGTTTGACATCCCCACTCGGGCTAGTCGCGCTAGCATTTAACGAGTGTTTAATACTTCGTAAACATACGCACTTGCCAAGTGTACTTTCAGGGGGTATAAACGTTAAGTTAGTTACCAAGTGCCCACGGTTAACATATACTTTATCATACTATTTTGAAACGCTCTTTGTAGAACTGAAATCTTGTGGCCTACCTTACATACTGTTATACTTAAACTATAGCTCACCAACCTTTGTGTTGAAGTTTTTAAGCATGTTTTTCTCAGGTGCTTAAGGTTATTTGCTTCCGCTGTCGTGCTAGTCTTGCCGTAGACACCCGCTGCTCTAGTGTATTCACCGCATGAACTGTTTATCTTGCATTCAAACTTTAATACATTTGAAACTATGTTTCGTAACGACCTAAGGGTCACATATATTTATTCATGCTTGCTATTCGTAGAAGCATACTGTTGGTGTAAAACAATTGACGTCGATTATGACGTCATCTTTTATCGTGAATGCAACTTCTTTTATTACAGCATATAGTACTTAACCTTGTAATGATCCTGTTGTTGATGATTCATACACGATGGTTTTGTACGAAGCATCACAGGTACTATATCCCTATTGTGACGTTAAGCACACATAACTACTTACCCGTATCCTAGGGTTGATCAAGTCCTAATACTAGGTTATAGTCACGTGAATAAGCGGAAAGGGTGATCCGTAAATTAAACTTCTAAACCGTCAAGGTTTCAGCATAACGATAGGATAAGTTTCAGATAAAGTATTCAACACATAATAAACATTTGCAATGGATAGATAAGCATATAAGATGGAAGCACTTAAAATAATTTTATTAATTTAAGGAAAACGTTCACCGTTTACAGACGAGATCTGGACCATTACAAGTGCTGACATCCTCTAGACCGCTCCTATCACAATCTTCGGCGTTCGCCTCCGGGTACTTAATTTCTCGCTCAGAGGTGAGAAGGCCTTAAAAGCTCTAGTGAGAAAAAGTGTATTGTAGTGAGAGAGTGAAGAGAGGTGTCTTGAAATTAGATGACAAAAGCCCTTTGAATAGAAGTGAAAATGGCCTGCAAAAGGCTGGCAGGCCGTTTGATGAGGCCGTTTGCCAGGCTAGCCCGTTTGACATGCCCGTTTGATCTGGGCGTATGGCAGGCCATTTGCCATACTGGCAAGCCGTTTGGCTTGCTGAATTGCTGCATCGTAACTTGATTTCTTGTCTTTCACCTTTTTCGCTCTAGAATCTTCGTTTCAGCTCCGATTCTCTTGACTCTTTTTGCATCGTCTTCGTAATTACTTTATCTACAAATTCAACCGAAAAAGCGATTATTTTTCTGGCAAAGTTTTGAACTTTATGCTTTTGGGACTCAATATCGAGGGTAAAAACGTGACTTTTTAGTCGATATAAATTGTCTTGTAGATGCAAAGATATTATTTTATGGTACAATTGGGTTATAAAGCCATTGTAGTTGTTGTTTTGTCTTTGTCGTTTGCTTATTGTTTCATGCTAGAAGCATAGTAAAAATTGTTGTTTAAAATAAATTATGCCGGTTAAACTTTCATAGATTGATAATTTAATAGGTCTAAAAATTTACACCGTGATCTATTTGTGATTCTCGTATCTCAAATTTACCACCATGGTATTATGTTCCTAACGATTTACAACAAACTTATCATTTGTTCACTCATATTTTCTCACACTTGTAAGATGTTCCTTATACTTGTAAATATGTGTAAGCTTGTTTAAATTTATAAATGTAGAATACCATTCAACTTTTACACACAAAATTGTAAGGAAAAATATTCACATTTAATTGTATGTATAAATACTAGTTTATTCACATTTAAAAGTGTGAGTAAATTTGTTACACCTCATGTTTTCAATCAAATGAAAGTGTAAACAGATCTAGTGCGATAAAATTAACTTAACACTCTTAGGTATAATTATATTTGTGATTTACACACCAATTGGTGTACACGTTTTTCCTTATAATCTTATGTGTGAAAATGTGATGATATTCTACACTTACAAATGTAATACATTTACATACATTTGAAAGTGTGAGAAATTTAACATAAGACTCACGCTTTTTTAAAAGTGTATCTAAATGTGTGTAAAATCGTTCCACTAGAACGTATAATCTTTGTCGAATATATTAAGGATAAAGATTGATAGAATCGTTCTTGTATATAACTTATATATTATGGATGAAGATCTCAACATGGGTGGTTAAACATCGACCTACCAACATCGGGAT
This sequence comes from Rutidosis leptorrhynchoides, assembly GCF_046630445.1. Taxonomy (NCBI): domain Eukaryota; kingdom Viridiplantae; phylum Streptophyta; class Magnoliopsida; order Asterales; family Asteraceae; genus Rutidosis; species Rutidosis leptorrhynchoides. The sequence continues at coordinate 126,867,301 of NC_092340.1, forward strand.
AGCCGGAAATTGATGGCTTAAGGTAGGTGTTAGGATTTATGTTCATGGAACGTTCCCTTTAAACGTAAAGAGATCGTGTAATGTGATGTAAGTCCGGTAGCGCGTGAAAGGGTTGCGCTATATAGGTAGCGCGTGTGATGAGACCGTCGTGGGTCTATACTAAAAATAGTATGGGTGTAAGTAGAGATGAATCCTCCCCTGCTCTCGTGATTCGGATCTCTTATTTATAGTCGTAGCATGATTCGCCTATTGGTGTCACGTATCATGCATTGTTATTTCTAATTTGTACATGCTTATTTGTATGGTATATGGACCAGGGAACAGTACTTTATACTATATGTTGGTTGTCTGTACCTTTTGGTGAATGTGGGGACCGTGGTGTGCATGTACCTTGTCTTCTCCTTTATTTTCGTACCGTGTATGAAATGCATCCAACGCAGTTTTATTTGTGCTTCGACGCTGGATGAGGTTCTGATTTGTGTGATGCACGTGTAGTGCACGTGTGATGCGTTATGCTTATCATTATCCTCAATCAGCTCAAATTAATAAATTTAGCTAATTCATAAAACTGGTGGTTAAAATAGTGTAATTTAGCATAATTGCATTCTGCTAACCGGGGGTGTGTAAACTGAATTTATCTTACTGTTACCCGTGCGCGCTATTTTGTGTCGTGAACATGGCTTACATCATATCATTGTTGCATCTGATTAAAATCTCATTTGCAGTTGTATCTTCCATTGCCTCGATCGTTTCTAGTAATTCCTGACAGTTTTGTCAAAAGAAAAAAGTGATATATATATATATATATATATATGGGCATGATCAATGGGGAAGTAACCAATCGGGGGGAAGCAGGGGGAAGCAAAATTTTATTTTTTTTTCATTTTTTTTGGAATTTTTTTTTTCCGGCATCAAGATCACACAAAAATATGAACATTTAGAAGAGACACTTCATGATGAATGTTATTATTTAGGCGGGAAAACGATCGACAAAAATAACATTCAAGATAATATTGTTCGTGAAGAATATGAACGTTTTTTTCCATGTTTTGTGAAGTAAAATTTAGCCCGATTTAGAGTTTAAGGTTTAGGGTTTATGGTTTAGGGTTTGGTGTTTTGGGTTTATTCCATAAACCCAAAACACCAAACCCTAAACCCTAAACCCTAAACCCTAAACTCTAAACCGTTCGTGTTAAAAACTCAATCTAAATCCTAAATCTAAACCCTAAATCTAAACCCTAAACCCTAAATTTCTAAACCCTAATATCTAAATCCTATAAACCCTAATATCTAAACCCTAATATCTAAACCCCAATAGCTAAAACCTCAACATACGCTCGAAAAACACGATAATTGTTATTTATTACTTCTTCGAGCGTTTTTCCGCCAAAATAAAAACATTTATCACAAAGTGTCTCTACTAAATGTTCATATTTTCATCCCATCTATAATGTTCGTGAACAAAGTTTTTTCAAAAAACGAAGAAAAAAAAAGAAGTTTTTGTTTCCACTTGCTTCCTCCCGATTGGTTACTTCCCTCTTGATTCTACCACAATATATATATATATATATATATATATATATATATATATATATATATATATTTTAAGTAGCAAAATGGGCGTGTCGGGTTAGGATGCTTAAACATGCTGGGTTGAGTTAGGTTTACCTGAAACACCTTGCTTCCATATAGAAAAATTATAACAAAATGTATTAAATCTGATCATGTTAAATAACTAAATATTGGCATGTTCGTTGGAGTTCCGGTATCTATTAAACCTACCTTTACATTCACTTTAAATAACTAAATTATTGACACGTTGATTGTAGGTACTATTGTTCTTTTATTGGGCATGTTGATTTATGCATGGATCCCATCTACAAGTACAAATACTCCACGACGTACCGATTCCATCACCTATGACTACCTTATTATATTAATATATATTATATTAGATTAGATATTATATTATGGATTCCATCTACAAGTACAAATACTCCACCACGTACCCATTCCATCACCTATGACTACCTTATTATATATATATATATATATATATATATATATATATATATATATATATATATATATATATATATATATATATATATATATATATTGATGTGCAAAAGTGTGAAGTGCTTAATTTGCATTTCAAACTTTTAAATTTATATAACCTTTATTATTACACTTTTAACACCCTAACGAGCAACAAAACCCGATCAGATGTAGTATTTTGTGTTATCGTCCCAAAGGAAGTGCTAGGTATGGATAAGAGTTGTTTTATAATTTAATTCTTATTAAAGAATTAAAGATATATTTTTATGTCTTTTATGGGATAGATTTATCTCTTAGGAAAGAGTTTGCTTTTAAAGATAAACAAAACAAAATAAGGAATTAAAGATTCAAAATAAAATAAAATTCAAATAAAGATACAAGTAAAGATACAAGTGATTACATGGACAATTAATTCATACGGGAATCATATTAGATAAGTTTCATAACTTATATTAACACAAATCAAGATAATAATCATAGACCAATTATTATCTCTAAGAAGGTTAAGACAAGTGTTGCATATTAATTAATAAGCAGGACTTAAAGCCTATGCTAGATATGTGATGTGCATAACTAACATCTTAATTCTTCATGTTCAATTCAATTACATGATACATAACAATCTTGTGATGAGGATCAATATGCAAATAGACTGACAAATTATATAAGCTATTAAACACCAAGTAGATCAACTCAAGTTACTAGCTGAAAGTCAATTACTACTAAGTTTTCATGCAATCATTAATTAAACAAATCCAAACGAAGGTTCTTCGATTAAGCCTAACAATATTAACTTCTATTATATAAGCGTAACTTAAATCAAATAAGTTTATCACTATTAAGTTCTTTAACCTAATTGCATGCAATTCAATTTAACAAGTTTAATTGACTAGATCTAAACAAGTAGCATGAATTGAATAATAGATTATCGGATCAAGGACTAATCAACCCTAAAATCATGTTATTTAATCATTAAGCATGACAAACAAGTATAGTCAAACAAAACAGACTCGAAACAATTCAAATATCATTACAGAAACTCAACCATACAGATCTGGAAAAGAACCAAAAATTGCACAGAATAAAGCACAAAGCCAGCGGCTTCCTTCACTCCAAGCCGGCGGCTTGAGGGTGAAGCCGGCGGCTTCATCTGACTCCCAGATGAAGTTTACTTTTTGTCCACGTAATCACTATGAACGTTTAGTTCATAATAAAAGACGAACAGAAACGAATACAGTAAATAAAATAGATAAAACAGTAAAATAAGGATAGAATCATACCTTGAAAAGAAGGTATATGTAAAAAAGACTTGAATTAAATCTTGAATCTTGATTACAAAAACTAAATCTAACCTAAGGGTTTAGAGAAAACCCCTAGAAAACGACCTAACAAAATCTGGAAAAACTATCTACTTCTGAACTTATGAAAACTGAGACCAGAGGCCTTAATTTATAGAATTCTAGGGCGGTGGCCAAGCCGGCGGCTTTAGTGGGAAGCCGGCGGCTTACCTTGAGTCGGTGACTCCTCGTGCAAGTGAAACTTTATCCGCAAGCTAAGATCTTTGTAACCGTCATACTGAAGTCGGCAGGTTCAGGCTAGGCCGACGGCTTCACTTGATTCGCCGGATCTTTCTGATTTTATCTTGATTTTGTTTCCCTTTTTACTTAAACTTGGTCGATAAGTTGAGAAACCGTGTCAACCAGGCCGGCGGCTTCATTGGAAAGCCGGCGGCTTCCTTGCCTTTTTTCTTGATCAACGAGTTCTTTCAATTTTACATCGATTCTGGAACATTCTGGTACTTTCAACACCAAGTCGGCGGCTTCATCATCACCACGCCGGCGGCTTCATCTAGCCAATTTTCAATTTTCTCTATTTTTGATTCTGTTTAATACATAACTTGGACATAATCATTAGAAATATCTTTTTCCCATTTTTACCCATTTTAGTGTATTTTAGCATCAAAATTACTTAAAATACTAAGATAATTCCTCAAAATATTACCAAAAAACTGTATAATTTAGGAGTTATCATATATATATATATATATATATATATATATATATATATATATATATATATATATATATATATATATATATATATATATATATTATACATATATTATACATATATATACAAGTGTTTTTATATATATACATATGCATATACATACATATATATATATATATATATATATATATATATATATATATATAACAACAACAACAACAAAACCCAATACCACATGAGTGGTGTATGGGGGAGGTGAGATGTAGACAATCCTTCCCCTATCCGAGAAATAAAGACAAGTCATTTCTCCACCCAGAGTGAAACACTCTCAAGAGTAGAGAAAGTCATCCCTCTCTTTATTCGACGGATAAAGAGATTGCTTCCGAGAGGACCTCTAGCCTTTAAGTAGGAAATTTTTTTTTAAAAAAATAAATTAAAAATACAGAATAAAAATAATAATAGACGCCATGAAAATTGTAGGATCAAAATTTTCATGGGTTTTAAATCCTGCTTGGAATTTAATTTAGGATCTAAGAGTCAGTCAAGTCGCCAATAAATCGACGATTGTTGTCGACTCAATAGAGCCGTATATATATATATATATATATATATATATATATATATATATATATATATATATATATATATATATATATATATATATATATATATAAAAGTTGTAAGGTTTTCCCTGTTCGGGTTACCCGGGAAGGGCGAGTAATCCGACCCCATACTCTAGTGTACGCAGCCCATCAGGAATACTCCCTGGCTGTTTCCAACCCTTCCCTGGCCACCCCAAGAATTGGACCTGAGACCTCTTGCAAGGATCTCATGCCCCAACCACTTGGGCTACCTTGGGATGGTTATATATATATATATATATATATATATATATATATATATATATATATATATATATATATATATATATATATATATATATATATATATATAGTGATAGGATCAACAGGGAAGTAACCAATCGGGGGGAAGCGGGGGGAAGCGGGGGGAAGCAAATTTTTTTTTTTTCATTTTTTGAAAAAACTTTGTTCACAAACATTATAGATTGGATGAAAATAAGAACATTTAGAAAAGACACTTCGTGATGAATGTTATTATTTTGGCGGGAAAACGCTCGAAGAAGTAATATATAACAATTATTGTGTTTTTCGAGCGTATGTTGAGGTTTTAGACATTAGAGTTTAGATATTAGGGTTTATAGGGTTTAGATATTAGGGTTTAGAAATTTAGGGTTTAGGGTTTAGATTTAGGATTTAGATTGAGTTTTTAACACGAACGGTTTAGAGTTTAGATATATATATATATATATATATATATATATATATATATATATATATATATATATATATATATATATATATATATATATATATATATATATAGTGGTAGGATCAAGAGGGAAGTAACCAATCGGGGGGGAAGCAAATTTTTTTCTTTTCGTTTTTTGATCCTACCACTATATATATATAGTGGATGAAAATATGAACATTTAATAAAGACACTTTATGATAAATGTTTTTATTTTGGCGGAAAAACGCTCGAAGAAGTAATATATAACAATTATCATGTTTTTCGAGCGTATGTTGAGGTTTTAGATATTAGGGTTTAGATATTAGGGTTTATAGGGTTTAGATATTAGGGTTTAGAAATTTAGGGTTAGGGTTTAGATTTAGGGTTTAGATTTAGGATTCAGATTGAGTTTTCAACACGTACGGTTTAGAGTTTAGGGTTTAGGGTTTAGGAATAAACTCAAAACACCAAACCCTAAACCCTAAACTCTAAACCGTACGTGTTGAAAACTAAATCTGAATCCTAAATCTAAACCCTAAATCTAAACCCTAAACCCCAAATTTCTAAACCCTAATATCTAAACCTTATAAACCCTAATATCTAAACCCCAATAGCTAAAACCTCAAAATACGCTCGAAAAATACGATAATTGTTATATATTACTTCTTCGAGCGTTTTCCCGCCAAAATAAAAACATTTATCACAAAGTGTCTCTACTAAATGTTCATATTTTCATCTCATCTATAATGTTCGTGAACAAAGTTTTTTCAAAAAACGAAAAAAAAAGTTTTTGCTTCCCCCCGCTTTCCCCCGAATGGTTACTTCCCTCTTGATCCTACCACTATATATATATATATATATATATATATATATATATATATATATATATATATATATATATATATATATATATATATATATATATATATATATATATATATATATATATATATGAACATTTCATCTTTTTACTGATGTAAGTTATTTTTTTGTACCTGTAAATATGTATGTCATCTTCATTTTTTTCATATCAATCATACAATTAGAAAAACATACCATTTTATTAAAAGATAGTTAAATTGGTTTTCTTTGGTCAAGTTATAATTATCTACACGATAATGTATATGGAATATATTTTGAATTTTTTAAATATCACGTATCTTCTATTGATTTGGTGTGTCTACATGTGTGATGAGGTTTTTATCGTCTTCTTTTTGTTTTATGTCACGATTTTATTATTTTTAATGTTAATCATATATTATAATTATTATATTCTATTATATTCTATATTTGTATTTGTATATTCAAGTTATGTATCATGAGGCTTTTTTTTTTTTTTTTTTTTGAAAGGTAAATATGTATATTAATTAAACGAAAAGTACAACTAGAGGATGACCCAATCATGGTGTCATCTACATGAGATCGGTAAGTAGGTTGCAAAGTGATCAACCAAACCTAAAGCTAAACACGAGTTACATTAGAATACACGAAACTTATACTTTTAAAACTAGATCAAGAACAAACAACTCGGTTTTGAGATCCTAGATAGCCAATCCATGTAGAAACCTTTAGATCTTGAGGAGATCCATCCAAATGATTTTGCTTGTATTTCGCTTAATGCAACAGGTGTACACCACACTTTATTCTTGAATACTTGTTTATTTCGTAGGGTCCATATAGTATAAAGCCCGGACCATACCAATGCTTGCCAATAAACTTTACCACGAACGGACATTTGGATGGAATTTTGATCACTTAATAGGTGCGTTAAGGAACCCGGATTAAAATGATCAAGACTCTACCATTTGAAAATAAGACGCCATAATTCCTTAACCTGATTGCATAAGAATAAAGAGTATTCCACCGATTACGACTCGTCATTACACAAGGGACATAACACGGAATGCAAGTCAATACCCCTTTTGTCAAGTTCGAGTCGTACCGGTAGTCTACCTTTCGATACATGCCAAATAAAAATCTCAATATTCTTAGGAACTAAATTATTTTGAGCTGTGGGTTATTGTGAAGAAAGCTTTTCCAGCATATGGTCTTCGAGCAATTTAGAGAGCTTTTTAACAGTGAATATTCCATTCGAAGCAAGACCCCATTTCCAAGAATCTCGTGACTTGTCGTTAATGATTGTACCCATGAGCAGATTAGTCAACGAAACAAGTTCACTGGCTGTTCTACCCGTAATCTCACGGAACCAATTCCAAGACATAACAGTTCCTGTGTCTGATGTTAAAATCATGTTGCTGACCTTCGAGTCCTGTGCAGTTTCCAACCGAAATAAACGAGGATACAAGTTACATAGTTTGTCTGTACTGATCCAATGCTCTGTCCAAAAGAGTGTCGAATCACCATCACCAATTGTTTTAACAAACTAGTGCTTCAGAGGGACTTGTAAATCTTCACACGAATGACCTGCAATAATAATTTTATGCCAAATACTTGTTGATGAGGAGTGATTATGATCACTTCCCGCCAAAAAACCGCCACACGAACCATAGATGCTTTTGATTACATTAACCCAAAGTGAGTTGGTTTCGGTTTTAAACTACCACCACCACTTTCCAAGTAATGCAAGGTTTTTACACCTTAACGAACCAATGTTTAAATCCCCCGCCCGTAGGAGTTTATATTATTTTCCCATTTTACCCAAGATATTTCTGTACTCGAACCCGAACCGCCCCAAAAGAAATTTTTTTCTCAGACTCTCAAGTATTTTTAACATACTCAACGGAGCACGAAATAGCGAAAAGTAGTACAATGGTAGACTTTTTAGGACCGATTTAACTAGAACTAGTCTTCCCCCAAAAAATAACGCTCGCCTTTTCCACCCCGAAAGCCTATTGTTAAACTTCTCGATTACCGTATTCCAATCTTTGACTCTTGACATTTTTGACCCAATAGGTAAACCAAGATAAGTAAACAGGAATTTACCCACTTGACAACCCATATAATATGCTAGAAGATTAATTTCTGAATCCTCGACTCCAATCCCGTAAAGACAACTTTTCTTAAAATTAACCTTCAAGCCCGAAGCTAACTTCCAACATTTCAAAAGATTCATTAGATTTAGGGCATTCGATATACTCCAATCTCCGAAGAATAAGGTGTCATCCATATATTGAAGATGCGAAATTAACACCATATCTTTACCAACCTCCAATCCTTTGAAAAGATTTTTTCCCAGAGCGGCTTTTGCCAAGATATTCAAACCTTCCGCCGCCAATATAAAAAAGAAAGGCGATAGAGGGTTGCCTTGTCTAACCCCTCTTCCAAGGTTGAATTCATTAGTCAGAGAACCGTTTACTAAAATAGAGATGGAAGCCGAGCTTAGACAAACCAAAATCCATTTTATCCATTTTTCACCAAATCTCATACATCTCATAACTTCAACCAAAAATTTCTAATTAAGACTATCAAATGCTTTTTCGAAGTCTACCTTGAAAATTATACCTTTTTTATGTGATGCTTTTCAAATAGTCGATGGTTTCATTAGTGATGAGTGCCCCATCAAGTATATAACTCCCTTTTAAAAATGCACTTTGTTCCGGGCCAACTAATGAAGGGATAACTTTCCAGAGTCGATTCGGAAGAATTTTCGCGATAATCTTATAATATCCCCCAATCAAACTAATTGGGTGACAATCAGTGAGTCCTAACGGGTCAGATTTTTTAGGGACAAGGGTAAAAAACGATGCTTTGCAGCCCTTTAAAATCTCACCTCGTTCCTAAAATCAAGATAAGGTCGCAAGCATATCTTCTATAATCAGGTTCCAGAATTTTTTTGTAGAAGTGAAAATTGAAACCATCGGAACCGGGTGCCTTTGTGCTACCACAACCACATAAAGCATCATAAACTTCATCTTCTGTGAAACGAGATTCTAAAGCAGCAGCATCGTTCACAGTTATGCTAGGATTTTGTAGATCCTCTAATGATGGTCTGTTAGAATCAGGTTCAATAAATTGCACTCGAAAATGGTTATGGGCCGCATTTTTAATCTCACTTGGGCTTTCGGTCCAGACACCATTTACAATGAGGCCCCTAATATTGCATTTGTTATATATATTTTTAATAACCGAATGGAAAAACTTGGTATTTTCATCTACTTCAAGAGCCCAACGAACCCAAGATTTTTGTTTTATCATCTCCGCCTTGATTCTTTCTTTCTCAAACCATTTATTTCTAGCTCGTTTCCATTCCTCCAATTCATTGTACTCGAGTGGTGTCGTTTCACCTTTCAGTTCGAGTTTGATTGTAATTGATTTTTGAACTTCTATTTCAACATCAATCTTGCCGTAAACATCTTTACTCCATACCTTAAGAGCCGATTAGACATTTTTTTAGTTTATTTAAAAATATACGATCACGTCTTATCCCAACAGAATTTACTTCATTACAAGCATCACTAATAATATCTTCAATACCATCTTCCTTGAGCCAAACATCAAATATCTTAAAGGGTTTGGGGCCGAAATCTTTTTCTTCATCTTTCAACATGATTGGGCAATGATCCGATTTCGTTCTATCCATGACAATAGCCGAGAGGTTACACCATTTGTTGTAGAAATTTGTTGGGATTTAACAAGTTTGATAAGTCTTAAAACCTTTTAAGAATCATAATATTCGGAAGCGTGTAATTACCAATTAAACTTGTTTATCTTTAAACCATTTTAAAGTTAAACCCCATGGATCAAATTGTGAAATAATGCTTACTAATTAACAAGAAAGGAAGAGTGTTTTATACCTCCTTAAACTAAGTTTAAGGGCTGAAAATTGCTTGAATGATGATGAGGAAGATGATGAGACAAAGTACCAACACACCCTTGTAATGGCTAGACTTTAATCACCTTGAAACCTAGCTTCAAACCCACTTTCTTTGAACCCAAAAACTGGACAGCAACTTGCAAAAGATGGTGATGAATGGAGTCTCAAAACTATGAAACCTCAAGAGATAATACCCCAAACTTTTACCCAACACCTAATGCTATGGTTAGGATTTATTGACACTTAATTTTAACTTGAAAATGGACTTGAAAAACCTTCTCCTAACAGCCAAATATTTCGGCCAGAATAGAGAGAAGAAGGAGCAGAATTTTCAAGCTAGTTCTATGTGTGTTTTTTATGCAAGTCTTAGTCAAAATGCCTTGGTATACTTCATATCATGACCTTGAAAGTTGAAGCCTCAAAAATACCAAAGGAATAAGCATGTGAGGGCATTTCTTGGGGCTACAAAATCTGCCCACACTAACCCATTATTTTATACAAGATGCAATTTTTATAAAACTTGTATAAACTTTTATAAAACTTGTATATGTATTTGTTACTTGCAATAATTTTATAAACCATTTTATAAAATATAACACAACATAATTATTTAAACCTATAAATAATTAAATATAAATTATCCAAATAATTTATCTCAAGTGATGATATTTTAGAAAACCGATTTTCTAAAGTTCAAGTGTCGCGTATTTATTTAACGACCCAATCGTTAAGATTAAATACATATAAGGTGTTGGTAAGCTTGTTATTGGGTATGACCCGACTTGGATCATAACATGTTAGCCACATTAATTTAATATGTCTCTCGGGCATACGAAATACTTTCAATCTCCCACTTGCACGAGAAACATAAGAAATTAATGCAAGTGATGGATACCACCTAACGACCGTCCATCACCCCCAATATGTTATGACTTTGTGCCATTCAATAACATCATCCTTTTCGAGTTCCCATCTCGAATATGATTAGGTGATTCTTTCATTTTATCCTTTCGTCCTAGATGTCATGTCAAATCCAAGAGATACAGAGTGACCACTCTCTTATAGATTTAACTTTATCAGGCCTTAGACATCTGACTCTCAACGAATAAGAGGGACAAATTCCATCTTGACTACATACGTCCTAGATACACACTTTGTATTATACCTGAGCTCTTCCTTATGTACTACCATATTTCAGAATAGCGAAGGAAAGAATCAAGGCATAATACTCGGTGAATATCAGGACCCAATATGTATCTCAGGTCAGAGGATACAATGATATTCGCCTTTACTCAAGATTACATGTGATCAACCACAAAGGCTCCATACAGTAAATCTTGAGAGCGGGTCTTCCAATATTTGTATCCCACAAATATCTATGAACCTTGGTAGCAACCTTGCCCTACATTCAACCTGAATGTATACCAATCCAAGTTCATAATAGTCTAAACCTCACACTTGTTCCCACAAATGTGATCGACTACGGAAATTTAGAATAATTGCTTATTCATGGATGAAATATGCAAAATAGGGACTTAACTCAAATAAATTAACACCATAGTTATATTAATGAGTTTGAATAATTTCGTTCCGGTACAATGCTTAAAATAGATCATATCCAATCACTAGAATATCGAAGCCCTAATGCACAAACATGTCCCTCATGTTTTGGCCCATGTAAAAGCTTCGTGAGTGGATCCGCAACATTATGATCTGTATGAACTTTGCGAATACATATCTTTCCTTTTTCAACTTCATCCCTTATGTAGTTGAATCTCCGCTCAATGTGACGAGTCTTTTGATGGGCACGAGGTTCCTTGATTTGAGCAATCGCACCCTCGTTGTCACAAAAGATCTCAAGAGGGTCCTGAATGGAAGGGACCACTCCTAAGTCGTCGATGAATTTCTTCATCCATGCAGCTTCCTGAGCTGCCAGTGAGGCGGCAATGTACTCCGACTCTGTAGTGGATAACGCAACAACCTCCTGTTTCGAACTCTTCCAAGAGACCGCACCACCATTTAACATGAAGACATAACCGGATTGTGATCGAGAGTCATCTCGATCAGTTTGGAAACTCGCATCCACGTAACCTTTTACAACGAGTTCCTCCTCACCAGACCCATATATTAGAAACATATCCTTAGTCCTCCTAAGGTATTTCAATATACTTTTAACAGCAATCCAATGACTATTTCCTGGGTTATTCTGGTATCTACTTGTCAAGCTTAGAGCGCATGACACATCCGGTCTAGTACATATCATTGCATACATGATAGACCCAATAGCAGATGCGTATGGGACTTTCTTCATTTTCTCTTGTTCATCTTTCGTGGTGGGACACTGAGATGAACTGAGACTGGTTCCTCTTTGAATAGGTACCAAACCTTTCTTAGAGTTTTCCATCTTGAACCTTTTCAAGATTTTATCAATGTATGTACTTTGACTTAAACCTATCAATCTCTTGGATCTATTCCTATAGATCCCTATCCCCAATATGTATTGTGCATCTCCAAGATCCTTAATGGAGAAGCAACTCCTTAGCCAAGTTTTGACTCCTTGCATTGTGGTAATATCATTCCCAAATAATAATATATCATCCACATATAGTACAAGGAATATGATAGTGCTCCCACTAGCTTTCTTATATACACAAGCTTCATCACCATTTTTAATGAAGCCAAATTTCTCGGCTTCCTCATTAAAACGATGATTCCACATTCTAGATGCTTGTTTCAATCCGTAGATTGACTTCTTTAACTTGCATACCCTTTTAGGATATTTTGGATCAACAAAACCTTCAGGCTGGACCATATAGACATCTTCCATAAGATATCCATTTAGGAAAGCGGTTTTGACATCCATTTGCCATATTTCATAGTCGTAGTGAGCAGCAATGGCAAATAATATCCTAATAGACTTTAGCATTGCCACTGGCGAGAAAGTTTCATCATAATCAACCCCTTGAGTTTGAGTGAAACCTTTTGCTACAAGTCTAGCTTTATATGTATCCAAGTTTCCATGTATGTCGGTTTTCTTCTTGAAAAGCCATTTGCAATCAACTAGCTTAGAGCTAGGAGGTTGCTCAACAAGTTCCCACACTTGGTTTTCATACATGGATTGCATCTCGGCGTCCATGGCATCCTGCCATTTATCTTTATCAATCCTTGATAAAGCATCTTGGTAGTTTGTCGGTTCATCCAAATCAACCGTATAACAACCATCTATGAGAAACCCATATCTCTCAGGAGGATTGCTAATCCTACCAGATCTACGAATGTCTTGTGTATTTTGATCATCCATTTGATCACTATCAACATTTTCATGTTGAGTGCTAGTGTTAACCAATTGTGTATCATCTACTTGATCTTGAACCTCTTCAAGATCTATCTTCCTTTCACTATTTCCTTCCATTAGGAACTTAGTTTCAAGGAATTCCGCCTTCCGAGCAACAAATACATTCTGCTCGGATGGATCATAGAAATAGTATCCCATATCATCCTTGGGATATCCTATGAAGATACACTTCGTGGATCGAGCATTCAACTTATTAGGGACGTAACGCTTAGGATAAGCTTCACATCCCCATACCTTTAAGTATGATAGAGATGGGGTTTTACCAAACCACATCTCGTGAGGAGTTCGTTCCACTTTCTTGGTTGGGGCCATATTTAAAATACGAGCCGCGGAGCTTAGACAATAACCCCAAAATGATAGAGGCAACGAGCTTCTTGCCATCATAGATCGAACCATATCCATTAGGGTTCGGTTCCTCCTTTCGGAAACTCCATTAAGTTGGGGTGTTCCGGGTGGAGTAAGTTGTGAGATAATCCCACAACTCCTAAGATGATCTTGGAAAGCATCGCTCAGGTATTCACCTCCTCTATCGGTACGAAGTACCTTAATTGTCTTGTTGAGTTGATTTTGTACTTCGTTTTGATATTCTTTGAATGCTTCAAACGTTTCGTCCTTGTGTCTTAATAAATAGACATATCCGAAACGACTAAAGTCATCAATGAAAGTAACAAAGTATCTTTCACCATTCCTAGTCATGGGTTTAAAGGGTCCACATACATCCGAATGTATTAATCCCAATAAATCTTTAGCCCTTTCATGAGTCCCTTTGAAAGGTTCTTTAGTCATCTTGCCTTGTAAACAAGATTCACATACATCAAACGAATCCATTTCATTTGATTTCAAAAGTCCATCCTTTTGAAGTGTATGCATTCGGTTCTTGTTTATGTGACCAAGGCGACAATGCCATAAATAGGAATCACTCAAATCCCTTTTGAGTTTCTTGGTGCTTGTATGGTACATTGAGCTACTAGATGATGTGTCATCATGAACCAATTCATAAATTCCATTTGAAGGTGAAGCCTTGAAATAGAATACATTATCCAAATAAATATGGATATCATCATTAACAAAATTAAGATAAAAACCACATTGTTTCAAACGGGAAATGGAAATAATGTTTCGACATAAATCGGGTGCATACAAAACATCTTTCAAAATAAGTTCCAAACCACTTGGAAGCTTTAACACAAAGTCTCCTTGAGCCTTCACTTGCACTTTGGCTCCATTACCCATGTAGAGACTTGATGTTCCCGTTTGCTTGCTACTTCTTTTGAACCCCTGCAATGAATTGCAAATGTGAGTTCCACATCCAGTGTCTAATACCCATGTATTAGAAGAAGTAATACTAAGCTCTATATATACCATATATATATTACCTGAGGTTTGCCCTGCATCCCTCTTGTCCTTCAACTCCTTAAGATAGACCGGACAGTTTCGTTTCCAATGACCCATTTCACCGCAACCGAAACATGGGTCTTCCTTTGGGTTTGCCTTCTCGGCTACCTTTTGCTTCTTAGCTTTGTTCTTGGTTGGGGTAACCATCTTCCCCTTCCCTTTGCCTTGATGGGCGGGTCCTTTCCTCTTAGCCACCTTTGGCTTAGAGGTGTTACCTTTGGATCCACCTTGATCGATTGCTAACACGGGTAAAGCCCTTTTACCCATGCTAGTTTCCGCCGTTCTAAGCATACCGTGAAGCTCACCTATGCTCTTATCCATCCCATTCATATTGTAATTAATTACAAATTGATCAAACCTTTTTGATAGGGAGTTAAGGATAAGATCGGTGGCTAACTCATTAGATATGTTTAGGTTAAGACGGTTAGCACGATCGATAAGGCTTTTCATCTTAAGTACATAAGATGAAACCGATTGGGTATCGTCCATACGACAAGCATGTAGCGCCCGAACCGTTTCGAAGCGTTCGACACGCGCTTGTTGGAGGAACATCTCCTTCAATTGCGTTATCATGTCGTATGCACTATGATGCTCGAAATCCTTTTGGAGTTCGGGTATCATAGTCCCAAGCATTAAGCATGAGACTTGAAGGGAGTCGTGGCAATACTTATCGTAAGAGGCCATTGCCTCCACATCATTCTCATCCGGTTGATCGGGAATGGGGTCCTCAAGCACATACATTTTATCCTCTTGTTTGAGGACAATCCGAAGATTGCGGAACCAATCCATAAAGTTTGTATGGTTGAGTTTGTCTTTCTCTAAGAGAGACCTTAATGATAGGTGGTTCAGGTTAAGTGGTGCGTTTGGAATGTTGTTGTTGTTATTTGCGGCCATCTACAAAATTAACAAAGTTCGTTTAAGTATCGATTTTAATTTAACATTCAATACCCTTTTAAAATTTTAATTGACTTATTAAATATTAGAATCCAACGGTAAATCAAATTTCGGTTAGGTGACCTTTATCCCGTTATTTGATTTAGCTAGGTAGTCATTATATGACAATTGCAATCCTTTTGCAACTTCTAAGTTATGGGATCATGCAATCCTTTTGCATGGCATATTTATCCCATCAACGCCTTTTTGTTCCTCATGCTTCGGTGACCCTAAGTTCATGATTCCCAAATCAAGTCGTCCCACTTGTGTAAACATGTAAATTCAACATACAAGTGGTTAGGTGACCTTTATCCCACAAGTGTGCGAAATTTACCTTATTGATATTAGTCCGCTCATGACGGTTAGGTGACCTTTATCCCGTCAAGAGTTTCTTAATATGTCTAAGTGTTTTCATAAAAGGATGGCGTTAAACTTGTTTAGCTTGTTTGTTAAAGGGATTTTGAGTTTTCGTTATTTCTAGTTTAGGAAAACTTTTGCACCATACACCAACATGCATTTAGTGTATGGTTTATTTGAAAATCCATTTTCATGTTTTGTAATTAAGCCAATTACTTGATATAAACCATTTTATATGTATGATCCTTATCATGTTCTTAATAACCATTTATTAAGGTTCTCGGTTGCCTTTTAAATTTAACCATTTAAATTGCCGTTTTGCATGTACTTAGCACATCTAATTTAACCAATTAAAATGTCGTTTTGTTAGTTGTTATCTTGTGATTAATTGTATCAACCAAAATACAAAACAATAATCATACAAACAACCACATATGCAAAATAAGTATGTTCACAATCTAGCCATTTTGGTGGACATTTGTTTAGCCGAAAACAAATGTCACCGGGTAAGGGTTAATCATACAAAGTAGGAGATTACAATCTCCCACTTAACCTTGCATCCATATGCTCCTTGTGTTCTTGAAGTCTTCATGATCTTGTTCTTCATTTTTACAAAATATGTATCCTAATACATTTTTATCTAGAAAATGAAATACAACCTATTCTATTTTACATACCAAATGTAAAACAAATTACATAGCCAAAATAATAATTATTACATGCCAATTGAATGAATAAAATTACATACCAAATGAATATAACAAATCAACCAAATATAACATGCAATCAACACAAGGTCAAGGCTAGGATTGTGAACTTTAACATGCAACCAAAATTGACCAAAATGCAAGTTCCAAACCCTCTTGGAACCTCTTTCAAATTCGGCCAAGCTTACAAACCCACCCAAACCCATTTGTTTTTGCAATCTACATTCATGCATGTTAGTAGATTGCAAATGTAGTGGGTTTTAAACAACAATTCGAAGCATATTTCAACAACTTCGGCTCTAGATACCATTGTTGGGATTTAACAAGTTTGATAAGTCTTAAAACCTTTTAAGAATCATAATATTCGGAAGCGTGTAATTACCAATTAAACTTGTTTATCTTTAAACCATTTTAAAGTTAAACCCCATGGATCAAATTGTGAAATAATGCTTACTAATTAACAAGAAAGGAAGAGTGTTTTATACCTCCTTAAACTAAGTTTAAGGGCTGAAAATTGCTTGAATGATGATGAGGAAGATGATGAGACAAAGTACCAACACACCCTTGTAATGGCTAGACTTTAATCACCTTGAAACCTAGCTTCAAACCCACTTTCTTTGAACCCAAAAACTGGACAGCAACTTGCAAAAGATGGTGATGAATGGAGTCTCAAAACTATGAAACCTCAAGAGATAATACCCCAAACTTTTACCCAACACCTAATGCTATGGTTAGGATTTATTGACACTTAATTTTAACTTGAAAATGGACTTGAAAAACCTTCTCCTAACAGCCAAATATTTCGGCCAGAATAGAGAGAAGAAGGAGCAGAATTTTCAAGCTAGTTCTATGTGTGTTTTTTATGCAAGTCTTAGTCAAAATGCCTTGGTATACTTCATATCATGACCTTGAAAGTTGAAGCCTCAAAAATACCAAAGGAATAAGCATGTGAGGGCATTTCTTGGGGCTACAAAATCTGCCCACACTAACCCATTATTTTATACAAGATGCAATTTTTATAAAACTTGTATAAACTTTTATAAAACTTGTATATGTATTTGTTACTTGCAATAATTTTATAAACCATTTTATAAAATATAACACAACATAATTATTTAAACCTATAAATAATTAAATATAAATTATCCAAATAATTTATCTCAAGTGATGATATTTTAGAAAACCGATTTTCTAAAGTTCAAGTGTCGCGTATTTATTTAACGACCCAATCGTTAAGATTAAATACATATAAGGTGTTGGTAAGCTTGTTATTGGGTATGACCCGACTTGGATCATAACATGTTAGCCACATTAATTTAATATGTCTCTCGGGCATACGAAATACTTTCAAAATTATCGGTCACAAGAAAACGATCTATCTTACTGTATTTCGTGCCATCATCTCTTATCCTTGTAAATAATCGTCCACCCATTGGGATATCCATTAGGTTAGAATCATTGATAAACGCGTTGAACTTATTTGCTCTACTACTTACAAACGCACAATTAAACCTTTTGGACTCATTACGTACTACATTAAAATCGCCACATACTACCCACGCTTATGAGTTACCATCCAAAAGTATCCTTAATTGTTCCCATAATAAAACATTTTTACCATCATAGTGTGGCCCGTAAACGTTTAGAACATTCAGGATTGTCCAGTCTGATTTCCAGGTTCCCCGAATGCCAATTACACAGTCGCATGATATGATATCAGTGGCCTCGAAATCGTTTGTATCCCAAATTAACAATTGATCCCCCGACTCTCCAACCATCTCCCTTTGAATATAATCACTATCTGTAGTACTACATAACGATTCAATCCAAATTCTATTGACTGATTGTAATTTTGTTTCCTATATAGCTAAAAAGGTCTTTCTTTTCGCACTAGTTTCTTTGTGGGACCCAGTTTGCTATCGATTCCCACCCCTAAGCCTCGTATATTATATGAAATAATCTTCATTCAAACAGGTTTGAAACAAAAATGGGAGAGTACCTTTTATTGGGGTGATGGCTTTCTTTGCCATTTCAACCCGAATTGGCACCCATATTCATACACACTCATGTTGCTGATGGAATTGACAGACTTGGTATCGCCATTTGCAGCTCCTAATGATTTGGGCAAGGAGTTGCTTTTCTTCAGTTTGGCACCAATATGAGTACAATTGTTACTACTGACATGTCTGCTGTTAGTCGCACATGAGGTGCAGGTAGATCGAATTGGGGGTTTTGATGGATTGCCTTTCCTTGCTACATTTTTTAAGTTCATCATTCTTGATGAGGATTTCCATTTGCGTACCGAAGACCAACAACATTCCTTTTTACTAAAATTCGATTTGGATTGATTTTTCTCAGAGTCATTCGCTTTTTTTGTTCGAACAGAAGTGATTACCAAATTTCTTTTCTTTTTGATCTGCTTCACAGTGTCGGCAGGAACATGTATTGGGCTTAGTTGTTTACCGAAGTGAGTTGGGCTAATAGAATTAGGGTTTGTTTGAGTTGGGCCAGTTGGATTAGTATTGGATGGGTTAGGTTTAGAGGGTTTGGAAAGTATACGAGGTGAGTGATTGTGGGTAAATGGGCTAGGAGTGTGAGAAAAATTTAGAGGTGATGGGCTGAGTGGTTGGGGTGTTGGGCTGGTAGTAATTGGAGAAGTGGGCTCAGGGGGAGTGGGGTAGCCGTGTTTAGGCGTAGGGCTGGAAGAATTAGGCAATATGGGCTTTGGGGAAGATGGGCTGGCAGGGTCAGGCGAATGGGCCATTGTGGAGTTTATGGTCAATTTAGGTTTTAAGGGAGTGATTTTACGGGGTAATAGAGGTTTGAATTTAGATATGGGTGAATGAGGGGGTGGGTAAGTTTGGAGAAGTAATGGGTTGAGTTAAGTGATTGGGGTGTAGAGGGCAAGGTTGGGGTAATGGGCTTTGGAACAGGCCCAATAGGGTTATCCGGAGAATTTGGTGAGTGACGTGGGCTGGCAGTCTGATTGTGTTCAAGGTTAGTGGGTTTGGGAGATTCGAAAGGCTCATTCATAGATGCCTTAGGGTCGATTGAGTTAGGTTTACCGTTACTTTTTACTTTGAAGTTGATATCGACAGGTTTAGGGTTGGGTGTATTGGGACAAGAAGATATTACGGCTGTATCTTTTGTTTTCTCGATGCAACAATCATTAATGTTTCCTTGGGGAATGTTCTCAGAAGTTTTAAAAAATCTCATGATACATAACTTGAATATATTAACATTAAAAATAATTAAATTGTGTATATATATATATATATATATATATATATATATATATATATATATATATATATATATATATATATATATTATTATTATTTCAAAAAAAATGTAAATTGTGGACAAGCCAAGAAAAAACGTGGTTGGCTCTATGTTGAATATCTTTTTAATGTTAATAATATTATATATATATATATATATATATATATATATATATATATATATATATATATATATATATATATATATATATATATATATATATATATATATATATATATATATATATATATATATATATATATTTGTATTTGTATATTCATTATTTTTGATATCTTATATATCATGTATCTTATCTTATTAGATGATTTGTTTATTTGTTAATTTGTTTACATGTATCATGTGGTTTTTTATCTTTCTAATTTTTTTTTTTTGCCTTGCAATTTTATTATTTTAATGTTAATATTATGATTATCTTTAATATTAATAGCATTAGTCATCTAATGATACTGAATTAGTATATTCATTTTATTGTTAGTGTTGTATTAAAAATATATTGTGATGGACTACATAAAAGAAACAAAATAATTATTTATTATAAAATAATCATATCAATACCAATTTGTAGCATCGTATTCAATTAATCATCACTAATATTAAAACATGAAAATCTATTTGATTAAGATCGATCTATTTTATATTAGAAAAACCATCACACTTGAATATTAGTATTAATTACAATGTATTAGTTGTAAGATCATTTAACTTCTATTTTATTTATTTCAAAAAAGTATGTAATACATTGTGAAATTAATTATGTAATTTTTGGTATTCTTTTATTTAATAAGAAACTTATTTTACATTTACATACGTTAATTAAGATAGTGAGGAAGTATTTCGGTTATTACTTCTAAATGAATGAAATTTACATATATTGAATTAATGAAATTAATATTAATATATTAACTATATTAAATAATATATATTATTATTTAATATATTAAATCGTAAATAATATATACATTACACATATTAAATAAATTGTACATAAAAAGTATATCTAATGAATTATTGATTAAATCGTAAATAAATAGATAAAAAGTAGTAATAAACCAAAGTGATTGTGAGAACAAGTTTTATAGTTTGTAAGTATTATAATGTATTTTGTCATCAATTGTTAACTCATTTGACCACCTTTAGTAAACTTTTGTTTATATATAGTTTCATCATACGGTAGTACATATAACTCGAATGTACAAATTTCCATAGTAGCTAACAAAACATATGCATAAAATCCTACTTGGACATTTGCAAAATAGGACCAACATTAAGTGAACTTCACGGATAATGTATTTTCAACTAACTCCCGCCATGACTATCGCCATTCGGAACAAGAATTTTAAAATAGTGAAATTTGTGCAAACTGTGCAACGCACGGGCATTGCATTCTAGTATTTATTTATAATTATATCAATATAACCTATGAATTTACTTTTTATGGCAATATTAAATTGCCTAAAGGGTATTTTTGTCTTTTTGAACTCCAAAGAGTAATCCATGCAATCTTTTTTTTTCTTTTGGCAAAAAAACGATAAGATTAATAAACGGATCCGAAGATCAACTAGTACAACTGATACAATAGAATTCAAACCGAGCACTAGCTAAAATTAAAATTCCTAATCAAACGGCTCACCAACTGGGTGAGAAAAACGCGTGTAACCAAGAACATAACAACAACTAAAGCTATAACAAAGGAAACTACTATACCGGCTATACTACACAAAATTACTAAACAAAGAGAACGGGAGAGACGGTCAGGAGAACGATGCCCGCTACTGCAACTAAAACATAACAAAACAGCAACCGAGATGAAAGCCAGCCGTCGAAGAGAAGTCCAAACCACAAAAAACCAAACTCCGTCCTCGGATTTAAACCAGATCTCCAAGAGGGTAATCATCGCCTGGTTTAGAACCAATGACGTCCCCGAAAAGGAAAGGACCCAGCAAACATAACCACGACAACGCAAAACCCGACACATCACGGACCCGTCGACCACCCACACCTCCACCTCCCACCGTCCTCCAGCATCCACAAAATCAGACGAGGGAACCACCGGTAGTCACCACCAACAGGGTGGTGAACCACCGGTGGTCACCACTAACAAGGTGGTGAACCACCGTGTCCCACCAAACCAATACCCCCTCCACTGCCGTGAACAAGCCACCAGTCAAGGACCACCAACTGGGTAGCAACCAACTACCGCAACCCGAGAACCACAATTAGAGAAAAACAGCTCCGACGGTCACCACCAACAGGGTGGTGAGCCGCCAAACGCCACCGGAACAGGAGAAAAATGGGCAGGAGAGTAGGTAAGGGAGCCAAACCAAACGAACCACCTCAAACCGCCACAAAAGGGCTAGAGGCCACCACCAACAGGGTGGTGGACCACCGATCGGAGAAACCGTCAAGATCCGTCACCAGCGGAGAAAAAGCGACAGAAACCAAAGAAACACCCAAACAAACCGACCTCCAACACCACGAGAACGGTGGTGTTAAACGGTTGAACCCGTTGAGAAGAACCTCCGGCCACCAAGACTACACCGCTGTCGCCGGAAAGATCAAACAAAAGGAGAAAATACGGATCACCAGCGAGATGCCGGTGGCCGGAGAAGAGAGATGTCAATGGCTACAAAACGGTGATGAAAGGTAGGAGTAAAAGGTGATGGTTAGAGGTGAGAGAAAGGTGAAGATGGGTGATTATTGGTGGAGATAAGTTGGTTGGTTGGTGGTGGTGAAAAAAAGATTAAAAAAGAAAAGATAGTGCACTTCACAAGTCAGAGAGAACACTGGTGACTTTTTGACTCAATTCCTGACATCTGCTTCTCACTCCCATTATATCAATACAACCATGAATTTACTGTTCATGGCAATATTAAATTGCCTAAAGAGTATATCAAGACACATATCTTCTTTGATGTCCTGTTGTTTATTCCACAGCTGCACCGATTTCAATTCTTATTTCTCCGTTTTGTACGGATGGTTGCTTTGGTAAAAAAAATTTAAGGTTTGTATCTCTTTAACCTTTTTCGGCCGATTGTTTTCCAGTTATTTTGGTAACGAACAACTGATTTCTACCGGCATTTTTGAATCGATTGAAGATTTAGTAATGAAGTTGTATGAACATTTGTTATGCTAATGTTATAAATATGAGGAGAACTGCGCTTAACGGTTTAAAAGTAAAAATATATGAGCTACTTTCTTCTTTAATATGTTATTATCTATATGTTACTCATTTTCCATGATTCACATGCTAACGACTGTTTAAGGTTTGTTGTACTGTATGACATTTTATAGGTAATACTTCCAAACTTCAAAACAACTTTTGAACTTTCTGTGTGAGTTGAAGTTACTATGTAAACTTCAATGCAAGTTACAAGTGTTTACAAGTTATTATAAAGTTGCATCCTATTGTTGTGATACACTCATACAAGATACAAAGATCTGAATTCATGTTATTAGAAGCTACAGCTTCGTTTGTGAATTTATCACCATGTTTTGGTTTGAAATCAGGTTATAAGCGTAGGTGTTTACTGGAGTGTCGGTTAAGTGTATTGGAACAGCACCAGATTCATCAGTTGTCAAGTCATAGCATCCGATTAAAGTTAATGGAGTGTCTTTGAATAAAAGAGTTGAGTTTTCGAAAGATGTTGAAAGAATTGGTTCTTTAAAGAGCAGATCAAAAGAGGAAAAATTGGAGTCTTTATGGGATGTTGGTATGAGACTCAAACTGTTAAAGATTAACTTAATTTATCGAAGAATGTAATTAAATGTGACAGTGGACCCCCAAGGTGGTTTTGCCCTGTTATTGTGGATGGGAATGATAGCCCTTTACCCGATTTACCCGTTCCTCTCTGTTTGCCTGGTACTTTCCATTTTTTTGATATGTTTTCACTTGCTTCAAGGTATGCTATCTAAATAGAGCTGCTTAACTGTAGTTATGTTTGATTGATCATTAGTTCTCTTTGTCTGTTAATTATATTGAAATAGATATTGATTGATCATTAGTTCCTTGAAATAGAATAGAAAATTGATTAGCTAATTTTTTTTTTTGTAGAGTTAAGCTTAGTTGCTGCTGTTGTGTGCTCTTTTTTTTTTTATTCATGCTGGAGTTTATTGTTGTACACTTTGGAGGTAATCTTGATTCAACCTTTTTATAATCGAATGAAAACATCCTAATTATTGTTTCTGCTCTTTTAATTTTCTATTTGTGTATGGTTTGTGTCTTTTGTTGCTTTCTCATGTTGGTGTATGTGTTTTTTTTTTTTTTCCCGCGTAGTTGCTTTCTTATAACTGTTATATATCTCTTTTACGTATTAGTTCTACTCTTTGGTTGCTAATTAGTTTTAAGGAGGAGAGACAACAGATACGTGTTAATAATGAAGGTGGTCATCTGAGGTTTCCAGTGTTGTCGATGTTGGGACTAATGCTTTTACGTTCATTGGTCATGTTCGATTTGTGATCTAATTAAATTTGTTTTGTTTTATCGTTTATTTTGTAATCAGTTTACGTAATTTCAATGTTGTTGACATGATAACTTATATGGGTGCACACTAGCAAAAATCTTATGAACATTAAAACTTTACAGGATAGATTAAATGGAACTTCCAAAGATTACTTTTCTTAGTTTCTATGTAACTCTGCTCTCAAAAAACTTATTGTTGTACTTCAAGAAAATACTAGAAATCAGATATCTAAGTTATTCGATCTTATTACATGTAGTGATGGAGTGTAACATTTTATAATTAAGATTTAAGAATGGTGGTTTTGGATTTGTGCTACATAGTTTTTGACTCTTGAAGAGTTTGAATTAGTTTGTAATTTTCGTTTGAATATAACGATTTTGATTGAATCACAATCATATTGTTGTAGTGTAGACGCTAAACGGATCTTAGATTAATCGTTATACGTAGATTAGAGGCGGAAATTACTAATCTATATTAAGTAGAATACATTTACTCTTCGGGATCAAGAAAACCAACAAAACGTTGATGAAATCGATG